>NC_141695.1:817476177-818967994 GCF_964263255.1 Lissotriton vulgaris | reverse complement strand
AGAAAAAGAGAGGGAGAGCAAAAGACAGAAAGAGAGCGAGTGAGAGAGAAGATGGAAAGAGAGGGGGAGGGAGAGAGAGAGAGAGAAAGATGGGAAGAGAGGGAGAGAGAGAAAGACGGAAAGAGAGGGAGAGAGAAAAAAGCAGAAAGAGAAGGAGCGAGAGAAAGAGCGGGAGAGAGAGAAAGACAGAAAGAGAGGGAGAGAAAGAGAAAGACAGAAACAGAGGGAGAAAGACAGAAAGAGAGAGAAAGATGGAAAGAGAGGGAGAGAGACACAGTGAAAATAAGAGAGGGATAGGGAGAGAGAGTGCCGACACTGCGCACCCAGGTCTCACTGCTTACCTGCTGCCACTGGTGTGTCTCAAACCACGTGCTGGTATGCACTGCAGTGCAGCAGGTCTCTCATCTTAAACAGAGTCCAGATACATGAATGGCAGAGTACATACAATTGCACACGCCCTTATCGCTTGTCCGCCCCTGCGCACCCAGGCAGCTGCATCTCAGTTCCTCCCGCCACCCAGTTGTGCATGCCCGCCCCTGCGCACCCAGGGCTCGCTGCTCACCTCTCCCCACTGGCGTGTCTCCAAGAGGGCCCACCATGTGCTGGTGCAAGCCCCAAGCCCGGGGCCATGAACATGGCATCCTCCACATCATGCAGCCCCGCTCCGCAGGACACCAGGTCTCAAACCTGATTCTTGGACTTGATTTCGCTATGGCAGAGGACATATCAGTGCACATGGCATCATCGCAGGCTGCACACCTGCTCAGCCCTTGAGGTGCCACTAACACTGTGACCCCCGAGGCAGTGCCATGTAGCGGTAGGCCAGCACTTCCCGCTGGTTCAGGCCTACAATGCGGTCCAGCAGGGCTCATTATGATCCTCACCAGGCTGGGCCATCAGGACGGGGAATCATTGCAGGCTGCACACCCACTTAGCACTTAAGGTACCCCTACCTCAGTGCAACAAAAGTCACCGCCCCGTGGTGGTGTGCCTGTGCCGGACGCAGTGTATCCGGTGCTACCAAGTCTGTGCCGCGAAATGTCATGGACCCTCTACCATTGAGTATCGTGGTGCAGGCACCATCATGTCACATCGGCCTTGGGGAATGTGATGTTGCAGGGCCCTAGGCCCTCATACATGAATGATAACCAGACGGATACACCCAGATAGACAATAGAAATGGCATTGGGCACGTGCGCCCGGCCCCTTTTTTTGGCAGGGTCACATGTCCTCTGAGGCGTGTGCTGGATGGGTGTGGTGTGGGTGTAAACCAGTCATGAGGGAGTGGCTGTGGCATGCTGATAACTAGATCTGTGATCAGCAGATCACTACAGGGTAGACCTGGGACATGTAGCATATGCCAATCCAGCGTAAAGGTTTGAACAATAACGCCAGGGCTCCGGACGTGGTTCCGTGCTGGCCTTGACCGGGAAGTAACTAATGCGTGTGTCCCTGCTATTGTGTCTGCGCCACCCGGACCGCAATAGGCAATGTGTCACCCTGTAACACACGTACAACGACATGAGCAACATGGGCGTACGGGGGAATCAATGACCCTACATTCATCCATAATTCCACACTTGAAAGATCATAGACATGACACATCTGTGCGAATGTTTAATGCACATTCAGTGGAGTATTGCAGCTGGAGCAGTACAGGGCCATGCTAACCCCACTTTACAATGTTGGCCCATGGAGGGCCAGCCAGAGTCCTTCAGGGAATGACACATCCAAAGAAGAGGAAGAGTTCAGTCTGCAGTCTGATTGCTGTGTCATTGGCGATCAAACAGAATATGGCAGTCCATTGCGAGGTCCAAGGTGAGTGTTATAGAGTGTATCGGGGGACAGTGGAAGGTGATGATGCATAGGGCAGCACCAAGCAGAAACCGTCCCTATGGCGGAGATGAATGCTACTGCGTCCTTCTTACCACGTAGGCAGATTCACCCGCATCATCGTCCTCTGCTGTTTCATGTGCCTCACATGTGGGTGGTGGTGTTCTGTCTCCAGCACTGTGTGGCAGTGACACAACTGTGGCCGGAGGTGGAATGTCTGCCGACTGTGTGGCACTGACACTTCAGGGGGCGGAGATGTGGATGGAGTAGTTGAAGCAGCATGCATCAGAGCCAGGCCTTGTGGCAGCAATGCCATGAGGATGGTCCTGAGGTAATTGAGGAACCCAGCTACCTCTCGCTGGTGTGCAGCCGTGGCAGCCGCTCTTTCTGACTGCGTCCACTCCATGGTCTCCATTAACCTTTTCATGTGTCCCAACTCCTGTGTGACATCTCTAGAGCCACTCTGACTGAACAGTTGTTCAAGTCTCCGTGGCAGGGCTCCAGTGATGTCAGCCATAGTCCATTGGAGAGCATGGAGCGGACTGTGGGTGTCAGTTAGGGACTGTGAGTGGTCCCTGATGGGACTTAGACACCCACATATGCCATCTAGTTTGGCTGCCATGCGGTCGAACCCCGCCCGCACCTGTTCAGCCAGACTCTCCTGGCACCCCAACACATGTCGTTGGAAGGCCATGTGTTCTTTGTGGGGGTCCTTGGAGGCAGCCGTTGTGGTGGGTTTTGCCTGCTGTGTGGTCTGTGTAGGGGGCGGGATCCTCTCGTAGCAGCTGGGCTGCCCTGCTCCTAGAGGTGGGGTGCGGAGGCTCTACACGAGCTGTTGGAAGCATCAGCGCCGTAGCTGTGGTGGTACTCTTCGTCATCAGAGAAGAGAGTTTTGGCCCGCTCTGCAGGAGAAGTTGGATTTCCCTCTGCAATGTGAAGGGAAGATGCAGTTTAACATTGTGTTCACATGTATGTTGTCGCTTTGTACATGTTTTCATGCAGACTGCATGACTGTGTACATTGTGGCTGTTTGGGAGGAGCTGCCTATTTGATGCGGGACAGTGGACATTTCGACAACATCATGGATGTGTGTTAGTACGTGTACATTATCAACTTACATTTAACTGCAATGCCAAATTTGATTGGCCAGTTTCTACACACATGCAGCACCAGTTGTGTCCTGTGTTCTGTTGTGGACGTGTTGCCGTTTGTACCACCTGGTTTTCAGTGTTGATGTGTGCTGCATGTTATGTATTTGTGCTGCATTTTGGGGGAGTCGCCCCTGCAGCTCTGATTTTGCAGCCCCTTCTCCCTTACATGCGGTGTGCCTTTGACTTATGTGCTTATACGGTACTTTGATGTTGCATACTGGGGTACATTGGTCTCTTGTTGGGAGTTGGGGGGCTGGGGAATGGTTTGTCTGCAAATATGCTCTACTTAATTGTGCATGTGTGCCATTTTGCCCATCTCCCCCGTCCCCCAGTCCCTGGTCGTTACTCACCTTGGTGCTGTTGTGCCTGGTCATGTTGGGCAGTGTCCGTTCCCCCGACTCCTCCCACCGTCTCCCCACTGATGACGGTGCACACCATTTCATCAATCTCGTCCAGCTCCTCCTGTGGCACAGGACTCCCACCTCCAGGCTGCATTGCTGCCTTCCGGTCGTTGGCGAGTTTCTGCTTGGTTTTGCGCTTGACATCATTCCAGTGCCTCTCGACCTCTTCCATTGTCTTCTTCAGCACTCCGACTGCATTCACCTTGTCCACGATGGACTGCCATATTCCATTTTTTGTTGTCAATGACACGGTGGAGGTGACGAACAGTTGTTGATGGTGTTCTACCACCTCAGTTATCAGGATCCTGTTTTCCTGCGGACTGAACCGCTTCTTCCTGCTCTTCTTCTCATTGCCCTTCCCTGACCCCGAGGTCCCAGGCTGGTTCTCCAGGGGCTTGTGGGGTTCTGGTTGTCCTCTGTACTTGCTCCGGCAACCTCCATTGTGCTACGCTGTTGTTTGCTTTTGTTTGTATGTTTTTTTTCTACTTTTATTGTGATTTTTCCCGCCTGGCGTGTGTGAATTGCATGCCTGTCACTGGTTTTCACGGATTTTTGTATCACGATTGGCCTCATCACAACTTTTTTCGCATTCGTGTTTCGCATTTTTGCGGCATCGCCTTGACTTTATCGCGGGTATTTGACGCATTATCGCGGGCCTATCCCATGGTACCACCGTGTTGTGAATACAACAATAACACAGCGTTATTTTCCCGCGATAGACTACGATGTGAAGAGCTGCATTAAGCTAATTTTGCGGTAATTATCACAAGTTCTTGAGAATATGCCCCAGCAAAGTGAAAAACATTAATTTTATTTATAAGAAGTAAAACAAACCGAAACGTGACATTTTCACATTGTTGCGTGATTATATTTTTTGATTTTGTAACGTAGGCCCATTCCACATTATAAGTTAGGAATATTATACGGGCATGATATTATTCATTATGATGACACTTTCTGTGTCATCATTGTAATTTACATGTATTAATTAGTACCCTTACATTTTTCTTAGGAATTGTGCTACGAATAAGAGTGACTTTAAGGCCAAGGGCATTCAAGCTCCTGTACATTCTTTCTGAGCCCACAATAGGTCATTCACAACCAGACAGCTTAGGTTCGACCTAACAAGAGAGGGGCTGTCAAACTTCTACTCAGAAACAGAATAAAAACTCTCTATTCCCACAACCAACATAACAAAGTAAACTGCAGTAAGCTGGGAGCACTGGACGGGCATTTGCTGCACGTGAGCACTTGGGACACAAGGATTTAACTTTGTCACTGGATCACAGGATATGTGCTCAGTGCCTCTGCTTTTTTTTAATATTATTTTAAACAGTTAGTGCCACGAACAATAAAGTTTAAGTACATGGGGTCGTAGCTTTCAATACAAATAATATAATCCTGGACTAAGCCAGCAGTTCTGACACTGGTATATATGCCACACGATTCAACTGCAAAAACAGTAATAAGAAAGCAAATGGCTCTGGTAGCTCTTCAAAGGTATGAAAAACCTTTGGACAAAATATTTGTTTGTGGGGGACGGGACAGCAAGGCGCAACCAATTCACAGGAAAGACAAGATCAATGAGCATGACATAATATTTAGGGTAAGTAGAACGTATAATTGCAAAAGTATTGGGGTGACAAGATTTTGAGAAGCAAATACCGGGACAGACCAAACATAAGTAGGACTAAAGCCTTTATTCTTACTTCTATTTCTGGCCTCTCCTGTGTTTTGCTTGGCCTTATAAATATGTGCACATATATGCGCATATGTGTGTGTATGTATATCTCAAGACCTCCCCCAACCCGAGCTCCCCGTGCCCTCTTACCCAACCTATCTCCCCTCTGCTGGGAGCTGGCAGCGTCCACCTCCTGTGCTGCCTGATAGAAACGGATCAACTACTAAAAACATTTCGGTCTATAGAGTCAGCTGTGAATGGGATTGTAGAACTGTCAAGTCTACTTTGCAGAATAACCTGACCTGTGTCCCAAAAAAACGGGACATTTACCTAAATTTTTTTAAAAGTGTCGGGACACTGGGACAGTCCTCTGACTGAGTAGGTTGACAGGACGTCTGGTCAACCTACATAATATGTAGTAGTAGTCCAGTCTAATAAACAGTAACTACCTAGAGCGATGCCCAAGCAAACCAATAAGTTCTCCCTACAAATGAGTGTAATTTACAAATATCTGGGGCCTGGGATGAAGCCATTTTTCAGGGTTGTAATTATTGCTTCTCACAGTTATGCCCATCACTTAACCACCACTGCAAAACAAGGCCTGTGGGGCATCCAACTACGCCCCTGTGTCTCTGCTGATACCTGAAAAGGAACAACGCCTCTGAGAGACACTGGACATGTGGTAGGCGCGACTGTTTACAACTCAAGGTGTCCATACCTCCGAAGGACATTGGTAACCTGCTCGGAGCGAGGCACAGGATGTGCCTTTACATCTTGAGAGGCCCTTCAATGCAGCAGAGGTCGTGAATCTACTTATCTAGTCCCCGACAGGAGAGCAGCACCACAGGCATCCTACCATAATGGACGCCCCCTCTCCTTGTATGACGGAAGCAATGTGAGAATCTTCCAATATTGAACACCTAGGGGCAGATTTACAAGCCCCTTGTGCCAGTTTTGCGTCACTTTTCCCATGTTAAAAGTGACGCAAAAGTTGCGCAATGGGCTTGTAAATCTGCCCCCTAATCTTTGCCAGATGGAGCCCAGTGACCCCAGCCCCTCAGTGGCGTAACAAAACTTGAGGGGGTCCCCCTGCAAAGTGCATGGAGGGGGCCCTCCACTCTCCTGACCCAGTCAGGAACTCTCAGGCAGCGATCTGCCTTCCATGCACAGTGCTGGAAGGGGCCCCGGGAGCTCGGTGCAACCCCACTCCGAGTGGCTGCAGGGGTTATTGTTACACCACTGACCTATCTACATACAGCATGGGTGCCTTCATAACCAATACATTTCTTATACTGAATATGAAGAAAACGTGCTCTAAAATACATTTCCTTCCAAAAGCCAAGACATTCAGCTTGCTCCCTCTTAAGTAAACTTAAGTAAAATTCCCTACTTTAAAACTCACCAGTGAGTACTGAAGTGGGTCTGGCCCTATAAGTCCTCCCTCACTAGTTAACAAGAACACTCTTGAGTCTCCCCAGACACCCACCTAGCTCACAGTACCTCTACCGGCCGGTTTTCACCTACAAATAGGGTCCCAACATAGTATTCACATCCATACATGACTCCTCCAAACTACCTCACAGTAATCCTGAGTCAGTAGATGCCTACTTGCAACCAACACTCAAACAGAATCTTCCGAGCTACGACCAAACCTGGCAGTGAAGCATCTGGGTCCTGTTCCTTTCAGATCCTAAGGCCACTAAACAGGAACTCTGTTCCAGCCGAAACTTGCTCAAACACTCTGTTTGCAGCAGTTAAAACCGCTCTCTTGAGGACCTCACCTTACGAGAATTGTCTTAAATATCACATCTGCACTCCAGCCTTTCCATGAAATTGTGTATGTAGCGAGCAGCAGTGGGTCATTTTTAATAAATATAGCTCTGTGCTCCTTTCCTTTTCATGCGCAACACAACATAGCAATGAAGCATTGTGCTTAAAAATGATAAATCTGCCCCATAGGCCCTTTTCGTGCGGGAAACACTTTTGTAGCTGCAAATAGTGCGATCACGGACTAGCAATAGCATAACATTCACCAGTTAGTAGGTGTGCAAACTCTGCCCAATTACACAGAAATAGAGAATAGCACACATTGTGCCTCTTCATTCCTGCACATTTAAGCAACACACCCACAATTTGCTCCTGCTATTTACATTAGTCTTTTTCTGTCACAGATTGTGGGTTCAAACAGACAGTAATCTTGTTTTATGCACAAACATGTTTGCACACAAAATAGAATTTAGTGGCTCATAGTAATTGCGCAAAACCACAAAATGTTCTAAAAAAATGTCAAAGGACCTTGCTGGTAAATAGGGACTTTAAAAGGCACAGCACATTGGCCACGACACTACCCTAAACCCAAAAACACTACTCCTCAAACACACCCACACTACCTTTATTCCTAAAAGACTACCCCCTGCTCGATCCACTCCCTACCCTAAATCCTTTAAAACTACACAGCCCCTCTTACCTCTCTCTCCTCGTTGTTCCTCTCTTCTCCTTCCAGCGTCGTCAGAGGGGTGGTGCTCGGTGCACGTCCTTGTGAAGAAACGGAAGAGCCTCAGTTTCCTCACCACGATGTGGCTCGCATTACAACGCTTGCATTGTAACAGCGCATGTGATGTAATAACATGCGTAGTAAAGGCTACGCGTTGTTACAGAGCGTGCGTTGTTATGCTTGCCTTGTAATGGTATACGGAGTAAGAGCTGCGTACTAATGGCTGTTTACCGTCACCAGAGATGTGCACTGCTTGCTTTCTGCAGCTGGGACTGTGAACTGCGACAGTAAGTTCTCTGTTCTGTAAAACAAATAACTAGGCCAGTCAAATGTATATTCTACTAAATAAAAAAAAAACAAGGTGTTGTCCTATTATTGTGAACACAATAAATGTGCTGTGATGTGTTTCGGCAAAAACCTCACCACTGTGCTTTGAATGAGTGCTTAACAATGGTAAAGGATACTTTTATATCAGTATCATCGTTCACATCAGTATATAGGGTATATCATGTAACACAAGTAGACAAAACCACTATTGTCTTTTTAAAATATTTCTGTTAGTCTTCAAGTAATTTTATTTAGCAATACACGATTTAAAATGTAGATGGAATATAAAATTAACATTTATCTATAACTGTTCTGTTATTATATAGTTGTGCGCCTAAGAGCCTCTTAACTTCAGAAATGTCACTTACTGTAGTGCCAACATGTACAGTGTTGCTTTTGTGTGTGTGTTTTTCTGCTTTGGAAAGCAAAGTGGCTTTCCCCAGCTTTTTAATGTTTCACATTCAATGCCACTGCATGCATTCTGCCGAACATGTGGCATGTCTTAAGGGCTGAGGGGGCCCCCTCAAAAACAAGGAACCATGGGGGCCCCCGCACCGCGGGGGCTACGGGGGCCTCTGTTACGCCCCTTTAGCCCCTACTTGTAAGCCGAATAAACTGCTGCAAGAATACCACAAAACTGGATATCTACCTGCATCTGTAAATGCTACTGTGTGCCTCCTGCAATGACTGGCCTCCTTTTTAGAACAGTGCTAGAACTCCTACCCTATTTCGTCTCTGCAAGGAACCGGGTACTGAAACACACCTTCAGTACTAGAGCGTAGCGCAGATCAGACTTTGTCTCCTCAGTCTGACAGGGGAACATCGCTGCAGAAACTCTCCACTGATCTCTTCAGCCCCGTGCCCCACAGTAAGGGCATCCTGCTTACAGGCTCTCATGCCTGACATATCCCGCCCAGGCCTCATTTACACAACTAAACGGAGATGTGAGGACGATGAAGCATTGGGCTGTGGGAAATGTGCCTCTCATGGTGACAATGCCCCCCGCCCTCCTCTCCCTTGTTGCTAGGCAGAAGCCTCACCACCAGCTCCTCCGGAGCAACCCTTTGTACGGAGATGGGAACCTAAAATGTCCATCTTGGCACCAGAGAGAAGGAATTTGGGTATTGGGGAAAGACACTGATACCTGGGGTAAAAAATATTTGCAATGCAATAGGGCTCACATTTAAATGCAAGACCTATTGCATTTCAAAGAATCGGCAGCCATTGTCCCAGCTGGTTTGAAAGAGAAAGGGGGCATGGCGCGCTGAACGTAAGTAAAGCACGTTGTGTCTGCAGCAAAAGAAACTCAATAAAGAAAATAGTGCTTACACAATTAAGAACACATACTGTGTAACAACCGAAGTAAAGGGGCCAGTCGCCATGGGAGGTTGCAGATGAAGACAAGGCGGTAGTAAGGAGGGACTAAAAAGTTTCTAATTTTTCCGTCTGCTCTGGTGCCAAATGCAGGACAGGGGATGGTGTTCCCCAGGTCTGGGGGAAGCCGTTGTTTCATACATATAGCGACAGAGGCTTTGAAGTCTCTGGCCTTGACATGCTAATTCGCTAGCCATCCTGCTAGAGGAGGTGTAAACACCTTCCTCTGGTGCATGAATAGTTTCTGACCCCTCAGAGCGCAGGCTCTCATGTACAGGGGTTCAGAAATTAATCTGTGATGCCAGGCTGGTGATACCAGCCAGCAAACTAGAGGACTAGTAGGTGTTCAGGGGGCTCCTCTAAGGGGCCCTCTGTGTGCATGTCATAAGAAAGGTAGTACTGGCATCTGTACAAATGTAAGATGAGGTGCTTGATACCAAACATCATTGGGTTCAGTGCAGCCATCATGTAGTTGGCTAGTGTGAGAAGTTGGCCTGGTATATGATGTTCACTATTCTAGTGAACACCTTGCACCAGTCCAAACAACCCTTATGGTGATGGTTGTAAAGTCAACCTTATAGACCAGCTATCCTAGAGGTAGCGTGGACAGAACAGTCTTAGGCTAAAAGACTCTTGAGGGCATGTAAAGCCAGCTGTTTTACCATATGTAACCCCTTAAATATCAAATGAAAGGACACCACACAGGATATATATAAAATATGTATGTATTTATTCACTAACACACTCCTCTGAACTCTTTATGAGGTCAGAGGCAAAAGCACATAACAAGTTACACTTCGAAATACTTGTGGCCTGGTCCACTTCATTGCATTTAGCTCAAGCCGTTCTCCTGAGAAATAGTACCACTGTAGCAAACTGCTGCTCCTGCACGTTAGGCCTGTCAAGGCTGTAGGTGGGGGTAGGCTGGATAAGCACATTCCAAGGGGTGCTGTGCGGACTCTCTCGGAGTTAGCAGAAGGGAGTTACCCTCACGACCTTGCTATAACGAGCTGGGCTAAACTAAGAGCGCTTTGTCTCCCATATATGGTCTTTCCCTTGCACCAACCTGTACTAACTTGTATTTTTCCTTCTTAGGTAACGGTTTTGAAATGTAACAGTATATATGTGATCTGTTGATAATGTGCCAGCAGTCTTCTTGGCGGACCTCGTGGGGTTAGGTCGCAAGGAGCTCCTCTGGCAGAGTTTGTTTGTTATAATAAATGATTGGACCTTCTACACTGCCAACTGACTGATTATTGGTGATTGGTAATGGGGCTATTTGTAAGTATGGCTCTATTTGGGTTGTAATATATTTTTCGGTACTTCAGTTGGCGACTCCGCCGGGACTCCGCGTTGGGGCCGTCCCTCTGTAATCAGAAAGAAACGGGACATTGGAAAGAGTAATCTTGATCGGGGGGAAGGATCGACCGAAGAATTTGGGGTCTGCTCCACTCTCCCAATCGAGAGAGCCCCAGCTGCTAGTGACCCCACGCCGGAGTCCTTCGGGTGTAACCCGAGAACGGGCCACATTGGTCTAGCGAGAATTGGCAGTGAAGAACGCACAATCGGACCTGAGTGCACCAGGTGAGTGTCTTGTCTTGTTTTGTGTTGGATATCCTTTGGATTTGAATTTGGAACTTGGTGACTTCTGGTCACGGAGAACTCGAAAAGGGGGTCTGACGGGGCAGTATTGAGACTGCACGAGCGGACGCCCCTGTTTTGGATTTTGGAAATAACTAGAGATTAAGACCAAACACCTTGGTGTAACTTGTGGAAGAAGTTTACACCCGGCCGGACTGCTCTCGGGAATGCCGGCGATTTGGTAGCACTCGGACAAATCTGGAGCGGCGCTTGAAAAAGCGGGCTTAGCCAGAATAGTTCGGGAGGTGAACCATGAATGCCGTCGGATGGTCCGTAGGTCGGTCTGTGGTTTAGAGAAGCCTGTGTGGCTATCTCTAGGCAGTCTAAGGACAAGACTGTTATGTTTGACTTTGCTTTTGGGTCCTTTTCTTTTGGATTTGGAAAGAGTTCTCCATTGGTGGGAGTTGACGGGCTTCGCCTCTGGTTTGAAATAAATTTGTCTCGTTTTCTATGTACTGTAGTCACTTTATTTGTGTGAGATTGAATTTGAATGCAAACATGGCCATGTGTATGAGAGCATTGTAAATAATCATTTTGTTCCTTTTCAGCTCGATTCTAGAAAGGGGCAATGCTGTGTTTCAGTAAGCTATGTTTTGGCTGTATTGACCGAGGAGGTACAAGGCTGGATGAAAGCCAACCAGCCCCTCCAGAGGGAACTCCTAACCATGATATGTATTGTAAGCATGGTATTGGGCCCCTCCTCTTTAATACATTATGGAATAAATACACTAAGGATAATGTAGAACTACAGTGGCCAAAGACAGGATCTTTTGATGAGAAAAAGATCCAGTATCTGCAAGACCGTCTGTTCGCTAAACGCAGCAGACAATCTATGTTTGATACTCTTAATAAGTGGTAGAAAGAGGCAAAGCGGAGATGCATACGGTTAAAAAAACTAATGTAGATACAGCAAGGGCAGACTGTAACCCAGAAAGCCATTGCTCATGCTAAAAATCAGGATGAGCAAAATATCGAGTATGCAGATAGGCAGTTTAGGTTACAGGTAGATAAAAGTTATGTGACTCGAAATGAAGCAGAAGATGAGATAAAGGATAATTGAATAAATGGCCTCCCTCACCGTATGCGCCTCAACGCATATACCCCGCTGTGCCTCTTCAGCCGGCTACCGCTTCCCTAGCCTCCGCACCAGAGGCAGACGTGCCTATCATTTCCCTGGGTACTACGCGTACCGCACCTACCTCAACGAGAGACACGGCTACCCTTATCCCTTACACACGGCAACCCCCGGGAACTTCCCATATGGTGTTGGCAGCCCCGAGCCCCATATGGACCTCCCAATCAGCTAGTACGACCCTCGGAGATGGGGAGCGCACACTGTTAGGGGAACCTGGTGGTATGAATGCTAGACGATTATTCACATGAGCCTCCTTGGGATATGGTGAGAAAGAGGCTGTAGCAGATCAGGCAGCTAAATGGATGCGGAACAATATATATACAGTAGCTGATGTATGGAGTACCATCAAAGATCTCAAACTGGTCATGCAGCAACATGCTCTATATAAAATGTCTTGCTATCTTATCAAGGCCTGGGAACTATGCTTCCAGGATGGAATGGCACCCCAAATACTGTATAATATCCGAGACTGGACCCATAAGTTTAACATGGATCCGGTGGAGGTATATAAAAACGTAGACACATTAGTAAAATATTGAGGCAGAATGTTTGCAAAAAGTCCCAATTGGACTTCCCAGCATCCCATGAGGGAAGTACACCCTATTTTTCATCCCGAAGTTCCTAAAGCACGTGATGGTGCTGACCAAGTTATAAGAGCTCGAGTAGAGGCCCGGTTTCAGGAGCAATGGGTATACACCCCATGGAAACGAAGTGAGGTCCTTGCTTTAAAATCACAATTGCCTGATCCCCGAAAAAACCCCACTGCTTACTACAAAGAGCTAACTGAAGCTGCAGCCTCGGCTGTAATGACGTTAGCAGATATTGAATTATTTTTCGGGTTGTTGGTACCGGTCGACATATGGCGACAGGTTCATGACACTGATCATGCTGCATAGCTAGGGGGGTCCTGGAACGAGCTAAAAGACTAGGACCGAGACCGCAAACCGGGAGATAAGCCTAGAAACGAAATCATCACTTTGCCAGCATAAATATTAGCTTACATGCACACACTGATTCCCCCCGTAAAGTCGACTGGGATAAATTGACAGCTTGTAGACAGAAGAAAGACGAGAGTGTTTCCGACTTTTTCACTCGGTTCAAGGGAGTTTTTATTGATTTTAGCGTACATCACCTGGCCACGGTGGGTGGGAAGTACGGTTGTTTGTGAATCGATTTATAACCAATTTGGCACCCAAAATTTCTGCGCGGTTACAGGCTGCCGAGAGTACCTGGACTACCTCTACCCCCTCAGTGATATTAAGCATGGCCCAATATTATGAGCATAGGGAGAATGAAAGCAAGGATAAAGTGGAGAAAAAGTCCAAGGATCTTAAAACCCGAGTGTTGTTACAGCAAGTCGTTCGAGGACATGGAGGGGGAGAGGAGTCCGAGGACCCGTGTCTAGAGGGGCGGGAACAGGCAGAGGCGCAGGTGCGGCCCAGTCGTTAGGGCTAAATCAGTGTGCCTATTGTAAGCAGGAAGGACATTGGAAAGCACAGTGTTCGTTATTGCTTGCCCAGAACGGAGCAGTTCGGGGACGAGGACGGGGACGAGGTGGCCCAGACCGGAATGAATTGCATAGAGAAGAGGCGACTCAAGGCAAGTCTGAGCGGAACCATTTTGATAACGCCCAAGGTAGACAATATTACAATGAGGACTACGCATTCGAAGAGCAGGATGGGTATGTTCACCCATAGGACAGCCAGGGACAGAGTAGGGGCCAAGTGTCGATCCCAGTCAATCAACAAGGACCTTATGTGAGAGGGAAATTGATGGGAACTTCTGAGAATGTTCTGATTGACACAGGAGCAATGAGTAGTTCAGTTGCTCGATCATTGGTTCCAGGGGTGGCTCTGTCCGGGCAAAATAATGTATCTGTGGGATTTTCAGGAGTTCCAGTGGTAAGCCCCGTCTCTAAATCCCTCTCCTTCACGATCGGTCCCGCTACTGTTTAATCACCTTTTCTGTTGACTTCGCATTGTGGTGAGAATTTATTGGGGCTGGATATGTTAAAAAAGTTGAATGCAAAAATATACTGCTCGCCAGATGGGGTTTATTTGACGATACAACCCTACGCCGACAACAAGAAACAATGTTTTGCCAAAAATGAGCCTCTTCCCCCCGAGTTCGATAACATCCCTAATGCGTTATGGGTAACAGGGGATGCGGATGTTGGTAAATTAGACACCCCACCAGTCCATATCACGCTGAAACCTGGTTACCGCGCATACCACAGTACAAAATTTCGCCGGCTGGCGAGCGGGCTTTGCTCTCAATTATTCAGGACTTAATTGATAAAGGGGTGGTTGAGGAGACAGCTGCTAATATTTGTAACAGCCCGATTCTTCCGATTTTGAAGAAATCTCCTGATTCTGGACCACAAGGGAATATTGATGCCTATCGTTTTGTGATAGACCTGCGGGAAGTTAATAAGATTGTAGTACCACAGTACCCTGTAGTGACCGACATCACCACTATCCTCACGATGATCCCGCCTATTGCCCAATATTTTTCGGTCCTTGATCTGAAGAATGCCTTCTTCAGTATCCCTATCCATCCTGATAGCAGGCAGATCTTCGGCTTCTCGTTATCTGGCCGAAGCTTCAGATTCTGTTGTGCACCTCAAGGCTATACTGAGAGTCCAAGCATCTATAGTCAGCCTCTTAAGGCTCTGTTGGATGATCTAGTCTTGCCCGAAGGCAACGTGCTCTTGCAGTACGTGGACGACTTGTTGATAGCGTCCGACACTGAGGAAGGCTGTAAGGATGCTACTGTTAAATTACTGCACCATCTGGCGGCGAAGGGTAATAAGGTGTCCCTGTCTAAGTTTCAATACTGTCGACAGGAGGTGACCTACTTAGGTCATCTACTGTTGAAAGAGGGTAGGCGTTTGACTCCTGAGCGTATTACAACTAACCCCGGGCGTAGTGGGTGTAGTGGGGCTCCGCGGAGCTACGCGGAATGGGCGAGAAGCTACGCCCACTCCCGCACTCCGCGTAGCCCCACTACGCACCTCCCTCCCGCTCTCCAATACATACATTATTTAAGCAAAATACCCTAAATAAACAAGTTTAAAGCAGTTACCGTGTCCGGGGCTCGTCCGGGGCTCCCTATTGGAATAGCGTCCCGTCAAAGATACCAATGCGCATGCGCGGCTTAAATAATGTATGTAGGTGAGGGCGGGAGGGAGGCGGGTGGCGGCCGACTCGGCTACACACACGGAGTGGGCGTAGTGTTGCCCGGCTACGCTGTGTACGCAAAATGTGTAGGAGGCAACACTACGCCTACTCCGTGGGCGTAGCCGATTCGGACGCCCAGGCCTAATTACAACCATCTCTAACATGTCTGTTCCTCGCACCCAGCATGAAGTTCGTGCTTTTCTTGGCATCACCTCTTACTGTCGCCAATGAAATACCTAATTTTTCTCTTCTTGCTAAACCTTTGTTGCATTTAACCACTAAAGATGTGCATGAACCCCTCCCTTGTGCGGATGAATGTCAGCATTCTTTTGACTCTTTAAAATCTGCTCTTTGTTCTGCACCCGTCTTGGGTACTCCTGATTACCGTAAACCCTTTGTACTATACGTGCATGAGGTCGACGGTTGCTCGCTTTCAGTGTTAACGCAAGGATTTGGTGGTAAGCAAAGACCTTGCGCTTATTTGTCGGCCACATTGCATAATGTCGCCAGAACACTTCCTAGCTGTCTGAGGGCCACTGCAGCTGTCGCTGTGGCCATCCGGCAGTCGGAAGGACTTGTTCTAAATTCTAGTCTAACAGTGATGGTACCGCATGCTGTGGACGCATTGCTAAATAAAACAAAGATACAGCATCTTACGAGCGCACGCCTCACTGGATATGAATTGACACTATTTGCTCCACACATTACGATTACGCGTTGTGCCACGTTAAACCCGGCCACATTGCTACCACTCCCTTCGATTGGAACTACAAATGATGTACACAATTGCATATTCCGAACTGAAGAAGAAACGAAGGGCAGGATTGACCTCACAGACATTCCTCTATCTGACCCTCAGGGGGAGTTATATGTTGATGGGTCCTGTTTCAAGTTAGCAGATGGAACAACAACAGCTGCATATGCAATCACCACCTTGAAAACAGTAGTTGAAACATCTCGAGTTCCCCATCGATCAGCTGAATTGGTGGCGTTATTACGAGAATGTGAATTAAGTGAGGGACTCGAGGTTAACATCTACACAGACAGCCAATACGCCTTTGGCGTTGCCCATAGCTTTGGGCGGCTATGGAGGGAGCGGGGTTCCTCACCTCTCATAGTCAGAAAATACAGAATGGTCCCCTGGTGTTATGATTACTGGATGTCCTAACTTTGCCCAAAAAGCTAGCCATAATAAAAATGTAGTGCCCATAAGGCAGTGGTGGACGAAGTGGGCGAGGGGAATGCTTTGGCAGATCAGGTTGCCAAGCAAACGGCTCAGTCTACAATATCGACTATGTTTGTAATGTCCTCTGCAAGATGGGTGGAGGAATCTGACTTGTTTGATGATACCATAGAAAGCGTGAAAGAACTGAAGAAGGGAGCCACTCCAGCAGAATTAGAGCAATGGGAGAAGGAAGTAGGGAGATTGGATGAGAATAACTGTTGGGTGGATCTGACAGAAAAACAAAGATGGCTGTTGCCCAATGTGTTGGTACAAGCTGTTGTAACTATGGCCCACGGTCCAGCCCACGTTGGAGCTAAAGGAATTTGTGCCCTGTTAGACCCAGTATGGAATAACCCTAACATACAAAGGACGGCTTTCCGTTTGGTCCAATACTGTATGGTCTGTTTGCAACACAATCCGGGGAAGGCAGAAAGTGTTTTGAGTGGAAGTTTTGCACCCCCAACATTACCGTTTGAAGTACTCCAGATGGATTATATCCACATGGAGCGCGTCAACAACTTAAAATACGTTTTAGGGGTGGTTTGTGCCTTTAGTAAATGGGTTGAGGCCTACCCAACTAAAGAGAACACTGCTTTGGCTACAAGAAAGGCTCTTATCAAGGAATTTATACCAAGGTTTGGTTTGCCCCGTTTGATTTGGTCGGACAATGGGGGGCACTTCCATGGGGCCCTTGTTAGACACATCTGTAATGGATTGCAAATACGACAGAAATTCCATGCAGCCCGACACCCCCAGTCAGCAGGGCTCGTGGGAAAGTATAATGGGGTCTTGAAGCTGAAGATGGCAAAAATTAAGAGAGTACTGGTTTAAAATGGCCTGACACCCTACCCTTGGCCCTCATGTCATTAGGAGTCACCCGTCATTCGCGCTCTGGCCTTTCTCCTCCATGAGATTACCTTTGGGTGGCCAGCTAACATATGGGGGTACCTAGGCCACGGTCTTTTTCTGATGTTGAATATCCTATGTTGATCGATTAACTGTATACGTTGACTAAAGACCTCCGTTCTATTCATCAGCAGGTAGCATCTGTACTGCAGCCTCCGCCAGAGGGCCTGGGACATCGATTGGAACCTGGCCAGTGGGTACTGGTCAAGAAGTTCGAGCGGGACACTAGCTTGGCCCCAAGGTGGTCTGAACCGCACCAAGTCCTGCTCGCAACGCGGACGGCTGTAAAGGTGGATGGGAGGAAGCACTGGATCCTTGCCTCCCATCTGAAACGGCTGCCACTCCCGCTTCCTTATGATCAGCAGCAATCTGGTGGAATTTTGACCCAGGAAACTGAGAGAGTTACTGCGTTTGTGCCTTTTTCTGATGCCTGCGTAATAGAGCAAAGGCAAGAAGAAGGAGTGACGGGATCAGGCGCACCGGTCTCAGCTGAATCCGCAATTGCCCTTAATCCTGTCATTGATATCCCAGTGAGCAGAAGCTCTGATGAAGGAAAGGTACCTTCTTTGCTATTTTCTGATCAGGAAGCTCCGGGTCATGTGCGGTACAACCTGCGGCCAAGAAAACATCACGGTGCCTCAGACACCACTGTTAGGAGATAAGGAAAGACTTGAATAGAAAGGGTTTGCTAGATTTCGAGTCTGAGGTACTGAGCGAGACACTGGACTGAACCCGTTGAGAGCTGGAACTTTGTTGCTGTGCTCTGTTCAGAAAGAAAGACTGACACGTGTGAACGGCCAGGTTGTACATCAGGATTCCTTTGACAACGACGTTTTGTTTTCTTGAGATGAACGATAGGAGTCTGCCTGTGAGACTCTGATGGACACAGGGAGAAGAACCCTCTGGCAGGACGGACTGCTAAGCCCGAGTTTAGTTTTGGACTTTTAGTTAGGAATGTACCCTTTTGGTCGTATTGTACCTGAAGAAGAGCGTCCCATTGCACCACGATATTTGCAGTTTTATGAGCCAATGTTTTCTACGTGGACCATGCGTGTAAAAGTAGCCTTTGTGTTAGTAATAGCAGTTATATTAGCTGTTTTTATGAGTATATTCATATATTTAGAGTATAAGGATCCTATGCAAGCTATGATGCCTTTTACCAATGCCCCGCCCGAACACTTGATGTTCACCTTAGCGCCCCATAAAGGAAGACACCGCCAGACTTATG
Source organism: Lissotriton vulgaris (assembly GCF_964263255.1). Taxonomy (NCBI): domain Eukaryota; kingdom Metazoa; phylum Chordata; class Amphibia; order Caudata; family Salamandridae; genus Lissotriton; species Lissotriton vulgaris. The sequence goes on along the minus strand of NC_141695.1, from coordinate 818,949,419 downwards.
CAAAGAATGTATTTGTAGAAATGCTCCACCAAACCCATAGTACTACTAATATAACCGATTGTTGGGTTTGCGGGCTCTTGCCCTCAGTCATGCATAAACACGACTTGTTTCTCTCACTGCCCTTGTCCTACTTAGGTAGCTGTGAAGCATGGTTTCAAATGTTTTCTGCTGTGTATAACCATTATGTAGAAAACCCCAAACAATATACAGAAAAGGAATATGGGATGACTTTAGCATACATTGAAACTCACCAGGGATTCGACCCAGCAGGAAATGGGGGGGAGGGATCATTGGACCCAGAGGCTTGTATGAATTTGTATACAGTTAATGAGAATAGTACTTGGTTGAAAGATGAACTTTATGATTTTGCTAATTTCAATCATTCACAGTATATTCAACATTTTGTCGCCAGGAATGTCACTTGTGAGCGCGTCGTGCCCATTCCCATTCTGAATACCTCCTCCGATTTCTGTGTACAGGGAATAGGACATGTGCAAGTTGGAAACAGTATCTGCAACTATACTTATAGAATGAAAATATTCAGTAGCCTTCCACTGTTAACACCACCAAACGTGTATTTTGTGTGTGGGGAAAATGCTTACACTTGGTTACCGCGAGGATGGGCAGGGCAGTGCTATCTGTCCTTCTTGTACCCCCCTGTGTACATAGCACCATGAGACTATCATAGAACACACCAACTCCATCGCGCAAAAGTCGTTTCCAATAGACAGCGAAGACAGCTCGAGATGACGGAGGTCGATCAGACTGACACCTCCTTGCAACAGTTCACAGACTTTAGTAAAGGATTGGTCCCTTTCTGGGGGCCAATATTCAATAGTAGGGAAACAAGACGATTGTCCAGAATAGTAGAGAACGTCATTTATATCACTACCGATATCATGACCAATATTACGGTAGAGCTTCAGGCCACGAGACTCGTTTAGCTCCAGAACCGGATGGTTCTTGACGTCATCCTGGCTGATCGAGGAGGAGCATGCCGGGTGATCGGTAGCTCCTGCTGTGTGTATATTCCAGACTCCGCCCCCACAGTCCATCTAGCTATCCAAAAGTTGCATCGCATCGCGGCTGAAATGCACACCGAAAATGGGTCCTGGTCACTCTCTAGTTGGTTCTGGGGGCTTTGGTCGACCTGGGGTTGGAAATTATTAATGACAGTAGCTGGAGCAGCAGGTATCATCTTCACCTGTTGCCTCTGCATGCATGTGGTCCGGCTTGTTGCTCTTATTGTGCCACCAAAATGACAGCCATGTTTGTCCCTTCTCTTGTCCCTACTAAGATTCAGATGCTCCAGCAGGAGATTTGTGAGTTGATGGCCATTGATGAGGAAGTCTTCCAGGATTAGTACTTCCATTTTAGTTAGCTACATCACGCTAAAAGGAGGGTTTGAGGAACCAGAATTCAATTTGGGCCTAGTAAAATATGTAGTTACTTTTAGTAATTAGCGTGATGTATCTAGTAGGCTAATGTAGGGACGCAAACACTAATACACACACAATATGTAATAACTTAGGGACTAGTATACACTATGTTACACGTCTTTGTACCTAATCATAGGCAGTACCGCTTGACTCGAGCGGCGCCATTTTGTGGCCTGGTCCACTTCATTGCATTTAGCTCAAGCCGTTCTCCTGAGAAATAGTACCATTGTAGCAAACTGCTGCTCCTGCACGTTAGGCCTGTCAAGGTTGTAGGTGGGGGTAGGCTGGATAAGCACATTCCAAGGGGTGCTGTGTGGACTCTCTCGGAGTTAGCAGAAGGGAGTTACCCTCACGAACTTGCTATAACGAGCTGGGCTAAACTAAGAGCGCTTTGTCTCCAATATATGGTCTTTCCCCTGCAGCAACCTGTACCAAATTGTATTTTTCCTTCTTAGGTAACGGTTTCGAAATGTAACAGTATATATGTGATCTGTTGATAATGTGCCAGCGAACCTCGTGGGGTTAGGTCGCAAGGAGCTCCTCTGGCAGAGTTTGTTTGTTATAATAAACGATTGGACCTTCTACACTGCCAACTGACTGATTATTGGTAATTGGTATTGGGGCTATTTGTAAGTATGGCTCTATTCGGGTTGTAATATATTTTTCGGTACTCCAGTGCAGTGTCAGTCAATAGAAAGTCAATAGGAACGGTAAGTAAGTAATGGTAAGTAATGAAGTTTTAGGACACTTCCGGTCTAACTAGGATTACACAACTAACAAAACTAGACACTAGGATAGTCAATCCCTACAGGAGCACCGAAGTACTCGCGTTACCTCACCTATGGGCTGCGGGTACATAGGTGTCAAAGTGTGTCAGGTTTCCTCGTTGTTTCATATGGAGCCTTGGAAGAAGATGCTGCAGGTGACCAGGAGGAAGATGTCCGGGTGGATCCAAGGGTAGATCGGAGTTAAAGAGGAACTGAAAGCAGAGGGAACAGAGTCTAGGTCACTAGCCAGTGATAGGGTGGAACCAGGGAGGAACCAGACGTCGTCGAGGAGCAATCAGGTGCTGTTGTGATGCAGCCACGCGGACCAGGAGGTGTCGAGGATGACCAGGTGCTGGAGAGGAGCTGTCCCACAAAGGTTCTCGCAGATGGAGGGGTCGGCTTCAAGATCGGAGCCAACAAGCTTAAGCAAAGGCAACCCACGCAGGATACACAAAAGGCTTCTGGTGCAGACCAGGATGGTCTGAGGTACTTCACCTTTGCAGGGAAGCAAGGGCCAGTCTGGAGCAACAAGACCAGCGATGGATTTTCAAGAGGATCGTCGCCACAGGGCTACTAGCCAACGGGCCAGCAACCGGACAATGCGTTGAGCAGAACACAAGCAGAAGGGCCCCACGCAGATCTCGTGGAATGTGGGGGACTGGTCTTCGGTGCAGGTGGCGCTCGGTGTCGGGGTGTCTCAGTCCCCAGTGCACAGCTTCGAGGATGCCTCAGGAGCTGCGCTGTTAGCAAGTTGAAGACTTTCCAAGTTGCCTGGTTCCACGGGTTCCGACGCCTTCCATGGGGCTCAGCTGTGCTGAAGTTGTGTAGTGGGGTCAGAGAGGTCTGGGAGTCGAGGTCTTGTCGGGCTCTGTGCTCGGGTTCCGGCGGGAACGGGGACAAAGCAAGCCGTCGAGTTGCTGGATGGTGCCTGATTGCCCAGGGTGGTCACTCCTTGGCCACAAGGGAGATTCTTCAGTCTTCAGCTCAGGTGAATGTCGAAGGGTCCAGAGTTTCATCTCAAGTTGATTCCAGGATTAATCTAAAGTCTCCTGGGTCAGCTCCTACCTTTATACAACTAAAGCGGCTGGTTTACTCACTAGGTCCCTCCTATGGGTGGGACCAAGAAGGGGGGTGGTTACACCCCCTTTCCTTTGTCCAGTTTCGCGCCAGAGCTGGGGCTGGAGTGCCCCAGCAACCGGTTTGAACTGGGTTATGCATGAAGCACCTAGTGTGCTCCAGGCAGTGTCTCAATCTATTCAGCCCTCCCTGTCCCAATACACATCCTCCTGTCTGGGGTGGTGCTCGCACCTCCCCAAGCAGGAAACCTATTGTCCAAACCTCCGTGACTGGAAGGACTCCCAGCAGCAGGAGGTCAGACTTGTGTCTGTTGCAGCTGCATCCATTTTGTGATGCTGGGGCTCTGGTTAAATTTAACCGGGATAGTCAGAACTAACATGTCTTCTCCCTCTAGAAGGGTGGAATGCTACCCCCGTCGCCAGAATTGGCGAGGGGGTAGTATTAAAAAGCTTATGACCCCTTACACGACATGTTTGGATCAGCCAAACCAAAGTTAGCATTTAACCGCGAGGTTCATAATGCACTTAAGAGTATATGGTATGGCAATATCATAGAACAGCTATTAGGACATGGTTCCGAAAGCTGCAGATAGGCTCAGCTCAGACTAGAGCACCATCTCACACATGACCAAGCACTCTGCCTCCAGGATTGTTAAGGCCTGCCCTAGGAGTGACTTATAGGTTACTATGTGTCTATATGTAAGTAGATATAAGAATACTACACCTAAGCAAGGGGTGGTTACACGACCTTGCCCCAGCTGAGTGATCAGCCAGTTGTGTCTATTTGAGTGGCCAGCCAGGGGTGGCATAATACATGCTGCAGTCCCTGGTAGGCCTTGGTTACACCTATGCCCTGAGTACCTATGGTACACTTCTACAGGGGCTGACAAGGTGAACCAATTCCCAATTGTGGATGTGCCTAGAGTACGTGGTAAATTTAGAGAGAATGCATCCGGGCTGTGGGTCTGATTAGCAGGCCCACAGCCACATCTAAGTTGAAAACCAGTAAAGCAAAAGCAAAAAGTGGGGGTGACCGTAGTAAGCAGACCCTACTCTCCTACAGCTAGTACATGTCAAGGATATCTTGGCGCTGAATAACAGATGTTTATTGTTACCCAACTCAATGGTACTCCTTTTATCGACCTCCTTAAGATGGCTACCTAATCACTTGCAGTATCTATTAATGGGCCCGGACAACACAGGAGCCCATCTGCTCATGCAGATGTACCCTCATATATAATATAATGTACCATGCCTTAGGGCTCTAAGGCATGCTTGCTGTAGGGGTGACTTACAAATATTAAATGCAATGTACATGGGCATGGCATATAGGGAGTGGGCCATGTCATGTTAAAAAAATAGATTACACCTTTTCATGTATCCTGCAATGGCTGGCTGCATGCAGGTGGGTTTTGTGTGGTACCTTTAGGTGGCATAATACATGCTTCAAGCCCTAGGGATGCTCTTTAGTGCCCATGCCCCGAGGTTACCAGAGATTCCACTTTCTAGGAATATACCTCTTTTTTCCACATGCTTTTTCCCCGCAGGCAATTACAGCCCAGTTGTTACAACGACTGTGTTGTAACACCGCATACAATTACCCCGCTAATCATTGCAACGACATGCGGAGGGGGGGGGGGGGGCGCTGGATGTTGCAAGAGTATAATTTACTATTCAAACTCCCGAATGTGCAACTGTAGGGAAGGTGTTGGGGAAAAGCATTTGTGGTAAACGATGTTTACAATTGATAGGGACTTACAGGGGTGCTAAAGTCCTTGCCAATTGGGATACAATTAGACATTTACTTGTTTTAACCTCATGCGCGCTAGCGGAATTCCGCTCGCACGCTGAGATTTTCAAAACCGCACTTTACGTGACGATAGGGCTCGTCATCAGCGTGCGAGGAGGCTACGCCATGACGAGCCCAGCTCGTCATCAGCATGGAAGGGGTTAAGAGAAAGGTGGGCGGCCTTGTTAGTTGGAACCCACTGAACTTTCAGTTGAAAATATATCAGTACTACGGCAAACATGTGGGTGACTTTCCAAACACACACCCTATATGGCATAGCTTGCAGTCCATGTAGGAGGGCGTATAAGTGCCCCAAATAGGGGTAGTAAGCGCTGAGATAATGTTGCAAAACTAGACAGTACAATGAACAAGTTACTTACCTTCGGTAACAATATATCTGTAAGAAACAGTAGTTAGTATTAGATTCCTTACCTTAGAATATGTTTGATTGATTCAGATGCTCTGTCCATCACCACCCCCTTTTGTACCGCTTTTGGCGGCCATAAGTGTGGCAGGGTATGCTCAGACGTGAGTCCCTTGCTCACTTTGACACTGGATTCAAGCAAGCCGGGCTGAAGACGGCTGGAATGCCAGGAAAACGGTCCTCGGAAGCTTTTTCCGGTCCAGGTAAAACATGGCTTGGCAGTTCGGGCTGGACTGTTCCTATGAGGCACAGGGTCAGACTGATTTGCATATAGCCATGTCTGAACTAAGGGTGGCAGAGTGGGCTAAATAACGGTGATGGATTAAACCCAGATCTTTTGACTGGGTGTGAGTGTTTGATTGATTCAGATGCTCCGTCCATCACCACCCCTTTTGTACCGCTTTTGGCCGCCATAAGTGTGGCAGGGTATGCTCAGACGGGAGTCCCTTGCTCACTTTGCCACTGGATTCAAGCAAGCCGGGCTGAAGACGACTGGAATGCCAGAAACTGGTCCTCGGAAGCTTGTTTCCGGTCCAGGGAAGACATGGCTTGGCAATTCGGGCTGGACTGTTCCTATGAGGCACAGGGTCAGACTGATCTGCATATAACTATGTCTGAACTGGGGTGGCAGAGTGGGCTAAAGAACGGTGATGGATTAAACCCAGATCTTTTGACTAGGTGTGAGTGTCTGATTGATTCAGATGCTCTGTCCACCACCACCCCCTTTTGCACCGCTTTTGGCCGCCATAAGTGTGGCAGGGTATGCTCAGACGTGAGTCCCTTGCTCACTTTGCCACTGGATTCAAGCAAGCCGGGCTGAAGACGGCTGGAATGCCAGAAACCGGTCTTCGGAAGCTTGTTTCCGGTCCAGGGAAGACACGGCTTGGCAGTTTGGGCTGGACTGTTCCTATGAGGCACAGGGTCAGACTGATTTGCATATAGCCATGTCTGAACTGGGGTGGCAGAGTGGGCTAAAGAACGGTGATGGATTAAACCCAGATCTTTTGACTGGGTGTGAGTGTTTGATTGATTTAGATGCTCTGTCCATCACCACCCCCTTTTGTACCGCTTTTGGCCACCATAAGTGCGGCAGGGTATGCTCAGACGTGAGTCCCTTGCTCACTTTGCCACTGGATTCAAGCAAGCTGGGCTGAAGACGGCTGGAATGGCAGAAACCGGTCCTCGGAAGCTTGTTTCCGGTCCAGGGAAGACATGGCTTGGCAATTCGGGCTGGACTGTTCCTATGAGGCACAGGGTCAGACTGATCTGCATATAACTATGTCCGAACTGGGGTGGCAGAGTGGGCTAAAGAACGGTGATGGATTAAACCCAGATCTTTTGACTAGGTGTGAGTGTTTGATTGATTCAGATGCTCTGTCCACCACCACCCCCTTTTGCACCGCTTTTGGCCGCCATAAGTGTGGAAGGGTATGCTCAGACGTGAGTCCCTTGCTCACTTTGCCACTGGATTCAAGCAAGCCGGGCTGAAGACGGCTGGAATGCCAGAAACCGGTCCTCGGAAGCTTGTTTCCGGTCCAGGGAAGACACGGCTTGGCAGTTTGGGCTGGACTGTTCCTATGAGGCACAGGGTCAGACTGATTTGCATATAGCCATGTCTGAACTGGGGTGGCAGAGTGGGCTAAAGAACGGTGATGGATTAAACCCAGATCTTTTGACTGGGTGTGAGTGTTTGATTGATTTAGATGCTCTGTCCATCACCACCCCCTTTTGTACCGCTTTTGGCCACCATAAGTGTGGCAGGGTATGCTCAGACGTGAGTCCCTTGCTCACTTTGCCACTGGATTCAAGCAAGCTGGGCTGAAGACGGCTGGAATGGCAGAAACCGGTCCTCGGAAGCTTGTTTCCTGTCCAGGGAAGACATGGCTTGGAAGTTCGGGGTGGAATGTTCCAATGAGGCACAGGGTCAGACTGATTTGCATATAGCCATGTCTGAACTGGGGTGGCAGAGTGGGCTAAAGAACGGTGATGGATTAAACCCAGATCTTTTGACTGGGTGTGAGTGTTTGATTGATTCAGATGCTCCGTCCATCACCACCCCCTTTTGTACCGCTTTTGGCCGCCATAAGTGTGGCAGGGTATGCTCAGACGTGAGTCCCTTGCTCACTTTGCCACTGGATTCAAGCAAGCCGGGCTGAAGACGGCTGGAATGCCAGAAACCGGTCCTCGGAAGCTTGTTTCCGGTCCAGGGAAGACATGGCTTGGCAGTTCGGGCTGGACTGTTCCTATGAGGCACAGGGTCAGACTGATTTGCATATAGCCATGTCTGAACTGGGGTGGCAGAGTGGGCTAAAGAACGGTGATGGATTAAACCCAGATCTTTTGACTGGGTGTGAGTGTTTGATTGATTCAGATGCTCCGTCCATCACCACCCCCTTTTGTACCGCTTTTGGCCGCCATAAGTGTGGCAGGGTATGCTCAGACGTGAGTCCCTTGCTCACTTTGCCACTGGATTCAAGCAAGCCGGGCTGAAGACGGCTGGAATGCCAGAAACCGGTCCTCGGAAGCTTGTTTCCGGTCCAGGGAAGACATGGCTTGGCAATTCGGGCTGGACTGTTCCTATGAGGCACAGGGTCAGACTGATCTGCATATAACTATGTCTGAACTGGGGTGGCAGAGTGGGCTAAAGAACGGTGATGGATTAAACCCAGATCTTTTGACTAGGTGTGAGTGTTTGATTGATTCAGATGCTCTGTCCACCACCACCCCCTTTTGCACCGCTTTTGGCCGCCATAAGTGTGGAAGGGTATGCTCAGACGTGAGTCCCTTGCTCACTTTGCCACTGGATTCAAGCAAGCCGGGCTGAAGACGGCTGGAATGCCAGAAACCGGTCCTCGGAAGCTTGTTTCCGGTCCAGGGAAGACACGGCTTGGCAGTTTGGGCTGGACTGTTCCTATGAGGCACAGGGTCAGACTGATTTGCATATAGCCATGTCTGAACTGGGGTGGCAGAGTGGGCTAAAGAACGGTGATGGATTAAACCCAGATCTTTTGACTGGGTGTGAGTGTTTGATTGATTTAGATGCTCTGTCCATCACCACCCCCTTTTGTACCGCTTTTGGCCACCATAAGTGTGGCAGGGTATGCTCAGACGTGAGTCCCTTGCTCACTTTGCCACTGGATTCAAGCAAGCTGGGCTGAAGACGGCTGGAATGGCAGAAACCGGTCCTCGGAAGCTTGTTTCCTGTCCAGGGAAGACATGGCTTGGAAGTTCGGGTGGAATGTTCCAATGAGGCACAGGGTCAGACTGATTTGCATATAGCCATGTCTGAACTGGGGTGGCAGAGTGGGCTAAAGAACGGTGATGGATTAAACCCAGATCTTTTGACTGGGTGTGAGTGTTTGATTGATTCAGATGCTCCGTCCATCACCACCCCCTTTTGTACCGCTTTTGGCCGCCATAAGTGTGGCAGGGTATGCTCAGACGTGAGTCCCTTGCTCACTTTGCCACTGGATTCAAGCAAGCCGGGCTGAAGACGGCTGGAATGCCAGAAACCGGTCCTCGGAAGCTTGTTTCCGGTCCAGGGAAGACATGGCTTGGCAGTTCGGGCTGGACTGTTCCTATGAGGCACAGGGTCAGACTGATTTGCATATAGCCATGTCTGAACTGGGGTGGCAGAGTGGGCTAAAGAACGGTGATGGATTAAACCCAGATCTTTTGACTGGGTGTGAGTGTTTGATTGATTCAGATGCTCCGTCCATCACCACCCCCTTTTGTACCGCTTTTGGCCGCCATAAGTGTGGCAGGGTATGCTCAGACGTGAGTCCCTTGCTCACTTTGCCACTGGATTCAAGCAAGCCGGGCTGAAGACGGCTGGAATGCCAGAGACAGGTCCTCGGAAGCTTGTTTTCGGTCCAGGGTGTAGGAGAGTAGGGTCTGCAATCCTATGATCACCCCAGAATTTTGCTTTTTGCTTCACTGGTTTACGACTTTCCCTGGCTGTGGGCCTGCTAATCAGACCCACAGCCTAGCTGTTCTCTCTCTAAATTGAGAAGCATGTACCTTAGGTGCATTTACCAATTGGTACTGGGCCACCTTATCAGTCCCTGTACGGCATACCTTAGGTTTCCAGGGCATAGGTGTACCCAGGGCCCACCAGGGGCTGCAGCATGTATTATGCCACCCCTGGTTGGCCATCCAAATCTGACACAACTGGCTGCACGACAGCTGGGGCAAGGTGGTGTAATCACCCTTTGCTTTAGATATTGTATTCCTATATCTAACCCTAAAATGGACACATGTATTCCTATCAGTCACTCCTATGGCAGGCCTTATCAATCCTGAAGGCAGAGTGCTTGGAATTATATGAGATGGTGCTCTGGCATGAGCTGGGCCCGTTTGCAGCTTGCGGAACCAAGTCCTAATAGCTGTTCCATGATAACGCGTACCATATACTCTTATGTGCATTATAATCCTCGCGGTTATTTGCCAACTTTGGTATCGCTTTCTCAAAACATGTCGAGTAAGGTGTCATACGAATTGGAATACTAACCCCTCGCCAATTCTGGTGACGGGGTTAGCATTCCACCCTTCTAGAGGGACACAACATGTATGTAGCTGTGAACCCCGGTTAAAGCTAACTCGAGCCTCAGCATCACAAAATGGATGCTGCCACCACAGACACAAGTCTGACCTCCTGCTGCTGGGAGTCCTTCCAGAGAGGAGGGCTCGGACAAAGGTTTTCCTGTCAGGGGCGGTGCTAGCACCATCCCAGACCGGGTTTTGTGTATCCCAGGTAGGCAGGGCTCAGAGGAAGGTGACTGCAAGTGGCACCCCGGTGCTCACTGTGCATATGCCGGCTCAAACCAGTTCCAGGGGCACCCCAGCCCCTGAGCTGGGGAGAGACTGGACAAAGGAGAGGGGTGTAACCACCCCCCTCCTGCTCCCACCCATGGGCAGGACCTAGTCGCGTGCCAGCCCCTTTTCTTAGGATAAAGGTAGGAGCAGGCCCCTTCCCAAATTAGATAATTCTGAATCTTGAACTACTTTCCACGAAAGGAACTCTTGACTATTTCTGAAGACTCTCCCTTGTGGCTAAGGAGTAGCCACCCTGCACCCGCAGGCACCACCTAAGCATCGCGGTTTGCTGCACGTCCATCCTCCGGATCAAGACTGACCAGCTCTACGAGACCCGGATTCCCTGGCATCTCTGACCTCTACCTGCATCATCAGCCCAGCTGAGATTCGTGGGTGTGACGAGACCTGAGCGACCGGCCATCTTCAAAACCAGCACGACGCTTAACCAGCACGACCGCTGAGGGATCCTCGAGTGAGTGCACTGGGGTTTGAGAAGCCCCAACCCTGAGCAGCTCCAGCACCGAAGTCCAGCCCCCCAGCATCCACGAGATCTCTGTGGGGCCCTTCTGCTCTTTGCTGCTCACCGCATTGTCCGGTCACTTGCCCGTTGGCTAGTGGCCCTCCTGACGATGTACCATGACGATTTCACCACTGGTCTGGTTGCTCCAGACTGGCCCTTGCTCCCTTCCAATAGAGGAGCACCCCGGACCCTCCTGGTCCACTCCAGACGCCATCTTGACTTCACTGCGTGGGCTTGCATTTGCCAAGGCTTGTTGCTCCAATCCTGGTTCCAGCATCGCCGACAGCAGACACCTTCATGGGACACCTCGCACCTCCAGCCTGGTCGCTGACAACGCCTCCTGGTCCGAGGGACAGCAGAGTCCAGCGTCGCCCACTCACCTGGTCGAGGTGACTTCATCCGGTGCCATCCTGGGCCCACACAATCACTGGCTAGTGATTAAGAACTGAGTCCCCTCTGCTTTCAGGTCATCTTCATCACCGATCCAGGCATGGATCACACCGAACATCTTCACTAGTCGCCTGCCAGCAACTTCTTCTTTCAGGCTCCATAGACTACAACGAGGATTCCCGACGTCTTTTGAACCCTATGCAGCCGCGGCCCCTGGGCTAGGTAACCTGAGCATTTCGGTGCTCCATCGTAGGTTCACTATCTAAGTGTCCAGATCCTTTTTCGTTTTTAGTCTACCTAGTCGGATTCGTCCGGAAACAGTGACTTTAGAAATACTAGCCTCCATAGACTTTGTCACGCATTCCCGCGTGAGAGTGCACACTCTGCACCCGATCTCCCTAGGCCTCCTGCTCCTAACCTTAGGGTTCAGTAGTGTAGTCCTAGCGATCCTGAAGCCTCTGGATCTTGTTACTTACCTGCTAGTATTTCGCATTCCACTTTTAGTGTATATGGTTTTTCGTGCCCCTCCGGCATTTGTGTAAATTGTGCAACTTGAAGTATTTTCTTAAGAGTTTTGTACGGTGCTTAGCTCCCTGACTCATAAAGAGTTCAGGGTAGACTTGTTATAAATAAATATCCTTTTTTTTCATAACAACTTGTGTGGTGTCCTTTCACTTGGTGTTCAAGGGGTATATGTGATGGTATAACAGCTGGCTTAACACGCCCTCTAGAGTTTAGCCTAAAGACTGCTCTTGTCCATGCTACTAGGATAGCTGGTCTATAAGGTTGACTTACAACCAATCATCAATAAGGGTCATTTGGTATGATACACAGTGATCACGAGAATAGTGAGCACTATATATCAGGCCAAGTTCTCACACAGGGAAGACATGGCTTGGCAGTTCGGGCTGGACTGTTCCTATGAGGCACAGGGTCAGACTGATTTGCATATAGCCATGTCTGAACTGGGGTGGCAGAGTGGGCTAAAGAACGGTGATGGATTAAACCCAGATCTTTTGACTGGGTGTGAGTGTTTGATTGATTCAGATGCTCCGTCCATCACCACCCCCTTTTGTACCACTTTTGGCCGCCATAAGTGTGTCAGGGTATGCTCAGACGTGAGTCCCTTGCTCACTTTGCCACTGGATTCAAGCAAGCCGGGCTGAAGATGGCTGGAATGCCAGAAACTGGTCCTCGGAAGCGTGTTTCCGGTCCAGGGAAGACATGGCTTGGCAGTTCAGGGTGGACTGTTCCTATGAGGCACAGGTTCAGACTGATTTGCATATAGCCATGTCTGAACTGGGGTGGCAGAGTGGGCTAAAGAACGGTGATGGATTAAACCCAGATCTTTTGACTGGGTGTGAATGTTTGATTGATTCAGATGCTCCGTCCATCACCACCCCCTTTTGTACCGCTCTTGGCCTTAGAATATCCCCAGTCGTCAGACTGGATCCAGAAATATTTGCGTAGCAGTACCCTTGCGCGTCGGTAGGCGTCATGTGCGGCTCACCTGTCTATCGTTGGCGTCGTGGGCGCCTTGATGACGCCGCCTCCGCGCGCTGACGTCAGTTCTTAGACACAGCTTTTCCGCGCCAGAAACGCAGAGCCATGTTAAAAACCAACACTGGTGCCATTGAAACTAGGGCCCTGAAAGGGGATGACCTTAACCCTAGATATCGGTTCACAGAACGGGGAGGATGGGTGGGGCGGTAAGGAATCTAATACTAACTACTGTTTCTTACCGATATATCGTTACCGAAGGTAAGTAACTTGCTCATCTGAAAGAAACAGGTTAGTTTTGGATTCCTTACCTTAGAATAGATACCCCAGCAATACCAACCCCGGTGGTGGGTCTGCGAACCAGTAATCACAACAGAAAGTCCTAGAGGACGGAACGGCCAAAGAAGCCATCCCTCCAGACTTGGCTGTCCAGGCAGTAGTGTCTTGCATACGTGTGCAGCGATGCCCACGTAGCTGCCTGACAGATGTCCTGCAAGGGGACTCCCCGGCCCAGGGCAGTGGTAGCCGCCGTGGCCCGAGTGGAATGGGCCCTCAGCCCAACAGGAGGCTCCTTCTTAGCCAAGGAGTAGCATGCCTTGATGAACAAGTTACTTACCTTCGGTAACGATATATCTGTAAGAAACATTAGTTAGTGTTAGATTCCTTACCTTAGAATATCCCCAGGCGTCAGTCTGGATCCGGAAACTTTTGCGTAGCAGTACCCCTGCGCGTCGGTAGGCGTCGTCTGCAGGCGTCCCCTGCGGCTCCGCGTCCGTCGTCGGCGTCGTGCGCCGTGATGACGTCGCTGGAGTACATAGACGCCGCCTCCGCGCGCTGACGTCAGTTCTTTGCACACAGCATTTCCGCGCCAGGAGACGCAGAGCCATGAGAGAACCAACACTGGTGCCATGTAAAAACTAGGGCCCTGAAAGGGATGACCTTAACCCTAGGTATCAGTTCGCAGAACGGGGAGGATGGGTGGGTTCGGTAAGGAATCTAACACTAACTAATGTTTCTTACAGATATATCGTTACCGAAGGTAAGTAACTTGTTCATCTGAAAGAAACACGTTAGTGTTAGATTCCTTACCTTAGAATACATACCCCAGCAATACCAACCCCGGTGGTGGGTCTGCGAACCAATACAAACTACACCAGAAAGTCCTGGAGGACAGAACGGCCAAAGAAGCCATCCCTCCGGACTTGGCTGTCCAGGCAGTAGTGCCTCGCAAAGGTGTGCAGCGAGGCCCACGTAGCCGCTTGGCAAATGTCCTGCAAGGGGACTCCCCGGCCCAGGGCAGTGGTAGCCGCCGTGGCCCGAGTGGAATGGGCCCTCAGCCCAACAGGAGGCTCCTTCCGAGCCAAAGAGTAGCACGCTTTGATGCAGAGGACGACCCATCGAGAGATGGTTCGTTTACAGACCGCCCGTCCCTTCTTCGCACCCACGTAGCCAACAAACAGTTGGTCATCCACCCGGAACTGGCGTGTGCGATCCATGTAAAATGAAAGCGCACGTTTTGGGTCCAGACGATGGAGCCGCTCTTCATCCTTTGAAGGATGCGGAGGCGGGAAGAAGGAAGGGAGGGTGATGGACTGCCCGATGTGAAAGGCCGAAACAACCTTGGGCAGGAAAGAAGGTCTAGTCCTCAGAACCACCTTATCAGGATGAATGGACAGGAAAGGAGGTTGGACAGAAAGAGCCTGGAGCTCACTCACTCTCCTGGCAGAGGTGATGGCAACCAGGAAAGCCGTCTTTAAAGTCAGGAGACGGAGAGGACAAGAATGAAGGGGCTCAAAGGGAGCACACATTAGAAAGGTTAGAACCAGGTTCAAATCCCACTGAGGCATCACAAACGGAACAGGTGGAAACATGTGAGTGATGCCTTTCAAGAATCGAGTTACAATCGGGGATTTGAACAAAGAAGGCTGATCAGGAAGCCTCAAAAAGGCTGAAAGGGCAGAAAGGTAGCCCTTGATAGTGCCCAGAGCAGAGCCCTGCTGGGCAAGAGAAAGAAGAAACAGAAGAACCTCCGAAAGAGGGGCAGAAAGAGGATCCACAGCCTTTGCTGTGCACCATGCCACAAATCTGTTCCACCGACAGGCGTATACCGACTTAGTGGAGGGACGCCTGGCTGCCAGAATAACATCACAGACTTCAGGAGGCAAGTCAAATGGCCTCAACTGCCGCCGCTCAATCTCCAAGCATGGAGGTGGAGACTGGACAGGTTCGGGTGGAAGACCGTCCCCTGCTGCTGCGACAGAAGGTCCTCCTGAAGGGGCAGGCGGATCGGGGGACCGACTGACATGTTGAGTAGCTCGGGATACCAGTATCTTCGAGCCCAGTCCGGAGCCACAAGGATAACTTGGGCCCGGTCGCGCCTGATCTTCTTCAGCACTCTGGGCAGAAGTGGTATAGGCGGAAAGGCGTATAACAGACCGCAACTCCACTCGCGCCGAAAGGCGTCGCCGTGCGAGTGCCGTCTTGGAAACTCCAACGCGCAGAACTGATGACATTGCGCGTTCTCTTCGGTGGCGAATAGATCTAACCAAGGCTCTCCCCATTGCAGAAAGATGCCTTGCGCCACGTCCGAGTTCAGACGCCATTCGTGATCCATCGAGCACCGTCGGCTGAGTTCGTCCGCCCTGGCGTTCAGAGAACCTGCCAGGTGTTGAACCGTCAGAGTCACGCCCTGACGTTCCAGCCATTGCCAGAGGCGCAGAGCCTCCTGGCAAAGGGTCCACGACCCCACACCACCCTGTTTGTTGCAGTACCACATGGCGGTGGTGTTGTCGGTGAACACCTGCACCACACTCCCGTTGACAAAGGGGAGGAATGCCTTCAGTGCTAGACGAATCGCCCTCAGCTCCAATAGGTTGATATGGAGCCGGGACTCCGCCGGAGACCAGATGCCTCTGATCTCTGCCTCTCCCAAGTGGCCACCCCAGCCCTGGAGGGACGCGTCCGTCACGACAACGTGCTCCGGTTGGGGAAGGGAGAGGGACTTGCCCCTGACCCAATCGCGGTCCGTAAGCCACCATTGCAGTTGTCTCGCAGTGCCCTCCGAGATCAAGACGTGGTCGGACAAGTTGCCCTGATGCTGGGCCCACTGAAACTTCAGGTCCCACTGCAGAGCCCGCATCCGCCACCGAGCGTGATGCACCAGAAGGATGCAGGAAGCCATCAGTCCCAGCAGCCGCAGCGTCAACCTGACCGAAACCCGGGATAGCGGCTGAAAGATGGGAATCAAAGCCTGAATATCCCGAACCCGCCGTTCCGGAGGATAAACCCGAAACTGCGCCGAGTCCAGAACCGCTCCGATGAAGAGGAGCTTTTGAGAGGGACACAGGTGTGATTTCGGCACATTGATGGAGAACCCCAGGTCGTGCAAGAGGTCTGCCGTCATCTGAAGGTGGTGGACGACTGTCTGGGGCGAGCCCGCCTTCAACAACCAGTCGTCTAGGTAGGGGAAGACTGAAACCCCCAACCTGCGCAGATGGGCTGCGACCACCGCCATCACCTTTGTGAACACCCGTGGGGCGCTGGTAAGGCCGAAGGGGAGCACGATAAACTGAAAATGCTCCTGGCCTACCGTGAACCGCAGGTAACGCCGGTGGGCCGGCAGGACGGGGATGTGAAAATAGGCGTCCTGCAAGTCCAACGCTACCATCCAGTCTTGTGGGTCTAGAGCAGCCAAGACCTGAGCTAACGTCAACATCTTGAACTTCTCCTTCCGGAGGAAGCCGTTGACGTTCCTTAGATCCAAGATAGGACGTAGGCCCCCCTTGTCCTTCTTGGGCACCAGAAAGTAGTGGGAATAACAACCACGCCCTACTTCTGGCCCAGGAACGCGCTCGATGGCCCCCTTGGCCAAGAGGGCCGTAACTTCCTCCTGCAGAAGTGTCAAGTGGTCCCCCGACACACGGTGGTTCTGCGGTGGCATGGCTGGAGGAGAGGTCTCGAAGGGGAGGGAGTAGCCCCTTCGGACGATTTGCAGCACCCACCTGTCCGAAGTGATCGTGCGCCAGTGAGCGTGGTGATGGCGAACCCTGCCACCCACTGGCGTCACATGGGGCCGAAAGCACGGACTAGGAGGATTTTGGGGTAGATGCTGCGGGGGAGGGTGTGGTCTGACCCCGCCGTTGTCCCCGACCGCCACCACGGCGGTTTCCACGGCCGCCACCGCGTTGGAAAGATTGTTGCGGCGCGTGGCTGGCAGCACGTGTGGGGGCGCCCCTTCCTTGGCCACGAAAGGGACGAAACGAACCCGGTTGCTGACGCTGGGTCGAGAGACCCAAGGACTTGGCCGTGACCCTGGAGTCCTTGAAGCGTTCCAGCGCGTGGTCCGCTTTGTCACCGAACAGGTGACAGCCATCAAACGGCATGTCCATCAGGGTATTCTGGACATCAGCCGAAAAATTGGCGGATCTCAGCCAGGCGTGGCGACGAATCGCCACCGTCGTAGACATAGCTCTGCCCAGCGAGTCGGTCGTATCAAGACCACACCGAATTGAATATTTTGCTGCATCTCGGCCTTCAGCCACAGCCTGACCGAGCTTTGCCCGCACCTCCATGGGGCATTCTGGCAGCAGCTCCGCGACCGTATCCCACACAGAGTGGGTGTAGCGGCCCAAGAGGCAGGCGGTGTTGCAAGACCGCAGGCCCAAACTAATGGACGAGAAGACCTTTTTGCCAAACTGGTCATACCTCTTGGATTCCCGGTCGGGCGGGGCCGACGGGAATGCGGACTGGGAGGTCGAGGCCTGGATCACCAGACTCTCAGGAGTGGGGTGGGTAGACAGGTACTTGGGGTCGTCCGGACAAGGACGGTGGCGCCTGGCCACGTTCCGATCAACAGGCGCACCTGAAGCGGGCCTGGACCACGTGCCCAACAGAACGTCAGACAAGGCTTCATTAAACGGCAGCAGTGGCTCCAGTGGGCATGACTGCGGTTTGAAGACCTCGGTGAGGATGTTAGGCCTCACGGCCGCGACGGGGAGCTCAAGGTGTAAGGCCTTGGCAGCCCTCATCAGCACCACAGAATAGGCAGCTCCCTCCACCGATGCCACGGTTGGAGGAGAGATCAAACCAGGGTTAGGAGAGTCGTCCAAACCACTGGCATCCCCCAAGTCACCTGTCCAGTCCGGGTCATACTGGCACTCGCGAGCCAGAGGGTCCTCGGACCCCTCCCAACCTTCACCGTACTCCTCATCCTCTCCGTATTCGGAGTCAATGATGAAGACCGGCTCCTCGGGGTTCATGGGCCCCATCGGCGCCGGGACCGGCGTCGTGCGACGCCCGTCCGGCGCCGCGTCCGGCGTCGGAGAAGGTAAGGGGACGGCGCCGCCCGGAGCCGGCGTCGGAACCCCACCGCCGGCCGGAACCGGCAGTGGAGAACCGGCGCCGCGCGGGGGCGGCGTCGGGGGTAACCCCGATGGCAACGGCGCCGGGGAGGCCGGAAGACCAGCCGGCGTCGATCCCGAAGGCCCCTGCGGCGCCGGGGTCGGAGCCGTCGGCGGCGCCGGGGCCGGAGCACCCGACGGCGCCGAGGCAGGGACACCCGAACCGCTAGGGCCCCCAGACGGTAGCACTAGGCCCGAAGGCGCCGTAGGCCCCGTCGGAGAAGCGAGCGCCCTCATGGCCATGAGGAACGCCTCGATCTCCTCAGGCGTCGCGCCATGCCCAGGGACCGGAGGGTATGAGGCAGGCCGCGCCGGTGACTCTCGCGGAGCCGCGGGGTTAGGGCCACCCGAGCCCCCGGCCGCATCGCGCGAGCGTCGGGGGGAGTCGGGGGTACGATGACGACGCCCCGACTTCTTGTGCTTCTTACCTGACGAGCCTGACGAGTGGTGTCGACTTCCGGAGCGCCCGGCGCGGCTCCGCGACCGCTCCCTCGAACGCTCTCTCGACCTCCGGCCGGACCGGGACCGCTCCCGGTCCCGACGTGGGGCCGACACCCGGAGCTCCAGTAGCTTGCGGGACCGCTCCCGCCTAGCCTTGTTGGTAAGGGCCCGGCAGTCGACGCAGGAGTCCACGTCGTGGTCAGGGCCCAGACACCGGAGGCAGAGGCGGTGATGGTCTGTGACCGACATCGTGCGCTCACAGTCATCGCAATTCTTAAACCCAGGCATCCTATCAGGCACCGTAGAGGAAAAAACAATTGAAAAACTTGGTCAAAGACCGGAGTACTGCTCTTCAGATCTGCGTCCACTGGCGCGGAAAAAAGAAGAACTGACGTCAGCGCGCGGAGGCGGCGTCTATGTACTCCAGCGACGTCATCACGGCGCACGACGCCGACGACGGACGCGGAGCCGCAGGGGACGCCTGCAGACGACGCCTACCGACGCGCAGGGGTACTGCTACGCAAAAGTTTCCGGATCCAGACTGACGCCTGGAGATATTCTAAGGTAAGGAATCTAACACTAACGTGTTTCTTTCAGATACACAAGACGACCCACCGAGACATGGTCCGTTTATGCAGCGCCCGTCCCTTCTTAGCGCCCACGTAACCAACAAAGAGTTGGTCATCCACCCGGAGCTGGCGTGTGCGATCCAAATAGAAAGAGAGCGCACGTTTTGGGTCCAGAAGGTGGAGCCGCTCTTCCTCCTTAGAGGGATGCGGAGGCGGAAAGAAGGAAGGCAGGGTGATAGACTGCCCAATGTGGAAGGCCGTGACAACCTTGGGCAGGAAAGAAGGTCTAGTCCGCAACACAACCTTGTCCGGATGGACAGAAAGGAAAGGAGGTTTGGATGAAAGAGCCTCAAGCTCACTCACTCTCCTGGCAGAGGTGAGGGCAACCATGAAAGCAGTCTTCAGAGTAAGAAGGCGGAGAGGACAGTTGTGACGTGGCTCAAAGGGAGCACACATCAGATAAGTAGGAACCAGGTTCAAGTACCACTGAGGCATCACAAACGGAACAGGTGGAAACGTGTGTGTGATGCCTTTCAGAAAACGAGTTACAATGGGGTACTTGAACAAAGATGGTTGATCAGGCAGCCTTAGAAAGGCTGAAAGGGCAGAAAGGTAGCCCTTGATAGTGCCCAGAGCAGAGCCCTGCTAGGCAAGACAAAGAAGGAAGAGAAGAACCTCAGAAATAGGGGCAGAGAGAGGATCCACAGCCTTTGCTGTGCACCATGTCACAAATCTGTTCCACCTGCAGGCGTATACCGACTTTGTGGAAGGACGCCTGGCTGCCAGATTGATATTACAGACTTCAGGAGACAAGTCAAATGGCCTCAACTGTCGCCGCTCAATCTCCTAGCATGGAGGTGGAGACTGGACAGGTTCGGGTGGAGGACCGTCCCCTGCTGCTGCGACAGAAGGTCCTCCTGAAGAGGCAGACGAACCGGGGGATCGACTGACATACTGAGTAGCTCGGGATACCAGTACCTTCGTGCCCAGTCCGGAGCCACAAGGATGACTTGGGCCCGGTCGCGTTTGATCTTCTTCAGCACTCTGGGCAGAAGTGGTATAGGCGGAAAGTCGTGCAACAGACCGCAGTTCCACTTGCGTCGAAAAGCGTCTCCGAGCGAGTGCCGCCTTGAAAATTCCAACGTGCAGAACTGATGACATTGCATGTTCTCTTCTGTGGTGAATAGATCTAACCAAGGCTCTCCCCACTGCAGAAAGAGACCTTGCTCCACATCCGAGTTCAGACGCCATTCGTGATCTATAATGCACCGGCGGCTGAGTTCGTCCGCCCTGGCGTTCAGAGAGCCTGCCAGGTGTTGAACCACCAGGGTCACGCCCTGATGTTCCAGCCACTGCCAGAGGTGCAGAGCCTCCTGGCAGAGGGTCCACAACCCCACACCGCCCTGTTTGTTGCAGTAGCGCATGGCAGTAGTGTTGTCTGTGAACACCTGCACTACACTCCCCCGGACAGAGGGGAGGAATGCCTTCAGTGCAAGACAAATCGCCCGCAGCTGCAGAAGGTTGATGTGGAGCCAGGACTCCGCCGGAGACCAGAGGCCTCCGATCTCTGCCTTTCCCATGTGGCCTCCCCAGCCCTGGAGGGACGCGTCCGTCACAACTACAAGCTCCGGTTGGGGTAGGGAGAGGGATCTTCCACTGACCCAATCGCGGTCCGTGAGCCACCACTGCAGCTGTCTCGCAGTGCCCTCCGAGATCAGGACATGGTCCGACAGGTTGCCCTGTTGCTGGGCCCACTGAAACTTCAGGTCCCACTGCAGAGCCCGCATCCGCCATCGGGCGTGATGCACTAGAAGGATGCAGCAGGCCATCAGCCCCAAAAGCCGCAGTGTCAACCTGACCGAGACTCGGGACAAAGGCTGAAAGATTGGAATCAGAGCCTGAATATCCTGAACCCGTTCGGGGGGATAACCCGAAACTGCGCCGAGTCGTGAACCGCTCTGATGAAGAGGAGCTTTTGAGAGGGACACAGGTGTGACTTCGGCACATTGATGGAGAACCCCAACAGGTGCAGGAGGTCTGCCGCCGTCTGGAGGTGGCTGACGACTGTCTGGGGCGAGCCCGCCTTCAACAACCAGTTGTTGAGGTAGGGGAAGACTGAAACCCCTAATCTGCGCAGATGAGCTGCGACCACCGCCATCACCTTTGTGAACACACTTGGGGCGCTGGTAAGGCCGAAGGGGAGCATGGTAAAATGAAAGTACTCGTGACCTACTGTGAACCACAGATAGCGCTGGTGGGCCGGCAGGACGGGGATGTGAAAATAGGCGTCCTGCAAGTCCAGCGCTACCATCCGGTCTCCTGGGTCCAGGGCAGCTAAGACCTGTGACAGTGTCAGCATTTTGAACTTCTCCTTCCGGAGGAAGCCGTTGATGTTCCGTAGTTCCAAGATAGGGCGTAGGCCCCCTTTGCCCTTCTTGACTACCAGGAAGCAGTGGGAGTACCAACCACACCCTACTTCTGGCCCAGGAACGCGCTCGATGGATGGCCCCCTTGGCCAAGAGGGCCGTACCTTCCTCCTGCAGAAGTCGCAAATGATCCCCCGACATGCGGTGGAATTGCGGTGGCATGGCTGGAGGGATCGTCTCGAAGGGGAGGGAGAAGCGCCTCCGGACGATTTGCAGCCCCCACCTGTCCGATGTGACAATGCACCAGTGGAAGTGGTGATGGCGAACACTGCCCCCCACTGGCGTCACATGGGCCTGAAAGCACGAACTAGGAGGGTTTTGAGGCGAATGCTGCAGGGGTAGGTGTGGACTGGCCTCGCAGTTGTCCCCGACCGCCGCCACGGCAGTTTCCAAGGCTGCCACCGTGTTGATAATTAGTCTGCGGTGCGTGGCTGGCAGCACATGTGAGGGCGCCCCTTCCTTGGCCACGAAAGGAGCGAAAGTCACCCGATTGCTGGCGCGGGCCGAGAGGCCCAAGGACTTGGCCGTAGCCCAGGAGTCCTTAAAGCGCTCAAGCGCATGGTCTGCCTTGTCGCCAAATAGGCGACGGCCATCAAACGGCATGTCCATGAGAGTATTCTGGACATCGGCCGGAAAGTTGGCGAACCTCAACCAGGCATGGCGACGAATCGCCACTGCCGTTGCCATCGCTCTGCCTAGTGAGTCGGTGGTATCCAGCCCACACCGGATGGAATAGCGTGCTGCATCTCAACCCTCCACAAGGGCTTGGGTGAGTTTAGCATTGACCGCCGCCGGGCATTGTGGCAGCACGTCCACGACCGTGTCTCACAAAGAGTGGATGTAGTGGCCCAAGAGGCATGAGGTGTTGGAAGACCGCAGTCCCAAACTGAGGGAGGAGAATACTTTCTTGCCGTATTGCTCATACCTCGGGGGAAGGGGTCATCAAAGGAGAGGTATTCATGCCGCGTGGACAATCGAGTGCGGAGGGAGGGCTTGTCAACAGAGGGGCATTCATGGAAGGAAAGGAGGTGTTGGTCAGGCGCGGCCGTGACTACCAAGGACAGGATCTTGCAGAAGGAGGTTTATGACTTGCCCGTGTGAGGGAGAAGGGGAAGGGGGAGCCAGGGTGTGCACAGGGACAGAGTCGCACACAGAGAGAGAAAAGATCTTATGACTCATGCATGAGAGAGCGGTGGTAGTCAGGTGCAGCTGGGGAGGGCTATGTCAGCTGGGGCGAAGGTGACCTCTTCAAGAGTGAATGGGGGGTTTGCGTGGGTCAAGCAGAAGGGCTGCCTTTCAGGGCAGGGTCGCACAGAGGGAGTGGGTTTCATTAATCCATGCATGTGAGAGAGAGAGAGGGGTTCAGATACGCGCAGAAGGGAAGCCGGTGATTGTAATGAGCAGGAAAAAAGGGCCAGGGTGCTTAGAATGGCTGTCATGTACGCATGGGTACAGGCCTTTGCTGGCAGAGTAAATGCAGTCAATGCTTTACGGTATTCATGGTGCATGCAGGGAGAGGAGTGGGAAAAGGGAAATGAACGTTGCTTATGTACATCAATATTTCTAATTTTCTACAGTCGCCCCTTTTTACATAGCAAAGTTCATTTTCGTAATCGATGAAGGTACATAAAAACAGGTGCCGTCAAGGAATTAGCATTTGTCAATACTAACATATGGCATATAATCATGGACAGTTGATGTGTTTGGCAGAATGCAGCACATAGGAGATTGCATTTGTCGAGTTCCTGTTATTTCAACGCATTACATAGCATAAATGTTTCTGACTTAAAAATGTGGCCAATGAGCATTTTGACCAAGTAGTTGAGGGCGGAATTCAGTTCGATACACAAGATCTCTTCGTCACAGTGTCTTTTTGGTTGTGAGCCATCACTGGTAGGCTCTAGTCCGTGTCCTTTTGTTGGCGCTGTTGAGCACCGGCGGTGGAGCTATGGGTCCAGCTCGGATTTATCCTTACAAGTCTCAGGGTGCGGTCAGTCCTCTGCTGTTAGACCACAGTCCTGTTTCCTAAACAATCCGTTTGGCGGCGCCTTATGCTCGGCACCTATATTTCTGTGGCAACACCCTATTCCCATTTGAATGCAGTTCTTCCTTTTGGCAACAAGTCACGGGGAAAAGAGGGTGTGTGTCGTTCAAATAGTCGATAGGAGAGAGAGTGGAGTTGGGTCGGAGTTCCTGGGATACACAAAAGGGACCAGGGGAGCAAAGGATAACAAGCAAGCAGGCCCATCAATCGGGCCCAAAGAAGGGGGACGGAGACTCCAGGCACACGTGGTTTTAGCAGACGGAGGGCTTCAGGGCAGCCCGTCGTTTTTCATTTTCCACGTTTGAAATTGCTGTCTCGTCCCATATCTTGTCGCTCTGCAGCTCCACCTTTGGTCGAGGTCGCATGTATCCCAAGGTCTGCAGCCAGGCACGTCCGACCCTTCTCCTCCGATGATCGCAAATCTTTGAATAGGTACAAAACAAGTTTTAGAGAACTGACAGAAGAAGTCATTTATGCAGGTGAATTCCTCCCTCAATCCTGCGCACTTGGGAGATACGCTCATCGACCACAGTCAGAGGTCTATTACCAAGCAATGCATATGTCAACATTTCTACTGTGTTCATGCCAAGGGTATTCATCGTCTATTCATGACATAAATTTATAGAAATAATATTCCCATCAACTGAACATTTCATCAATTTCAACATTTCGGAAATTCCAGTGTAGGCTTGCCTTTGAAACCCAAGCCTTTATCGGTCTAACATTTCCCTTCAAGGATG
Source organism: Lissotriton vulgaris (assembly GCF_964263255.1). Lineage (NCBI taxonomy): Eukaryota > Metazoa > Chordata > Amphibia > Caudata > Salamandridae > Lissotriton > Lissotriton vulgaris. The sequence goes on along the minus strand of NC_141695.1, from coordinate 818,925,080 downwards.
GCTAACCTTTCCAAACAAGGCGGGGCGCTATCATCGAGAGTCATGTAAAACAAGTTTTTTTTATTTATTTATTTATTTATTTTTTTTTCGAGGGACGACAGTTACTCATGGTCATCATGTTTATACCCGGGACAGCAGCTGGAGTCTATCAAATGGGGCGGGATGCTTCAGGCGCTCGTGCTTGGGTGCAAAAAGAAGGGGGGGTAATCTGGGCGTTAGGGGTCAAGCTGAACATTGGCGTTCGTCTCTGATGAACAGAAAAATAAGGTGCCATTGACATACAGTTCCCCTATAAAGGCCAGATTGGGGGACCTTAGCCGTCTTACCTGTCCTTTCTTTCTCAGCCAATTCGAGTTCATTCATTTTGCAGAAAGGAGAGGTAGTAATATGGCGATATACAATCATTTTAGTTTTCGGTCAATTTCGCTGAACGCCTTCGCGTTCAATAATTACCCAATCAGACTGATGCCTGCGAGGCACGATTTTATCATAAAAAGGAAGATGAAAATAAGGAGACTCTCATAGGGTGAGAGTCGTCCGCAATCTAAACGAGCCATTTGGTACACGCATGACATGTAGAGAAAGAGAGAGAGAGAGAGATAGAGAGAGATAGAGAGAGAGAGAGAGAGGCGTGTACAAAAATAGGTCATTTAGTGCGTTCATAACACAGAACAGTAGGGGGTCAGGTAACGGAGAGACGTAAACAAAGAAAGAACACAAACCCCTACAGTACACACACACGCAAACTCAGACGAAAGAAGACAGTACATGTATTACATATATAAGACATTCACAACAAAACAGAAAGCAATAGTTGGCCAACAAGATCTATATTTTTTTTTTATATCCTATTTATCTTTTACTATCCTATTTACCTACGTGCTTAGCTCTTTCTACCTTTCCCTCCCTTTTCCCTCTCGTCCGTTATCTTTTCGAGCGTTCTCAATTGCCAATACTTACACCTTGGTTAGTCGATCAGAAATGAACCTGGTCGCGCTATTTACCCATGGTTGGATTTTAAACCATTCTCCAGTTTCTTCCTTTGGTCGGAAGTTCTTCCGGCTGAGGCAACGGCAAGTATTGATCGGGAGAACAGTCGGACAGCTTTGCTAGATCTATAAGAGTGTGAGAAGGGGGGCAGTACATTTTGAACATCAGCAACATTTCTAACTTCCCAGATGGGTGCAGTCTTGGTAACCCTTACCCGTGCATTTTTCTTTTGTCCTTTCCCTACCTAGTCAAACGTCTAGTTACGTTCTCTAACGTGTTATTTCGAGCCAATTTTTCGTCATACAGTACCCGTCAAGTCTCTATGTCAGTCCATCCTCCCAGTCGCTATGTTCTAAGGAGGTACAGTCATGTCAAGTCTACGTCTTTTTAAAAACTTATTGTCATAAGGACCATGCTCATATTCCCTTCTTCCCTTTCTCGTCGGTGGTTCGGTCATTGTCCTCCCATACTTCAGCCGATGTTCCGACGTGACCTGCAGAAGGGAGGAGAAAGAAGGGGGTGGGGGGGCAGCATTCAAACCACATCAGCATGCAGTAATCCGGAAATGTTTTTACCTACCACATACTCGACCTATCTCCACGTAGTGCATTTCTTTGCCATCTCAGCGTTTAAGCCTAGAGGGACCAGAAATGTCAGATAGATAATCACTGACGATCTGCGTACCTACATGAGTTGCTTGGTCGTAACCCCTTTTGGTTGGGTGCAAGGGTGGCGGTCGGGTGGCATTTCTGTGGTGTCGCTTTAAGGCTTCTAAAACACTTTTCCGGCTGCCTGTGACACAAAGTGTAGCTGCTAAATATCGGGTCCTTTTTAACCTTCAGCCTTCATCATACTTTCTCGTTGCTCACAGTAGTAATACATTCAAAACTCATCAATGCAACCGCTACAACTATGCTTTCGTTTTCAAAAATACCTTTAATAAAAAGTGCTGGTGTATAAATACAGGCCTATAACCCAGTGGACCGGCCACGGAGCAGATTGGAACTGTACATAAGAAGAACGAAGTTGGTGGTAATTCATTGCATAAAGTGCGGCAGTGCAACAAAATCGTATAAAACTTTACTACAGAGCAAGCATGATGCATGTCAAGGATTCAGTCATATATAATTAATTCATTATCCATGTGCTCATTCACTGTCTAAATTACACCAATTCATTGTTCCCATTCATAATAAGTACCCACCCTAAATCAGTTCATTGTCAAAACACATGATCAATATCTGTATTGCTTTCTTCTCTAAGCACATAATCACTATCCATCTTATCGACTTTCATTGTCCAAAAATGCATACATATCTCAGGGCATCACTATTCGAGCAATCCAGGTGAACAGGGAGTTCGAAAGTTTTAGTTTCGTGTATCGGCGCCATTTTGGGCGAGGTCAGGCAGGTTCCGGTATAGTCAGAATGTCTCCAATGACTCATGGTCGGACCAGAACCTTCCGTTGGCAGTTCAAAAAGTTTTTCGCAATGTGGTAACAGTCTAACAAATGGACCATCAGTCAAAGAGTGGGGAGGGCAACAACAATTTTCCTACCGGGTCATTCTGGTGTTCCACCGGAACTGAACAAGTCTGTACCTTGGCTGTGTTTTAGCCATTTCCAAACTGAGGCTGGCGCCGGCAGGAGTGTGTCGATGTCGCGGGTCCCAGTGAGGGGGACGGGGGCACCCATGCAGAGGGGTCGGGGGCCCCCCGGCTCTTATAGAATCTTCAAGGTTGAGGAGAGATGGCATGGGGCGTGTACCCGCCCCGGGCAAAGGACCGTTTTTCGATGTGGACCCTCTTTAAGTAAGAGCGTTGGGGTGTCGCTGGAAGCCTCCACCTGGAGGGAGGTGGGGGAGGCTCGTTCGCGCCGCCTCCCCCTTCCAGCGACCCCTCGCCGATCCTCGGCTCCGCCGTTTCGATATTGGCCGTGCCGGCTATTGAAGATGGGGGGGGGGGTCGGTGGCTGAGGCAAGACAGCCCCCCCCCCTTTTTGACATGTGGCGGGACAACCTCCAACTCTCCAGGAATTTGAAATGTGGCGGGACTACCTGTAACTATCCAGGCGTCGGCATGTGGCGGGACTACCTGCGCTTGTCCAGGCGTCGACATGTGGCGGGACTACATGTAAGCGCCGCCGCTCTTGTTTTGGCTTCGGCCTTCTTCGCGGGCCCGACCAGGCGAGAGACAGAGGGGGGGGTGGTCGGTGGCTGAGGCAAGACAGCCCCCCCCCCGTGGCCTGCAGGGCAGCAGAAGAGGAGAGAAGGAGAGGCCATCACGGTTTTCTGGGCCGTCCGCCCCACAGCCTCCGCTTCCGACTGCGGCCAGGCGAGTCCCGCATGCCTCGAGGCCTCGCCTACCGGATGGGCGTAACCGCGGACCTGTGGCACTTCGGGAGTTTCCGGAATGGGGGTAGGTACCTGTTGATTTGTATCTATTTCATGTGACCGTTATTTGGGCGTGGTGGGCAATGAGGCAGACATGTTTAGGGCAGGAATAGGCAACGGAACCTAGTTACCTCGTGGCTTGCCTTGGTGTCAAGCTTGTCTTCCCTCGCCATTTTTATGTTTCTTATTACGGGTTATTTCTAGCGTTTCTTATCTTATTTTTAGCGAAGTTGATAACTCCTCAGTGGCCTACTGATTTCGCTCAACTCCTTTTCTTGTATTTTTATGCCATAGCCTATTATAAGCTATAGCGACTAGTCCACACTTAATGAACAGGTCCTTATTAGGTGTGCCCTCCAGTGGAGCTGGATGGTTCAACTCTAATAAGTGGTCCGGGCTAAGCAGGCTACCAACCAGTGGGGAGAAGATAGGCATGACGGATTACAACGGGGACAAAAGTCTGCACTACCTATCTTATCACGGCGGGCAAAGACTAGACAGAATATTTCTATTCTCCGTTGTTTGCAGGCGGTGAATACCTCAAAAGAACCAATACCGAACACTTAATGTACGGTCAATCAAACAATCAGTGGGGAGAATAAGTGGGTACGAAAAGTTTGCGTTACCCACTCTTTCTCTACCTGCAAAGAGAGACCTTGTTCTTCCCTGTTTGCAGACAAAGAATCTCCAGACAATAATCCACGAACGGCAGTTCGGGAAACAGTGGGGGAGGAAGATAGGCACGACGGATTACAATGGGGACAAAAGTCTGCGTTACCTATCCTTCACTGCTTTCAAAGGGAGAGCCTGTTGTTTCCCCGTTTGCAGACGGTGAATCTCCAGAGGTACCAATCAAAAGAGTAATACTAGTATTATCCAAACCAAACAATTAATTCACGATTTGTCGCATTTACGCGACCTTACCCGGACCGGACCGTGTGGGCAGTTCTTCGCCTTCCTCCTTCCAGCGCCCGATCGTTCTCTTACTCCATGATTTTACCGCGGCAATCCTGTGGGATTCCAGTCAGGACAGTAGGTCACTCGAGAGAGGTCCGTTCAGAATTGGTGAAGTTCATTCAATCGGCAGCCGGACGAGGGCCCTCTCAAGGCAGGTATACTCCGATCATTTAGATGTTCACCTCATCGTCTGGATCTCTCTCATTGGACCTTATGTCACTGATGGACCCCGCGTTGGGACGCCAATTGTAGAAAAAGAGAGCGGCATGTGCGTTTCCATACTAGTATCGATGCCCGGATGGCTGGCGCAAGTCGCCTATTAGTTCCCATTCTGAATAGTTACCAAAATAAAGAGACGGGCGCTGGGAGCAGGAATCACAAGAACAGAGTTTATTTCTCATGAGGAGAGCCTGTCATTTCAGACACGAAACAAGGTGTCATCGGGAGGTGCTCTAACAAGTGAGCGGAGACTCCGTCTTTTATACCTTACAAAACACTTGGCATTACAATCACAGCGTTGTGAAACAAAGAAAAGACATCCCCATAATCCTCGTGTCAATCCTACCCCACATGTGTTCACAATAGGGACCCTTGACTTGCTGATAAGAGGGGAGGGCAATCACGCAGCTGAATGTTCCGTCAACTGTTTAGAATGTGTGCGCCTGATCATAGCCCAGGGGGTGGGGTGGTCGGGATCAATAGTGGGTCCTTTGAAGAGGAGTGACTTCATACAAAAAGGGCAGTAAATGGTATCTCCTGGCTTAGGCGATGGCCTCGGACATGTGTGGTCAGTCGGACTCGGGGGAAGGGGTCATCAAAGGAGAGGTATTCATGCCGCGTGGACAATCGAGTGCGGAGGGAGGGCTTGTCAACAGAGGGGCATTCATGGAAGGAAAGGAGGTGTTGGTCAGGCGCGGCCGTGACTACCAAGGACAGGATCTTGCAGAAGGAGGTTTATGACTTGCCCGTGTGAGGGAGAAGGGGAAGGGGGAGCCAGGGTGTGCACAGGGACAGAGTCGCACACAGAGAGAGAAAAGATCTTATGACTCATGCATGAGAGAGCGGTGGTAGTCAGGTGCAGCTGGGGAGGGCTATGTCAGCTGAGGCGAAGGTGACCTCTTCAAGAGTGAATGGGGGGTTTGCGTGGGTCAAGCAGAAGGGCTGCCTTTCAGGGCAGGGTCGCACAGAGGGAGTGGGTTTCATTAATCCATGCATGTGAGAGAGAGAGAGGGGTTCAGATACGCGCAGAAGGGAAGCCGGTGATTGTAATGAGCAGGAAAAAAGGGCCAGGGTGCTTAGAATGGCTGTCATGTACGCATGGGTACAGGCCTTTGCTGGCAGAGTAAATGCAGTCAATGCTTTACGGTATTCATGGTGCATGCAGGGAGAGGAGTGGGAAAAGGGAAATGAACGTTGCTTATGTACATCAATATTTCTAATTTTCTACACAGTCCTCTTGGGACTGACACTCACGTGTCAGAGGGTCCTCAGACCCCTCCTAATACTCCTCATCACCATGTACTGAAATTTAGGGTTGTCAAAAGATGGGGCCGGTTCATTGAAGTAAAACTCTCCAAGCAGCGTCGAAAGCAGCGCCCAGCAGCGCCGTTCCGACGCCGGAACCGGATCGAGGGAGGCATCGGGGACGACGCTGCCCGTAGACGGCGCCGGAGGTGACACCCTAGGGACCGACGCCAGCGAGGTCGTTAGGTCAACCGGTGACGACCCGGATGCAGAAGCGGATCCAGCGGGGCCCGAAGGCGCCGGGCCCGAAGGCACCGGCGGCGTCGGGGCTGAAGCACCCGCCGGCGTCAGGGCCGAAGCACCCGCCGGCGTCGGGGCCGAAGCACCCGACCCGCTAGGGCCACTAGACGGGTCCGTTGGGCCCTAAGGCACCGCGGAGCCCGTCGGAGGAGAAAGGGACCTCATGGCCATGAGGAAGCGCTCAATCTCCCCCGGCGTCGCTTGCTGCCCAGGGACCGGAGGGTATGGGGCAGGACGTGACGCCCGAGACTCAGTCGGAGCCACGTGGGCGGTGTCACCCGAACCCCCGGCCGCATCGCGCGAGCGTCGGGGGAAGTCAGAAGAGCGATGACGCCTCTTCGACTTCTTGTTCTTACCTGACGACTTCGAGCCTGACGAGTGATGTCGACTCCCGGAGCTATGATGGCTCTGACCCCGCGACCGGTCCCTCGACCTCCGTCCGAACCGGGACCTCTCGCGGTGCGGGGCCGACTGCCGGAGCTCGAGCCGTTTGCTGGACCGCTCCCGTCTAGCTTTCGAAGTCAGGGCTCGGCAGTCGGGGCAGGCCTTGTCGTCGTGGTCGACGCCGAGACAATGAAGACACCGGCGGTGAGGGTCGGTGACCGACATCAGTCGGTTGCAGTCCTCACAGGGCTTGAAACCTGGCATCCCTACCGGCACAGTTCAAAGTCGAAGACTCGAAAAAGGATCAAAAGAGATCACAAAAAAGTTTAGTCAAAAAGCAACTAAGGTACCACTTTTTCCGGATCTGCGCTGCTGGCGCGGAAAAAAGAAGAACTGACATCAGGGCGTGGAGGCGGTATCTAAGTACTCCGATGACATCATCACAGCGCCGCCGACGGACGCGGAGCTGCAGATAACGCCTACCGACGCGCAAGGGTACTGCTACGCAAAAAATTCCGGATCCAGTCTGAAGCCTGGGGATATTCTAAGGTAAGGAATCTAATACTAACCTGTTTCTTTCAGATACAACACATTATTTATCATTTGTTCCTCACTGCAATTTCTTTCGATCTTATTAAAATCTCTATTTCCAATACATTTTTTTAACTGCTGATGCATTTGGAAAAATGTGCACAGTTAATTTACAGGTATTTAAGCTTTGTTGTGTCTTAAAAAAATTATATCCTACATCTTTCTTAGCACACTCTTTGCACCACAGTTAGATTGTCACATAGTTGGCTTTACAGAATTCTATCACTGAGAAGTGAGGAAAATAAAAATAAAAAAGCACCATGTTAAAAGAACAAGAGGCAATTTGTCAGAAGACATAGTCTGACATCTGACTTCTGTCTTTGAACACAGCAAATGCGACAAGATAAAAACAATAGGCGTTTTTATTGCTGATTCATCTTCTGAACTCCAGCATGGTAATTTTGATTAAACTGTATTGATTCAAAAATAAATGCAGTTTCTTTAAATAAACCGAGTTATCAATAAATTATGAGCTAGCTACCTGGTCATTTTTTTTGGCGGTGGGGGGATGGATGACTGGGACGAGGGTAAAGATTAATATGGGCTGGCCCAGCCCTCAAATGCCCCGACCCACCAAGCCCCGTGGCTACTGCCCTGAGAACAGGGGGACTTTAACAGAGGATACCTCAATATAAATGGAGTGAAAGGAATACAACTCGGCTGCTTGACCACTTTGTCAATGGTTTCTGGAGAACAAGGATCTAAGAGTCGATTAACAACTAAACACATATTACAATCTTTGAACGAAAAGGAGGTTTCCCAACATGACACGAGGGAATAAATCTAAAACGTGTGTATCTAAGGATGAGGTATTTCTGGAGAAGGGTACAATTATTTTGACTTGAAATATGCTGTGTAAAAAATGCCCAAACGTTTTAAAAAAGGCTAACAGAAAGAAAGAAGTATTAAGTACAATCTAAGGACATATTATAACCCCTTAAGTGCTGCTGACGGCCAATGGTCGTCAGCAGCGCTACCTGCCCAGTGCTGCGCATGACCATTGAACGTCCATTCAGCACTAGTTCTAATGGACAGCGCAGCACTGGGGAGAAATGTTTACACGCAGCTAAGGTGTTAAAGTTCATTGAAAATAATAATGAATTTGTTTCTTCAGTAATGTCAGGCATTGAAACATGACCACCAACTCCACAACAACAGATTGGAAATAGGTACATGATTTATGCATTATAGCATGGCAAAAGATGATTTCATATTAGTTTAAGAGACCAGAGATACTGAAATCAAGAACCAACCTCAATGCCTTCAATGTCTTCCAGGAAGCGACGGCTTACTGAAACTAGGGCTTCTTCTGGCCATTCATGGAACCAGTCAATAGCGGTACAGTTTACTACAGCAGGAAACTTTCTAGCACGTACTCGTAGGGTAGACCCCACCGGGGAAAAGCAAAGGATGATCTGGAAGACATATTGTATGGTTCAAAATATGCAACTCTCAAGTCAGATATCAATAGACATTAGAACAGCCATAACAGAATAAAAAATGAAAATGTATATCATTATCAAAGATACATAACTTTGATACTGCTGATTCGTAAGTATACTGCCAATAGTTTTTGCATTTACATCAAATGGAACCAAAATGCCTGCATTGCATACTTCAAGCTTGATGTTGTCAAAACAGTTTTGCTCCTCAACAAAAGTTGACACCTTTCCTCTTGAGTACCTTAAGGGGTTTTTTTTACTTGCAAAGTTTTTTACAAACTTTGAGTAATACTCAATTAATCCAATGAATGAGTGCAATTGGTCTCTGTTAATAGGAACAGGAGCCAATTTTATAGATGCCAGTAAGTCTCTCTTTGGTTTAACACCGTCAGACAAGATGGAATGTCCTAGGTACTCCACCTCAGTTGCAAGAAAAGAACATTTTTCCCTGCTTTATGTTAAACCTGATTCCAATATCCTGCCAAGAGCATCTTTCAAGGCAATGTTGTGACTGCTCACACTGTCACCAAAGACCAGGATATCATCCTGGAAGTAGATGACATTTTTTAGATCCTTAAACACTTCTGTGACCATCCTCTGAAAGACACTTGCAGCCAAACACAACCCGAAGGGCAGCCTGGTAAATTGAAATATGCCTTCAGTGGTGATGAAGGCTGTCAAGTGCTTTTAGGATTCATGCAATTGTTTCTGATGATAAGCATGATGAAGGTCAAGCTTTGAAAATTATTTGGCCCCTTTAAGCAACACCATAAGCTCATTTATGTTTGGTAGTAGAAAAGTGTCAGGAATGATATTTTGATTCAAACTCCTCAAATCAACACAGAAACGCAAATTTTCATCTGCCTTCTCTGAAATTACAACTGGAGAAATCCAAGATGAGCACTCAATCGGCTCAATGACTCCACTAGATAACATTTCGTCTAACATTTTCTTCACCTCCCCTCCTACATGATGGGAACTTTCCTCATCTTGTGTTGGACAGGAATAGCATTATGTTTGAGTTTTATTTTGTGAACATAGCACTCCAAATTGCCAAGCTAATCTCTGAAAACACCTTTAGCTCCCTCTAAAATGTCTTCTACTGAAAGGTTGTCCACCACCATGACTTGTTCAACAGCATGTGGGTCAATTCTAATATGGAGGTCATATTGGTGATACCATCCTAAAATAGGGAGGGCAGTTTCAGCTATATACACTTTACCTTTGACATACCTGTTTTTAAAAATAATATCAGTTGGCATGTAACCCAGTATGTCTATCTGCTCGCCTTGATACCCACCGAGGTTAATGTCTTCGGGTAATAATTTTTTGTTTGGCCTTTCCTGCCTGAAAATTCTTTTAGGTGATGGTATATAATGACTCTGAATCAACCATAAGATCAACTTTCCTCTTTTCAATGACAAATTCCACTTTGGGTCTGTGTCTCCTTCTATCATTTAAGTTGTGAGGATCAGTGAGAAGGATTTCACCATTCTCAAAAACATCATGTAAGGAAGGTTCAACACACAGGATTCTATCAGGTCTGTATGAACACTCATTAACATTAGACTCTTCCGACAGCATTGCTACCTTTCATTTGTTTGCATCTCTACACATTCTTGCAAAATGGCCTTTACGGCCGCACTTTCTGCATTCTTTTCCAATGGCCCAGCACTGCTTGAAGTCAGACGGTGATAAGCACTACCGCACTTTCCACATGTCTTACTGTCAAACCTACTGGGATACAGTCTACTACCCAAGGTACTCTTTCCACCTGTGAATCTAGTAGAGGCAGCTACCTCCCCTTCACAACACTCAACAACAGAAGTTTCACTCTCATTGGACATGTTAAGTTTAGAATCTCTACGATCCATTTCTTTCATGCAAAATTCCGACTCTTCAACTATTTTAGCAATGTCAATTGCATCCTTAAGAGAGGGATCTTTTGCAGCAAATAAGCGTTCCTGTGCCTTTATGCTCCTACATTGAACAATCAGTTGGTCCCGAATCATTTCCTCAGTCAAAGGTCCAAATTTACATTTTAAAGGAAGCTCACGAAGTCTAGTGACAAAGTCATTAATGGACTGCCCTACTTTCTGAGGCTGTGTATAACATTTGTATCTTCTCATCACTATATTTGTCTCTTTGGCAAATCTCAATTCTAACCTTTTTCGTGCCTCTTCATAAACATTCTCAATGGGTTGACCACGTTCATTGTTTGCAACAGGTAAGTACTTAAAAATGTGTTGTCCTTCTTTTCCTACATTGGTGAGTAAAATCGCTTTTTTCCTATTGCTGCTGTAATACTGCACATCCAAAGCTTCTAAACAGTTATCAAACATCTCAATCCACTCATCTCATTCTATGCCTGGACTCCCTTGTTGGCTCAGAAAGTGAGGAGGAGTAGATACCGCTGAGGCATCAAGAACTGTGACATCCATTATGAATCACCAAAGGATAGTACAATGGTAAGTTGATTTGTAAATAATGGTGTATATGTCTGCTTACTCCTCTGATTGTCGAGGTGTTTTTGATGAAGAGTTTCTTGCCAAATATACGGATTGCATCCAGAATAATGTAAAATAACAAATAAAACTAATCTCTGCTTTGGATCAGTAACAGTTCACTTATCTCCTCTTTTATAGCCACTGCTGTTTTCAATGTGATCACTTAAGCAATACAGTAAAGAACTCGCGTATACTATCTTTATCCACAAGATGGCAGTGTTTCTCCACAGAATAATGCAGACCTCTGTGCTCCTTGCCGACAAAATCACTATTGTGACAGAAACATGCTTTATCTATAGTTGCCCGAAGCGTCGCTCCTCTCTCAACTCGCACCACAGAGATTCTGACAGAAAATGATCTTCAGCGCGTCTATTTCACAACGTCAACACACCCTTTTTCTGCCGCTTATCTGCGATGTCGCTCCTCTCCCAGAGCTCACAGCAGGACAGGATAAACTTTCGATGTGCCACGCCTCATTACCGGCATGCATCCAATCGCGCACGTCAGTTTAACTCGGCTGACGCTCAGATAGCCTCACACAGATTCTTGACTTTATCCGCCATATTCATGAAAATCGGCATTTGCGATTCTGAAATAGCGAAAAAAAGCGAATCGCTATTCAGAAATCGCAAATCCGAATTCATGAATAATTGCGATAAAAAAAAGCGATTTGCACGCGATCGCAAAATCCGTTAGCGATGACCGATAATCGCAGAATAATCGCAATTTCCGGCTACCCGCGCCTGGACTGCGATCTCGCAAATAGCGATATCGCTATTTGCGATATCGCTATTTGCGAGATCGCAAACTCGCGAGATCGGGAAAACGGGAAGTCGCATTTCGAGCCCAGTGATGACATCACAACCAGGAAGCTGCCGGTTCCCACCACCATTTTGCACATTGAGGCAGAGAGAGAGGGAGCACATTGGAGAGCTGCAGCTAATCTTGGAAATTACACTCATCCACAACCCTATACCATGGCTGAGGAACCTGCACCTGGCACCAGCAGCTCGTCTGGGCGCAAGAGAAAACTGAAATTCTCTGAGCAGGAGCTGGAACACCTAATTGAGGGGGTTGTGGCCAACCATGACCGACTGTTTGGCGCTAATTCACGGAGGGTCCCTGAACAGGAGAAGCGGCGCATATGGCAGGGGATAGCCTCAGCAGTGAACTCCGTGGGAGTGGCGGCCAGGTCCCTGGAGGAATTAAAAAAGCGGTGGTACGACCTCCGAGGCCGTGCCAAGGAGAAGGTGGCGGCGCGCCTTGGGGAGTCCTCGGGCACAGGAGGAGGAGGACCAACTGTACCACCCAACACTCCCATGGAGGACCAGGTCGAGAACACCCTGGAGAAGGAGGCCTGTGTCGGTTTTACTACACTGGACTCATCCCGCCCCACCCAAGACACCCAAGGTAAGTGGCATGCGACTGCGACCCTGCCCCCTATGGATGTCCATGACCAAATAGGCTCCCCCAATGTCCCATAGGCATGCCATAGTTGCACATCAAGGAATGTCCTGAAGCATTGTGGGAGATGTATTCTGGCCACAATGTTGTAGTACCACAATGCAGCCAGACAGGTCCCAAAGCACACAAAGCCACTGCCATTCAGGGAATGTCACCCAGCATGCATGTAGCAACTGCACGTCTGCCAGATACATGCAACTAATGATCCACCACTTACCCCCACAGGTGGCGATACCAGCGACAGCGATAGGCTGGAGATCGATGAGGGCGTCCCGGAGGTGGAGGTGCCAACACCAACCCAGGCACCAGCCCCTGCCGCTGCATCTACACCAGCAGCAAGTACCACCTGCAGCGTCCCCCCTGCAACAGGTGCAGCACCCACATCTGCTGGCATGTCAGCCCCCATTGTGCCTCCTGCCACCGCTGCTCCTCCCAGAGCCGCAGCCAGGGCAGTCACTCCTGTGCCCCCTGCATCTACTACAACAGCCACACCAGCAGGCACACCCCCTGCGACTGGCGCACCTGCAACACCGGCGGTCTTACCCCCAGCAGCTGTCGCCTCTACATCCGGGGCTGCGCCACTGTCCACACAGCGGCCAGCCTCACACTCAGGCCAGCAGGGCAGGCGTGGCAGGTCACGCCAGCGCTCCACAGCAGCTAGCAGGCGGGCCAATGCTCATGGACTGGCACGGCTCAGCGTCGAGAGACGCATGCTCCGCATTCACCAGCGCCAGGCTCAGCAGCAGGGAGCTATACAGCTACAACTGCACATGATAGGGTGCAATGTGGCCTCTGTTGCAGGCCACATGGAAGGCATGAGGGCAGACCTGGCAGGTGTGGGAGATGGAATGGGCCGCATTGCTGCAGCCGTGGAGGCCAACACCCGTGCCATGTTGAGAGTGCGCAGTGGGCAACGCCGGCGCCACCGCCAACTATTGACCCGGCTTGTGACAGCAGGGCAAGTTACGTGTCAGCGAATGCGACATCTCTGTTGGCGCGGCGCTCTCTGACCCAGCAGCACGCAATCATACAGTGCAGCGAGGACATGACAAGGGTGCTGGAGACCCTCACCACAGCCGTCGTTGCTCTTCACCCTCCACCTATTCCATCTGTTGTGGGGGGTGATGATGCGAGTGAGGGGGCGTCCAGCGTCAGCTCACAATCTGCCTCACAGGCCCCACCACCCACCCGCAGCACCAGGACCCCCCCCCATTGCCTGAAGCCCCGGAGGAGGATGCCCCTCAGAGGCGCTATGGCGGAACGCGCACCAGGCGCACCTAGAGAACTGCACTTAATCAATGGCACAGGCTGAGGTTAAGCCTGCCATGCAGTGATGCACAGCAGTATGGCGTAATACTGTTTGTTGGACTTATTTGGACAGAAACCTTATATTTAATTTTGTGAATTTAACAAATACATTTATTTTGCTACACACATTAGCGTTGTGTCATCATTACATTTTGCATGCATTGTTGATTTGTGGGGTGATGGAAGTGGTTGTACTAGAAACTGTTCACTGTGATGTGGTTGCGACATCTGTGCCCTTCTGCTGGGTTCTCCCCTTGTGCATGGCGCGCATGTGCAGGTGGCCGGTTGTCCCCCTCAGATTCACTGCCAGAGATGTCAACAGGTATCCGGCGCTTGGTTGCAATGTTATGTAGTATTGCGCAGAATGCCACTATGCGGCAGCACTTTTCAGGACTGTAATACATGGCCCCACCTGTCTTGTGCAGTATGCGGAACCTGCTCTTGAGCAGGCCAAATGTCCTTTCTATGCAATTACTTGTCCGTATGTGTGCAATATTGTAGCGCCGTTGCTGGGGTGTTGCAGGGTTGAGGTATGGGGTCAGGAGGTATTCACGGAGGGCGTAGCCACTGTCACCTGAATGAGAGGAGCAGATGGTGATTGCCTGTGCTGCGCTGTTACATCTTTGCAATGTGTGTGGAGTCCGCTGTGCCGGAAAATGAAGGAGTCATGGGTACGCCCTGGGTACCGTGCGACAATGTCAGTGATGTATGTCTTGGCATTGCAGACCATCTGGATGTTGAGGGAGTGGTAGCACTTTCTATTGCGGAACATATACTCCATGCCAGCTGGTGGGCAGATGGCGACGTGGGTACAGTCTATACATCCGAGCACATGTGGAAAATGGGCTACATTGTAGAATTGTAGCTTGGTCATGTCCAATTCCTGTTGGCTGGCGGGGAATTTGATGTGACGGTGAAGCTGGGTGAGCATGGCGTCAACAAAAGTGTGGAGGCAGCGTGACATGGTGGGCTGGGATATTCCCCCAGCAGCCGCTACTACCCCCTGGAAACTTCCGGAGGCCAGGAGGTGCAGGCTACACAATACCTGCACATGTGTAGGCACAGCATTGGTACGGCTTGTTGGGTGCTGCATCAGGGGGTCAAGGTCCTGTATTAGCTGCATTATCATTTCTCCATTCAGCCTGTATTTAGCATATATCTGCTCTCTGGTTTGGCCCAGCAAGGTGACCCGCTGGCGGAATATCCTGGATCCTGCGTCTCCTCCGTGCTAATCGCTCTAGCCTGCGACGCCTCACCACCATGTACATTCCTGGCATTGTGGGACTCCTAATGCTGATGATGGTCCTTATGTGTGATTGGTCAGGCCAGTACCTGTTGGTGATAGGACAACGGTTTTTTGAAAGTTTTTTTTCCATGGCTTTCATGGTTACCACCTGCTTTGAGTTGTCCTTATTTTGCGCGGTGCAAATTGCGATTTTTGGGTTTTTCGCTAATAGCGATTTTTCTTGAATACCGATTGCGATTATTTTGCGATTTCGCTATTATTTTCGCAGAATCCGTGGTGTGTCGCTATTTCCGAATCACTAATGCTCAGCGGCCGGGATTCTGCGAATATATTAGCGAATTCGCAAATATGTGTTTGCGAATTCGCTATTTTGTTGTTGAATGCCGATTACGGAAATTGCGCCCGCATTTGCATTTTCGCAGCGATTGCGGGCGCAATTTTACTTCATGAATCAGGCTGCAAGTTTCCTCACACCATTCTCCACAAATGATCACAATCTGCTCCACGATGTTCACTTCAGCGATGATGACTATGTGTGTGGGAAATCTCCCTGATGGCTGTAAAGTAAGAGTTTTCTCAAAGTAAATGATTCAAAGAAATCAAGCTGGAAAGTTCCCTTGTAGTTTATTTGTAAATAAATCAAGACATCACGGGAGTGTGTCCTTCCTCTCTGTAGTCCAAGCGTAATCTGTTTAAGAAAACTGCTCGTACAACAAAGAAGAGGTTACATGCACGAGAATGCATATTTCAATAAAAGCATACTTTAAAAGATAACTAGGCAGCATGCGCACCCAACTAGAAGTGTGCGCATGCAGTCACAGACATGGAAACAATTCTAAGAATGACGAGTGAGGAGCGCGTGAAGCGCATACAGAAAATGACAGCTATGTATTACATCACCCTTCCCCTTTCATAAACAAAAAATAAAATGAAAACTTAAGATAAGTAAAAATCCTTGTACCTTGAAGGAAAAGAACAATTTCGAGTTGGTCTCATTGTGTTAGTGTTGGAAGGAATGGTATCAACATGTGAAGAGTCATTAGAAATCAAAGAGTCTGATAAGGAATCATGTGAGTTTGATAAAGAATCATGTAAATCTTGTGCACCAACAACTTGAGTTCGAGGATCATTGTAGGAGGGTGGATACCTGACTATGGTTGCCCCCAACTTTTTGCCTGCTGTTTTGCTGGTTTTCCAACTTAGTTGACCTGGGACCCTGCTATTCAGGGCCCCAGGTCTACTGCTCTCTCTGTAAAATGGATTCCATGTACCTTAGGTGCATTTACCAATTGGTACTGGGCCACCTTATCAGTCCCTGTACCCAGGGCATAGGTGTACCCAGGGCCTACCAGGGGCTGCAGCATGTATTATGCCACCCCTGGCTGGCCATCTAAATCCGGCACAACTGGCTGCACGACAGCTGGGGCAAGGTGGTGTAATCACCCTTTGCTTTAGATATAGTATACCTATTTCTAACCCTAAAATGGACACATATATTCCTATCAGTCACTCCTATGGCAGGCCTTGACAATCCTGCAGGCAGAGTGCTTGGAATTATGTGAGATGGTGCTCTGGCATGAGCTGAGCCCGTCTGCAGCTTGCGGAACCAAGTCCTAATAGCTGTTCCATGATAACGCGTACCATATACTCTTAAGTGCCTTATAATCCTCGTGGTTATTTGCCAACTTTGGTATCGCTTTATCAAAACATGTCAGGTAAGGTGTGTGTACAACAAGGGGGGAAGAGGGATCTATATGGATCCAGAGGGCCGAATTACCACTCAAGGGGAGAGTGGAAGGTCCAGACCGCAGCAATAGGCCCTCAGATAACTGGTACCAAGGAGGGGGCTGGGTTGTATGCGAGTGACAACACGAGATAGCGAGGGGTTAATGACCACGAATAGGTGAGGCAGAGAAGGGAAGGAAGGAGGAAGGGGGGTGGCTCTGAACTAAGTAAGAGTGAATAGTGGGAGCCACTTTGTTCTTAGCCCCATAAGCGAGTTACCATTGGCACTATGACCGCCTCCTCTCACTCGTCCTGCTGTACTAAAGATCAACAAGCGGCCCCTTATACAATCGTAGGCTACAGTAACTTGGCTCCCTGTGCTACTCGACACAGCGCTAGACCAACTACTGGCTGACACACGATAGATATCATCACGGGCGCCAGCCGAGAGACACACACATGCCCTATCCTCTACAGATCAGTTAGCAGAATCAGGCACAGACAAACCCTGGCATACCTGCTCCACGATGTTACTTTATCACTAATATATTTTTTCTGCTAACCTCCACGAGACCAGCGATTGCCAGGCTATCACACTAAACATTGATAACCAGCATATAACTACACAATGAGTACCGAGTGTAGATAGCTGAATCACCTAGCCATACTTCAAGATGTGTGATTTGACTACTTGTATTGAACTTATATTCCCACCATAATGTAACTTGATTTCAGCCTTAGCTTTAGAGGCTTGACTCACCGATGTTCATCCCGCCAGACACTGCTGCTACATTTATCTTGTGACCTCTAGGTGAGTGGGGTCCTCAGACCGGAACTGCTGTTCCTTGTTGTTTTTAATGCTGTTGCTCCTCTTGTTTTTAAATCACCGGAAACTTCTCCACCTGAACACATGTGAGCATGTCACTCACTGTTTCACTTCCACAGCATGCTAGTAGCCACCAACACTAGCATGACACTGAATGCACCAGGTCTCACAAAGAGTGGATTAATGTAATGTACCTACTAGAGTGATGTAACCAAGTACATTCTCCAATTTTGTTTCCTTAACACAGGCATGGAACAATGTAGATGCAGGTACTTTAATTCTCATATATACACATAAGCACTGATACTTAGAAAGATCAGCCATACTGTAGACAACGAGTATTGTTCTGTATAGGTCCTGAAGAATTGCGGGTAAATTAACCCTTAGCAGAAACATGTCGATCACAATTCTCACCTATTAGCACAGTCTTGAGCACGGAAAACATTACTTTCCAAGTCTCCTAGGCTAATTGTTGTTTTTAGTTAGCACATGGGACCACCCGAATAAAGTTCCTTCTGGTACCCCTGCGCTATTTTAAGTTCACATACCGTCTACAATCACTACTGGCCCCTCACCCGCACTTCACCCTAAGAGCAGTTGGATTAAAAGATCTCCGTTAAAGAGCCCCTCTTTGAGGTGTTGCCCGTTGGGTATTGCACCACCCATCCAACGAGGAGCATTGCCCATGATGAAGCATGACACCTGCAAGGGTGTGTGAGGCCAATATATCCAACAAAATGGATACCCATAGGCGGGTTACCCTTTAACCCCCTACACAGATCCACTCTCCTTTGACCTGTATTTTCTAAACCAGGAACAACCCAGCCCCCTCCTTGGTACCATGTCGAGTAAGGTGTCATACGAATTGGAATACTAACCCCTCGCCAATTCTGCCGACGGGGTTAGCATTCCACCCTTCTAGAGGGACACGACATGTATGTAACTGTGAACCCCGGTTAAAGTTAACTCAAGCATCAGCATCACAAAATGGATGCTGCCACCACAGACACAAGTCTGACCTCCTGCTGCTGGGAGTCCTTCCAGCGAGGAGAGCTTGGACAAAGGGTTTCCTGTCAGGGGCGGTGCCAGCACCATCCCAGACAGGGTTTTGTGTATCGCAGGTAGGCAGGGCTTTAGAGGAAGGTGACTGCAAGTGGCACCCCGGTGCTCACTGTGCATATGCCGGCTTGAACCAGTTCCAGGGGCACACCAGCCACTGAGCTGGGGAAAGTCCGGACAGGGGAGAGGGGTGTAACCACACCCCTTCCTGGTCCCACAAATGGGCAGGACCTAGTCGCGTACCAGCCCCTTTCTTTAGAATAAAGGTAGGAGCGGGGACCCTTCCAAATTAGATCATCTTTGAATCCTGAAACTACTTTCCACGAAAGGAACTCAAGACTTCTTCTCAAGATTTCTCCCTTGTGACTAAGGAGTAGTCACCCTGCAGCAGCAGGCACCAACTAAGTATCTTGCGGTTTGCTGAAACGTCCTTCCTCTGGAACCAGACTGACCAGCATGACGAGACCCGGACTCCCTGCCCTCTCTGACCTCAACCTGCCTCTACAGCACAGCTGAGAACCGTGGGTGCGACGAGACCAGAGGACCCGGCGATCATCGGAACCAGCACGACACTGACCCAGCACGACCACCGAGGGACCCTCGAGTGGGTGCATTGGGTAAGAGAAGCCCCAACCCCAAGCAGCACGAGCACCGAAGTCCAGCCCCCCAGCATCCACCAGATCTGCGTGAGGCCCTTTTGCTCCTGGGTTGCTGCTACATTGTCCGGTCACTTGCCCGTTGGCTAGTGACCCTCCAGACGACGTCCTACGTTTGTTTCACCGCTGGTCTAGCTCCTCTAGACTGGCCCTAGTCTCCTCCTGAAGGAGACCCTCCTCGGACCCTCCTGGTCCACTCAAGACGCCATTTTGTGTCGCCACGTGGGCTTGCCGTAGCCAAGGCTTGCTGCCTCCTTCACCGGATCCAGCATCTCCAGCAGCAGACATCCGACGTGGGACATCTCGCAGACCTCCAGCCTGGTCGACATCAGCGCCCTGGTCCGTGCAGCAGCACAATCCAGTGTCACCTCTTCGCCTGGCTGAGTGACCTCGTCCGGTGCCATCCTGGTGCCCACCTAATCACTGGCTAGTGATTCAGAACTTGTTCCCCTCTGCTTACAGGTATCCTTCACTGATCCAGTCCTTGGATCAGCCCGGAACATCTTCACTGGTCGCCTGCCAGCAACTTCCACTTCAGGCTCCTGGTTCGTCAACGAGGATTCCCGACGACACTTGAACCCTATGCAGCCGCAGCCCCTGGGCTAGGTAAACTGAGTACCACGGTGCTCCAGCGGAGATCCACTCTCTAAGTGTCTAGATCCACTTTCGTTTTTGACCTACCTAGTCGGGTTCGCCCGAGAACACTAACTTTGCATTTTACTAGCATCCATAGACTTTGTCCCGCATTACGCGTGAGAGTTCCCATTCTGCACACGAGGTCCCTAGGCCTCCTGCTTCTAATCTAAGGGTTCAGCATTGTAGGCCCAGCGGTTCTAAAGCCTCCGAGAGCAGTACTTACCTGCTAGTAATTTCGCATTCCACTTTTGTAGTATATGGTTTTTCGTGCCCCTCGGGCATTTGTGTAAATTGTGCGACTTTCAGTATTTCTTTAAGAGCTTTGTATTGTGCTTAGCGCCCTGTCCTCATAAAGAGTCCAGGGCTGTTGTGTTATAAATAAATATCCTTTTATTTTCATAACAACTTGTGTGGTGTCCTTTCACTTGGTGTTCAAGGGGTATATGTGATGGTATAACAGCTGGCTTAACACGCCCTCTAGAGTTTAGCCTAAAGACTGCTCTTGTCCATGCTACTAGGATAGCTGGTCTATAAGGTTGACTTACAACCAATCATCAATATGGGTCGTTTGGTATGATACATAGTGATCACTAGAATAGTGAGCACTGCATATCAGGCCAACTTCTCACATTGGTGAGCAGCGGTTGGGATTTGAGCTTGCTGTTGTTTTACCACACGTATCCTAAGCATATCATTTGAAAGATCACATAAGTACCAAGGTACATATAACTTAGCTTAGAATACTCTGAGTTCTACTGAACCAGCTGTTGTAGTTTAACAGGGCGTAGCACACCCTGACTACAACTCTTAGCAAGGGATCAGTAGGCAAACAAATAGTGTAGGTAAGTGCACCACTTACACCTCACTAGAAAAGCATGTCAGACAAAGGAGGGAACTCAGAGGCCCCCCTTGTGTCAGTTGACCCTCCACAGGTCATATCAAGATATGCAGCTCTTAGCTTCCAGGAGATGAGACAAGTGTGTACCTCCAGGAAGCTAAAACAGGGTTCTAACCCTACCATCCCATTCCTGATTGGTCTCTTAGAGACTTATGATGCCAGGAGGGCTTCTAATACAAGCCCTTCTAATCCAGATGGGAGCATGCCCCCCTTAGAGGGAACCCTTGGGGACCCTGACCTCAACCTCAATGAAGCAGTTAGTGAAGGTGAGGAAGAGGATCAGGAGTTGTCAGGGGATGAGGCAGACAAGGGTCAGGTAGAAGTCAGTAGACTCACCAGGACCAACTTAAGCAGGCATGAAAATGGACTTGGGGGACCCCCAGGCCCACTCTCAGGCAGGCTTAACATTGGGAGTGGACGAGCTAGGTCTCTATCCAGAGGCTCTAACAGACCCATTCGAACCAATGGCTCTCAGACCTCTTCTCACAGAGGGATGACATCACCTCAGAGGAGAGAGCATGAGGCCAAGATGAGGGAAGTCAATCTGAGGATTGAAAGGGAAGAACTTACCCTGGCCAAAGAGAGACTTGCCTTTGCTAGAGAGCAGAAATTGAGTGGGCCAAACCCCACTGGTGGCAGCATTTTACCTAGAGAAAAGGACAGGAGTTTAGACACTAGACACCTGAGTAAGATAGTGCCCCCCTTTAAACAAGGGGATGACATCCACAAATGGATGACTGCTTTGGAGAGGGCCTGCACTGTCCAGTGCGTCCCCCAGAGTCAGTGGGCAGCTATCTTGTGGCTCTCCTTTGAAGGCATAGGTAGAGATAAGCTCCTCACTACTAGAGCTGAGGATGCTAACAATTACCAAGTCCTGAAGAATACACTGATTGATGGGTTTTGCATAACAACTGAACTGTACAGGTTGATGTTCAGAGACACCCAGAAAACTCAGTCTCAGGATTGGACTGACTTTGTTGATTGTGCCACTAAGGCTGTTGAAGGCTGGCTACTGGGAAGTAAGGTTACTGATTTCAAAGGATTGTACAAACTAATTATGAGAGAGCAAGTCTTAAATAATTGTCAGAACCAGTTATTACACCAGCACCTGCTAGACTTTGATCTGACCTCTCCACAAGAATTGGGTAAGAGGGCAGACAAATGGGTCAGAACCAGGGTTAGGCCTAAGAACCAGGGTGGTGACCAAAAGAAGGAATCAACCAAGCCTCAAGAGAAGGGTGGGAATAAATCTTCTGATCAAACCCCAGGGCCCCAAAATTCCTCTGAAAAGTGTGGGTCCCAAAATTCTTCCAATACCCAAAAGAAACCTTATTGTCATACCTGCAAACAGGTAGGCCATTACAAAACTGACATCAGTTGCCCAAAGGCCAACAACAATAAGGAGAACATACCCCCAAGTAAAACTTCCCAGCCTCCTCTTACTACTAGTAGTAATCCCCCAGGTGGTGGAAGTGCCCCCAAGAATTTGGGTGCATTTACTTTGGGAGTTCCTGGGGACTCTGGCCTAACCAGGTCCCCAAACTTAGATACTCTTCTCTGGA
Organism: Lissotriton vulgaris; assembly: GCF_964263255.1. NCBI lineage: Eukaryota > Metazoa > Chordata > Amphibia > Caudata > Salamandridae > Lissotriton > Lissotriton vulgaris. The sequence goes on along the minus strand of NC_141695.1, from coordinate 818,902,675 downwards.
GACTGGCATGGGGTTTGCCAACTTCACAACTTGTCCCAACACCTTGGGCAAGTACAGACAGGAGCCCCTCATCAATGGTTCAAAAGTTGAGGCCTACAGAGACACAGGGGCTAGCATCACCATGGTGACTGAGAGCCTAGTCCCCTCAAGGCAACTTATACCTGTAGCCACATACCAGGTAACCAACATTGATGGAGTGCAGAGAGATCATCCCATAGCAGTGGTCAATCTCAGCTGGGGAGGTGTCACTGGCCGCAAGAGAGTGGCAGTGTCACCAAACTTGCCTGTAGATTGCCTACTGGGGAATGATTTAGAGATCTCAGCCTGGGCTGAGGTAGAGCAAGAAACCCATTTTAAAATGGTAAACCTCCATGGTAAGGTTAGTGGGGCAGTGATAGCCACAGCCCCAGTCCAAGATGTCCTCCCTGAACAGGTCAGAGGGCTGTGCCAGTCACAGCCCTATCCCAGAAAGGTGCCTTTCCTGAACAGGTTGACAAGGCTGTGATGGTCACAGCCCATACCCAAACTGAGTCCCTTCCTGAAAAGGTTGGTGGAGCTGTGATGGCCACAGCTCAAACTCAGACAGATAATAGTGTTGTGAAGCCTGAAACTATGGATCACTCCACTCAGACAGAGAGCATTGAGGAGGAAGAGAAATCTCCCTCCCACCAGACTTTAGGAAAGGATCAGCCTCCTCAGGGAACTGATCTGACCACTTGTGAAGGAACTGCCCCAGAGGTAGTCAAAATTCAAATTTTTTTTTTTTCAAATTCAAAAATCTTTATTCGGATTTCAAAAATCCATAAAAGCACACTTTAAAAAACAATTGACATTTACAATTACAGTTACAATAGGTGCAATAGACACTATAAAGTACATTATTAGTGCATTTACTACATCACGCATTTCAAACGTGCCAGGAAGGAACAATAGTCATTGATAGTTCATGAGTATTCCATACTTCTACGTACATTAAAAATGACTTTTAAAAAACAGCTTGTCCGAAATATGAGTTCATCGTCCTCCAATTTTAAAAGCATCAAATAAGACTGGTTCAGGGAAATGGGTCTACATTTTTTAAAATATGGTGCTAAAAACCATTTAATGTATTTCATATAAAACTTACACATGAAGAAGAAATGTACATCATTTTGTTTACTGGTTCCGTCACAAGGACACGGAATCTTGTCATCTACGGTGTGTCCCAGAGGAAAACAAAGTAAAAATTTTACCGTTCCTGCTTTCATTCTAAACAATAGAGATCTTTCCCAGTAGCACATTGGTAGTGTCAAATACAACGGAAGTTGCTGGGTTAATAGACCATTGTTAATATAGGACACAACAGTTTGTTTCTTCATCTCTTCTGACAATCTTTTTTCCCTGTAACTGGCATACAGTTCAAGTTGGACTGCTTTTTTGTCAGTCCTCTGTATATAAGCTGGATTTTCAAAGAGGTTGCCCCTGTCTATACTAGACAGACTCTCTTGTATGCCACGGAACCATGGGATCTTATTCCATTTATCACAAGCTAAACATTCCCTCAAAATGTCATGTGTTAGGCTAGCATATTCATTTGCCCAGATAGCTAACCAAAATAATGCAGGCCTGGCTGCAATAAAGTCACTAATATAGGGTGCATTCAGCTCCGAGTGACAGATAAACCCTGATGATGAAATGGGAGCCCCCAGTAGCTTCCTACAGAGCCGATTTTCTTCTCTTTGTAATGAGGGGGTTTTTACCGACCCCCAAATTTCGGCACCATAAGTTGCCACTGGGATGCATTGGAGCCTATAAATCTTTAAAATTGCTTTAGTTGCTCCAACTTTCCTCGGTTTGGGAAGAGATAAAATTGAGTTTATGGCCTTTGAGAACTTGCCTGTGGCGTGGGCAATATGCCCACTCCACAGGCCGTTCGCAGCAAAGACCATACCTAAATATGGGAAAGTTTTAGTTAGGAGCAACTTATCAGCTCCTATCGTGATGGAATTTAATTGCTTAGCACCCGGCCCACAGGACATGATGAATGATTTTTTAAAATTTACTTTTAAATCCAAATTCCCCATCTATGATGCGAAATCCCTGACTAGTGCCCGTAGGGCGTTAGGTGTTAATCCCATAAGCACAGCGTCATCCGCGTATAAAAGACACGGTAGTTGGCAACCTTTAATTTTAGGGACATCTTGGGTAGCCTTTTTTAGGGAGTCTCTCAAGCCATTTATGTAGATAATAAATAACAGGGGTGCTAAAACGCACCCCTGTCTCACCCCCCTCTCTACATTAATTGGACCAGAGAGTGTTCCCTCCATGTCAATCCGTACTTGTGCCTTTGTATCTTTGTGTAAATAGGCAAGGAAATGTACCGGGGGGGATCCAGGCCATAAGACAATAGAATCGACCACAATTTTGACCTGTTTACCAGGTCAAATGCGGACGATAAGTCCATAAACGCCAAGTAAATGGGTGACGCCTTAGCAATATTATATTTGCTAATTAAGAGGTTAAAATTTAGGCATTGTTCGATGGTTCCCACCTTGCGTCTAAAACCCATTTGGCAACGGTCAAGTACCCCCATTTCCTCAGCCCAGTCATTAACTCTATTATAGAGTACCCTACCCAGGATCTTTAAAGTATTGTCCAAGAGCGAAATAGGCCTATAATTTGCGGGCTCAGATCTTTCACCCTTTTTATAAATAGGCACTATTATGCTCGTGGACCAAGTTGCGGGTATTGGGGCAAACGGTAGACTATTGAAAAGGTTGACAAAGATATTTCCCCAGAGTTCTGGGTTGTGCTTGATTATGTCTATTGGGAAGCCGTCGGGCCCAGGTGCCTTGTTGCCAAGGCTCTGATTTATGGCCACGATGACTTCCCCCACAGAGATTTCTAGGGATTCCAATGTTCCTGGGGTATAATCCTCTAAAACCACGCCAGGGCTGGCATATATTTTAGAAAAATGCAATTCCCATTGCTCGCTTGCTATGGTACAGCTAGTCGGGGTTAATTGCTTACCCATATCCCGCATCTTTTTAACGGCAGGCCAAAAAGTGGTGCTGCTCCCCAGGGTGGCAGCAGTTGTTAGTGCCTCCCATTGCTCAGTTAGTAGAGCAGCCTTCCTTGAGCCTATAGCTGTTTTATAATTCAGTCTAGCGGTCCTCACATCTGTTTTACTTCTCGGTTTACAATTTAAAGCTCTACGAAGAGCTTTATTTGCTGCCGAGCAGTGGCGATCGAACCACCTTGGCTCAGGAGCGGTTTGTTTAATAGGGACACTTAAGAGGGATTTAATAGTGATGCAGAGTTTAGAAAAATCTTTTACTATTCTGCAATGGTTCCCATCATCCAGAGAACATGATTCAAGTAACGGACCATGGTTACTTATAATAGTGTCCGTTACTTGTCCACTATTTACCCCACACCATTTTAACCTCAATTTGTTAGCTGAAACCGTAATATCCCTTGCCCCCAGGGATCGAACAAGGGCATTCGGGGGGCCTAAGCCAATGTTGACCTCCAAAGCGTTATGGTCCCCAAAGGCAGTTTCAAGGACACCAACCTTATTAACTCTATCTATTAAGTCAGAGGACATAAAAATATAATCCACTGTACTAGAAAAATCTCTTCCTCTAAAGGTTGGGATATAGATAAGTGGCTCCTTTTTGTCAGCATCCATTATATCTATTAGGATGTGTTCATTAAGGAAGCATTCTAGTTCTTTGCCCCGTTTATATGCCCTATCTATTTGTGCATTGTTCGTTTTTGATGTTATAAACTTGGCATTAAAATCTCCTGCCAATATTGTCCTGGTGCTTATTTGATAATGGAGCTTTTCCGCTATTTTAGATAGTTCTCCGAAAAGTTCAATAAAATTCCTATTCGGAGTAGAGCTAAAATCGTTATTATAAAAGTTAATGAGATAGTATGGAACCCTTCGAGTATACTCAATTATTTGAATATTTGGATTTTTTGAATGGATCAATTTTATGGACCCTCCTATGCTTATCTTGAACCCTGTCAATAAACCTCCAATCGGGCGGCCAAAGACAGGCTTTCTGGCATTGATACAATAGCAGTGGAAACCCTCTATATGCACCGCTGTTGTCGCCCAAGTTTCCTGGAATAATATTATATCCTTTTCGGAAATAACCTTTAACCATTCAGGATCGGAGACCCTTTGCTGTAACCCAGCAACATTCCAGCTTATGATCTTAAACTCCTTATTATGCTCCTTTGGGTATTCACTACCTTCATGTATCTCCAAATCATGGGGTGTGGCATGTTCTTCTTTTCCGTAGGGCACTAATTGCCCCAACGCACCCAATGCATTGACTAATCCTTGTACTGGTGTGGCATATATCTCATCTATTTGTATGCTTCCTGCCTGAGGTTCGTTGATATTTTTGTCCCTAACACTGGCATCTAATGGGTTGTTTTGAAATTCGAGTGGTGATGGGAGTCAGTCTACCATATCCAAAGTATTGAAGGCATCGAATCTATTGGATGTAGAAAACCCCCAAGTTGGATCCCTTGCTAAATGGGGTCTTTGGTAATTCCAGTGATTGTTATTATTATTGTGCCTATGGTTATTTCTCCCCCATTCTCCCCAATTATTTCTCTGTCCTACCTGGGTCCGCCCTTCGTCTAAACCATAATCATAATCATCATGGCATTCTTGTCTGAGATTTCCTCTTGGCGGGTAGAAATATGAAAGGTGCCTTGTCTCAATGCCCTCGTTATATCCCTCACTAACCCAAGAGCAAATATAATCCACTGTGCGAGGGTCGTTGAAATTAATAATAACACAGTCACCTTGAACTCTCTTTTTCTCATGGCCTACCCAAGGTACTCTTCGTACTGTCAAGATTTTACTTACATAGTATGATGGTAGAGGCCTATTATTATTCAGCCAGTGTGTAACCTTGTTAAGTAGCGACCAAGATGGCTCATCTATATTATCGGGGGTCTCAGGGACTCCTGTCATCACTACAACATAGGGACTTGAGCCTGGGGGTAGATTGGCTGCAAATCGTTTGTTCTTCCCTTTGTGCCACTCATTTCCCTTATTTGCCTCTTTGGCTTTTTCTTTACCAATAGTAGAATTATCCCCTGCAGTATTTTTGTTATTATCTTGGAGTTTTGCAGTTGGGGTTTGCGCTATTGGTTTTGTTGTCAAGTTCTTAGCCATCGGGAGTGCCTTAGAGTTAGTTATGGCAGTAGGGGGTGGATTAGTTCTTGGCGTTGGCTGGGGAATTTTTTGCTGAGGAGGGGGGGGAGGGTTTGGGGGTTTAGCTGAGGGTCCTTTAATTATGGTGCTTAATTCATTCAATTGTTTTTCTATTAGTCCCAGTCGTGTATCTATAGTGGCAAGATGAGCAGTGACAAGTTCTCCAACCTTCATTATTAATTGACTGTTGGAGGTACAATCTTTGCACAACAGGGCTAAGCTGGGAATTTCCCCAGCACATACAGAATCTGCAGTTCCTTTTTTACTCCCTTTCTTAAGACTGTTCTTTGCTTGGTCCTTCCCCTGCTTTTTCTGACCCTGAGGATTCCCCTTAGAACTAAGTGCAATTATGACTGACTTTTGTGGCGGTAGTTTTTGTACAGCCCCCTCCCTCAGACCTCTCAAATTCCTTGAAGTAATAGTTGAGTCATCCAGAGTATTACTACTGGTAACTATGGGTATGTCAGGAGTAAAGTTAGCAACAGATCGGTCCAAGTTTATGTTTAATGTGTCATTCACGATAGAGGTATTTTCAATATTAAAAATGGCTTGCAATGCCTCTATCATAATTGGATCTAAACCGTCGGCAAGATTTACCGATGGAATGGACTCAGTTACAATATCTAATTGTGTATTAAAGTCCTCTATGAGATCTAAATTTGGTGACTTCTCCAAACTCAGCTGTAATTCTGATAATGACTGAGTTGCAGATAAATCAACAGTGTTTGGCATGCTGTGTATCTCCACTATTGCAGCAGGTTGATTAAGTGTTCCAGGGTCTCGATGGGGTGTTTTCGCATTGGCTAGCAGACCCAATGATGACCTTTTTGCTTCTGCCAACTCTAAAGAAACACGTTGATTCAATAAAGATATACCCTGGTCCATTGCATCATTTGCTTTTGCAATAAAATTGTCAATGGGTCCAATCACCTTGGCTCCTCCAGCTGCAGTTTTGCTCCGGCTGCCCCTTGTGGACATGATCACCGTTTAAACGCAAGCAAAACGTATATGTTACAATGGATAAAGACTTATTACTTATCCTCACAAATCACAGGATCCAGGTGTAAGGGGGGTGGCCCGTCCCGTCCCCGGTCGTCCCCGGACGGCCACAGACGGTCCTGCCCTTGTCCCGGGCTTCTCCCGGTCGCTCCTGCGTGCTCCCGCGCCGCGGGAACGATCTGTTTGCTTTATAGTGCCTGGGATAGGATGGGAGGGGCGTATCCTGCAGGGAGAGCGCCCAGGTGTGTTGATTGAGGGCGGGCGGTCAGGCGGGCGCTCCTGGGACAGGTAGTCCTGCGCCTCCGCCTGCTCGCAGCCCTGACAGGATACGTTGGTTCTTCTGCTCACCCCTTGATTAGTCCTTCACAGAACGAACGAAGCGGGACCCGCGCAGCGGGTTCCGCGAGTTGCAGCGTTAATGCAGAAATGGGAAGGATTTTCTGCAGGTCTCCCCTGTCGACCAGCAAGCAGCAACCAGTGCACGATAGTGAGAGTGATCCCGCCAGAGGTAGTCAAGCCTAGCCTGGCAGAGCCCCTGATGTCAGTGGACCCTTCCAAGGTGGGACCCAGTCTGGAGCAGGTAACCTGCCCCTCTCTACCCTGCCTCAGTCAGCCCAGGGCTGTAGAGGTCAGGGAGGCCAGTGGTGGACCCCAGAGGGCCCCCTGTCCAAAAGAACTCCCCAATCAGCAGATTAAGGGCACTGAAGCTAGTAATCCTAGCCCAGTGAAAATAAAACAAACTCCTGAGGGATCCCCCTTAAAATTAGCTAGGGACCTCCCACAGATGGACACTGCTGGGCACAGCCAAACCTGGGGCCTAAAAACCCCAAACCTGACCTGTCCCTCCAGTAAGCCAAACAGAGGGACTCAGCCTCCAGCTTTAGGTAGCCAGAGGTTGACCCTGAGAGCTCAGAGCAACTCAGTCCTGGAAAGAAAGGCACATATGGTGGATAGTGATTGGAGGAAGTTGAGCCCAACAGTAGTGGAGTCTCACTCCAGTACTCCATTCCCACACCAGCCTTTTACTTTGCCAAAACACACCACAGGTAGAGATTCCCTATGGTGGAGACCCTCAGATACCCTTAGGGTGAGGGATTGCTTAGTGGACCATGAGATAGGGGGTAACCTGCCAGTGCATATACCACCTCATATGGCCACTCAGGCAATATAGGCTTACCTGGTCAAGGATAGCCTTATCTCCTTTCGTTTTGGGGCGGGGGGGTTATGTAGGAGGGTGGATACCTGACTATGGTTGCCCCCAACTTTTTGCCTGTTTTTTTGCTGGTTTTTCGACTTAGTTGACGTGAGACCCTGCTATTCAGGGCCCCAGGCCTACTGCTCTCTCTGTAAAATGGATTCCATGTACCTTAGGTGCATTTACCAATTGGTACTGGGCCACCTTATCAGTCCCTGTACCCAGGACATAGGTGTACCCAGGGCCTACCAGGGGCTGCAGCATGTATTATGCCACCCCTGGCTGGCCATCTAAATCCGACACAACTGGCTGCACGACAGCTGGGGCAAGGTGGTGTAATCACCCTTTGCTTTAGATATAGTATACCTATATCTAACCCTAAAATGGACACATATATTCCTATCAGTCACTCCTATGGCAGGCCTTGACAATCCTGAAGGCAGAGTGCTTGGAATTATGTGAGATGGTGCTCTGGCATGAGCTGAGCCCGTCTGCAGCTTGCGGAACCAAGTCCTAATAGCTGTTCCATGATAACGCGTACCATATACTCTTAAGTGCCTTATAATCCTCGCGGTTATTTGCCAACTTTGGTATCACTTTATCAAAACATGTCGAGTAAGGTGTCATACGAATTGGAATACTAACCCCTCGCCAATTCTGGCGACGGAGTTAGCATTCCACCCTTCTAGAGGGACACGACATGTATGTAACTGTGAACCCCGGTTAAAGTTAACTCAAGCCTCAGCATCACAAAATGGATGCTGCCACCACAGACACAAGTCTGACCTCCTGCTGCTGGGAGTCCTTCCAGCGAGGAGAGCTTGGACAAAGGGTTTCCTGTCAGGGGCGGTGCTAGCACCATCCCAGACAGGGTTTTGTGTATCTCAGGTAGGCAGGGCTTTAGAGGAAGGTGACTGCAAGTGGCACCCTGGTGCTCACTGTGCATATGCCGGCTTGAACCTGTTCCAGGGGCACACCAGCCCCTGAGCTGGGGAAAGTCCGGACAGGGGAGAGGGGTGTAACCACCGCCCTTCCTGGTCCCACCCATGGGCAGGACCTAGTCGCGTACCAGCCCCTTTCTTTAGAATAAAGGTAGGAGCGGGGACCGTTCCAAATTAGATCATCTTTGAATCCTGAAACTACTTTCCACTAAAGGAACTCAAGACTTCTTCTCAAGATTTCTCCCTTGTGACTAAGGAGTAGTCACCCTGCAGCAGCAGGCACCAACTAAGTATCTTGCGGTTTGCTGAAACGTCCTTCCTCCGGAACAAGACTGACCAGCACGACGAGACCCGGACTCCCTGTCCTCTCTGACCTCAACCTGCCTCTACAGCACAGCTGAGAACCGTGGGTGCGACGAGACCTGAGGACCCAGCGATCATCAGAACCAGCACAACACTGAACCAGCACGACCACCGAGGGACCCTCGAGTGGGTGCACTGGGGTAAGAGAAGTCCCAACCCCAAGCAGCACGAGCACCGAAGTCCAGCCCCCCAGCATCCACCAGATCTGCGTGGGGCCCTTTTGCTCCTGGGTTGCTGCTACGTTGTCCGGTCACTTGCCCGTTGGCTAGGGACCCTCCCGACGACGTCCTACGTTTGTTTCACCACTGGTCTAGCTCCTCTAGACTGGCCCTAGTCTCCTCCTGAAGGAGACCCTCTTCGGACCCTCCTGGTCCACTCAATACGCCATTTTGTGTCGCCACGTGGGCTTGCCGTAGCCAAGGCTTGTTGCCTCCTTCACCGGATCCAGCATCGCCAGCAGCAGACATCCGACGTGGGACATCTCGCAGACCTCCAGCCTGGTCGACATCAGCGCCCTGGTCCGTGCAGCAGCAGAATCCAGTGTCACCTCTTCGCCTGGCTGAGTGACCTCGCCCGGTGCCAACCTGGTGCCCACCTAATCACTGGCTAGTGATTCAGAACTTGGTCCCCTCTCCTTACAGGTATCCTTCTTCACTAAACCAGTCCTTGGATCAGCCCGGAACATCTTCACTGGTCGCCTGCCAGCAACTTCCACTTCAGGCTCCTGGTTCGTCAACGAGGATTCCCGACGACACTTGAACCCTATGCAGCCGCAGCCCCTGGGCTAGGTAAACCGAGTACCACGGTGCTCCAGCGTAGATCCACTCTCTAAGTGTCTAGATCCACTTTCGTTTTTGACCTACCTAGTCGGGTTCGCCCGAGAACACTAACTTTTGCATTTACTAGCATCCATAGACTTTGTCTCGCATTACGCGTGAGAGTTCCCATTCTGCACACGACGTCCCTAGGCCTCCTGCTTCTAATCTAAGGGTTCAGCATTGTAGGCCCAGCGGTTCTAAAGCCTCTGAGAGTAGTACTTACCTGCTAGTAATTTCACATTCCACTTTTGTAGTATATGGTTTTTCGTGCCCCTCGGGCATTTGTGTAAATTGTGCGACTTGCAGTATTTCTTTAAGAGCTTTGTATTGTGCTTAGCGCCCTGTCCTCATAAAGAGTCCAGGGCTGTTGTGTTATAAATAAATATCCTTTTATTTTCATAACAACTTGTGTGGTGTCCTTTCACTTGGTGTTCAAGGGGTATATGTGATGATATAACAGCTGGCTTAACACGCCCTCTAGAGTTTAGCCTAAAGACTGCTCTTGTCCATGCTACTAGGATAGCTGGTCTATAAGGTTGACTTACAACCAATCATCAATAAGGGTCGTTTGGTATGATACATAGTGATCACTAGAATAGTGAGCACTGCATATCAGGCCAACTTCTCACAATCATTACAAGAATAGAGCTCGGAATTATCTTTATTCAAATCACCTGAAAAGTGTGAAAAGTGTAAATCATCATAATGAATGTTCTTCTTTGAAATAATCTCACTTGCTTGGTCAGGTGTTAACTTGACTAACATTCTCCTACTCCTCCAGCCTTTTTTACCAAGAAATAAGGATCCCTTTGATACTTTAACAATTTGTACAGGAAGTGAAAATTTTGATAAACCTTTCTTAACCCTTATTGGAGATCTGATCATGACCCAGTCTCCAATTTTAAAATCATGACCATAAGTGGTAAAGCACAGTCTGAAGTGCGCGCTGTTAATACAGGAAGAAAATATTAAAATCGCCTTTGTGACTGAATCATGGACGGACGCGGCTTCGGGCCCGAACTTAGTTAATGCCACTCCCCCTGGTTATATTAGCTTTACGAGAGACCGGCCACTGAGGAAAGGTGGAGGTCTGGCAATTATCTATCACAACTCCCTTAACGCCCTCTTTCATCCGTTAATTGTGGACGGCTGTGAAGCGGTAGCGTTTAATTTCACCCTAGTCAAGCACCACTCATTTAAGGGTTGTTTGGTCTATAGACCCCCGGGTCCTAAAAACATCTTCTTGAGCTCTGTGGGAAGCATTCTGGAGGAGGGACTCTGCTCTAAAGACTTTACGGTCTTGGGAGATTTCAACTTCTATCTAGAAAACCCCATGGATGCGGACTCCAACGCACTTATGGACCTGATGGATAGCGCCGAGCTTAATCAACTGGTTAGTGGCCCCACGCATAACGCTGGCCACACCTTAGATGGGATTTTCTCGAACCACCCTACTTTGAGCTTTAACAAATCCTTACCGCTCACCTGGTCCGATCACAGGGCGCTGCTATTTGCCATCTCTGTGCCTAAATCCCAAGGGGTGGGCTGCCCGCCTAAAGTAGCTGGGTATGCAGGGCCTGGAACAAAATTGAGGGTAGTGCATTGGAAGAGTACTTGCTCGCTACAAAGGAGCCCCCTCCATTAGAGGTGGAGGCGGCAGCGCTTGCCCACACCAGCTGGAATGATAAAGCTTGCAATATTCTCTCCCCTCCCAAACTACGCCTCTTGGCCAGAGCCCAGCCCACAGCGCCATGGTTTTCGGAGGAATTAAGAAATCACAAGCTGGTATGTAAAAACTAGAAAGGGTTTGGCGGAAGGAATACAGGGAAAGTGACAGAAGTCGGCTTAAACAAAGTCTCCTAACATATAAAAAAACGGTGGTGAAGGCAAAACAAGAGTGTTATACCAATCGGATAAACTTGGCTAAGAACTCCGCGAAGGAACTGTTTACTACGGTGGCAGCGCTGGCCGACCCGGCTCCCGTGGCCATATCCGCAAGCTCTGAATTATGTGAAGATCTTGCCAGTTTCTTTCTAGGTAAGGTTGAGACTATTTTCAAAGCCTTCTCTTGCCAGGAGAGGCAGAATAGCGAGGCAACCTCTCCAGAAAACATTATGCAGTTATCCTCAGGACAAATCCTCGATAGTTTCTCGCCAGTAAATGGGGAAGAAATTAGGCGGCTACTCTTAGCAGCAAAATCAGGTGCTCCGTCAGACCCCTGTCCGGTGGCTGTGATGAAAATGGCCCCAGATCCGGTAGTTTCATCGCTGGTGACCATCTTTAACAAAATGCTTGCGTCAGGAGGTTTTCCAGCATGTTGGAAATAGGCATCAATCTTGCCCCTACTTAAAAAATCTAACCTGGATATCAGGGACCCAAATAACTATCACCCTATAGCAAGGCTCCCTTTACCTTCTAAACTAATAGAAAAGGTGCTAAACATCCAATTAAGCTCCTTTCTGGCCGCCTCTCAATCTCTGGACCCCTCTCAACATGGTTTTAGACCTTACCATAGCACGGAATCTGCCCTCATTAAAACAACTGAGGAGATCAGAGCGGTGACCGATGCCGGAGGAAGGGCTGCCCTGGTGCTGCTGGACCTCTGCGCGGCCTTCAACACGGTCCACCACGGGATCTTACTTGACCGGTTGAAGGCCTGCGGAGTTCAAGGGAAGGCTCTTGACATTCTTAAAGCCTTCCTGTCCGGCAGAGTCCAGAGGGTGGCTGTAGGAAGGTGGATATCTGACTATGGCTGCCCCCAACTTTTTGCCTGGTGTTTTGCTGGTTTTTCGACTTAGTTCACCTGGGGCCCTGCTATTCAGGACCCCAGGCCCACTGCTCTCTCTGTAAAATGGATTCTATGTACCTTAGGTACATATCTAATTGGATACTGAGTCACCTTATCAGTCCCTGTACAGTGTACCTTAGGTACCCAGGGCATAGGTGCACCCAGGGCCTACCAGGGGCTGCAGCATGTATTATGCCACCCTGGCTGGCCACTCAAATCTGACACAACTGGCTGCACGACAGCTGGGGCAAGGTGGTGTAATCACCCTTTGCTTTAGATATGAGGTCCCAAAGGCGAGACCTATTGGCTATGCCGTTGCTTGTTTTGATTATGGATATTAAAAAAATGAAAGGTCTAAGGGAAAGGAGTTGGTTATATGACTCAGCTTTCAAATGACCTTATTAATTATCTTTTAAAGCACAGTGAATATGAAAATAAACAGTGAACAATGTATATTTAAAAAAACACTGGCCGATGAGTGCATTAGGTGGTCAATAGGAAAAAATACGCATTACAATTCTAATCTCATCAGTTATCTATCGATATATAAGTGATCTAAATAAGAGGAGCAAACACAATCGTGACTGTTACACTTGAAAGAACAATCTACCTTTAATTCTTTCCTAACTTTATCAATGAAGAATTTCCAGCATATTTCTCGTGTGTCTGGTAATCCAAGAAACTTTACTTGTGGTCTCATGGAGGTGATGATGTTTTCAATTTCATCATCCTGGAATAGACCAGGGATCTCACCAGAGGCTAAGAGATCATTAATTAATACCAGAAATTGTTCTTCAGCGACCTGAGAGTCAGTCATTAAAAAAACAGTCCCAACGTTCTTCACAGCTGTTTTTATGTACTGAGCAGCAAGATCAACCTGGGGAGAAGAACAAAGTGGAGAAGTGGAGAAAGATACCAAGATTAAACGTTTGTGAGAAAACACTGTTAAATTGTAGCAATTCTGGTTCTTTTATCATGATATTTACTATCTGTTACTAATTTGTGATCGACTCATACCCCAACTTGTAACAGAAAGATGGTGCACAACGCTACTAAACTAAGCTGTAAACATTTAAGCACCCCTCTGCTATACCTGTTGAATCTTTCTCAATAAAAGTAAAATGCAAGTTAAATAATTGCTCTGTTATCTTTTTAAGTCTTGGCGTGAGACGGATTTAGCTGTCTGTAGGCAGATCTAATGTTTCCAATACGTAAAATATAATTAGAGTGAATGTTGAGTCAGTCCCTTCCAAATGATTGTATGATGACCTTGTTGTCCATCTAAGTTGCCTGCTCTTGACGGAATGGCTATTCTGATGTTTGGCAAGCACAGGAGCATTTTGGTCTCGAAGTCTTAGGTGTAGCATCAGGGGGTTGTTTGGGGTGTGACACCCTACAAAAAATGCTTTCTTGGCTTGGTAGCTTTGTCTGGGGACCCAGAGTCAGGAACGCTATCTGTGTTGGATTATCTCATTGTCATGATTTAACTAAAAGGCTTTAACTTGTTCATTTTTTGAATCAGTAGCCTAAATATATATAGTGACTGCTTTACCAAACAAGCGTTAGAAATGCAATAGGTCTTGCAATTGATTGCGTTAGCGCTATTGGTGTTGTAAATGAAAATGTCTTTTACCAATGTGTTTTGGAGTGTATTTATCTGGTGTATAGAGGTGTGAATTGGAATTATTAGTTGTGGAACTGTGTGGTGTGGAATTGTGTTGAGTGGATTTTTCTTTGGCTGTTATGTGGCATGGCGTGCAGTGGAATTATGAGGATAGTAATTATGTGGTATTGAGTGTACAGGAATTATGTTGAGTAGAATTGTGTGGTATGGAGTTAAATTAGGTGGAATGGTATTTTGAGTTGTGGAGTAGAATGTTATGTAGTTTCAATATGTGGTGTGCAGTTGGATTTTGTGGATTGGTGTTGAATTATGTGGTGTGGGTTGGAAATGTGTCAAATCAATAAATGGTAAGCAATGGGCGGGCTCCAAGCCCCTTGTACACAATATGTCTTGCACGCTGTTTTAGGTGAAACCTAACAAAGTAGATCGATTAAATGGCCAAGAACTTACAATAAACTAATAGGATGAAACAAGGAGTTAAACAGCACCAAACAGCATGCAGTCAATTAGTTTACTACATTGACCAAACACTTAATGGTTAAACTGTAAACAAATGTAGGTCTGAAACGCCTTCACATAAGACTTACTCAATGTTTTACAATAAACTTTTACTAGAGTTTAGACATTTATTTTACAAACCCATAAGTGGGAGTAACCTGCATGGGGTTAAACATTGTGAATAATGTCAACCAAGATTTGTGTTGCTTTAGCTATATCACACGTATATGTAGTGGATGTAAAATGGAGGGTGCAGCGAACTACAGAGGGAAGGCAAGCTGGGGCATGTTATGCTGCATTCTTTAAAATACAAACAAGGCGTGGCATTATAATTTAATTCCTTTAGAATCAGATTATGACCGACAGTTCCAAATCGACAGACAAAGGACCTTTTTAAAAAGCAGATGATCTAGAAATAAATTGTGTTGCTCTAGTGACAGCAGCTTTCAGTGTTCCAATGTACCTTACCTCCCCAAACTAAGCACTGAGGCGATAGGCGATAGAGCAGAATTGAGGAAGCAAGTGTTACTATATACGGGCATTGGATGGCAGGATTTAACAAAGGATGGTGCAAGTTTTTTATGCATGAAGTGAACACCTGGGAAAGGAGGGGCATCTGTGAATAAGGGAGAGGCTGCACCTGCACGCGCTAAGAATGCGAGGGTGCAGTGTCTGATCAGGGAAGGTTGTGCAATGACGAAATATGATGGCATTCTGAAAAGCTGTGGGTCAGTGGCGAATGTGAAGAATGCAAGCTTGGCGGGCAGGGATAAGTCTGCCTTGGGGATGGCAGGGCAGTTTGAAGGAAGTGAAGATCATTTAGGTAGAGGTATTTGTAGTCAGGCATCTTGTCCGAGCAGCTGTGGGGACACCGAGCAACAAGTTTGATGTGGCTGTTTGGCATGCACCTTAATAAAAAAAATAATTTGTGCTCCAATATGTATTTGAAATGGTAACTTAAATTAGATTTGTTTGGCAGAGTCTTAAATTAAATACTTTAAATCTCATTAGAAGGAGTTTGTTGGGCCCCTTATTACTCCCTGTGATCCAGGAAGCTGCATTCATTACCTCTTCAAGTCCGAGAAGATGGCAGCAAATTATATAAAACATACACAGAGGGTACGGCACATCCCTATAAAAGCAAGGAACACCTCTTGAGACAACCTCATAGGAAGAGGTCAAAAGAAACACATAAACAGCTGGACCAGCTGCAGTAAAGTAAGGGGAAAAAACCTCTGGCTGAACAGCCATTCAATCTTTCTGGGACGAACCTCTTGGGCTCAGAGACATAAACATAAAATCAGTGACAACACCTTCACCCAAAAACACAGATCCACCATGTGAGAAGTTGGCCTGATATATAGTGCTCACTATTCTAGTGATCACTTTGTATCATACCAAACGACCCTTATTGATGATTGGTTGTAAGTCAACCTTATAGACCAGCTATCCTAGTAGCATGGACAAGAGCAGTCTTTAGGCTAAACTCTAGAGGGCGTGTTAAGCCAGCTGTTATACCATCACATATACCCCTTGAACACCAAGTGAAAGGACACCACACAAGTTGTTATGAAAATAAAAGGATATTTATTTATAACACAACAACCCTGGACTCTTTATGAGGACAGGGTGCTAAGCACAATACAAAACTTTTAAAGAAATACTGCAAGTCGCACAATTTACACAAATGCCCGAGGGGCACGAAAAACTATATACTACAAAAGTGGAATGCGAACTACTAGCAGGTAAGTAACTACTCTCAGAGGCTTTAGAACCGCTAGGCCTACAATACTGAACCCTTAGATGAGAAGCAGGAGGCCTAGGGACGTCGTGTGCAGAGTGGAAACTCTCACGCGCAATGCGGGACAAAGTCTATGGAGGCTAGTAAAATGCAAAGGTAGTGTTCTCGGGCGAACCCGACTAGGTAGGTCAAAAACGAAAGTGGATCTGGACACTTAGAGTGTGGTTCTACGCTGGAGCACCGTGGTGCTCGGTTTACCTAGCCCAGGGGCTGCGGCTGCATAGGGTTCAAGTGTCGTCGGGAATCCTCGTTGACGAACCAGGAGCCTGAAGTAAAAGTTGCTGGCAGGCGACCAGTGAAGATGTTCCGGGCTGATCCAAGGATGGATCAGTGAAGAAGGATACCTGTAAGCAGAGGGGACCAAGTTCTGAATCACTAGCCAGTGATTAGGTGGGCACCAGGACGGCACCGGACGAGGTCACTCAGCCAGGTGAAGAGGTGACACTGGATTCTGCCGCTGCACGTACTAGGGCGCTGATGTCGACCAGGCTGGAGGTCTGCAAGCTGTCCCACGTCGGATGTCTGCTGCTGGCGATGCAGGATCCGTTGAAAGACGCAACAAGCCTTGGCTACGGCAAGCCCACGTGGCGACACAAAATGGCGTCTGGAGTGGACCAGGAGGGTCCGAGGAAGTTCCCCTTCAAGAGGAGACAAGGGCCAGTCTAGAGGAGCTATATCAGCGGTGAAACAAACGTAGGACGTCGTCTGGAAGGTCACTAGCCAACGGGAAAGTGACCGGACAACGTGGCAAGCAACACAGAAGCAAAAGGGCCCCACGCAGATCTGGTGGATGCTGGGAGGCTGGACTTCTGTGCTCGTGCTGCTTGGGGTTGGGGCTTCTCTTACCCCAGTGCACCCACTCGAGGGTCCCTCGGCGGTCATGCTGGATCAGTGTCGTGCTGGTTCTGATCATAGCCGGGTCCTCTGGTCTCGTCGCACCCACGGTTCTCAGCTGTGCTGTAGAGGCAGGTAGAGGTCAGAGAAGGCAGGGAGTCCAGGTCTCGTCGTGCTGGTCAGTCTGGTTCCGGAGGAAGGACGTGCAGCAAACCGCAAGATACTTAGTGGGTGCCTGCTGATGCAGGGTGACTACTCCTTAGTCACAAGGGAGAAATCTTGAGAAGAAGTTGAGAGTTCCTTTCGTGGAAAGTAGTTTCAGGATTCAAAGATGATCTAATTTGGAAGGGTCCCCGCTCCCACCTTTATTCTAAAGAAAGGGGCTGGTACGCGACTAGGTCCTGCCCATGGGTGGGAGCAGGAGGGGGGTGGCTACACCCACACTCCTTTGTCCGGTCTCTCCCCAGCTCAGGGGCTTGTGTGCCCCTGGAACTGGTTTGAGCCAGCCTATGCACAGTGAGCACCGGGGTGCCACTTGCATGTCACCTTCCTCTCAGCCCTGCCTACCTGGGATACACAAAACCCTGTCTGGGATGGTGCTAGCACCGCCCCTGACAGGAAACCCTTTGTCCAAGCTCTCCTCGCTGGAAGGACTCCCAGCAGCAGGAGGTCAGACTTGTGTCTGTGGTGGCAGCATCCATTTTGTGATGCTGAGGCTCGAGTTAACTTCAACCGGGGTTCACAGTTACATACATGTCGTGTCCCTCTAGAAGGGTGGAATGCTAACCCCGTCGCCAGAATTGGCGAGGGGTTAGTATTCCTATTCGTATGACACCTTACTCGACATGTTTTGATAAAGCGATACCAAAGTTGGCATATAACCGCGAGGATTATAAGGCACTTAAGAGTATATGGTACGCGTTATCATGGAACAGCTATTAGGACTTGGTTCCGCAAGCTGCAAATGGGCTCAGCTCATGCCAGAACACCATCTCACATAATTCCAAGCACTCTGCCTTCAGGATTGATAAGGCCTTCCATAGGAGTGACTGATAGGAATATATGTGTCCATTTTAGGGTTAGATATAGGAATACTATATCTAAAGCAAAGGGTGATTACACCACCTTGCCCCAGCTGTCGTGCAGCCAGTTGTGTCAGATTTAGATGGCCAGCCAGCGGTGGCATAATACATGCTGCAGCCCCTGGTAGGCCCTGGGTACACCTATGCCCTGGGTACAGGGACTGATAAGGTGGCCCAGTACCAATTGGTAAATGCACCTAAGGTACACATGTCAATTTAGAGAGAGAACAGCTAGGCTGATGGTCTGATTAGCAGGCCCACCGCCAGGGAAAGTTGTAAACCAGTGAAGCAAAAAGCAAAAATCTGGGGTGATCATAGGATTGCAGACCCTACTCTCCTACACACCATAGGGAACTAAAACCCCGAAAGTCAATGCAATCCTGAAAAGAGATGCTGCACTGATGATTGGCATGGTTGTCAAACAAATGGGCCCCCATCAAATGGCAAATCTCTGAGTCGCTCATGGCAAAGCAGGGAAACTGAGCTGACCATAGCTCGACCTAAGGAGTCAGTGGTGTCCATGGCTGACCGGATGGTAAACTTCACCATGTCACGGCCATCCCAAACAAGCTGGAGCAGGTCAGCACGAGGGCTCTCCGGCAAAGAGGGAAGGAGTATCTCAATGGAGTCCCAAAGGGCAGAAGTAGGACAAGCAAACATGCAGATTGTGTTTAGGGATCGAAGGCCGGAGCTGGTGGATGCAAAAACATTGCGGCCACACGACTCCAACCACCTAGACTCCCAAAGGGGGAGGAAGCAACGGTGGAGGAGAGGAATGAAGCGCAGACTGGACTACCAGTCCATGAGCCCTAGGATGAAGGGACAAACAGGCAGAGTCATCTGAATCTGATCGGTGGTGGTGCGCCACAGCATGAGCCACGGGGTCACCAGACGAGGGTCTGGCCCAAGTCCCCAGGACATCATATAATGAGCTGCCAAAGGGCAAAAGAGGCTCCACATCTGCCGAGCCCTGGTGAAGAAAATCCAACAAAGGATCCGAAGGCAGGGAGAAAGAGGGCAGCTGCATTTGTAAGACATGTGAAGCCCTACTAACTGCCCTCGCAAAGTCAACGCTGGCCTCCGTGGCCATCCAAGGGGGAGACAGCAATTCATCTGTTGGCGAGGGTTGCAGTCTAATCCGTCCTCCCAGTGACTGAGGCCCTGCAGCGAAATGAGCTGGCCAGTGCCCCATGGGACTTTGCTCCTTGGCGCATGGGAACACCTGTGCAGGCGGGGAGCCCACTGAGGTCACGTCCTCCAACAGACGGCGTCGGATTAGCGTCGATGGCCTCCGTAGAGGGCTTGTCCATCCGGTGCCGGGCCGGTGATGATCCAACCTCCACCAAGGCCGGAGCCAGCGGGAAGGAACGGAGTTGACTCAGAGTCGAACTCCACGCTGCAGCCACATCCAACAATGATGCAGGAAGTCCCGCAGGACTGTGCAAAGACGCGTCAGGAGCACTAGACGTCAGAGAGGGATACCCATCCGGGCTGTTTCCGGACGTCGCAGCGACTTCAGGACCGGAGTCGAGGCACTTGGGCGGCGCCTAGGGCGAACCCGCCGGAGAACCCCCGACCTGAGTCCCTACCCCCGTGTGAGGCCCAAAGGCACCCCAGGGAGAGGAGTTTACCCAAAGATGGCAGGCAGAGCCCTGGAATAGACTCCCATCTGGGTGCGAGTTGCCCCAGCACCTGGAAACTGTGGATTGGCGGGGGTAGACTCCTGAGGGCTCACGTCCGGTGAAGACTAGGAGCAGCGGCTCCTAGCGTCACGCTTGTGCGAGGTCGATGACCTTCGTGACTTCTTCTAGTGATTACCTGAGTCAGGCAAACAACGTCCACGGGAATGACTCCAGGATCCTTTCCGAGCAGAGACCTCAGCGTGGGAGGAAGAACTGTGACTTTTGGAGTCCTCCACTGGCGACGGAAGCAGGCATCGCGAGGACTCAGACAACAGTTTCATCTACCGTTCCAGCAGGGACTCTGGCTTCAACTGCCGGCAGGGGTCGAATTCGGCTGAGTCGTGGTGCTCGCCCAAGCACCACATACAGATTTCATGTGGATCCGTCATCGATATGGATTAGTTACTTACCTGTAATCCTAGTTCTCTTCCAGGGGTATCCTCATCAAAGTCATAAGCATTAGAATATTCCCGCCCATGCGCGGGACCCCGGAAACACTATATTATATGTGCCCCACATATATATACTTATATACATATAAATACATATATTGGTTTTGGTTCTGTGTAGCTAAATAAATAACAACATTTGCTGACTTTTGTGGTCCGTATCCTTTTTGTTGTTGGCGCGGAGGCTGGGACCACGAGCGCAGAGCAGACAGAGGAGGAACTTTGTGCTCATAAATACATATATATATAAAAACATGCAATAGCAGCCAAATAACATCAGAGCTGAAATATGCTGTGAAGAATTTCCACCATACATGAATAATAGGCATTAGAAACATGAGAAACAACACCAAAGATTGTTTAGAAACTGTTTTAATGCTCAGAAAGCAGTAGAAATTCTCATAACTCACTGGAAGCATAGGAAGCTCCCAGGCTGCATTGCAAACACACAGTCTAAAAAGACTGAAAAGCTAACCTGTAGCTGAATAGCAATAAACTGACACCGTGCCTTTAAGGCACCCATGACCCCCTGTATCCCATCATGACCCAGGGGTGACAGTTAGGTCAGTTGTTCTTTTCGGAGACTGAAAACAAACCCAGTAACAAATAGGTTAACTATATCTCCTTATTAAAGAGTATCCTTTGCCCGGGGAGGCGGGAGGGTTGCTTATGACTTTGATGAGGATACCCCTGGAAGAGAACTAGGATTACAGGTAAGTAACTAATCCTTCTCTTCCAGGGGATCCTCATCAATAGTCATAAGCATTAGAATAGAATAGCGAGCCTCTCCTCTTCCCTGCGGGCAAAGGAATGATAAGACAGTAATCTCATCAACAAGTCTGAGTAGGCTATAGGCTACCCAAACAGATTCCTCAAGGAGGACTGCTCTACTTGAGTATCGGCCCTGGAATCAGATTTGAGGCAGTAATGCCTCGTAAAGGTATGAACTGATTTCCAGGTAGCAGCTTTGCATATTTCTGACATTGGAATGTCATGCAAGAAAGCTACCGTCGCGGCTTTTCCTCTAGTGGAATGCGCTTTGGGTGACCTCAACAAAGGCTTGCCTTGCCTGCAATTTAATGCAAGAGACAATCCATCTAGAGATGGACCTCTTGGCCGTTGGAAAACCTGTCCGCATTGAACCATAGTTCACAAACAGCTGATCCATTTTCCTAATCCCTTTTGTCATTTCCAAATAGAACTTGAGCACTCTCTTAAGATCTAAGGAGTGAAGTGACCGCTCGGCTGGGGTCGTAGAATTTGGAAAAAACAAAGGGAGGGAAATGGACTGATTTATATGAAAATCAGAAATGATTTTAGGCAAGAAAGATGGATGAGCCCTTAGGACTACTCTATTGTGATGGGAAACAGTATATGGTCCTTGTAGAAAGGTGGATATCTGACTATGGTTGCCCCCAACGTTTTGCCTGGTGTTTTGCTGGTTTTTCGACTTAGTTGACCTGGGCGCCTGCTATTCAGGACCCCAGGCCCACTGCTCTCTCTGTAAAATGGATTCCATGTACCATAGGTACATATCTAATTGGATACTGAGTCACCTTATCAGCCCCTGTACAGTGTACCTTAGGTACCCAGGGCCTACCAGGGGCTGCAGCATGTATTATGCCACCCCTGGCTGGCCATCCAAATCTGACACAACTGGCTGATCAATCAGCTGGGGCAAGGTGGTGTAATCACCCTTTGCTTTAGATATAGTATCCCTATATCTAACTCTAAAATGGACACATATATTCCTATCAGTCACTCCTATGGCAGGCCTTATCAATCCTGAAGGCAGAGTGCTTGGAATTATGTGAGATGGTGCTCTGGCATGAGCTGAGCCCGTCTGCAGCTTGCGGGCCCAAGTCCTAATAGCTGTTCCATGATAACGCTATACCATATACTCTTAAGTGCATTATGAACCTCGCGGTCAAATGCAAACTTTGGTATAGCATTATCAAAACATGTCGAGTAAGCTGTCATACGAATTGAAATACTACCCCCTCGCCAATTCTGGCGACGGGGGTAGCATTCCACCCTTCTAGAGGGACACGACATGTATGTAACTGTGAACCCCGGTTAAATTAACTCGAGCCTCAGCATCACAAAATGGATGCTGCCACCACAGACACAAGTCTGACCTCCTGCTGCTGGGAGTCCTTCCAGCGAGGGAGGCTTGGACAAAGGGTTTCCTGCCTTGGGAGGTGCTAGCACCACCCCAGACAGGAATTTGTGTATTAGGTAGGACAGGGCTGAAAGGAATGAGACATGCCTGGGGCACACAAGGTGTCCTGTGCATACACCGGTCAGAACCAGTTCCTGGGGCACTCCAGCCCCAGAGCTGGCGCAAGACCGGACAAAGGAAAGGGGGTGTAACCACCCCCCTTCCTGGTCCCACCCGGAGGAGGGACCTAGTCGTAGTGCAGCCCCCTTTAGCTGAATAAAGGTAGGAGCTGGTCCCATTCCCAGTTAGATTACTCTTGACAACTTCTACGAAGAACTCTTGACCTTCTCCCTCCTGAACCATCAGAATACTGAAGAATCTCCCCTATGGTCAGGGAGTGACCATCCTGCTTCGCAGGCACCATCAAGTTCCTGTGCGGTTTGCTGCAAAGTCCTTCCATCCTGGAATCCGACGACCCAGCTCGACAAGACCCGGACCTCCAGACCTCTCTGACCTCTACCCACATCCACAGCACAGCTGGGACCCGTGGGTGCGACGAGCAACGTGGAGAAGGCCATCTTGAGAAACCTGCACAGTGCTTCCAGCACGACCGCTGAGGGATCCTCGAGTGAGTGCATTGGGGTTTGAGAAGCCCCACACCGACGCAGCTCCTGCACCAAAGACCAGCCCCCCAGTATCCACGAGATCTGCGTGGGGCCCTTTTTCCTTTTTGCTGCTTGTCCTGTTGTCTGGTCACTTGCCGGCTTGCTAGTGACCTCTGAGACGACGATCCAAAGAATCCCACACTGCTGGTCGGGTCCCCCAGACTGGCCCTTGCTTCCCTGTGAACGAGAAGCACCCCAGAACCTCCTGGTCCGCACCAGACGCCATCTTTGTTCCACCGCATGGCTTGCATTAGCCAAGGCCTGTTGACCAGATCGACGATCCAACACCGCCAACAGCAGCAGACTACGTGGGACAGCTCGTGCCTTCAGCCTGGTCATGAAGAGCAGCTCCTGGTCCGCGCAGCTACAGAGAGAAGCGACCCTGCCTTCACCTGACTGCAGCGACAGCATCTGGTTCCCTCCTGGTTCCAGCGCCGTCACTGGCTAGTGACCGAGACTCTGTCCCCTTCCCTTTCAGGACATCTTCTTCCAAGTTCCATCCTTGGAACCACCGGACTCCTCTATCTGGCTGCCTGCCAGCAACTCCTTGTTTCAGGCATCACCGGGATCAACGCAGCAAACCCGACGCAACTTCAGCCGTATGCACCCGCAGCCTGTGGGTTAGGTAACTAAAGCTTCTAGGTGCTGAAGTCTGTGTACACTATCCTAGTGTCCAGGTCCACTGTTGTTTTCCCTCCATCCAGCCGGGTTCGTTCGGAATCCGTAACTTTCTAAACTGTAAGATCCATAGACGTTGGTACGCATCCCGCGTGAGAGTTTCTACTCTGCACGTGAGTCCCGTGGGCCTCCTGCTCCTTACTTACCTAGTTTGTAGCGTAGTCCCAGCGATCCTCCAGCCTCTGGATCTCCTTACAGTATTTTCTTTCCTCGCATTCCATTGTTTTGAGTATATGGTTTGTCGTGCCCCTAAGGCGCACTTGTAAATATTGTGCGAACTCGTATTTCCTTTTTAGTATTGTCATGTGCTTAGCCCTCTGACCTCATAAAGAGTTCAGAGGTGTATGTCAGTTAATAAATATATGTTTATTTTCATAACAACCCGTGTGGTGTCCTTTCACTTGGTATTCAAGGGGTTATGGGCCAGATGTAGGTAGGCCGTTACCGATCGGTAACGGCCGAAAATACCGATTTTGGGCCCTTACCGATCGGTATACAGCCATCGAGATGTAGGGCAAAGAAAAAAGTCAAAATCGGAGCGAAAACCGATTCGGAATGAGTACCGAATGGAAAAGAATCCGATACGTACATACCGAAAATCGGATATGTAACGAATCGGTAACACACCGAATCGGATGCAAACACCGATTCGGTCCATGTACCGAATCGGTAGTGACACCGATTCGGAAAATAACCGATTCGGTCCATGTACCGAATCGGTAGTGACACCGAATCGGAAATTATCCGATTCGGTCCATGTACCGAATCGGTAGTGACACCGAATCGGAAATTATCCGAATCGGTCCATGTACAGAATCGGTAGTGACACCGAATCGGAATCAAGCCGATTCGGTCCATGTACCGAATCGGTAGATACACCGATTCGGACATAAGCCGAATCGGAGAACCTACCGATTCGTTTGAATCACCGATCGGGAAATTCCCCGAATCGGACAGATGGGGAGATGTAGGGAGGCACAGAAACACCGATTTCGGCTCAAAATCGGTAGAATTCACTCGGTATTTACCATGGATTACAATCAGGTGGTAACCAACTCCAACCCATAAAAACAGCCCCAAAATGCATTGCAACTTGCAGGATGGCAGCTTTTTATGTCATTGCGAGGCGGCTACGGCTACAGCAGGAAGGACAGAGGGAATGGCAAAGAAATGAACAGGTCTACAGACAGAGGATAACCCTGTTCATGCTCACAGAGGCAGAGATCCTACAGAGATACAGGCTGGACTCTGACACCATTCTTGAGCTCATCAGGGACCTCAAACCATTGTTGGACCATCCCACCCCAAGGGCACACGCCATCCCAGCACACGCCCAGGTGCTATGCAGCCTACACCTGCTTGCGTCTGGCAGCTATCAAAGTGGAGTTGCAGCGGCAGGAGGGGTGACCCAGAGCAGCCTGTCAAGGTTCTTCCACACATTCCTTGACCCCATGATACACAGGATGGACCAATACATCTCTTTCCCTGCAACCCACGCAGAACTGCTACAAACTAAAGCTGACTTCTACCAGATGGCACAATTTCCCCAAATCATTGGCTGCATAGATGGCACGCACATTCCGATTTGCCCACCAGCGGACACAGAATACATATACCGCAATCGGAAGTCTACGCACACCATCAACGTGCAGGTGATCTGCAATGCGAAGTGCACCATCACAGACCTGGTAGCAAAATTCCCAGGGAGTACCCACGACTCCTATATTTTCCAACAGAGCGGCATCTATGCACGGCTGATGGCTGGGGAATTTGGTGAAGGATACCTCCTAGGTGAGACACATCATCAGACCCCCATAACACAAAGTAGCTAGGTGTAATACATGTATGCATGTGTGTAATGTTACCCCTTTCCCTTCCAGGCGACAGTGCATATGCCCTCCGCTCATTCATACTCACCCCCTACCTCAACCCCTCCACACCCAGCCAAAGGAGGTATAACCGGGCCCACAAAAGCACAAGGAATGTCGTCGAACGGACCTTTGGCATCTGGAAAAGTAGATTCAGATGCCTGCACAAGAGTGGAGGTGCAAGGCAGTATACCCCCATCACCTGCTGCAAGATCATAGCTGTATGTGCAATGTTACACAACCTTGCGGTGAAGAAGGGCACTGAGGTGGAGTTGTCTGACTACGAGGACCATGACGACGACGAAGCTGTGCCACTAACACAGCCAGCTGGGGTGTCTACGCCAAGTGATGGCAGATACAGACGTGAGGAGATTACAGAAAACTATTTCTGAGTGAGTACAGATGCACAGACAGGTAAATGGTTGTGGTGAAAAGCAAATTTTAATACTGTTGCAACACAGTTACTGCACTGATGTGCAACAAAAAAAAAGTGTAATAGCAAAGAAAACAAAAGTCTAAGGTCCAGGTTGCCTCACCCGCCCTTGCAAGCCTACTTCTTTGAGCGCTTGGCAGCCCCACTGGGGTGTCCCTCACCCCCTTCAGAATGTCCTGCGGCTTCTGCGGAGCGCCTGGTGCTCCTGCGTGGCTCTGACGCAGCGCTGGCCGGGCTGCTGCGGCTGCTGCTGTCCCCAGCATCCCCCAGGTCCAGGGCAGGATTTGCGGCAGTGTTTGAGATAATCATGGCCTCCATTGCTGTAGTGATGCGGGCCATTCCCCTTGTTATCTCGGCGGTATTTTGGGTGAGACTTGACTCCATGTTGGCACCGCGCTGACAGAGTTGCGCCGTTGCAGCAGCAAGGCGGCTTATGGAGCGGTTTTGCACGCGGGCATCCCGCCTGCGCGAGAGCTCATGCTCCTCTAGTCTGCCGCATAACTGGGTAATGGCAGTGGTTAGCCTGCCTAGACCTGCTGCTACCTCCTTGTTGGTATCTACAAAGGCCTTGAAACCTTTCACCATCTCCCCCATCTGCAGGTTGTGCTGCAGGAGCTGGCGTTGGCAGGCCATGATGGACTTCGCCTGCTGCCTTTGGATTTTCACCATATTCCCTTCAAGGCCCAGGAAGACACTGCCCTCCGGAGCTGGCGCTGCAGTGCTGGGAATGGCACGGCGCCGGGTACTGCTGCTGCCGGCCTGCTGAGTGGGCTGGGGTGCCACTGATGTGGGTGTCGTGCTGGCCGGGGCCTGAGCCCCTGCTCCCAGGATAGGGTTTACTGGAGCCACAGCCATAATTGTGGCAGGAGCTGGTGTAGGTGGATGGTGGTCCCTTGTCGGGGAGTTCTCTGGGGAGAACAGCAAGGGGGGTGTGCTCGGCATTTGTGGGGAGTGAAGTAAATCATAGTCAATTGCCAGGTCTCCCTCAATACCCAGCCCAATGGTGTTGTCCTCCTCCTCCTCGGCAGCCTGACTCGTGCTAGGCCCTGCGAGTCAGTACAATTAAAGCATTGCACATGTCCTTGCATCTCCTTAGAATGTGTTCCACTGTTTCCTATCTTGTGATTCTGCACTGCCATATTTTGCTAACTTCTGCTGACTACATATACCATGATGCTTGTCTCTTGTATGTTGGTTACAGTACTGGGCTGGGGTTTGGCTGTGCATTGTGTCTAATGGGGAGGTGTCTGGTAGGGTGTGTCATGATGCGCATGCTTCTTACCTGTAGCTGTAGCTCTGGCTGAGCTGTCCAGGGTCCCAATTCCCGTCACGCTCTCCCTCTCAATGGTGCTGGACACCAGTTCCTCCAGCTCTGTGAGGGGTGGCGCGGAGTTCCTGCCTCCACCTGTCACTCCAGCTTGCCTCTGGATCTCAGCCATCTTACGTTTGGTCAGGCTGCGGATATCGTAGAAGCGCTTCTTCAGCTCATCAAGGGACCTGGGGGTGACACCTACAGCATTGACCTTTTCGGCGATTTCACTCCAGAGCCTCCTCTTGGTGCTGTCCGGCACAGTGAGGGACAGCTTCCCGAATAGCTGCCTGTGCACCCTCACCACCTCCTCAACCAACACCTGCAGCTCGATGCTGCTGAACTTTGGCTTCCTCTTCTGGCTGGACTTCTGGCTCTCACTCTGGTTTGCCATCTTGCTCTCAACAGTTCTCTACCTCCTACTCCCACTGCTGCTAACTGTGAGTGTTCAGCTCAGGCTGGCTCTCCAGAAAGTTCTTAATTAGCTGCACCTGCCAGGGTTGCCACTCCCTGTTTGGGTGGGGGAGGGGGGATCCACCTCATTGGCTGAATCGGCTTTTACCGAATCGGCTTTTACCGAATCGGATTTTACCGATTCGGATTTTAACGAATCGGTAAAATCCGATTCGATTTTACCGAATCGGTTTGTTCAATGCATTCCTATGGGCTTTTTGCCCATGGGTGTGTTTTCATACCTCCGATTCGGTAATTGCCGAATCGGCTTTTACCGATTCGGCTATTTCCGAATCGGTGGTAGCCGATTCGGCTATTTCCGATTCGGTGGTAGCCGATTCGGTACTTTCCGATTCGGTCCGTGCCGAATCGGTACGTAGCGATTCACATTACCGATGCCGACCGAATCGGTATTGTTTAGCTGTTTTTTTGCTACATCTCGTTTTCCGATTTCAGAATACCGATTCGGCCCGCCTCGGTATTTTGAATTCGGAAAATCCCTTTTACCTACATCGGGCCCTATATGTGGTAAAACAGCTGGCTTCACATGCCATTCAGAGTTTAGCCTAAAGACTGCTTTTGTCCACGCTACTAGGATATCTGGTCTATAAGGTTGACTTACAACCAATCACCATAAGGGTTGTTTGGACTGATACAAGGTGATCACTAGAACTAGTGAGCATCATATATCAGGCCAACTTCTCACAGTTCTTTCGCACAGAGCGCCTGTATCTCGCTTACTCTGCGCGCAGCGGTAATCGCCACCAAAAAAGCCGCCTTCCAAGAGAGATGTTGCAAGGAGGCCTTGTGGATGAGCTCAAAAGGAGGTGACATTAACCTGGATAGAACCAGGTTCAATTTCCATGGAGGAGAAGGGTTTCGCACAGGGGGATACACTTTTTTTAACCCCTGGAGGAAGTCCTTCACCACTGGAACCTGAAAGAAAGAAATCTGATCAGGTGATTTTCTGTATGCTACTATGGCTGACAAATGCACCCTAATAGAAGTGTACTTCAAACCAGCAGTTGCCAGGGAAAGGAGGTATGGCAAGATGATGTCCTCCTGCCCCTTAGTCGGATACAAGTGATGATCCCTACACCATAAGTAAAACCTTTTCCACTTGAACGCATAGGACGCTCTCGTGGAAGGCCTCTTAGCCTCCTTTAAAATGTGCATGCATTCGGGAGGTAGGTTCAAATGTCCATATTGCAGGACCTCAGGAGCCATGCTGTTAGGTTCAGTGATGGGAGGTTGGGATGCATTATCCTCCCGTTCATCTTGCTCAACAGGTCCGGCCTGCAAGGGAGTCGTCTGTGTGGACACACAGACAGATGTAGAAGGTCCGGGTACCACCACTGCCGCGGCCAATCCGGAGCTATCAGGATAATTTTCATGTTCGACCTGAGGAGCTTGGAAACTACTCTCGGAATCAGAGCCAAGGGAGGAAACGCGTAAGCGAATGTCCCTGACCAATCCATCAGTACAGCATTCCCCTGCGCTCCTGGCCGGTGGAACCTGGACGCGAAGGCGTGGCATTTGGAGTTTTCGTCGTCTGCAAACAAGTCTATGGTTGGACGACCCCAGCAACGAAAAAGCTCTTCCACTACTTCGTCGTTTAGCACCCAGTCTGGCTGATCTTCGAAGTGCCTGCTGAGTGCGTCTGCTTTTACGTTTAACTCGCCTGGAAGGTGCACTGCCACTACTGTGAGGCCTCGAGAGAGAAGCCAATGCCAGATTGACTGAGCCTCTCGAGAGAGTTGGCGAGCTCTTGTGCCTCCTTGTTTGTTCAGATATAACATGGTGGTCGTATTGTCCGTCTGAACTAGGACTGAGTTGGACTCTATCGCTGGAAAGAAAGCTTTGAGAGCCAGGAATACCGCTCTGAGTTCCAGCATATTGATGTGGTATGTCTGTTCCTGGGCAGACCACTGGCCTTGAATTTGAAGCGAACCCATGTGCGCTCCCCAGCCTTGCAGAGAGGCATCCGTCACTATAGACTGGGATGGAAGAGGTTGGTGAAACAGTACCCCCACCAGTACATTCTTTCTCTGAGTCCACCATTTGATGGCATCTTTCGTCGCTTGGGAAAGAGTGATACGATCTTCCCAACGTCCTGTCGCTTGGTCCCACTGGTCCTCTAGAGCCTGCTGTAGAGGATGCATTCTCAGCCTGGCGTTTTGGATGAGAAAAATGCAGGGCGCCATGGAACCCAGCAGGGATGCTACTTGTCGGGCTGTTGGAAACCGAGACTCTAGCAGAATCCCACATTTCTGACTCATGGAAAAAAAGTCTCTCCTCCGAAGGAAACGCTTTTCCCACTCTTGTGTCCAGAACGGAGCCTAGGTAGTGGATGGACTGTGTAGGCCGCTGGACTGATTTCTCCAAGTTCACATGGAGGCCGAGCCTGCGCAACTGGTGCAGGCACAGTTGTAGATCGTGCGTTACCTGTACCGGAGATGAGCCTTTGAGGAGCCAGTCGTCCAGGTATGGGTATATGAAGAGTCCCTTTTTGTGAAGAAAAGCCGCCACCACTGCCATGCATTTGGTGAAGACTTGTGGTGCGGACTTGAGCCCGAAGGGTAACACCTTGTACTGGTAGTGTTTATTCCCTACGACAAACCTCAAGTACTTGCGATGTTGTTGAGCTATTGGGATGTGAAAGTACGCATCTTGCAGATCCACCGAACACATCCAATCTCCGGCTTGAAGATTTGGGCATATTTGGTGAAGCGCTAACATGCGGAACTTTTCTATGATGATGACTTTGTTTAAAAGTCGCAGATCGAGTATTGGTCTGAACTTGTCCTCCTGATCTTTTTTGGGGACAAGAAAGTATCTGGAGTAAACTCCCTTTCCTCTTTGAGCATAAGGAACTTCTTCTATTGCTCTTTTTTGCAGCAGGACTTTCACCTCTCTTCGGAGCAAGCTTAGCTGGTGAGGGCAAGAGCTCTTTGGAGGAATGCTCTTCGGAGGCGCTCGGAAACGTAGTCTGTATCCATTGCACAGTATAATCAGCACCCACTGATCTTTTGTGATGCTGACCCACTCTGCCAGGTGTTGTGAATCACTTCCTCCCACTGGAGTGGGTAACAGCGCCAGAGGAAGCCACTGTTCAGGCCTTTCCTCCTATTGTGGTATTAGAGGATTGTTGGTGACCTCCTCTACCTCTGCCGGGTTTGCCTCGGAACTGGGATTTCCCCTGGTTCTTATTTTGGGACCACTGAG
Source organism: Lissotriton vulgaris (assembly GCF_964263255.1). NCBI lineage: Eukaryota > Metazoa > Chordata > Amphibia > Caudata > Salamandridae > Lissotriton > Lissotriton vulgaris. The sequence continues at coordinate 818,871,588 of NC_141695.1, read as the reverse complement.
GGGTTTGAATCCTCTGTTGAGCCCCTCTCCCCCTGTTGGTCTTGAAGCGACGTTTGAATTCTTTTTTCTTCTCCAAACCCACCGCTTTCACTGTGTCTAGTTCCGTCTTCATTCGGGTCATTTCTTCGTCAGCATGTTCCCCGAAGAGAGCGGAACCCGAGAAGGGGAGATTAAGGATGCAATGCTGAGCATCTGGCTTCAGACCTGTGAGGCGCAACCAGGCTGACCTCCTGGCGCAAACCCCATGTGAATAGGAATGCGCCGCAAGTACAGCACCATCTGCAGCCGTGCTTATCATCTGATTCGCCACCAGACATCCTTCTGTAACAGTCTCTTCAAAATCCTGCTGGTCTTCTTTTGGCAGTTTGGATCTGAACCTTTCCATGGAGTCCCATAAGGCTCTGTTGTATCGACCCAGAAGTGCAGCCGCACTAGACACCTTAAGAGTGGATGCAGCTGAGTTGCAAACCTTGCGACCCCAGGAGTCTTGAGATTTGCTGTCCTTGTCTGATGGGACTGAAGAGGAACCAGCAACTGCGTGCGTCTTCCTCGCCGCTGCCACAATTACAGTGTCTGCTGGAGGGTCAGATCTTACAAACACCAGGCCAGAAGAGGCCGGTTTGTATTTCTTCTGAATGCGGGCTGGCACCGCTCTAATTGTTGCTGGAGTTAGGAAAACCTCTTTGACAGGATCCATAATCCCCGGGACTAAAGGCAGCAGTGGACGGGAGATAGCTTTTTTGTGTAGAGTCTCAAAAATGACTGTCGTTGTAACCTGACGGACAGACATTTCAATTTTCAGTTTCAGTGCTCCTCTTTGCAGGACATCCAGATACGTGCCAATGTCATCCACTGGGGAGGATCTGGACGTAGGACTGTCTGTCAACGTAGGGGAGTAGTCCCTCTTGGAAGATCTGGTAGAAGAGGTAGATGAAGTAGACGGAGTTCGTCGACGTCTACGGTGAGCACTGTGTTTCCTCTCCCATGATCTTTTTGAACGCTCCTCCCATCTAGGAGAGCGAGATCTTATCTGATCTTCTGAACGAGGTCTTCTTCTGGGAGATCGAGACCTTCTGGGAGATCTGGTTGGTGTTCTCACAGGTGATTTGCGCCTGGGAGGACTACGCTTGTCCATCTCCTCTACCAGATTTTGAAGAGGAGACCTGTGCTGTGAGCTGGCATATTGTTGCATCCGTTTGGTAGCCCCAGAATCTCTCCAATGGTCCAAAGACTTGTACCATCTAGGCGATAGTCTGATTTGCTCGGCCGAAGGATCTGGCCGACGCTCAGGAGATCTGCGCACAGGACTTCTGGACTTAGAAGATGCAGTTGAGGAGCCAGAGGACCGTGAAGTGGAATGATGGGATGCTGACTCCGTTACCATGATCACATCTGAATGCTCGACGTCGAGCGTTCCCTCACCGCCGAACGCCTTCGGGGAGTCGGCGGGTCAAACAATCTCGACTTTGAATGTCCATGCGATGATCTATGGTCTCTCGACGTCGAGCGGCGATGACTAGCCGTGGATGGAGCTCTCTGCCTCGACGTTGAACGGCGATGACTAGTCGTCGAAGGATGCTTCTCTCTCGACGTCGAACGACGATGTCCAGTCGTCGACGGAGCTCTCTGCCTCGACGTCCAACGGCGATGAGCAGCCGTCGACGGAGTCCTCTGTCTCGACGTCGAACGGCGATGACCAGCCATCAACGGAGCCTTCTGTCTCGACGTCGAGTGCCTGTGCGATGACGGCGGAGGGGTATTGGACACCCTCGATGCCGAGCGCCGATGAGACACTGACGGAGACTGCATCCTCGACGCCGATCGACGACTTACTGTCGACGGCGGAGTGGTCTTGGTCCTCGACGCCGAACGCCGCTTCTTGGACGACGGCGGAGGGGTCACACTTCTCGACGCCGGTCGTCGCCTGGATGACAACGGCGGAGGAATGACCTCCCTCGACGCCGATCGTCGCCTGGTTGACGACGGCGGAGGGGCCCTTGATCTCGACGCCGACCGTCGCCCGGTTGACGGCGGCGGAGTCACATCTTTCGACGCCGATCGTCGCCCGGTTGATGACGGCGGAGGGGATCTCGACAACGGAATTGGATCCTTCGACGTCGTCGACGTACCTGTTCTTCTTTTCGACGGCGAGCCCGCCGTCGACGGTCTTTTTGATGCCAAACGATCCACCAGTGGTTCTTTCCTCAGCGCCAAGCCTGACGCTGAGGCTGAAGGGATGGAAGACTTGTGTTTGGAAGATGTTTTAGTCTTCTTGGAACCCTTCTTCCCCGGAGACCTTCCTCTGGATGACCTATGAGCCAGGCCATAGATGCGAATTCTCTCCCTGTCTTTGAGAGTTCTTCCTGACAGGTGCTCGCAGTGAGGACAGGTGCCTGGATCATGTTCTTCAGGCAGACACAGGATACAAACATCAAGGTTGTCTGATTTTGCTTTCTTGTTACCACAAGAAGGACACTTATCAAAAAGTGAAGGTATTTTCCACTGAAAAAGCCCAGTAAACTGACTTAAAAAGGCAGATCCTTACTTGACAAGATGAAAAATGTCAAAGTAAGTGAAAAAAGTTGTTCAAAGAGAGTAATTTTCTGTCAGAAAACAGAAAATTAGTGGAGCTGTGTAACCAGGATCCTTCCTGAAGGAGCCGGAAAGAACAACTGACCTAACTGTCACCCCTGGGGCATGATGGGATACAGGGGGTCATGGGTGCCTTAAAGGTACGGTGTCAGTTTATTGCTATTCAGCTACAGGTTAGCTTTACAGTCTTTTTAGACTGTGTGTTTGCAATGCAGCCTGGGAGCTTCCTATGCTTCCGGTGAGTTATGAGAATTTCTACTGCTTTCTGAGCATTAAAACAATCTTTGGTGTTGTTTCTCATTTTCTAATGCTTATTATTCATGTATGGTGGAAATTCTTCACAGCATATTTCAGCTCTGATGTTATTTGGCTGCTATTGCATGTTTTTAAATATACACGTATTTATATATATATGAGCATATATATGTGGGGAACATATAATATAGTGTTTCCAGGGTCCCGCGCATGGGCGGGAATATTCTAATGCTTATGACTATTGATGAGGATCCCCTGGAAGAGAACTGCTGCGAACAGGACGCACAATTTGAAGCCCACAGGCATCAGCACACTGTTCCAGACGGGAATGGCATCGCGAAAGCCTGAAAACAGGCCAGAGGAGCGTCTTACTCCGAATCCGGGTTGGGAAGCGGAAAAGAAGAAAAAGTGATGTCAGCACGCCGAGGGGGTCTTATATGTCTCCATTGATGTCACATCGTGGATGACGTCAGGACGAGCCAGGTGACGCCGCCCCCGGCGTGCAAAGGTACTGCTAGGGGAACAAGTTTTCCGGATCCAGTCTGATGCCTGGGGATATTCTAAGTTAAGGAATCTGTAGCTAGATGTCTCTATCAGATGAACAAGTTAATTACCTTCGGTAACACATTATCTGCTAGAGACTCTATCTAGCTGCAGATTCCTTACCTTTGAATTTCCCAGGCATCAGGCTGGACCCGGAAACTTTTGCTGAGCAATACCCCTTGCGCGCGACGTCGGGTGGCTCTATTCAGCTCAGCTTGACATCGTCGGTGCCTATATAGGCACCATCCAGGCACACGGATGCCAGAACTTTTCATTTTTTTCCACGCCAGAAGCAGAGAGCCACGAAGTGACTGATATAATAGTGTGCAAAACTAGGGCCCTGAATGGGGAGTAACCCTAGACCTACTACATCAGTCCGTAAAGCGTGGAGGAATGGGTGGGGCTGCAAGGAATCTGCAGCTAGATAGAGTCTCTACCAGATAATGCGTAACCGAAGGTAAGTAACTTGTGCATCTCATAGAGCCTTCTAGCTGCATATTCCTTAGCTTTGAATCAGATACCTGAGCCATAGCATCCCGGAGGTGGGTTGCGGAATCATGACCTAGACTAAGTAGTCTTGCAGGACTGAACGGGCAAAGTGCCCATCGCTGCGCATTTGACCATCAAGACAATAATGTTTTGCAAATGTGTGCAATGATGTCCATGTCGCTGCCTGACAGATGTCTTGGACTGGGACACCCTAAGCCAAGGCCATAGTCACAGCCTTTCCCCTGGTGGAGTGGGCTCTTAATCCCTCAGGGGGCTGCTTCTTTGCCAAGGCGTAACAGATTTTAATGCAGAGAACAAACCAGCGAGAGATGGTCCTTTTTTGCACTGCCTTTCCCGTCCTTGCTCCCACATACCTCACAAAGAGTCGATCATCCACCCGGAACTCTTTCGTGCGGTCAAGGTAGAACGACAACGCTCTTTTTGGGTCCAGATGGTGGAGACGCTCCTCTTCCTTAGAGGGATGTGGGGCAGCAAAGAAGGTGGGCAAAGTAATGTATTGGCCAAAATGAAATGGGATCACAACCTTTGGTAAAAATGATGCCCTGGTGTGAAGCACCACTTTGTTCGGAAAGGACATAAGATAAGGAGGCGAGCTGGATAACGCCTGCAATTCACTCACCCTCCGGTCCGATGAAATCGCCACTAAGAAGGCTGATTTGATGATCAACAGCCGAAGGGGACAATTGTGCAAAGGCTCAAAAGGAGCGCACATCAGGTAAGTGAGTACCAAAGTGAGGTCCATTGTGGCATAATAAAGGGCATGGGTGGAAACAAGTGAGCCAGCCCTTTAAGAAATCTATTTAAAACAGGATATTTAAAGAGAGAAGACTGGTCTGGCATCCGCAAAAAAGCAGACAGATCTGAGATGTAACCCTTGAGAGTTCCCAAAGCAGAGCCCTGCTGGGCAAGAGTTAAAGTGAATAAAAGGACAGTAGAAATAGAAGCAGAAAGAGGGTCAATGGACCTTTCTGAACAGTGGAGGGTCGCTTGGCTGCCAGAATAGCATTACAGACTTCTGGAGGAAGGTCAAAAGCCATCAACTGCTGTCACGCAATCTCCATGCATGGAGGCGCAGAGTTGACAGGTTCGGGTGGAGAACACTCCCCTGCTGCTGCGACAGAAGATCCTCCTGAAGGGGCAGTCTGATCGGAGGATCGAAGCTCATACTCAGAAGCTCTGGATAACAGACTCTCCATGCCCAGTCCTGAGCCACAAGAATGACTTGGGACCAGTCGCTCCTGATCTTCTTCAGAACCCTGGGCAGGAGTGGTATGGGCTGAAAGGTGTACAACAGGCCTGAGCTCCACTCACGACGAAACCTGTCGCCGAGCGAATGCCGCCTTGGAAACTCCAGCACACAGTACTGGGGACATTGCACCTTCTCTTCAGAGCCAAACAAATCTAACCAAGGTTCTCCCCACTGTTGAAAGAGACCTTGAACGCCCTCCGACTGGAGACACCATTTGTGAACTGGCAGGCATTGACGGCTGAGATCATCCGCCCTGGCATTCAGAGAACCTGCCAGGTGTTGGACCACCAGGGTTATGCCCTGCTGTTCCAGCCAAGTCCAGAGACGTAGGGCCTCTCGACAAAGGGTCCACGACCCCATCCCGCCTTGCTTGTTGCAGTACCCTATGGAGTTAGTGTTGTCCTTAAACACCTGCACCAACTTCCCCTTGACAGAGGGAAGAAAAGCTTTTAATGCTAAGCGAATCGCTCGGAGCTCCAACAAGATTATGTGGAGCCCTGTTTCCGCCGGATACCAGTGACCCCTTATCTCCAGCTCTCTCATGTGGGTGCCTCATCCCAGAAGTGATGCATCAGTCATGATTGTAAAATCTGGTTGGGGAAGGGAGAGAGATCTGCCGTTGACACAATCTTGGTTTGTTAACCACCACTGCAGATCCTTCGCAGTTCCTTCTGATATCTGAACCATGTCGGTGAGATCTCCCTGATGCTGTGCTCATTGGAACTTCAAGTCCCACTGCAGAGCCTGCATATGCAATCTTGTGTGTTTTACCAACAGGATGCAGGAGGCCATGAGGCCCAACAGCCTCAGAGTCAGTGTTAGATGTGGGGGTCTCTAGTTGGCATAGGTAGGTGCCTGCTATATATAGGGACCCTTGTGTCTAGTCAGGGTGAGGGGGTACACTCCTTAAATAACCTCTGCTCACCTCCTTTGGTAGCTTGGCATGAGCAGACAGGCTTATCTCAGAGGCAGTGTGTAAAGCATTTGTGAACACATAGAGTAACCAAGTGACAACACTACTGATGGACACCACACAAGATGAATGTTAAAAATAAGTATCTTTTATATAGATTTAACACAAAACCACAAACGACAAAAATCCACTATACTGTACTTAACCCCTTCGCTGCTCATGAAGAGCTCAGCTCGTCATGCAGTACACTGGTCATGTGCTTATGACGAGCTGAGCTTGTCATGAACAATGGGAATCCATCATTGTCAGCACCCGAGGAAAATCTGGACCGCACCGATGTGGTTAAAATGGTAGAATTAGCTTAGTTCTCTTTAGATCTTAAAATGCGACACTTTGAGTCAATGTACCTTAAGATGCGTAACGCAATACAATGAAAGTGTTGCAAGGAAGGTGATGCGTCTGTTCCTTACTGTGAGAAGTTGGCCTGATATGTGATGTCCACTATTCTAGTGGGCACCCTGTATCAGTCCAAACGACCCTTAATAGTGATGGTTGTAAAGTCAACCTTATAGACCAGCTATCCTAGTGGTAGCATGGACAAAGCAGTCTTAGGCTAATACTTCAGAGAGCATGTGAAGACAATTGTTTTAGAAATAATAACCCCTTGAATACCAAATGAAAGGACATCACAAAAGGTATATATAAAATATATATGTATTTATTACTAACACAACCCCTCTGCACTCTTTATGAGGTCAGAGTTCGAGATACAGCACAAGTGACTCAATAAGCATACTATATGTTGCAAAATACAATTCTGCCCTAGAGGCCTCACGAACCATATACTAAATAAGTGGTGTAAGAACCACTTCAGAACAGGTGAATTGACCTAGGGCCTAGGGAATCACTGGGACTACACTGAACAACCACAGGTTACGAAGTAGGAGTCTCACAGGATGCGTGTGCAGTGTCTAAACACACACGCAAGTTCTCATAGACTTTCAATGGGAACATAAAAGTTAGAAACTAGTTGATTTGGGACAATCCGGGTGGACTTGCGGGGAAACCCAGTTAAAACAGGACACTTGGATAGTTATTACCCATGGGAGCACCGGAGTACTCGAGTTATCTCACCCAGGGAAGCCGGGTGCATAGGCCGCTCCTTCTCCTTCCTCGTGGCCAAAGCATGGAACGCCCTTCCGCTCCACCTCAGACAGACAACATCGCTCCCCATCTTCGCAAGAAACCTCAAAACCTGGCTCTTTGACAGACCCCCTCCTTGATGGAATGGAACCTGCACCCCCCCCCCACCCCAAGCACCTTGAACCCTTACGGGTGAGTAGTTGCGCTTTAACAAACTCCTGATTGATTGATTGAAGTTGTGCCGGGTTTCGTCGTTGATTCCTATGGAGAGCTGCAAGAAGATGCTGCAGGCGACCAGGAGGAAGATGTCCAGATGGATCCAAGGGTGGATCGGAAAAGTGAAGAACCTGAAAGCAGAGGGGACAGAGTCTGGGTCACTAGCCAGTGACCAGGAAGGAACCAGGCGATGTCGAACTGCAAACAGGTGAAGAAGTGAAGCTTGTCTCGGCAGCCACGTGGACCAGGAGGCGTTGACGATGACCAGAAGCTGGATACAGACTGTCCCTTGAAGGCTCTCGCTGTTGGCTGTGTCGGCTTCCGTATTGGAGTCAACAAGCCTTGCCAAAGGCAACCCACGCAGGAAGTGAAGATCAGCTTCTTGTACAGATCAGCAAGGTCTGTGGAGCTTCCCCTTTACAGGAAAGAAAGAAAGAACAAGCCCAGAGCAACCAGGCAAGCAGCGTTGTTTCAAAATGGAGTATTCAAGATGGTCACTAGCCAGCGGGCTAGCAACTGTGAAGACGCGTTGAGAGGAAATGCAAGAGCAGGCCCAACGCCGCACTCGTGGAGTGTGGAGGGCTGAGCTTCTGTGCACTTACGACTCGGGGTTGGGGCTTCTCAAGTCCCAATGCACAACTTCGAGGACGCCTCAGGAGCTGCACAATTTAGCAAGGAGCAAAATGGCCAGGTGTCCGGTCCCACGTCTCTTGTGTCCGCCACGGGTCTCAGCTTTGCTGGAGGTGTGGATCGGGGTCGGAGAAGTCTGGAAGTCCAGTCCTGTGAAGCAGAGTCGTCTGGATCCTTTGGAAGCGTCGACAAAGCAAACTGGCAATTCGCTAGATGGTGCCTGTTTGCACAGGGTGGTCACCCCTTTACCACAAGGGAGATTCTTCAGTCTTCTAGTTGCAGTAGAATGTCGAAGGTCCAGAGTTTCATTTCAGAGTTTCAGTTCAGGATAATCTAAAGTCTCTAGACTCAGCTCCTTGCTTTATACTGATTAAAGGGGCTGGATTACCTGCTAGGTCCCTCCTATGGGTGGGACCAGGGAAGGGGGTGGTTACACCCCTTTCCCTTTGTCCAGTTTCGCGCCAAAGCTGGGGCTGGAGTGCCCCAGCACCTGGTTTGAACAGGGCTATGCATGGAGCACTGTGTGTGCCCCAGGCAGTGTCTCATTTCATTCAACCCACCCTGCCCCAATACACTATAGCCGGTATGGGGAGGTGATAGCACCTCCCAAGGCAGGAAATCTATTGTCCAGGCATCCCTCGCTGGAAGGGCTCCCAGCTGCAGGAGGTCAGACTTGTGTCTGTGACAGCAGCATCCATTTTGTGATGCTGAGGCTCTGTTTAACTTTGACCGGGTAAAGCTACAACTACATGTCTTCTCCCTCTAGAAGGGTGGAATGCTACCCCCGTCGCCAGAACTGGCGAGGGGGTAGTTTTCCAAAGCATATGACACCTTACACAACATGTTTCGATACGCAAAAACCAAAAGTTAGCATTAACCGCGAGGATTATAATGCACTTAAGATAATATGGTATGGCTATATCATAGAACAGCTATAAGGACATGGTTCCGAAAGCTGCATACAGGCTCAGCTCATGCTAGAGCACCATATCACAAAAAACCAAGCACTCTGCCTTCAGGATTGTTAAGGCCTGCCATAGGAGTGACTTATAGGTATATATGTGTCTATATGTATTGGTAGGTATAGGGATGCTATACCTAAGCAAGGGGTGATTGCACGACCTTGCCCCAGTTGAGTGATGAGCCAGTTGTGATAATGTGGATGGCCAGCCAGGGGTGGCATAATACATGCTGCAGGCCTTGGTAGGCCTTGGATGCACCTATGCCCTGGGTACCTATGGTACACTATGCAGGGGCTCACAAAGGTGACCCAATACCCAATTGGATATGTACTTAAAGTACATGGTATGAATTTAGAAAGAGAACAGCTGGTCTGTGGGTCTGATTAGCGGGCCCATAGCCACAATAAAGTCGAGAAACCAGTATATCAGAGCAAAAAGTGGGGGTGACCATAGGAAACAGACCCTACTCTCCTACACAACCCCCCCAAACGCAGGGACATTAAACTAGCCTTGACCAGTTGAGTCTTCATGTTCTAAGTGGAAATATCTGGAGATGCCATGGTCAGTTCCAGGTCTATGTTCAACTGTAAAGTCCATACCCTGTAGGGAAATGGACCACCTGAGTAGTTTGGGATTTTCACCCTTCATCTGATTTAGCCACAAGAGGGGCTTATGGTCTGTCTGAATCTTGAAGTGAGTACCAAACAAGTATGGCATGAAGCAGACCCTACTCTCCTACACTTAAACGCAAGACTGGTGATGCGTCGGTTCCCTACTGCTGCGTAGGGGATGGTGATGCGTCGGTTCTTCTCTGCGAGGGGAGGTAATGCATCGGTTTCTTACTGCGCTTCCGTGGTGATGCGGCATGCAACGCCGTGATGCCATGAAGGTCTGGCGAAAAGAAACAAAGATTGCATCGTCTTCTTGGTGCGACACGATGCGGACCGTGACAGGCCCTGCAACACGCTTCCCGGTGATGCGGCGGCGTCTGCTGTGACGTAGATCCTCTCCTCTGGTGATGCGAGGTGCTTTGGTGGCCCTGCGGTCTCAACGGTTCATCTGGGCCACGACAGGCCCTACGACACGCTTCCCAGAGATGCAGCGGCGTTTGCTGCGACGTCGATCCTTTTCTTCGGCGATGTAAGGCACTTTTGTGTTGTGAAGCGACAGCAGCAGTTTGGTGTCACGCTTCTTGCTTGTGAGTCGCGCTTCCAGCTCCTTGCGACACACAGTTTCTCAGGAAGTCCAACACAACTGCAGGCACTTCCAAAGAACTCTTGGGGAGCTCGTGGGTGAAGTCTGTTGTCTCTGAGACTTCAGCAGGAGTCAAGCTCTTTTCTCAAGCCCTTTGACATCCTTAAAAGTTGATGAAAGTACACACAAAGTTCCTCTCTCCTTTCTTTGGCAATCAGGCAACCACTGCAGGCCAATTTCTTAAGCATCTCTTCATCTTAGGGATACTCTCTCCTCAGTCTCTCTGGTTCTTCTCCTCAGCAAAGGTTTCTTCTTGTTTCCCAAAAGTGATCTAATTCTCTAGGGTCTGGGTCCCCTCTTTTATACACAATTTCCCCATTATTCTCTGAAGGCAGAAAGGCCTTTGCCTAGTCCAAACCAGTTCTGGTCAGTCCTGGAGCACTCTGTTTACATGACTCCTTTTTTCCTTTCACAGTGCAGGGCAGAGACATCAGACACACCACAGGAGGTGGAGCCAGCATTGTGGAGGGAAGGCACAGCCCTATTCAGGTCCCAGGTGCAACTCCTCCCCCCCATCTAGATGCAGATCTCTCTATTCAGCACTGGGCTGACTCACCCTGTCTCCTGGATGCCCCCAGCCCCTGTCACTCAAACTCCAGACAAGGAATACACAACCTAGCAAAGGCAGGCTTGGATGGTTAGGCAAGAAAATACCTACTTTCTAAAAGTGGTATTTTCAAACACAGAATGTCTAAACCAACTTCACTAAAAGATGTATTTTATCAGTTCAGGCATACTAAACTCAAATTTCTACCTAGTTCCCTGAGTCAGTTAGGATTATAAGATGTAATAATCAAACTGCCCATTCTGGCTAATGGGGAATAGGGATCCTTGCAATAGTTAATAACCAAAATGGCTGTAATTCACTATTAGGACATGGCACACACATCAGGGCTTATCCTTCCTTATACTTACAATGCACCCTGCCCTTGGGCCTACCACAGGTGTGTCTGACATGAAGAAAAGGGAAGGTTCAGGGAGTGGCAAGTGAGTTCACTTGCCCGGTCAACATGGCAACATGGCAGTACCAGACTGCACACAGGCTCTGTAATGGCAGACCTGAGACACACTTTTACAGGCTGCTTCTGTGGGTGGCACAACCAGTGCTGCAAGCCCACCAGCAGCATTTGGTTTACAAGTCCTGGGCACACTCAGTGCACTGTAATAGGGTCTGACAAGTAAACCAAATCAGCCTATCATGGAGTATTTATTCCATACAACAATTTACGATAGGGAGAGCATATGCACTTTAGCACTGATCAGCAGTGGTAAAATGCCCAGAGTCATAAAACAGCCAACAACAGGTCAGAAAAATATAGGAGAAAGGCAAAAAGTTCACGGATGACCCTGCAAAAAGGGCCAAGTCCAACAGGCAGTCTCACCGAAATCCAGGATAGAGGCTGAAATATCGGAATCATAGCCTGAATATCCTGAACTCACTGCTCGGAGGATAAGCCCGAAACTGCACTGTGTCCAGAACAGCTCTGATGAAAGGGATCGTCTGAGAAGGAGTCAGGTGTGACTTCGGCACGTTAATAGAGAATCCCAGCGATGCAGGAAGTTCGCTGTAGTCTGAAGGTAGGAGATGACTGTCTGGGGCGAGCCCGCCTTTAGCAGCCAGTCATCGAGGTAGGAGAAGACTGACATCCCTAACCTGCGCAGTTGAGCTGCAACTACAGCCATCACCTAGGTGAACACCAATGGGCACTGGTAAGGCCAAAGCGGAGCACAGTAAACTGAAAGTGTTCACTGCCCACCTTGAACCGCAGGTAACGCCTGTGGCCCGGCAGGATGGGAATATGAAAATACGCTTCCTGCAGGTCCAACGCTACCGTCCAGTCCTCTTGGTCTAGGGCAGAGAAGACCTGAGCCAAAGTGAGCATTTTGAATTTCTCCTTTTTGAGGAAGAGATTGACAGTCAGAAGATCCAAAATGGGCCTTAGCCCCTTGTTCTTCTTAAGAATCCGAAAGTAGCGGAAATAACAGCCACTGCCTACTTCTGACACTGGGACCCTTTCTATAGTTCCTTTGTCTAAAAGAGCTGTAACTTCCTCTTGGAGCAGCTTTAAATAATTCTCCGCCAGCCGTTCCTGACTTGGCAGAAAAGTAGGAGGAAAAGAAAGGAAAGGAAGAGAATAACACTCCTGGATGATCTGCAAGACCCACTTGTCTGATGTTATAGATCTCCAGCGGGGAGACAATGACAAATTCTCCCACCCACTGCAGTAGTGTGGTCCTGCTGAATAAGCCTAGGATTGCTTGGAGACTGCGGCTGCTGGGGGCAGTGTGGTAGACTACTTCTGGCCTACATTCTCAGGACGGAATGTACTGCGTCCACATCCATGCACGGCTTGGGGAGTCTGTGTTGGACGGTGGGTAGGATACGGAAGGGCCACGAAAGGGGCAAAAGGAAGACTGGCCACGAGGAGTGGAGGAGAGGCCCAATGATCTGGCCATAGCTGAAGAGTCCTTGAACCAGACCAGGACCGAGTCTGCCTTTTCCCCAGAAAGGGGGGTTCCATCAAGGGGCATGTCCATCAAATGGGCTTGAACATCCCCGTGAAGCCAGTTGTATGAAGCCAGGTATGGCGCATCAAGGCCACCGTCATTGAAATCGACCTGCCGAGCAAATCGGTTGTATCTAATCCATACCGTATGGTGAATTTTGATGCATCTCTGCTGTTCTTGACAGCTTGGGAGAGCACAGCCCGGGCCTCCTCTGAGACTTGTGGCAGCACCTTCACAATGGTCTACCAAAGAGAGTTGGAGAAATGGCCCATTAAGCATGCAGTAGTCACCTACTGCAATGCCAGACTGGAGGATGAAAACATCTTCTTCCCAAATGAGTCCAGGCTCTTGGATTCCCTATTCGGAGGTGGGGGAGGGAATGCACCCTGGGAAGTAGAGGCCTGCACCACCAAACTTTCTGGGGTAGGGTGTTGTCTGAGGAACTTTGGGTCACCCGAAGCTGGGCGATCACGGTGTGCAATCGCCCTATTCACAGGAGCCCCTGTGCTAGGCTTGGACCATGTTCCTAGATGGACGTCCATTAGTGCCTAATTAAAGGGCACTAGGGGTTCAAAGGTGGAAGCCCCAGGTTGAAGCACTTTGGTCAGAAGATTAGTCTTGACCTGCACTGAGGGCAGCTCCAGTCCATGGACCTCAGCTGCCCTCTTAACCACCATGCCATAAGACGCCCCCTCCTCCGTAGCTACTGTAGGCGGAGAGAGCATGGTAGTGTCTGGGGAAGTATCCAGACCACTGGCTTCCCCAAGTTCCCCATATCAGTCCTTTGTCTCCTCAGAGACATCCTGGTTCTCTAGTGGGTCTCCAGGCTTCTCCCATTCCTCTCCTGATCCCAGCACATCCACAAAGTGCTCAAGCAACAACTTAGAACCCCTGGGTTCTGTCGATGTCGGAATCTGTGTCGCTCAACGCCATTCCAGCTCTGTGTAATCGGGGAGGAGGATGGGGCTTGCATCACCAACGGGCATCAGCAGTGTCACAGGCACCGACTTTGGATTCAACACCAGTGGAGGTAGCATTGGCACGACTGGCGTCAACCCGGATCCGGGGTCGGATCCCTGAGGCCCCACCGGTGCCGTGGCCGGAGCTGACAGCGTCCAAACCGATGGGGCCCCATCATTCTCCTTGGGGCCTGAGGGCTCACCAGCGGGATTGTTCCGCTCAAATACTCTGTGCATGGCCTCGTAAAACTCTTTTATTTGAGCGGGAGTCGCTCCGGCTGCTGGAAAGGGGGGTGGCACGGAGCTGACTCTGGCTCCACAGAACAGTGCCAAGAGTATTGGTGCTCCCTACCTTTCGCAACAATGGACGCCAACTGAGGTGAAGACGAAGTTTGCACGGACTTCTTCATTTTCTTGTGCCTCTTGCCTGAGTGTCCAGATTAACTTGAATGGAAGGAAAATGACTTAAGGCTTTATGAGTGGTCCCGCGACCTCCTCTTCCTCGAACGGGACCGTGACCTCCTCGAAATCTCACTTGAAGGTGCCAAAGGCCAGGCCGCGAACAACTTTATCGCTCGCTCCCTCAAGGTCATCAGGGCCATCGCCTGACAGTCTGAATATGACTTCGAATCATGGTCAAGTTCAAGACACCACATACATGTGCAGCGGGGATCAGTGACCGATATCATGCAGGAAGAAGTCCTGCAAGGATTAAAACCTGTCTTTCTACCAAACATCCCTCGCACATGAAGTTGTATCTCAAACATTTCGACAAAAGTCGACAAAAAACTGCCAAAAAGCGGCGCTATCGACACAGACGACGTCACACGGAGCCGAATGGAGCCACCCGATGTCGCGTGCAAGGGGTATTGCTCAGCAAAAGTTTCCAGATCCAGCCTGACACCTGGGCAATTCAAAGGTAAGGAATCTGCAGCTAGAAGTCTCTATCAAATGTAATAGTTACTTACCTTTGGTAACGTAATATCTGGTAGAGACACAGTCTAGCCGCAGATTCAGCACATTTTGAATTCTACCCCGGCTCCATTCTGAATCCGGAAGCTTTTTTCAGCACTACTCCGGGGACAGCGTTGTAAGGCTCTGCAATGTCGTGACTTCGGTCATGACATCAGTGGAGCCATATAAATCCCGTCCGGTGCGCCAACGTCAGTTTCTTCTGAGAAACCTTCAGCGCCAGAACACGGAGCCACTATAGAAAATGGTTATTAAAATCTTTGAAAACATTATTAAAGAAGAAACATCAAATGGTATGTTGATACCAGACCTGGATTGTTTAGGATCTGCGAGTTTAGACATCATAAACTGTGGGATTGGTGTCCAGACTGATTACACAGAATAAACAATTGGGACATTTTAAATTAGCATTTATTGAGCCAGCGTCATTCTAGTGTAAATTATGTTTACTGCAACAGCCATAACACAGAAACAGATATAAATGATTATAAGCGCCAGCAGAGTAAATAGATGGTAGATTTCTACCGTGGTGCTAAGACAATAAATATATGTAGGTATATAGATGCATAACCAAAGGGGATGATGGACGGAGTGTTGAACATTGAAAGCACTCACTCCCAGCTCCCAGTTAACCGATCTGGGTTTAATCCGTCATCATTCTTTAGCTCACTCTGCCACCCCAGTTCAGACATGGCCTTATGCAAATCAGTCTGACCTTGTGCCTCATGGGAACAGTCCAACCGAACTGCCAAGCCATGTCTTCCCTGGACCGGAAACAAGCATCCTGGGACCGGTTTCTGGCTAATCAGCCAGGCCAGCTTGAATCCAGTGTCAAGGTGAGCAAGGGACCCAAGGCTGGGCATATCCTGCCAGCTTAGGGCGAACAAAGCAAAACCAAAATGGATGATGGAAGGAGTGTTGAACATTGCAAGCACTCACCCCCATTCAACTGATCTGGGTTTAATCCATCATCATTCTTTAGCTCACTCCGCCACCCCAGTTCAGACATGGCCATATGCAAATCAGTCTGACACTGTGCCTCATGGGAACAGTCCAGCCTAAACTGCCAAGTAAGTACACCAACACTCTTTTCACACTTTTTTTACCACACACCTTAGCGAGTGTGTAGGTACCGTATTGATTTTATCACGTGGCTCTAATCACCTTTCGCCACTCACAATTCACATTGTTGGTCCTGAAGAAAGCCCTATTTAATGACTCAGAGAGGGCTGAAACATGTAGAACATCACACATAGCCAACTGATAGGTAATTACTCCTTACTAGTTGCATCACATAGATTTTAACATATATCCTGAGCCACCATTAATAAAGTTGAGGCAAGGATTCTCAGAGATATTTTTAACCATAGAACTTCACATCACACCTATGCACCATCACCCGCTCCGCTGTAATCAGGCATCGTAGCACAACCGGGGGGCATTCGGCCACCTGGTTGGGACCTCAATGATGAAGCATGACACCAACTAGGTTGATGTGTGAGGGGTCTTTTAAACACCAAATGGGTCTCAACTCATGCCACAAACAGTGACTACAAGTATCCACATACACATAGTGGGCCCGTCCACATTGTTTAAGTATCATACGCTCCTGGGGACTATGACGCACCCCGATAATACCCTTGCTCTCCTATTGTTTTTTCTGGCTCTAAGAATGCCAACATCAAAATGGGAATACGCTGAGGACACTGCACTACATGAGCCTTAAACTGGTCCAGAAATACACCCACGTACAGTGGTGCAACCAATGGAAGTGTTAGACAGAGATCCAACAAGCTTTCTTGTCTGCAGAGCAAGCAGAGGAGAACAGGCAAAAGACAGTCAATCCAGACTGGTCAGAATGATAGGAACCAAAACTTGCTTAGCTTCCGATGATGAGGTGTGCCCAGATGTAGTACCATGCGGTCACAGTAACTTTGCTCCAAGAGCGTTTTTTCCATCTCCTTGGTGACTGGGACGTCCATTGTGTAACCAAAAAATGTAAATCAGAATTCCCACTGCCAGTAGCAGGATTAGCGGAAGACCTCCAAAAATGCTTCCAAATATGGAGTGTATAAAAGCTGGAATCCCTCAGAAGACTGTCTGAAAGGTGATTATAGATGTACTATACCCTTCATATCAGACATGTTAAAGATACACTGTACCATTCTCCAAAATGGAAAAGGCAGTTAGTTTGTACCAGTGTCTGTATCTCATCTGAGGACCTTGCAACCTGAAGATCAAAAGTCCTCTGGCTAAGTTTAAGGGCACATCTTTCTGTAAAAGCATGGCTTTCATTCGGCTCAGAGTATCAAACCGTTTAAAGGAAACATGCAACGAAGGCCATAACGGCGCTCCCCTGACTGAGTGGGTCGGTGGAAATAATTCTTGCATGCAACAAGAAACCCTGAAACTTACTGTGACTAGATATGCAATGTCTGGAAGCATCCCACTACAACCATGAGCATTCAGCATTAAGTAACTCCCATTTGAGAGCAGCCTGAACACTGGATTAATCAAGGCAGTTGGGGACCCTTTTAAACGATAGGATGAGTTTGCAAACTGAACCATTACAGGCCAATGAGGCATAATATCCTGGCAATGAGAGATACAATCAATGAATTCTCGCAGTCTTTACCCTGAGAAACACTTCCTGCATCTAAAGCTATACAGTTATTCCCAAGATTCATGGATGAAATCCATTTAAAAAAAAAAAAATTAAATCTCTTTATTGCATTTTGTATAAAGCAAGTTCACATTTACAAACAATAAACTCGGACCTTCACACTACTGCATTTGTCATCCCAGTGTAAGACGTAGGCTGTGAACACAATATATATAAAATTGGTACAAATCCTGAAGTCAAAAAACAATACATATTCAGCTAATACATTCAGTTATTTGGGTGGAAAGTTAGATAGTCCGTTAAGTACTTCCAATAGTCTTTTGGTCTTGATCTTGCAGGTAATTCCTCCTCATAGGTGTTTAATGTATCACGGCAGTAGGACACACCATGCAGCCATTGTTTCACACTAGGCGTAACTTTACTATCCCAGCATAGAGAGACCCGTCTCTTAGCAAGCAATAACGCCACCAAACAATATTTACGTTTCAAGGCACGCACATTATTAAGCAATCCCAGCAGGCAGGTGCGAACATTGCAATTGACCACAATCCCCACCATATCAGCCAGCAGCGTGGTTACCTTCTCCCAATAATCCCAGATTTTGGGGCAGTTCCATGCCAAATGAGCAAAGTCTGCAATTTCAAAATCGCATCTTTTACAGCACGCTTCTGGACGCAGCCCATACTTATAAAGTTTCGCAGGTTTATAGTATGCTTGATGCAAATATTTAAAATGTAAGAGCCTTAGATTCCCATTAGGCGTGAGCATTTGGGTCAGAGAACACGCAGTTTGCCACTCCACCTCAGTAAGTGGGATATCAAACATCTCATTCCATCTGTTCATAGCCCTGTGTGCATTGTAATCTATTTCATTCTGTGCTATATTGTAGAGTCGCGACACTAAATGTGTAGTGTTTGGGGAGGATATGATGAGTTGCAGTGTGTCCAATTGCAGCGGTTCAGAGGAAAAACTTGGGTATAATTGCCTGATAGCCCCCTGAAGTCTGTGGTAAGTGAACTGAAATAATAACGTTTGATTTGTGATGTACGAAAGATCTTGCGTCTTTTTAAACACCCCATTGTGATAGAGATCCCCGAATGTGTCTATTCCTACCTGCCTTAGTTGGTGCATACCTACCTCCTCGCATGTGACAGAGATGGTGGGATGATGGTGTAACGGCAAAGCTGGCACATAAAGAGGCAATTTATTCGCAAGCTTACCAAGTCTGTTCCACGATTTGTTAGTTGTGTCAATTGTGTTGATATCTTTAGCATGGAGCGGTGGTCTATGATATGTGATAATTGCTGTTAAAGGCGTGGGTAGAGCATCACCTTCTTCCACAGCGGTGTGCATCGGGTATGAGATTTCATGGTACCAATAGGTGGCGTACGGCGCCTGAGCGCATAAATAATATAATAAGAAATCAGGTACACAGAAGCCGCCCTTGGAGCATGGTAAGGATAATGTGCGCAGTTCCACGTGTGCCTGCTTGCCTGCCCAGATTAGTTTGATTACCACTGATTGTATACTTTGAACACCTCGCTAGGGGGGTATTGGGACGGTATTAAAAAGATAAAGAAGTTTAGGTAATATGACCATTTTCACAATGGCAACCCTGTCTGCCAGTGATAAAGCAACTGAACTCAACGGGCGACTTTATCTTCTAATGTGGTTAATACTCGTCCATAGTTGGTTTGAATGACAACCTCAGGGTCTCTATGGTACCAAACTCCCAGGTAGTTAATGGGGTCAGTTTGCCTTTCTAAGGGGAATTCCGTGGTATGTGCCAACATGGAATCAGTCAGAGGGATAATAGATGACTTTGACCAATTAATTTGGAGCCCCGAATGTCTTCCAAATTTTTAATATTCCCGTAACAGTGGTGGTAAGTTCTGCTCAGGGTCCCGCACATAAAGTAGCATATCATCTGCGTACAAGGATATATGCAGCGGCCTGTTGGGAAACTGTAGTGCAGATGCACGATGTTCCTGTCTAACCTTACAAGCCAGTGGCTCGAGGGCTAGAGCAAACAATAATGGGGACAAAGGGCACCCCTGTCTTGTCCCACGCTCTATATTGATCTGGGGAGACACATATCCATTAACCCGGATTCTTGCCACAGGTTGCGTATATAATAATTTTACCCATTGCAAAAACATTGGCGGGAACCCCATCCTCTGAAGCACTGTTAGCAGATACGACCATTTGAGCGAGTCAAAGGCCGCCACTACTTTAGTATCCGGTACCGGGTAATGTGAGAGGGCAAACAGTGTCCGCGTATTATGCGTGGTCGCCCTGGTGGGTATAAAACCCGACTGATCCGGTAGGACCAGATTTGTCATTAGCGGTTGCAGCCGTGTAGCTAGCAGCTTGGCTAGAATCTTAGAGTCAACGTTAATTAATTATAAGGGTCTATACAAGTCACTTCACTTTGATAACTTTATTTCGGTCAACGACCATAAAAGCACGGATAAAATATGTACATACAATAAAATACATAAATAATTAAGAACGAGCAGTTAAAACATTATTAAACAATCAGTTATCAAGCGAAGAATGGCCATCATTATAGTTAGTTGCAATTAATCAAAGTGGACCTTCTGCGCCACATGCCGTACAAAAAACGGGAAACTGAAAACACAATGAGGGGGGATGTATCATATTTTAAAATTCTAACGGCTTGAGCACAATGTTTTAGTCCCAGATTTCTACAGAGTGGTATCAGCCAAGCTCTCCGAATTGAGCTATAAGCAGGGCAAAAGAACAGAACATGGGCAATGTCTTCTTTACTATTGTTGCAGACAGGGCAGATTCCCTCCTCTTGGCCTGTCCATTTGCAGGTCAATGTCCCAATTGGCAGGCAACCGTGCCTTAATTGTGTGTATAGTTTTCTTGCATGGGGGGGTTCTATAAAGTCCAGAAATTCCTTCCTCCTGGGCACAAATTTTACTTGTAGAAATTCCGAAGATAACCTGCCCATACTTGGCGAGCGGTGCAGCAAACTTGTGTTATAGTGCCTCGAAGAGGCCAGCAGCTCAGTTCTCCGCACCACTGGGCAACTCTCCGCCGGGGTCTCCCATATTTGGGGCATTCCGATTTGATAGGCAATAGTTTTTATGTGGAGCAACCAAGGTATTTTCTTGCTCTTCCACGACCCCCAGACAGCAGTGAACTCAGCTCTGTAATCCGCGAGCTCAGGTACTGTCCAGAGCCTTCTCCAGTACAGGAGTGGTCGGGCCGCTAGTAATTCAGATATGGGTTCCACACCTAGGTCAAATCTCAAGGGTATGAAGGGGGTGCTTTGGCGTAGACCAATCAAATTCCTCATAAAGGCCCGTTCAACCCTGAGAGGACTTGCTATACTCGAATGTCCCCAAAGTTCCGCACCATAAGTTACAGCAGGTCTAACTTGAACACTGTAGATTTCAAGCGCAGGGGAGACTGGCTTAAATTGCGTTGTCCTCTGGAACTTACCTATGCCCCCTAATATCTGCGAGAGCTTTAGGGTAGATTTGGATACCTGAGGGCCCCCAACCAAAGTCCTCAGTCAAAGTGACCCCCAGGTATACAAAAGTTCTCACCCTTTCGAGCGGGGTACCGTTTAATGTAGGGCTAGGGCGGGTGCGTTTCGGGGGACCGAAGATCATAAATTTTGTTTTCTCTAAATTGATCTCAAGTCCCAGCGAGGCGCAGAATAAAACAAAGCCGTCCAAAACCCGCTGGATGCCTGTTGATGTTCGTGACAACAGTAGGGTGTCGTCTGCGAACATCAGAGCAGGCACCCCACCTGACACCAACCTAGGGGCATCGCTGTCCCTGACTCTATCTAGTTCCCCAACCAGACCATTTATATAGAGACTAAAGAGCATAGGAGCCAGGGCGCAGCCCTGGCGTACGTCTCTAGTTACAGGGAAACGTGCAGATAATTCCCTGTTCTTCCCGCACCTCACCCGGGCATAGTTCCCTGCATGAAACCGCATCAAGGCCTCCAATAGATAGGGAGGAAGGCCAAGATCTTTTAAGACCCTCCATAGACTCTCCCTCGGCACAAGATCGAAAGCGGCCCGCAGGTCCACGAAGACCAGGTAGAGGCTGCCACCCTCGACACTTACGGTCTTCCAGAAGAGAACCTGCAGCCTAAAGAGTTGGTCCGTGGTCGAGATCACTGTTCTAAAGCCGGCCTGAAGGGTAGTCATTACTTCATTCTCCTCCGCCCATCCCAGTATTCTATCCAGGAGTATCCAGCCCATCAGTTTCTGGGAAGTATCCAAGAGACTGATCGGTCTATAATTGGACGGCTCCAAAGGACACCCCTTCTTAAAAATGGGGACGATCTCGGCCCCTGCCCAGGTGTCAGGTATTTTTGCCCCCAACAGGACTGCATTAAATAATACGGTTAGGTACGGAGCTCAGATCTTTGGCTGAGAACGGAAAAGGTCACCTGGTACCCTATTGAGACCTGGTGCTTTGTTAGGGAGTTCTTTAATAATTGCAGTCTCCACCTCCTTGGCTGAAATACTCTCGCCACTTCTGGGTGCCCTCCTCGTCTCAATGCCCCCAAGATCTTTCTGGTGTCCCACGCCCGAGGCCCCCCGCAGTCGACACTCGTGCGGGGGGTCTCGGGCAGGAGAGATCCAGGAGGGGCCTTCTGACTCTAGCATCCCAGACCTATCTAAATGGTCACTATAGCTGGTCATAGGGCTAGTGTAAAGTGCAGAGAAATGCGCCTCCCACACTGCGGGGGGATATTTGGTAGAGAAATCCCCTCGCCATCTTTTGCACCGGAATTTACTAGTGCCCAGAATAGTTTGGCATCTTTTGTCACAAGGGCATCTCTAAGTTCTTCCCACCTGTCTTCTTCCCACTCTCTTTTACCCCTAGTCAGTTCCTTTTTATAAGTCAGTCTAGCTGCCCTGATGTTCTCTCTATCTTTTACCTTGACTGCCACAAGGAGCTCCTTTTTTGAGTTCCTGCATGCATCATTAAACCAGGGGTGTGTTTAGGAACATGCTTCTTAATTCTGCTTATGGGGTAGAACGCATCCCCTAGTACCTCAACTAGCTGTTTGTGCGTATCTAGTGCCTGCTGCCAACCAGGCGAGTCACCCATCTGCTCTAAAAAAGGGATAGCGAGTTGATAGATTTTGGCAAGCTTCGTGGTTGACTCTAGAAGGTGGGGCCACTTAACCCTCCTTCTGTTATTAGTCAGCGTGAGAGGAAGTGCCATCGTGGCAGGTATATGGCTAGGGTTGTTTAATCCAAATGACCCTGGTTTAAAAGTTACTACCAGGGCATTGTGGTCACTATCCTGTCTTTGGATGACCCTAAATTCTTTCAGCTTGTCCCAATTTTTAGCATCCACCATTAGATAGTCGATGATGGTTGTTTTATTTGCCCGATTAAAAGTTGCCATTGCTGGACGGTCGGGGTCCAGTCTCCCGTTGCACGCCCGCAGGGATGTTGCAAGGGAGAAACATTTTATTTGGAGCACAAGAGGTGTCCATGCCCTGACAGGGGCAATATTCGGGTCCAGGATATGCCATAGTGCATCTACCTCGTCTTGGTCACCCAGTTCTAAACTACCCAGAGGTTCAAATTGGCAGTTAAAATCCCCACCGAGGATTATTGAAATTGATGGGTCTAGCCCTTGTATGAAAGAATTCAGGGCTCTAATTGTAGCTGATTCCTGGCCATTCCTAGATGGCCTCGAATAGGTGTTTATTATTGCTACTCTGGTTTGGCTTGGGGGTTCTATTAAGACACACTGGATGTCCAGGGAATTTGTTTGAATTTTGGTTGCTTTAATTCCTAGGTGAGTTCCTATCCAAATTGATAGCCCGCCCGACGGGCGCCCTCTATCTGTGGATACTGCCAAGGTGTCAAATGTTGCAAAGGTCGCACTTGTGCTCTCTTCCAGTGCCCAGGTCTCTTGCATCAGGCAGATGTCATATGCTGCCATAAAAGTGGCCCACTCGGGAGTAAGCAACTTGTTTTTTAGCCCGGCTATATTCCAGGAGACCAATTTTAGGCATCCTTCTTCTGGGTTTTCAGGCCCTTCAATTACCCTGGGCCCCCTATTGCTAATCCTTTTCCTTACTATGTTGAGGGTGTTTAGAACCTCCTTCTGTGTTTGTGGCAGAATATTTTCCTCTGCTACCCCTGAGCTTCTGAGTACTACATTTGTGGCTTCTAGGGGTGGTATTCCTCCTTGACTAAGTCAGTCTACATCTTCCAGCACACTGAACCTATTCCAGTCTGGCTGTATTGGAAGTAGTGAACCATAGGAATGCATGCCTTCCCTAAATACCCCCCCGTTTAAAGTTCTATGTGGCATGGGAAAACACCCCCTGTTATAATATGTGAATCTTGGGTGGCATGGTTCCAGGCAAGGAGTGGGATAAAAGTACGAGAGGTGCAGAGGACATATTTGGGTATTTGAACTATAGTGAGGGGCATTACAAATATACCCAACAGCAGAAACGTCCCTAAAATTCAAAATTATCACATCGCCAGCTACTGTCTTAGGGCTCCTCCCAATCCAGCCCACTCTTCTGGCTGACAGGATTTCCCCTGAGACATTCCTCGGAAGGGGTCTATTTACACTAAGCCACTGAATGCACTTATTTTTCAGCTCAGACTCCCTTTCTCTTTTCCCCTCAGTTAACGGAGGAACTCCTGCGAGTGCCACCACATAGGATTGGGCTTCGGAAGGTAGGTTAATTGTAGGTGGCTGTCGAGAAAAGGTTCTTGAGGTTTGGCTTTGTTTCGGTGGCGAGCTAGAGTTGTTAGTCCCCTTATCGCCCTCTTTCTCTTTGGCACGACCTTCCCTGTGGCATTTGCCAAGTTCCCTACTGCTTGACAGATCTGCTTCTGAGCGCTGGTCCTTGGGAGGTGTTGAGGTGGTACATGTGTGGGCTTTTGGGAAGTTGGTGTAGCTGCAGTATTATCAGTCTGTGCCAAGGGGTTTTTATTTTCCACTACTCCGATTCTTGGAACATTTTGATGTGGGGTATCTATGACATGGGGTACAGAATTTCTCGCTTGTTTGGCTGGCTCAATTTTCCCTCCCCCCTTTGTATTTATAGCAGCAATGAGTTTATCAAGTTTTGAAACCAGAGGCTTAAGTTGGGCAACAATAGTCCTCTCCAAGGATGCTTGTAAATCGGCAACCATGTTTGTGACCCAGCATGGTATTCCTAGCATTGGAGCAGTTGTACTTATGATCGGTGTCACTAAGTCATGGTTAGGCAATTTATTATTACCCAGTTTATTTGGGATAATTCCTTTCTTTTTCTTCCTCATGCATGGTTTACGTGCTGCTGTCCTTTTATCCGGGGAAGTGGGCGACAGGATAATTGGGTGCTCCTGCACGTCTATGGGAGTCTCAACGGGCGTCTGACTGCAGGGCAAGTCTGCGTATGATGGTGCCAAAAACGAGCTAGCGTCCAATACATCAGTCGTGGTAGCTGAGATGTCTCTTCCCGAATTTAGCACACCTAGTGTTGGGGTTATCAATAACCTTCTCTCTGTTTTCTCGACAGCATTGACCACAACACCAATAGTCTGTTGCAGCATTTTATCAATAGGTGTCAAAGTTGGTAGAGGTTGTGAATTGGCTGCCAACAGCTTGGTGTGTGATCGTGTCACAGGGGTTATAGTTTTATTTCCCGGTTTGTTCATTTTCGCAGTGGGATGTTACAGGGTCAGTTGCTGGTATAATATATCTAACAGTCAAACGCCCCACCACAGGGTATCGTTGCTATGTCACTATATGCAAGAAAGTTTTAATCCAAATGGAACAGTACCTTGGTGAGTTTCAGTGGATGAAAGGGGGGTGGCCCGTCCCGTCCACTGCTGTCCCCTGACGGCCACAGACCTTTGCCCGGGCTTAGCCCGGCGACGCTCCCGCGCGCTCCCGCGACGCGGGGAAAGAGTCTGTCTTCATGGCGCCTCCTGGCGCGTTTCTGCGGGTGGCGGCTTCTGGCCGCACTGCAGGCTGGAACCTGCAGTCCTAGCTGTCCCCGGAGTCAAAGAGCCTCCCCCGCACAGCGGCCGCAAGAAGATGGAGATAGCTTGCGGCGGCGGGGGGAGAGTAGGGAGACAGCAGCAAAGCAGCAGCCCAGGAAAGGAAAAGGGCTCAAACTCCAGGCAGACAGGTAAAGTGTCACGCTGATAACCGGCGTTACCAACTGGGTCCCCCGCGCCACCGGGAAAGAGTCTGTCTTTATGGCGCCTCCTGGCGCGTTTCTGCGGGTGGCAGCTTCCGGCCGCACTGCAGGCTGGAACCTGCAGTCCTAGCTGTCCCCGGAGTCAAAGAGCCTCCCCCGCACAGCGGCCGCAAGAAGATGAAGATAGATTGCGGCGGCGGGGGGAGAGTGGGGAGACAGCAGCAATGCAGCAGCCCAGGAAAGGAAAAGGGCTCAAACTCCAGGCAGACAGGTAAAGTGTCACGCTGATAACCAGCGTTACCAACTGGGTCCCCCGCTCCACCGAGAAAGAGTCTGTCTTTATGGCGCCCCCTGGCGCGTTTCTGCGGGTGGCGGCTTCCCGCCGCACTGTAGGCTGGAACCTGCAGTCCTAGCTGTCCCCGGAGTCAAAGAGCCTTCCCCACACAGCGGCCGCAAGAAGATGGAGATAGCTTGCGGCGGCAGGGGGAGAGTGGGGAGACAGCAGCAAAGCAGCAGCCCAGGAAAGGAAAAGGGCTCAAACTCCAGGCAGACAGGTAAAGTGTCATGCTGATAACCGGCGTTACCAACTGGGTCCCCCGCTCCACTGGGAAAGAGTCTGTCTTTATGGCGCCTCCTGGCGCGTTTCTGCGGGTGGCGGCTTCCGGCCGCACTGCAGGCTGGAACCTGCAGTCCTAGCTGTCCCCGGAGTCAAAAAGCCTCCCCCGCACAACGGCCGCAAGAAGATGGAGATAGCTTGCGGCGGCGGGGGGAGAGTGGGGAGACAGCAGCAAAGCAGTAGCCCAGGAAAGGAAAAGGGCTCAAACTCCAGGCAGACAGGTAAAGTGTCACGCTGATAACCGGCATTACCAACTGGGTCCCCCGCTCCACCGGGAAAGAGTCTGTCTTTATGGCGCCTCCTGGTGCGTTTCTGCGGGTGGCAGCTTCCGGCCGCACTGCAGGCTGGAACCTGCAGTCCTAGCTGTCCCCGGAGTCAAAGAGCCTCCCCCGCACAGCGGCCGCAAGAAGATGGAGATAGATTGCGGTGGCGGGGGGAGAGTGGGGAGACAGCAGCAAAGCAGCAGCCCAGGAAAGGAAAAGGGCTCAAACTCCAGGCAGACAGGTAAAGTGTCACGCTGATAACCGGCGGTACCAACTGGGTCTCCCGCTCCACCGGGAAAGAGTCTGTCTTTATGGCGCCCCCTGGCGCGTTTCTGCGGGTGGCGGCTTCCTGCCGCACTGTAGGCTGGAACCTGCAGTCCTAGCTGTCCCCGGAGTCAAAGAGCCTTCCCCACACAGCGGCCGCAAGAAGATGGAGATAGCTTGCGGCGGCGGGGGAAGAGTGGGGAGACAGCAGCAAAGCAGCAGCCCAGGAAAGGAAAAGGGCTCAAACTCCAGGCAGACAGGTAAAGTGTCACGCTGATAACCGGCGTTACCAACTGGGTCCCCCGCTCCACTGGGAAAGAGTCTGTCTTTATGGCGCCTCCTGGTGCGTTTCTGCGGGTGGCGGCTTCCGGCCGCACTGCAGGCTGGAACCTGCAGTCCTAGCTGTCCTTGGAGTCAAAAAGCCTCCCTCGCACAACGGCCGCAAGAAGATGGAGATAGCTTGCGGCGGCGGGGGGAGAGTGGGGAGACAGCAGCAAAGCAGTAGCCCAGGAAAGGAAAAGGGCTCAAACTCCAGGCAGACAGGTAAAGTATCACACTGATAACCGGCGTTACCAACTGGGTCCCCCGCTCCACTGGGAAAGAGTCTGTTTTTATGGCGCCTCCTGGCGCGTTTCTGCGGGTGGCGGCTTCCGGCCGCACTGCAGGCTGGAACCTGCAGTCCTAGCTGTCCCCGGAGTCAAAAAGCCTCCCCGCACATCGGCCGCAAGAAGATGGAGATAGCTTGCGGCGGCGGGGGGAGAGTGGGGAGACAGCAGCAAAGCAGCAGCCCAGGAAAGGAAAAGGGCTCAAACTCCAGGCAGACAGGTAAAGTGTCACGCTGATAACCGGCGTTACCAACTGGGTCCCCCACTCCACCGGGAAAGAGTCTGTCTTTATGGCGCCTCCTGGCGCGTTTCTGAGGGTGGCGGCTTCCGGCCGCACTGCAGGCTGGAACCTGCAGTCCTAGCTCTCCCCGGAGTCAAAGAGCCTCCCCCGCACAGCAGCCGCAAGAAGATGGAGATAGCTTGCGGCGGCGGGGGGAGAGTGGGGAGACAGCAGCAAAGCAGCAGCCCAGGAAAGGAAAAGGGCTCAAACTCCAGGCAGACAGGTAAAGTGTCACGCTGATAACCGGCGTTACCAACTGGGTCCCCCGCTCCACCGGGAAAGAGTCTGTTTTTATGGCGCCTACTGGCGCGTTTCTGCGGGTGGCGGCTTCCGGCCGCACTGCAGACTGGAACCTGCAGTCCTAGCTGTCCCCGGAGTCAAAGAGCCTCCCCTGCACAGCGGCGGCAAGAAGATGGAGATAGCTTGCGGCGGCGGGGGGGAGAGTGGGGAGACAGCAGCAAAGCAGCAGCCCAGGAAAGGAAAAGGGCTCAAACTCCAGGCAGACAGGTAAAGTGTCACGCTGATAACCGGCGTTACCAACTGGGTCCCTTTGGAAAGTTGAACTATACAAGCCACATAACTCAGGATCTTTTGCCGATTTCAGAAGCGTAATAATCAGTGCTTACGGCAGTGTGGGAGGTAATACGTTTTTCTCAAAATCGTCCCCATATATTTCAACCAGGTAAGGAGCAAGCAGGTCCACATAAGTTTTGTAGAATTCACATGTGAACCCATCCGGGCCTGAGACTTTGCCATTAGGTAACGATTTAATGATCTCGGTTTCTTCCTCCACCGTGATTGGCAACGAAAGATATGCCCTCTGAGTGTCCGAGAGCCATGCAATTGCCACATCCTCTAAGTATTTGAACACCTCAGCTGGCTCTGCCGTGGGTTGTGACTAGTATAACTCACTATATGCGCTAACAAACCCCTGAAGGATATCTGTGGTGCTCTCACAGACGGAGCCATCCTTGTTTCGTACCTGCAACACGGTTGGTGGGCCGCGGCCTTCACATATTTTAGACGCCAACACCCTCCCTGGTCGTCCCCCCTCTCCAAAAGCTCTAGCAGTGGGGCGCTTGTGGACATATTTAAGTTCATCATTGGCAAAAGATTGATAATCAGTCGTTACCTGCCTGATTTCCCCCAGTAATGACTGGTTTTGAGTTTGCTCATACTGCGTCTCCAGCGATCCCAATTTAGACTCGCAGCGTGCTATCTGCACCTGAATGTCCCGTAATATCCCGATAGTGGTGCTCATGCAAACTCCTCTTAAGGTAGCTTTAAAAGCCTCCCACAAGAGGCTTGGATCTGCCGCAGAAGGTGCATTCAACTGAAAATAATCTTTAACAGCAGTGGCTATGGTGTCGGCATAGACTGAGTCGGTCAGAGCTTTAGCATTAAATCTCCAGTGATAGGGTGGCGGATGATAATGTGGTATCTTGGGGCTAAGGAGTATGGGATTGTGGTTGGAAAGTGTTTTGGGCAGATGCTTAACCGCCGTGGTCCTTAGCAGAGTGTTAGACATGCCAAGCCAGTAGTCTATGCGGGACCAACTACCATATGCTGCATTAATATGTGTTACAAAAAAAGGGGATGATGGATGGAGCGTTTGAGCAAATAAAGCACTCACTCCCAGTCACCTGATCTGGGTTAAATCCATCACCATTCTTTAGCTCACTCAGCCACCCCAGTTCAGACATGGCCATATGCAAATCAGTCTGACCCTGTGCCTCATGGGAACAGTCCAGCCCGAACTGCCAAGCCATGTCTTCCCTGGACCGGAAACAAGCATCCTGGGACCGGTTTCGGATTCACAATCCTCATCAGCCAGGTTATCTTGAATCCAGTGGCCAAGTGAGCAAGGGACTTACGTCTGAGCATACCCTGCCAACTTAGGGCGAACAAAGCGATACAAAAGTGGATGATGGACGGAGCGTTTGAGCAAATCAAACACTCACCCCCAGTCACCTGATCTGGGTTTAATCCATCACCATTCTTTAGCTCACTGAGGCACCCCAGTTCAGACATGGCCATATGCAAATCAGTCTGATCCAGTGCCTCATGGGAACAGTCCAGCCCGAACTGCCAAGCCATGTCTTCCCTGGACCGGAAACAAGCATCCTGGGACCGGTTTCGGATTCATAATCCTCATCAGCCAGGCTATCTTGAATCCAGTGGCCAAGTGAGCAAGGGGCTCTCGTCTGAGCATACCCTGCCACCTTAGGGCGAACAAAGCGATACAAAAGGGGATGATGGACGGAGCGTTTGAGCAAATCAAACACTCACCCCCAATCACCTGATCTGGGTTTGATCTGCGGTCGGGCTGGACCGCAGCAGGTGAGGACAGGATAGAAAATTATATAGGAGAGAGAGGCACTTCTCGCCCTACGGCCAGCTTACAATGATTGTCACAGGTTAGACCCCGCCCCAGGGACTGGCCCAGAGTCCTGCCTATACTGTGGCCATACTTTCCTTTGGTCACAGATTATTCCCAGACCTGCATTAAATGATACTTTTAAAGGAGGTCTTCTTAATGCTAGGTCTCTACCTAGACACGCCCAGCATGTTTTCGATCTATTGGCTGAGGACAACTTGGACTGTTTATTTATTACGGAGACCTGGCTAAATCCGTGCTGTGTCCCAGATATGGTACATTCCTTGCCACCAGGTTTTAGCATGCAAAGGAGAGACAGAGGAGGAGATAAACGAGGAGGAGGAATAGCTATAATTCACAAGGAGGCATATATATGTTCGGTGATTGAACTCCCTGAATTAAAGGAGGCGGAGGGGATGGGTTTTTGCATTAAAATCAGCGAGACCATGACATTTGCGGGGGCCCTCATTTACCGCCCACCAGGTACATGTAAAGACTTCCTGGAAAATATAGGAGAGGCACTGAGTCCTCTGGTGCTCAGATACTCCAATTTTACATTATTGGGAGATGTGAATATACACTTGGAGTCTACCACCGATACCGCAGCTGTCTCTTTTAAAGAATTAATGGAAGTCCTCGGACTAGAGATTGGGACAGTTCAAGCTACCCATGACGCAGGTCATGCCCTTGACTGCATAGCCACCAATCTGCAATCGCTTCAGACAAACTGCCCAATACCTCAAACATGGACAGACCATGCTCTAGTACCATTCATGTTCCCTATTCAGAGCCCTAAGGAATGTAATAATAAGGTTAAGTACGACCAGGCTGACCTACAAGAATGGAGGGCCTTAATGGCAAATCCAAATCTGATTGAGATGGCTAGGGATTGTAAGCCTACCGGGTCAGGCTCAGGGTTCTCAGACCCCAGCACTTTCAGAGAATGGATGGTTGAATTAAAAAATATGACAGGGCGGCCTAACAGGACTCGAAAACAGAATACTAAGAAAAAATCAGCTCCATGGTACAATCAAGAATTAAAAATAGCACAGGGGGAGCTCCGTAGAGCAGAACGCAGATGGAGAAAAAACTATAGCACGGAAGAGCGGGGTAAATATAAAAGGGCTATAAGCACCTACCATGCGTGAATTAAATCTACAAAAATGAAATTTTACGAATCTGTCATAGTCGCCGCAAAAAACAAACAAAAATGTATTTTTAACATTGTAAATGATTTTAATAAACCCACATTTTTAACACAGGAAATTCCACCCTCAAAAGACCTCTGTGAAAATATAGCTGATTATTTTGAGGACAAAGTACAGGGTCTAACCAAAGATTTTGAAATTCCCTCTCTGGAACCCAGTAGAGAAGGTGGAAGTGCTGATGAAATTATGAACCAGTTAGCAACCTTCCACCCAATTAGCCTGGAAGAAACAAGGCAGTCAATTTTAACCACAAAATCTGGGTCCCCATTTGACCCC
This sequence comes from Lissotriton vulgaris, assembly GCF_964263255.1. NCBI lineage: Eukaryota > Metazoa > Chordata > Amphibia > Caudata > Salamandridae > Lissotriton > Lissotriton vulgaris. Next base: position 818,840,203 of record NC_141695.1, on the reverse strand, counting down.
TGTCCCATAAGACTCCTGCATCTCATGGTAGATGAAGTAAACCCTATGATTAACGAAATTGTAAATCATTCACTTTCCACGGCCAATGTGCCACTGGAATGGAAACTTGCGGCAGTGAAACCCTTACAGAAAAAACCCCTTCCTGACCCTGCGACTCTTTCCAATCTGCGACCTATCTCACTTCTCCCAGCACTATGTAAGATCGCTGAATCACTGGTTAACAAACAGCTGACCATGTTCTTAGAAGTCAACGAGATATGGCATCCCAATCAGGCGGGGTTTAGAGCCCAGCATTCAACAGAATCGGCTCTACTGTACACGACAGATACCTTTCGTACTGCCCTAGACCAAGGAAAGAAGGCCGTCCTGATTTTATTAGACCTGTCGGCGACCTTCGACACGGTCTCCCATGCCATCCTATTAGATCGGCTAAAAACATCGGGCGTGAAGGGGACGGTTCTAGAGTGGTTGGAAAACTACCTAAGGGACAGGAGACAGGTGGTAACCCTGGGGGAATTTACCTCCACGGAAAAACATCAGAAGATGGGAGTACCCCAGGGGTCCAGCCTTAGCCCGACATTATTCAATATCTATACTGCGCCTCTGATTAAACTAATATCATCCTTTGGCATAGAGGTAGTAGCATATGCCGATGATACGCAGTTAATACTGGTTACGGATAGGGACAACCAGTCATGGGAAGAAACATTCAAGGAATGTTTAACTGCCACCTTCGATTGGATGCGGAAGAATCACCTAAAATGTAATACAGGAAAAACAGAGATCATTCCGCTAGGCCCAAATAATGACTTTATTCCCAGGCAATGGTGGCCAGAAAGGGCAGAAATACCGCCTCATACAACCATAGTTGCTAGGAACCTGGGGGTCACGTTTGATTACAATCTTGCCTTCAAGCAGCAGGCAATAAAAGTGGCAGGAATGTGCTTTGGCTTAATCAAAAGCCTGAGGAAATTCTTTGATATACTCCCTTTGGAGGCGAGGAAAACTGTTGCAGTAGCGTTGGTAACGTCGCGCTTAGATTATTGCAACAGTTTGTATGCTGGCACAAATAAAGAAGTAACTTACAGGCTTCAGCTAGTGCAAAGCGCTGCTGCCAGATTGGTGCTAAAATGGCCAAAAAGATCGTCAGCCTCAGGGGCATTAAAAACTCTTCATTGGCTTCCTATTGTAAAAAGGATCCTGTTCAAGGTTTTGATTATAACATTTTGAGCAATGCACAAAACAGGACCACTATATCTACAGAAAAAATTCAAGAGATACTGCCCAACCAGAAGCCTACGATCATCAAATTCCAATACTCTGGTGGTTCCTAGGTTTCGTTTAAAAACCTGTGGAGGAAAGTCCCTGGCAGTATTGGGTGCAAAGGCTTGGAATACTCTGCCTCCTGCCCTGAGAACTCTAGATAAAGAAACAGAGTTCCGTAAAGAACTAAAAACTTGGATATTTAAACTGCAAGATAGCATGGCCAGAACTCTAGTTTGATGCTTGCCTTTGTATTTGGTCCAACTCTGAGTCACTTTGTCATCTGGTAATTTGCCGGAGGTAGCGCCTAGATGCTCCATTGGAGCGATTGCTGCGCGATATAAATAAAATTTTACATTACATTAATCCATCACCATTCTTTAGCTCACTCAGCCACCCCAGTTCAGACATGGCCATATGCAAATCAGTCTGACCCTGTGCCTCATGGGAACAGTCCAGCCCGAACTGCCAAGCCATGTCTTCCCTGGACCGGACCAAGCATCCTGGGACCGGTTTCGGATTCATAATCCTCATCAGCCAGGCTATCTTGAATCCAGTGGCCAAGTGAGCAAGGGACTCACGTCTGAGCATACCCTGCCAACTTAGGGCGAACAAAGCGATACAAAAGGGGATGATGGACGGAGCGTTTGAGCAAATCAAACACTCACCCCTAGTCACCTGATCTGGGGTTAATCCATCACCATTCTTTAGCTCACTCAGCCACCCCAGTTCAGACATGGCCATATGCAAATCAGTCTGACCCTGTGCCTCATGGGAACAGTCCAGCCCGAACTGCCAAGCCAAGTCTTCCCTGGACCGGAAACAAGCATCCTGGGACCGGTTTAGGATTCATAATCCCCATCAGCCAGGCTATCTTGAATCCAGTGGCCAAGTGAGCAAGGGACTCACGTCTGAGCATACCCTGCCAACTTAGGGCGAACAAAGTGATACAAAAGGGGATGATAGACGGAGCGTTTGAGCAAATCAAACACTCACCCCCAGTCACCTGAGCTGGGTTTAATCCATCACCATTCTTTAGCTCACTCAGCCACCCCAGTTCAGACATGGCCATATGCAAATCAGTCTGACCCTGTGCCTCATGGGAACAGTCCAGCCCGAACTGCCAAGCCATGTCTTCCCTGGACCGGAAACAAGCTTCCTGGGACCGGTTTCGGATTCATAATCCTCATCAGCCTGGCTATCTTGAATCCAGTGGCCAAGTGAGGAAGGGACTCACGTCTGAGCATAACCTGCCAACTTAGGGCGAACAAAGCGATACAAAAGGGGATGATGGACGGAGCGTTTGAGCAAATCAAACACTCACCCCCAGTCAACTGATCTGGGTTTAATCCATCACCATTCTTTAGCTCACTCAGCAAACCCCAGTTCAGACACGGACATATGCAAATCAGTCTGACCCTGTGCCTCATGGGAACAGTCTAGCCCGAACCACCAAGCCATGTCTTCCCTGGACCGGAAACAAGCATCCTGGGACCGGTTTCGGATTCATAATCCTCATCAGCCAGGCTATCTTGAATCCAGTGGCCAAGTGAGCAAGGGACTCACGTCTGAGCATACCCTGCCAACTTAGGGCGAACAAAGCGATACAAAAGGGGATGATGGACGGAGCGTTTGAGCAAATCAAACACTCACCCCTAGTCACCTGATCTGGGGTTAATCCATCACCATTCTTTAGCTCACTCAGCCACCCCAGTTCAGACATGGCCATGTGCAAATCAGTCTGACCCTGTGCCTCATGGGAACAGTCCAGCCCGAACTGCCAAGCCAAGTCTTCCCTGGACCGGAAACAAGCATCCTGGGACCGGTTTAGGATTCATAATCCTCATCAGCCAGGCTATCTTGAATCCAGTGGCCAAGTGAGCAAGGGACTCACGTCTGAGCATACCCTGCCAACTTAGGGCGAACAAAGTGATACAAAAGGGGATGATAGACGGAGCGTTTGAGCAAATCAAACACTCACCCCCAGTCACCTGAGCTGGGTTTAATCCATCACCATTCTTTAGCTCACTCAGCCACCCCAGTTCAGACATGGCCATATGCAAATCAGTCTGACCCTGTGCCTCATGGGAACAGTCCAGCCCGAACTGCCAAGCCATGTCTTCCCTGGACCGGAAACAAGCTTCCTGGGACCGGTTTCGGATTCATAATCCTCATCAGCCTGGCTATCTTGAATCCAGTGGCCAAGTGAGGAAGGGACTCACGTCTGAGCATAACCTGCCAACTTAGGGCGAACAAAGCGATACAAAAGGGGATGATGGACGGAGCGTTTGAGCAAATCAAACACTCACCCCCAGTCAACTGATCTGGGTTTAATCCATCACCATTCTTTAGCTCACTCAGCAAACCCCAGTTCAGACACGGACATATGCAAATCAGTCTGACCCTGTGCCTCATGGGAACAGTCTAGCCCGAACTGCCAAGCCATGTCTTCCCTGGACCGGAAACAAGCATCCTGGGACCGGTTTCGGATTCATAATCCTCATCAGCCAAGCTATCTTGAATCCAGTGGCCAAGTGAGCAAGGGACGCACGTCTGAGCATACCCTGCCAACTTAGGGCGAACAAAGCGAAACAAAAGGGGATGATGGACGGAGCGTTTGAGCAAATCAAACACACACCCCATGTCAACTGATCTGGGTTTAATCCATTACCATTCTTTAGCTCACTCAGCCACCCCAGTTCAGACACGGCCATATGCAAATCAGTCTGACCCTGTGCCTCATGGGAACTGTCCAGCCCGAACTGCCAAGCCATGTCTTCCCTGGACCGGTTTCGGATTCATAATCCTCATCAGCCAGGCTATCTTGAATCCAGTGGCCAAGTGAGCAAGGGACTCACGTCTGAGCTTACCCTGCCAATTTAGGGCGAACAAAGCGAAACAAAAGGGGATGATGGACGTAGCGTTTGAGCAAATAAAACACTCACACCCAGTCAAAAGATCTGGGTTTAATCCATCACCGTTCTTTAGCCCACTCTGCCACCCCAGTTCAGACATGGCTATATGCAAATCAGTCTGACCCTGTGCCTCATGGGAACAGTCCAGCCCGAACTGCCAAGCCATGTCTTCCCTGGACCGGAAACAAGCTACCGAGGACCGGTTTCCGGCATTCCAGCCGCCTTCAGCCCGGCTTGCTTGAATCCAATGGCAAAGTGAGCAAGGGACTCACATCTGAGCATACTCTGCCACACTAGAGAACATGCGCATGCTATACTTCAGCAGGACGCACGATACCCAATAGCAACTCACATGGCCACCTGTCCCTCACAAGGAACCACTAAGAAGTTTTGTTTTTACGGAATAGACGTGACAGAGGCCAATGCGAGAGGCGGAAACAGAGAACTAAGCTACTTGGATCATGCATTTACTTACAATAAAACACGGCCAGAACACGGACGATGAGCTTCATTACTTTCTAGGTCCATAAACTACAGGATTCAGAGCCAGGGGGCGAATGAACTATACGTCCTAGACACTGGATATGAATCATGACAAACTGTATTCTCTACTCCCATACTACAGAATGTATTTTGTCCCCTTTTTCTATGAACATGACACTCCTTTGTGTTTGTTGTTTTGCCTAATTTTGCTCTCTCACTACATATCTAAAAATGATGGACAATGTCTTTCTACATAAGTAGAATTCCACGTTTTACTATTTATCCACACTGTGTTTTGATTATCTAGACATTGTCCACACACAAATTATGTTTACATGGCAATACATTACCATCTTGCATTCACATCCCTTTCCCAATGTTTTCTGATATCACTATGTGCCACATTTACTTCATATCTCTTCTTTTCTTCCCTACTACTTCTCACTAACTTATCTCCTTTCTGCCCCACTCAACCTATAGTTATTGTGTTACTCCAACCATAACTGCGCGTTTCGTTTCACCTTTTCCTACCACTTACTCTTCATACTCACTATCGCTAGTCCCTTTTAGTTTCCTATTCAAGAGCTCCTTAGCTCCTGACCCGACCGTTCCCTCACGGTCTAGTCTTCCCTGATGCTCTGTGCGCCACCCTATAAATATGACGCACTTCCTGAGCGACAGTGTCTTCTCCTCATCCGGCGAACACCCCCACCCTCACAAAACTGATCCCCTGCTACCAAGGTAAGGCATCGCTGCCAACAGCCTCGCCGGATACGTAGAGCTTACTAGAACGCCTACGCACACATACATTAATCGTCCCTTTCATTTTATTTTATTCTCTTTTCCTACTTATAGCTTTAGAACTCCTGCGGCTAGATACGGCATTACCCGCTGCCAGCGCAGCTTGAAACTTTGATAAATTGCCACACAACATGCACCGCTGAGTGCGCCATTTCTTGTGTGTCAAACCAGACTAGGAACTGGTTGGAATTATCACCGGTTCCCCGGTGAGTCATTTTTATACATTTATGGCCCCTGATGCTCAGTCTACACCGGCTTTTCAGATTACTACTTATTAAGAGTTTTTCGCCTTATCGGTCATTTACCCTTCCTCCTGTTTCTCTCTCTCCCTGTTCCATACAGACCCCTCTCTTTACGACCCGTTTACAGGTACTATTTGTTCCTATTTTGTATTCCCTTGCATTATCCTTTTAGAACCGCGCTTCTCCAGTCCTTCTTTTTCCACTCTTTTGCTCTCCTCTTTTCTGTAAATGTAAATGTATGTATAGGCTTTCTCCACCTGTATTTCTCTACCCTTGCTCTTCTCTTTTTGTTCACCATTCTGGCATTGCTCACCAGTTACCCAGCACAAACGACATTTCAAGATTTGTTTTTCAATATTATATATACTGTTGTCAGCACCTATTGTTACCACCTAGAGACTCTATCCGGCTCCGAACCTGATATCGACTATTGGAACTCCTGGTCACTGCCACATGTGCATACAATTTTCCTTTCCTCCTCTGCAGGCACTAACCGCTCCTGAAATCAGGCAATTAGAACTCTAATAAACTAACATATATATTTGTTTTCCTTCCCTATTTCGTTGTTTCCCTCTCCAGGTAGCTATGTTCACCGGATTACCATTACGGTCAATATTATCTGTGATTAATTATGTTTACAGTACTATTTTTTCCACTGGGATGATCACCACTCAACTCACCCACGTTTATCGCCCCTGTTGCATATGTGTTTTCTTTTATTACAGGATGTAATGACCCAATATAGGCGCTGATTATATGTACTATGACCCCTCCCTCCTTTTCTTTTCACTCATTATTTTCTCCTTCTTGGTTCATACTTTTACGCGTATGTACACCATATATGGTGCTCTCTTGTTCATTTACTATGTTGTCAATATACATAAGTATCGAATCCATAATCACCAGGTGTTCTTGTATTTTGCTCTTACCACTCACATGATGTTACTATCTTTGTCCTCCCTCACCTCACCCTTTTGGTTTCCACACACATGTAGATTTTCTTCTGACCACTGGCCTATACCTTTCCCTTTGTTTATCCAGTTAAGTGTTTTGTCATTTTTACCCTTTACCACCCTTCCTTTTTATGTCACCCCCAGCCCTGAAGAGTCACGGGTTAATACCCTTCTTGACGAAACACGCGTCGGCTGGTTTCTTGTTCCAACTATACACCCTCCAATAAAACGACACAAAAGAACACGCTTGTGCGACTCCATCCTTGTTATTTGTCTGTGATCAATCATATCACACATACTTGTTGTGTGCACCGGACCTTGCTTACAATTGACTACAAGGGAGGAGTCCCTGCACCCTTGGTTCTCAGAGTTTAGGGTTTTCTCTGACCTAGTTGCACCAACCATAACTACCATCTCGTTTGACTCAACCACTACCTGTTGTGCGCCCTTCACTTCTGAACACTCAGAAACCCTTCGCAGAACACTAACAGCTAGATTCATCAAGCTTAATTGCGCTCGCAAAGGGCCAGATTCTGAGAATCCGGCCCTTTGCGAGTGCAATTTCTGCATTTGGGATTCATCATCCCAAATGCAAAATTCGCTATTAAAGAATTCGCACATTTGCAAGGAATTGCATTTAAGGAATCTCTATTTGAGATTCCTTAAATGCAATTCATGAAACATTTTAAAATTGCGAAATCGCAATTTTGGGCCGCTATTTAACGCGACGTCAAACCTCGTGGTAAATAGCGAAAACTTAGAAAAATGCTTTTAAATGCTTTTTTCTAAGTTGCATATTACGCACACACATGTCCTTCGGACATGTGTGTGCGCAACACCAATGTAGATTACATTTCAGGGGTGCTACAGGGTGTCCTTTGGACACCCCTGGCCCCCTTGAAATCGCTTCCTTAATTGCAATTAGCTAATTGCTAATCGCAAATAAGGAATGGCTCTCTATTCATTCCTATGCCCACCACACATCTTGAAAGAGGTCTGCTCGGCTCTACCGCTGAGCATTCTTCCATTCCTGAACGAATCTCTTTCACAGGGCAAGGTCCCCTGCACTTTCAAAAATGCCACTGTTGTTCCACTCATAAAAAAACCCGCTGCAGACCCTTTGGATCCGGCCAATTACAGGTCCATCTCCCTTCTCCCCTTCCTGTCTAAACTACTTGAGGCTCACGTGTCTAGATGTCTTTCAAACTTCATTGAACACTCGGACTATCTAGAACCGAATCAAGCCGGCTTCCGTCCGTCACACTCCACAGAAACTGTGATCCTCGCAGTTCAGGACACCCTAAGAGTCAATGCGGACAAGGGCATCCATCAGGCCTTGGTGCTCCTGGATGTTCCGGCCGCATTCGACACGGTCGACTACAAAATACTGTTGAACCGTGTCGAGCAAGCCGGCCTCAGGGGCCCCGCTCTCAGATGGATAGCCTCCTTCATCACCAACCGGACGCAGTCAGTGAGACTTGGAACATTTACAGTCCCGAGGCTACCTTCTTCTTGTAGGGTGCCTCAAGGATCATCACTCTCACCACTTCTATTTAATCTGTACCTTCGACCTCTGCTACATTCCCTAAAAAAACATAAAATTACTATCTTCAACTACGCTGACGTCCTGCAGCTGATAATTCCCTTGAACTCCCCGGACTCTGCTGATGAGTTCCAGGCAACAATGTCACACATACAGAGGTGGATGGATTCAAACCATCAAGACAGAATTAGTATTGCCCAGGAAAAGTGAGCTCAGCTGGGGCCGACATTTTTGGCCGACCGATATGGGCTCCCCGCCCACGGCTTCCCACTCGGTCAAAAGCTTAGGGGTTATTCCTAGCGCCGACTTGTCACTTAAAGGACAGGTGGGAGCCGTTGTATCCTCTAGCTTTTTCCAATTACGAAAAAAATCAGGAAAATCGTACACCTGCTGACCCATTCGGCACTCGTTCAGGTAGTAATAGCCTGGTACTCTCTTGCTTGGATTTCTCGAATGTCCTGTATCTTGGCTTCCAGCGGGACTGCTAAAACGATTCCAGATGGTCCAAAATAAGTTGGCCAGACTTATATGGAAACAACCTAAATGGCAGTCAGCCAGACCTGGCATGGAAAAACTACATTGGTTACCAATGGCCCAAAGGATCACCTTTAAGACGGGTTGCACTGCTTTTAAAGCACTGCACGGAAATGGCCCTAAATTTATAAGAAACATGATAACCAACTATAAACCCCAGCGCAACTTACGTTCCGCCCATCTTAGTCTAGTTACCATTCCCTCGTTCAATAGAAAAAGGCGAGGAAGCTGCTTCTCCTATCTGGCGGCCACTCTCTGGGACTCCCTCCCCTTATCAATCAGGAATTGTGACAATCTTCTGGTCTTAAGGAAGTCCCTGAAAACGTGGCTATTCAAGCAGTCCTACGCTTAGGGATTGTATTCTGTCTCTCTATAATAGCGGGTGTACGTGCGCTCTATAAATAGTTATTAACATAACATACCCATCAATCAGAGCACTCTTCAGGACTTTGTAGTTATTAGCATCATCATCACTAACTGTGAGGAGCTTATCTCTACCTTTTTCTGAAAAGGAGAGTGTTGTGTCGTTGGTAGAAAAGACACCAGGAGCCAGGATGTAAACTAGACTTGTTTATTCAGTCTTCAGTTAAGGTAACAACATCTCTGTACTCCAGCCAGCCTAGTGTGGTACCAGCCCCACCAGGAGCAGCCTCCCCAGCTGCTCAGCCCATCTCCAACTGCCACATTCATCCCACTCAGTCACCCAGGCATTCCACGCATCACAGGCACACCAACATTCTAATACTAAGACACACTCTGGCTGAGCAGCTAGAGGCAGCAGGGCTAGAATACCTGTTATAATTAAGTAGAATACAACAGAGAGCCATAAGATTGCTGCCCACTGACTTTGGGGTACCTGCTGTACTTTGTAAACCCTCTCCAAAGCAGTTATCCATTTGTGGATATCATCCCCATCTTTGTAGGGTGGGACAATCTTGCTTAGGTTTCTATTATCATAGGACCTATCTTTATCCTTAGGGATATTGCTGCCACCAGTGGGTTCAAACCCACTTAACTTTTGCTCTCTTGCAAGAGCAAGTCTCTCTTTGGCTAGGGCAAGTTCTTGCCTCTCAATCCTCAGATTGACTTCTCTCATTCTGGCCTGATGTTCTCTCTTCTGAGGATAAGTCATTCTCCCCTGAGCAGAGACATTGGAGCCATTTGAAGCATTAGAGTGGAGAGATTCCCTAGAGTGGAATCTTCCCCTCCTATACCTCTGGTTAAGTCCACTTAGGGGCCTGAATGGGGATATCCCATTCTCAGCACCATGTAGGCTTAGGTTAGCCTGGCTAAGTCTTCTAACTAGGACCTGGCTGTCTGCATCCTCCCCAGAGTCTTCCTCCTCCACCTCATCCTCATCTATCAGAGTAGGGTCAGGGACATCTTCTGTTGAGGGCAGTCCCTCAGCTATATTACCTGAGGGGCCTGGGTTAGAGGTTTTCTGAGCATAATATTCTTCCATGAGCTCTATCAGGTGCTTGAGAGTAGGGTTGGAACCCTGTTTTAACTTCTTGAAGTGCACAAGTGCCTTAAATCATGGAAAGTTAGGGTATTATATCTGGGAGGTATCCTTACAGGATCTACTTCCACTGGGCGAGAACCACTTGGTTCTGCTCTCAGAGACATGATCTAGTGAGGTGTGGTGTGTGCACCTACCTACACTAAGTGTTTCCTACTAGAACCTCTCTAGGAGTTGTAGTCAGGGTGTGCTAAGCCCTTTGCTCTACAACAACTAAGTTCAGTAGAACTTAAGTATTATAAGACTTGTTATATGTACCTATAGGTACCTAATGTGATATTTCAAATGATATTTTAAGATTACAATTGGTAAAACAACAGCGAGCTCTTATCCCAACCGCTGCACACCAATGTGAGAAGTTGGCCTGATATGTGATGTCCACTATTCTAGTGGGCATCCTGTATCAGTCCAAACAACCCTTATGGTGATGGTTGTCAAGTCAACCTTATAGACCAGCTATCCTAGTGGTTGCATGGACAATGCAGTCTAAGGCTAATACTTCAGAGAGCATGTGAAGGAATTAGTTACTTACCTGTACACTATAGTTCTCCAGTATTATCTTTCATAGATTCACATTCTTGTATCTTCCCCGTCGTCATGGTGGGAGCCTCACGGTAACAGAATGACCAAAGCAGTATCATAGAGAAGAAAACTGCATAGAAAAGCCCATAGGGACTGTAGCATTTGGTAACCAGACCTCCTCATTGTTTGGTCCAAAAGTTAGCCAATCAGCATTGCTGCCCTGCCCTCACACTCCCAAGCAGAAGCTTCCTGCCTCAGATTTCCGTCCCCGAGTGAGAGACATGGATAAATACCGAGAAACAGGTTCTGCCTGAGAAACGGGGAGGCGGGCGGGCGCATGTGAATCTATGAAAGATAATACTGGAGAACTATAGTGTACAGGTAAGTAACTAATTCCTTCTCCAGTATTACATCTTTCATAGATTCACATGCTTGTATCAGAGTAGTAAGCAGTGCTCACAAAACCTGCAGCGTTTCCAGGATAGAACCCAGAAGGAAGTTCTGCAGTAAAACAATGTTAGAACATGATCTAAAATACACAAGTCAGATAGGAATAAAAAAAACAAATTTCCTTTCAAATAAATTGTGTAAGTTCTTGAAAGAAACATAATAGAACAATCTATAACATAGTATACTACATATGTAAATATATATGCATACATATATCAATGTACTATATAGAATATTAACGGATAATCAAATTATACCTTAATGAAATAGGCGTTTCAGAACAGCTTGTCCCATTGCCGTGTCCTCTTTCCACGCAGTGTCTAGACAGTAGTGCTTGGTAAATGAATGCACACTCTTCCACGTCGCCGCTCTGCAGATGTCGGGCAGCGACACTCCTGCAAACAAGGATATTGATGTCGCCATCTTCCTTGTGGAATGTGCATTCACCTTGGAAAAGAGCGGCTTTCCCGCTTTTTCATGACATTTCAAGATAGCCGATGATATCCATCTGGCGATACTCAGTCTTGACAGAGGAAGGCCTCTCCTCTGTCCTTCAAATGCGATAAACAATTGTTTGGATTTGCGGAATGTCTTTATTCGTTCAATGTAGAACTTCAAACATCTAGCAATGTCCAAAGAGTGCAAAGCTCTTTCTGCTTCAGATGAGGGATTGCTGAAAAAGGTAGGCAAAACAATTGGTTCGTTGAGGTGAAAAGACGTAGGGACTTTGGGTATAAACGTTGGATTTGTCCTTAATATAGCCCTGTCCTGGCAAAATTGAAAAAAGGGCTCTTCCACTGAAAAGGCTTGAATTTCGCTAAGCCTCCTTGCCGATGTAAGGCCAAGCAGCAGGGCTGTCTTCCACGATAGGAACTGTAATCTGTCTTGTGTATAGGCTCGAAAGGCGGCCTCAGAAGTTGCGCCAGAACTGTATTGAGGTGCCAGGGCACTGGCGGGCGCCTAATGGGCGGAAAAACTCTAAAAAGTCCTCTAATAAACTCCTTTATTAGCCTGGAAGACCAGAGAGACGGCTCGTCTGGCTTTCTCCTGGAACGTAATATTGCCGCCAAGTGCACCTTTACCGAGGCATGTGACAGACCTGCCTTAGATAACGACAACAGGTAAGGTAGAATACCTTCGGGGGGTACTGTTAACGGGTGTAAGTTTTGACTAGCACACCAGTGGCAGAAACGAGTCCATTTTGTTGCATTTGTCTTGTTGGTTGACATAGCTCTGGCTTGTGACAGAATATGCCTGCAGTCTTGTGGAATGCTCAAATCTTGGAATTCCCGCTCATGAGGTTCCATGCGGACAATTTTAGCGATTGTAGGTCCGGATGCAGAATCTGACCGTCTTTCATGGAAATGAGGTTCTGGAATGTCGGGAGTTGTACTTTGCTGCCCTTCGACATCTGTAGCAGTTCCGAAAACCATGCCTGCCTCGGCCAGGCTGGTGCTATCAATATGACATGACACGGTTCTAACCTCATTTTGCGAAGTACTCGTGGTATTAAGGGAATTGGAGGGAACGCGTAGACAAACCTTCCCGTCCAGTCCATGTGGAATGTATTTCCCCTGGAATCTTGCTGAGGGTACCTGGACACAAACTGGACGCATTTTGAATTGTCTCTGGTTGCAAACAAGTCTAATGTGGGAGTGCCCCACCTTTGAAACAGTTTGTGAAGCTGAGTGTCGTGCAGTTCCCACTCATGCGTCATGTTCGATGTGCGACTCAGGGCATCTGCCCGTGTGTTGAGGATGCCCTGTATATGTTGTACCTGAATCGAAATGCTGTGATTTATCAGCCATTTCCAGATTCTTTGCGCCAACGCAGACAGTTGTTTGCATCTTGTTCCACCCTGCTTTAGCAGATAAAACATAGTGGTGGTGCTGTCCGTTTGAATGAGCACCGACGAGTGCCGGATTCTGGGTAGGAAGGCTTGAAGGCCCAGAAACACTGCTTTGAGTTTCAACATATTTATGTGAAGCTGTGCTTCCCAGTCTGACCAGAGGCCCTGAATCTCCAGCTCTTGAAGGTGCGCGCCCCATCCTTGTAACGAGGCGTCCGTTGTCATCACATAATCGTGATCCTGAGGTATAAAATTCAGACCCTGATTTAAGTTCTTCTGAACTTTCCACCATGACATGGCCACCTTCATACTGTTCGTGATGGTAATCCGATCCTCGAAGGTTCCTTTGGACTGAACCCACTGCTCGTCCAGTTGTTCCTGCAAAGGTCTCATTCGAAGACGGCAATTTGGCACCAGTGGGATCCCCAACATGGATTTGTACCTCCTCACAGAAGTGAACCTTTTTGTTTGAAGGGTCGTTGCTAGACCCATTATCTTCTTCATCCGATCCTCGGAAGGATAAGCTTTCACTGCCTTGGTGCATATCCATGCCCCTAAGAAGTGGATGCCCTGGGCTCGTGTAAGTGAAGACTTCTCCAAGTTGGTCCTTAGCCCCAAGTGCTGGAATAGTCTAATGCAGCCCTGAAGAGACCTTGCGGTTTCTTTGAATGATGGACCTGTCACCAGCCAGTCAACAGATATGGGTAAATGTAATGCCCTTGCAATCTTAAATGGGCCGCCACAGGGGCCATGCATTTGGTAAACACCCTCGGGCCGATTTGAGGCCGAATGGAAGGACCTTGAATTGAAAATGGCGACTCTCCACAATGAATCTTTAATATTTTCTGTGCTTCCGATGAATTGGAATATGGAAGTACGCATCCATAAGATCCAAAGACGCCATGTAGTCTTTTTCTTTTAACATTTGGAGGATCTCTTGTAATGAGAGCATTCTGAAGGGAATCTTTTTTTATGTATTGATTCAGATCCCTCAAATCCAATACCTGTCTCCATTTCAGGGTTTGTTTCTTTTTGATGAGGAAGAAATGCGAATAGAAGCCTTTCCCTCTGTGATATTGCGGCACTTCTTCTATGGCCCCCTTCTGCAGAAGCGAATGAACTTCCTTCTGCAACTCCTGACGATGTTAATTGTGTCTGAGCACCGGGGGATGATCTGGTGGCATTTCTACAAACTCTAGGGTATGTCCTCTGCTTATTACGTCCAAAACCCATTTGTCCGAAGTTATGGACATCCAGTTGTTGAAGTATTGAGACAGATAGTGGTCGTTTTCCGGGATCTGCTGTGTGGGGAGCGCCGGCCTGAAATCATTGACGTCTGTTAGATTGTTGATTCTTCCCTCTATTGGAAGATTTGCCCCTAGACTGCTGCTGGTACGAGGAGTTGGAAGGCCTGTACTGGTTGCTTGAATTGTATTGCCTATATCCTTGTTGGTTATAAGGCTGATATCTGTTGGTCTGATATGAAGGTCTCTGATTGAATTGACCTCTTGCACCTCTTCTACGAAAGGACTGGAACCGTCCTTGTTGAAGGGATCCCAGCGCTCTAGCAGTATCCGTGTCAAACTTGATACCTTGCAGCGCTTCGTCTACGTGTTTTCCAAATAAGTTCTCCCCATCGAATGGCATATCTACAATCTTCACCTGCACCTCCGGACGAAATGACGTTGCTTTAAGCCAACCCTGTCTGCGAAGCGAAACTGCTCCAGTCATCTGCCTGAAAGCCATAGAGGAAACATCCATGGCGATGTCAATAGATTCAGCAGCTGACCTTGTTCCGTCTTGGAGGATAGCCGCTGCTTCTTCTTTCCTATCCTCCGGTAGTGCAGACAGAATGGGTGCCAGATCCGACCACATTTGTCTGTTGAAACGGCTAATAAGTGCCATAGAATTGGCTGCTTTCATTGTAGAGGCTGCCATGACCGCAAACCTCTTCCCGGCTCCGTCCATCCTCCTTCCTTCCTTGTCTGGTGGCACCAATGAAGTAGCCACCGCGTTCTTAGAATTCCTCTGCGCCGCCTGCGTCACGACCGACTCTGGTCTCGGGTGTCCTATCAAACAGGCTGCAGCAGATTCTGGCGCTCTATACTTCTTTTCGATTCTTGGAACCGAAACCGCTATGGAAGCCGGTGTCTTTAAAATTTTTAGGCCCTCTTCCCAAACGTGAGGGATAATCGGGATTGAGCGAGTCGATTTTGTCGTGTCATCCTTGAAATCATACAAGAAACATTCCGTTTCTTTAACTTCCATATCCAAATGAAATCTCTTAGCTGCCTTCTCCATGATGTCATGGAACCCTCCGATGTCTTGCGGAGGAGAAGTGGATGGCAGTGGAGTAGGTGACGGGGTCGATGGCAAGATGTATTCATTCCATTCCTGCCCCGTGGCATCATGTTCAAGCTCCCCTTCCTCAGGCTGATCATCCTCATCGGAATCCATTAGATCATCCTGGATTGTAATCACAGGCGGTGATCTCACCACCTTCTCCTGAGAAGTAGATTGGGTCTTTGGAGGTTGCGATGGAGGCACCGGCGTCGATGACTGAGGTGCATTTGCCTCCGGAAAATGACGGTAATGGTCATTTATCATGAACCTGAGGTCAGAGACAAGAGACACAGGCATGAAAACTGACTCCTCTCGCTCCTCCTCTCGTGACTCCTCTTGTTGCTCTTCATCCTCATTGTAATCACATGTTTCCTGAAAAGACTCATATCTAGAAGAATGAGCTCTGTCCTCAAAGAAAAAAACCTCTTCTTCGTCTGTGTCCTGGCTCTTTATCTTGAGCTGCGAGGGGCTGTAGGCAGTGTAGGAGAGTAGGGTCTGCAATCCTATGATCACCCCAGATTTTTGCTTTTTGCTTCACTGGTTTACGACTTTCTCTGGCTGTGGGCCTGCTAATCAGACCCACAGCCTAGATGTTCTCTCTCTAAATTGACACGTGTACCTTAGGTGCATTTACCAATTGGTACTGGGCCACCTTATCAGTCCCTGTATCCAGGGCATAGGTGTACCCAGGGCCTACCAGGGGCTGCAGCATGTATTATGCCACCCCTGGCTGGCCATCTAAATCTGACACAACTGGCTGCACGACAGCTGGGGCAAGGTGGTGTAAACACCCTTTGCTTTAGATATAGTATTCCTATATCTAACCCTAAAATGGACACATATATTCCTATCAGTCACTCCTATGGCAGGCCTTAAACAATCCTGAAGGCAGAGTGCTTGGAATTATGTGAGATGGTGCTCTGGCATGAGCTGAGCCCGTTTGCAGCTTGAGGAACCAAGTCCTAATAGCTGTTCCATGATAACGCGTACCATATACTCTTAAGTGCCTTATAATCCTCGCGGTTATTTGCCAACTTTGGTATCGCTTTATCAAAACATGTTGAGTAAGGTGTCATACGAATTGGAATACTAACCCCTCGCCAATTCTGGCGACGGGGTTAGCATTCCACCCTTCTAGAGGGACACGACATGTATGTAACTGTGAACCCCGGTTAAAGCTTAACACAGCCTCAGCTCCACAAAATGGATGCTGCCACCACAGACACAAGTCTGACCTCCTGCTGCTGGGAGTCCTTCCAGCGCGGAGAGCTTGGACAAAAGGTTTCCTGTCAGGGGCGGTGCTAGCACCATCCCAGACAGGGTTTTGTGTATCCCAGGTAGGCAGGGCTGAGAGGAAGGTGACTGCAAGTGGCACCCCGGTGCTCACTGTGCATATGCCGGCTCAAACCAGTTCCAGGGGAACACCCGCCCCTGAGCTGGGGAGAGACTGGACAAAGGAGAGGGGTGTAACCACCCCCCTCCTGGTCCCACTCATGGGCAGGACCTAGTCGTGTGCCAGCCCCTTTTCTTAGGAGAAAGGTAGGAGCGGGCTCCCTTCCCAAATTAGATAATTCTGAATCTTGACTACTTTACACGAAAGAACTCTTGAACATTTCTGAAGACTCTCCCTTGTGGCTAAGGAGTAGCCACCCTGCACCAGCGGGCACCATCTAAGCGCTGCGGTTTGCTGTAAGTCCATCCTCCGGATCAAGACTGCCTAGCTCGACGAGACCCAGATTCCCTGCCATCTCTGACCTCTACCTGCATCATGAGCCCAGCTGAGATTCGTGGGTGTGACGAGACCCGAGGGACCGGCCATCTTCAAGACCTGCACGACGCTTATCCAGCACGACCGCTGACGGATCCTCGAGTGAGTGCTTTGGGGTTTGAGAAGCCCTAACCCTGAGCAGCTCCAGCACCAAAGTCCAGCCCCCCAGCATCCACGAGATCTGCGTGGGGCCCTTCTGCTCTTTGCTGCTCACCGCGTTGTCTGGTCACTTGCCTGCTGGCTAGTGGCTCTCCCGACGACGAACCACGACGATTGCATCACTGGTCTGGTTGC
This sequence comes from Lissotriton vulgaris, assembly GCF_964263255.1. Classification (NCBI taxonomy): domain Eukaryota; kingdom Metazoa; phylum Chordata; class Amphibia; order Caudata; family Salamandridae; genus Lissotriton; species Lissotriton vulgaris. The sequence goes on along the minus strand of NC_141695.1, from coordinate 818,822,724 downwards.
TCCAGACTGGCCCTTGCTCCCTTCCAAGAGGGGAGCACCCCGGACCCTCCTGGTCCACCCCAGACGCCATCTTGAGTCCACCGCGTGGGCTTGCCTTTGCCAAGGTTTGTTGCCCCAATCCTGGGTCCAGCATCGCCGACAGCAGACACCTCCGTGGGACAGCTCGCACCTCCATCCTGGTTGCCGACAACGCCTCCTGGTCCGAGAGACTGCAGAGCCCAGCGTCACCCACTCACCTGGTCGAGATGACTTCATCCGGTGCCATCCTGGTGCCCACCTAATCACTGGCTAGTGATTAAGAACTGAGTCCCCTCTGCTTTCAGGTCGTCTCCATCACCGATCCAGGCTTGGATCACATCTAACTTCTTTACTGGTTGCCTGCCAGCAACTTCTTCTTTCAGGCTCCATAGACTATAACGAGGATTCTCAACGTCTTTTGAACCCTATGCAGCCGCAGCCCCTGGGCAAGGTAACCTGAGCATTTCGGTGCTCCAACGTAGGTTCACTATCTAAGTGTCCAGATCCTTTTTCGTTTTCAGCCTATCTAGTCGGATTCGTCCGATAACTGTAACTTTACGAAATCTAGCATCCATAGACTTTGTCCCGCATCCGGCGTGAGAGTGCACACTCTGCACCCGATCTCCCTAGGCCTCCTGCTCCTAACATTAGGGTTCTGTAGTGTAGTCCTAGCGATCCTGAAGCCTCTGGATCTTGTTACTTACCTGCTAGTATTTCGCATTCCACTTTTAGTGTATATGGTTTTTCGTGCCCCTCGGGCATTTGTGTAAATTGTGCAACTTAAAGTATTTTCTTAAGAGTTTTGTATTGTGCTTAGCTCCCTGACTCATAAAGAGTTCAGGGTAGACTTGTTATAAATAAATATCCTTTTATTTTCATAACAACTTGTGTGGTGTCCTTTCACTTGGTGTTCAAGGGGTATATGTGATGGTATAACAGCTGGCTTAACACGCCCTCTAGAGTTTAGCCTAAAGACTGCTTTTGTCCATGCTACTAGGATAGCTGGTCTATAAGGTTGACTTACAACCAATCATCAATAAGGGTCGTTTGGAATGATACACAGTGATCACTAGAATAGTGAGCACTATATATCAGGCCAACTTCTCACATTGGTGAGCAGCGGTTGGGATTTGAGCTTGCTGTTGTTTTACCACACGTATCCTAAGAATATCATTTGAAAGATCACATAAGTACCAAGGTACATATAACTTAGCTTAGAATACTCTGAGTTCTACTGAACCAGCTGTTGTAGTGTAACAAGGCCTAGCACACCCTGACTACAACTCTAGCAAGGGATCAGTAGGCAAAAAAATAGTGTAGGTAAGTGCACCACTTACACCTCACTAGAAAAGCATGTCTGACAAAGGAGAGAACACAGGAGCTCCCCTTGAGTCAGTTGACCCTCCACAGGTCATATCAAGATATGCAGCCCTTAGCTTCCAGGAGATGAGACAAGTGTGTACCTCCAGGAAACTAAAACAGGGTTCTAACCCTACCATTCCCTTTCTGATAGGTCTCTTAGAGACTTATGATGCAAGGAGGGCTTCTAACACAGGCCCTTCTAATCCAGATGGGAACATGCCACCCTTAGAGGGAACCCTTGGGGACCCTGACCTCAACCTCAATGGAACAGTTAGTGAAGGAGAGGAAGAGGATCAGGAGTTGTCAGGGGATAAGGCAGACAAGGGTCAGGTAGAAGTCAGTAGACTCACCAGGACCAACTTAAGCAGGCATGAAAATGGACTTGGGGGACCCCCAGGCCCACTCTCAGGCAGGCTTAACATTGGGAGTGGACGAGTTAGGTCTCTATCCAGAGGCTCTAACAGATCCATTCGAACCAATGGCTCTCAGACCTCTTCTCACAGAGGGATGACATCTCCTCAGAGAAGAGAGCATGAGGCCAAGATGAGGGAAGTCAATCTGAGGATTGAAAGGGAAGAACTTGCCCTGGCAAAAGAGAGACTTGCCTTTGCTAGAGAGCAGAAATTGAGTGGGGCAGACCCCACTGATGGCAGCATTTTACCTAGAGAAAAGGACAGGAGTTTAGACACTAGACACCTGAGTAAGATAGTGCCCCACTTTAAACAAGGGGATGACATCCACAAATGGATGACTGCTTTGGAGAGGGCCTGCACTGTCCAGTGCGTCCCCCAGTGTCAGTGGGCAGCTATCTTGTGGCTCTCCTTTGAAGGCAAAGGTAGAGATAAGCTCCTCACTACTAGAGCTGAGGATGCTAACAATTACCAAGTCCTGAAGAATACACTGATTGATGGGTTTGGCTTAACAACTGAACAGTACAGGTTGATGTTCAGGGACACCCAGAAAACTCAGTCTCAGGAATGGGCTGACTTTGTTGATTGTGCCACTAAGGCTTTGGAAGGCAGGTTGCTGGGTAGCAAAGTTACTGATTATACAGGGTTGTACAATCTGATCATGAGAGAACAGATTTTAAATAACTGTCAGAACCAGTTGTTGCATCAGCACCCTGTTGACTCAGATCTGACCTCTCCGCAAGAATTGGGAAAGAAGGCAGACAGATGGGTCAGAACAAGGGTCAAGCAGAACCAGGCTCAGAACCAGGGTGGTCAGAAGAAAGCAGACCAAATGGGTAGTAACAAGAGTGAACAAAATGACCAGAAGTCTTCGACAGGTCCCCAACAAGCCAAAGAGGGTAGGGGTCAGGCTTCACAGCAGAAAAAGAAGACTCAAGAAGGCCAGTCAAAAAGGTGGTGCCAATACTGTAAAAGTAAAACTCACTGGTTTAGTGAGTGCACCAAGAAAGGATGGTAAACTCCTACCACTACAGCCCCTAAGGCAACTGCACCCCCTAGTACAGTCAGTAGTGGTAGTGCACCTCCCAAGGGATTAGTTGGGTTAACCTTGGGATCTGAGGGGTATGACAACTTAGTTGGCACACTCACTCAGGCTGTCCTTGTCTGTACAGGGGATGTGGATATATCCCCTGATGTCAGTCCCAATACTTTGGGCAAATACAGGCAGACACCTTTAATTAATGGAAAAGTGGCTCAGGCCTACTGGGACACTTGTGCCAGTGTCACAATGGTGACACCTAGCTTTGTGGACCCTGGACAGATCATGCTAGGTCCAGATTACCTAGTGACCAATGCCAGCAATGTCCCTACCCACCATAGTATGGCAATTGTTGATTTCTCCTGGGGAGGGGTACGTGGCCAAAAGAAAGTTGTGGTTAGTTCAGACCTCCCAGTGGAATGTTTGTTGGGCAATGATTTGGAAACATCACTATGGTCAGAAGTGGAGCAGAGGACTCACATGGAAATGTTAGGCTTGCCAGCACATGTCCTTGCTGTGACTAGGTCGCAGGCCAAAAGATGCCCCACTGAACAGGTGCTGGATCCTGGAACAATGGACCAGACACCTTCCAAGAAGAGGAGCAGTAGGGTTAAGGCATTGCCTTCCCCCTTGCCCCAGGTTGTGGATCAAGTCTCGGAGGAGGCTGACCTTAAAGAACTGAGGGAAAGTGAGCCTAAAGAGCTTGAACCTGATCAGGTTGAGTTTCTGGGCTCAGGGGGACCCCCCAGGGAAGACCTGGGGAAGGCACAGTTAGACTGCCCATCACTTGAACCCCTCAGACAGCAGGCTGCTGCTGAGGGGTTCAAGGTGTCCACAGGTGCCCACAGGGTATACTGGGAAGATGGACTCCTGTACTCTGAGTCAAGAGACCCCAAACCTGGTGCAACCAGGAGGCTGGTCATCCCCTTGTCTCAGAGAGGTTTCCTTCTCACCTTGGCCCATGAGATTCCCCTTTCAGGACACTTAGGCCAGACAAAGACTTGGGACAGACTTATCTCACACTTTCACTGGCCTCACATGAATGAAGATACCAAGGAGTTTTGTCGCTCCTGTGTCACTTGCCAAGCCAGTGGTAAGTCAGGTGGCACAACAAAGGCCCCCCTTATACCACTACCTGTGGTGGGGGTACCCTTTGAAAGAGTGGGGATTTACATTGTTGGTCCAATGGAACCCCAGACATTATCAGGGCACATGTTTATACTGGCGGTGGTGGACCATGCCACCAGGTATCCTGAAGCTATTCCCCTTAGGACCACTACAGCACCTGTTGTGGCAAGAGCCCTAGTTGGAGTGTTCTCCAGAGTGGGCTTACCTAAGGAGGTTGTCTCTGACAGAGGTGCAAACTTCATGTCAGGATATCTGACTGCTATGTGGAAGGAATGTGGTGTCAACTACAAGTTCACCACACCCTATCACCCACAGTGCAATGGGCTTGTTGAGAGATTCAACAGGACCCTTAAAGGGATGATTCATGGACTACCTGAAAAGCTCAGGCGTAGATGGGATGTCCTGATACCCTGCCTCTTGTTTGCTTACAGAGAAGTCCCACAGAAGGGGGTTGGCTACAGCCCTTTTGAACTTCTGTATGGGCATCCTGTAAGAGGGCCCCTTTGTTTGGTGAAGGAAGGATGGGAGAGACCTCTCAAAAAGCCTGCACCCAACATTGTGGGCTATGTACTTGGTCTCCGCTCCAGGATGGCTGAGTACATGGAAAAGTGTAGTTATGAGCCTGAGGGGAACCTCGGACTGCTAGAGGCACTGGAGATGGGCCAGAGGCCTTTAGAAAATTCCAAACATATATTTAAATCTCTGATTCTGCTATGTTTGTCAATCACATTTATTTCTAATGTGTTCACTTCGTTTAAATTCTTTTCAAAAACATGAAACAAAAAATGCATACATTATTCCATATCTGTATATTATACATACATGACTAGTTGAAAATATTCCCTTGCCATATTCCCAAGTCACATATTTTTAGCACTCCAAAATAAATGAATAAATCGCACGTGTTTCAATTCACAAAATGAATATCAGAGTCCCAATGCATTTCGGGTTGCACATTCAACCCTCCGTCAGGGGATTAACAATATGTAGATGAAGGTTCAAATGTCTTGTAAATATCAGCGTCCTGTAGTTCAAATTATACGGGATCTATAAAACAGCAACAGAGCAAAAACTGTTTCCAATGTTCACATAGACAATGCAATGTACATAAACACAAAGCTGGGAAGTGCCACTGGGAGCTCCCTCAGAAAAGGAAAAGGAAAAAGCATGCCTTTGAAAAGTAACCACTGTAACCTTCCCGTGAGAAAAAAGGAGTAGGGCAGTCTGTAAATGATACGAGTGAAGAACCAAGCGAATTTGAATGAATAGGATATAGCAGTGAAAGGTACCATGAGAAAGTAGGAACCCGTGCTGAGATAAGAAAAATAATCGTGCCGACCCGTGCTCAACTCAAAATAGAAATGCTCTGAAATACGTGTAAACATACCTATGCTCTTACTAAGTTTACTGGCGACCAATTTATGCATCCACACACAGGTCAAAGCATTAAACTAAGAAGCAACTCAGACTGTACTACAGAAGGAGTTATATACTCAATCAAATGCCCATGCGGCTTGGTTTTGTGAGTTGAAACACATGCGATGTATTCATTTATTTTGGAGTGCTAAAAATATGTGACTTGGGAATATGGCAAGGGAATATTTTCAACTAGTCATATATGTATAATATACAGATATGGAATAATGTATGCATTTTTTGTTTCATGTTTTTGAAAATAATTTAAACAAAGTGAACACATTAGAAATAAATGTGATTGACAAACATAGCAGAATCAGAGATTTAAATATATGTTTGGAATTTTCTAAAGGCCTCTGGCCCATCTGCAGTGCCTCTAGCAGTCCGAGGTTCCCCTCGGGCTCATAACTACACTTTTGTTAACACATAGGGAGTTGGGCACACACCCTATCAACTAGAGTGCAGGCTAAAACTAACAAAGGTGATAAAAGATATCTATTAACTTGCAAACACATGGTGTGCAGATCCACCCCACCCCAATAGTATTTTGAGTACATGGAAAGGCATCTAAAAACCTGGAGGCAAGCCAAGAACTCCAAAAAGCTTGGCATGACCAAAAGGCTGTCCTGACTGTGTACAAACCTGGACAGAAGGTGTGGGTGCTGGAGCCAGTGGCCCCAGCAGCACTCAAAGACAAATGGTCTGGGCCCCACACAATCATTGAGCAAAAGGGAGAGGTCACCTACCTGGTGGACCTTGGAACTCCCAGGAGCCCCCTCAGGGTGCTCCATGTAAACAGGCTCGAGGCATATGTCGACAGGAAGGACATGAGCTTGCTCATGGCCACAGATGAGGGACAGGAGGAGGAGAGTGACCCTCTACCAGACCTGCTCACTCAGAACCCTGATGATGGGTCAGTAGATGGTGTTGTCTTTTGTGGCAGCCTCTCTGAGCATCAGCAAAAGGATTGCAAACAAGTTCTTCAATCCTTTAGACTTATGTTCTCTCTGACACCCAGTCAAACCAATTGGTGTACCCATGAGGTTGACATTGGTGACAGTCTGCGAGTCAAGAGTAAAATCTACAGACAGCCTGATCATGTCAGAGACTGCATCAAAACAGAAGTGCAGAAAATGTTGGAGCTGGGAGTCATTGAGCCCTCAGATAGCCTTTGGGCTAGTCCAGTAGTTCTAGTGCCAAAGCCTCACAACCAGCGTGGTAAGAAAGAGATGAGGTTTTGCGTAGACTACAGAGGCCTCAATGCAGTCACTAAGACTGATGCCCACCCAATACCAAGAGCAGATGAACTTATAGACAGATTGGCTTCTGCCAACTACTTAAGTACATTTGACCTGACAGCTGGGTATTGGCAAATCAAGTTAGCTGAGGAGGCCAAGCCCAAAACAGCATTTTCTACCCCTGGTGGGCATTATCAGTTTGTGGTAATGCCCTTTGGTTTGAAAAATGCACCTGCCACCTTCCAAAGGCTGGTGAATCAAGTTCTCACTGGGTTGGATGACTTCTGTGCAGCATATCTTGATGATATAGCTGTCTTTAGCTCTACCTGGGAGGATCACCTGGTCCACCTGAGGAAAGTGTTAGAGGCTCTGCAGAAGGCAGGTCTCACTATCAAGGCCACAAAGTGCCAGATAGAGCAGACACAGGTTGTATACCTGGGCCACCTTGTAGGTGGAGGCCAGGTTCAGCCATTGGAGAGCAAGATACAGGCCATCAAGGACTGGGCTCCTCCAACCACCCAGACTCAGGTTCGAGCTTTCTTGGGCCTGACTGGATATTACAGGAAATTTGTCAGAAATTATGGATCAATTGTGACTCCACTTAATGACCAGACAAGTAAAAAGATGCCAACGAAAGTTCAGTGGACAGCAAGCTTTCAAAAAGCATTCGATGACCTAAAGCAGGCCATATGCACAGCACCTATCCTAAAGAGTCCAGCTACTCCAAATCATTCATTGTCCAAACAGATGCTTATGAGTTGGGTGTGGGAGTTGTTCTATCTCAGCTGAATTTTGACGGTCATGACCAGCCCATTGCTTTTATTAGCAGAAGGCTGACCCCCAGAGAGAAGAATTGGTCAGCTATTGAGAGGGAGGCCTTTGCTGTGGTTTGGGCCCTGAAGAAACTGAGGCCATACTTGTTTGGCACTCATTTCAAGATTCAGACCGACCATAAGCCCCTCTTGTGGCTAAATCAGATGAAGGGTGAAAACCCCAAACTACTTAGGTGGTCCATTTCCCTACAGGGGATGGATTTTACAGTGGAGCATAGACCTGGCACTGATCATGGCAATGCAGATGGGCTCTCCAGGTATTTCCACTTAGAGCAAGAAGACTCACCTGGTCAAGGTTAGTTTATTGTCCCAAAGTTTGGGGGGGGGGGTCATGTAGGAGAGTAGGGTCTGCAATCCTATGATCACCCCAGATTTTTGCTTTTTGCTTCACTGGTTTACGACTTTCCCTGGCTGTGGGCCTGCTAATCAGACCCACAGCCTAGCTGTTCTCTCTCTAAATTGACACGTGTACCTTAGGTGCATTTACCATTTGGTACTGGGCCACCTTATCAGTCCCTGTATACAGGGCATAGGTGTACCCAGGGTCTACCAGGGGCTGCAGCATGTATTATGCCACCCCTGGCTGGCCATCTAAATCTGACACAACTGGCTGCACGACAGCTGGGGCAAGGTGGTGTAAACACCCTTTGCTTTAGATATAGTATTCCTATATCTAACCCTAAAATGGACACATGTATTCCTATCAGTCACTCCTATGGCAGGCCTTAAACAATCCTGAAGGCAGAGTGCTTGGAATTATGTGAGATGGTGCTCTGGCATGAGCTGAGCCCGTTTGCAGCTTGCGGAACCAAGTCCTAATAGCTGTTCCATGATAACGCGTACCATATACTCTTAAGTGCCTTATAATCCTCGCGGTTATTTGCCAACTTTGGTATCGCTTTATCAAAACATGTCGAGTAAGGTGTCATACGAATTGGAATACTAACCCCTCGCCAATTCTGGCGACAGGGTTAGCATTCCACCCGTCTAGAGGGACACGACATGTATGTAACTGTGAACCCCGGTTAAAGCTTAACACAGCCTCAGCTCCACAAAATGGATTCTGCCACAACAGACACAAGTCTGACCTCCTGCTGCTGGGAGTCCTTCCAGCGAGGAGAGCTTGGACAAAGGGTTTCCTGTCAGGGGCGGTGCTAGCACCATCCCATACAGGGTTTTGTGTATCCCAGGTAGGCAGGGCTGAGAGGAAGGTGACTGCAAGTGGCATCCCGGTGCTCACTGTGCATATGCCGGCTCAAACCAGTTCCAGGGGCACACCAGCCCTTGAGCTGGGGAGAGACTGGACAAAGGAGAGGGGTGTAACCACCCCCCTCCTGGTCCCACCCATGGGCAGGACCTAGTCGCGTGCCAGCCCCTTTTCTTAGGATAAAGGTAGGAGCGGGCCCCCTTCCCAAATTAGATAATTCTGAATCTTGACTACTTTCCACGAAAGAACTCTTGAACATTTCTGAAGACTCTCCCTTGTGTCTAAGGAGTAGCCACCCTGCACCAGCGGGCACCATCTAAGCGCTGCGGTTTGCTGTAAGTCCATCCTCAGGATCAAGACTGCCCAGCTCGACGAGACCCGGATTCCCTGCCATCTCTGACCTCTACCTGCATCATCAGCCCAGCTGAGATTCGTGGGTGCGACGAGACCCGAGGGACCGGCCATCATCAAGACCTGCACGACGCTTATCCAGCACGACCGCCGAGGGATCCTCGAGTGAGTGCTTTGGGGTTTGAGAAGCCCTAACCCTGAGCAGCTGCAGCACCAAAGTCCAGCCCCCCAGTATCCACGAGATCTGCGTGGGGCCCTTCTGCTCTTTGCTGCTCACCGCGTTGTCCGGTCACTTGCCTGCTGGCTAGTGGACCTCCCGACGACGAACCATGACGATTGCATCACTGGTCTGGTTGCTCCAGACTGGCCCTTGCTCCCTTCCAAGAGAGGAGCACCCCGGACCCTCCTGGTCCACCCCAGACGCCATCTTGAGTCCACCGCGTGGGCTTGCCTTTGCCAAGGTTTGTTGCCCCAATCCTGGGTCCAGCATCGCCGACAGCAGACACCTTCGTGGGACAGCTCGCACCTCCAACCTGGTTGCCGACAAGGCCTCCTGGTCCGAGAGACTGCAGAGCCCAGCGTCGCCCACTCACCTGGTCGAGGTGACTTCATCCGGTGCCATCCTGGTGCCCACCTAATCACTGGCTAGTGATTAAGAACTGAGTCCCCTCTGCTTTCAGGTCGTCTCCATCACCGATCCAGGCTTGGATCACATCGAACTTCTTCACTGGTCGCCTGCCAGCAACTTCTTCTTTCAGGCTCCATAGACTGTAACGAGGATTCCCGACGTCTTTTGAACCCTATGCAGCCGCAGCCCCTGGGTTAGGTAACCTGAGCATTTCGGTGCTCCAACGTAGGTTCACTATCTAAGTGTCCAGATCCTTTTTCGTTTTCAGCCTATCTAGTCGGATTTGTCCGATAACTGTAACTTTACGAAATCTAGCATCCTTAGACTTTGTCCCGCATCCCGCGTGAGAGTGCACACTCTGCACCCGATCTCCCTAGGCCTCCTGCTCCTAAACTTAGGGTTCTGTATTGTAGTCCTAGCGATCCTGAAGCCTCTGGATCTTGTTACTTACCTGCTAGTATTTCGCATTCCACTTTTAGTGTATATGGTTTTTCGTGCCCCTCAGGCATTTGTGTAAATTGTGCAACTTAAAGTATTTTCTTAAGAGTTTTGTATTGTGCTTAGCTCCCTGACTCATAAAGAGTTCAGGGTAGACTTGGTATAAATAAATATCCTTTTATTTTCATAACAACTTGTGTGGTGTCCTTTCACTTGGTGTTCAAGGGGTATATGTGATGGTATAACAGCTGGCTTAACACGCCCTCTAGAGTTTAGCCTAAAGACTGCTCTTGTCTATGCTGCTAGGATAGCTGGTCTATAAGGTTGACTTACAACCAATCATCAATAAGGGTCGTTTGGAATGATACACAGTGATCACTAGAATAGTGAGCACTATATATCAGGCCAACTTCTCACAGGCAGCACCTGAGGACTCCTCTCCATCTGAATCTTGTTCCAATAAGGAAGATGGAGGTAAAGGTGAAATCTGTGTCCATGACGTGAATTCCGCAGATTTGCTGATGGTCGCCGAAGCCCTTGACGACTGAAAAGATCGAATAGAGATCATAGTCTTCGACTGCGGCGATTTAAATGCCTTTGCCGTTGAAAGTATGATCTTCGTCGACGGTGTCGTCGACGACATAGTCCCCGTCGACATCTTCGTCGTCGAGACTTTGGTCGTCGACGTCGTCGTCGTCGACGGTCTCTTCGTCGACGGAACAGTCATACTCGTCGACGTTGTCGTCGTCGACGTTGTCGCCGTTGAAGCTGCTTTAAATCCTGTCGTCGACAAAGCCGCCGTCGTCGAAACAGTCATCGTCGACGGTGAAGTCGTCGACCGAGCTGAAGATTTTTCCACAGATTTAGCAGTAGAAGCCAGGGAACTGGTCGATGGAGCAGACCCTGTCCCTTTATGACCTGACAGCTTCTTGAGAGGAGTAAAAGGGAGAGATGACGCTGCTTTCTCCCTTGATTTAATCTTTTTACATTCCACTTTTTCCTCAGAAAGAGAGGCCTTTCTCTTTTTAGGTGTCAGTTTAGAAGATTCCTCCCCAGAATCTGAGTCTGATGTGACCTTCTTGTTTTGAAGCCACAACAGCAATCGAGCCTCTCTGTCTCTCAGAATTTTAGCAGAGAAGGTTCTACAATATTTACAATCATTGGCCACATGCTTAGGATGAAGACAATATAGGCAGTCCTTGTGAGGATCCTCAGAGAAAAGCCTGGCCTTACCACAGGATCTGCAAGGCCTGAACAGCCTCTTTTTAGAGCTTTCAGCCATTATGAAGAAAATAGGCACACACAATACCTTAATCCAGTAGAAAATATAGTAGAAGTAAAAGGTCAATAGTTCACTCAGGAACAGCAAAACTGAGCAGAGCTCAGGGAGACTCCTTTCTCACACGAAGGCGGTTGGAAATCTGAGGCAGGAAGCTTCGGCTGGGGAGTGTGAGGGCAGGGCACCAATGCTGATTGGCTAACTTTTGGACCAAACAATGAGGAGGTCTGGTTATCAAATACTACAGTCCCTATGGGCTTTTCTATGCAGTTTTCTTCTCTATGATACTGCTTTGGTCATTCTGTTACCGTGAGACTTCCACCATGACGACGGGGAAGATACAAGCATGTGAATCTATGAAAGATGTAATACTGGAGAAGCCAGCTGTTTTACCATATGTAACCCCGTGAATACCAAATGAAAGGACACCACACTGGTTATATATAAAATATATATGTATTTATTACTAACACAACCCCTCTGAACTCTTTATGAGGTCAGAGGCCAAAGCACATAACAAGATACTTAATTATCATACAATAAGTTGCACAAAATACAGTTGAGCCCTAGGGGCGTTGCAAACCATATACTAAAATAGAGGTATAAGAACCATGTCACGAACAAGGAGTAGGCCTAGGGCCTAGGGAATTGCTAGGGCTACACTGAACTACCAAAGGTTAGGGAGCAGGAGGCCCACGGGAAGCGTGTACAGTGTCTTAACACACGCAAGTTACTATAGGGATACAATGGGAAGTTAAAAGTTAGAAGCTAGTTGATTTAGGACACTTCCTGATGGACTAGGAGAAAGCTACTGAAAACTAGGACACTTGGATAGTCAATACCCACAGGAGCACCGGAGTACTCGCATTACCTCACCCACAGGAGCCGGGTGCATAGGTGTCACGTTGTGTCGGGTTTCGTAGCTGAATCCTATGGAGACCTGTGAAAAGATGCTGCAGGCGACCAGGAGAGAAGTGTCCAGTTGGATCCAAGGGTGGTTCGAGGATGAAGAGTACTGAAAGCAGAGGGGACAGAGTCTGGGTCACTAGCCAGTGACCAGGAAGGAACCAGGCGATGTCGTGAAGCAATCAGTTGATGTGGTGAAGCTTGTCTCTGCAGCCACGAGGTTCAGGAGGCGTTGACAATGACCAGGCGCTGGAATTGAGCTGTCCAACGATGGATCTAGATGTCTGCGGCGTCAGGACCCGGATTGGACCCAACGAGTCTTGGAAAATAAAACCCACGCAGGAATCGAATATTCGCTTCTAGTCAGACCAGCAAGGTCTGGGGGTCTTCTCCTTTTCAGGGAAGCAGGAGCAGGCCTGGAGCAACCAGGCCAACGGTGTAGATTCAAAGGTTCGCCTTCACACAGGCCACTAGCCAGCGGGCAAGTGACCGGAAAGGCATGTCAAGCTCAAAAGCAACGGCAGGCCCCACGCGGCACTCGTGGAGTGTGGAGGGCTGTGCGTTGGTGCAAATGTGGCTGGGGCTGGGGCTTCTCAATCCCCAATGCACAACTTCGAGGGTGCATCAGAAGCAGCACAATTAGCAATAAGCAGGTTTTCCAAGATGTCCGGTCACACGTCTCTCGTCACCTCCATGGGTCTCAGCTCTGCTGCAGATGTGGATCGGGGTCATAGAAGTCCAGTTCCTGTCTGGCTCTGTGCTCGAGCTCCGGCAGGAGCATCGACAAAGCAAACCAGCAAGTCGCTGTTGGTGCCTGTTTGCACAGGGTGGAATAAACAACAGAAGTGCAAATACTGTGACTGATTTCACAGAAAACAACTCAATCGGGACCCAAACTAACAATGATTCAATTGCTAGTCGGCTTTTGAAATAAATCAATTGTATTTATTTATATATATTTGAAATATCTTATTTTTTTGTACATACTAACACACAATAGAAAAATGCTTTTTACATGTGTATATATATAAGGAACACCAACAGAAGATAGACAGAATAATTTGCAGTAGGACAAGCAGTCCGTGTAGTGAACACAATCTTTCATATATCAATCGTTCCACATTCACACTCACATTCCATACATACCATAATCAACATTGTGCATGTGAGATAAAACGAACAAGAACGTAAATGAGGTCAGGCAAACCAAGTTGAAAGCAAATCACAAAAAGCATTAAAAGTATTGAAGGGTACTCAATATCACAACAATTGTATAACAAACAAGATGTATACAATTCCTTTCTGACCACAAAACCTAAACAACAAAAGGTACACAAGGTCGACGCGTTTCGAATCGGACCCTTTGTCCGATTCTCATCAGGACCATCAGGGAACCATCTTGACAAGGCGGTTGACGTATACCGGCGTGCGGAAGACTGCGAGACGCCCCGGTTATCGCTGCAAGAGAAGCCAACACAAGCCAGCGGCTCTGAATTGGCGATCCTTACTTAAACAATTGGAACGGGACCCTGAGCAATTTTCCACGTCCCAGAGCCTTTACAAAAAAAGCGCCTTGTCAAGATGGTTCCCTGACTTTTATTTTGAACGCAGCCCCCCTGGATTTAACAACACCTGACACAGCACATCTCCGTGCCCCAACACTGATTACACTCAGATTTTCTGGTCCTGATGAGAATCGGACAAAGGGTCCGATTCGAAACGCGTCGACCTTGTGTACCTTTTGTTGTTTAGGTTTTGTGGTCAGAAAGGAATTGTATACATCTTGTTTGTTATACAATTGTTGTGATATTGAGTACCCTTCAATACTTTTAATGCTTTTTGTGATTTGCTTTCAACTTGGTTTGCCTGACCTCATTTACGTTCTTGTTCGTTTTATCTCACATGCACAATGTTGATTATGGTATGTATGGAATGTGAGTGTGAATGTGGAACGATTGATATATGAAAGATTGTGTTCACTACACGGACAGCTTGTCCTACTGCAAATTATTCTGTCTATCTTCTGTTGGTGTTCCTTATATATATACATGTAAAAAGCATTTTTCTATTGTGTGTTAGTATGTACAAAAAAATAAGATATTTCAAATATATATAAATAAATACAATTGATTTATTTCAAAAGCCGACTAGCAATTGAATCATTGTTAGTTTGGGTCCCGATTGAGTTGTTTTCTGTGAAATCAGTCACAGTATTTGCACTTCTGTTGTTTATTCTAGTATTGGACTCTGCTTTACTGTGGATGAGTCAAAGCCCTTGTTTGTTGTGATATGTTTGCACGGGGTGGTCACTCCTTGATCACAAGGGAGATTCTTCAGTCTTCTAGTTGCAGTAGAATGTCGAAGGTCCAGAGTTTCGTTTCCAGTTTCAGTTCAGGATAAATCTAAAGTCTCTAGACTCAGCTCCTACCAATATACTGATTAAAGGGGCTAGATTACCTGTTAGGTCCCTCCTATGGGTGGGACCAGGGAAGGGGGTGGTTACACCCCTTTCCCTTTGTCCAGTTTCGCGCCAGAGCTGGGGCTGGAGTGCCTCAGCAACTGGTTTCAACTGGACAATGCATGGAGCACCTTGTGTGCCCCAGGCAGTGTCTTATTTCATTCAGCCCTCCCTGCCCCAATACACTATGGCCTGTCTGGGGTGGTGCTAGCACCTCCCAAGACAGGAAACCTATTGTCCAAGCCTACCTCGCTGGAAGGACTCCCAGCAGCAGGAGGTCAGACTTGTGTCTGTGGCAGCTGTGAGAAGTTGGCCTGATATATGATGCTCACTAGTTCTAGTGATCACCTTGTATCAGTCCAAACAACCCTTATGGTGATTGGTTGTAAGTCAACCTTATAGACCAGCTATCCTAATGGTAGCAAGGACAAAGCAGTCTTTAGGCTAAACTCTTTTGTATTTATTAACTAACATACACCTCTGAACTCTTTATGAGGTCAGAGGGCTAAGCACATGACGAACTCTTAGGAAAAATACGTTTAAGTTGCACGATTTACAATGGTGCCCTAGGGGCACGACAAACCATATACTAAGTAAGTGGAATGTGAAAGTCAATCAAAGGAATGGAGCTGTCCAGAGGCTGTAGGATCGCTGGGATCACACTATACTAACTTGAGGTAAGTGATAGGAGGCCCACGGAACGCGTGTGCAGAGTGTGAACTCACACGCGAGATGCGTACAAACGTCTATGGACAGTACAGTTTAAGAAAAAGGTGAGTACGGACGTCCCTGACTAGATAGGACCAAAACGACTGTGGAACTGGACACTAGGAGAGTCAAGCTACCCTTGAGCACCGAAATGCTCGTGTTACGTCACCCACAGGCTGCGGGTGCATAGGTGCCAAGTCGTGTCGGGTTCCGTCGTTGAAGTCAATGGAGCCTGGAGGAAAAGATGCTGCAGGCGGTCAGGAGGAAGATGTCCGGTGTGATCCAAGGGTGGATCAGTGAAGAGAAGAACCTGAAGGCAGAGGGGACAATGTTCAAAGTCACTAGCCAGTGACTGGAGTGGAACCAGGAGTGCAACCAGATGTCGTCGTCGCGATCAAGTGAAGGTGGACGCTTGTCTCTGCAGCCACGTGGACCAGGTGGTGTCTTCGACGACCAGGATGGAGGCACGAGCTGTCCCATGCAGGCTCTCGCTGTCGGCGGTGTCGTCTCCGGATTCGGGTTTAACAGGCCTTGGCACAGGATGCTGGAGGGCTGATCTTCGGTGCAGGAGCTGCTCGGGGTCGGGGCTTCTCAGTCCCCAAAGCACTTGGACGAGGATGCCTCTGAAGTCGAGCTGGAGCGAATGCTGCTTCTTTCAAGATGGCCGGTCCCACGTGTCTCGTCGCACCCACGGGTCTCAGCTCTGCTGCAGATGTGGGTTGAGGTCGGAGAGGTCTGGGAATCCGGGTCTCGTCGGGCTCTGAAGTCTGGATCCTTGCAGGAAGACGACAAAGGGAAGCCGCTGTACGCTGATGGTGCCTGCTGGTGCAGGGTGGACACTCCTTGCCCACAAGGGAGATTTCTTCCGTCTTCTGTGGAGCAGAACGTCGAAGTCCAGAGTTTCTTCTTGTGAAGTTGATCAGGATAACCTAATCTGGAATGGGACCAGCTCCTACCTTTATTCAGCTAAAGGGGGCTGCACTACGACTAGGTCCCTCCTCTGGGTGGGACCAGGAAGGGGGGTGGTTACACCCCCTTTCCTTTGTCCGGTCTTGCGCCAGCTCTGGGGCTGGAGTGCCCCAGGAACTGGTTTGGACCGGTGTATCCACAGGGACACCTTATGTGCCCCAGGCATGTCTCATTCCTTTCAGCCCTGTCCTACCTAATACACAAAATCCTGTCTGGGGTGGTGCTAGCACCTCCCAAGGCAGGAAACCCTTTGTCCGAGCCTCCCTCGCTGGAAGGACTCCCAGCAGCAGGAGGTCAGACTTGTGTCTGTGGTGGCAGCATCCATTTTGTGATGCTGAGGCTCGAGTTAACTTTAACCGGGGTTCACAGTTACATACATGTCGTGTCCCTCTAGAACAGAGGTCTTCAAACTTTTTGGCTCAGAGCCCCCCCCTAAGCAAAATGTTTTGAGGTCGGGCCAACCTCCAAAATTTTTTGCAAGGATTGGGGGAGCAGGAGGGCCATGGCTGTGCACAGGAGGCAGGGCTTATGAGATGATTTCAAGAGAACTTTCTCTATAGCTTATAAACCGGACTAGCTATGAGATTTATAAAACAGCAAATGCATCAAACAAAAACATATATTATCCCAAACATACTTATTCCCATAATTGGGGTGTTAAACTGGAACTAATGGGGTGAAATATTTCCCTTGACAGTAATGCCATGAGTTAAAATGACAAAATAAAGAAGTAATGCTAACCGCATAATGTGCCGCATTGTTCCGCATAATTTCCCTGTTCCTGCTGCATAATTTAGTCAAACCTGCGGCATGATGTGGTCCTCTCCTGATAAGTTATTGCAGCAGCTCTGCTCAAAAATTCATGGTTGCAAAGATTTGAATTTCACACATTACTAAACCAATTCTCTCCCCCCCCTCCTCCCACCCCCTTGCTACCTTACTCTCAGCAGGAAACAAGCAGAAGTTACCCTGGTGTGCACCCAATGTCAGTTGCAACGAAATACACTGGAGAGTGTGGTAAAACCAAGTACAATTCACACTTGCTCAGACTGCATTGAGATGTGGCGCACTGTGAAAGGCCTAGTGTCATTGACAGTTGTAGAAGAGCACCCATAAAAGACAGTATTTAATTTTACAGAACACTGATTATAATATTGCTCTGTTTTGGTCATAAACGTAAAAAAAAGAACGAAACAATTCCATGAATATAGCTACATACATAATTGCTTTTTCAGAGGTGTATAAAGAAAGCACTGAAGCAATGCAGAATTGCACACAAACTGTCCATATATACAGCAGAGTGGACATTTCACAGCTACATAGGTGCGTGCATGCATTTAGAGCACAAGGTGTGGTGTTTCATAGATGAAGGGCAATAACAGAATTTTCAAGAGTCTGTTGATGCCCCAAGATCTTGAGTAGATGGACTAGTTTCATGCTTTGGTGTCTGTCTGAATAGAGTTTAAAAAGATTGTGCTTTCACGTACGAGCAGCTTGCAGCTCGAACACTCAATGGGAAAGCTTCTCCTGCATGTTATTTCACACCACCTGAAGGAATAATCATGGCTGCAGCTTTTAGTGATTTTTTTTTTTTATAGATTCGGGTCAGAGAGATGTAATAATCTATTCAAGGCAGCACAGCTCCTAATATATAGTTAAAGCTGAGGGGCTCCTAACCGTTGAATATTTCTCCTGTTTTTAAACAGGCCTTTTTTCACGTCACCCTAAGACTGAATCTAGAAGACCTCATGTCACCAAATCTTAAAAAAATAAAATAAGTTGAAGTAGAGAGATTGGGCCTTGGGCCATCACTCTTAAGCCGTTCTCTTTCATTTGGAGGCTAGATCGGGCTTTTTTATTTTTTTTACCAAATTCTTTGACCCTGCCAGCACACTCCCTGACCCCCACCCCCACGCCACTGATCACAGTTCACACTTCTCGTCTCCGAGTATATGAAGACAGCCTGGAATGCAGCAAATTAACATCGCTGCACTTCCAGGCCATCTTCATTTACATGTACTTTCAGAGGCATTCACGCCCCCCTGGGAACCCATCGGCGCCCCCCCCCCCCAGGGGGGCGCGCCCCACAGTTTGAGGATCTCTGCTCTAGAAGGGTGGAATGCTACCCCCGTTGCCAGAATTGGCGAGGGGGTAGTATTCCAATTTGTATGACACCTTACTCGACATGTTTTGATAATGCTATACCAAAGTTAGCATTTGACCGCGAGGTTCATAATGCACTTCAGAGTATATGGTATAGCGTTATCATGGAACAGCTATTAGGACTTGGTTCAGCAAGCTGCAAACGGGCTCAGCTCATGCCAGAGCACCATCTCACATAATTCCAAGCACTCTGCCTTCAGGATTGTTAAGGCCTGCCATAGGAGTGACTGATAGGAATATATGTGTCCATTTTAGGGTTAGATATAGGAATACTATATCTAAAGCAAAGGGTGATTACACCACCTTACCCCAGCTGTCGTGCATCCAGTTGTGTCAGATTTAGATGGCCAGCCAGGGGTGGAATAATACATGCTGCAGCCCCTGGTAGGCCCTGGGTACACCTATGCCCTGGGTACAGGGACTGATAAGGTGGCCCAGTACCAATTGGTAAATGCACCTAAGGTACACATGTCAATTTAGAGAGAGAACAGCTAGGCTGTGGGTCTGATTAGCAGGCTCACAGCCAGGGAAAGTCGTAAACCAGTGAAGCAAAAAGCAAAAATCTGGGGTGATCATAGGATTGCAGACCCTACTCTCCTACAGAGACAGTCAGAGATAGGGATGTGATAGGCATTCGTTAGAGATGAAGAGAGGTGAAAATCAACTGAGAGAGGTAAAAAAGGTGGCAGATGAGAGGTTATAAAGAGACAGCCAAATAAGCAAAAGCAATATCCTCGAAAGGGCATTATTAGTCTCAAAAGAGAGGGATGAGAAAGATACGTACCGGTTAGAGAGAGAGAGGTGAGAAAGGGACAAGCTAAAAGAGGAAATTAGGCGACAGACAGGTGAGAATGGGGCAGCAGAGAGTGAGAAAGAGGGGCGAAGTGATGGTGGGCATGATAAAGAGACAGGTGACAAAGAGACAGTGAGGAGAGAGAGTAGGGAAAATTAAGAGGCAGATACAGATGAGAAAGAACTGAGAGAGGGTGGGGAGATAGGAGAGAGCATGGAGATAGAGAGACATGTTAGAAAGAGAGCAGAGGGGGAAAGAGATAGCAAATTGATAAAGGAACAGGCATGATATAAAGAGACAGGTATAGAGAAGAGGTAGAAAAGAAGAAATTAGCGCATTTGCACCACTCTTCGCTGCTCACTCACAGATTCTCGCTTTTGGGGGTCCAGAATTCGACAGTCCCTTCCCAGTCCACCGCAGCCATTAACAGGCTGTTTGAGTGGAGGGAGGCGTGACTGCAGATACTCACTTCCTGTGTGCTGTGCTCCGCCGCCATTTTGGGTGAGGAGACGATCTAGGCTATAGAAAATTTGGCACTAGCCCCAGTGAAAATGGGCCGATGGCGCGGAAGCACAGTTGGTTCTTGCTCACAGCACACAACTGACGCGCTAGAGGTTAGCCTGGTTGTGGGAAGCGGTGGGTGATTTTACTGTGTGTGCGCCCTCGTGTGTTTCATAATCTGTTTTAACATGGGTGAAAGGAACGTGACGCTGCAATTTTACTCTGCTTATATTTGTTTTAAAATTTGCGCATTTGCACCACTTTTCGCTGCTAACTTACTGATTCCTGATTTTGGGGGCCAGAATTCGACAGTCCTTCCCCGGTCCACCGCAGCCATTAGCAGGCTGTTTGAGTGGAGGGAGGCATGACTGCAGATACTCACTTCCTGTGTGCTGTGCTCCAACGCCATTTTGGGTGAGGAGACGTCTCGGCTATGGAAATTTCAGCACTAGCCCCAGTTAAAAGGGGCCGATGGCGCGGAAGCGCAGTTGATTCTTGCTTACAGCACACAACTGACGGGCTAGAGGTTAGCTCGGTTGTGGGAAGCTGTGGGTGTTTTAACTGTGTGTGTGTGTGCCCAGTGTGTTTCATAATCTGTTTTAACATGCATGAAAGGAACGTGATCCTGCAATTTTACTCTGCTTAGATTTGTTTAAAATGTGCACATTTGCACCACTCTTCGCTGCTCCCTCTCCCTCTTTGTCCTGTGATCTGCTGTGCCTGCTCCCGCCGTTTCTTTTTCAGGCCGCTACCTTCCCCTGCGGCCGCGCCTCCTTAGCGTCCATTCGCCACCTCGCTCCCACCTCCCAGCTGCTCCTACTTCCCTCAAACCCCTTATATGGAGGCCGCGCAGCAGACGCGCACAGCGAGCGTGACAAAGGCGCGCCAAAGGCAAGCCCGTCTGTGCCTGGACCGCGCCCAGCACCAGGACCCCTGACCCCCGGGAACGCCACGATGCCCGCCACCGCTACGGCTCCAGCACCCTGCACGCACTCAACACCGGACGATCACGTACCTGCTGCCTGGCCATTACAAAACGCACCCAAGGACCGTTCTCCTGCCATAAATGCAACTTCACCAGCATCCGACCCGCCAGCCCACCCACAGAAGAACCCAACTTCCTCAGATGCATCCTGCTCAACACCAGCTCCACCCCCAAACATGCTGTCGAACTCTGGGACCTACTCAACACCAATGCCCCAGATGTCAACTTCCTGGTGGAGACCTTTCTAGCCCCCTCCTTGGCACCTGACATCGCCATAGCCATTCCCAAAGGCTACAAGATCACCCACAAGGACCACACCAACGGGACAGAAGGAGGAATCGCCATCGTTCACAGGAACACTCTTAAAAAGTCTCAACAAACACCGACGACACCCTCAGCTCCGCTGAACACCTGCACTTCCAGATCCACACCGACCCCAACACCACCCTCAGAGGCACCCTCATCTACAGACCCCCGAGCACCGCCCACAGTTCAGCGACTCCATCATCGACCTCGTCAGGACACACGCCCTCGCCTCTACGGACTATATCCTCCTCAGGGACCTGAACTTCCACCTCGAGAACAACAACAACACCAACTCCTCCACCCTGATCGACAACCTCGGCAACCTCGGTGTGAGAAGATGGCCTGATAGGTGATGTCCACTATTCTATTGGGCACCCAGTATCAGTCCAAACAACCCTTATAGTGATGGTTGTAAAGTAAACCTTATATAACAGCTATCCTAGTGGTAGCATGGACAAAGCAGTATTAGGCTAATACTTCAGAGAGCATGTGAAGCCAATTGTTTTACCAATAATAACCCCTTGAATAGCAAATGAAAGGACACAACACAAGGTATATATAAAATATATAGGTATTTATTACTAACACAATGTGAGAAGTTGGCCTGATATATGATGCTCACTAATTCTAGTGATCACCTTGTATCAGTCCAAACAACCCTTATGGGGATTGGTTGTAAGTCAACCTTATAGACCAGCTATCCTAATGGTAGCATGGAGAAAGCAGTCTTAGGATAAACTCTTTTGGCATGTGAAGCCAGCTGTTTTACCACATATAACCCCTTTAATACCAAATGAAAGGACACCACACGGGTAGTTATGAAAATAAACAAGATATTTATAACTCACAAACTCCTCTGAGCTCTTTATGAGATCAGAGGGCTAAGCACATGACAAGACTCTTAAGAAAAATACGTTAAGTTGCACAAGTTACAATGTTGCCCTAGGGGCGCAACAAACCATATACTAAACAAGTGGTATAAGGAAGTCGATAGAAGGAATGGAGCTGTCCAGAGGCTGTAGGATTGCTGGGACTACACTACCCTAACTTTAGGTAAGTAATAGGAGGCCCACGGAACGCGTTTGCAGAGTGTGAACTCACACGCGAGATGCGTAACAACGTCTATGGACAGTACAGTTCAAGAAAAAGGTGAGTACGGACAATCCTGACTAGTTAGGACTAAAACGACTGTGAAACTGGACACTAGGAGAGTCAATCTACCCTTGAGCACTGAAATGCTCTTGTTACCTCACCAACGGGCTGCGGGTGCATAGGTGCGAAGTCGTGTCGGGTTTCTGCGTTGAAGTCTTTGGAGCCTGAAAGAAAAGATGCTGCAGGCGACCAGGAGGAAGATGTCCGGTGTGATCCAAGGGTGGATCAGGAATGCTGAAGACCTGAAAGCAGAGGGGATAATGTTCAAAGTCACTAGCCAGTGACTGGAGTGGAACCAGGAAGGAACCAGATGCTGTCGTCGAAATCAGGTGAAGAGTGGACGCTTGACTCTGCAGCCACGTGGACCAGGGGGTGTCTTCGAAAACCAGGATGGAGGCACGAGCTGTCCCACGCAGGCTCTCGCTGTCGGCAGTGTTGGTTCTGGATTCGGCGTCAACAGGCCTTGGCAAAGGCAACCCACGCGGTGAGTGGAAAAGACGTCTGGTGCGGACCAGGAGGGTCAGGGGTGCTTCTCCTTTGCAGGGAAGCAAAGCCCAGTCTGAAGCAACCAGACCAGCAGCGTTGATGTCGTGGTTCCTCGTCTAGGAGGCCACTAGCCAGCCGGCAAGTGACCAGACAACGCGTCGAGCAGCAAACAGGCAGAAGGGCCCCACATATAACCCCTTGAATACCAAATGAAAGGACACCACACAGGTAGTTATGAAAATAAACAAGATATTTATTAACTAACAAACACCTCTGAACTCTTTATGAGATCAAAGGGCTAAGCACATGACAAGACTATTAAGAAAAATACGTTAAGTTGCACAAGTTACAATGTTGCCCTAGGGGCGCAACAAACCATATACTAAACACGTGGTATAAGGAAGTCGATAGAAGGAATGGGGCTGTCCAGAGGCTGTAGGATAGCTGGGACTACACTACCCTAACTTTAGGTAAGTAATAGGAGGCCCACGGAACGCGTGTGCAGAGTGTGAACTCACACGCGAGATGAGTAACAGCGTCTATGGACAGTACAGTTCAAGAAAAAGGTGAGTACGGACAATCCTGACTAGTTAGGACTAAAACAACTATGAAACTGGACACTAGGAGAGTCAATCTACCCTTGAGCACCGAAATGCTCTTGTTACCTCACCCACGGGCTGCGGGTGCATAGGTGCGAAGTTGTGTCAGGTTTCTGCGTTGAAGTCTATGGAGCCTGAAAGAAAAGATGCTGCAGGCGACCAGGAGGAAGATGTCCGGTGTGATCCAAGGGTGGATCAGGAATGCTGAAGACCTGAAAGCAGAGGGGAAAATGTTCAAAGTCACTAGCCAGTGACTGGAGTGGAACCAGGAAGGAACCAGATGCTGTTGTCGCGATCAGGTGAAGAGTGGACGCTTGACTCTGCAGCCATGTGGACCAGGAGGTGTCTTTGACGACCAGGATGGAGGCACGAGCTGTCCCACGCAGGCTCTCGCTATCGGCAGTGTTGGTTCCGGATTCGGCGTCAACAGGCCTTGGCAAAGGCAACCCACACGGTGAGTGGAAAAGATGTCTGGTGCGGACCAGGAGGGTCTGGGGTGCTTCTCCTTTGCTGGAAGCAAAGGCCAGTCTGGGGCAACCAGACCAGCAGCATTGATGTCATGGATCCTCGTCTAGGAGGCCAGTAGCCAGCCGGCAAGTGACCAGACAACGCGTCAAGCAGCAAACAGGCAGAAGGGCCCCACGCAGATCTCGTGGATGCTGGAGGGCTGATCTTCGGTGCAGGAGCTGCTCGGGGCTGGGGCTTCTCAATCCCCAAAGCACTTCGTCGAGGTTACCTCAGAAGTTGTGCTGGAAGCGAAGTGCAGTTTCTCTAAGATGGCCAGTCCCACGTGTCTCGTCGCACCCACGGATCTCAGCTGTGCTGCAGATGTGAGTTGAAGTCGGAGAGGTTTGGGAATCTGGGTCTCGTCGGGCTCTGAAGTCTGGATCCTTGAGGGAAGACAACAAAGTGAAGCTGCTGGACGCTTGATGGTGCCTGCTTGTGCAGGGTGGACACTCCTTGCCCACGAGGGAGATTTCTTCAGTCTTCTGTGTAGAAAGTCGAAGTCCAGAGTTTCTTGTTTTAGAATTTCAGTTCAGGATTAATCTGATTTGGAATGGGACCAGCTCCTACCTTTATCCTGCTAAAGGGGGCTGCACTATCACTAGGTCCCTCCCATGGGTGGGACCAGGAAGGGGGGTGGTTACACCCCCTATCCTTTGTCCGGTCTGGCGCCAGAGCTGGGGCTGGAGTGCCCCAGCAACTGGTTTGAACCGGTGTATGCACAGGGCACCTTGTGTGCCCCAGGCATGTCTCATTCCTTTCAGCCCGGTCCTACCTAATACACAAAATCCTGTCTGGGGTGGTGCTAGCACCTCCCAAGACATGAAACCCTTTGTCCAAGCCTCCCTCGCTGGAAGGACTCCCAGCAGCAGGAGGTCAGACTTGTGTCTGTGGTGGCAGCATCCATTTTGTGATGCTGAGGCTCGAGTTAATTTAACCGGGGTTCACAGTTAGGTACATGTTGTGTTCCTCTAAAAGGGTGGAATGCTACCCCCGTCGCCAGAATTGGCGAGGGGGTAGTATTCCAATTCGTATGACACCTTACTCGACATGTTTTGATAATGCTATGCCAAAGTTAGCAATAACCGCGAGGTTATAATGCACCTAAGAGTATATGGTATAGCGTTATCATGGAAACAGCTAAAGGACTTGGTTCCGAAAGCTGTATACAGGCTCAGCTCATGCCAGAGCACTATCCCACATAATTCCAAGCACTCTGCCTCCACGATTGTTAAGGTCTGCCATAGGAGTGACTTATAGGAGTATATGTGTCCATTTTAGGTTTAGATATAGGTATACTATATCTAAAGCAAAGGGTGATTACACCACCTTGCCCCAGCTGATTGATCAGCCAGTTGTGTCAGATTTGGATGGCCAGCCAGGGGTGGCATAATACATGCTGCAGCCCCTGGTAGGCCTTGGGTTCACTTATGCCCTGGGTACCTATGGTACACTGTACAAGGACTTACAAGAGTGGCCCAATACCAATTGGTAAATGCACCTAAAGTACATGGATGTCAATTTAGAGAGAGAACAGCTAGGCTGTGGGTCTGATTAGCAGGCCCACAGCCATGGAAAGTCATAAACCAGTGAAGCAAAAAGCAAAAATCTGGGGTGACCATAGGATTGCAGACCCTACTCCCCTACATAACACCCTCCCCCCCCCCAAACTTAGGGACATTAAACTAACCTTGACCAGGTGAGTCTTCTTGTTCTAAGTGGAAATACCTGGAGAGACCATCTGCATTGCCATGGTCAGTCCCTGGTCTGTGCTCCACTGTAAAGTCCATCCCCTGTAGGGAAATGGACCACGTAAGAAGTTTGGGGTTTTCACCCTTCATCTCATTTAGCCACAAGAGGGGCTTATGGTCTGTCTCAATCTTGAAGTGAGTTCCAAACAAGTATGGCCTCAACTTCTTCAGGGCCCAAACCACAGCAAAGGCCTCCCTCTCAATAGCTGACCAACGTTTCTCTCTAGGCGTCAGCCTTCTACTTATAAAAGCAATGGGCTGGTCATGACCATCAATATTCAGTTGAAATAGAACAGCTCCCACACCTAACTCAGAAGCATCTGTTTGGACAATGAAAGGTTGGAGTAGTCTGGACTCTTCAGAATAGGTGCAGTTCACTTGGCCTGCTTTAGGTCATCGAATGCCTTTTGACAGCTAACTGTCCACTGAACTTTCTTTGGCATTTTCTTACTTGTCAGGTCATTAAGAGGGGTCACAATTGTCCCATAATTTCTGACAAATTTCCTGTAGTAACCAGACAGGCCCAAGAAAGCTCTGACCTGTGTCTGGGTGGTTGGAGGAGCCCAGTCCTTTATGGCCTGTATCTTGCTCTCCAATGTTTGCACCTGGCCTCCACCTACAAGGTGGCCCAGGTATACAACTTGACTCTGCCCTATCTGGCACTTGGTAGCCTTGATAGTGAGGCCTGCCTTTTGCAGGGCCTCCAAAACTTTCCTCAGGTGGATCAGGTGATCCTCCCAGGTGGAGCTAAAGACGGCAATATCATCTAGATATGCTGCACAGAGGTCATCCAGCCCAGAAAGAACTTGGTTCGCCAACCTTTGAAAAGTGGCAGGTGCATTTTTCAAACCAAAGGGCATCACCACAAACTGGCAATGACCTCCTGGGGTAGAAGAACAAGTTACTTACCTTCGGTAACGATATATCTGTAAGAAACATTAGTTAGTGTTAGATTCCTTACCTTAGAATATCCCCAGGCGTCAGTCTGGATCCGGAAACTTTTGCGTAGCAGTACCCTTGCGCGTCGGTAGGCGTCGTCTGCAGGCGTCCCCTGCGGCTCCGCGTCCGTCGTTGGCGTCGTGCGCCGTGATGACGTCGCTGGAGTACATAGACGCCGCCTCCACGCGCTGACGTCAGTTCTTTGTACACAGCTTTTCCGCGCCAGAAGACGCAGAGCCATGAGAGAACCAACACTGGTGCCATTTGAAACTAGGGCCCTGAAAGGGATGTCCTTAACCCTAGGTATCAGTTCGCAGAACGGGGAGGATGGGTGGGTTCGGTAAGGAATCTAACACTAACTAATGTTTCTTACAGATATATCGTTACCGAAGGTAAGTAACTTGTTCATCTGAAAGAAACACGTTAGTGTTAGATTCCTTACCTTAGAATAGATACCCCAGCAATACCAACCCCGGTGGTGGGTCTGCGAACCAATACAATACTACACCAGAAAGTCCTGGAGGACAGAACGGCCAAAGAAGCCATCCCTCCGGACTTGGCTGTCCAGGCAGTAGTGCCTCGCAAAGGTGTGCAGCGAGGCCCACGTAGCCGCTTGGCAAATGTCCTGCAAGGGGACTCCCCGGCCCAGGGCAGTAGTAGCCGCCGTGGCCCGAGTGGAATGGGCCCTCAGCCCAACAGGAGGCTCCTTCCGAGCCAAAGAGTAGCACGCTTTGATGCAGAGAACGACCCATCGAGAGATGGTCCGTTTATGTACCGCCCGTCCCTTCTTCGCACCCACGTAGCCAACAAACAGTTGGTCATCCACCCGGAACTGGCGTGTGCGATCCATGTAAAATGAAAGCGCACGTTTTGGGTCCAGACGATGGAGCCGCTCTTCATCCTTTGAAGGATGCGGAGGCGGGAAGAAGGAAGGGAGGGTGATGGACTGCCCGATGTGGAAAGCAGAAACTACTTTGGGCAGGAAAGAAGGTCTAGTCCTCAGAACCACCTTGTCAGGATGGATGGACAAGAAAGGAGGTTGGACAGAAAGAGCCTGGAGCTCACTCACCCTCCTGGCAGAGGTGATGGCAACCAGGAAAGCCGTCTTTAAAGTCAGAAGACGGAGAGGGCAAGAATGAAGGGGCTCAAAGGGAGCACACATCAAAAAGGTTAGAACCAGGTTCAAGTCCCACTGAGGCATCACAAACGGAACAGGAGGATACATGTGTGTGATGCCCCTCAAGAATCTCGTTACAATAGGGGACTTGAACAAAGAAGGCTGATCAGGAAGCCTGAGAAAGGCTGAAAGGGCCGAAAGGTAGCCCTTGATAGTGCCCAGAGCAGAGCCCTGCTGGGCAAGAGAGAGAAGAAACAGAAGAACCTCGGAAAGAGGGGCAGAGAGAGGATCCACAGCCTTTGCTGTGCACCATGCCACAAATCTGTTCCACCGACAGGCGTATATCGACTTTGTGGAGGGACGCCTGGCTGCCAGAATTACATCACAGACTTCAGGAGGCAAGTCAAATGGCCTCAACTGCCGCCGCTCAATCTCCAAGCATGGAGGTGGAGACTGGACAGGTTCGGGTGGAGGACCGTCCCCTGCTGCTGCGACAGAAGGTCCTCCTGAAGGGGCAGGCGGATCGGGGGACCGACTGACATGCTGAGTAGCTCGGGATACCAGTACCTTCGAGCCCAGTCCGGAGCCACAAGGATAACTTGGGCCCGGTCGCGCCTGATCTTCTTCAGCACTCTGGGCAGAAGTGGTATAGGCGGAAAGGCGTATAACAGACCGCAACTCCACTCGCGCCGAAAGGCGTCGCCGTGCGAGTGCCGTCTTGGAAACTCCAACGCGCAGAACTGATGACATTGCGCGTTCTCTTCTGTGGCGAATAGATCTAACCAAGGCTCTCCCCATTTCTGAAAGAGGCCTTGCGCCACGTTCGAGTTCAGATGCCATTCGTGATCCATCGAGCACAGACGGCTGAGTTCGTCCGCCCTGGCGTTCAGAGAACCTGCCAGGTGTTGAACCGTCAGAGTCACCCCCTGACGTTCCAGCCACTGCCAGAGGCGCAGAGCCTCCTGGCAGAGGGTCCACGACCCCACCCCGCCTTGTTTGTTGCAGTACCACATGGCGGTGGTGTTGTCTGTGAACACCTGCACTACACTCCTGTTGACAAAGGGGAGGAATGCCTTCAGTGCTAGACGAATCGCCCGCAGCTCCAACAGGTTGATATGGAGCCGGGACTCCGCCGGAGACCAGATGCCTCTGATCTCCGCCTCTCCCAAGTGGCCTCCCCAGCCCTGGAGGGACGCGTCCGTCACGACAACGTGCTCCGGTTGGGGAAGGGAGAGGGATCTGCCTCTGACCCAATCGCGGTCCGTAAGCCACCACTGCAATTGTCTCGCAGTGCCCTCCGAGATCAAGACGTGGTCGGACAAGTTGCCCTGATGCTGGGCCCACTGAAACTTCAGGTCCCACTGCAGAGCCCGCATCCGCCACCGGGCGTGATGCACCAGAAGGATGCAGGAAGCCATCCGCCCCAGCAGCCGCAGCGTCAACCTGACCGAAACCCGGGATAGCGGCTGAAAGATGGGAATCAAATCCTGAATATCCCGGACCCGCCGTTCCGGAGGATAAACCCGAAACTGCGCCGAGTCCAGAACCGCTCCGATGAAAAGGAGCTTTTGAGAGGGACACAGGTGTGATTTCGGCACATTGATGGAGAACCCCAGGCCGTGCAAGAGGTCTGCCGTCATCTGGAGGTGGTGGACGACTGTCTGGGGCGAGCCCGCCTTCAACAACCAGTCGTCTAGGTAGGGGAAGACTGAAACCCCTAACCTGCGCAGATGGGCTGCGACCACCGCCAACACCTTTGTGAACACCCGTGGGGCGCTGATAGGGCCGAAGGGGAGCACAATAAACTGAAAGTGCTCCTGGCCTACCGTGAACCGCAGGTAACGCCAGTGGGCCGGCAGGACGGGGATGTGAAAATACGCATCCTGCAAGTCCAACGCTACCATCCAGTCTTGCGGGTCTAGAGCAGCCAAGACCTGAGCCAAAGTCAACATCTTGAACTTCTCCTTCCGGAGGAAGCCGTTGACGGTCCTGAGATCCAAGATAGGACGTAGGCCCCCTTTGTCCTTCTTGGGTACCAGAAAGTAGTGGGAATAGCAACCACGTCCTACTTCTGGCCCAGGAACGCGCTCGATGGCCCCCTTGGCCAAGAGGGCCGTAACTTCCTCCTGCAGAAGTTGCAAGTGGTCCCCCGACACACGGTGGTTCTGCGGTGGCATGGCTGGAGGAGTGGTCTCGAAGGGGAGGGAGTAGCCCCTTCGGACGATTTGCAGCACCCACCTGTCCGATGTGATTGTGCACCAGCGGGCGTGGTGATGGCGAACCCTGCCACCCACTGGCGTCACGTGGGCCTGAAAGCACGGACTAGGAGGATTTTGAGGCAGATGCTGCGGGGGGATGTGGCCTGACCCCGCCGTTGACCCCGACCGCCTCCACGGCGGTTTCCACGGCCGCCACCGCGTTGAAATGATTGTTGCGGTGCGTGGCTGGCAGCACGTGTGGGGACGCCCCTTCTGTGGCCACGAAAGGAGCGAAACGAACCCGTTTGCTGGCGCTGGGTCGAGAGACCCAAGGACTTTGCTGTGACCCTGGAGTCCTTGAAGCGTTCCAGCGCGTGGTCCGCCTTGTCACCAAACAGGTGACAGCCATCGAACGGCATGTCCATCAAAGTATTCTGGACATCTGCCGAAAAGTTGGCGGATCTCAACCAGGCGTGGCGACGAATCGCCACCGTCGTGGACATCGCTCTGCCTAGCGAGTCGGTCGTATCAAGACCACATCGAATAGAATATTTAGCTGCATCCCGGCCCTCAGCTACAGCTTTGCCGAGTTTTGCCCGCACCTCCATGGGGCATTCTGGCAGCAGGTCCGCGACCGTATCCCACACAGAGTGGGTGTAGCGGCCCAAGAGGCAAGCGGTGTTGCAAGACCGCAGTCCTAAACTCAGGGACGAGAAGACCTTCTTGCCATACTGGTCATACCTCTTGGATTCCCGGTCGGGCGGGGCCGACGGAAATGCGGACTGGGAGGTAGAGGCCTGGATCACCAGACTCTCAGGGGTGGGGTGGGTGGACAGGAACTTGGGGTCGTCCGGACAAGGACGGTGGCGTCTGGCCACGTTCCGATCAACAGGCGCACCTGAAGAGGGCCTGGACCACGTGCCCAACAGAACGTCTGATAAGGCTTCGTTAAACGGCAGCAGAGGCTCCTGTGGGCATGACCGCGGTTTGAAGACCTCAGTGAGGATGTTAGGCCTCACGGCCGCGACGGGGAGCTCAAGGTGTAAGGCCTTGGCAGCCCTCATCAACACCACTGAATAAGCAGCTCCCTCCTCCGATGCCACGGAAGGAGGAGAGACAAAGCCAGGGTGAGGAGAGTCATCCAACCCACTGGCGTCCCCCAAATCACCTGTCCAGTCCATGTCATCCTGGCACTCACGTGACAGAGGGTCCTCAGACCCCTCCCAGCCCTCACCGTACTCCACATCATCACCATAGTCGGTGTCAACCATGTAGACCGGCTCCACGGGGTCGACAGGCCCCATCGGCGTCGAGCCCGGCGTCGAGCGACGCCGGTCCGACTCCGCGTCCGGATTCGGTGAGGGTATGGGGACGGCGCCGCCCGGAGCCGGCGCCGGAGCCCCGGTGCCGCCCGAAGCCGGCACAGAGGAACCGGCGTCGCGCGGGGACGGCGTCGGGGGCATCCCCGATGGAATCGGCGCCGGAGTGGTTGGATGTCCATCCGGCGTCGACCCCGAAGGCCCTAGCGGCGCCGGGATCGGCGCCGTCGGTGGCGCCGGGGCCGGAGCACCCGACGGCGTCGAGGTAGGGTCAGCTGAACCGCTAGGGTCCCCGGACGGGTTCACTGGGCCCGTAGGCGCCGTGGAACCCTCCGGAGGAGACAGGGCCCTCATGGCCATGAGGAACGCCTCTATCTCCTCAGGCGTCGCACCTTGCCTAGGGACCTGAGGGTATGGGGCAGGCCGCGCCGGCAACTCCCGTGGAGTCGTAGGGTCGGGGTCACCCGAACCCCCGGCCGCATCACGCGAGCGTCGGGGGGAGTCGGGGGTACGATGACGACGCCCCCCCGACTTCTTATGTTTCTTACCTGACGAACTCGACAAGTGATGTCGACTTCCGGAGCGTCCGGCGTGGCTCCGCGACCGCTC
This sequence comes from Lissotriton vulgaris, assembly GCF_964263255.1. Classification (NCBI taxonomy): domain Eukaryota; kingdom Metazoa; phylum Chordata; class Amphibia; order Caudata; family Salamandridae; genus Lissotriton; species Lissotriton vulgaris. Next base: position 818,790,914 of record NC_141695.1, on the reverse strand, counting down.
CCTCGAACGCTCCCTGGACCTCCGGCCGGACCGAGACCGTTCTCGACGTGGGGCCGACACCCGGAGCTCGAGAAGCTTGCGGGACCGCTCCCGCCTAGCTTTGTTAGTCAGAGCCCGGCAACCGACACAGGAGTCAACGTCGTGGTCGGGGCCCAGGCACCGGAGACAGAGGCGGTGATGGTCCGTGACCGACATCGTGCGGTCACAACCGTCACAGTTTTTGAAACCGGGCATCCTACCAGGCACAAAAGATAGATATAGTTGTAATAAACTTGGTCAAAAGACCGGGTACCGCTCTTCAGATCTGCGTCCACTGGTGCGGAAAAAAGAAGAACTGACGTCAGCGCGCGGAGGCGGCGTCTATGTACTCCAGCGACGTCATCACGGCGCACGACGCCAACGACGGACGCGGAGCCGCAGGGGACGCCTGCAGACGACGCCTACTGACGCGCAAGGGTACTGCTACGCAAAAGTTTCCGGATCCAGACTGACGCCTGGGGATATTCTAAGGTAAGGAATCTAACACTAACGTGTTTCTTTCAGATAATGCTGTTTTGGCCTTGGCATTCTCAGCTAACCTGATTTGCCAATAACCAGCTGTCGGGTCAAATGTACTCAAGAATTTGGCAGAAGCCAATTTATCTATGAGTTCATCTGCTCTTGGTATTGGATGGGCATCTGTCTTAGTGACAGCATTGAGACTCCTGTAGTCTACACAAAACCTCATCTCTCTCTTACCATCCTGGGTGTGAGGGTTTGGCACTGGAACTACAGGACTAGCCCAAGGGCTCTCTGAGGGTTCAATGACTCCCAATTCCAACATCTTTTGTACTTCTTTCTTTATGCAGTCCCTGACGTGGTCAGGTTGCCTGTAGATTTTACTCCTTATAGGCAGACTGTCACCAGTGTCCACCTCATGGGTGCACCAGTTTGTCTGACTGGGTGTCAGAGAGAACATTTGTCTAAAGGACTGAAGAACTTGTTTGCAATCCTTTTGCTGATGTTCAGAGAGGCTGTCAGAAAAGACTACACCATCTACTGACCCATCATCGGGGTTCTGAGTGAGCAGGTCTGGGAGAGGGTCACTCTCTTCCTCCTGTCCCTCACCTGTGGCCATGAGCAAGCCCATGTCCTCCCTGTCAACAAATGCCTTGAGCCTGTTCACATGAAGTACTCTGTGAGGGCTCCTGGGAGTTCCAAGGTCCACCAGGTAGGTGACCTCTCCCTTTTGTTCAATGATGGTATGGGGTCCAGACCATTTGCCTTGGCGAGTTGCTGGGGTCACTGGCTCCAACACCCACACCTTCTGTCCAGGCTGGTAAACAGTAAGGACAGCCTTTTGGTCATGCCAAGCTTTTTGAAGTTCTTGGTTGGCCTCAAGGTTTTTAGATGCCTTCTCCATGTACTCTGCCATCCTGGAGCGGAGACCAAGTACATAGTCCACTATGTCAAGCTTAGGCTTTTTGAGAGGTAACTCCCATCCTTCCTTCACAAGACATAGGGGTCCTCTTACAGGATGCCCAAATAGAAGCTCAAAAGGGCTGTAGCCAACCCCCTTCTGTGGGACCTCTCTGTAAGGGGCAGGGTAAAAGGATGTTCCATCTTCGCCTAAGCTTTTCTGGTAACCCTTTTATCATCCCTTTTAGGGTCTTGTTGAATCTCTCCACAAGCCCATTGCACTGTGGGTGATAGGGGGTGGTGAATTTGTAATTCAAACCACACTCCTTCCACATTGCAGTCAAGTATCCTGACATAATGTTTGCACCTCTGTCAGAGACAACCTCCTTAGGAAACCCCACTCTAGTGAAAACTGCAAGTAGGGCCCTGGCCAAAATGGGAGCTGTAGTGGTCCTAAGGGGAATAGCTTCAGGGTACCTGGTGGCATGATCCACTATCACCAGTATAAATCTGTGCCCAGATGCTGTTGGGGGGTCTATTGGTCCAACAATGTCAATCCCCACTCTTTCAAAGGGTACCCCCACCACAGGTAGTGGTATAAGGGGGGCCTTTGCTATGCCACCTGATTTGCCACTGGCTTGACAAGTGACACATGAGCGACAAAACTCTTTAGTGTCTTCAGACATATGAGCCCAGTGAAAGTGTGAGACAAGTCTTTCCCAAGTCTTGTTCTGGCCTAAGTGACCTGCAAGGGGAATCTCATGGGCTAAGGTAAGAAGGAAACCTCTCAGAGACAAGGGGATAACCAGCCTCCTGGTAGCACCAGGCTTGGGGTCTCTAGCCTCAGAGTATAGGAGTCCATCATCCCAGTACACCTTGTGGGCACCTGTAGCATTCTCTGCAGCCTCAGCAGAAGCCTGCTGTCTGAGGGGTTCAAGAGAGGAACAGTCTAACTGTGCCTGCCTCAAGTCTGCCCCGGAAGGTCCCCCTGCCCCAAGGAACTCAACCTGTTCAGGTTCAAGCTCCTCTAGGACAGTTCCTTCTGGGGTCTTTGGGTCAGCCTCCTGAGAGGGCTGATCCTCACCTTGAGGCAGGGGGAAGGCACTGCCTTAACCCTACTGCTCTTTCTCTTGGGAAGTGTCTGGTCCATTGTTCCAGGATCCAGCACTTGTTCAGCTGGGCATTTCTTGGCCTGTGACCTGGTCACAGCAAGGACATGTGCTGACAAACCTAACATTTCCACATGAGTCCTATACTCCACATCTGACCATAAGGAGGATTCCAAATCATTGCCCAACAGACAGTCCACTGGGAGGTCTGAACTAACTACAACCCTTTTGAGGCCAGTTACCCCTCCCCAGGAGAAATTAACAACTGCCATACTGTGATTGGTAGTGACATTGCTAGCATTGGTCACTAGGTAGTCTGAACCTAGTATTACCTGTTCAGGGTCCACTAAGTTAGGTGTCACCATAGTGACACTGGCACAAGTGTCCCTGTAGGCCTGAGCCATCTTTCCATTGATCAAAGGCGTTTGCCTGTACTTGCCCAGAATACTGGGACTTATAGTAGGGGTAATATCCATGTCCCCAGTACAAACAAGAACAGCCTGAGTGGGTATTTTAACTAAGTCAGAATCTACCTCAGTTCCCAGGGTTAACCAAGTAATGCCTTGGGGGGGGGGGTGCACTACCACTACTAACTGTACTAGGGGGTGCAGGTGCCTTGGGGGCAGTAGTGGTAGGAGCTGTGCGTTTCTTGGTGCACTCACTAAACCAGTGAGTCTTACTTTACAGAATTGGCACCATGGTTTTCACTGACCATCATTCTTCTTCTTTTGGGAATTTTGGGACCCACCCTCCTTAGATTGTTGGGGCCCTGTTGAAGACTTCTGGTCATTTCGTTGCTTATTCTCATCACCCTTCTGGTCTGCTTTCTTCTGGCCACCACCCTGGTTCTGGTTCTGCTGCTTGACCCTTGTCCTGACCCATCTGTCTGCCTTCTTTCCCAATTCTTGGGGAGAGGTCAGATCTGAGTCAATCAAGTGCTGATGCAACAACTGATTCTGACAATTATTTAAGATTTGCTCTCTCATAATTAGATTATACACTCCTGTGTAATCAGTAACTTTACTTCCCAGTAACCAGCCTTCCAAAGCCTTAGTGGCACAATCAACAAAGTCAGTCCAATCCTGAGCCTGAGTTTTCTGAGTGTCTCTGAACATTAACCTGTACTGTTCAGTTGTTAAGCCAAACCCATCAATCAGTGCAGTTTTCAGGACTTGGTAATCATTAGCATCCTCATCTCTAACAGTGAGGAGCTTATCTCTACCTTTACCTTCAAAGGAGAGCCACAATATAGCTTCCCACTGACTCTGGGGTACCTGCTGATCTTTGCAGGCGCTCTCCAAAGCAGTCATCCATTTGTGGATGTCATCCCCTACCTTATAGGGGGCACTAGTTTACTCAGGTGTCTACTAGGGATACTGCTGCCACCAGTGGGTTCTATCCCACTCAATTTCTGCTCTCTGGCAAAAGCAAGTTTCTCCTTGGCAAGGGCAAGTTCTTTACTTTGGATCCTCAGATTAACTTCCTTCATCTTTGCCTCGTGTTCTCTCCTCTGAGGGGAAGTCATCCCCCTCTGAGCAGATACATGAGACATGGGAGTGAATAGATTTGCTAGAGCCTCTGGACTGAGACCTACCTCTTCTATTCCCAAGGTTAGGCCTGCTTGTGGCTAGGTCTGGGGCTCACCCAAACCCATCCCCATGTAGGATTAAGTTGGCCCTTGTAAGTCTGCTGACTAAAGCTTGGCCATTGTCTACCTCTCCATCAGAAGAGTTCCCATCTTCCCTACCATCTACATCTTCTGTTTCAGGGAGGTTAGAGTCAGCGTCACCTTCTAAGGGGGGCATGCTTCTATCTGCTGGAGCTGAGGGGCCTAGGTTAGAGGCCCTTCTGGCATCATAGGTCTCTAAGAGTCCTAACAGAAAAGGAAGGTTAGGGTTGGAACCCTGTTTCAGTTAACTGGAGGTACACAATTGTCTCATCTCCTGGAAGCTGAGTGCTGCATATCTGGAAAGGACCTGTGGAGGGTCACTAATCACAAGGGGAGTCACTGTGGCCTCTCCTGTGATAGACATGTTTCTAGTTTAGGGGTGGTGTGTGCACCTACCTACACTATGGGTTTTCCTACTGATCCCTCGCTAAGAGTTGTAGTCAGGGTGTGCTAGGCCCTTTTTACTACAACAGCTGGTTCAGTAGAACTCAGAGTATTTCTAAGCTTTGCTATATGTACCTATGGTACCTTATGTGATCTTTCAAATGATATCCCAAGATTATATTTGGTAAAAACAACAGCAAGCTGTAACGACCGGATTCTCGAACCAGATGGGATCAGCTCCTAGGAGCCCCTCCAACCCAGTCGGAACGTAATCACCTCCCTCCTTAGAACGTATTTACAATGGATATAGGTATATGTATGTACATCTCGTACCTAAGGATGGGGAAAATAGCAATACACATGCATAGGTTTTCTACAATATCCTATTCATACCAACTAGTCTCACGGCCACTTAGGCCCAGACTAATCTACCCTGGGGCAGGTCTGATTATGTACCATCACACACTGATCACCCTCAGTGCTCACTCGACACGCAATCCGGCGTGCCATACACACTGATCACCCTCAGTGATCACTCGACACGCAATCCGGCATGCCATTCACACTGGGCTGCAGTCCCAGTGCTCTCCTTTTATCCGGTCCACAATCCGGCGGACCTAAACACTGGTCTCCCTCCCAGTGCTCGCTTACTTACAACCCAATCCGCAATCCGGCAGATCTATGCACCAGTCTCCCACCTGGTGTTCTCATTAACGCCGCTTACCAACGACGATCACTCTCCTATGAATACCTTTGGAAGAAATCTCTCATTGGCTACTCGGGATGATACTACAATAACATGAATTAGTACGGCTTTTCAAACTTGGAGTATGTACCTTCTGCTCTTGACATCAAATGGTCCCTCTCTCCCTCATTATTCAGTCACCTCTTACCTGACCGGGATTTACATCCGTTCATGAAAACAATGTCTGACTAGAAGACCAGGTTACCCTGATTGAACAAGAATACAAGGCACATGTCGGTTCACTAAGAACTGGGGTATTTTATTACAATGATTATAAACACAATACTATACTATAACATATATATATCCTGCAAAGAAAAGTGAAAGGTTAGAATGTGCACACTATGGGGAAAAAGGTCGACGTCGCCTGAGTAATGTGGAGTCTGGGTTCAGCAGTCATCTAGGTTCCCTTCTCGTCTGTGCCTTGGCTCGTCTCGGAATCATACCTCAGCAGTCACGAGTACATGTCTGCACCGCTATGCTCTGTCTCCTCTGCTTCCTTCCAAGTCACTGGAACCTTCCTCTCTATTAGCTGCTGTCTCTCTCTGTCTCTGATCGCACTGCGCTACTTCTCCTTCTCCTTCAATCTTTCTCAGAGAGTATCAGCTTCATGATTTTTTCCCAGACTTCAAAATGGCGACTGTCTGCCTGGAAATAATTAATGGCATTGATGCTAACGGCTAGCTGCCGCCTACAGACTGACTGACTCACTGCCTAACACTTTCGCTAATATGGAAGCTTGTCCTTTCATGGAAAGTTACGGCCAGTAACCTGCCGCCCACCAAATTCTTGTACCTCCCCGTACCAAGGACACGTTCCCAGCCGGCCGGCCTGATGTTTTGTCTTCGGAGTGGCGAAAAATACAGTCTTTCGATAAGGGCTAGCCTGAACCGGTTCTCTCCAAGCGAACAACACTTCGAAACTAAAACATTACACTTGGCCTAGAAGCCTCTCAAGCTGCCGGGGTAGAAAGCAAGATGGAGTCTCTCCCGTTTGAGGCCTGCAAGGCCCAAAATAAGCATAACTCCATAGAAGGTATACTAACACTCTTGCAAAAGGACGGATTATCACTAATACTAATGAATCTATACCCTAGCTTAAGTTTATAAGCCCTGATCTAAGGAAAAGGGTACGAAAATGCACTACTGTGCCTTATGAATAGGCCCTGTTTATAATTCTGATCCCTGCACTAGGAGGGTAATAGGCTGGAGTCACCTTCAATCATTCTCCCTCCAAGGAGGGCCGAAAAAGTCGGTCAGAACATTTCACCCTTGACTCCAGTCTATTAACCATGTTCTAAATGGGACTAACATCTGTGGAAGAATAATAGGAGACAAAACTAACTGATCTATTCCTTTTGCCAAATGTACAATATTGGAGTAGAGAAGGAATACACTGAATAAAGCAGCAAATGGCTACTAAAATACAAATAAAAATCACAATACCCCCTAATATCTGTCGTAGGGAATGTAGGTCAGGTAACCAATTGAAGAGCCAGTCAAACTAGCCCTGATCAATATGTTTTCTAACTTCTGCAGTCAAGTCGTGATGTTTGTCAATATGGGCTTGGATTTGTAGGGAGGTGGATATCTGACTATGGTTACCTCCAAACTTTTTGCCTGGTGTTTAGCTGGTTTTTGACATAGTTGGCCTGGGATCCTGCTATTCAGGGCCCCAGGCTGATTGCTCTCTCCTTAAAATGGACTCCATGTACCCTAGGTGCATAACATAATTGGAACTGGTTCACCTTATAGGCCCCTGTAACAGTGTACCCTAGGTACCCAGGGCATAGGTGCATCCAAGGCATACCAGGGGCTGCAGCACGTCTTGTGCCACCCCTGGCCTGGCCTCCATATTTGACACAACTGGCTGATCACTCAGCTGGGGTAAGTTGGTGTAATCACCTCTTACTTAGGTACAGTATGGCTGTGCCTAACCCTAAACTGGACACATATGTTCCTATCAGCCACTCCTTTGGAAGGCCTCATCAATCCTGGAGGCAGAGTGCTTGGAAATATGTGAGATGGTGCTCTAGCATGAGCTGAGCCTGTCTGCAGCTGTCGGGAACCACTCCCTAAGCTGTTCCGGGATATTGCCATACCATATACTCTTAAGTGCATTATAATCCTCGCGGTTAAATGCTATCTTTGGTTTGGCTTTATCAAAACATGTCGAGTAAGGTGTCATACGAATTGGAATACTATCCCCTCGCCAGTTCTGGCGACGGGGATAGCATTCCACCCTTCTAGAGGGACACGACATGTGTGTAGCATTAACCCCGGTTAAAGTTAAACAGAGCCTCAGCATCACAAAATGGATGCTGCCACCACAGACACATGTCTGACCTCCTGCTGCTGGGAGTCCTTCCAGCGAGGAGGGCCTGGACAAAGGGTTTCCTGCCTGGGGAGGTGCGAGCACCACCCCAGACAGGGTTTTGTGTATTGGGTAGGACAGGGCTGAATAGATTGAGACATGCCTGGGGCACACAAGGTGTCCCTGTGCATAAGCCAGGCCAAACCGGTTCTGGGGCTTTCCAGCCCCAGTCCTGGCGAGGAGCTGGACAAAGGAGAGGGGGTGTAACCACCCCCCTTCCTGGTCCCACCCATAGGGGAGGGACCTAGCAGGAGATCCACCCCTCAGATTGGAATAAGAGTGGGAGCAGTGCCATTGCACAGCAGATCATCCTGAAATCAACTCTAAACAAAGAAGAAGACTGGACTTCGACATTCTGCTGCACAGAAGACTGAAGAGAATCTCCCTTGTGGCCTAGGAGGGGCCACCCTGTGAACACAGGCATCACCCAGCACCTCGATGTCTGCTTTGCCGCCGCCTCCCGCCGGAGCCCAAGTGCAGAGCCTGACAAGACCCAGCTTCCCAGACTTCTCACAGCCCGATCCGCAGTCCCTGCAAAGAAGGGACCCGTGGAGGCACCGAGATACGTGGGAGCGGACATCTTGAAAGACCCCCGAGACGCTGACTGCGCAGCACCCGAGGCACCCTCGACTCTGTGCTTTGGGGTTTGAGAAGCCCCACAACGGTGCAGCATTTGCACCAAAGATCAGCCCTCCAGCATCTCCACGATCTGCGTGGGGCCCTTTTGCTTTGTGCCACTTGACTCGCCATCCCGGCCGCTTGTCACGTGGTCAGCGGCCATCTTGGCGACGAAACCTACAATTTACACTGTGGCTCTGGTTGCTCCAGACCTGCCCTCGCTCCTGTAGAAAGGAGTACCTGCTCTGATCTTGCTGGTCCGAGTAATAAGCCTTTTTCACTTTCCCTGTGGCTTGCATTAGCCAAGGCTTGTTTGCATCAATTGAGTTGCCGACACCGCCATCAGCTAGAGCCTTCAAGGGACAGCTCGTGATCGACTCCTGGACATCCTTGACCTCTTCGTGTCCACGTGGCTGCAGAGAGAAGCAGCACCTCATCACCTGTTTGCACCCGACTTTGCCTGGTTCCAATCTGGTTCCACGGTGGTCACTGGTCAGTGACTTTGAACATTGTCCCCTCTGCTTTCAGGTCTTCACCACTTCAGATACACCCTTGGATCCACCGGACACTTCTCCTTCACATCGCCTGCAGCATCTTCAGCTTCAAGCGCCAAGAACCTGCGTGTCAAAACCCGACGCCACTTCGACCCTGTGCACCCACTTCCTGTGGGTGAGGTAACATTGCAACGCCGGTGTCCCTACACTGGTACACACCTCTAGGGTCTGTGTCTTAAGTTTTGTTCCTCTAGGTTCAGCGGAAGTGCCCTTAAACTAACTTTGTGTAACTTTTACGCACCATAGACTTTACATTGGAAAGTGCGTGCACTTTGAACACTGCACCCGAGTCCCGCGCGCCTTTCCCGACTTAGTCACTGCTAGTCTCGAATAGCTCCAGCGATTCCCAAGGCCCTAGGCCTGTTCCCTTTCCTATTGGTATCTCTTATACCACTTTCTTAGTATATGGTTTAGGTGGCCCCTAGGGCTCATCCATATTGTGCAACTTTTGTGTATTTTAAACTGTCTTGTGATTTAACGCTTGTGCTTCTGTGCTCATAAAGAGTCCAGGGGATTTTATAGTTAATAAATCAACATATATTTTCAATATATATCTGTGTGGTGTCCCTTTCATTTGGTATTCAAGGGGGTTGTGTGTGGTATAACAGCTGGCTTCACATGCCTTTCAGAGTTTAGCCTAAGACTGCTTTGTCCACGTTACCACTAGGATAACTGGTCTACAAGGTTGAATTACAACCATCATCATAAGGGTTGCTTGGCATGGTACAAAGTGATCACTAAGAATTAGTGAGCATTATATACCAGGCCAACTTCTCACAGGATTCATTTGGTGTGGTCAGATAAATTGAAGCAGCAAAGACCCTCAAAGTCAGAACAATCATGTCCATGCTTTAACAGGAGGTAGTCAATGGCTGCGCGGTTCTGCAGAATTGCTCTGCGTTCACCCTGGGCATCTAATAACATGTCAGATAAAATGGTAGAGGTTTGGTTAATCGATTTTACCATCCAGCAGGCCATTTTTCCAATTGATTTTGCGTTGTAAACTGCCAACGCTGGGACACTAATAATTGAAATAGCTAAACTAAGGTATTCAGATTTGGAATAGAGATGCAAGGAAGAATCACAGTCCTCATGTAACATCATAGAATCACGGACTACACGGGAATAGGTATTGGGATGTGAGGAAAACATTAATAAACTCAGTCTAGTGATGGCACACGGGCCTCCGGAAATATTTGCAGGAATATAGGGCCAAGAGGTGTTGCCGCATGAGAACAACCAACCAGAAGGTAACAGCATTATACGGTAATGGCTAGGAGCAACTACTATACTTTTACAGGTCATGTTATTTTTAACAGAAACACATGATTTCGGGAGTCTTCGAGAGCACAGCAAGCGTTCATGAGCCGAAAAAGAAGTGGCGGCTCTTAATTTCAGCTTTACACATTCAGTGATTGCCTTAGGATCACAAGTCAAGAAAAAGCATAAATCACCCTGCGTAATATTATATGTAGTAATCTGAGAATGAATTGGGGGAATGGACTCTGAAAGAATAGTACATAAGGGACAAAATTCATGGGCCGCGAAATCGCCCAGAATAATATTGGGTCGGGCACTCGATATATTAAAGATGTGTTTCAGAGTCTCCGTTGAGGCAGGGACGGCAACCAAGCAGGTTGCTAAAATGTCAGTTACAGAACGCATAGGTGTTAAGCAGAAATGCGGAGAATTAGTGACCCGTTTAGCCAGGGTGGTCCAAAAGTTTGACGATGAATCCCACGCAGCGAAGGAACGCGGTACTCGGGCTCTCAAATCAACCAAAGTCTGTGGGTTCTCTCCTCTCCCAACGTAGCAGACCAAAAGGAGTCCAACGCCGGCACATCCTGCAGCAGCAGTCCAGAGAATGATCTGAAAGAAAATCAAATACTGGCATTATTCATTCTCGTAAATAACATTTATCAGCCGGGACAGCTTCGCAGCTATCTATCCCTGGTCTCATCACCAAAATGTTGTTGTCATGACCGGTTGCAATAATTTCAGCCTGTTCAGGGGGATGTTTAGGCGATTGCACCCATATTCTCACTCCAGGGTTGTCAGAGGAACCAAATCCTTTTTGGCCTTGCACAGTTAGTAAAGTTGGGGCAGTGCCTTTCTGAATCTCAGCACTGAAAACAGGCATGATTAGCAATTGAGCAACTCGGTCAGTCTCTTGAATCGATAAATAAACCTCACTGCTATTCAGCAGGAGAACCTTAATCTCTCCCTGATAATCACTGTCAATCACTCCTCCGAGTACTTGAACACCTTTTAAGGCAAGGCCCGATCTAGGGGCGATCAGACCAAAACTTCCAGCTGGTATACAGACACCAACGCCTGTTTCAATAATTATTCGGTCTTTACTCTTAAGCACAGTATCATTCATGGCATGCAGGTCCAAGCCTGCGGAACCTGGGGTTGCTCTGCATGGAGCCAAAGCTCCGGGGGTAATTTCCCAGTACATTACAGTATTGCCAATGGTGTTGGGTTTTGCATCAATATTTGGAGGAAACAAACGCATCAAAGGAGATTCAGCATGTAGCAAGGGACGATTATTCAGGATTAACAATGCTTGAACTAAATAATCCCGCCAATTTTTATAGCGGTCGTCAGTTAACTTTCGCAATTGTTCTTTAAGCAAACCATTCATCCTTTCAATCAGGCCTTATGCCTGTGGATAATAAGGAATATGAAACACCCATTCTATATTGTTTTCCACACAAAATTCCTGTACCAATCTTCCACGAAAGTGGGATGCATTATCAGATTGAATTTGAAATGGAATGCCATAATATAATATGATTAATTCCAATGTTTTAATGGTATTTATTTGAGTAGCTTGTTTGCAAGGAAAGGCCACCAAAAGGCCACTGTAGGTATCGACAATTGTACAAACATATTGACAACTTTTGCTCATAGGGAGCGGGCCAATATAATCAATCTGCCAAATTTGAGCGGGCAATTTTCCTCGATGTAAATGACCTCTAACAATTTGTGGTACTTTTCGTTGTCTGGAATGTTGACAGATGGGGCAATGCAGAATGGCATCTTTAATGTAATTTAAAGGAATATAAATTCCTCGATCAGCAGCCCACCTGCTAGTGGGCCTCTCTCCAAAATGTCCTGCTTTCTGGTGGGCCCATTTCGCCAATCCCGCCAAATCAGAATCTTGCATGTCTACCACTGCCTCAGCAATTTTAGATTTCTCATCTGCAATGTTATGAAAGAATTTGTCAAGGGAGTCTATCGGGGTATGAGCATCCACATGAAAGATTGTCACAGTACTCTGTGGGAGCATTTCCCAAATTTCTTGCCATAATTCTTTTCCCCACAATTCTTTTGAATGTAACTCCCAATTATGAGAATGCCAAGTTGGCAACCATACCGTCAGTCCATTAGCTGTGGACCAGGAATCAGTGAAAATATGACATGTGCCAGGTAGTTCCTGTTTCAAAACTTGGTAAACTGCATATAACTCAGCATATTGACTACTCTTTCCTTCACCAGTTGTACTCAGCAATTTCTGTGTGATGGGATTATAGGACACTGCCTTCCAATGCCGTTTATCTCCAATGAACCTCGCTGAACCATCCGTAAACCACACATGTTTTCTGTCCTCCGCGGACAAATCATCAAATGGCTTACCCCACTTGACAGGAGATTCCTGTACTACAGGTACGGAGCACTCACTCCCAGTCTCATTCAATGGCGCCTGCGCCACTTGCTCATGTAATGCTGCCACAGCCTTCGGACCCACACGTGCCCTGTCCTCAATATACCATTTCCATTTAATCACACTCGCTTCTTGAGCATGTCCAATTCGATGAGTTTTCGGCAAACTCAAAACCCACTGCATGATAGGAATTTCAGGTCTCAAAATCACAGCATGACCTAAAGTCAAGTGCTCGGTATCTACCAGAGCCCAATAACACGCAAGTAACTGTTTCTCAAAAGGTGTGTAACGCTCACCAGCCTCAGGTAACTTTTTAGTTAAAAAACCTAATGGCACTTTTTGTCTGCCTTGCTTTTGCCACAGACTCCAATTTGCATATAGACCTTGTACGGACACATTCAAATCCACATCACCCTCGCCCACAGGCCACAGATCCAAGGCGTACTGAATCGCTTCTTTTGCCAAATTAAATGCATTCTGTTGTGGTTCACCCCATTCAAACGCATGCTTTTTACGAGTGACTCGATATAAAGGATCCAATATCTGACTCAAATGGGGAATATGTTGACGCCAAAAACCAAACAAGCCAATGAAACTCTGAGCTTCTTTTCTATTCCTCGGAACTGCAAAGTCTAAAATTTTTCGTTTAACCTGCGGGATCACTTCTCTGTGAACTTCATGCCAATTAATACCTAAAAACTTGACATTTTGGGATGGACCTTGTAACTTATCAGGATTAATTTCCCAACCTTTTTCACGTAAGCAGTCAAGGATCTGATCTAATTGGGTCTGAACTTGATCTTGTGTTTCACCTTGAATTAAAATGTCATCAATATAATGGCACACTTGAATTTGCGGGTGTACAGTTACTTTGGACAAATGCTCCGCCACCAGCCGGTGACAGATCGTAGGACTATGTACATAACCTTGAGGAAGACTTCTAAACGTCATTTGACGCCCATTCCTGGTAAAACTGAATTGTTTCTGACACTCGGGGGCAATCGGAATTGAAAAGAAAGCATTAGAAATATCAACAGACGCATACCATGTACCTGGATGCTTTTGAATTCTTTCAATTAAAGTAACAATGTCTGGTACTGCAACAGTCAAACGGGGTGTGTGTTTGTTCAATTCTCGATAATCAACAGTCATGCGCCAAGAATTATCACTCTTGCGCACAGGCCAGACGGGATTATTCCAAGCGGAAGTAACCGGAGTTATAACTCCTGCATCAACCAAATCCTGTATTGTGGCACTGATCTCTTCATGACCACCTGGAATACGATATTGTTTCTGAGAAACCACTTTTGTAGCTTGGGGAATTTTTATGGGGGGCATCCGTAAACGGCCAACCCGTACGGGTCTGGACGATATGTAGTGCTTAGTTCCAAATTGATAACAACCATCATCCAAATGCAAAGTCATTCCTTTTAAAATATCAATTCCAATTATATACTCTAAAAGTGGTACAACTAACACAGAATATTCTCTTCGGGGAATTCTACCTATTCTCGTTTCAAGTGTAGTTTGCACTGCGGTAGTTTCCTTTCCACCTAAACCAGTAATTGTGAAAAATTGTCCTTTGAATTTCTTTGATTTACCATGAATTAAAGTGGCCTCCGCTCCTGTATCTACCAATGCTCGGGCCCTTTGGATATTACGATGTTTCCAAAAAAATTCAATATCTACATAGGGTCTATTGTCTCTGTGAGCCCACCTGCGTACTGGAGCTTGACCTATTTCCTAGTCATTTTTACTGCGTTCTGTCAACCAAGACAAATCAGGGTAAATGCTCTCAGGTTTCTTGGGTATCAAAATATCCTGTTCATATCCATCTCCAGTACGAAACAGATTTTTGTCATTTTCATAGTATTGTGAATTACGATCAGAAAGCCTGTGGCGATCCTCCCTTCTCCTCAACTCAGGGGAATGATCCCTTTCATCTCTATATCTGTTGGAAACACGATCATCTCTCCCCCTTTCTTTTTCCCCCTCTCTCCCCCTCGCTTTTTCACAGCGAGGGGACCCATCACGTTCATAACGCCGCCCTTCACGGCGATCAGAATCCACACGACGCCTTTCATCACCACTGTCATCAGAATAACCACGGTCACAATCATTCTTTCGCACACGACGGGCACCTTCTTTTCGATCCAAACCACGCTTACGAAACATGTCCCATAAGCGATTATTAGGTTCACCGTCAATGTCCTCCCTTTTCACACCATCAGCTAATAGGGCAAGAAACATATCACGTCTGGAGAATTTATAATCCCCAGCGGTACGACCCTCAGGTCGAGATTGTCTCTCAGGTTTAAACCATTCACCCAACTCACCAAGTTGACAAACAGACTCAAGCACCATAGACAAAGGATTGCCAGTTTGATTAATCAACAAAGTCATCATAACCTGCTTATAAGCAACAGGGGAAGAACGGATGATGCGATTCCGCACAGAAGACGTTAATAGACCATCCAACAACCTGTCAGAAGCACTGAGAAAAATCGCAGTTTTCATAACCTCTTCTTTCAAACGCTGCGACGCATCGCGCAAAGTATACCACGGCTTGTCATTGACAGGCCAATCAGATTCAGTAGGATATTTATGGTTACAGCCATCATTCGCAAGCTGGAGTAGACTAATTTGGCCAGCACCATGGTCTTGTACAGTAGAATCGGAACTCAAAGAGCAAAATCGTAAACAATCACCTGCATCAAGCATGATACCTGCAGCACCTAATTCATAAAGGCGCACCATCCACGTAAGCAAGGCCTCACCGGGCCGTTGTCGAAATCGTTGTAAAATGTCACTAACCTCCTGTTGAGTAAAATCTTCAATACTATCCAAATGGATACCATTTGGCATACCAGGAGCCTGTTGCAATTTGCGTCGAAACCGCAAGGATTATAATGCACTTAAGAGTATATGGTATAGCGTTATCATGGAACAGCTATAAGGACGTGGTTCCGAAAGCTGCAGACAGGCTCAGCTCATGCTAGAGCACTACCTCACATAATTCCAAGCACTCTGCCTTCAGGATTGATAAGGCCTGCCATAGGAGTGACTTATAGGAATCTATCTGTCCATTTTGGGTTAGATATAGGTATACTATATCTACAGCAAAGGGTGATTACACCACCTTGCCCCAGCTGTGTTACCAGCCAGTTGTGTCTGTTTAGATGGCTGGCCTGGGTGGCATAATACATGCTGCAGCCCCTGGTAGGATTTGGGTACAGTTATGCCCTGTGTACCTATGGTACACTGTACAAGGACTTACAAGAGTGACCCAATACCAATTGGTAAATGCACCTAAAGTACATGTGTGTCAATTTAGAGAGAGAACAGCTAGGCTGTGGGTCTGATTAGCAGGCCCACAGCCAGGGAAAGTCGTAAACCAGTGAAGCAAAAAGCAAAAATCTGGGGTGACCATAGGATTGCAGACCCTACTTTCCTACATGCACCAGAAGGATGCAGGAGGCCATTAGCCCCAGATGCCGCAGCGCCAATCTGACCGAGACTCGGGATAAAGGCTAAAAGATCGGAATCAGAGCCTGAATATCCCAAACTCGCTGTTCGGGAGGCTAAACCCAAAACTGCGCCAAATCCAGAACCGCTCCGATGAAGAGGAGCTTCTGACAGGGACACAGGTGTGACTTCGGCACATTGATGGAGAACCCCAGCAGGTGCAGGAGGTCGGCCGTAGTCTGGAGGTGGCTGACGACTGTCTGGGGCGAGCCCGCCTTCAACAACAAGTCGTCGAGGTAGGGGAAGACTGAAACCCCCTAACCTGCGCAGGTGAGCTGCGACCACCGCCATCACTGTCATGAACACCCGTGGGGCGCTTGTAAGGCCAAAGGGGAGCATGGTAAACTGAAAGTGCTCGTGGCCTACTGTGAACCGCAGGTAGCACCGGTAGGCCGGCAGGATGGGGATGTGGAAATAAGCGTTCTACAAGTCCAACGCTACCATCCAGTCTCCTGGGTCCAGGGCAGCTAAGACCTGAGCCAGTGTCAGCATTTTGAACTTCTCCTTCCGGAGAAAGCAGATGACGTTCCGTAGGTCCAAGATAGGGCGTAGGCCCCCTTTGCCCTCTTGGGTACCAGAAAGTAGTGGGAGTAGCAACCACACCCTACTTCTGGCCCAGGAACGTGCTCGATGGCCCCCTTGGCCTAGAGGACCGTAACTTCCACCTGCAGAAGATTCAAATGATCCCCCGATACGCGGTGGTATTGCGGTGGCATGGCTGGAGGGTTTCGTCTCGAAGGGGAGGGAGTAGCACCTTCGGACGATTTGCAGCACCCACCTGTCCGATGTGACAGTGGGCCCTGCCCCCCACTGGCGTCACATGGGTCCGAAAGCACAGACTAGGAAGGTTTTGAGGTGGATGCTGCGGCGTAAGGTGTGGACTGGCCTCGCCGCTGTCCCCGACCGCCTCCACGGAGGTTTCCTCGGCCGCCACTGCGTTGGATGTTAGTCTGCGGTGCGTGGCTGGCAGCACGTGTGGGGGCGCCCCTTCCTTGGCCACGAAAGGAGCGAAAGGCACCCGTTTGCTGGCACGGGGCCGAGAGGCCCAAGGACTTGGCCGTAGCCCTGGAGTCCTTAAAGTGCTCAAGCGCATGGTCTGCCTTGTCGCCAAAAAGGCAACGGCCATCAAACGGCATGTCCATGAGGGTATTCTGGACATCCGCTGAAAAGTTGGCGGACCTCAACCAGGCGTGGCGACGAATCGCCACCGTCGTTGCCATCGCTCTGCCCAGTGAGTCGGTGGTATCCAGCCCACACCGGATGGAAAAATGTGCCGCATCTCGACCCTCCGCAAGGGCTTGGGTGATTTTTGCCTTGACCTCCGCCGGGCATTGTGGCAGCACGTCCGCAACCGTGTCCCACAGGGAGTGGGTGTAGTGCCCAAGAGGCATGCGGTGTTGGAAGACCGCAGTCCCAGACTAAGGGAGAAGAATATCTTCTTTCCATAATTCTCATACCTTTTGGATTCCCGATCAGGCGGCGCTGATGGGAATGCGGTCTGGGAGTTCGAGGCCTGGATGACCAGGCTCTCGGGGGTGGGGTGGGTGGACAGGAAACAAGGGTCGCCCGGGGCCGGGCTGTGGCGTCTGGCCACGTTCCTATCTACAGGCTGTCCTGTAGCGGGCCTGGACCAAGTGCCCAAAAGAACGTCAGCCAAGGCCTCATTAAACGGCAGCAGAGGCTCAGCCGAGCTTGACTGCGGTTTAAGGACCTCAGTGAGGAGGTTAGTCCTCATGGCCGCGACGGGGAGCTTAAGGTCCAAGGCCTTGGCTGCCCACGTCAACACCACACTGAAGGTTGCCCCCTCCTCCGAAGCCACGGTAGGAGGTGAGACAAAACCAGTGTCTGGCGAAGTGTCCAGATCACTGGCATCCCCAAGTCCACCTGTCCAGTCCTCCTGGGACTGACACTCACGTGTCAGGGGGTCCTCAGACCCCTACCAATACTCCTCATCACCCTTCTCCTGATACTCAGGGTTGTCAAATGATGGGGCTGGTTCATTGAAGTAAAACTCCCCAAGCGGCATCGAGAGCGGCGCCCAGCGGCGCCGCTCTGGTGCCGGAACCAGACCGAGGGAGGTATCGGGGATGGCGCCACCCGAGGACGGCGTCGGAGGTGACACCTGTGGGACCGGCGCCGGTGAGGTTGTCAGGTCGACCGGCGACGATCCGGATCCAGAGGCAGATCTAGTGGGGCCCTGCGGCGCCGGGCCCAAAGGCGCCAGCGGCGTCGGCGCCGAAGCACCCGCCGGCATCGAGGCCGAAGCACCCGACCCGCTAGGGCCCTCAGACGGGTCCGCTGGGCCCGAAGGCGCTGCGGAGCCCGCCGGAGGAGTGAGGGACCTCATGGCCATGAGGAAGCGCTCGATCTCCGACCGGAGGGTATGGGGCAGGTCGCGACGCCCGCGACTCCGACGGAGCCGTGTGGGCGGTGTCACCCGAACCCCCGGCCGCATTGCGCGAGCGTCGGGGGGAGTCGGAAGAGCGATGACGTCTCTTCGACTTCTTGTGCTTACCTGACGACTTTGACCCTGAGGAGTGATGTCGACTCCTGGAGCTATGATGGCTCCGAAACCGGTCCCTCGACCTCCGTCCGGACCGGGACCTCTTACGGCGCGGGGCTGACTGCCGGAGCTCGAGCCGCTTGCGGGACCGCTCCCGCCTAGCTTTCGAAGTTAAGGTCCGACAGTCGGAGCAGGTCTTGTCGTCATGATCGACGCCGAGACAGTGGAAGCACCGTCGGTGACCGACATCAGCCGGTCGTAGTCCCCACAAGGTTTAAAACCTGGCATCCCTACCGGCACCGATCAGAGTCGAAGACTCGAAGAAGGATCAAAAAGATCTCAAAAAAGTTTAGTCAAAAAATGACTAAGGTACCACTTTTTCTCGATCTGCGCTGCTGGCATGTAAAAAAGAAGAACTGACGTCAGCACGGGGAGGCAGCGTCTAAGTACTCCGAAGATGTTATCACGGCGCCCACGACGCCGACGACGAACGCGGAGCCGCAGACGACGCCTACCGACGCGCAAGGGTACTGCTATGCAAAAAATTCTGGATCCAGTCTGACGCCTGGGGATATTCTAAGTTAAGGAATCTAATACTAACCTGTTTCTTTCAGATCATCATCTCCTACACCGACGACACTCAGCTGATCCTCTTGCTCACCAAGGAACCCCCACACCGCCAAAACCAACCTCCACGAAGGAATGAAGGCTGTCGCCGACTGGATGAGGGACAGCCGACTGAAGCTGAACTCGGACAAGACAGAGGTCCTTATCTTCTGCTCCACTCACTCGGCCTGGGATGACAACTGGTGGCCAACGGCACTAGGAGCACCCCCTACGCCCACCAACCACGCATGAAACTTAGGGGTAATCCTCGACCCCACACACTCTGTGACAAAGCAGGTCAACGCCGTCTCCTCCTCCTGCTTCAACACCTTCAACATGCTTCGCCGGATCTTCAAGTGGATACCCACGAAAACTAGAAGGACGGTTACCGAGGCCCTCGTCAGCAGTAGACTAGATTACGGCAACGCACTCTACGCAGGAGCCCTGACCAAACTCCTGACACGACTCCAACGCATCCAGAACGCCTCCGCACGCCTGATCCTCGACATCCCCCGCTGCAGCCACATCACACCCCACCTGAAAGACCTGCACTGGCTCCCCCTCAACAAGAGGATAACCTTCAAGCTCCTCACCTACACACACAAGGCACTCCACAACACCGGACCAGCGTACCTCAACAGACGACTCAGCCTCTACACCCCCGCCCGCCAGCTCCGCTCCGCAGACCACGCCCTCGCCATCGTCCCCCGCATCCGAAGAGTGACCACCAGCGGCAGATCATTCTCCCATCTTGCCGCCAAGACGTGGAACACCCTCCCTATTCGCCTACGACAAACTGAAGACCTTCTAACCTTCGGTAGACTCCTCAAGACCTGGCTCTTCGAACAGTAGCAGCTTGCCCCCCCTCCCTAGCACCTTGAGACCCTCACGGGTATGTAGTGCACTTTACAAATCCTATGATTGATTGATTAATTGATACCTACTCCCCAGTTTACCACCCATCTGGTTGATGACATTTAGTGTGTGCAGCCTACAGGCCTTTTTTTCAGTTGAGGTACATCACAATCTCAATCCACAGCCTGAAGATTTGTGTAATCTGGGAATAGTTCTGCTGAAAGTGTCTATAGGTTGTGAGGTTCTGAAAGTACTTCCAAAGGTGATAGGCGAGGGACATATATTGCATGTAATTGAGCAGGGCCCCTTCATCGCACCTTGTAGGGGGCCCCCCATAACTTTTGTTACGCCACTGGATTGCTCCGAGGCACCGCCTAAAGTGAGGAACCTAGGGCCTAGGGAGACCTATTCACTGGTATTCTGGGATGTCTTAGGGACAGCCCCCCATGGCAAGTAGCTACCACTTCTCTGGGTAGTTAGACATTATTGGCTTGGATTTCTTCACCGTAGGTGCAGCAGGGCGGTGTACTCGCAGGATCTCCCTCTTTGATGTTTTTTCTGAGTTTGCACAGGTTGAGACGATGGATCACCAATCGCAGTGTGGGCGAACATCTACCACGACATTGGGGCCAATGTATCCAGAGGGGGGCACCTATACGCTGTTCCATCAAGACAGTTTCTGACACGTGGTGCTTCAGGAGACGATAGGTGTGTGAGGTGATTCGGGAGTGGAACCTGCCACCAATCCTGCCTTGCATACTCTGCTGACGTGGAGTTCTACAAGCACAGGATTACAAATATGTGTAGGGCACTGGGACAGATGAAGGGGCGGGGCTGCTCGGACTCCGATGCCTCTGGAGTCTGGATTTACACATCGTCTTTTCGGGCACAGGTTGGCATCACATTCTGGGCCGAAAACACTCTTTTGAGAAACGCGCTTCTGAAACTGTTACAGTTTAATTATGTTCACTGGGGCACATACTTTTTAAACAACGTTATTTATTGATTTTGCAGCATACATCAGTACATAATATATACAAGGCACTTCACAGATACAGCAGGGAAGGAGAGCAATAGCGACCTGGCATTGCGGCTTTCTCCAACTGGCATCATTACACTCAATATTTAAACAACGCGGAAATTGGGCAGTACGTAGCATTTTGATATGGCAGCAAGCAATTAGCAGTGTTACACAGCAATGCCTATCTGTTATAATTCATAGACAAGCTACATATTGGGGCTATTCTTAGCATCTTGGTATGGTGTGCAATATGTGCGTATGATCTTAGGAGTATATTTAAGTGCAAGGGATAGGCGACTCGGTGGACGGAGGTTGTGCGTTCGTCGCCGCTGGGGGCTCAGGAACTACTTTCTCTTTACCTGTGTTGGCCGATGACATGAATGAGGCCCACATGTCTTTGGGCCTGGGTCCGTGGGCATTAGATCCCAGTATGCTGACCAGCAGCCTTGGCCATCGCAGTGAGGGCTTGAAGGCAGGCGCGCAACTGCATTGTCCTCAAAGGGTGTCTATGCGTGCCAGGGCTGAGGCAGCTTCCCGGGGGCGCACACACACACACACACACACACACACACACACACACACACACACACACACACACACACACACACACACACACACACACAGACAGACAGTTTTTGAGATTCGCAGCCGCTCCCAAGTACTTCACAGGTCTTTAAAAGACCATTTACATATAAAAAGAGGCTTTGTTTATTTTTCCACCTCTTCATCTCCACATGGCGAAAGGCGACATCCTTTCTTTGACATGGGTAACCTTTGCTTACTGTTGTGCTGCGTGGATATTTCTTTTTCTATGCAGCACAAGAGAAAAGAAGTTTGTTTATTTCTATTCACCTTTCCTGACCCCTGCAGCTGCTTATCACATCAGGCTGCCTGTGATACAAAGTTTAACTAATGTAGTAGTAGGTAAGAGAATGTGTTACTATTTGTTTTTCTTTTAAAAGTCTGGCCAGGGGCCCAGCACAACACATACTTAATGTGTGCTTCATTTAAACAGTTTTTATCATCATCATGGCTGATGCAGGACAACAATTAGACAATACAAAATGCCCAGATAACGCTGGTGATTAATGATCCAAGTTGAGGGCAATCATTTGTCTGTTAGTAGTTTTAAATGCAGATGATCTATATTCTATGTGGAAGCTCAGTGGGTTACTGCCTTTGTCACAGTGATCCTTGTGTTACTTGCAGTTCAGAAGTTACAATCCTAACAGAAGACAGTGACCAATGAACTGTCACCAAAGAGCTGCATACAAACATGAATGGTATAGTGGTAGTGAGGGAGTCTGAGGAGGAGGTCATGAGGGGGAGAGGCTACAGAGAGATGATGGTTACTGGTGGAGGGTGATAGTGAGGGAATCTGAGGAAGAGGTCATGGGGTGGAGGGGAACTAGGGAGAGATGAGGGGCATTGGTGGAGGGTTGTAGTGAGGGAGTCTGAGGAGGAGGTCATGAGGGGGAGGTGATTCAGAGAGATGAAGGGCACTGGTTGAGGGTGGTAGTGAGGGAATCCGAGGAAGAGGTCATGGGGTGGAGGGGAGAGCTAGGGAGAGATGAAGGGCCCTGGTGAAGGGTGGTACTGAGGGAGTCTGAGGAGGAGGTCATGAGGGGGAGGGGCTACAGAGAGATGAGGGGTACTGGTGGAGGGTGGCAGTGAGGGAATCAGAGGAGGAGGTCATAAGGGGGAGGGGCTATGGGGAGATGACGGGCACTTGTGGCATGTGGCGTGGCAGTGAGGGAATCAGAGGAGGAGGTCAATAGGGGGGCCATGGAGGGATGAGGGGTATTGTTGGAGGGTGGCCGTGAGGGAATCCAAGGAAGAGGTCATGGGGTGGAGGGGGGTGCTAGGGAGAGATGAGGGGCACTGGTGGAGGGTGGTAGTGAAGGAGTCTGAGGAGGAGATCATGAGGGGGAGGGGTTATGGGGAGATATGGAGCACTTGTGGCATATGGCGTGGCAGTGAGGAAATCTGAGGAGGAGGACAATAGGGGGGCCATGGAGGGATGAGGGGAACTGTTGGAAGGTGGTAGTAAAGGTATTTACGGAGAAAGAGTTTCTTGGTGCGGCGCCAAAAAAGACTTTCGCATCAGCGCTGAAGCCGGCCCTGTCATGGCCTTTCTGTTTTGTTTATTTAATTAACAGTCGGGTCATAAGGGCTACTGTGGAGCATACTTTAAAGTGCGTGCTAATTATATTTACTGCTATATTCAATGTTTGAAGTTTGAAGTTGAATTTACTAATGTCTTTACCGGGAAAAATGAAAGTGGAGCCCGATGGTGCTGATATAGGGTTGGGGCCCAAGGCAGCTGTGAGATAAGGTGCATTGGAGAGTAGTGGGTATAATCAACCTGTAAGGGAGTGCGTTGCAGAGTCCAGGGTCAGGTGGAGGTAGGTATGCAGAGGGATTCTCCCTGAAGGCTCCCACAGAGGAAGCCTGTGAAGTGTCACTTGCCTGATACTCCCACCGCAGAAATCTCCTCTTCCCATCAAAGGAACATTACATGGAAAAAACACTTTTGAGAGTGATAATATTTAGAAAGATTTGGAAAAGAGTGCGTTTTACTGGGCCTTGTAAGACTAAGAAGAGATAAAGGAGGGCCCTGAAGCAGGTCTGCCTAACATATTTGGGACAAATCGAGCCCGCAGTGGCCCACCCAAATGCACCCTTGGCCCACCCAAATAAAAATTCCTAAAGCCAGACCTGATGCTGACAGCATCTCTTGGCAGTATGTGATGTCGTGAATCCAGGTGTCTACTTTGGGTGCCCTAAGTGAAGCCCAGTGCATCGAATACACGTTTGGCCAGGAAGAGCATCATGGCCAACAAACGACCCTCCATAGCAGCTACACGGGATGTTTGCACTGTATCGTACAAATGCCGTCGGTGCACCTCGGACCATACAGACTTTACCCATATGACGTGGCAGTGCTCCCCATTGCGGGCATTCTGAATGTGACTATGTCACACAGATAACGGGCAAGCGCCACATCACCATCCTGAAAACATGTCTGCTGGGTAAAAATGCCCTGCACCAAGGTGGACAACAAGAATGTGAACAAATTCAATGACATGACCCTTGCCTTGCACTGGAGAGAGGGCTGATTATGATTCAGAACTGCGAGAAGCATCATGCACCGTGCACTGCGTCTGCAAATGGAAATGGTTTTAATTGCTGTCTTTCAAGGTATACAAAACTTTTAATAAAGAGCAGTTTTGAAAGAAAATATATGCACACATTAATTCTAATAAAAATATGTTAAAATAAGTTAATAAACACAGTTGTTTCTTACCTTTAAGTCAGGAATTGAATAACCTTTTCTAAGCGTCATCTGAAACACATCCAATCCACTGATAAATGCAGAGAGGCGTGAAAGGCTCTGCTTCCCACTGCCCCCAACTCCTACAAGTAAAGCATTCCCACGAGGAGATTCCAAAATGCGATTAATGCGGCAAATGTGACATACTGCATCTTCAAAGAGCACCTAAATACCAAGACAAGAAAGTTGTTGTAGCTCTAAATTTGAAGAAGTGCATTTCATTCTGACTACAGAATACTAACTTATAAGCAGCTGGAACATTTGAAAACTTACTTGCCTTTAACAGGAATTCTTCAGCATTGATACTCTCCAGGTATTAATACTTTCTTTGGTGTATATACCTTCTCCAGATCTTCTCCTCATCTCTTTTGTGTGTCACTCCATATGAGCAAACTTAGATCACAATGTGGTCTGTGGCGCCTAGGATAAGCGCCAACTCTCTGAGCACAACCTCTGTGAAACGAAATCCGTTTCTATGTTCAATGCGTAGAATGCCAAAATAAAGTTTAAACCAAAATTGTATCTAACTTCTTCATGTTTTATTCACATGGGTTTCTCATTTACGAAGTTTCATTTCCATAACTCATATCTGAAATCCACTTTAGTATATGCAATTTGTGACAAATTGAAACGTCAGGATGTATTGACGACAAAACAAAAGGACAATGTAAGAAGACCTGTGGTCGTATCAAAATACTCAGAGGCATCAAAGGCATACAAAAGTTCAATATTAAGACACTGGCCCATTATCAGCAAAGATCAGGATTTCAATGACATCTTTTGTGACCAGCCACTATTTGCATACAAAAGAGGCAACAACTTGAAGGAATCATAAAAAACCCTAAACACATTTCCTCCATCACGTACAAAGGGAATCAACCTTGTCTCAATTGCAAAAACTGTAATAACCTTATCAAAGGGCCTGTGATTAAACACCCAATGAAGGGCACCAACATAAAATTGAGATTGAATGCGACATGTGACACTGAGAATGTAATATACATCATTAAATGTCCGTGTGGATTGGTATACACTGAAAAGACTTCTCGCAAATTGAAATTGAGAATCAACGAACACAAAAGTAATATAAGAACTGTGAATGTAAAATCTAATTTGGCTTTACACTTTAAAGACAGCAGACACAACATTAGCCAACTCAGGTTCGCTGCTGTGGAAGTGGTTACTAAGCGTGATGACAGAGACAATAACAATTTCTTGTTGCAGCGTGAAAACCACTGGATAAAATATCTTCAATTCATGAAACCATCCGGTCTTAATGACCGGATGGAATTTACATGTTATCTGTAGAGAACTATGTTCAGAATGGCATTTGTTGTTTCATTGATTCCGCTATTTTGGGTAACTAACTGAAATGTTTTATCTCCCCATAAGTTCACACTGTATGCAGAACCGTTATTTTGTATAAGAACTCTGATTATTCGTTGTTTATGCACTATTTTCTAAGCGGGTATCCGGTTTCTTTTTTCACCATTCTTCGGAACCACTGTAAGATGGCCGCCACTTGAGAAGTCCACTTTCTATGCTGTCAGTTTATTCACTTTACTTCCGTATATACGGCACACGCCGTTCACATTCACCGGCGAAGGGCACACGAGTGAGACGCGGGATCTTGCTCAACTTTATCTGTAAGTTCTATTCACGGACACGAGGCTCGCACGATCTTGTTTGGTTTTGGATATCTTTTGTGGTTATACTTTGCACAATCAATCACCATTGAGTTTCTGGGTACTTTTCTTCGTAGCACTGGGTTTGCTTTACTTTTCATTTAACCTAAAATTCATTTATCTCATAACACAACTTCGGGATAACACGCATTCGGGAACAATACTACTGTATGATTTGGCACCTTGGTTCTGTATTTTAGAAGTGATTGATATATTGCTCAACTTAGTAATGGATATGATTGAATGCATTTATTTGTTTGGTTTTGTCTCGGTCGATCATACTTAGATTGGATTATTGTCTTTCAGATTCCCTGATGAAGGACTGTTGTCCGAAATGCATTGGGAAATGATGTTATAATGCATATACTAAAGTGGATTTCAGATATGAGTTATGGAAATGAAACTTCGTAAATGAGAAACCCATGTGAATAAAACATGAAGAAGTTTGATACAATTTTGGTTTAAACTTTATTTTGGCATTCTACGCATTGAACATAGAAACGGATTTCGTTTCACAGAGGTTGTGCTCAGAGAGTTGGCGCTTATCCTAGGCGCCACAGACCACATTTTGAGTACCACACCTTCTCGTCAGGGGGTGATATCTTTGAGGCACACCACAGACTGTTTAACCTACTTACAAATGAGGAGTGCGTGACCCATACCTTGAACAAACTTAGATTACCGAACAAGATAAAAGATACCTATCTTCTACAATGTTAATTTTCATTGACACTTGTTTTCTCTGCAAGCATATTATTTATGAAATATTGGCAGCTGTTGAGCCGGGATTCTGATCATTTTACTGTCTCTTGCGGTAGGGGTACAAGCATCCCACAAATGCTGTTTGGCCTTGGAATAACTCACAACATTCATGAGATGTGACTGCTGGATTTTCACAATGAAGCTAAAAGTACTAAAGGAAGTTTGCGTTTCTTCTAATGCATCCTTTATCCTTGTCAAATTTGTTATTTCTATATATTGTAGTGTACTGTAGTATTTATGAAGCACTCCATACCCCGTTGTGGGCCACTAAAGCACGTTATCAGAGAAGCATGCTACAGTGTGGGGAGTGCATGGTTGAATTTGCTTGTGTATTATATTTGCTGTGATCTTATTTGAGAATTGTTTTAGTGCACACATGCGTGACCACTGAGGTGCTATTATTTTGTCTTGGTGCACAGCACCAATCAGTGATTTGGTTGAGGAAATGTGAGAGATAGGCACTCAAAGGGAGTATGAAAGGGGTAAGAGACATGTGAAAGAGCCAGGGAGCTACCTGGTTGGTTGGTGTTATATGCAGCCAGTTTACGGGTGGGAAATGAAAACATATAGACAGCTACACAAAACCAACTAAGGAAGAGAGGCCACAGGGTGCTGTGCGCGTGTATACCGATAAAAGAAGTAATCGGAGTATGCTTTGCAATCCATAAGGCATCGCGTGTAAGACAGAAATGCTGTCAACTGTCAAATAAGTAATGTAATGCCAAATGGGCAAGAAAGGAAGTTGCTGAACGAGCACCTGCCATGGACCCCCTTAGTTGCTTTTCTCAACCCCTTTGCTGCTGATGCTTTACCCCCACAGTGCTAACCCCTTCTTTTGATGTTTGGGATAACTTCCCCCCCCACCAAAGGTGTCCATACCAAAATATTGTCAATTTTACCCAAGTATTGGGAATTCTAAATCAGCCCAGGGTTTATGGATTTCCCTAGAGAGAACCCAGAAAATAGCCAAAATATAGCAACATGTCGTTTTTTGGCTGGGAGAAAATGGGAAAACGTGCTGTGAAAGAAAGAAAACTTTTTTTCAGAAAATGGCATCAACTAAATGTTTGCTGTCCTAAGATCACCATCTTCCCAGCTTTCAGGAACAAGTAGAGTTGCAAGCAAACAACTTTTACAACAGTTTCTGCATTTTTTGTGGTAGTTGAATTATCCTATTTTGTGTGGTGTCTACCTAATTGCAGTTTGTGGTGGAAACAAGTGCCAAATCAATGGTAAACCTAGAAAGCTATACATTTTCGAAAACTAGATAAAATTCATAATTAAGCTAGGGATAACTAATGTAAATGAGTCATGGTTTTCCCAAAGAAACTAATCTTGGAAATAAAAAATAACGAAAATAGGTAAGAAAAAATAGCAATTGGTGACAATGTTTTTAACTGTGATTGTTTGCCCCAGAGGGCAATTAACAAAAGTAATATACTGTAAAGTCCATCAGACTCGTCTGGTCACAGGAATATAGGGTGTTTTTTAGCTGTCAAAAAACTGGCAAAACCCAGAGCCAACAACTGAGCGGTAGCTTAAGATGATATTTTATTGTGTACCGACCATGCTGCATTTCATAAGGTAAAATGTAATACATGAAAACTGGATAAGAAGGAAACCTAGCCATTTTGTAAATATGCCCTATATACTGAGTTTAGGAATAGTGCATATTAGTACAACTCTATAATTGGGGTTACCCAGAGTACCAAGTGATACAGAGGGGATTTTACAAAATTATTTTTTGTATGTTGGATTAAAATTGGAAACAATGTAGACAATTTCAAAGGATAATAACTGTAGGAGGCTGGCTGGCTTAGTATATGGTGCACAATTATTTAAGTGAAGCACCTAGCACTAAACCAGACAACCCTCATGGTGATTTTACTGGTCTTAGACAACCAAACTCCCTAAGTGGTAGCTGTGGAGAGCAGCCTTCGGGCTTAGTCCAGAAGGAGTGTTAAGAAGCTTTTTTTATCAGAACTAATCATATAGTGTAGGTTGAACAAAAAAGAACAACACAGCGTAGCTATAAAAATAGATATATTTATTATAAACACACACTAACAAATTGGTATTTCTCCTACCCGGAGATATCAACACAATACACACAATATTTCCACAGTAGAACAGATAAGTAGCACAAATATACAGCGGTCTCCAGAGGGAGACCAAGACATACCCTAAGAACTTTATAAATAAATAAATAAAATAAAGTGGAATGCGAACGGCGACCAAAGTCGAGACTTGGACCAGAAGACTTGGAAGAGCTGGGGACTCAAGGGACTACCCGAGGTAATTACCCAGGAGCTCCACAGAGGTTGTGTGCAGAGTGGAAACACAGCCACATACTCAATGCAAGTTAATAGGAAAATTGAGGTTGCAGTTTTCAAAAAGGACCCTTCCCAGTCGACCCTGAAGAAACCCTATGCAATATTGAAGGTTGGAGAGTCATCCCCCACATGGATAGCCCAGGAGCCAGGATACCTACAGCAGGGAAGCATAGGTGCGAAGTGACGTCGGAAACCTCCGTAGACCACAAAGGAGGATTGCAGTAAAGATGCAGTTGGCGAGGAGGGTGAAAGAGTCAGGTGAAGTCCAAGTATGGATTCTTGAATGGGAGTACCTTCAAACAGAGGGGCCAGAGTCTATGCCCTCTGGAGTGATCAGGAGTCACGAAAGACCAATGGCCACTGATGACAGAAGATGAAGGAGAGTTAACGGTTAGCTGGTCGATGCAGCTGTGAGGACCAAGTGACGCTGTGGAAGACCAGGAGGCATTCACAAGCTGTTCCACATTGGAAGTTGAGAACCAGGGGGTCAGTATCCGGCAGGAGCACCAGCAAGCCTTGGCAGTAGCAAAAGAAGAAGGTGCAGTGTTGGACCAGCCAGGTCCCAGGAACTCACCAAGGGCAGGAGAGTCCGAGCAGGCCCAGAGCAAGCAGGGGAGCTCACTGAAGCCAAAGAAGACCCTCAAGAGGACCCATAGGACGAAGGCACAGGAGTCACAAGAGGACCTCGAGGAGCTCACCAAAGATGCAGGGCCACGGTGCAGAGGATGCAGTGAGGACAAAGACCTTGGTATGAAGAGATGCTGGAGGCTGGAGATTCTTGTAGCTCGAAGATCTTTGGAGGACAGAGTCAACAAACCTTGGCAAAGGCAAGTTGACACGGTGCACAGGGGTTCTGTTCCAGTGGTTTTGACGAAGGATGAAGGCCTCAAACTTGCTGAGAAGACAGTGCAGGCCTCGAGAAAGTTGCCAAAGCACCACTTGTGTGGCTGAGCCTTTCAGATTCCGTGGGACCTTAGGAGCAGGAGACCGGTCAGCTTCGTTGTGGTGCCTGCAGATGCAGGGGAGTGACTCCTTCACTCCAAGGGTTATTACTTTAGGTGTCTTTGATAGCCACAGGCCTGGAGAAAACCCTGGATAAAGCACAGGCACAGATGACGCAGAAGACTGGCAGGACGGTTAGACCATGGGCAGCAGGAGTCTTCCTTGATGCAGTCTCGGCTGCAGGTGAAGTCCAACGAACTCTAAGTTGCCCAGAAATTTGAAGTTGATGTGGCTTTGGATCTGAATCTTGTTCCACAATGAATCTGAAGAGCTACCCGGGGTAAGCCCTTAAGTATCCTAGGGAAAAGGTTGGGATGAGTCAAGGATCCCTCCCAGAGGAGGGGCTGGACTGAGGGGAGGATACTCCCATGTCCTTTGTCCAGTTTCACTCCAGAGTGGGTGCCAATGACTCCCTGAACTGGCTCCAACTGGAGTATGCAAGGAGGGCACCGAATGTGCCTTTCAAAGCAGTCTGTTAGCACTGGCAAACGCCCCCACGCTAGCCCAAAACACTAAGTGCTGGCTGGGAAGTGATCACAACTCACTGTGAAAGGAAACCTATTGTTCTACCTCGCATAGTGTCTGTTGTAGGCAGCAGCACTAGCTTGCAGTTCGACCCTGAAAGGCTGGTACCGGGAATACAGAGGGGCTACCTAGGGAAGCCCTCCAGTACATGGTATCCTACATCCAAGACTGGAATCAGTGTTGAGATAGGATTCCAACATGTTTGATACCAAACATGCACACTATGAGTGATAGAATGCACTCCCAAGAACTCAAATTTTGTAAATTTTTTAAAGATGCTCAGTGGCGTTTGAGGCGTGCTAGCTCGATGTGCACTCCGTCCATGGTTGGTTTCTTTTGTTATAGAGATATGGAGTTTAACACCTTGGCTGCTAGGCGTTTTCCCCCTCCTGTGCTGATATTTTATCACTCCCATTGTTCATGACGAGCTCAGCTCGTCATCAGCACAGCTCAACTGTGCATCATGACGAGCTGAGCTCGTCATGAGCATCGAAAGGGTTAAGAGCATTGATATGCAGGATTTTTTTAGAATCAGGGGGTTACTTTCTTCTCATTTTGTAATTTATTTTTCATTTTCATTTGGGGAAAGCATGACTCGGTTTGTAAAAAGTGTAAATTGATGTACCAAATAGAATGTTTACTCAGTGTGTATGGGAACTAGGTTTGTGAGCATATTAAAGTTTGTATGTTTTATGCTGTTTTATGCTGATGTGTTCTTGTATGATATTGTGTATTCTAGATACCCCTGATGAAGGAACTCTTCCCGAAATGCATTGGGTATATTTAAAGGCATTGCGACTTGTGGAAACTCAATCTGTCTCGTGCTACTGTGATAAGCCCAGTAAGGGCGATTCTGGAAATGGTGAATAAAATGAAGTGAAGGATGAAAATATTTTGGAGACTAAAAAATGGATTAAAAGCAGATGAAAAGAAGCTGAATATGTGATAATTTGGCAAAAGACTTTAGACTTTATTGACTCATGTAGATACATGGCAGTGTAGCTTGAATAGGGACTTGCCGAGGTTATTTTCTGGTCATATCTGATACCAAACATGAGCAGTTTCAGTGCAGTTAGTATATAGTTAGACATCTCATAATTGACTTGATGTTCACTCTGTGTCTAAAATGGGTGACCACACTTACGAAGCCTGGAGAATCGACTCCAGGGTTTGTAGGGGGTGTCCAGCGGATGCAGGGCACCTTCACACTAATAACCTAGCACCTACCTTCAGGATTGAAAAGCCTGCTTTAGGTGTGACTTCAGATATAAGGAAGCTTATTCGTTGTGAAGGGTGCTAGCACCAACTCACACAGGCTACAATGGCAGGCCTTCCTGGATAGGAGAATACGTACATGCAGAACTGCCATTATTGGGGGCCTGGAACCAACTGACCCCCAATTGAACTGTAGAATGATAAATTTTCTGCAAGCTCATGAGAAACATTTGAAAGCAAGCGAGTCCATAATGAATTAATTGTATCAAGACCCTTTAGCTTTGTGGACTAAGTCAGAAGGATGTCTCTCATTCACATATGTAAACACCATTTAAGAATTGCTTTTTTAAGTTTTAGGAAAATTCACGAATATGAAAGTATTTTTTTGAAATGTTATTCTTACTGTTTTTGGTTGTTTTAAGCTAATATTTGACAAATGCTGTAAAGAAAATTGATACGGTTTTTATTAACTGTACAATAAAACAAATATATATATAAAAAAACAATGGCAGGCTTGTAGTCACAGTTTGAGTGGTCCCTCATGGGTGGCATAATACATGCTGCAGCCCATGGGAGACCCGTGGTGTACCTATGCCCTGTGTACCTTAGTGCCATGTACTAGGTGTGAGAAGTTGGCCCGATATGCAGCGTTCGCTATTCTAGCGGCCGCTATGTATCGTTCCAACGACCCTTATGGTGATTGGTTGTAAGTCAACCTTAGACCAGCTATCCTAGTAGCGTGGATACGAGCAGTCTTCGGGCTAAACTCTAGAGGGCGTGTTAAGCCAGCTGTTATACCATCACATACCCCTTGAACCCCAAGTGAAAGGACACCACACAAGTGTTATGAAAATAAACAGAATATTTATTAAGAATCACAACAGCCCTGGACTCTTTATGAGGACAGGGTACTAAGCACAAACCAAAACTCTTAGGAGAATACTTCAAGTGCACAATTTAAACAAGTGTCCGGGGACACGGGAAGTTTAGTGGTCTCGGGCGGACCCGATAAGGCAAGTCGGAAGCGAGGGACTCGGGACCCTAGAGTAAGGAGGCTATGCAGGCACCGAAATGCCGAAGTTACCTAGCCACGAGGGCTGCGGCTGCACAAGTCTTACAGGCGTCGGGGTCTTCGCTGACGAGCCAGGAGCCGGAAGAAAAGGAGTTGCTGGCCGGCGACCAGTGCTGAATAGTTCATAGAGATCCAAGCCTGGATCAGAGATCGTTGATACCTGAAAGCAGAAGGGGACCAAGTTCGTACTACTAACCAGTAGTCAGAGGGTACCAGGAAGGCACCGGTTGGCCGTCACCTCGACTAGGTGAGTGGGCGACGCTGGGCTCTGCAGTCTCACGGACTAGGAGGCGTTGTCGGCGACCAGGATGGAGGTGCGAGCTGTCCCACGGAGGTTGATGCTGTCGGCGTCGCTGGGCCCAGGATTGGGGCAACAAGCCTTGGCAGATTTCAGGGCCACGGGGTGGGCCTAAAATGGCGTCTTGAGTGGACCAGGAGGGTCCGGGGGGCTTCCCTCAAAGATGGAAGCAAGGGCCAGTCTGGAGCAACCAGACCAGCAGCGTTGGTTGTCGGATGTCGTCAAAGAAGGGCACAAGCCAGCGGCTAGTGACCAGACAACGTACTGAGCAGCGAGCAGAAGGGCCCCACGCAGATCGTGGAGATGCTGGGAGACTGCACTTCGGTGCTGGAGCGGCTCAGGGTCGGGGCTTCTCGGACCCCAGAGCACTCACCAGAGAATTGCTTCGATGGTCGTGCTGATTCAGAAAGCGTGCAGGTTTTGTTGATGGCCGGTCCCTCGAGGTCTCGTCGCACCCACAGATCACAGCTGAGCTGATGACGTGGGTAGAGGTCAGAGGTGCCAGGGAAGCCGGTTCTCGTCGAGCTGGGCTGTCGGATTCCTTGAGGAAGGACTTGCAGCAAACCGCAGAGTTCTTAGATGGTGCCCGCTGGTGCAGGGTGACTACTCCTTAGCCACAAGGGAGAAATCTTGAGAAGAGTCTCGAAGTCCTTTCGTAGAAAGTATTCTTGATTCAAAGATGATCTAATTTGGAAGGGTCCCCGCTCCGGCCTTTATCCTAAAGAAAGGGGTGGGTACATGACTAGGTCCTGCCCTAAGGGTGGGACCAGGAAGGGGGGTAGTTACACCCCTCTCCCCTGCCGGACTGTCCCCAGGTCAGGGGCTGGCGCCCCTGGAACTGGTTCTGACCGGCAGATGCGTAGTGAGCACCGGGGTGCCACTCCGCAGTCACCTTCTCGCAAAGCCCTACCTACCCAGAATACACAAACCCTGTCTGGGACGGTGCGAACACCGCCCTTGACAGGAAACCCTTTGTCCAAGCTCTCCTCGCTGGAAGGACTCCCAGCAGCAGGAGGTCAGACTCGTGTCTGTGGTGGCAGCATCCATTTTGTGGAGCTGAGGCTTTAGTTAACTTTAACCGGGGTTCACAGTTACATACATGTCGTGTCCCTCTAGAAGGGCGGAATGCTAACCTTGTCGCCAGAATTGGTGAGGGGGTAGCATCCCGATTCGTATGACACCTTACTCGACATGTCTGGATAACGCAATACCGAAGTTACCGATATGGCACGCGTTATCATGGAACAGCCATTGGGTCTTGGTTCCGCCAGCTGCAACCGGGCTCGGCTCGGGCCAGAACCCAATTCACACGATTCCGAGCACTCTGCCTTCAGGATTGTCAAGGCCTGCCATAGGAGTGTCTGATAGGAACTCGGGTGTCCATTGTGTGGTTAGATATAGGGCTACTATACCTAAAGCAACGAGCGGGTACGCTACGTTGCCCCAGCTGTCGTGCAGCCAGTTGTGTCAGGTTTAGATGGCCATCCAGGGGTGGCATAATACATGCTTCAGCCCCTGGTAGGCCCTGGGTACACCGATGCCCTGAGTTACAGGGTCTGACAGGGTGGCCCAGTTCCAATTGGGTAATGCACCTAAGGTACATGCATCAATTTAGAGAGAGAACAGCTAGGCTGTGGGTCTGATTAGCAGGCCCGCAGCCCGAGAAAGTCGTAAACCAGTGAAACAAAAGCAAAAAGTCCGGGTGATCATAGGATTGCAGACCCTACTCTCCTACACTAGGGACTTAGAAGGGTACACCAGTAGCCAATAAGAAAGGTACCAATGTACTTGCCACAGTCAAATTGAGGGATATAGCTCAGTAACTTGAGTCCTGGTTAGCAGGATCCCAGTCAGATTAGTCAGGAAACAGCATACCACCAGCATAAAGTGGGGGCAGCCATGAAAGCAGATCCTACTTTGCTAAGCAATCCCCCCCCCCCCCCCCCCCCACCCACACGAAAGGAGATGAGACTAACCGTGCCCAGTTGAGTCTTCATTTTCTAAGTAGAAATATGTGGAGAGTCCATCCCAGGTCTATGTTCTATATAAAAGTCCATCCCCTGTAGGGAAATGAACCACCTCAAAAGGTTGGGGTTTTAACACTTCATTTGTTTAAGCCATAGGAGGGGCTTATGGTCTGTCTGAACAATGAAGTGAGTACCAAACAGGTATGACCTCAACTTCTTCAAAGCCCAGACCACAGCAGAGGCCTCCCTCTCAATAGCTGACCAACGTTTCTACCTGGGGGTCAACCTTCTGCTTATAAAAGACACTGGCTGATCCTGGCTCTCTGCATTAAGTTGTGACAAATCCACTCCTATTCTTATCTCAGAAGCATCTGTCTGGGCAATTAAGGTTTTGGAGTAATCAGGACTTTGTGGAATGGGAGCAGAGCACATGGACTACTTTAGGTCATCAAATGCCTTTTTGACAGCTAACTGTCCACTGAACTTTCTTAGACATCCTTTTTGAGGTGAGATCATTAAGGGAAGTCACAATAGACCCATATCCCTAAAAAAACCTCCTGTAGAACCCAGCCAGGCTCAAGAAAGACCTGACCTGAGTCTTGGTAATGGGAGCAAACCAGTAAATTATTGTGAGAAGCTGGCTTAGTATATGGTGCACACTTATGTAAGTGGTTACCTTGCACTAGTCCAGACAAACCCTATGGTGATTTTAGTGGTCTTAGACAGCCTTTAAAAGCTCTCTACGTGGTAGCTGTTGAGAGCAGCCTTCATGCTTAGTCCGGAAGGAGTGTAAAGCAGCTTGTTTTACTAGAACATCATCTTATAGGTATAGATTAAGTAATAAAGTAGCACAAAGTATATTTATAAAAATATGTATTTATTATAAGACACTCAGTAACACATACAGATATCTCCGAGCTGGAGATATACAGAATGCACACAATACTTTTCAATAGAAACAGGTAAGTAGCACGAATATACAGTGGTTCCTAGGGGGAGACCAAACAATATACTAAAATAGTGGTATGCGAACCACGACTCGAGTCAAGACTATACCGAGAAGATATAGAAGTGCCGGGGACCCAAGGAACCACTCGAGGTAAGTAACCAGGAATGTGTGCAGAGTGGGAACAAGAAAGCTGGCTCAATACAAGTCAATGGGTAAGTGGCGGTTGCAATTTTAAAGAAGATGGACCCTTCCCAGTGGACAATGAAGAAAACCCGTGGAAGACAGAAGGTTGGAGAGCCACCCCAACTGTGAATACCCTAGGAACCAGGATACCTACACCAGGGAAGCCGGGTGCATAGGTGTGAAGTGGCGCTTGAAGCCACCGTCAAACTCAATGGCGGACTTCAGGAATATGCTGTTGCTGGAGAAGGTGAAAGTGTCCAGCGGAACCCAAAGGTGGATTCAAGTCGAGAAGTACCTGAAGCCAAAGGGGGCAGAGTCTACGCCATTCGGGAGTGACCAGGAGGCACGGAAGACAAATGCCCACTGATGTCAAGTGTTAGAGGAGAGGTGTCAATGATCTTTGAGCTGCAGCTGTGTGGACCAGACGATGTAGCGGAAGACAAGGAGCAATTCACAAGCTGTCCTATATCGGATGTCGAGAGTTGAGGGGTCGGTGTTTGTCAGGAAAAACCAACAAGCCTTGTCAACGCCAAACAACAAGGAAAGCAAAGAAGGCAGAGTGTCGGGACCAGCAAGGACCAGGTGAGGCAGAGGAGTCAGGGTAGGCACCGAGCAATCAGGGGAACCTGCTGAAATCAAAGAAGACCCTCAAGAGGACCCAGAGGCCCAAGGCACTTGAGTCCCAAGAGGACGTCGAGCAGCTCACCAAAGATGCAGGCCCACGGAGCAAGTGATGCAGTGAGGATGAAGATCTTGGTTACAGGAGATGCTTGAGGTTGGGGCTACTGGGAGCCCAAAGATCTTGGTGGAAGAAAGCCATCAAGCCTTTGCTATTGTAAGTCCACACGGTGCACAGGGTTCAGTTTCTGCGGCTCTGACAAGGGATACTGGTCTCAAACTTGGTGAGAGGAAAGGACAGGCCTCAATGGATGTGATAACCACCACCTGTGTTGCTGAGCCTTCTGGAGTCCGTGGGAGCCCAGGATCAGCAGACTGGTCAGCTTGGTTGCGGTGCCTGCAGATGCAGGGAAGTGACTCCTTCACTTCAAGGGAGATTCCTTCTGGTGTCTTGGATGCTCACAGGCCTTGGAAGGTTCCTGTATGGAGCACTGGCAGGGACGTTGCTGTAGATAAGCGGGGTGACGAGCCCAGGAGCAGCAGGAGTCTTCCTCGTTGCAGCCTTGAAGCCCAGAGCGAAGTCCAGTGAAGTCCAGAGTGGACAGACGGTCAAAGAAGAAGTAGTGTCTTAAAATGAATCTTGTCCCACGATTAATGTAGGGACCCACCCTCAGGTAAGCCCTTAAGTCTCCTAAGGAAAGGGTCGGGATGATTCAGTGTTCCTTCCCGGAGAGAGGTCGGACAGTGGGGAGGATAGACCCATGTCCTTTGTCCAGTTTCACGCCAGAGCGGGAGCCAATGTCTCCCTGAGCTGGTTTGACTTGGACTATGCAAGGACGGCACCTAATGTGCCCCTCAAGCAGACTGAGTAGCACTGGCAAGCGCTCCCACCCGACCCCAACACACTAACGCTGTCTGGGAGGAGGTAACATCTCCCTGTGACAGGATACCTATTGTTCTGCCCTCCTGCTCAAGCTTGGCTCAGCAGCAGGAGGGCAGAATCATGTCTCTGGTTGTCAGCAGATGTGTTGTGCTGTCCCGGTCTAGGAGACTGGTGCGGGATCACTGAGGGCCGCTCAGAGGAGCTTTACAGTGCATGGAATCATACCTCCCACACCGTGGGGTATGATTCCAACATGTTTGATACGAAATATGATAAGGTTCCTTACAGCCAGTTTAGAGATGGTCATTGCGTAATGACACATCGCCACTCTATGTATCGTACTGGCTGATGCACTTACAACACGGGAAAATAGAGTCTGAAGTTTGTAGGGGTTTCCTGCTCCTGTAAGGGCACCCTCACACTCAGAACCGAGCACCCTGCCTTCAGGATTGAAATACCTGCTTTAGGGGTGACTCATAGGTTTTAAGTGTAGTGACCTCAGATATTGGAAACACTATATATGTTGTAAGTGATGCTAGCACCAGCTTACACAGGCTGCAATGGCAGCCTGCAGTTACAGTTTGAGTGGTCCCTACAGGTGGCATAATGCACGGGGGACCACTGGTGTACCTATGCCCTGGGTACCTCAGTACCGTATACTTGGGATTGATAAGGGAACCCCAGTGTCCGATCTGGGATGTACCTAAGTACTTACCATACCAATTTAGGGGAGAAAGCACAGACACTGGGTTACTGATTAGCAGGATCCCAGCCAGACTATTCAGAAACATCGTAGCACCAGGAAAAAATTGGGGGTAACCATGCAGAAGGATCCTACCTTCCTCCAATTATGGTCTGGATTTTGCTCTCCAGTGGTTGAAGTTGGCCCCCACCTCCCAGGAGACCCAAGTAAACAACTTTGCTCTGCCCTATCTTGCACTTTGTGGCTTTCACGGTGAGGCCAGCCTTCTGCAGGGCCTCCAGAACATTTCTAAGGTGGACCAGGTGACCCTCCCAGGTGAAACTTAGGACAGCAATATCATCTAGATATCCTGCACTGTAGGCTTCCAGACCTGTGAGAACATTATTCATCAACCTCTGAAATGTGGCAGGTGCATTTTTCAGACCAAAAGGCATTACAATAAATTGATAATGCCCACTAGGGATTGAAAATGCTGTTTTTGGCTTGGCATCCCCAGAGAGTTTGATTTGCAAATAGCCAGCAGGCAGGTCAAATGCACTAAGATACTTGGCTTAGGCCAGAGTATCAATCAGTTCATCTGCCCTTGGAATTGGATGGGCATCAGTCCTAGTGACTGCATTGAGGCCTCTGTAGTCCACACAACACCTCATGTCTTACTTACCGTCATTTGTATGAGGAAGCAGACAGGGGCCAGGCAGCAGCCTTGATCCTGCTGGACCTGTCTTCTGCATTCGATACGGTTAATCACGTGATTCTATTGGAGAGACTAAGGGAGGCAGGGGTGGACGGCACTGCCCTGCTCTGGTTTCATTCCTTCCTGCGGGATAGGAAGCAGGCTGTGTCTCTTCCCCCTTTTCAATCGGCCTTCTCCCCAGTGCTCCACGGGGTGCCTCAAGGCTCGTCCATCAGCCCTATTTTATTTAACGTTTACCTTAAATCACTGATCACGTTAATAAAATCCCACTGGCTAAAGGCAATCAACTACGCTGACGACACTCAGCTCATCCTCTCCTGGGAGGGTGAGGAATCGATCCCTCTGGAATCTTTTCATGACTGTCTGAGAGACACAGCTGGTTGGTTACACAAAAATTCCCTACAGTTCAACACCTCTAAAACCGAGGTGCTGTTCTGTGCCGGAAGTCGGATCCCCCGCCCGTTCCCGGCGGAGTTTTGGCCCCCTGAAGCCCCGGAAAAGCCACAGCCGGTCACCACTGTTCGCAATCTGGGTGTTATGATGGACAACAAACTCAGTATGGAAGCCCAGGCTGCGAAAACAGTGTCCACCTGCTCGGCCCACATGCGATCTCTTCGTAAGATCTTGCCACTTATCCCCTTGCAGGCCCGGGCTTTAATAGTCAGGTGTACCATTCTCAGTCGCCTCGACTATTGCAATGCGCTGCTGCTCGAGGCCCCAGCTATATTGCTAGACAGACTCCAAAGAGTTCAAATTGCCGCTGCCAAATTGACCCTTGGTTGGCCTAGGAGATCTTCGGC
This sequence comes from Lissotriton vulgaris, assembly GCF_964263255.1. Lineage (NCBI taxonomy): Eukaryota > Metazoa > Chordata > Amphibia > Caudata > Salamandridae > Lissotriton > Lissotriton vulgaris. The sequence continues at coordinate 818,750,861 of NC_141695.1, read as the reverse complement.
CACTGCGGCTTTGGCCGAGCTTCACTGGCTCCCTATGAAACAGCGAGTGGCCTTTAAATCTCTCTGTCTTGTTTTTAAAGCCCTGCATGGAGTTGGGCCCGGCTCCCTGCAATCCATGTTCACCTGGTACATTCCAACCAGAGCCCTCCGATCTACAACAGCCTGTCTTGTTACAGTACCGAGGTTCAAAAAGGTCAGGGCTGGGGGGAGATCTTTCAAAGTTGCAGCCGCAAAACTTTGGAATAGCTTGCCCCTTGACATCCGCCAAACAACGGAACTTCTCCCTTTCAGGAAGCGGGTCAAAACCTGGCTGTTCCCTAAAAGTTAAACTCTGGCTACTCTACTGATGTCTCCCAGTGCATCCATCTTAGGAGTTATCTTAGCGCCAGGATACCTGCAAGGTGACAGCCGCGCTATATAAATGTTTTAAATAAATAAATAAAATAAATAAATAATTTTGGCACAAGGACAACCGGACTAGCCCAAGGGCTATCCAAATTCTTAATGACCCTCAACTCCAGCATCTTTTGGACCTCAGTCCTGATGCAATCTCTAACATGGTCAGGCTGCCTTTAAATTGTATTATTCACAGGCATACTGTCACCTGTATCAACTTCAATGGGTACACCAGGTGGTTTGAAAGGGAGTCAGAGGAAACAGGTGGGCAAAATTATTGAGGACTTTCCTGCAATCAGCTTGCTGCTGGTCATTGAGGCAGACTGCCAAGGCTACTCCATCAGCTGACCCATGAATAGGGTCCTGAAAGAGGAGATTAGAGAGAGGGTAACTAACTTCCTTCTGTCCCTCAACAGTGGCTGTGAGCAAGCTCATGTAAACCCTGTCAATAAAAGGCTTTAGGTGGTTCAAATGAAGTACCCGTGGGGAATTCAAGGAGTACCTAGGTTAACCAAATACGTAACCTCACCTTTTGCTCAAGAATGATGTGGGGGCCTATCCACTTGTCCTGGAGAGCTGGTGGGGCCACAGGCTCCAGCACCCACACTTTCTGTCCTGGGTGGTAAACAGGTGGTACAGCCTTTTGGTCATGCCAAGCTTTCTGAAGCTCTTGGCTGGCCTCAAGGTTTTTTATGGCCTTCTTCATGTACTCAGCCATATGTGAATGCAGGCTAAAGACATAGTCTACAATATCTTGTGCAGGAGGTTTGAGAGGCTGCTCGCAGCACTCCTTAACCAGACACAATTGATCCTTGACTGGATGTTCAAAGAGATGTTCAAATGGGCTGTAGCCCACCCCCTTCTGAGGAACCTCTCTGTAGGAAAAGAGAAGGCAGGGTAGTAAGAAATCTCATTGTCAAATGAGCTTTTCTGGGAGCTCCATGATCATATTCCTGAGGGTCTTGTGGAACCTTTCAACAAGCCCATTGCAAGGTGAATGGTAGGGTGGGGTAAACTTGTAGTTTACACCACACTCTTTCCACATGGCAGTAATGTAACTAGACATGAAGTTTGTACCTCTGTCTGTTAAGTCCTCCTTAGGGAAACCCACTCTGAAAAAAGACACCCAGAAGGGCTCTAACCACCAAGGGAGCTGTAGTGGTCCTAAAGGGAATAGCCTCTGGATATCTAGTGCCATTGTCCACCACCACTAGGATGTAACTGTGTCCAGATGCTGTTGGGGGGGTTTAAGGGACCAAAAATATCAATCACTATCCTTTCAAAGGGAACCCCAACCACTGGAAGTGAAATTAAGGGAGCCTTTGTAGTGCCACCTGACTTACCACTAGCTTGGCAAGTGACACAGGAGCGACACAACTCCTTGGTGTCTTCTGACATATGGGGCCATTGAAAATGAGGGACAATCCAATCCCAAGTCTTACTTTGCCCAAGGTGCCCTACAAGGGGAATGTCATGTGCCAGGGAGAGGCAATAACCCCTGAATGTCTGAGGATTTACCAACCTCCTGGTGGCACCAGACCTGGCGTCTCTACCTTCAGAATGCAGAAGCCTTTCTTCTCAAAAGATCCTATGGGACCCACTGACATTCCCTGATTCCTCCGCATCAGCTTGCTGCCTGCGGGGTTCAAAAGATGGGCAGAATTGCTTTTCCAGACTCAAGTCTGCTCTGGAAGAGCCCCCTGCCCCCAAGAACTCTGCCTGGACAAGGCCAAGTTCCTCTTGGACAGTTCCTTCACAGGGACTTAGATCATGTATACATAACTTTACTCATATTATGCACTGATTGAGTCAGAATCACTGTACATATTATACAGGATATATGAGTAAATGCAGCATATTCTTATGACAGTGCATTTTAATGAGAAGGGGAGTATCCAAAGCTCAGATGTTACCATTAATTCATTCATGGTATTCAATTTACCAATCAGGAAAGTGTAGAAGGCTGAGTATGTCTTTCAAACTCACGAAATCCAGAACACAGCTCTGAGAGCTATCCTGCAGGCTGTCCCTGTAACAAAATCAGCCGAAAACCGTCCCCGGCAAAGAACTCGGCGGCACCTCCGAGTGGGAAGGGGGGCCGGCCGAGCACTTTGCCAGGGCCGGTTGTGGTTCCCAGTCCAGCCCTGCTGATAAGGATGGTATTTGGTGAGCACTTGCTTTTTATCACTTTGTAAGTATGAAAGATTGGCAATAGCTGTGTACTTCAGGGACTGATTTATTTTTAGTTGGACGGCCATAGTCTGCTCACCTAATTTATAAATGACCACCAATCAGGCAGTAATATATAAAGACATTGTCAGGAACCGCCGTCACTGCAGTTCTTGTCAATAATATTTTACTGTTTGCTACAGAGCTGCGACTGAATGTCTGATTATAAATCGGACAGTCAGACCTTCATATTGGTGGCATGCACACTTTGTCTCTGTTGTGAGGAGTATACATACCGGCAATATATAATTCGGGCCCTTAGTGTGCTAATGCACGAAAACCGCATTTATTTATGTCCGTGGTTGCATGTATTTGCATATTAAAGCCAGACCTATTCAGTTAACTTACTACAGAATCAAGACATTTCACAATGAGGAGAAATGAAGAGTCTCTAAAATCCTTTGGTTAACTCAAGCATTTAACCAAAGAACATCAACAGACTAGCTTCAATCATCACGTTAGATACCAGAAATTCTGTTCCATTACCTTTCCGCATGGCAAGCTCAAGCAATACCCTAGGACTCACCTGCTTGCTTTGGCAATAGGATGCAAATACTTTAGAAAGTTTAATACAAAACATTTACCCTTATCTTAAAAGTGCAAAAATTCCCACTGAAACAAAACTGCATGTGGGAAGGCAAAATTCATGTTGTTTTTCATCACTCACTGCAACAATAAACAAGTATTGGCATAGCCAATAGGTCACGCCTTTGGGACCTTTTAAGTGTTTAGCCATGCAACAGTTGTTGTTGCACCAAGAATATTGTGCTGCATACCTAAATACTTGGAAGGTCCCAAGAGCGAGACCTATTGGCTATGCCAATGCTTGTTATCTTTACCTTTGCCCCACCCTTACTCTGGGATTTAGAAGAAACTTGCTTCTTCTGGTCACCGCGATTACCATGGTTTTTCTGCTTTACCCTGGTGCAAACCCATTTGTCTGCCTTCTTTCCCAATTCTTGGGAAGAGTTCAAGTCAAAGTCCACCAGGTACTCATGCAAAAGTTCGCTCTGACTGTTATTAAGGTTGAGCTTCCTCATTATCAAACTGCACAATCCTTCATAGTCCTGTACCTTGCTTCCATGAAGCCAGCCTCCAGAGCCTTAATAGCACTATCAATGAAATCTACTCAGTCCTGGGTGAGTGCCTTCTGCGTGCCTCTGAATTGAATTCTGTATTGCTCAGTAGTTAAGCCAAACCCATCAATGAGTGCACTCTTCAGAACTGAGTAATTGTCAGCATCCTCTTCTCTAACAGTGAGGAGCGTATCTCTACCTTTGTTAGCAGAGGAGAGCCGCAGGATAGCTGCCCTCTGCCCTTGAGGTACCCTTTTAACTTTACAGGCCCTCTCTAATGCAGGGATCCATTTCTGGATGGCATATCCTGCTCAGGTTCGTAGTATGAAAAGAGTTTTCCTTGACTCTAGGGACACTAGGACTGCCACCATGGGACTTTAGTCCCAGATTTTTCCTAGCTTTTTGGACTTCAAGGGCCTCCTTGTCAAAGGCCAACTGATCTCGCCTGAGCTTGAGTCTAACTCTCTCAAGTTTGATCAGATGGTATTCCCTCTCCAAGGAATCCTCTCTCTGACTAGAGATAGAGGTCCCTATGGACTGTTCTGTAGCATTGGTTCCAGCAGAGGGAGACCTAGATCTCCTCTGTCTGCTCTAAAACCTACCAGGAGGAATAAGGAGGGACCTATTTTAAGGGACACTTGGTGTGCCATCTGCACCCTTCCCTGGACCAAAGTTCATCAAGGTATGCTCAGAATTTGGGCCACTGGGGGTTACCCCTTTTGTTCCATCTTCTGGAGCATACCCACTCACTTGGTCCTGATCCCCTGACCTGTCGGGTTCTGGAGATCATCTAGGAAAGGCAGCTCTAGGAGATGCTTAGTGGTTGGATTGCTACCTACCTTTAATTTCCTAGAAATACACCTCGTCCTTAGTTACGGGAACGTAAGACCACTGCATTTAGAAGACGGAGGCACACTAGTATTCCAAACTAAAGACATAATTACTAGGTGTAGTATGGTGTTGCACCTAGTGTAAACTAAACTTCCTAAGACTGGAGAACTTACTTAGTCTATCAAAATATTATATGTGCCTAATGCCAGTGATGATTTTTTTTATTAATCCACACATTGATTAGCTGGAAAAACAATGCAGGCTTGAATCCCAACTTCTGCACACCAATGTGAGAAGCTGGATTAGTATATGGGGCTCACTTATGTAAGTGTAGCACCCTGCAATAATCCAGACAACCCTTATGGTGATTTAAGTGGTCTTAGACAACCTGGGCAAGCTCTCTAAGTGTGTTCAATGTTAGTCAATGGGTAAGTCGTGGTTGTAGTTTTAAAGAACAAGCATTTGCAATGCAATAGGTCTCGCATTACTGAAAGTTTGAGCTATTGGCGTTGCATCATTATTTGCATCGCCAGTAGCTCAAACGTTAACTACTGCGAGACCTATTGCATTGCAAATGCTTGTTCTGAAGAAGGCTGTAGGTTAAAGGGTGGGAAGAGGTTTATTGAGGTTTCCAGGGTGTTGTTATAGAACATCTTGGGAGTTGCTTCGGAGTTTGTTGAAATAGATGTTACATTTGTGGACTTCCCTATAAGCTTGTGTAGCGTACCTAAAGAATCTGTGGAAAGTTCCCTGAGTGCTTGTTACATGTTCCTATATCGGCTCTCGGAAGAGTCTATAAGGTTTTAGAGAAGTGTGTAGCGTCCACATAATGGTTATGGGTGGTCCCTGTACAGTTTATGGGGTCTGACATGTTCCGTGTCCTTTTGTTTACATCTTTAATGAATAAGATCCAGAACTGCCCGCCAGCCAGATGGTTTTTATAAACTATTTATTAACAGCAGTTTTCAGTAATAACAACATAATTTGGAATTTCTCTTTTGGGCCCATTTCAGAAAACAAAATGGCCAGATATGTGCGCGAGCATTGAAGTCTTATGTCACCGTTTTTACCTTTCCTTACCACCTCAACCTGCATTCCGCGTGTACCTTGTACATATAGCAAGTACTTATATGTCTCTTATATGTCTCTCAGGTGCCACGAGGATGCTCCTGCAGCATGTGGTGCTTTATTAAAGACAGCCAGAAACACGGCACGGCAGCCGGCCACCACCCTAACAGTGAAAAGTTTCATATTTGTCCTCTTTTCATTTGCTGCTGTGAGCTGCTCGGATGTATTAAAGTTTCCGCCAATAAAGCAGATTTCCCGCTTTCCTGCTATCCTCTTCTTGAACACTTGTGGGGTAGCTCGTGTGGTTAATGCATTTACGGAAGAGAGTCGCTTTCATTCGTGGTGTTGAGTCTGTACTTCATCCTGCAGAAGAAGATTGAAAGTGCTACTGATTACTTGGGGAACAATGCAAGCAATTTTTTTAAAGCACTACAAAGGTGGAACATCTGCCTGCCACATCAAGCTTTTATGATAAAAGGGCGGGTGTCGCTGGTCCATTGAGAGAAATCTGCCCTGGCTGTATCGGGTAAACCCGAAAAACGAAATGTATATATAAAAGGTTAAACAATCTAAACTGAATGACACTGCATGTTACCATTCAATAAAACGTTGCAAACTCGCAAAAATGATATCGCTGCCTGCTTCTCAACCACCATTGAGTGGATTATATTAATCCGGCACATTCAAGTCAAATTACGCATTAAAAAAGGTATGCATTTTTTTCCAAACGAAAAGTGATGGATTTCGCATTTATTTCCTCAAAACCCTGCCATTTCACCCCCAGATCCACCCTCACCATCGACGATTTTTCAAAGATTTTGAAACATCCACATACAATATTTTTAAAGGTCACCTTTCTCTTCCCGGGTGGGTGGTAAAAGCGTATCCCGGGTAGGGAGAACCCCCTTCTGGTGGTCTCCCCAGCTGCAGTGAGGAGCCGCTGTGCTGTTTGTCACAAGGAGAAAACGCTTCCCGAGCCAAGGTGGATTGGACCCCGGGCCCCGTGTTACGGGCTGCTTTGAAATGCACTTTTCTCACTGAACGGCCCGCAGTACTCGACCCGAAGCACAACTAGCAACAGCCGAAGGAAACGAGTGGTGAACGCGAGCAGCCCTACTCTCTTTCCTTCTTGTCCAACAAAGAAGAAGCCTGCGAGTGGTGCGCACGCCACAGGCAGACATGTGGTTTTAATTATAGCGCCCTTGTCTGGGCACGATAATTGAAACCACATGCCAGGGGTGCGCGTAAGAGACACCAATAGGCAATGGGCGGAGCAATGCGCCAGCCTTTGGCCAATTGCTTACAGTCTTCCATAAAAAAGACGCACGTAAAGGCCAATAGCGTGGCCCAAAAGGAAAAGCACATGCACGAGCGTGTGCGATTCCTAGGTCCATTTCCAAACCCCCTACAAAAAAGTCTCTAGTTGTGCGAGCAATGCTGCGCACTGCACCGCTAGGTGCGTGACCGAAAAACGACCCTTCCCAGTGGACCCTGAAGTATTCAGGCGAGGGGAAGTCCCTAGCTGCTGAAGGCAGGTTTTTCTAGGAAATCATTGTTGATTCTTGGAACTTAGTGGAAGTAGCCATGCCGTATTTGGGCTGTATAGGCTCAGTCCAAATATGGTAATGATTCCTATGCCTATATAAGGATCGGGTAATTTGTACATATATAAGGGCATGAATCGGGAAAATTACACTAGGGTCCTAGATTCATTTACGACAATATAGCTGTTAGATAAGACACGAGCACATGTTTGAGATTGTATAGTCACGAATTTCACATTGGCACACGTTTGACAAGTATTTTTTCTACACTCAAGTTGGCACATGCGGTACGTTGGGAGCACTTCACGCTGTTTTCGAGTGCAAATCCTATCATGTATACCTTGCAATGTATTGAGGATGACATTGTTGAAACATTTTATTTTTTGTTGTAGTTCCACACAGAGGATTTCCACCTATTTCGTTCATCTTGATAACCCTGTTGTACAGAATCCCGCTGAAGAAGGGTTTATAACGACCCGAAATGCATTGGGATATATTTTAAAAGTTGCAATTTTCATTTTTGTAACATTGTGAAAGTGTATCTATATGAAGTCTCATTGTGAAGTTATGATGATGTAATTAGTTAATGTGCAAAGCACATGGTTTCATTGCTATAACGGTGAATATATGGTTATGAAGTATAACCAATAATCCATTTGTGTTTGAGTTTGTGTATATTTTACTAAATTCAAATTGGAACCAGAATTAAAATTGGATGAGACCACAGTGTTTCTTTAGCAGCTCATCCCGCAGGTTTGGGGCACCCCAATCCTCGCATCAACAGATAAATGTCATCGACATATGACAATGCCTCATCATCATAAGTTTGTTGTAGCTCTGTTACCCCTCCTGAGAATAACGCCAAACTGTTCTTGAATCCCTGAGGGAGACGACAGAAGTGATGTTATTTCCCCATTATTGAGAAAGCGGCCAAATACCTACTTTCTGGTGCTATGTTTTGACAAAGAAACCGTTAGAAAGATCTAATGTGGTTTTATATTTTTTACGCACAATGTTATTCATTAATGCCATACTGTGTGCATTTTGCACTGCAAATGTTTTGCAACAAGAGTTTAAATGTCTGTAAGCCAATACTAGACAACAGGTATTTTCTGGTTTGGAGACAGGAAACAAAGGAATGTTCATTGATGAGGTGCATGTTTCAATCACCCCCTGGTTTTCAAGCTGATCTAAAATCTCCCTGACCTGTTTTTTAGCTTCTTGATTGATTGGGTACTGCCTTTGTGCAGTTGGTTGACTTTTTAATTGGATTTTATGGTGAGGTGAGTCCTCATCCCATCCTACATGATTGTTGTATAATGCAAGAGCTTGGGCGACTGCCCATTTCCTGGCATAGGTATATTTTAAATGTATTGGAATATGATTTGAGAAGGCTGGCATAATGATGTCTTCGCCATGTGGGCACTCCCTGACAAATTCTGGTGGCCAGTCTTGTTCAGCTAGAAGAATTTCTCAACCCCTAGAAATTCGCTCCCAAACTAGTGCTTTTATTTGTCTTGGTATGACTCCCTCCATCCGGAGTGTTATTTCACATAACCTATGTGGAGAACTAACCCTGGTATCTGCAGTTTCAACTTGAATGAATTTATTCAAGTCCACTGTCTCCAGAAGATCCTTCAGGTTCTGGCGAGCTATTGTGACTTCTGCTGCACTGTCCAACATTGTCTGAGCCCATTCTCCGTTCTTGAGTTGTGTCCTCAAGATCCCCGGCATGTCTGATTTTTAGACCTGCTACCTTCTTTTTGGTGAATTGAAGTTTCTTGTTTTTCTGAACATGTTGATCGTCTTTGGACTTCACACGTTCTTCTTTGTTTTCTGACCGTCCTCTTCTTTCGGATTTCTGTGATGAAGTCTGAAAGGCACGAGAGGAACGTGTATCAGTGTCTTGATATCTATCAGGTTTTTTCAAATTATCCCTATTCCTGAGGTTATACCTCCTTTCAGAGGGCTCCTTCTGAGGAGACCTACCTCGGGAATGAGAACGCTTCTCTTTGGAAGTTTGTTTGCTATTTTTCCACTTCTTTTTAGAGGGAGTAGGAGTGTTTTTAGTAAAGACCTTTTCAGGACTTTCAGACAGTTGGGGTGTCACTGGTTTCCCACCCAGACTGTCTCTGCCTAATTCTTCATAGGATTTTTCAATTATTCTGGCTAGTTCTTGTGGTTGCTCTGTTACGTCAAATTCCCTTAACTTCTGGCGTATTTCCACTGATGCTGCTTCTCCTTTAATATTAGTTAATATTATCGTCGAGACCTTTTTGAAATCTTTCAGTAGTTTCATACCCAAATTTAAAGCAGGCTCTGCCCTGTATTCTTTTTGAATCTGTTTCAGGATGTCTGGTATTACCGCCATGGACAGAATACCATGTGTTTTAGTGTAGATAGAAGCAAAGACTGTACCCCAAGTGGTGCAGTCCTCCAGATGTGGTGTGGTCCCACTGATAAAACAGATGGAATTCGTTCAGTGTAAAGTCTGTGGTGTAATTTTCAGTGTATTCCCCTGGTGAGAGGTATGTTGTGGAATAATTACTTGGTGGTTGTCAGGGTCCATGGCAAGCTTAAAAAAAATCGTAAACAATACTGTCAAAAATGAATCAATTATACAAGACAAAGCGGTCTTGACTGATCGTGCTCACGGCTGGCTCACTGTACAGTCCTACAGTAAAGCGACCCCTCAAGCATACCTCCTATATAACTTCTCCAAAGCCACCAGAGAGAAGTTTCTGAAATTTCGGTTAGGCTTATTGCCGTCTGCTTAACATCTGCCGCCATGGTTATGCCCTCCGAAGCCGGCAATTTGCCGTCTCTGTGGGGAAGGAGAGGAGGACATAGTCCACATCAGAACCATATGCCGGGAACTGATGCAGGAGCGCCGGTCACTACTTAGACCAATTTTTAACAAGAAACAAATACGGTTGTGTAGACAAGTGGTGCTCGCAAGCTTCTCCGGTGAAGATATTCAACTAAGTTGCTGCCTGGTTAAATTTTTAACTGCTGCGGATCTCAGACTAAAGCCGATACTGCCAGATCATCAAAGAAGTAGCACTGGAACCGGGATGGAGCCGGCCCGCTAACCCATCTTGTGATAGCCTTAACAGCACTCTGTACACCAAGCACTAACCATTTCTGCGCATCCAAGCCTCAAGGAATAAGCATCAACAGGCTAACCTCAGCCTTTTTTGTGTTCAGCAATAAAAGTTGATGCAGCACCATGCAATTTAAACTGGTACCCACTCGCCCACACTCATTTTGCAGCCAAGACCCTGATCAGGCGGCCAATTCTACCTCACGAACTGCTGCTAAATTCCCACAAACAAAAAGACAGTAACTGGACTACGGGTTACCGAGGCCAGAGGAGCAGGCCTCTTTTGCAATTTTTAAGTGTATTCTTAACTGTGGCTATTAACCTTTTAAATTGATGTTTTACTGTTTTATAAAAGATGGCCAACTTTTGTAAAGGTTTTAATTAACTCTACAATAAACATATATATAAAAAAAAAACTGGTGGTTGGACTGTAAGAGTCCGCATGACATATTGAAGCAATTTTCTGTAAATTTCCATTAACTCTTTGAGTTGAGTTAGTAACTCTACCTCTGTCATTTCTTCGATGTCAGGATAAGGTGTATAGCCGGCTAAAATCGGCCATGTTGCTCCTGGTCTACCTAGTGAACCGAGCCTGGTAATGTGATTTAAATGTTTTAGGGCGCCTTTAAGCCAGAGCTCATGCTCCTGGTATGTGAATGGAATCTCAATATCCTCGAAAGGAATGTATTCATCTGGCGGATCATCTTCTTTGTGGAAGTGAAACATGTGTGTTACTGGATTTGCGTCTGGGAAGACTTTCCATGAATAGAATACCTCTGTCTGGTGATATTCATGTGCCTCTATCACAAAAACTGCCCTACCACCTCTCGATGATAGGCCAAGCTTTATAAGCTTTATAGTGATGGCTTTCCTTAAATTTTGAGGAATTATTATAGCATTCTCATCGGTTTCTTGGAAACCTGTTAGGTTAAAAGCTGGTACAGCATTTTTGCCTGCAGCTCCACTGGCCCCGGGATTATCTTTGTCGGCCATTTTGTTGACTGAAAGTTTGCAGAGCAAGTTTCAAGGGAACAAAGATAAGGTGCACAATATTTTGGAACACTGTATCCTTCAACGTTAAACAAACCAAAAACTAATACATAGGAGTTTTCGTCCTACTCAGTTATGGCGGATATTATCCTTTACCCATTCCAGACGCTTATTGGAGTATTACCGGAAAAAGGGGTCTCTGAGAAAAGCACGACTGAGTTACTGTAGTACCTAGCGTTAAATTAGTGCCTTACCAAACTGTTGGGCGCCATGTAGTGTAGTTCCTATATCCCCAATAGGCTCTGCACATTGGAATAAAATACAATATAGATTTTACATAGTACTGAGGTCAGTATGTCTCTATCGAGTATATTAAACTTAATTGTGTGTGTGCCAGCTAACTCAGAGGTCACTAGAAACTTTCTCGAATAAAGAAGAAGGAATTTGTTTCTGACAACTGCATAAACATGACAGCTGTGTTTCCCTTAGAACCGGAACAATATCTTCAGAGTCATGGAAACAATAGATAACTATTTCACTCCGTCAATCGTGCATGCTTTGTTTCTACAGAGTTGCATAAAAATAGAGAGACAGGCGATTCAATAAAATGGTTTATTTCTCATGCAAGAGATATGAACTGCTACAATCGTTAGACAGAATGCAAAGTATAATTCCTACAGCGCAAACAGTAATATAAAATAATACTCTAATAGCATTGTCTGTTGCTATGACATATATAAAAATACATACAGATATAACACAGGCTAAAATACTCAACTGGTGCTTCTAAAATACGCCTACCCCAGTATACCTAACCTAGGTCTAGTAGTAGGAAAGAAGTAGGTGCTGTTTAGCTTAAGTTTAGTTTTGTCAAGAATCTGGCAAAGGTTTCTCTAGGCTCCAATCAGCTCCATACCTCTAGAATGTGAGAGGTTTGTATCTCTTTCTCGGGACTCGATTTCCCAACACCCCACAAGGGGAGTCAGAAACACTGAAGCTGGATTTCTTGGCAGGAGGAGGACAGCTTCTAGTCAATGCGTCAGCTGGAGAGTTGGCTTCCTTCGCGACTTGCTGTGGCGAGCTGCGTCATGCAAATAATTAGTCGAACCTCACCGAACCACACTGTGCTTTGCCATTGCAAGTGAAGGTATATTTATACCTTTAAGGTGTTTAGGAATGCCAGCATTGACGTAAAGTCGGGCATATGAACATCATGAATGAACCCCTAAGGAATAGATGTTCATGCATATAAATGAGTTCTTGGAGAAATCAATATCCAAGCAAGAACTTGTGACGTTGATGAACGGATAGAAGTAGCCATGCCCGTATGTAGGTAGCACGGACTATTCCTAAATAAGGACTTGATATCTATGCCTATATAAGGGCAATGTCAAATGTACCTATATAAGGGCATGAATCAGGAAATGCATACGGCATCTAAATTGACATACAACAACCCCTAAAACAGCATGCAGCCAGATGCTTCCGAAAATTGGAGTTACCACATTGGGCGAACTTTACGACTGTGCTAGTTGGGACCAGGAACTAGGCATATATCCCTCATAGATGACCAATGGCAGGATTGTTGTATGCAGATGGGGAGTATTGCCTCTAGCAACAGACTACGAATTATACATTATAAATTTCTACACAGAATGAGGTGTGGTGCAGAGGCCAGGGTTCCTGACTCCGGACTACGGGGTTCACAGTTTGATCCCCGGTGCCAGCGGCAGGTTAGCCAAGCACCATGTGACTCAGGGCAATAGCTTGCTTAATGTTCCCGAGGGACCCCAGCGCTGGGACACCACTTTGGAGGTAGCTGTGCGCTTTACAAATACTGGTATTTCATTTCATTTCAATGTATTACACACCTGTTAGATTGCACCAATATTACTTCTGCCAGGATGACTGCTGCTTGCGATGCAGCATGGAGGGAGCAGATTTCCTCCACCTCCCTTGGGTGTGGGGCCCTATACAGACCTATCCCAAGATCTTTCTATCATGATAAAGAAAAGGTCAACCTCACTCCACGGACTGCACTCTTGGAAAACTTAGGAGATGAAGAGCCCTGCTTTCGGGAGCACATTGCACTCTGCCATTTATTGGCAATAAGAATAACAACATTCAGGTGGGGAGGGGAAGGGCACCAAACTTTAAGGAATGGCTTGATGACCTAATCTACTGCACTGCCACCTATGCGGAAATGCTCCCTGGCTCAAGCATCTGGAGTTGCTGGAGACTTCCCAACCCCCTCACTCTAGTGACATACTATAATGTGCTGTCATGTGGTGGGAAGATATTGAGGGGAGTGTAGGTGTGCCTGGCTGATGCAGTACTGTGGCATGAAATGTTCACCACTGTCTCCCACAGACAATGTTCTGTTAACAACACATTCCTAAAATAAGTAAGCAGCCTTTGACTCACTAAACACTGTATTCTCCTATAACATATGTATTCATTGATGGGCTACTCCCAATCTGCATCCTAAATGTCAATTGTAATACTGCAAGGGGTTAGGTAAGGTGGTAAATTATGCTAATGGTACAAGATGCTATGATGGTATAATTCAATTTTTGTAATGTTAATTCACTGTTACTTGCTGTACAGACCACATGTACATTGAAACTAATGAATAAAACATATGTTTTTAAAGTCTGTTCGTTAAGTATTAATAACTGTTTTTCAGCTCAGAAGTTCATGATTGCTAGTTTTCTGCTTCAAAACAATTTGCATTGCCCTGAACTAACAACTGAACTTTTGTTACAGGTTGCTATTGCTTCTTTGCATTATTGTCTCTGTTTCTATGTTAACCAATTTTTTGATGTGTCAGGTTGTTTTTCGAGCTCATAACCGGTGGCTCAAGCTTATGTTACTACCTCTGTGTACACAGTTCACCACACAAAAGTAGAATTGGCAATTAGATTTAAAGCAATTCTCGAGATAGCCAAAAGTTAGTCAACTTTTAAAACAGACACATTTCCCATTCCTTCTTGGAGACTCTATTAGACCACATGAAAGCGAAGTTCCCCAGTCAGGCTTGGAGACTAGAAACACACTCCAGTGAGTGGCACACTTATACTAAGACATGCACATTTCCCCGGGGGGGTCAAGTTCAAAACCAATACCATAGAATGTACAAAAACATTCATTAAACCATACACACAGGCCAGGAGAGAGAACAGCAAATTACACTGTTAAGGATGTGGGCCAACAGAGAGATGGCCTCAACACACACCGTACACGACCACAGAGCTAGCAGCAACAAAGAAAAAGGCTCCAGCTCCTCCTAGTCCGACAGTGAGGACGAAACCCTAGAATGGGGCTGGCCTAGGCAGGAGATAGATGAACAAGTTACTTACCTTCGGTAACGCTTTTTCTGGTAGATACTATATCTGCCTGTGGATTCCTCACCTTGTGAATATCCCCTTGCGTCAGCAACATTCGGAAATTCTTTTTGTAGCTTCGCGCCGACGTGGATGACGTCATAGAGGCACGGCATCGCGCGCGACTCCGCTGACGTCACTGACACCATAATAGGCCCACGCCGGCGTGATAACATCAGTTCCGCCATTTTTTCCGTGCCTTCGAGGCACACGGACGGACAGACGACAGTAGATGTATACATAGTATACACAGTACACAAATGTCAAGATAACACACACAGTGTGAAGCAAATGCAGCAATGCAATCGAAATAAAACATTTCCTTGACAATAAAAAATATTTACATTACAATAAACTCAGGCATAGAAGAGTGGACAATGGGGAGGCGGGTGGGTCAGTGAGGAATCCACGGGCAGATATAGTATCTACCAGAAAAAGCGTTACCGAAGGTAAGTAACTTGTTCTTCTGATAGATACATCTGCCAGTGGATACCTCACCTTGTGAATAGAGTCCCACAGCAGTCCCCACTCCCGGAGGAGGGTGTCCACTCTTCTATACCAGGAAATCCTGGAGGACAGCGCGCGCAAAGTGGCCCTTCCTCCTCACCTCGGTATCCAAGCAGTAATGCTTCGCGAAAGTGTGGAGGGAGGCCCAAGTCACCACTCTACAAATGTCCTCAACAGGCACACCCCTAGACAAAGCAGATGTAGAAGACTTTGCTCTAGTAGAGTGAGCTCTTATACCCTCTGGAGGCTCCTTACCCGCCAGGGCGTAGCAGATCTTAATGCAGAGGATAATCCATCTCGAGAGCGTGCACTTGTGCACCGCCTTCCCCTTCTTGCAGCCAGCAAATCCAACAAACAGCTGGTCATCCAACCTGAACTCACTTGTCCTGTCCAGGTAAAAGCTCACCGCCCTCTTAGGGTCCAAGGGGTGAAGTCTCTTCTCCTCCTTGGAAGGGTGAGGGGGAGGATAAAAGGTAGGGAGGGTAACGGACTGCCCCAGATGGAAAGGAGTAACCACTTTAGGCAGAAAAGCAGCCCTGGTCCTAAGAACCATCCTTTCAGCATGACTGGATAAAAATGGGGGCTTTGAACTAAGAGCCTGAAGCTCACTTACCCTCCTTGTCGAGGTAATTGCTACTAGAAAAATAGTCTTAAAAGACAAAAGTCTTAAGG
Organism: Lissotriton vulgaris; assembly: GCF_964263255.1. Classification (NCBI taxonomy): domain Eukaryota; kingdom Metazoa; phylum Chordata; class Amphibia; order Caudata; family Salamandridae; genus Lissotriton; species Lissotriton vulgaris. Next base: position 818,735,062 of record NC_141695.1, on the reverse strand, counting down.
GACATTTGTGTAAAGGTTCAAAAGGCGAACCCATCAAGAACGTAAGAACAAGGCTCAAGTCCCATTGAGGTACAATAAAAAGAGTTGGAGGAAATTTATTGGTAAGGCTCTTAATGAAACGTAATACAATAGGTGATTTAAACAAAGAGGGCTGGTCCGGCAAACAAAGGAAAGCCGATAAGGCCGACAAATAACCTTTGATAGTTGCCACCGCAAAACCCTGCTGGGCCAAAGAAAGTGCGAATTGAAGTATATTGGACAAACGAGACCTTAAAGGGTCAACGGACTTCTCCCCACACCAAGCAACAAATTTAGACCATCTATAAGAATAGATGGACTTGGTGGAGTCACGAGTGGCCGATAAGATGACATCCACCACATCGTGCGGGAGAGAAGAGGAAATCAGGTTGCCCCGCTCAATCTCCAGGCATAAAGGTGTAAGGTCTGGAGGTGGGGGTTTAGAACCTGCCCCTCCATCTGAGAGAGGAGATCTGCCCTGTGAGGGAGACGGAGCGGAGGGCACAAGGAGAGGTGGAGAAGATCTGTGTACCACGCCCTTCTTGGCCAATCCGGGGCGATCAATATAACTTAGGCCCCGTCTTGACTTATCTTCCTCAGAACCCGAGGAATCAAGGGTATGGGAGGAAACGCATAGAGGAGTTGTGAGTCCCAACTCAACTGAAACGCGTCCCCCAAGGCTCCCTGCATCGGAAACTGGAGACTGCAGAATGACGGGCAGTGAGCATTCTTGTGAGTGGCGAACAGGTCCACCTGAGGAGTCCCCCACGTCCGAAAGACTTAACGAACTACCTCTGGATGGAGCCTCCACTCGTGATCGGCCGAGAACTGCCGACTGAGACTGTCTGCACGTACTTTCAGAACCCCGGCCAGATGATTTGCCATCAGACAAATCTGATGACCTTGAACCCAGGACCAGAGACGCAGAGCCTCCCTGCTGGGACACTGCGGCCCTACTCCTCCCTGCTTGTTGACATACCGCATCGCGGTCGTGTTGACTGTCAGGACTTTAACTGACTGACCGCGAATGGCCCGCAACTCTAGAAGGTTGATGTGAAGCAACCTTTCCTCTGGAGACCAAAGACCTTTGACCTCCAGATCCCCCAGATGAGATACCCACCCTAGAGTGGATGCATCCGTTATCACTGTGGCCACCGATGGAGGTAGTTGAAAAGGTTTTCCTTGTGACAGATTGCCTTCCACGCTCCACCAAAACAGATCCGCTGCAGTTTCTCTCGAGATCCTTACTGACTCCCTGAGATCTCCTCTGTGCTGATACCACTGCCTGCGGAGGCACCACTGGAGTGCCCTCATGTGCCAGCGTGCATGGTTGACCAACAGGATGCAAGAAGCCATCAGACCGAGCAGGCGAAGGACCTTCAGGACTGGAACGACTGCCCCATTGTAAAATAAAGGAATCATTTCCTGTATGTCCCGAATACTTTGAGGTGGAGGGAATGCACGACATACAGTTGTGTCCAGTACCGCACCTATGAACAGGTTGCGCTGGGAGGGCACCAGGTGGGATTTGGGTACATTTATCGAAAGACCCAACCTGTGCAACAACTGAGTTGTCTCTTAAAGATGATGGAGCACTATCTCCGGAGATTCTGCTTTGATCAGCCAATCATCCAGATATGGAAATACCGGTATCCCCGATCTTCTGAGATGTGCAGCCACCACGGCCATCACCTTCGTGAAGACTCGAGGCGCAGCAGTAGGACCAAATGGGAGGACCGCAAACTGGTAGTGTTGCAACCCAACCGTGAAACGGAGATACTTCCTGTACGACTTCAGGATGGGAATATGAAAATACGAATCCTGCAAATCGATCAACACCATCCAGTCTTCTTCCAGCAGCGCTTGAAGAACCTGTGCAAGGGTGAGCATCTTGAACTTCTCCTGCTTCAGGTAGAGATTCAAGATCCTGAGATCCAAGATTGGACGAAGTCTGCCATCCTTCTTGGGGATCAGAAAATACCGGGAGTAGCATCCCTTACCCCTTTCCTGCTCTGGAACTACCTCTATCGCCCCCTTTCTGAACAATGCCAGGACTTCTTCCTGCAGGAGAAGCAGGTGGTCCTCCGAACAATAACCCTGGCAAGGAGGGTAATTGGGGGGAAATTCCCGAAAAGGAAGAGCATACCCATTCTCTACGAGATTGAGAACCCAAAGATCTGATGTAATCAATCCCCAATCTCGTAGAAAAGGGGTAAGCCGGCCCCCCACTGGGCCCACATGATCCTGAATGGCGGATCTAGGGCTGCTTTGCTGTGGTTGCAGGGGGCTGGGAAAGAGAAGAGGAGGAGGAGGCTTGGCGACCTCTAGGACGAGCTCTCTGTCTGCCCCTGTATGACTTGTACAACATACTCTGCTGATGCTGCTGCTGCTGCTGCGGCTGCTGCTGCGATTGTTTGTAGGCCCGAAAGGAAGATCTGCCAAATCCTCTGAATCGTTTTCCAAATGAACCCCTGGTCTGAAGGCCCAAAGTCTTCGCTGTCGCTCTGCTGTCTTTAAACCGCTCTAAAGCAGCGTCAGCCTTTTTACCAAACAATCCTGACCCATCAAAGGGCAAATCCATCAAAGCGGACTGAACATCCACAGAGAATTCTGAAGATTTCAACCACGCAGCTCTCCTCGTGGCCACAGATGAACCCATCACTCTCACCACCGAATCAGCCGTGTCCAGCCCACTCTAGATTACCTGCCTTGCCGCAGCCTGAATTTCAGAAATAACCTCCTGAAAATCCTTTCTATCGTTCTCAGGGATTTTAGGCACCAACTGCTTGATGGAATCCATCAAAGCATGGATGTATCTACCTATCAGGCAAGTTGCATTTGAAGACTTTAGCGCCATGCTGGCCGATGAAAAGATTTTCTTTGCTGCCTGGTCTTGTTTCCTTGCCTCCTTTTCCCCAGGAACCTGCGGAAAAGCACCTTTTGACTTCATTGAGCAGGCTGCCTGCACAACACAACTCTCCGGCAGGGGGTGCGTTGACAAAAAGTCCGGGTCACCAGGTGCCACCCTATACCTTCTCGCAACAGCCCTTGAAACAGCAGGAGCTGTCAGAGGTTTCTTTCAAACTTCATAAATGGGTTCAGCCAAAGCGTCATTAAATAGAAGCATTGGTTCAATAACGGATGAAGGTGAGTGAAGGACCTCAGTAAGAATATTTGACTTGTATTCAGCGGTGGGCAGAGTAATACTTAACAAGTCTGCAGCCTTCTTAATTACAACGTGATAAGGTGTCACATCCTTGGAAGGCACGTCTGACACAGAGACCAAATCCCACTCAGGAGACAGTTCAAGTCCACTGGCCTCTCTCAGGTCATCAAAAGGATCCTCCGAATCCTGTAACTCTCCTTCCTCCTTATCTGCATCCCGATACCTTTCTTCCTCCAGAAGTCTCTGGGCCTCACGCCTCAACCTCTCCTTCATAAACAAAGTCGACGGATCCAGGACCGACTCCGCCGGAGCCGGCGTCGAACCCGAAGTCGGGCGAGGCTGTGTAACCCGAGGCCGAACGGGATTCTGCATCGGAGTTGTGTTCACTATCTGCTTCGGTGGCCCAGGCGAATCCGCACACGAAGCCTCACCCTCGGAGTCCTGTGCTTCCAAAGCCGAAGACACCACCTCCTTCCGAAGTTGCTTAACCTGCGACTTCGTTCTCGAACTCGAGTCCTTCTCTGAATGATGTCGGGACTCATGGCTCCTCTTCTTGTGCTTCTTCCTTGAAGACCTCGAAGCATGAGCAGAGGACGACTCCGAGCGCGACCTCGAACAAGACCTCGACCTAGAACAGCGAGTTTGTGACTTTGAAGTCTTCTTTTCTTTCTTACTTTTCAATTTTGCAACGAGGAGCTTCGTCTCCCTCTCACCAAGGGCCTTCGGAGTCATCTTCTTACAAGATGGGCAATCCTCGACGTCATGGACGGAGCTCAGACACCAGACGCAGCACTCATGCGGGTCAGTGATGGACATCGTCTTGACAGAAGACAATGAAACATAGAAAAATACTACAAAGTAACAAAGTTACTGTACAGCTACAGACGATCCCTTGACAACCGTTAGCGTCGATGACGCGGAAAAAAGGGAACTGATGTCATCACGCCGGCGTGGGCCTATTATGGTGTCGGTGACGTCAGCGGAGTCGCGGCGATGCCGTGCCTCTATGACATCGTCGGCGCGAAGCTACAAAATGAATTTCCAAATGTTGCTGACGCAAGGGGATATTCACAAGGTGAGGAATCCACTGGCAGATGTATCTATCAGAAAGTGAGCGCTTGCAAAAATCCACCCAGACAAGGCTCATAAGCAAGACACCGTGCCTTAGGGAAGAAAAATCCCCTCTATCAAAGACCACTGCTAACATACAGGAGATTTTGAGATCCATGGCCAAAGTCCTCCACAAGCTGGAAATTGGAGGAAGTAAGATCAGGGAACAATTGTTTTGGTATCCCTCCTCCCTGATCTATATATTAGGATAGGACATATTATCCAAATTGAGAATATCCATCCCGTTCACTGAGAATGGAACTATAGCCTGCTCCTTCACTGCCCTCTCCCCCATAGAGTGCAGACCAACAATATCCGCCCACTCCTTGGGTATATTACCCAGAGCAACCCCGAACCAGTGAGCACTTCTCAAAGGAACAGTCTGGGGGTGTATGGAAAATCTCTTAAAAGTGTACGGCCTAGTGTAGCAGCCTGGCACACCATCGCTTAATAAAAATCGCCAAAGCTGTAGCATTTAGGGAACGCCGAGAATCAGGAATGCTGAATCACAACATGCATGAGACTATCATATACCCTGAGGTTAGGGGGGAGGCTGGCTCAGGGCTACCAAATGTGGCCTCTGCTACCACCCTGGTGCCTCCTCAAAGTAGGAAACAGCCCACGTGAAGCGGCACCCAGCAAACAGCCCTAAGAGCCCCCTTCTTGTTACCAGATACTGGACCAGGACAAATACCACAAAGATACCGGTGGCACCTGATGGGAAAAGAACCCCAGGTGTATCCAACTGAGTGCTCTCACCAGAAAGCCATAAGGCGGGTGGCCTCAAACTATCAGAGTGCCACTAATGCCGCAGAAGAAACCACACGTCTGCCCATTGCCGCCTCAAGGTGTACCACAAATGAAAAAAACTGTCATTAGTGTTACTCTCACAGAATCCCTACACACAGGTCAACCCCAAACCCCCTTTACAAGCCTCTTCAGAGCCTCAAAACCAGAACAGTACACACTCCCATCCGGAAGCTCACCACAACCAGAAAAAGCAATATCACAAAAGTAGGGTTGACTCAAAAACCTTATTTAATCACAGCATGAACAATGAACAAGTTACTTACCTTCAGTAACACATTATCTGGTAGAGACTCTATCTAGCTGCAGATTCCATACCTTTGAATTTCCCAGGCGTCAGGCTGGATCCAGAAACTTTTGCTCGAGCAATAACCCTTGCGTGATCCATTGGGTGGCCCCATTCGGCTCCGTGTGACGTCAACAGCGTCAGTTATGATGTGGCGGTCACCTATATAGGCGTCACCCAGGCATGCAGACGTCAGTATTTTTCCTTTTTTCCAAGCCAGAAGCGCTGAGTCACAAAGTAACTGACGAAAACATGTGCAAAACTTAGGCCCTGAAAAGGGGGATAACCGTAGTGGTAACAAATTCAGTCCAAAAAGCAGGGTAGCATGGCTGGGCCTATAAGGAATCTGCAGCTAGATAGAGTCTCTATCGGATAAGGCATTACCGAAGGTAATTAACTTGTTTATCTGACAGAAACTACTAGTTGCAGATTCCTTAACTTTGAATAAGATACCCACGCCATACCATCCATTACATGGAATACCTTACATTAAGAAGTCCTGCAGGATGGGACGAGCAAAATTCCCCTCCCTGCGGACCTGACTGTCCAGGTGTAGTGCTCGGCAAACGTGTGCAAAGATGCCAAAGTTGCTGCCTGATAGATGTCCAGGACTGGGACTACCGAACCAAGGCCGTAGACGCAGCCTTTCCCCTGCTGGAATGGGCCCTTAATCCCTCAGGGGGTGCTTCTTAACCAGGGCATAGCAAATACTTTTCTGCACTGCCCGACCCTTCTTAACTCCCACATACTCCACAAAGAGTTGGTCATCCACTCAGAACTCCTTTGTGTGGTCAAGGTAGAATGACAACACAAAAAGATGCAACACAAAAAGATGATGGACGGAATGTTGAACATTGTCAAACATTCACCCCAAGTCACAGATCTGGGATTAATCCATTGTTATTTTGCTCACCACGCCACCCCAGTTCAGACATAGCTATATGCAAATCAGTCTTGACCCTGTGCTTCATGGGAACAGTCCGGACTGAACTGCCAAGCCATGTCTTCCCTGGACCGGAATCAAGTATCATAGGACCGGATTCAGGCTTTCAGCTCTCATCAGCCAGGATAGCTTGACTTCAGTGGCATAGTGAGCATGGGACCCATGTCTGGGCATACCCTTCCCACTTAGGGTGAAAATGCAACACAAAAAGATGATAGACGGAATGTTGAAAATTGTCAAACATTCACCCCCGTCACAGATCTGGCTTTAATCCATCGTTATTTTGCTCACCACGCAACCCCAGTTCAGACATAGCCATATTCAAATCAGTCTTTGCTGGACTCTTCCCATGGGGCACAGGGTCAAGACTGATTTGCATATGACTGGGTTCAAACTGGAATGGAATGGTGAGCAAAAAAACAATGGATTCAGGCCCAGATTTCGGTACTGGGGTGAATGTATGACATTGTTCTGCATTCTGTCCATCAACTGTTGTTTTTGCATTTGTCACCCCGAGTGGGACGGGTATGCTCAGACATGAGTAAGTGTGAGCGCAAAATCCGTTCCGCTCGCGGATTTCGCGGATTTTCGGTAAATCCGCAATCTGCGAACTCCCGCGAATTTACCGAAAATCCGCGAGTCCGCGAGCGGCGGATTCGGGGGGCAAAAGTTCAAGCCTTCAAGCTTGAAGTTGTAACTATTTTAAGATGGCGCCGGCAAGCTGCCAGCGCCATCCTAAAATAGTTACTAAGTTAGCTTCAACAGGAAGCTCTAATAGATAAAATAAAGCAGGTGCTCGAGCACCTGTTTTATTTTATCTATTAGTGCTTCCTGATGAAGCTAATTTAGTTACTATTTTAGGATGGCGCTGGCAGCTTGCCGGCTCCATCCTAAAATAGTTATAGGATTATAGGTTGACAGCTCACTCAAGGGACCCCTGCGCCCTTCGGGGCGTTTGCATAGTAACACACACATGGTCGCTGGAACTAGTTGAAGCTCAAATTCAGTGATTCATTCATCAGCCCAAAAACAATCGTGAGCGTCGTCGAGGCTGGGCAGGTGTGCCTTTTTCCCAAATCTACCGTCGAAAATCAGCTGTGATGCTGGATAGAGGCCTTTGTATCCTTGACTTTCACGAGCGCAATCCTCGTGCTGTTCCTGTGACCAGGAGCTTCTTTCTCTTGATCTGCTGCTCTGATCGGTCTCTGACCTTTTATACACACAAGAGGCATGTGAACTCGCATGGATGCCCTGCACGTTTGGTCCCGCTCACACACTCGCGGTGTGCACCGTCTTCCCGCCATTAACCCACTGTGATGGACAGCTCACTCAAGGGACCCCTGCGCCCTTCGGGGCGATTGCATAGTAACACACACATGGTCGCTGGAACTAGTTGAAGCTCAAATTCAGTGACTCATTCATCAGCCCAAAAACAATCGTGAGCGTCGTCGAGGTTGGGCAGGTGTGCCTTCTTCCCAAATCTACCGTCGAAAATCAGCTGTGATGCTTGATAGAGGCCTTTGTATCCTTGACTTTCACGAGCGCAATCCAATTCCGCGAATCTGCAAATTCGCGGATTTTGCGGATCCGCAAATCCGCAAATTCACGGATCGTGGATCCGCGAAATCCGCCCATGCTTAGACGTGAGTCCCGTGCTCTCCATGCAACTGGAATCAAGCTATCCTGGCTGATAAGGGCTGAAAGCTCGAAACCGGGCGTAGGATGCTTGTTTCCAGTCAAGGGAGGACCTGGCTTGGCAGTTTGAGCTGGACTGTTCCCATGGGGCACAGGGTCAAGACTGATTTGCATATGGCTGGGTTCAAACTGGAATGGAATGGTGAGCAAAAAACAATGGATTTAGGCCCAGATTTCGGTACTGGGGTGAATGTATGACATTATTCTGTCCATCAACTGTTGTTTTTGCATTTGTCACCCCGAGTGGGACGGGTATGCTCAGATGTGAGTCCCGTGCTCTCTATGCCACTGGAACCAAGCTATCCTGGATGGTGAGGGCTGAAAGCCCGAAACTAGTCCTAGGATACTTGTTTCCAGTCCAGGGAGGACCTGGCTTGGCAGTTTGGGTGGGAACATTGTCCATGGGGCACAGGGTCAATCAAGACTGATTTGCATATGGCTGGGTTCAAACTTCAATGGCATGGTGAGCAAAAAAAAATGATGGATTTAGGCCCAGATCTCTGTACTGGGGTGAATGTATGACATTGTTCTGCATTTTGTCTATCAACTGTTGTTTTTGCATTTGTCACCCCGAGTGAGACGGGTATGCTCAGACATGAGTCCGGTGCTCTCCATGCCACTGGAATAAAGCTATCCTGGCTGATGAGGGCTTAAAGCCCGAAACCAGTCGTATGATGCTTGTTTCCAGTCCAGGGAGGACCTGGCTTGGCAGTTCGGGCTGGACTGTTCCCATGGGGCACAGGGTCAAGACTGATTTGCCTATGGCTGGGTTCAAACTTGAATGGCATGATGATCAGAAAAAACGATGGATTTAGGCCCATATCTCTGTACTGGGGTGAATGTATGACATTGTTCTGTATTCTGTCCATCAACTGTTGTTTTTCCATTTGTAACGCCGAGTGAGATGGGTATGCTCAGATGTGAGTCCCGTGCTCTCTATGCCACTGGAATCAAGCTATCCTAGCCAATGTTCCCTCTAATTTTTTTCCTCTCTGTGCGGCAGTGTAGGGTCTCTGTGCGCTGCAGCCATGGCTATGGGCGCCATGATCCAGACTGCGCGTGTGGGCATCGCCAAATATCACTTCAAAAGTTTGCTTAAAACCCTAGCAGCCCAGCTCTGTTAAGAAGAGACATTTTATTCCTCTGTCTGATGTAACATTTCCTATACATTGATTTACACACGTTGATTCAGTGTCTCTGTGTAATGTGTATGCGATGTAAAGTGCCTAACACCTTACACTGATATGGGTGGCGCTATTATACAAATAAATATGAAAGAGAGAGGGGTTATGGAGACTTGAGGGTCACTGTTAAAGGTTGGTAATGAGAGTATCCGTGGCGGAGGTGGTCATTGGGGCGCCAACAAACATTGTCACACCAGGCACCACCAGCACTAAAGTCGGCCCAGTTCAAATGGCACTAATAATTATAGTGAAATTATGAAAACATCCCATATTGCAATTTGAAACCATGGCAGCTATGTTGCTGTATTTCTTTTCTTAATTGGGATGGGCTGTGGGGTGAGTGTGTGCATTTGTTAAGGTTTTCGAGTTCATTGCAGCTCATGATGGGAGCTGCGATTACCATGAAAACTTTAACAAATGCACAGGGACATCTTAAGGATTTTCAGTGCCTGGGCCAAACTTATTTGTGGGACCCCTGATTAGAACAGCTTTGGATTTCTGATCCAATTTCCGCTTTTTCATCTCTTTTTTGGTCAGGTCACCGACACTGCAGAGGCACATTGGTCCAAATTAAAAATGTGCTTCCATCTAATATTCGGGGATAGTGGTATGTGTTTTCAAAATTGTAACATAGCCTGAAGGAAAAGGAGAGAGGAACAAAGTAGAAAAAAAGTCAGGGCGCAAAAACGAGAAATGGGGAAGGGGTAATGGAGAAATTGGTAAGAGAGGAACGGAAAGAGAAAGGCAGCCAGAGGCTTTGGAGAACTGGGACAGAGAACTGAGAATGGAAAATCGGTAAGCGAGAAAGCAAAGAACAGGCAGTGAGAGGGAAATGGAGACAAAAACGGGATGAGGAGAAGGGGAAAGTGGGTAAACGTGGAGCGGGACAGATATGAGGAAGAGGAAAAAGAAGAGAAGGCGACCGCAAGAGCAGCTGGGAGTGGAAGAAAAAAGGACATATGTGGCTCAGAAGTAGCGTCTCTGCATATCGGCGTTGTGATTCTACAAGGAGCCTTTTTCGCCATCTTGTCATTTCTAAACGCTCGCTTTATGTAACTATGCTCACTTGAACGAACTAAGAAGGGTGGAAGGCTGGTTAGGCCTTGCCATAATTTTGAATCGTGCCAAGATGCAGGTCTGAGCAGATGGCAGCTGCAAGGGTGTAAATGACTGATTCATCTGTCGGGAGTATTCTCTTCACTAACACTTGCTTCCCTTCTCTCTTTTGAAACTCAGGGGCAGCAACATAGTTGTGGTGTCACCTGGGCTTTAAGTGGAAGCTTTCAATATTATATGAAAGCCATAGTTGCTGCCTATTTATCTCATGCAACTAACAACCACTGACAAAGCCAATAGTCTGAATTTCTGTAGGCATGATGTTACTTGTATAATATACATGGATGCAATCACATCCTATTCCTGGGTAGCAGTGGTATTTATACATTTTAATCAATCAAGTATAAATTATAATATAATGGTTATCTTTACCATTTGGTCCATAATTGATGCACGTTTTCAATAGCAACAGACAGTAAAAAAAATATGGAGCTACTTATACCCTGGTTTATGGTGTGCTATATTGCATTCTGATATATAGGGCATTTAAAAATAATGTGTGATTCTAGCTAATACTATCAGTGTACTTGTCTATGTAAATGGGATAATGTGAAAGAAAGACAAAAAGAAAGAAGGAAAGAAAGAAGGAAAGGAATGAAGAAGGAAAGGAAGAAAGAAGGAAAGAAGGAAATAAGGAAAGAAGGAAAGGAAGGAAGGAAGAAAGGAAGGAAGGAAGGAAGGAAGGAAGGAAGGAAGAAAAACTTTATTTTAATAGCTCTTTCTTTTCATGTGTGACAGCCCGTTTGGTCAACTGAAATGAACCTAGGAAGTATTGGTTGTGTCATACAAACAGATTTGAGATGTTTCAATTTGTCACTCACGGGCTGACGTCAAGCACTGTACGAAATACAGCCTGTCTTTAGAGCCAACAAATCAGTTGTCACATCTCCAACAGTACAAATCTGAGACTGGCTCGGTGGCGTAGAGAAGATGTTTTCAGTCGCCTTGTGGCGTATACGTGAGAGTTTCATGGTAAAACTAGGGCTGGTTCCAGACAGTACTGTCTCTAGAAGTGAGTTATGTGCGTTCAGGATTGCTTTTGCAAAGTAGCCGTACTTTTAATATGAACATGCACCTTTAATTTTTTTTTTTTTTTTTAAATATATTTTTATTGCAGGAATTAGCAAATTGTTACATACTTGACCAGCATTATAAATCAAACAAAGTCAGTGAAATGTAACCCTCCGTCCCCCAGCAATATGTACACAGCCATTCAGCCCATAGCCCAATGGTTGGGCGGCATAATTCAAGGGGGGCTCAACAGGAAGTTGAAGCTGGTCCGGATGTTCCATCGTCCGTCATCTGCTTTTCTAAACAAGCCCACAAAACCAAAAGAAAACCCCTCCCCCAAAACACTATAAACCGAATTAACCCCCGCCATCAGTGCACGGCAACAACCGCAGTAGGATTGGTGAGAGGACCCATGAGGAGAGTAACAGATCTAAAAGGTGTAATCGCCTATCGGGACTCGGGGCGAGCTGCTTCCTCACTTTCGGAGTCGCTGGGGGCGCAATAATCCCTTAGGGCCTGTACCAATGTCTCCCATTCCAGCGCTGCCTCCTGCGCCTTCTCGTTATGCTGTCTCCTAGCTAACTGATATCTCAGCGTGCTTTCTCCCGCTGCCCATTTCAAGAGTTCGCTGTGCCATCGGCCTCCCGTCGGACCGACCCGTGCCTTCCAGTTCCTGGTCACCTCTCGTTTTGCAAGGAGAAGCCCCAAATCAATGAATTTGCTAGTAATTTTGTTTTTGGGGGTATGCGGAAACCAGTGGAGGAGTCCCACTGCCGCATCAACCAATAATGACCTCCCTGTTACCTCCTCCAGGGTCTTCCCCACTTCCGTCCAGTATAAGGACAATCCCGGGCAGGACCACAACATGTGGAGGAGGTCTGCCTCCGGCGCCTGACACCTGGGGCAGTCCGCAGTGTCCGTAGCAAAATACTGTTTGATTTTCGCCGGGGTCAGATATGCCCTGTGAAGTATATAGTAATGGACCAGTTGAAATCGGGCGTGACGCGTGCCCTTCCAGGCTCGTCGCATGAGTTGGGACCAGGTCGTCTCCGGGATCTCCTTACCTATGTCCTCCTCCCAACGGGTTCTCAAAGTGGTGAGGGGGGCCAGCCCCTCATTGATTAGTCTGCCGTAGAGGCAAGTGACCGCCTTTACCGTACCCGCAGACATCATGACGTATTGGCACACCGGAGATGTAGGGGGTTCCTCTTGCCCGTGCTTCCAGTGTGCCTGGATCGCTCGGACCAGGGCCGAGTGCAACAGAAAGTCACCGCGAGGAACCTTGAAGCGGTCAATGAGCTCCTGAAAGGGCAAAAGCGCCCCGTCCTCATAGAGGTCCCCTACCAATTGTAGGCCCGCGTCTTCCCAGTCCGCTAACCGCGACCAATCACCGCCATGGGGCAGAGCCGTCAGCATGCCCAAAGGTATTTCGGGCGCATACGGTATTCGCAGTTGGCCCCGGGCATGGACCCGGTTCCAGCACAGGCGAATGGTCTTCTCCTCCATCGATAAGTCCTGTAAAGCCAGCCGCTGTCGCAGCGCTATGAAGGAGAGAACATGTCTGGCCATCCCCGTGCCCCTCCTGTCCTCCGGGCCCCGGAATTCCCTGGCTATCTCCTGGGTGAGGGTCTGTAGTTGCGCCGCTAGGTAGTATTTTTCGAAGTCCGGTACCGCAAGCCCACCCTCGTCTTTCGGTCTCATCAGGGTCTTGAGGGCCACTCTTCGGCGGCCCGAGCCCCAGAGGAATCCGACTATCATCGACCGTAAGAGTCTAAATGTGGCCGGCGGGACCCAGATCGGTAGCGTTCGGAAATAATACAGCAACCGGGGGAGTGCCACCATTTTGAGCAAAGCAATCCGCCCCGCCCCGCCAATCCGCCCCGCCCAGAAATCCATATTACCCCGTAGCGCTCGGGTGCTGCGAGCAATATTCCCATCCAGGAGGTCAGCTGGTTCATGGTAAACGTACACCCCCAGGTATTTAAAGCAGTCAGGTTCCCATCTAATCTCTCCACCGACAACAGGGCTAGGCGTGCCTCTGCGAACCGGGAAGAGACAGGTCTTAGCCCAGTTCACTCGAAGGCCCGAGACCTCCCCAAACGCCGTGAGCGCCGTCGCAGCTCCCTGCAGGGCAGTAACCGGGTCCTCAAGGAAGAGCAACAGGTCATCGGCGTAGAGCGAGATGTAATATGGGCCCGAGGGTGTCCGCAGGTCATTATAATGGGTTACCGATCGGAGTAGCAGAGCCAGTGGCTCCACCGCCAACGCAAAGAGAAGCGGGGATAACGAACAACCCTGTCTCGTGCCCCTCTCCACCGGGTATTGTGAGGAAACCAGCGGGCCTGCCCGAACCCTGGCCGATGCCGAGGCGTATAGGACCGTTGTCCATCTGATGAAACCCTCGCCGAGGCCGAATCGCAGTAACACCGCGCGCAGGTAGTCCCATTCGAGGCTGTCAAAGACCTTCTCTAAGTCCACCGATAGGACCACCGGGCACGGGGCGTCCACGAGCGGTTCTCCCAACAAGCGGAACAACCTACGGATGTTCATGGTCGTGTTTCGCTTGGGGATGAATCCAGCCTGGTCTTCGTGTACCAGAGAGCCCATGTGACCCAGCAGCCTCGAAGCCAAGATGCTGCTCAGTATTTTATAGTCGACCGTTAGCATTGATAAAGGACGGTAGGACGCCGGATCGGACGAGTCCCTTCCCGGCTTGAGAAGGGGCACCACTAAGGCCTCGCACATCGAGCCGGGGAGCCGACCAAGTCTCTTCGCCTCTCTGTATACTATCAATAACCTTGGTGCTAGGAGGTCAACATAAGCTGCATAAAATTCAATAGGAAGGCCGTCTAGGCCCGGGGTCTTATTCCTCGTCATCTTTTTAATGGCACTGCGGATCTCCCCCAGTTCAATGTCTGACCCCAGGGTTTTCGCCACATCAGGCTCCACCATCGGGAGCTCCAGGGGCCGTAGATAATCATCAAGCAAATCAGGGTCTCTGGCAGAGCGACTGCGATACAAGTGTTCGTAGTAGCGTAGGTAGCAGCTCAGGATCTCAGGCTGAGTGTGCACTTCGGTCCCGTCTGCCATGCGCATGGACGTCGCCAGTGAGGTCTGGCGCGTGGGGTTAGCCAGCCATGCTAGCAATGCGCTCGACCTATCCCCCTCTGCAAGGGACCTAACCGTATAGGCCTTGTAGTCGAAACAGCGCAGCCGTTCAACCTCCGCCGCCACCGCTTCCTTCGCCTCTACCGTGCTCTCCTGGAGTTCAGGATGCCCGGGGCGGCGGAGCTCCAACTCACGAAGCTTCCGGTCCGCAGTAGCTAAGTCGTCAAGGATAACCCGTCTTATGCCTACCTTTTTAGAGATGCAATAACCCCTCACCACCACCTTAAAAGCATCCCATTTTAGCGCCCTCGAGCTCGCAGTGCCCCTGTTGGAAGCGAAATATTCCGAGATCTTATCTCCTAGGTCCGTTTTGAAGACACTGTCCTCAAGGATCTCGGGACGTAACTTCCAGGTGGGCACCGCAGGCACCCCAGGAAGCCAGCGAAGGTCCAGCAGGAGGGGGTTATGATCTGAGATGGTCCTGGTTAAATACTCAGACTGGACCGCCGCTGAAACCAGTTCAGCCGAGCCAAGAAATCCGTCTAGTCTAACGTGTAGCTCGTGCAGTCTCGAGAAGTAGGAATAATCTTTTGCGGCAGGGTGCTGCGCCCTCCAAATATCCGTCAGACCCCAGTGCATCTGCCAGTCCCCACGACCTTTAGCTACACGGCGAACCGGAGAGTCAGGGAGAGGCGGATGCGATCGATCAGTCTCCACATCCACTACTGAGTTGAAATCTCCACCGAGCAAGAGGGGCCCGGAGAAGAAGTGGGCCAACGAGCCCGATAACCTGGAAAAGAAGGCAACTTGGTCCATATTGGGTGCGTAAACACAGCAAACGTTCAGGTCCCTCCCCCCCAGAGTGCCCGAAATGGCCACATAGCGCCCCTCCGTGTCCACCACCGATTTCGTGACCTGGAAGGGAACCCCAGCTCTAATCCAAATCAGCGCCCCCCCGGCATACGCGGAGTACGACGTGCAAAAGACCTGCCCTCTCCACCTACGCTGCAGCGCTGCCCCTTCCGCCTTGTTCAGATGGGTCTCCTGCAACAGCGCCATTTGTACCCCTCTACGCACTAAATAAGCGTGTACTTTGTGACGTCTAGACATGGTGTGAAGCCCCCGCACATTCCAAGTAATACATTTCACATTAGCGAAATCAGCCATAGTCCCATATTGTTCGTGCAAAGTCTCCCCATCCGGGTCCCAGCAAAGAAAGAACAACAAGCAACCCAGCACTGATGGCGGCCATTTTCCCCAACCAAAACTCAACAACCCCAACTCGATCAAATCCCTTACCCACCCTCCCCAGAACAGGACCCAAATAGCACCATCTAGTTCCCATCCAAACCATATCCTCAAAAAAAACCCTGTCCCCGACTAATCCTGCGGTCGCCACCGTAGGAAGGCCTTAAGGGCCAAGTGCGGGCTGGGCGTTGGCAGTGGGCCCTCGATACTCTGGCTACCAGGACTAAAGCTAGCCCAAAACAGTACTGGTAACCCTCAGGGCACGAGCAAGGCACCCCACCCCCACCTCCCCGGGAATCATGATCAATCGTCAGTACCCGCCACCCCCACCCAAACGATTGCAGCTCACCCCGTCAACCCTGTCCTTCCAGAAGGTCCTCAACCGATTTCGGTGTAATCACCGGCGTGTGGACGCTATCAGTCACCGACTCCTCCGAGTCCGTTGGTTCCCCCTCGTCACCAGGGTCCGCTTCCTCTTCGATGGTGCCGTCCCGTGAGCCAGACAACGCTGATAACACCTCCAACACTCCCTTCCGCTCCGTCGATGTCTCCGCAGTTGAGGGTCCTCCCGATCGGCCACGGCGACTCCGAATTCTCTTGGATCGCCGTCGCTGTCCCGGCTCCACCACTAGCTGAGATGAAGAGCCAAAGCCATCCTTCCCGGCTCTATAAAGTTCAAGCCAGTTACAGACCTCCTCCGGGGTATCAAAGAATTGAGTTTTGTCATCGACAATTATGCGGAGCCGCGCGGGAAATAAGAGCGAGTATTGGATGCCCTCGCTCCGGAGCTCGCGTTTGACTGCCAAGAATGAGAACCGCCTGCGTTGGGTCTCATAGGTGTAGTCCGGGAAGATGTTCACCTGGCTGTTCTCCACCTTGAATGGGCCATTATGTCTGGCGGCATTAAGGATGAGGTCTCTGTCCCGAAAGTGCAATAACCGTGCTACCACCGGTCGCGGGGCACGGCCCTGTTGCGGCGGCCTCGCTGGAACTCTATGTGCTCGCTCCAGGGTGTAGAAAGAGGATAGACCCTCCGGAGCCACTGTGTCTCGGAGCCAGGCTTCTAAGTAGGCCACCATGTCACCATCCTCAATCTTCTCCGGCAGGCCCACCACTCGAATGTTGTTGCGCCTGTTACGGCCTTCCGCATCTTCCGCTCGTTGCTCCAGAGCAGTAATCCGGGATAGGGCATCCTTCATTGTCGCGGCCAGGGTGCGCTGCGCTGGCTCCAAAGTTTTCACCGAGCCTTCTACTTCCTTGACCCTATCCAAAAGTTTGCCATGATCCGCTCTAAGGAGGCCCAGACTCGTCGCCACCTGGGCAATGTCCTGCTGGAGGGCCGAGCGTGTGGTCGCAATCGCCTCCAAGACACGGTCAAATTGTTGTTGCAGTGGTGCGCCACCAGAACTCTCCGGATCTTTACGTTCCTCTTTGTCCGGGGTCTCTGAATCTGATGCGGCTGGGGTAGTCCCCTTGGCTCCCCTTGGTTTCCCCATGTCGCAGGAATCACGCTGTGTGGATCCAGCCAGAGGCGCCACCAAGTGCGGGCTTCGGCTATGTCTCTCCCGGTTATTGGTCTTCGGGTCGGGGGTCGGCGATCTCCGTCTCCAGGGCCTGTTGGACCTCCACAGCTTCGGCCCGCGCCGCCACCAAGTCGTCGGAGGGCACTGAGGAGGAGGCGGAGACAGTTGGCGCCAGGTCGGGCAGGCCCGCCTGGCTGATGAGGACCCGGAGCGAGGGCCACCAACACCACCGGAGACTTTGTGGCGCCTAGGGGCAGTGCCTCCCATGGGAGTGGGTCGATCGGGGAAATGCAGCCAGGTGCGGTCCAGGGGGGCAGTACCGCAGGCAGGGCCTCCAGGCGTCCGTGTGCCGAGGTCCACTATAGTGAGGGCATCCGACCCTCCAGGCGCGTTCCCTGTTGCCTGAGTCCAATCAGATCTGTACCCAGCCCCTCATATCGCAGGGAAGCGAAAAGGTGGAGGGTACGCTGTGGCTAGCGATGTTCCTCCAGTTCAATGGTCCCGTCCAAGGGGACAATGAGGTCCGGGCGCCATGTTGGGTCGCACTCCGCGGATCCACAAACTTCGATTTTCCGTCGGGTCACCTCATGTATGGGCTGCACCGAAGTCCCCGGCAGGTCCCAGTCGATCCGATCAACAGTTTGCGGGGGTTAGGGTGCCCCACGGCCTCCGATTTACAGGATAATTCCGGGCACAGTCCCGGAGCCGAGCTCTCAGGCGACCACCGCCATCGGCGCCCAAGCCACGCCCCCCGAACATGCACCTTTAATGTGCGTGCTTTTGTTCCCGATTTCTGTGCTACAGAAATATTTTGCAGTCGGAGAGGGAAGGAGGGTAAAGAAAGAAAGGAAGCAAAAAATAAGTAAGAAACACATAAAGGAAACACTACTTTAGAGTCAGAGCGAAAGTAATCAAAAAGGAAGTAAAATAAACTGTCAAACAATGAATAAAGGGACGACAGGAAAGAGGAAAATTAGACTGGCAGGCTGAAAAAGAAAAAAAATAAACAACAAAAAAACCTAAACGGGTAAACAAACTTACTGACTATTTAAAGATGCATTATAGGCAAATTGAAAAAAAAATGTAAATAAACACAATACACATATATGATGATCTATGCTCAAACATAATTACAATCAAGATATCACAAATCATGTTGGAATGCCATGTCGCCCTCGCCATTTGACTCAAAAAGACTCCAATCACAAGAATATTGGGACAATTCAAGTTTAGAAGATCCCACACTTATTTTGAAGTTTCGAGTTTGTGGTGATTCAACCCTGTATCTGCCTTCTGAAAATATTTTTCATGTGTTTAAGAGGACAAACTTATTCTGTCTTTTCAAGGTCCTACCAAGGGTAAACGTAAATTTGCCATTCTGTGGTGAGATATAGCCCAGCTCTGTTAAAAATGATTGAGCAAGTCTACAAATATGAGGTGTGCGTTTCACGCCATGTTTGTAGAGTTGCTGCATTTCTTTTCTTACCAGAGCTGGGCTGCGGGGTGATTGTGGGCCATTGTTAAAGATTTCAGGTTAATCGCAGCGCCCATCTGGAGCTGCAATTAACAAGAAAACGTTAACAAAGTCTCACTATCCCCCCGCAGCCCAGCTCTGGTAAGATGAGAAAATCAGCAAGTCTCCAAACATGACACGTGCTTTACACGTCGTGTTTGTAGCTTACTGAATTTCTGTTCTTAATGGAGTGCGCAGCTGCCGGGTGATGGGGATATTGTTTGCTTTTGTTTAAAGTATTCATGCTAATTGCAGCTGGTGATGGCGCTGCAATTACATGAATAGTTAAACAACAACACACAGCATGCACTGCAGCCTGAAAGAAACACCCGTTTTTCGCGCCGCTCGCTTTTTAAAAGCAGCGGCACGAACGTTCTCGTTTAATGTGCTGTGTGTGTGGGCGCTCCACACACAGCACTGCGTGCTTCATGAAACAGAGGTGCGCGCGCCCCCACCCATGCACGTTATTGGGAACAGTGATCCTAGCTGATGAGAGCTGAAAGCCCTAAACCGGTCCTAGGATGCTTGTTTCCAGTCCAGGGAGGACCTGGCTTGGCAGTTCGGGCTGGACTGTTCCCATGGGGCACAGGGTCTACACTGATTTGCATATGGCTGGGTCAAAATGGAATGGCACGGTGATCAAAAAAACAATGGATTTAGGCCAAGATCTCTGTACTGGGGTGAATGTATCATATTGTTCTGCAGTCTGTCCATCAACTGTTGTTTTTGCATTTGTCACCCCGAGTGGGACGGGTATGCTCAGACGTGAGTCCCGTGCTCTCCATGCCACTGGAATCAAGCTATCTTGGCTGATGAGGGCTGAAAGCCGAAAACCGGTCCTAGGATGCTTGATTCCAGTCCAGGGAGGACCTGGCTTGGTAGGTCGGGCTGGACTGTTCCAGTGGGGCATAGGGTCAAGACTGATTTGCATATGGCTGGGTTCAAAATGGAATTGCATGGTGAGCAAAAAAAACGATGGATTTAGGCCCAGATCTCTGTACTGGGGTTAATGTATGATATTGTTCTGCATTACGTCCATCAACTGTTGTTTTTGCAAGGTAGAATGACAACACTCTTTTTGGGTCCCGACGGTGGAGACGCTCTTCTTCCTTAGAGGGATTTGGGGGAGCAAAGAAGATGGGCAAAATGATAGACATACCCGGATGGAATGGGGTCAACTTTTTTCACAAATGAAACCTGGGTGAAAAGCACTGCTTTGTCTGGAAAAGACAGGATGTATGTCATTACAAAGCATACTTTTACAACGCATACCTTTACAACGCATTTTTTACACCGCAACATCCCTTACAACGCATTCCATTACAACGCATGCTACATTTACAACGCATACCATTACAACGCATACCATTACATTGCATGTATGGTAAGTATTGGATAGTGTAGGGGTAAAAATTACTATTCTAACTCCAGGGGGGGTGCAACAGTAGGGTAAGTGTTGGATAGTATAGGGATACAAATTACTATTCTAACTCCAGGGGGTGCAACAGTAGGGTAAGTATTGGATAGTGTAGGGGTAAAAATTACTATTCTAACTCCAGGGGGTGCAACAGTAGGGTACGTGTTGGATAGTGTAGGTATGCGTGTAATGGTATGCGTTGTAATGGTATGCGCTGTAATGACTGCGTTGTAATGGCATGCGTTGTAGTGGTATGCGTTGTAGTGACATGCGTTGTAATGGTTGTGTTGTAATGGCATGCATTGTAATGGATGTTGCGTTGTAAAAGTTTCGTTGTAAAGTTAGTGTGTTGTAAAAGTTGCGTTGTAAGTGTTGTTTCCTGAAAAGACATCATGTAGGGTGGCGTACAAGATACGCCTGCAACTCACCCTTCAGACTGATGTTATTGCCACTAGAAAGGCTGTCTTTATGGTAACCAGCCGGAGGGGACAGTTGTGTAATGCTCAAAGCGAGAATACATAAGATAAGTGAGGTCCAAATTAAGGTCCCATTGCGGCCTAATAAAGCATGTGGATGGAAGCAAGTTAGCCAGCCCCTTCAAAAACCTATTTGGAATCGGAGACCTAAATGACAATTTGCTTACTTTCGGTAATGTCTTATCTGGTAGAGACATGATCTAGCTGCAGATTCCTCACCATAGAACTTCCAGGCTGGATCTGAAAGAGTTTTCTTAGCCATACCCCTGCAAGCAGGTAGGTGGCATGGGTCAACTCCATGTGATGTCGTCAGAATTGTGCTCATCATCGTGGTGACGTTGGCGTTGTCAATATAACCAACACTCCGGCAAGCTGACGTCAGTACTTTTCACGACTTTCCATACCAGAAGCGCAAAGCCAGAAGCGACTGACCATGGTGTGTTTAAAAAATGAACAGCTAGGGCCCTGAAGGGGAAATTCCTGACACTAAAACAACTCCACTGTGAGAGAAGGATGGGTGGGTCGGTGAGGAATCTTTGGCTTGATCATGGCTCTACCAGATAAAGCTTTACCCAAGGTAAGTAACTTGTCCATCCAATAGAAACATCTAGCTGCAGATTCCTTAACTTTGAACAGATACCCAAGCAATACCTTCCCCGGAGGAGGGACTACGGAAAGTTTAGGCCTGGAAGCCCTGCAAGACAGAGCGACCAACCAGGCATTCTCTGCAAACTTGGGAATCCAGGCAGTAGTGTCTAGCAAACATGTGCAGCAATGCCCACATGGCCGCTAGGCAGATATCAGAAACGGGGACACCATGCTGGAGAGCCGTGGTGGCCGCTTTCACCCTGGTGGAATTGGCCCTCAGGCCTTCATAGGATCTTTTTTTGCTAAGGCATAGCAGATCTTGATACAGAGGATAACCCAGTGGGATATAGTCCTCTTTTGGACAGCACGCCCTTTCTTTGACCCCAAGTACCCTATAAAGAGTTTGTTGTCCACCCAGGACTATGGTTTGATCGAGATAGAACAATACCTCTTTTTTTGGGTTCAGATGATGGAGACGCTCCTATTCCATGGAAGGATGTGGGGGTGCATAGAAGGTTGACTGGGTAACAGACTGTCCGAGAGGGAAGGGTGCTACCACTTTAGGCAGAAAAGATGCCATGGTCCAGAGTACCACTTTGTCCGGGAAGACTGTCAGGTAAGGAGGCTTTGATGACAGTGCCTGCAGTTCACTTACCCTCCCGGCAGAGGTTATTGCCACTAAGAAAGCTGTTTTGACAGTGAGCAGCCATAGAGGGCGGTTGTGCGGCGGCCAGAACGGCGCACACCTCAGAAAAGTGAGAATCAAGTTAAGGTCCCATTGTGGCATTATGAAGGGTGAAGGTGGGAATAAGTGGGTTAACCCCTTCAAGAACCTCTGCACCAGAGGGGATTTGAAAAGAGAATGCTGATCAAGCAGCTGGAGAAAAGAAGAAAGGACTGAAAGATATTCCTTCAAGATGCCCAGAGCAGAGCCCTGCCGGGACAGGGAAAGGACAGCAGATAAAAATGCAGACAGAGGGTCAATAGACCGGTCTATACAATATTTACAAAACTTGTTCTATTGGCAGCCATATGCTGATTTTGTGAAAGAACGCCTGGCTTCCAAAATAACCTCACATACTTCGGGAGGAAGGTCAAAAGCTGTCATGTGTTGCCTCTCAATCTCCACGCAAGGAGGCGGAGAGTGGACCGGTTCAGGTGGAGGGCCGTCCCTTATGCTGCGAAAGAAGATCCTCCTGAAGGGGCAACCTGATCAGAGGATTGATGCTCATGTCTTACTCTCTGTTCCCAGTTCGGAGGCACGAAATGGCTTGTGCCTGGTCACACCTGATCTTCTTGAGTACTGTGGGCAGGAGCGATATGGGCGGAAAGGCGTATAGGAGGCCTGAGCTCCACTCGCAACGAAAAATGTTGTTGAGTGAGCCGCCTTGGAAACTCCAACATGCAGAACTGCTGACATTGCGCGTTCTCTTCGGAGGTGAACAGATGTAACCATGGCTCTCCTCACCGCTGTAAGAGACCTTGTACCACCTCCGGATGGAGACGCCGCTCGTGATCCACAAGGCATCTTTGGCTGAGCCTTTCCGCCCAGGTGTTCAGGGAACCGGGCAGGTGTTGAACTACCAAGGAAATGCCCTGTTGTTCCAGTCAAGTGCAGCCTACAACCCCACTCTTCCCTGTTTGTTGCAGTACCACATGGTGGTAGTTTTGTCTGTGAACACTTGGATTAGCCTTCGCTGTATGGACAGTAAAAAGGGATTCAGTGCCAGTTAGATCACCCGAAGCTCCAACGATTGTTATGCCGCTTGGCTTCTTCCGGAGACCAGAGTCCTCTGATCCCAGACTCTCCCAGATGGCCGCCCCATCTCAGAAAAGGTGCATCTGTCACTACCTTGAGATCTCGGTGAGGAAGGGACAGGAGTCTGCCCTTGACCCAATCGTGGTCTGTCAGCCACCACTGCAGGTCATTCGCAGTGCCCTCCTAGATCTGAACCAGGTCAGTGAGATTTCCTCAATGCTGTACCTATTTTAACTTCAGGTCCCTCTGCAGAGCCAGTATGTGCCACCGTGCATGGGCAACTAGCAGGATGCAGGAGGCCACAATGCCCAACAACCTCAGAGTCATTCTCACTGAAATCCAGGATAGAGTCTGAAATATCGGTATCGTAGCCTAAATATCCTGGACTCACCATTCAGGAGGAAAGGCCCGAAACAGAACCTTGTTTAGTACTGCTCTAATGAAAGGGAGTGTCTGTGAGGGGGTCAGGTGTGCCACGTTGATAGTATACCCCAGCAAATGCAGGAGATTTGCCGTAGTGTGGAGGTGGGAGACAACTATTTGGGAAGAGTCCAACCTTCATCATCCAGTCATCAAGATAGGGGAAGACTGGAACCCCTGATCTCCGCAGATGGACTGCAACCACTGCTATCACCTTTGTGAACACTCGAGGGGCGCTGATGAGGCCAAAGGGGAGCCCAGTGGGCAGAAAGGATGGGGATATGAAAATAGGCATCCTGCAAGTCCAGCGCTTCCATTCAATCTTCCGGGTCCAAGGCAGATATGACCTGAGCCTGGGTGAGCATCTTGAACTTCTCCTTTTTTGAGGAAGTAATTGAGGGCTCTGAGGTCTAGGATAGGACAAAGGCCTCAGTCTTTCTTTGGGACCAGAAAGTAGTGAGAATAACAACCAGTGCCTACTTCTGGCCCGGGAACCCTCTATAGCTCCCTTGGCCAAGAGAGTCATGACTTCCTTGTGGAGTAAGGCAAGGTGATCCTCCGTCAGCCAATCATACACTGGAGGCATAGATGGAGGGGTTGTATTGAAGGGGAGGGAATAGCTTCTTTAGACTAACTGCAATACCCACTTGTCCAATGTGATGTTTCGCCAGTGGTGGAGATGATGACGTTCTCTGCCACCGACTGGCTGAGAGTGATCCTGGGGGATCAGACAATGAAGATTTTGTGGAGCAGGAGTGGATCCTGGCTTGGCTTGACTTCTGGTTTCCCGACCCGCTGGGGTGACCGCATCCACAGCCCGCAGAGGTTGCTAAACTGGCGGGGTCTGCAAGCTGGAATAGGGTTGGCGCGGTTGATAACCTCTTCCTTAGCCACGAAAGAGCGAAAAGTGGATGAGGCCTTATGAGTTGTGGTGAGGACCAAAGACTTGGCCGCCGCCCATGAGTCTTTGAAACGCTTAAGGACAGTATCTGCTTTGTCTCCTCAGAGACGAGAGCCATCAAAGGGCATGTCCATGAAGTTAGCCTGGACATCCCCGGAAAAAACAGATGTTCTAAGCCAGGCGTGGCGCCAAACGGCCACCATCGTGTAAATTGCTCTGCCCAGTGAGTCTGTTGTGTCCAAGCTACATCTAATGGCAAACTTAGCTGCGTCTCTCCCATCTGAAATAGCATGGGAGACTAGAGCCTTGTCCTTCTCCAAGACTCTGGCCAGCACTTGCGCAACCTTGTCCCATATTGAATAGGACTAATGGCCCAAAAGGCAATGCCAGGCTAGTGGAATATTGTTTTTTATTTTCTAAACCCTCCAGTCTCTTGGAATCCATATCGGGGGTGCGGAAGGGAATGCACTAAGGAAAGTAGAATCCTGGCCCACCAAGTTTTGTAGGGTGGGGTGGGTTCTGAGGAAAAGGGGGTCACCCAGTGCAGGGCGATTGCAGTGGGCTATTGTCCTATTCAAAGGGAGCCCCTGTGTTTGGTTTGGACCAGGTGCTCAGAAGGATGTCTGTTAAGGCCTCATTAAAAGGCATAGGGGTTCTGAACTGGAGACCCCAGGCTGCAGGAACTCTGTCAAGACTTTAGTCTTGATCGCCACTGTAGGGAGCTGCAGGTCCAGGACTTCTGCAGCCCTATGCACCACCGTAGCAAATTATGCTTCCTCCTTCCTAGCCAGGGTAGGGGGGAACGAATGCCAGAGTCTGGGGAGGTGTCCAAACCACTGGCATCACCAAACTCCTCATACCAGTCCACATCTTGTTGGTGAAGGATTTCTAAGAGATTCTGCTCACCCTCCCAGTCCTCTTCCTCCTTCCCTAACCCTTCAGAATAGAGCAGGGAGAACGGCATGGAGCCGTACGGCTCCGTCTGCGCCAGTCTCGGCTTCGGAGGACACCCGACCGGCTCCATATCGTCGGGAATGAAGATCGGGAAGGCGCCGCAGCTGGGTGCCGGCGACGCTGAAGACCTTGGGGTCGGACATGACGCTGGGTACGGTTGCTGTGGAGGTGTGAACGGCTTCAGTCCGGACTCGGAAATGGTTCCAATCAGGGGCTGTGGTGCCGGAGCGCAGGCATGGGACCCTTGAGGGCCCCTCCATTTTCTGAGCCTTGGGGTCCTGTTGGCGCGCTGGCATTGTCAAAAGCAGAGCCAACCACGTCATCCACTTTGCAGAGCAGTGCCTCGAATGCTGTGGTTCCTCCGCCACATCGCGAGATGAAGTCGAAGCACGCTTCGACTTCTTGTGTTTTTTGTGGTGTCTCTAACCTGACTTCGATGACTTCGATTCACCAGAGAGGTGCTAGGACCTTCATCTCGACCGAGACCTGGACCAAGACTGACGAGATGACCTCCGCAGTGCTGGACACTGGGCTGCAAGTAGCTTTAGGGACAGCTCCCTCAAAACCTTCGGTGCCATGGTCTGGCAGTCGGAGCATGATTGTGAATCTTGGTCAGGCTCCAGGCACCAGACTCACACTAAATGGGGGTCCATGACCGACATGTCGTGGTAGCATGCGCCAAAAAGCTTGAACCCCGAAGTGTTTTTACTCAACATATCTTAAACACACCAATGAAGTCTACAAAAAGTGAAAAAGGTCTGTCAAAAATTGACAAGGTTAGCTCTCTTCAACGGATTGGCGTTGGCTGGCGCGGAAAGAAGAGAACTGACGTAAGCGTGCCGGACTTGCGGTTATATTGACTATGCAGATGTCACAACGATGACGAACACAACACCAATGATGTTACGCGGAGTCGACCAACACCACCTACAGGCGCGCAGGGGTACTGCTAAGAAAAACATTCCGGATCCAACCTGATGCCTGGAAGTTCAAAGGTAAGGAATTTGCGGCTAGATGTCTCTTATCAGATGAGAGAGGTTTGGTCTGACAGCCGCAAAAAAGCGGATAGAGCAGAAAGATATCCCTTCAGAGTTCCCAAAGCGGAGCCCTGTTGGGCAAGGGTTAGAATGAATAGAAGAACAGTGGAAAGAGAAGCAGAAAGAGAGGCAATATACCTTTCTGTGCAGTATAATGCAAATTTCTGACAATGGCAGGCGTATACCGTCTTAGTGGAGGGATGCTTGGCCACCAAAAACCCATTACATTTTTCCGGATGAAGGTCCAAAGCCATCAACTACCACCGCTCAATCTCTACACATGGAGGTGCAGAGTTGACATGTTCGAGTGGAGGACCCTACCCTGCTGCTGTGACAGAAAATCCTCCCGAAGGGGAAGCCTGATCAGAGGATCAATGCTCATCTTGAAGGAAGTGACCTGTTGAGAGCCACCCTGGTCACTAATGACCACCTCTGAGCCTTCCGTACTAAATGAAGAGTCTGTCAGACAGTAGAGAATACAAACCAATAACTGTTTATTCATATACACTCAGAGCAGAGCCCCATCTGCCCAGTCGCTAGGAGTGCTGCAGAGGGAACTGAAATCAACAAGCATAGAGATACATTATGTATGTTTCGTAACCGGGCTAAAACATGCCCACAGTGGGATTTTCCAAGCAGGTGCAGTAAAACAGTGAAATACAGAAAAAATGGTTCAGCGCTCCTATGTTACACAAAGTTTCATGGTCCAAGGTTGTTCCAGCTAGAACCTGCCACCTGACAAGAGGGAAAAGGCCTCTATCTGGTGAGAAAGCTATGTGCTGACATGAACAGTATGCTTATTATTGAAACAAAACCAAAGTAAAGAAACGAAACTCAAAGAGGATCATTTCTCGGAATTAAACTAGATCAGCCTTTCGAACAACCTAAAATCGCACGCAAATAGAAAATGGCGCCGCGAATGCTAACTTACATGGAGCATAAACAATTTCTATTCCAACAATCTTCAGAAGCTCTGGATATCAGACTTTCCTAGCCCAGTCTGGTGCCACAAAAATGACTTGAGCCCAGTCACTCCTGATCTTCTTCAGAACCCTGGGCAGGGTTGGTATGGGCAGAAAGGCGTACAGCAAACCTGAGCTCCACTTGTGACTAAAGGGGTCACCGAGCGATAGCACCTTTGGAAACTCCAGCGCGCAATAATCCTGACACTGCATGTATCTTCGGAGGTGAACAGATCTAACCATGGATCTCCCCACTGCTGAAAGAGGCCTTGCCCCACCTCCGACTGGAGACTCCATTCGTAATCCACTAGACATCTACGGCTGAGTTCGTTGAGAGAACCTGCCAGGTGTTTAAGCATCAGGTTTATGCACTGCTGTTTCAGCCATGTTCAGAGATTCAGGGCCTCTCGACAAATGGTCCACTACCCCACCCTGCCCTGCTTGTTGCCATACCACATGGAGATTTTGTTGTCCATGAACACCTGCACTAACTTCCCCTTGGCAGAGGGAAGAAATGCCTTCAATCCCACCGGAATCACTCGAAGTTCCAGAAAATTGATGTGGAGCCCCGACTCCCCTAGAGACCAGTGTCCCGTGATCTCCACCTCTCCTAGATGGCCGCCCCATCCCAGAAGTGACAAATCTGTCACGACTGTGAGCTCTGGTTGGGGAAGGGAGAGGGGTCTGTCACAGTTCATCAACCACCTCTGCAGTTGGGGGGCGCTAGAGAGCCGGCGAGTAAGATGGCCACACTCTGGTGAGGCTCTCGCAGCCCGGGAACATAATCTGGCAAAATCCTCACCTAAAATGTGGTAGAAACCCTGTAGAAGCTTCAGTCCGGCACAGATAAGACAGTGAGGCGCTAGGACAGCGAACCAAAACCGACACCGGGTGTAGCTAAATGATCTAGAGGCATCAAGCAAAAGTGTGGCCCTGCGGCTAGAGGTAATGGCGGCACCCCTGCTGAGTAGCGACTTGTACGGAAGCCAGGAGAGCTGCCTGGACACATTATTCGTGGTACGGGGAATTGAGGATTTGCCTCCGGGACAATCTTTTGCTCAGTCACTCATGCTTGCTTTTCTCACAATACATAGAATGAAGATTGGTACAGTTTCAATAATTATTTAATGGTCAAGCATCAGTCTAGTATGAAACATGTTAGCTGCGACAATCAAAAGACAGGAGCAGACAAATGTAATCGCTAATACCAATATCATAAAAAGTAGATACATTTCTACCATACTGCTAATAAGATGAATAAAAGCATATTACATTAAACAATAGCATTGGCGTACTCCTAACCATACCTAGCCTAGAAGTGTAGGTGAAGCATGTATGTCTAAGTGCTAGGATATGTCCTAATGGAACTTAATGGAGCCAAGAATTCCCCTGGGAAGTGCTAACCCCTAACCTGATGGTTCTGAATGAAGGACTCCGTCTCTGCTTAGAGGATGGAACCCACAAGGAATGTCAGGTCTCTGCCTGTCGAAGCCTGCAGAGTCTCGGTTCAGCTCGGAAGGAATTCTCCTCTGCTTGTCTAAGGGGGAGTGCAGGTCTTTTATACTAAAGTGGTCACTCGGGGGTTTTCTAGAATCGATATGTTTTGAAAGCATTGGCTAATCCCCTCCTAATCCTTTTCTAAACAAATATGATCATACACAGGTGGCTGTTGGCCATGGATGAAAAAAAGAGGTGACCCTTGTACAGAATAAATCTACCGTGACTGGGGACATGCTTAGGTACATCAGGTACAGGGATTAAGATATGGTACCAAGAGCCTGATGTCTGAGAGACAGAAGTAAGCTACTAGGTAAAAGGTCACCTGTATGTGGATGGCTCAAAATGTATGTAATCGGTATGTACATGCTGGGACTAACCTAAAGGGCATGACACCTAAATACATGGCTTAGCGGCACAACACACTTGGCACACACTTTCTCGGACCACACCCCTGTAGTGATTAAATAGTTCCCTCCAGGCAATGTATCCCCATATCGCTCCTGGAGGCTCCTACCCACCGCCACCGCACTACTAAATGACTGCTTCCATGACGAAATCCGTAAGGAAATCCTTGAATTTTTCCCTCGGAGTATAGATAGTGTCCCATTGCTGGCTCTATGTCTGGGAAAGCTTTGATTGAGGTGTGTGTGACCTTCTCGCCAGAAACTTTTTAAAACCTCTTTGTCAACCTATTTTCGCTGCATGCACAGCCGCGCATTCATGGCTATGTATTTTTAAAGTGTACTGTATTTTGTTAGGAGCTATCTCTGCCTCATCGGTATTTTTTTAACTGGTTTAAACGCCCCGGTCCACCGCCCCCATTTAGGCTGATTGAAGTGGAGGGCGTCTTGAACGCGACTTAGTGGAAGCCCTCGCTTCCGGTTTCCTCTGCTAGACGCCATCTTGGTTGGCGGTCTAGCTGTTGAGTGCTCCCTGCGTCCTCCGGTATTTAACTGGGGGACGAGTGTGTATCTACTGCTTTGATTGAGGTGTGTGTGACCTTCTCGCCAGAAACTTTTTAAAACCTCTTTGTCAACCTATTTTCGCCGCATGCACAGCTGCGCATTCATGGCTATGTATTTTTAAAGTGTACTGTATTTTGTTAGGAGCTATCTCTGCCTCACCTGTAATTTTTTTTAACTGGTTCAAGCGCCCCGGTCCACCGCAGCCATTTAGGCTGATTGATGTGGAGGGCGCCTTGAACGCGACTTCGTGGAAGACCCCACTTCCAGTTTTCTCAGCTAGACGCCATCTTGGTTGGCGGTCTAGCTTTTGAGTGCTCCCAGCGTCCTCTGGTATTTAACTGGGGGCGGGGTGTGTATCTACTACTTTGATTGAGGTGTGTGTGACCTTCTCGCCAGAAACTTTTTAAAACCTCTTTGTCAACCTTTGTTCGCCGCATGCACAGCCGCGCATTTATGGCTATGTATTTTTAAAGTGTACTGTATTTTGTTAGGAGCTATCTCTGCCTCACCTGTATTTTTTTAACTGGTTTAAGCGCCCCGGTCCACCGCCGCCATTTAGGCTGATTGATGTGGAGGGCGTCTTGAACCCGACTTTGTGGAAGCCCTGACTTCTGATTTCCTCGGCTAGACGCCATCTTGGTTGGCGGTCTAGCTGTTGAGTGCTCCCAGCGTCCTCCGGTATTTAACTGGGGGCCGGGTGTGCATCTACTGCTTTGATTGAGGTGTTTGTGACCTTCTCGCCAGAAACTTTTTAAAACCTCTTTGTCAACCTATTTTCGCCGCATGCACAGCCGTGCATTCATGGCTATGTATTGTTAAAGTGTACTGTATTTTGTTAGGAGCTATCTCTGACTCACCTGTATTTTTTTAACTGGTTCAAGCGCCCCGCCTCACCGCAGCCATTTAGGCTGATTGATGTGGAGGGGTTCTTGAACGTGACTTCGTGGAAGCCCTCACTTCCGGTTTCCTCGGCTAGACGCCATCTTGGTTGGCGGTCTAGCTGTTGAGTACCCCTATACTTAAGGGACTATGGTGCGGGAGCACCTGGCGCGCCAAAGCCAAGCTCGGCTGCACCTGTCCGCGCCTGTACGTCGCCTCTCACTAGAACCCCTGGCCGGAAGCAGCATGGAATGTACTCATATGGTAGGGTAAAACTTTTGGCTATCAACTCAGGGTCTACTCGATGTAAGGTAGCTCCGTTTAACTTAGGGGTGGAATCTACCGGTTGTCCAGCCTGCAGGTATGTTGTACCCGCCCATCCACCCCTACCGTGCGTATTGGGTAGCCAGCCCCAGGCATGGTTGAAAATAATGCCGCTCAACGTGAGGTCGTTGGCTAAGCACTATATAGGAAATCTACGATCTTGTTATGGAGGAAGCTCCGGATCTGTTCTTTCTGTGTGAAACGTGGTTAAGTGAGGACATGGTAGTGGAGTCTAATTTAGCATTACCCTTTGGATACTCCATTTGTACGATCAATAGGGAATCCAGAGGAGGAGGTATTGCAGTTATCTTCAAATCCTGCTATTCCTGTTTGTTCACTAAGGAACCTATTGAAGGCTGCGAATGTGCCCGTTTTAGAGTTTCTGTGAGTCCTCACTTAACACTTTTAGGACTCCTGGTATATCGGCCCCGGTCCGACTGCCAAGTTTAAAAATGCCCTCCTGGAAATAGTCAGTTCACTCGCCGTAGGTCTGGCTAATTTTAGCATTTTTTGGGATTTCAATTTGCATTTTGATTCAATCCACAACAGTGAAATCTGCAGTTTTATTGCAGACTTGGCTGCTGTTCAGCTGGACCAATTAGTATCTGGACACTGACTAGATCCTATAATTTCTAACATTCAGTCTTCTAAGGTGAATACGCCTAAACCTATGGGCTGGACTGACCATGCTTTGGTTGTAATGTCTGTCCCGCTCACAGAGCCTTGTAATTCATATATTGTAAAGCCGGTCTTTAAACGCCCTTGGCGTAAGTTGAAGCTAGAGGAGTTTCATGACTTCCTCGCTGGCAACCCTTTGGGACCGTTATCTGATTCAGAGTCCGACTATGGCTCTTTCTGTGACTGGATAAAACATGGTCTTGACTCCTTGATCCCTGCCAAATGGTTTAAGGGTCGATCTTCGACTACTAGCCCTTGGTACAATGACTCCTTGACCATGGTAAGGAAAACATGTAAAAAAGCCGAACGGGAGTGGAGAAGGGACTATGACTCTGAGAAAAAGCTATGCTACCTTGCTAATATCAAGCAGTACCATAAAGCCATCTGTAAAGCTCGTGCTGCATACTATGCTAGCGAAATCAAGCTGAGTCCAAATCCAGCAAAATGTATTTTTAAGATTCTTAAAGATCTTAGGTCTAGGAAGGCTACAGTGTCTGCTATATTGTCGGCACAGCAGTGCGATGATTTAGCCACCTTTTTTGCAGAAAATGTTAGTGCCATTTATCAATCTTTTTCCTTATTCTCCTCTTATTCTATCCCTTTTCCCCCGGACACTGAGCCTCGGCCAACTTTGACAGCCTTCCCGTGTATGTCTCAGGAGGAGCTCACTCGGCTGAGTGGTAAAATCAAAACTGGCTCTCCTGCTGACCCTTTGAGGCCTTCACAGTTTAGAGAGTAATTTTCTATTTTTTGGGCTCCACTCTGCAACGTAATCAATTCCTCCTTTACCACTGCTACTGTTCCTGCACTATGGAAACAGACCTGGGTGTCCCTCATTCCTCAAAAACCCACACTGGATTCTTCCAAACCGGAAAACTTGAGACCCATTTCTCTTCTTCCTTGGGTGGCTAAGGTTGCAGAGGCACATGTCAACAACGTGCTTACTCAGTTTCTGAAATCCAATAACATCTTGGATATTTCTCAGAATGGGTTTTGACTGGGTCACAGCACAGAGACTGCTCTCCTGGCCACTATTGAGCATCTGCGGTCCATTCTTGATGCTGATCAAAGTGCGGCACTGATTTTGTTAGACCTCAGTGCCGCCTTTGACACGGTCTCACATGACATCTTGCTACAGCGGCTTGAGGAAGCTGGAGTGATTTGGGTCCGCTCTGGAATGGTTTAGATCCTTTCTGACTGAAAGATCATTCAGAGTGTCCGCTCCTCCGTTTCTCTCTCAGGTCAATTCTATTGACCAGGGGGTACCCCAGAGCTCAGCTTTGAGCCCGTCATTGTTCAATCTTTATGTTCAGCCTTTGACAATGGTCGCCAGGCAATGGGACCTTGTTATGGTTTCATATGCCGACGATACGCAGCTGGTTGTCACCTTGGCTGAAGTGTCTTCCCCGAATGCCTCTAGGTTTAGAGATGGTATGCCAGCTGTAGCTCGATGGATGGCTACCAATTGTCTGCAACTCAACGCCAAAAAAAACTGAGGTTTTGTTGGTTGGGAAGAACGCTAGCCTATGGAGTGAGCAGTGGTGGCCAACTATTCTGGGCGAGGTCCCCACGCCAAAGACTTTGGTCAAAAATCTTGGGGTGTGGATGGACTCATCTCTTTGCTTTCGGGACCACACCATGAAAGTGGCTGGCACATATTTCGGCCTTTTGCGGGGGTCTTAAGCCCCTTTTGAAGTTTTTTGACCCCACTTCACATCAGCTGGTTGTACAGTCGACCATTCTATCTCGCCTTGACTATGCCAGCTCTCTTTTACTTGGGGCA
Source organism: Lissotriton vulgaris (assembly GCF_964263255.1). Classification (NCBI taxonomy): domain Eukaryota; kingdom Metazoa; phylum Chordata; class Amphibia; order Caudata; family Salamandridae; genus Lissotriton; species Lissotriton vulgaris. The sequence continues at coordinate 818,701,691 of NC_141695.1, read as the reverse complement.
AATAAGGCTGAAATACGTTGGATGCAACGGGTCCAAAATGCCGCTGCCAGAACCCTGGTAGGTCTCCCGCGATTCTGTTCTGCTGCTGACATCATCCGGAGGCTGCATTGGCTTCCTATGGAGAAGCGTATTCAATTCAAGGCACTGTGCCTATCTTTCAAGATAGTGAAACATGCTAGTCCCAACTTGTTGAGTAATTTGCTTGCTCCGTATGTTCCCTCCCGCAGGCTGCGTTCGGCGGGACAGCAGTTGGTTGTTGTCCCGCGGGTTAAGCGCAGTCATGCAGGAGGCCGATCCTTCTGCTACCTGGCAGCTAGGTTGTGCAATTCTTTGCCGGAACAGACCCTTGGCATAGACTGTATACTCGCCTTTAGAAAAGCTGTTAAAACCTTCCTTTTTGCTTCGGGCTAATTTGTGGTATTATGAAAGTTGAAATGGTTTTAGGTTACTGTGCGTGTTATACTTCGTAGCTGGAAGCGCCGGGACGCCCCTTTGCTGGTGCAGCTGTGCGCTATATAAGACGTATTAACATAACATAACATAACAAGTCACCATTACTCTGTATAGCAAAGGGAGGGGGGATCTTACGAGCTATCAGTAGGTCTTTGCGCAGATTGGAAGGTGACATTAAAAGAGCAGAGGCTTGGCTGGCCAGTGACCTCTCCCCTCAACAGAGGGCACATCAAAGAACTACTAATAGAATACTCTGATGAGACAGAACGCAAATGCATGTTCCGCTCTACATACCATTATGCCCGGGCATATGGCGAGGGTGAGCGCCCCGGTACGGCCATAGTTGAGGCAACTCGTACCCCCTAGATTTGCCAATCAGGTTCTTGAAATAGTAGACGAGGACGGCACTAGGCACCTGAAAGACATGTCCCTTGGCTGGATTAGTGACTCTTGTAGAGAGTTTCTGGCAGCCGATATCGAGGAAGTTGAGATACCGGCTGCCATAATGAACCTGCGCTCTAGCAAGGCCCCAGGCCCAGATGGTCTGCCCACAGACCTTTATAATTGCTATTAACCAAGTAGCCCCTATTCTTAAACAAGTCTATGAAGAGGACAGGGACAATGGTGCCCTCCCAATGATGATTCGGCAAGCCATGATAATTTCGCTGCTCAAGCCAGGCAAAGACGCCACTACAGGCGAGGCCTACAAACACCTGTCACTGATTAATTGCGATACCAAGATATTAGCTAAAGTTTTAGCTAACAGGCTGACATTGCTGATGGAGGGGCTGGTACTACCAGATCAGGCGGGCTTTATACCCGGGAGAGCAACTTCACATAATCTGCGCACCATATTTGCGTTAATGTACGATATAGATCTGGAGTTATCAACGGCTTTGGGTTTTTTAGACACCTCACAAGCCTTTGACTCCCTGGAATGGGATTACATGTTCATGGTACTGGGCAGAATGGGCCTCCCGCCTCACTTTTTATCGTGGATAGCATTACTTTATACTCAACTGGAAGCTATTGCACAGATCAATGGCCTCTACTCCAACCCGTTTCCCATTCCGAGAGGCACCCACAAGGTGTGTCCTCTTTCCCCTCTGCTTTTTGCGTTGGCAATTGAACCCCTGGCTGCCATTCTCCGCCAACATCACAGAGAATATGCAATACTATACCCCTCAAGGAAAATATTAATCTCATAGTGGAGTGGTGTGGCTCACTGGTTAGAGGTGGCAGACCCGGAAGCAGAGAACGGCCCGGGACCAGGGTTCAATTCCCGACGCAGCAGGGCCGTGGACCAGGGTCAGCGGACTCGGTAATTCTCGCCTCGGTGCCTACTCTAACCAGGGATCACACTCGGCAACTCTGGGCATTAGCTTGCCTCATCTCTATAACGGCCCCCCACATTCGCCGGGGATGCCTGGTTTCCCCTTGGAGATACCCAGTAGGGACCATCTCACAGGGATAGCCAGGACGGGTTCACCAGCGGCCTGCAGCGCCACGACGCCTCAGGGCAGCAGTGCGCTTTACAAGACGCATACATACATACATACATTCACATACATACATACATACACATACATACATACATACATTGTATGCAGACGATATTACTGTTTATATATCCGCGAGCCACATGAAGGTAGTGACCCGCTCGGGCCACCAGGGTCACTGATGACCACCTCTGAGCCTTCTGTACCAAACGAAGAGTCGGTCAGACAGTGGAGAATATAAACCAATAACTGTTTATTCATATACACTCAGAGTGGAGCCCCATCTGTACACTCCATGAGAGTGCTACAGAGGGACCTAAGAACAGCGAACATAGAGATACATTATGTGCCTTTCATAGCTGGGCAAGCCATGCCCACAGTGGAATTTTCCAGGCCGATGCAGCTGGACAGTAAAATATAAGAACAGGATTCGGTTCTTATATCTTACTAAACCTAATACAATCCAAGGTCATTTCACCCTGGGCCCGCCACCAGACAAGAGGGAGAGTGCCTCTATCTAGTAAGAAAGGTATGCGCTACATAAACTGTCTATTCATTACCGAAACAAAACCTAACATTTCAGAAACAAAATTTAGCAAAGACCATTTCTCAGAAATAGACGAGATCAGTTTCCAACAGCCTAAAATTTCGCCTGCGAAGAAAATGGCATAGGAATGCTAACTAAGATATGATATTGCAAATGCATTAGCGGGTCTTATCTAACACACACACAAGCTTAAACCTCATCCTCAGGGAGCTCATCCGCTTTGGTACCCTGTCAGGGATCCATATCAACTGGAGCAAATCACAGATATTTCCCCTCATGCCGAACACCTCCAAATTCCCCCTAGACTACTGATTATGCCGGTGCGACTCAGAAGTAAAATATTTAGGTATGGTGATAACCCGAGATAGAGAGGAAACACTCCGGGCATACTACGGCACAGCCATTGAAGTGATCATAAACTGGATAGCCGCTGGATTACACTGCCGCTATCTCTAGCAGGCAGAATCTCCTTAATGAAGATGATTATCCTACCAAAACTATTATATTTATTTCTCAACATACCCTATCATCCTGGCCGCCCCTTCTTTTGCACACTCCATTCGCTACTAGTCAAACTGGCATGGGGCAGTGGGCAGCCCTGGGTAGGGTGGCAGACCCTGACACAATCATTCCCCCAAGGCAGCTTTGAAGCACCAGACATGGAATGATGCTTCCTATGAGTCCAAGCACATACTGGCTCCATCCACCACCATTCATGCTGCACCTGGCCATCGAAAAGGGATATATGGCCCCCACACCCAGGACCTCCTTCCTAGGAACAAAAGTCCCTGCAAAAATGGGCCGCCCATCACAGAGTGACCTGCACCCATCAAGCTTGGGTACGACTAGTCAAAATAGCACGTCAACCCTTGTTGTACTCTCCCCTTCTGCCTCTCCCATATCATCCCCTTGCTCCAGTCACCTGTGAGACCGTATGCCAGGATATGTTCTGAAACAAATGCCTGCACACTTGGGGTGACCTATATCATGAGGGTATTTTTAAAGACCGACAGGCACTTCTCATTGGTGAGAATATCACACCACTAGAGGTCTTCCTATGTATCAGGCTTAGGCATGAGGTCAGAGGCAACACCCCTGACTTCCCTTAAGGAATGAGCGGGGTTTCTACACCTCGCATGGCAATGCGGGGAGGTACATCGCTACTGGCAGGAGGTAATAACAGCCCTATCCACGATGGTTGAGTCCCCTATCCCTTCATTACTGGAGCTTGCGCTGCTCAGATACACGGCAAACTTAAGAAGCTTGTTACATTAGGCCTATTACAGGCAAAGCAAAAAGTTGCATGCAAATGGGGCAGAGGGCTGCCCCTAAGTTTAAAGACTGGCTTTCAGATCTCATATACTGTAAAAAGCAGCTGTTGACTTATGCAGAGTTCCTACTAGCCTCGCCCCGCCCAGAGATATTTGGGAACCACTATTAGCGTACTTGCGCGAAAACTCAGACTGAAAGATCGCATACACCTGGTCAGATGGCTATGGTCAGTATTACAATTGATGTTCTCCATGTTAAATTACACATAGGGTCTAAATAAATAGTCTGCCAGCGGTGTTACCTATTGTGCAATACTGGAAGGCCTGGTGTATACGTTGTGTTGTAAATGTGCCAGGTAGACATCTAGGCTCCTTAGATGCTGCATGCAAACTTTATGATCTGATGGAGACACCACTCTTGTTACGGAACTAAGATATCTGTACACCTACCAACTGTGCTTTGCTTCTTTTGTTTTGTTTCTCTCTTTGTTATTGCTGTATGTTATTGAAAAAGCTCAATAAATAAAAATAATAATAAAAACACCTCTGCAGCTCTCTTGCAGTTCCTTCCGAGATTTGGACAACGCCAGTGAGAATTCCCTGATGCTGTGCCCTCTCGAACTTCACGTCCACTGCAGAGCCCGCATATGTCACCTGCCATGTTTCCCAACAGGATGCAGGAGGCCGCAAGTCCCAACAGTCCTAGAGTCAGTGGGCCCGATTCACAGAACTAACATAAGACAAAATCCTAAACTTACTACTTTTGGTATTCACAGAAGTTAGGATTTTCTCTTACGTTTGTCTTAAGACAGACTTAAGACAGCCTTAAGACAAAATCCTAATTTAAGTCTGTCTTAAGTCTGTCTTAAGACAAACTTAAGACAAAATCCTAACTTCTGTGAATACCAAAAGCAGAAAGTTTAGGATTTTGTCTTAAGTTAGTTCTGTGAATCGGGCCCAGTCTCACTGAAATCCAGGATAGAGGCTGAAACTTCGGAATCATAACACTTAATATACTGGGCTCGCTGTTCAGAAGGATGCGCCCAAAACTGCACTGTGCCCAGAACGGATCCAATGAAAGGGAGTGTCTGAGAAGGAGTCAGTGAGACTTTGGCACATTTATAGAGAACTACAGCGAATGCAGGCGGTCTGCCGTAGTCTGAAGTTAGGAGACGACATCCTGGGCCGAAGACGCCTTCAACCGCCAGTCGTCGAGGTAGGGGAAGACTGACACCCCTACACTGCGCAGATGAGCTTCGACCACCGCCATCACCTTGGTGAACACCTGAGGGGCACTGCTAAGGCAGAACAGGAACACAATAAACTGAAAGTGCTCCCGGCCTACCTTGAACCGCAGGCAATGACTGTGACCCGGCAGGATATGGATGTGAAAATACGTATTGTGCAGCTCCACCTCTACCATCCAATCTTTTTGGTCTAGGGCAGACAAGACCAGAGCTAGAGTGAGCATCTTGAACTTCTCCTTCTTAAGGAAAAGATTGACTGTGTGAAGATCTAAAATGAGCTGCAACCCTTTGTTCTTTTTTGGAATCAGAAAGTAGTTGGAATAATAGCCACTGCCTACTTCTGAATCCCATACCCTCTCTATAGCTCCCTTGGCCAAGAGAGCTATAACTTCTACCTGGAGCAACTTTAAATTATCCTCCACGAGCTGTTCTTGATTTGGCAGATTGGGAGGAGGAAAAGAAAGAAAAGGCAGAGAATAGCCCTCCTGAATGATTTGCAAGACCTACCTGTCCGGTGTTATGGACCTCCAGCAGGGGATATGATGACGGATTCTCCCACCAACTGGAGTGGTGTTGTCCTGCAGAGTCAGACTAGGAGTGCTTGGGGGCTGTGCTGCTGAGGGCAGGGAGGCTGATGACTTCTGGATTCCATTCATTGGTCAGAGTGTACCGAGTCCACATTCTTGCACAACTTTGGAAGTCTACTTAGGGCAGGGGCTGGGATAGGGCTGATGAGGCTGGAAACACCTTCTGTTGCCACAAAAAGGGCAAAATTTGGACTGGCCATGAGGTGTAGAAGAGAGGCCCAAGAATCTGGCCTTAGCTCGAGAGTCAGTGAAGCTCACTAGTGCTGAGTCTGCCTTCTCCCAAAAACACAGGTTACGTCAAACGGCATGTCCATCAGGCCACCATCGAAGAAATCGGTCTGCCCAGCAAACCAGTTGTGTCAAGGCCACACCTTATGGCAAGTTTTGCTGATTCTCTCCCATCCTTAACCTGAGAGAGCACAGCCCGGGCCTCCTCCGGGACTTGTGGCAGCACTTGCACAACCATCTCCCAAGGGGAGTTGCAGAAACGGCCCAATAAGCATGCAGTATTCACCGACGGCAAGGACCTTCATGGAGTCACAGTGGATGGTGTCAACTGCTGGGCTGCAAGAGGCTTTATAGCCTGCTCCCACAAAACCTGGGGAACCATAGCCAGACAATCCGAGCATGACTTTGAACCGTGTTCGCGCTCGTTACACCGGAGACAGATGAGGTGGGGGTCGATAACTGGCATTATAAGCACAGGCACCACGCAGTTTAACCCCTGTTTTCTTCTAAGACTTCCTTTCACACGATGTGGAAAAATTCTGAAGTTGACAAAAAGTTTACAAAAGGCCTGAATCAGCACTTAACTGGCTCTGAAATAAATGAGCTGACGTCCGCGCACCTGTGTGGCGACTATATAGGTGATCGCAATGTCATAACCAAAGCTACTGATGCTGATGACGTCACGCATAGCCGAATAGAGCCACCCGACGGCGTGCGCAAGGGGGATTGCTTAAGCAAAGGTTTCCAGATCCAGCCTGATGCCTGAGATATTCAGGGGTAAGGAATCTGCAGCTACAGGTTTCTATCAGATAACTCAAAACCTTTATTTAACACCAATTGTAGGGATAACTTTAAACCTTTAACACCAAACAGTAGGTATAATGTAAAACCTTTAAGCACATACCGGAGAAAACCTCAGGGCGGCAGTGCTATATCGACCGGGAATCCACACTAGAGTTTTTCATCCGGGTGGGCCTCCTCAGCTTTTCATCCCTTGAGGCGGGTTAACTAACTGCATGAAAGCAGACATACAGATCAGCATGCCCATACCACCAGGGTCCGCCGCAGTTCAATAGGATCTCACTCTACAATGGCTTTCAGGCCTCCTTCTAATGGAGGCCCACCTATATTTCCAAAACTGGGCAAAATGCTCCGGTGATGGATGCCAGGCCTTTCAGGCATCTTGGGGAAGGGGGTTCAAAACGAACACTAGAGCTCCACGGGTCTTGCACTGCTCCAGCACTGTGTCAGTAGATAAATCTATCAGTAAGCAGTTGCTCCAGTTCTCTTACTCACCATGCAATAAGCCCCCAGCTGCACCTCTGACTCCCCTCTGGGCCCAGAGCATTTTGCTCAGTCCTCCTCTCCCCAAAATGCCTACAAAACCTTCTGAGGTCGACCCATTGCATTACATCTCGACAAAAGCAATACATCTGGAAAATCCAGGATAGAGGGCAGCAGAAAGAGGCATAGGGTCTCTACAGTTGATCTTCTTGGCCTGCATCTGGGGTACACGGATGGGTATGCCAGCCATGCCTAGCTGGTCAAAATGACATTCACGGCCCATTAGGCAGCATCCAAAGAAGTGGATGACCAGATCCCAGTCATGGCCGCGTTTAAGACACAAGGTCCACAGAACAGTGTCCCTACGACAGATCCTCAAAACCCCAAAGAACCCAGTTTGCGGGCTCCAGTCCATTGGAAAGCTACCCCCAAGTTTGTTTACGTCATCTCCATCAGGCTGGATACGTAGAGTCCCAACGGGACCCTTGACTCTCTCCAAAAAAACACTGCAGGCAAATATAGTCGTAGCCATTTTCTTTCACTGCAGGTCCCCAACAAGGGGTCCGCACATTACCTTTCAACCACCTCCAGAATCCTGGCAGAAGTGGCAAGGCCCAAGATCTGGGAAAAAGCCAATTGAGACCCACACAATACAGACCCAAACTTCTCAACCCTTCCAGAAGAAGGAATTCTGCCCACTTAGAAAAACCTTGTTCCACGACACGTGCTAGACCCGTGATGACAAATGCAAAAACAACAGTTGATGGACAGAATGCAGAACAATGCCATACATTCACCCCAGAACAGAGATCTGGGCCTAAATCCATCGTTTTTTTGCTCATCATACCATTCCAGTTTGAACCCAGCCAAATGCAAATCAGTCTTGACCCTGTGTCCCATGGGAACAGTCCAGCCCGAACTGCCAAGCCAGGTCCTCCCTGGACTGGAAACAAGCATCCAAGGACTGGTTTCGGGCTTTCAGCCCTCATCGGGCTGGATATCTTGATTCCAGTGGCATGGAGAGCACAGGACTCACGTCTGAGCATACCCATACCACTCAGAGTGACAAATGCAAAAACAACAGTTGATGTACAGAATGTAGAACAATGTCATACATTCACCCCAGTACAGAGATCTGGGCCTAAATCCATCGTTTTTTTGCTCACCATGCCATTCCAGTTTGAACGCAGCCAAATGCAAATCAGTCTTGACCCTGTGCCCTATGGGAACAGTCCAGCCCGAACTGCCAAGCCAGGTCCTCCACGACACGTGCTAGACCCGTGATGGCTAGCACGTGTCAACGAAAACTTAACACTAAAAATTAAACATCTGCCTCTCCTCACAGTTGCACACAGCCCTGATATGTCGAAAGGACACCTCAGCATCTGCTAAACATTACAAGCCTTGCCGAGAAAGTATTTCTCCCGCTGTAGCAAGGAGAGGGGAGAGAAACCAATACAACAATCTTATTTAAGTGAGTTTAAAAATCTACGGTTACAATAAAATTTGTTTAAAAATCCCTGGTCACTTTAAAATTAGCTCAAAGATCCCCGGTCACCCGTCAAAATTCTAATGCTCACTGAAAATAGTTTAAAAACAACCTTAAAATCCTTACTACTGCTGTTAAAAAACTCTATCACCTCCATCCGATCCCAATAGGAACATTTGCACCCAGGTGAGGCAATATGAAGGATCATTTTACAGATGAAACAGTAATGTTCCAATAAGGATAAGTTACTTACCGGTAATCCTAGTTCTCCTCCAGGGGTATCATCATCAAAGTCATAAGCAACCCTCCCACCTCATCGGACGAATAACATGTTCATAACCGCGCTCTGTCTCCTTATGATCACCTCACATGGGCGCGAATATTCAGTGCTTATGACTATTGATGAGGGTCCACTGGAAAAGAAAAAGTATTTTTCCCAGTTCACCTACATCCTACAGCTCTTACCCACAAGTCTGCACTCAAACTGTAAGTGCACCAATCTTGCTGTAACCCGCCATGCCTCTATTCCAGACTCCCAAAAGACTTTCAAAAAGACTAGTTGCTCAAGTACTTCTGAATTCAATTTATCTTTGTAACTTTGTCTTCAAGAGACATTCTTTTCCTACCGCACCAAGACAACAACACCCCTGGGCACCCAGACAACAAACATCAGACACCAAAGCACAGACAACAGACCGACCCAGGCAACAGACATCTCTCCCAAAGATGATTCTGCCTGCTACAAATGCTTCATAAATTACATTCCTTAATATTTGTTTTACACACATGTAGTAAAGTGGATTTCTGTTGCATGACCCCACCCCCCACATTTTGTGCCTTGCTTGTGATGCAACTTTGACTGCAGAGTTGGGTTCCTGCTAACCAGGTTCCGATTTCATATGTTCTTTCCCAAATCTGTAATATTGTTTCTACAATTCTCACACATCTGGCTCACATATAAGTCCCTTGTAAATGGTACCAGTGGTACCAAGGGCATTGTGACCAGAGAGGGTCTCTAAGGGCTGCAGCATGTATAGTGCCACCCTAAGAGACCCCTCACAAAACACAGGAACACTGCTACCGCAGCCTGCATGTTTTGGTGCTAATAAAATGTTTACAGTGGACCTGGCACATATCCCTGTGTGCCAGTTCTACCTGCACTACAAGAGGCATAGGTAAGTCACCCCTACAGCAAGTCTTACAGCCCTGATTCAGAGTGCACTTACCTCAGGTGAGGGCATAATTGCATGAGCAGATATGCCCCTATCATATCTAAGTCTTAGACATTATAAGTGCACAGTGAAGCCAGACTAAGAACATGGGCTGGAAGCTTGTCACTACGAGTTCCAGGACTCCATGATGGCTTCACTGAATTCCAAGATGTTTGGTATCAAACATCTCAGATTAATAAAACCACACTGATGCCAGTATTTGATTCATTAAGTAATGCACCCAGAGGGCAACTCATAGGTGCCCCCTGAAATCCTATCAGCTTGTTAGTGTGTGCCTGACTGGTCCCCATCAGCCTGCTACCTCTAGACAGGTTTCTGACACCTTGAGATGAGAGCCTTATGCTCTTGTAGGTCAAAAACAAAACCTGCTCTGGGTGGAGGTGCTTCACACCTACCTCCAAGCAGGAACTGCATAGAAAGGTGGTGAGCCTCAAAGGCTTCCCATCCTTTGTTATGCTGGCCAGGGCCTCCCCAGCTAGTAGAGACGCCAGCCCACCTGACCAAGCCCATTTTTGGCAGCAAGTCGGCAGTAAAATTATCAAGCAAGAGTGGTTTGTCCCCTCTCAGCCAGAGCCACCCCTAAGGTGCCCTGTGCTGAAGTGACCCCTCCTTTGAGAATCCTCCATATTGTTTTGGAGGATTATAGCCAATAAGATTAGGGATATACCCCCCCCCCCCCCCCCAAAGGAGTGGGCATACAAAGGATCTAGTGACCCTAAAGGCAAGTAGCCCATTGCATTGACTACTACCTTCTAATCCCTGTAACACCCCCTAAATTGAGCATTTTGGGGCACACTGAATCTTGTTCTTCAGATTACAGATGATCTATAGAGAAGAGAAGAAAGACGAGCTGTACAACAGGGAAGACTGAAGACACCAACTGACACCTAATGGCCTGTCTGCAGCCCTCAAAGACCCTGCTACAGAAGAGCAACTTGTCCCTCTGCCCAGCGACCTCTAGAACCCTGGGAGGACTGCCTGCCTTCTAAAAAGTTAGGGTGGGCGTGGTGTGTGTAGTGAGGCTACGCGGAATGCCACAGAGGGGGACACAGTCTATGCACACTCCATGTAGCCCCACTACATGCCACCCACCTCCCTCCCGCCCTATTATCAATTATACAAAAAGCTTGAAAAACAATATAAAAGTAAGTAAAATGGCTTGCCTTAGCTGTGGTGTCCCGGGGCTCCCTCCTCCTCCTTCATCGTGACTGCTTCAGCAAAACTGTGCATGCGCGAGCCCGCGCAAGCACAGTTTTGATGAAGAATTTATGATGGAGGAGGTAGAGGGAGCATCAAAACTGCACATGCGCAGGCCCAAGCATGCGCAGTTTTGATTTTGAAGTTGCGATGAAGGTGGAAGAGGGAGCCCCGGGATGCTGCAGTTAAGGTAAGATGTTTCCTTACTGTTATATTGTTTTTCAAGCTTCTTATTTAGTTGTTACTAGGGCGGGAGGGAGACGGGGGCTGGTGGCAACTCCACTCCGCCGTGGAGGGTGTGGGATGCTGCCTATTCTACGAAACACGGAGTAGGCACCGCTCCGCACATTCCGTGGGCGGAGCAGAAATCTCCTCCCACCCCTACTAAAAAGACTCCTGATCTCCCATGGATATCCGACCTGTCCAGAAGAAAACCAAGTTTAAAGACCAAAGCTCTGATTGTGGAACTGCGAAGTCGACCAGCTCTGCACTTGACTCCCACGGCCCAAGTCCAAATGGCCCAGCAGGCCAGAAAAGGTTCCAAAGTGATCCTGAGCAAGATTCCCTTGTGGGTTGACTCCTGCAGTACTCCACGTGGACCCCACAAACCCTGCATGACAACAGCCCCAACCGCGACAGCACTGGACACCCCTGCACCCGGAGCACCTGGGACTTTGGGAGCTCTACTGACAGTGTCCAGATGCACAAGCATATCCCAACTTAACTGTGCAGCTGTAGGTTTGTTTCGTCCAGCCTCATGTCCTGAGCCTGAAGCCTTTTTCCAAGTTTGAGATTTCCCTTGGCTTGCATTGGGCACCTGATGCTGTGTTGGCACACTGCACCCAGCTGCCCTATGCTGCTGAGAGTGTAAGTTTGGTGCTGCCTTGTGCCCCCTCGTGCTTGCCTTAACCCCTTCGATTGCCCCCTTTCTCTATTGGATAACATTGACACCAGATGCAGAGTTTGACCTCTGCACTCGGCCGCGACTCCCAATGAGGTTGCAAAATGCGGGGCTCATGAATATTAATGAGCCACTTGTAATTTGCTACTCTATTGGGAATGGCCAGCCTCACAGGGATGGTGGCCGCCACAGTGCCGCTGGTGGTGCAGTGAGGCCACTTACCTGTCCGTTGCCTGGTACTGATTCTTCATCTAAAAGCTCAATACTGTAAGGGCCAGATGTACAGTCATTGCATTTAGCGCCTCGCAATTTGCGACAAATTGCGAGGGGCTAAATCCACAGTACAACAGTGTCAGAGACACTGTTAGCGACTCCCAATGGGGCAGCAAAATGCGAGGCTCATGAATATTCATGAGCCACTTGTAATTTGCGACCCTATTGGGAATGGCCAGACTCACAGGGATGGTGGCCTGCTGGAGTCAGCAGACCACAATGCCTGGGTCTGCTTTTCAATAAAGCAGTGTTTTTTTTAAAAGCTGCCCATTTTCCTTAAAGGAACATGGGATTCATTTAAAAAGAAAAAAATGAAACGTTTTGGTTTCATTTTTTAAGGGCAGGTAGTAGTCCCTGGGACCACTGCCTGCCCTTAAAAAATATTCCCCCCCTGCATTCACAAAGGGGAAGGGGTCCACCGTGGACCCCTTCCCATTTGCAAGTTCTTTAACACCCTGCTGAGAAGGGTGGTAAACTGCGACTGTTTTTTGTCCGGAATTGCAGTCGCAAAAGAGTCATACATACCTAGAGGACTTGCTATTAGGAAGGGACTCCCTTGGAGCTCCCCTTCCTAATAGCGACTCGCTATTCCTTCTTTGCGAGTAGCAAATTATTTGTGACTCGCAAAATAGGAATAGTACATGGCCAAATCATTTTTTGAGGTCGCAAAGGGGTCTGAAACCCCTTGCAACCGCATAAAAACGATTGTACATCTGGCCCTAAATCTTTTATTTACCTGCATATTGCTGATTATGTTTCCTCTCTTAAGATAACATTGTGCGGATTTAAAAATGCACTGTGTCCACTTTTACAATGAAAAAGTGGTAGTGCAAATGGTTCCATAAAATAAATACACTAAAAGTAGTATTTTTACAAACCATTGGTCTCGGATTCAGTCATTGAGTGTGTGCAATCATTTATTGCCTGTGTGTGTACATCAACTGCTTAGCACTGCCTTCTCATAAGCCTAACTGCTCGCCACACTACCAAAGAAAGAGAGCATTAGTGTTATCTACTTAAGCCTCTGTATATCCTCTGAGGATCCACTGGACTCAGTGAACACTATATCTTACTTTGGTATAGTATATATAGAGCCTGCTTCCTACAACATTCTCCTTAGCCAGGGTGCTTTCGAGTCCCTCCAGAACCAAAAATGCACTGGACTTTGTAAGTTCTACTTCCACATTCTTGCAATGCATGTGAAGAGACCTCTCTAACCTTACCTACACTTACAAGAACTGTGCAACTCTCTGGCCACCTTCTTCCACCGCAAGATCGCCGACATCTATGAGAGCTTCAACATCACGACAGCACCTACAACGCCAGACATCACCCCTCCGGCGACCACCACCCGCGCCACCCACCTGACCGCCTGGACCAACGTCAATGACGACGAAACACGCAAGACCATGAACACCATCCACTCAGGATCACCATCAGACCCCTGCCCACATCACATATTCAACAAAGCAGACGCAATCATTGCACCCCAACTCCGGAAAGCAATCAACTGCTCCCTCGAGACAGCCACATTCCCGGAAAGCTGGAAGCTCACCGAGATCAACGCCCTCCTCAAGAAGCTCAAAGCGGACCCCAAGGAACTCAAGAACTTCCGTCCCATCTCCCTACTCCCGTTCCCGGCGAAGATCATCGAGAAAGTCGTCAACACGCAACTGACCCGATACCTCGAAGACAACAGCATCCTGGGCCCCTCCCAGTCTGGTTTCTGGAGAAACCACAGCACCGAGACATCCCTCATTGCCGCCACAGACGACATCAGGATGCAACTAGACAACAGTAAGACATCTGCCCTCATCCTCTTGGACCTGTCTGCTGCCTTCGACACGGTCTACCACCGCACACTAAAGACACGTCTCCAAGAGACCGGGATACAAGAGAAAGCCCTCGACTGGACCACATCCTTCCTCTCCGGGAGAACACAGAGCGTCCGCCTCCCACCCTTCAGATCCGAAGCCACCGACATCATCTGCGGCGTACCCCAGGGCTCATCTCTCAGCCCGATGTTATTCAATGTCTACATGGCCCCCCTCGCCCACGTCGCCTGCCAGCACCACCACAACTTCATCTCCTATGCCGACAACACCCAGCTGATCGTCTCCCTCATCAAGGACCCGCACGCCGCCAAAACCAACCTCCACGAAGGAATGAAGGCCGTCGCGGAATGGATGAGGATCAGCCGACTGAAGCTGAACTCGGACAAAAGGTAGGTCCTCATCCTCGGCTCCACCCCCTCAGCCTGGGATGGCTCCTGGTGGCCGACCATGCTGGGAACAGCACCAATACCCACCAACCACGCACACAACCTGGGTATCATCCTCGACTCCTCCCTCTCCATGTCAAAGCAGGTCAACGCCGTCTCCTCCACCTGCTTCAAAATTCTCCACAGGATCTACAAGTGGATCCCGACAGAAACAAGAAGAACGGTCACCCAGGCCCTCGCCAGCAGCAGACTGGACTACGGCAACGCACTCTATGCAGGGATCCCGGCCAAACACCTGCAACGTCTGCAACGCCTCCGCCCGACTGATCCTCAACATCCCACGCCGCAACCGCATCACCACTCACCTGAGAGACCTCCACTGGCTCCCCGTCAGAAAGAGAGTCACCTTCAAGCTTCTCACCCAAGCCCACAAAGCCCTATACAACACTGGACCAGCTCTGCCTGCCTCGCCCTCGCAGCGGTTCCACGCACTCAACGAACAACAGCCGGCGGAAGATCCTTTTCCTCCCTCCCCGCAGAGACCTGGAACACCCTTCCGATCCTCCTGCGGCAGACCCAAGACCTGCACACCTTCAGAAGACTCCTCAAGACCTGGCTTTTCGAACAGTAGCCCCCCCCCCGTCTCAGCGCCTTGAGACCCTTGCGGGTATTTAGTGCGCTCTACAAATTGCTTGATTGATTGATTTATACACTGAACCAAACGCTAGTATTCCTACAAAGCACCTGGTATCAGCATATGAGCAGTATATGTACCCAAACTACAAATTGATCATGTTAAGCCTGCTCGCTGATACCACACTGTAGGAACAGACAGGCTTTACTTATCACAGGAGAAAGTCCCTGAAAAAGCAAAATGCCTCATCCGTCTGCACCCATGTAGGATGAAGGCAAAAGTCCAACCCAAAGAAGTATAGGACTCTAGTATGAGACCAACCCCACTGTACCATATCTTATCAGTGATATCCAATCCAAGGTAGACAGGATGTGCAGGAAGGGCACCATAGGGGAGGATACTCTTTGTCCCCAGGACTTTGTAGAAAAGTGGTCCATTGAGGTAAATGTAAATGTAAATGTGTAAATGTATTTGAGCTTATATACCGCACAGCTACCCGCAGTGGGTTTCCCGGCGCTTGCTTAGGGAACCCGTCCTGGTATTACCATGTGAGATAACCCAGGCAGGGTATCCACAAGGTGAAAGCCAGGCATCCCGCCGCGAGGGGCCGTTGTGGAGATTAAGCAAGCTATTGCCCAGAGTCGCAGAGTGTGAACCCATGAGTCGAGAAGGCACCGGAGCGAGAATTATCGAGTCCGTGGAATTTTTTTAGCCCAAGACCCGCCGAGGCGGGGAATTGAACCCTGGTCCAGGGCCGATCTCAGCTTCCGGGTCTGCCACCTCTAACCCCTGAGCCACACTTCTCCACAAGGTAGCAAGCCAATGCACAAACACGTCTGCTCCTTCATCCGTCTGCGGTCCCAGGGAGGCCTGTAACATCATTGGGGCCACCTCTGTTAACAATCAATTGACCCCGGACATGGAATTCCAATGCAGGGCCGCTCATATCAATCACGTGGGGGAACGAGTCCCATGGGAGGGGGTCCCCACACCAGCATAGACACCCTGTGCCAAAATATCTGGGAAGCGAGATCAAAAGGAATATGTGGTTGGAAGGGAAGGCAAAACCCCAAATTGCACAGAAACTTATGGTGACTCTTTATGTTTCAGAAACAAAGCATCCATACATTTGGGAAGCAACGAGAATTGTGGTTATAATAGTGCATATACCGGACCTGCAATGGGGCACCTCTATGCTGATATATCTGTACTGGCAATTTGGGGAACTTGCCTACAACCAGCTTGTTCTTGGTTGGCATGGTCTCTGCACCCTTGTGACTATATACACCCCAACCCAGTTTATCACTGGAGATCTGTCTGAGTTGTCTCAACATTTGTCTAGGAGGCTGGCTTACTATATAGTGCTCACGAATGTAACTGTAGCCCCTGCACTAATCCAAACAACCCTTATGGTAATTTTAGTGGTCTTAGACAACCTTAGAAAACTCTCTAAGTGGAAGCGGGAGAGCAGCCTTAAGGCTTAGCCCATAAGGAGTGTAAAGCAGCTTATTTTACCAGCACTTAATCTTATGGCATAGGTTAAGTGAAAATGAACCACACAGTGTAGTTACAAAAAATATGTATTTCTTATTAACACTCACTAACACAATACAGTATCTCCTACCCAGAGTATGTCCATGTGACAAATGGTATTTTGGCAGCACAACACTATTAGCAAAGAAAAGGGTGTTGGAGCATTACCGTGCAATTTATTTATTTTAAGAGTTTTATATAGCGCTGGTTAGACCCGGAGGTATCAGAGCGCTTTACATGAGGTTCCACAAAATTACATCAGTTCCAATTTACATCAGTTGCTAGACAAACAATTACAAGAGCATAGAAAACGAGATAAGTGAAGTGTAGAGGGGAAGGGGTAAGGGCAAAGTGGTGGGAGGAGATACGGCAGAAAGACAAAGGAAAGTCTCCCCAAAGTCCGGCTGGGTAGGTGACGGTCGTGGGGAAAGTCCCAAAACCCATCTCCTCTATAGCTATCAGGTAGCTCCAGAGGGCTTTGGCCAAATAGCTAGGTCTCAATGGGAAACATTTAAGGAACATGGAGGGCAAAATAAATGGAGCGTAGAGGCGAGGGGACAGGGAAGGTGAGAAAGGGAGGATAGGGGAAGAGACAACAAGGAGAGACAAAATGAAATCTGTCTAAAGGCCGACTGGGTAGGTGACAACCAAGGAGGGAGTCCACGACCCATCTCCCCTATAGCTAAACCAGGTAGCTCCATCGGGCATCAGACAAAATAGTTCAATCTCAATACACTGAGAGAGAAGAGAAGGAGAGACATAAATAGAGGGAGGATGCAGGAAGAGACAACAGGAGAGATGAAAAGAAGTCTGGCTAAAGACCGACTGGGCAGTTGACGTCCAAGGAGGGAATGTCTCTGTAGGAGAGTAGGGTCTGCAATCCTATGATCACCCAGATTTTTTGCTTTTGTTTCACTGGTTTACGACTTTCTCTGGCTGTGGGCCTGCTAATCAGACCCACAGCCTGGCTGTTCTCTTTCTAAATTACGATATGTACCCTAGGTGCATTTACCAATTGGTACTGAGCCACCTTATCAGACCCTGTAACTCAGGGCATAGGTGTACCCAGGGCCGCCATGGGCTGCAGCATGTATTATGCCACCCCTGGCTGGCCTCGTAAATTTGACACAACTGGCTGCACGACAGCTGGGGCGAAGACGTGTAACCACCCTTCGCTTTAGGTATAGTAGCTCTATATCTAACCATACAATGGACACCCGAGTTCCTATCAGTCACTCCTATGGCAGGCCTTAACAATCCTGAAGGCAGAGTGCGTGGGCTCGTGTGAGCTAGGTTCAGGCCCGAGCCGAGCCCGGCTGCAGCTTGCGGAATCAAGACCCAATAGCTGTTCCATGATAACGCGTACCATATCGGTAACTCCGGTATCGCGTTATCAAAGCATGTCGAGTAAGGTGTCATACGAATCGGGGTGCTGCCCTCTCACCAATTCTGGCGATGAGGTTAGCATCCCACCCTTCTAGAGGGACACGACATGTACGTAACTGTGAACCCCGGTTAAAGTCAACTGAAGCCTCAGCTCCACAAAATGGATGCTGCCACCACAGACACAAGTCTGACCTCCTGCTGCTGGGAGTCCTTCCAGCGAGGAGCACTTGGACAAAGGGTTTCCTGTCGAGGGCGCTGTTCGCACCGTCCCAGACAGGGTTTGTGTATTCTGGGTAGGTAGGGCTTTGGCGAGAAGGTGACTGCGGAGTGGCACCCCGGTGCTCACTACGCATCTGCCGGTTAGAACCAGTTCCAGGGGCGACAGCCCTGGCCTGGGGAAAGCCCGGCAGGGGAGAGGGGCGTAACTACCCCCCTTCCTGGTCCCACCCTTAGGGCAGGACCTAGTCATGTACCCACCCCTTTCTTTAGGATAAAGACCGGAGCGGGGACCCTTCCAAATTAGATCATCTTTGAATCAAGAATACTTTCTACGAAAGGACTTCAAGACTCTTCTCAAGATTTCTCCCTTGTGGCTAAGGAGTAGTCACCCTGCATCAGCGGGCACCAACTAAGAACTCTGCGGTTTGCTGCAAGTCCTTCCTCAAGGATCCGACGGCCCAGCTCGACGAGAACCGGCTTCCCTGGCACCTCTGACCTCTACCCACGTCATCAGCTCAGCTGTGATCTGTGGGTGCGACGAGACCTCGAGGGACCGGCCATCATCAGAACCTGCACGCTCTTAAAACCAGCACGACCATCGAGGTAACTCTCTGGTGAGTGCTCTGGGGTCCGAGAAGCCCCGACCCTGAGCCGCTCTAGCACCGAAGTGCAGTCTCCCAGCATCGCCACGATCTGCGTGGGGCCCTTCTGCTCGCTGCTCAGCACGTTGTCTGGTCACTCGCCGCTGGCTTGTGCCCTTCTGTGACGACATCCGAGAATCATCACTGCTGGTCTGGTTGCTCCAGACTGGCCCTTGCTTCCATCTTTCCGAGAAGCACCCCGGACCCTCCTGGTCCACTCAAGACGCCATCTTAGGCCCACCCCGTGGCCCTGAGATCTGCCAAGGCTTGTTGCCCCATCCTGGGCCCAGCGACGCCGACAGCATCATCCTTCGTGGGACAGCTCGCACCTCCACCGTGGTCGCCGACAACGCCTCCTGGTCCGTGAGACTGCAGAGCCTAGCGTCGCCCACTCACCTAGTCGAGGTGACGGCCAACCGGTGCCTTCCTGGTACCCTCTGACTACTGGCTAGTAGTACGAACTTGGTCCCCTCTGCTTTCAGGTTTCATCAATCTCCGATCCAGGCTTGGATCTCTACGAACTATTCAGCACTGGTCGCCGGCCAGCAACTCCTTTCTTCCGGCTCCTGGCTCGTCAGCGAAGACCCCGACGCCTGTAGGACTTGTGCAGCCGCAGCCCTCGTGGCTAGGTAACTCGGCATTTCGGTGCCTGCATAGCCTCCTTACTCTAGGGTCCCGAGTCCCTCGCTTCCGACTTGCCTTATCGGGTCCGCCCGAGACCTTAATCTTTCCGTGTCCTCGGACACTTGTTTTAATTGTGCACTTGAAGTATTTGCTAAAGAGATTTGGTTTGTGCTAGTACCCTGTCCTCATAAAGAGTACAGGGCTGTTGTGATTCTTAATAAATATACTGTTTATTTTCATAACACTTGTGTGGTGTCCTTTCACTGGGTGTTCAAGGGGTACATGTGTGGTAAACAGCTGGCTTAACACGCCCTCTCGAGTCTTTAGCCTTAGACTGCTCGTATCCACGCTACTAGGATAGCTGGTCTATAGGTTGACTTACAACCAAACACCATAAGGGTCGTTGGAACGATACATAGCGGTCGCTAGAATAGCGAACGTTGCATATCGGGCCAACTTCTCACAGTCTCTTACAGATATATCGTTACACAAGTAGTAACTTGTGCATCTGAAAGAGACACGTTAGTGATAGATTCCTTACCTTAGAATAGATACCCCAGCAATACCATCCCCGTGGTGGTGGGTCTGCGAACCAATAATCACACCAGAAAGTCCTGGAGGACGGAACGGCCAAAGTAGCCGTCCCTCCGGACTTGACTGTCCAGGCAATAGTGTCTTGCAAACGTGTGCAGCGAGGCCCACGTAGCTGCCTGGCAAATGTCCTGCAAGGGCACACCTCGGCCCAAGGCAGTTGTAGTGGCCATGGCTCGAGTGGAATGAGCCCTCAGCCCAACAGGGGGTTCCTTCTTAGCCAAGGAGTAACACGCCTGGATGCACAAGATAATCCACCGGGAGATGGTCCGCTTGTGCACCGTTTTCCCTTTTTTAGCGCCCGCATATCCCACAAAGAGTTGATCATCCACCCGGAACTGTTGTGTGAGATTCAGATAAAATGAGAGCGCACGTTTTGGGTCCAGACGGTGGAGCCTCTCCTCCTCTCTCGAGGGGTGCGGAGGCGGAAAGAAGGTGGGCAACGTGATGGATTGCCCAATGTGGAAGGCCGTGACTACCTTGGGCAGGAAGGAGGGCCTTGTCCGTAACACAACCTTGTCGGATGGACTGAAAGGAAAGGAGGCTTACAAGATAGAGCCTGGAGCTCACTCACTCTCCTGGCAGAGGTGATGGCTACCAGGAAGGCAGTCTTCAAAGAAAGAAGGCGAAGAGTACAGTTGTGAAGTGGCTCAAAGGGAGCGCACATCAGAAACGTAAGAACCAGGTTCAAGTCCCACTGAGGCATCACGAAGGGAACAGGAGGAAAGGTATGAGTGATGCCCTTCAGGAATCGATTAACGATAGGGGACTTGAACAAAGAAGGTTGGTCAGGCAGCCTCAGAAAGGCTGAAAGAGCTGAAAGATAGCCCTTGACAGTGCCCAGAGTAGAGCCCTGCTGGGCAAGAGAGAGAAGAAAGAGGAGAACCTCAGAAAGAGGGGCATTGAGGGGATCCACAGCCTTTGCTGTGCACCATGCCACAAATCTGTTCCACCTGCAGGCGTATACCGACTTTGTGGAGGGACGTCTGGCTGCCAGAATGATGTTACAGACTTCAGGAGGCAAGTCAAATGGCCTCAACTGTCGCCGCTCAATCTCCAAGCCTGGAGGTGGAGACTGGACAGGTTTGGGTGGAGGACCGTTCCCTGCTGCTGCGACAGAAGGTCCTCCTGAAGAGGCAGACGAACTGGGGGATCGACTGACATACTGAGTAGCTTGGGATACCAGTACCTTCGTGCCCAGTCCGGAGCCACAAGGATGACTTGTGCCCGGTCGCGCTTGATCTTCTTCAGCACTCTGGGCAGAAGTGGTATAGGCGGAAAGGCGTACAACAAACCGCAGCTCCACTCACGACGAAAAGCATCTCCGAGCGAGTGCCGCCTTGGAAATTCCAACGTGCAGAACTGAGGACATTGTGCGTTCTCTTCGGTGGCGAATAGATCTAACCAAGGCTCTCCCCACTGCTGAAAGAGGCCTTGCGCCATGTCCGAGTTCAGATGCCATTCGTGATCCATCAAGCACCGTCGGCTGAGTTCGTCCGCCCTGGCGTTCAGAGAACCTGCCAGGTGTTGAACCATCAGAGTCACGCCCTGATGTTCCAGCCATTGCCAGAGGCGCAGAGCCTCCTGGCAGAGGGTCCACGACCCCACTCCGCCCTGTTTGTTGCAGTATCACATGGCGGTGGTGTTGTCCGTGAACACTTGCACTACACTCCCTCGGACAGACGAGAGGAATGCCTTCAGTGCCAGACGAATCACCCGCAGCTCCAAAAGGTTGATATGGAGCCGGGACTCCGCCGGAGACCAGAGTCCTCTGATCTCCGCCTCTCCCAAGTGGCCTCCCGAGCCCTGGAGGGATGCGTCCGTCACAACTACGTGCTCCGGTTGGGGAAGGGAGAGGGACCTGCCCTGGACCCAATCACGGTCCGTGAGCCACCACTGCAGCTGTCTCACAGTGCCCTCTGAGATCAGGACATGGTCAGACAGGTTGCCCTGATGCTGGACCCACTGAAACTTCAGGTCCCACTGCAGAGCCCGCATCCGCCACCTGGCGTGATGCACCAGAAGGATGCAGGAGGCCATCAGCCCCAGAAGCCGCAGCGTCAACCTGACCGAAACTCAGGAAAAAGGCTGGAAGATCGGAATCAGAGCCTGTATATCCCGAACCCGCTGTTCGGGCGGGTAAACCCGAAACTGCGCCGAGTCGAGAACCGCTCCGATGAAAAGGAGCTTCTCAGAGGGGCACAGGTGTGACTTCGGCACATTGATGGAAAATCCCAGCTGGTGCAGGAGATCCGCCGTAGTCTGGAGGTGGCAGACGACTGTCTGGGGCGAGCCCGCCTTCAACAACCAGTCGCCGAGGTAGGGAAAGACTGACACCCCTAACCTGCGCAGGTGAGCTGCGACCACCGCCATCACCTTCGTGAACACCCGTGGGGCACTGGTAAGGCTGAAGGGGAGCACGGTAAACTGAAAGTGCTCGTGGCCTACCGTGAACCGCAGGTAACGCCGGTGGGCCGGCAGGACGGGGATATGGAAATACGCGTCCTGCAAGTCCAACGCTACCATCCAGTCTTCTGGGTCTAGGGCAGCTAAGACCTGAGCCAGAGTCAGCATTTTGAACTTCTCCTTCCGGAGGAAGCCGTTGACGTTCCTCAGATCCAAGATAGGGCGTAGGCCCCCTTTGCCCTTCTTGGGTACCAGAAAGTAGTGGGAGTAGCAACCACGTCCTACTTCCAGCCGAGGAACGTGCTTGATGGCCCCCTTGGCCAAGAGGGCCGACACTTCCTCCTGCAGGAGCCGCAAGTGATCCCCCGATACGCGGTGGTGTTGCGGTGGCATGGCTTGAGGAGTCGTCTCGAAGGGGAGGGAGTTGCACCTCCGGACGATCTGCAGCACCCACCTGTCCGAAGTGACAGTGCGCCAGTGAGAGTGGTGATGGCGAACCCTGCCTCCCACTGGCGTCACATGGGCCGAAAAGCATGGACTAGGAGGGTTTAGAGGTGGATGCCGCGGGGGCAGGTGTGGACTGACTTCCCCTGGTTCCCCGACCGCCTCCGCGGCGGTTTCCACGGCCGCCGCGGCGCTGGACGACAGTCTGTGGCGAGTGGCTGGTGGCACGTGTGGGGACGCCCCTTCCTTGTCCACGAAAGGAGCGAAAGGCACCCATTTGCTGGCGCGGGGCCGAGAGGCCCAAGGACTTGGCCGTAGCCCTGGAGTCCTTAAAGCGCTCAAGTGCGTGGTCTGCCTTGTCGCCAAAGAGGCGACGGCCATCGAACGGCATGTCCATCAGAGTGTTCTGGACATCTGCCGAGAAATTGGCGGATCTCAGCCAGGCGTGGCGTCTGACCGCCACTATCGTAGCCATCGCTCTGCCCAACGAGTCAGTAGTATCCAGCCCACACCTGATGGAATATTTGGCTGCGTCCCGGCCCTCCACAAGGGCTTGGCCGAGTTTGGCCCGTACCTCCAACGGGCACTCTGGCAGCAATTCCGCCACCGTCTCCCACAGAGAGTGGGTGTACGGCCCAAGAGGCATGCGGTGTTGGAAGACCGCAGTCCCAAACTAAGGGATGAGAATATCTTCTTTCCATAATTCTCGTACCTCTTGGATTCCCTGTCCGGCGGGGCCGTCGGGAATGCGTTCTGGGAATTAGAGGCCTGGATGACCAGACTCTCGGGGTGGGGTGGGAGGACAGGAAACATGGGCCGCCTGGAGCCGGGCGGTGGCGTCTGGCCACGTTCCTATCTACGGGCGAACCCGTACCGGACCTGGACCAAGTGCCCAAAAGAACGTCGGTCAAGGCCTCATTAAACGGCAGCAGAGGCTCCACGGAGCATGACTGTGGCTTAAGGACCTCTGTGAAGAGGTTAGTCCTCACGGCCGTGACAGGGATCTCAAGGCCCAAGGCCTTGGCAGCCCTCGTCAACACCACACCATAAGTAGCTCCCTCCTCCGAAGCCACGGTAGGAGGAGAGACAAATCCAGTGTCTGGAGAGGTGTCCAGGCCACTGGCCTCCCCAAGGTCTCCTGCCCAGTCCATATTAGACTGACATTCCTTAGTCAGAGGGTCCTCAGACCCCTCCCAATCCTCCTCATCACCCATCTCCTGAGATTCAGGGTTGTAATTGTATGAGTTCGGTTCATAGAAGTAAAAATCTCCAAACGGCGTCGGGTGCGGCACCGATAGGCGCCGTCCCGACGCCGGAACCGAAACAAAGGAGGTATCGGGGACGGCCCCGCCCGAGGACGGCGCCGGAGGTGACACCACACGGATCGACGCCGGGGGGGGGTCGTAAGGTCCACAGGTGACGATCCGGAGCCTGGAGAAGGCCCAGTGCGTCCTGCGGCGCCGGGCCCGAAGGCGCCTGCGGCGTCGGGCCGAAGCACCCAACGGCGTCGGGGTCGGAGCCCCCGACCCACTAGGGCCCCCAGACGGGTTCGCTGGATCCGAAGGCGCCGCGGAACCCGTCGGAGGGGAAAGGGACCTCATGGCCATGAGGAAACGCTCAATCTCCTCCGGCGTCGCGTTCAGCCCAGGGACCGGAGGGTATGGGGCCGGATGCGACGCCCGCGACTTCCGAGGAGCCGCGTGGGCGGTGTCACCCAAACCCCCGGCCGCATCGCGCGAGCGTCAGGGGGAGTCAGAAGAGCGATGATGCCTCTTCGACTTCTTGTGTTTCTTACCTGACGACTTGGACCCAGAGGAGTGGTGCTGACTCCCGGAGCTGTGACGGCTCCATCCCCCTGACCTGTCCCTCGACCTCCCGTGGGACCGGGACCTCACGCGGCGTTGGCCGACTTCCGGAGTTCGAGCCGCCTGCCGGACCGCTCCCGCCTGGCCTTCCTCGAAAGGGCCCGACAGTCGGGGCAGGCCTCGTCATCATGGTCGACGCCCAAACACGTCAGGCACTGGCGGTGAGGATCCGTGACCGACATGGTGCGGTCGCAATCTTCACAATGCTTGAAGCCGGGCATCCCTACGGCACCGTCGGAGTCGTGAGACTTCGAAAGGATCAAAAAGATCACCAAAAGGTAGTCAAAAATTGACCAGGGTAACTGCTCTTTTCCAGATCTGCGCTGGCTGGCGCGGAAAAAAGAAGAACTGACGTCAGCACGCGGAGGCGGCGTCTAAGTACTCTGACAACGTCATCACGGCGCCCATGACGCCGACGACGGACGCGGAGCCGCAGACGACGCCTACCGACGCGCAAGGGTACTGCTACGCAAAAGTTTCCGGATCCAGTCTGACGCCTGGGGATATTCTAAGGTAAGGAATCTATCACTAAAGTGTCTCTTTTAGATACAGTTGTTTAGGGGGGAATTAAGCGCCTCACTTAGTTGATGAAAGCGAGGCTTCAGCGGAACAGAGGCTCTGAGCAGCCAAGTTGGATCCTGGCTCCTTCTCCTTTCCCTTGAGGGTGCCGGTGAGAGGTTACATGAGGTTAGATGACAAGTCAAGCAAAATAAGAGCAGCAGACACCCTGTCACAAATCGTCCTCCATTCATCAGCAGCTAGGACCAGTGTGGTTACAGGGCAGCAACCTAGATGAAAATCAAGATGCCAATGATGAAGAATGTTAATGTCCCAGTTGTTAGAGTTGTTTTGCAACAACACGTGCTGCATGGCAGAGGTGTAGCTGGTCTATAGTTCTCTAACGTGAATCTGTCAAGAGGAGTGACAATTCCAGGCTTTCATTCTGTGAGAACCATTCCCAAGAGGCGAGAGAGGTTAACCCCTTGGCCGCGGCGGTAATTCCGCCGTGGCGCTGGGGGGGGAGGGGGGCCGAGCTGCGGAATTCACAAAGATGAAAAATACCCTGTAGCGAGGCACTTTAGAGATTACCACTTCTACTAACCCTTCTGATATGAGATTCTTCGTCCTGGAACAGATCATGAGAAACCCCAGGGGAGGCAACAGGGAACTTTGTCTGGAACTCTATAATGTACTTAGACTCTTTTTGTCTCAATCTAAGGACCCGGGGGGCCTAAATCAGGACGAGGAACTTGCAGTACATCTTAGGACATAGAACCAAAAATGGGTCTCATTAGGATTGTAGAAGGTTGGGTATACTTTCTCAGGTATACTTTCTCAGCGAAGGTCTTTTTTATTGGTGCCTCAAGAGTAGTCGCCTACTGTCTATAACAAGATCCTCACCCTCATTTTTCTCCATAAGATAGTGCAGTTTTGTTCAGTAACAAGCAAGATACATGTATCATGTTATTTATCTATTTTTAATCTGCACTTCACTAATTTTATTGTATATATTTTCTTTAACAGACCACGGGGAAAGTGCCCATTCACCATATCCACCTTCACGGGCACTCCTCATCTTTCTCACCGTTGAGTCACAGAGCACGATAGTATGGATGAGCATCCACAGCACTCTAATGATATGTATGTACTCGATTATTTGACCATATACGTGAGACTGAGGAATGCAACTTGGCATAAATGGGTACAACCAAGTATGACCAAAAATATGCTATATCGTATTTTACTTGATAACTGAGCTTCACCCCTATGAGTTTATATAGGATGTAAACATAGCACTCAATAACATTAATATGTGGGGGCTAACAATCAGATATATGCCATTATATAGACAGAATAAGTTGTCAAATCATAACATGTGTGGATCTTAAGGCCAATAGCTGCAGCGGGTGGGAGTACTACATGACCCGAAAACGCGATAGACTACACATTTTGAGACTAAATGTGTAAATAATGCAGAAAAACATTTGATCAATGTAAATATATATATAATCGATGTATTGAAGAAACTGTATGATGCATATAAATTGTTGCAATTATTCTTTGAACCGGTAAATGGGAAATAGGACAGACCACAACGTCAATACATGATGGATTTACGTATTTATTTTTAAATATAATTTCTGACATGATATGTGGCAAATAGAGAAGTATAATGTAAACGGTAACTGAGAAATCTCTCTCATGTTGACACACATTATAAGATGGCGGCCGCTATAAGTTTCTACTGTTGGAATTAAGTCCTATGTTTATGTTACTGGTCATTGAGTGCTGGAATGCTTTATTAGTGTGTGACACGCATACTCCTGTTGACGTGAACAAGGCTTCAGTGGCGAAACATGTTGTCAGAGGATTAAACACCCTTGATATCATTCCTGGCGTGGCATGACGTTATTGAGAGCGTACTACAAGCTGGGACGTTTTTCGTAAATACCCAGAGTTTATGTACAATACTCACAATACTTGTCAATAGAATAAGCAAGAAGCACAAATACTCAGTGGTCCCCAGGCGGATACCAAACCATATACTAAAATATCGGAATGTGAAACACGACTCAGGACCAGAGTGGACCCTAAAAACGTACAAGAGTTGGGGACACAAGGAACAGCCCAATGTGAGTGTCTAGGATCCCACAGCGGTCGAACGCAGTGGGTGAACATGACTGCATACTCAATTCAAGTCAATGGGTAAGTCGGGGTTGAAATTTCAAAGAAGAAGGACCCTTCCAGCGGACCCCTAAGAAACTCTGTGGAGGACGGAAGGTTGGAGAGCCAGCCCACCCACGGATACCCCAGGAACCAGGATTTTTTTTTTTTTTTTAAAGAAATTTTTAGTGATTTCTCCTGCCATCATACCATCAATCCGACATCACA
Organism: Lissotriton vulgaris; assembly: GCF_964263255.1. NCBI lineage: Eukaryota > Metazoa > Chordata > Amphibia > Caudata > Salamandridae > Lissotriton > Lissotriton vulgaris. The sequence continues at coordinate 818,674,027 of NC_141695.1, read as the reverse complement.
TTCAAGACCATTGCGCAGATGGTCCAAGAGCCAACTTGTAACACAGGAGTAATCAACTCTCAACATCCTTCTTCTAACTTCCCTACCCGCCTACCTCTCTACCCCCAACCCCCCTTGTCAGTGTGCCCTCGCCTACCCCCCTCAACTAGATGAGCGAAACCCCCTGTGCTCAAGTATCTAACTCCAATCAATGGAGGACAACATCATCGCCGGTCTCGGAAGACAGGAGGTTCCGTTTAGTTACTCATGTGTGCTCTGAGCTCCTACCCTGAATCCACAACACTTCTCAACCTAGAGTGTGTGAGCCGACTCCTCTCCATATGTGCTTAGGTGTCCCCATCCCCATTATACTCTCCAGTGTTCCCCGCTCCGATCTCTACACCCTGATCTATCCCTGCGTCACCTTCATCCTCCTCATCAACTTCTACAGGTGACTGGAGGTCCGCTACTAATGCACCCCACGCTCTCGCTGCTTCCAGCGCCTTATCATTAGAGGTACGCCTGGCTAGTTGTAGACAAAGAGTCCCTTCGCTGCTCGCCCAATTCAAGAAACTCCCCCTCCATCTTTGAAAGCTAGGTCCCGCTCTCGTTTTCCAATACATGGTAAGCTCCCTCTTCGTCATTATCAACCCCAAATCGTAAAACTTGCTAGTAATTTTAGTGTTGGGGGTGTGTGCAAACCAAAGCAAAAGGCAAGTCCCCATCTCCACTTCCAGCGCACGCTCCATTACCGGTTTCAAACATGTCACCACTTCTGTCCAATAAGAACCCAGTCCCGCGCAGGACCAAAACATGTGACCAAAATCAGCACCTTCTGCGTTACACCTAGGGCACAGCGATTGAGTTCCCCCGAAATATTGTTGAATTTTAACCAGTGTTAGATAGGCCCTGTGTAAAGTAAATAATTGAACCAGTTGAAACCTGGCGTTGCGCGTACCCTTCCAGGCCCTCCTCAGTAGCTGTGGCCATGTTGTCTCAGGTATGGGCTTGCCAAGGTCCTCCTCCCACTTGCCCTTTAGCTTATCCAGGGGTGAAAGCCTTTCCGTGGACAGTCGCCTATACAGACAGGTGATAGCCTTGAATGTACCTGCTGCCATAGTGACATATTGACAGCCCAACGATGTTGGGGGTTCCGACAGTCCCATCCTCCACTGTTTCTGGATTCCGGTCACAAGGGCAGCGTGTAGTAAGGAACCCCCCCTCGGCAAGTCGAAGGCACTCTGCAAATCTTGGAAAGGTAACAGGGTGCCGTCCCTGTATAAGTCCCCAATCATGTGGACCCCGCGCTCCTCCCAACCGGCCAGCGCTGACCAATCTCCTCCATGTGGGAGGGTGGTGCACATGCCCAAGGGAATTTCCGGGGCATACGGGTCGGTAAACCCCGCTCGTTTCTGGCTCCGCAGCCAGCACAGGCGGAGAGTGCGCTCTTCAAGAGTGAGTTGGTCCAGCCTAATTTTTTGCCAAAGCACTATGAATGACAGTACATGGCGGGGAATAACTCTACCCTGCGGCCCTTCCGGGCCTCTAAACTTGCGGGCTACGGCTTGTGTAAGCCACTGCAGCTGTGCCGCTAAGTAGTAGCGCTCAAAATCTGGGATTGCCAGTGCCCCCTCCTCTCTCAGCCGCATCAGGGTGTTCAGCGCTACCCGCCTTCTGCCTGAGCCCCAAATAAACCCTTTACAACAAGGGGTGGTGAGGGACAGAGTCTCTGAATTAAGCAGAAAGCTCTCACCCAGTCAAGAGATCAGGGCTAGATCCAACACCGTTTTTTAGCTCACTGCACCATCCCAGTTTCAGAACCTGGCTGTATGCAAATTAGTCTGTTCCTGTCCCAGTGCATGATGGGAACAGGGCAAACCAAACTACAAAAGCCAATTCTTACACTGGGAAGGAAACAAGCTCCCGGGGACCGGTTTCTGGCATTACAGCCGTCTTCGGCCCGGTTTGCTTGAATCCTGATGGTGCAATGAGCAAGGGTCTCACATCTGAGAATACCCTTCCACGCTTAGGGTGGACAAAAATATTTACAACAAGGGGTGGTGAGGGACAGAGTCTCTGAATTAAGCAGAAAGCTCTCACCCAGTCAAGAGATCAGGGCTAGATCCAACACCGTTTTTTAGCTCACTGCACCATCCCAGTTTCAGAACCTGGCTGTATGCAAATTAGTCTGTTCCTGTCCCAGTGCATGATGGGAACAGGGCAAACCAAACTACAAAAGCCAATTCTTACACTGGGAAGGAAACAAGCTCCCGGGGACCGGTTTCTGGCATTACAGCCGTCTTCGGCCCGGTTTGCTTGAATCCTGATGGTGCAATGAGCAAGGGTCTCACATCTTGGCCACTATAGGTGTGGCAGGGTATACTCAGACATGAGTCCCTTTCTCACTGCTCCATCAGGATTCAAGCAAGCCGGGCCGAAGACGGCTGAAATGCCAGAAACCGGTCCCCGGTAGCTTGTTTCCTTTCCCAGTGTAAGAATTGGCTTGGTAGTTTAGTCTGCCCTGTTCCCATGATGCACTGGGCCAGGGACAGACTGATTTGCATATAGCCAGGTTCTGAGCTGGGATGGGGCAGTGAGATAAATAACGGTGATGGATCAAGCCCTGATCTTTGGACTGGGTAAGAGTGGTCTGTTCAATTCAGACACTCTGTTCATCACCACCCACTTTTCTGAATCGATTTTGGCCACTATAGGTGTGGCAGGGTATACTCAGACATGAGTCCCTTTCTCACTGCTCCATCAGGATTCAAGCAAGCCGGGCCGAAGACGGCTGAAATGCCAGAAACCGGTCCCCGGTAGCTTGTTTCCTTTCTGGTGAAGAATTGGCTTGGTAGTTTAGTCTGCCCTGTTCCCATGATGCACTGGGCCAGGGACAGACTGATTTGCATATAGCCAGGTTCTGAGCTGGGATGGGGCAGTGAGATAAATAACGGTGATGGATCAAGCCCTGATCTTTGGACTGGGTAAGAGTGGTCTGTTCAATTCAGACACTCTGTTCATCACCACCCACTTTTCTGAACCCAAATAAACCCTGTCACCAGCGCCCGGAGCATCTTGAAAAAGGACACAGGAATCCATACCGGCAAGGTACGAAAGAAGTATAGCAACCGTGGGAGAGCCACCATCTTTAGGAGCGCTATTCTCCGAGCCACCGATAGGGGAAGGGTTCGCCAAAACCCCATACTACCTCTGAGCCCCCTCATCGCACCGCCCACATTTCCTTCCAAAAGGTCGGCGTGAGCGTGGTATATGCGGACGCCCAAGTACGGCAAGCACTCAGACTCCCATCGTAGATCCTGTAGCGTCAGGGGCTTTGGACTATCCGGAGTTAAGGGAAACAGACAAGTCTTATTCCAGTTCACCTGTAATCCCGATAATTGGCCAAACTCCCGAAGAAGGGCTCGAGCACCCTGTACGGAGTCCTCTGTATCTGCCAGATACAACAAGAGGTCATCCGCGTATAGGGAGATGTAATGAATCTCTCCACGCAGCAAAGCACCTTCATAGGATCTTCCCTGTCGAGCGTGCGCCGCCAATGGTTCGATCGCTAGTGCGAACAATAACTGATATAAAGAACAGCCCTGACAGGTACCTCTCTCCACCTGGCACGCCGCTGATATGGCGCACCCCGTACAAACCCTGGCTGTGGCAGAGCTGTATAACAGTCGGGTCCAGCGTATAAAATAATCTCCTAAGCCAAATTCCTTCAGCACCCGGAATAGGTATGGCCACTCCACACTATCGAATGCCTTTTCGATATCCACCGAGAGTACTACAGCTCCCGACGATCCTTCACCTCTTTCCCCAATGATCCGTATCAACCGCCGTATGCACGTCGCAGTATTCCTAGTGGGGATGAAGCTCAATTGATCCGGGTGTACTAGAGTGCTCATGTGATCCAAGAGCCGCGTGGCCAAGATCCTGCTCAGGATCTTATAGTCTACTGTGAGCATCGAAAGCGGTCGGTACGCTGATCTAGAAGTGGGTACTCCGCCCCTCTTCAGCAGCGGCACTATGACCGCCTCTCTGGTGGACAGCAGTGGCCTGCCCAATTCCCACGCCTCTCTGTACACTGTGTGTAATTGCAGTGCGAGGAGGTCTATATACGTTGCATAAAACTCCACCTGGAGGACATCAGCCCCCAGTGTCTTTCTCCTGGCCATGTGTTTAACTGCTGCCCTGATCTCTCCTAGCGAAATAACTGCACCTAACTTGCCACCCTGCTCCGGTTCCAGTCGCTTCAACTGTGCTGCTTCTAGGAAAGCATCAAGACCATTGGGCAGTACCTTCATCCTACTCTGGTAAAGCAATGTATAGTAATCCAGAAATTGGTCATTGACCTCTCTCTGCGAATAGACCAAGCCCCCTACCGGCGTAGCTAGCGACACTATTGGGGATCCCATGATAGCCGGATTGGCCAGCCATGCCAGTAGAGTTCCCACCTTGTCCCTCTCAGCGTGTGCACGTACCATATATTCTCTATAATCAAAGCAGCGAAGCCGCTCAACCTGAGTGGCCACCTTCTCCCGTGCCGCCATTACCTCCTTCTGTCCGCCTACGTTCGTGTGCCTATCTTTTTCCACCTGGCGTAGGCGAGCCTCCTCCTGTTCTATGTCGTGCAACAGTGTCTTACGCGTCCCCGTGGTGGACGAGATGCATACCCCTAGCACCACAGCTTTGAAGGTGTCCAACTCATGAGCTCTATTCGTCGCTGTCCCTGAATTTTCTAAAAAATAATGTTCAATGCCCTCTTTGACTTCTGCACTAAATACTGGGTCTTCTAACGCCATTGGGTTCAGTAGCCATGTCGGGATCGCTTGCCGCTGTCGCGACCAGAGAACTGTTATCAAACAAGGGTTATGGTCCAAGATTGTCCTTGCCAGATACTCACTATGGTGAGTGAGTTCCTGGGCCCCCGGGGTACATAAAATGCTATCAAGTAGTACCTGTAAACCATGTGGTACCGAATAGAACGAGTAGTCCCTGTCTGTGGGGTGATGCGCCCGCCAGGCATCCGTAAGGCCCCATGCTTCCTGCCATTCCCGCCTCACTTTAGACATTCTACGTACCACTGATTGGGCCAATAGAGGGTGAGAACGATCCAACTCCACACCCGTAACAGAATTAAAATCCCCCCATAAACACCGTGCCTGCCAAGAATGACGCCAACCTCCCAGAAAGCCTCGAAAAGAATGCAGTTTGTTCCGAGTTTGGGGCGTAGACACTGCAAAATGTTACATCTCTTCCGTCTAGGCGACCCAACACCGCCACAAACCTCCCCTCTGAATCTACCACCGTGTTCATGGGTTTGGAAGGGAACCCCTGATCGCACCCAAATTAAGGTCCCCCTGGCAAACGCAGAATAAGTGGTATAAATAACTGTCCCCTCCAACTCCTCTGCAGCGCCCGCCCCTCAGTCTGATCAATGTGCTTTTCCTGTAAGAAGGCCACCTGGATCCCCCTGCGGACTAAATATGCATGCACTTTATAACGCTTCCTCATGGAGTTCAGCACATTCCAGGTGATACATTTTAGCTCAAGTCAGGTCGCCATAGGAGAGCATACAACAGAACACAACCCAGTACAGCCTAACAGGCACACTGACAAACCCCCGAAGTTCAAAACATCCCCAACTAACCCTTATCCCACCCTTCCCCAGAACAGGTGCCAAACCGTTGCTACCCATCCAAACCCAATCCCCACTAATGGGAATACTCTGTCGGCAACCAGAGTCTCACAGTTAATGTGAGGTAGAGGAGGTGACCTTACACCAACCGAGCCGGACAACGATCTCACCGTCTCTGCGTGTTGGTTTTGGCCTCTTACACGGAATCCACCTCCCCCCGGCAGTGTCCCGCCCCATGCGAGCCCCCCTCTTATGGGCCCCCTCCCCCCCACTACCCCCCCACCCCGGTAGGAAATCAAGCCTCCCGCCATCTCCAGCAAGACCATAGCCATATCCCTCGTTGGCATAATACAACACTAGACGCACTCCCCCTTACTGTATACAGATTGGAGTCCAGCACAGTCATTCGTCCATTAGGCCATCGGCAGTTCGTGGGGTAACCTGAGGCATGTTTCCGGGGTCCTCATCAGAACCCTCCGACACTACCTCTTCCGACCCCTGTTGGGATCCTGAATCCACCAGCGAAGCCGTGTTCACAGCTCCCGATATGACGGAAAACGCCTGTAAGTCTGCTTGTCTCTCCAGCTCCGCCTGTGAAGTCGACGGTGACTGTTTGCTCAGCATGTGTTTCCTGTTGCGTCGGCCACTGCGAGGTGTCTGTTGAGTCTCGATCGTCTTTTCCCATCTTCCAGCGCCGTCCGTACCTGCACGATACTTTTCAAGCCAGTGCCATGCGTCTTCTGGCGTGTCGAAAAAGGTCGTAGTCCCGTCCGCCATCACCTTCAAGAGTGCCGGAAATAAAAGGGAATAATGCCCACCCTCCTCGCGAAGGGCCCTTTTGACTGCTAGAAATGAAAAGCGGCTATGTTGGACCTCCTGAGAGTAATCAGGGTAAAGAGAGAATGAGGCATTGTCCACTCGATATGGGCCAAACGTCCGGGCATTCCGTAATATAATGTTGCAGTCCTTGAAGTGCAACAGACGTGCAACCACTGGTCGTGGGGGACGACCCAGTGCTGGTGGGCAGGCTGGCACCCGGTGGGCCCTTTCCAACGTGTAGAATGGCGTCAGACCCTCGGGACAACCACATCACGCAGCCATGCTTCTAGATTGGAGACCATATTGTCCCCTTCGACTTTTTCGGGTAGGCCCACCACCCGTATGTTATTGCGCCTGTTGCGCCCTTCTGCATCTTCGGCCCTCTTCTCCAACTGCTGTACTCTGCGCAATAGGTCACCCATCGTGGCATCCGTCGCCTTTTGGGCCGGTTCCAGCTTTTCCAGTGCCAGTTCTGTACTTTTGACGCGGTCGGCTAGCTTACCATGATCCGCCCGTAATAATCCTAGGCTCGTCGACACCTGCGCTATATCATGGCGTAGTGCCTCTTTCGTGTCCGATATAGCTTTGAGGATCTGGTCCATCTGCTGTTGTTGCAGCCCCGCAGCCGGACCTCCGGTCGAGCTCTGTTCCTGGCTCTCAAGTGAGTCCTCAACATGGTCAGGTGGTGCCGCCCCCGGTTTCTGTCATAGTTTCCCCATGGTCTAGCCCCAAAGCAGGTCTCCAGCACAAAGAGCAAGGACTAGGCACCTCCAGCCACGCTCTCCAGGGATAAGGATATACGCACCAGCTTCCGTGGTCGCGGGTGGTCAACGTCTCTGTAGGGTGACCCCTCTGTCCGCCGGGTGCAGAATGGGAGCCAGAACTGCCGGTCACCGCTGGCTAGGGAAGCGACTCCACCAGTCACCTTCCTTGGGCACCCCAGGACTTGGATTCTCTCTACCGCGTTGGTGTCCTGACCATTTCAGCCACCCTCTTCCCAGCCAGGGCGATCCGCTCTTGGATGCCACCACCGCTCCTCCAATCACTGTGGCAGTAGTGCCAAGGCCGTCCCCACCAGGGCCCCGTGCCCACCACCAAGCGGATCTATCAGCCCCAATGCTTCAGGGTCGGTTTGGTCCCTGAGATGGTGTCCTATAAGGCAGGGGGGGAACCACCACCACCACAGCACCTTCAACTATGCTGTGTGGCCGCCTCATTCACTCCGGGGCTTCCCCATTACTTCCGTCCATCCAAGAGCTGGGCTGCCCATCACCAGGTCTTAGAGCAAGGAGAGGCTTCGTCACTCGTTGTCGCTCTACCATGGCCCAGGTCCCCCACTATTCAGACGCGCAGGGAGCGAGGGCGTGAGGGGGGGGGGTTTGTCTGGGTAGGGTCCCCGCAATGTCCACGCACCTGGGTACCTCCACTGCCGCTCGTCCAGACCGCTCCGACCCGCGGCTGATCTGTGATTTCAAGCCTGTACTCGACCTCCCGCTGTGTTCGGGAGGGTCCCCGCAGCCTTCGATGTCAAGCCCCCGTGTCAGGGCGCCGGCACTACAGTGCACCTCGCCATCTGACATCGCCGACTCCCATCAGCGTGAACGTCCGCCCTCAGGAATGGCAACTCCTGGGCCGCTCCGCGTGTCTCGCCTTCCCAGGACTCCGCCAGTGGTCTGCAGTATCCCGGGCACTTCTCTGGCATGCGCCAGCTGTGCAGCTAAGTCTGCCCTTGCCGGAGAGTCCGCTCTGTGCGTGGTCAGCACCCGCGCCCTACATCGGCGCCGAGCCCCGCTGTTGCCAGAGTGCTGTTCCCCCCCGACGGCCTCCCATTCACTCAAGGCCGGGGATGTTAGGCCTTCCACAGGCTGCGATCAAGATGGCCGGTCCCCTCTGGGCGGAGCAACAGCAATCACCGAGCAAGCAGCCGCCGGAGCCCCCTTTTCAAGCTCAATCAATGCGCGGGCACCTCTCAGCCCTGGGGGGCCCCCCTTGGAGCCGCAAACACCACCAGGGGAGTCTCGATGACAGGATAATTACCAAGAACGACACGGAGCCCTCAGCTCAGGCGTCCATGCTCGATGGTGTTCAAGCCACGAACCAGGATACCTACACAAGGGAAGCTTGGTGCATAGGTGCGAAGTCGCGTCGGAAACCAATGTAGACCACACTGGAGGACTTCAGGAAGATGCCGCTGATGAAGAAGGTGAACGTGTCCGGTGGAACTCGAAGGTGGATTCAGGATAAGAGGTACCTGCAAGCATGGAGGACAGAGTCTATGCAACTCAGGAGTGACCAGGAGGCATGGAAGACGAATGGCTATCGAAGTCGGAGATGCAGGAGATTTGACGTTGCCTACAAGTTGCAGCTGTATGGACTAGGTATTGCAGAGGAGGACCAGGAGCCATGCACGAGCTGTCCCACATCAAATATCAAGTGCCAAGGGGTCGTTGTCCAGCAGGACCAATACCAAGCCTTGGCACCAGCAACCAACATAGGGCTCGATTTCGATGCGGTTAGGAAGGCCTCCTAACGCACAAGTTACTTACCTTCGGTAACGATATATCTGTAAGAAACAGTAGTTAGTATTAGATTCCTTACCTTAGAATATTCCCAGGCATCAGTCTGGATCCAAAAATCTTTGCGTAGCAGTACCCCTGCACGTCAGTAGGCGTCATCTGCGGCTCCATGTCTGTCGTCGGCGTCATTGGCGCCGGGTTGAATTCGCCGGAGTACTTAGACACCGCCCTCGCGCGCTGACGTCAGTTCTTATACACAGCTTTTCCGCGCCAGAAACACAGAGCCATGATAAAAACCAACACTGGTGTCATGAAACTAGGGCCCTGAAAGGGGATTACCTTAACCCTAGACATCGGCTTGCAGAACGGGGAGGATGGGTGGGGCGGTACGGAATCTAATACTAACTACTGTTTCTTACAGATATATCGTTACCGAAGGTAAGTAACTTGTACATCTGGAACAGGTTAGTATTAGATTCCTTACCTTAGAATAGATACCCCAGCAATACCAACCCCGGTGGTGGGCCTGCGAACCAATAATCACACCAGAAAGTCCTGGAGAACGGAATGGCCGAAAAAGCCATCTCTCCGCATTTGGCTATCGAGGCAGTAGTGTCTTGCGAACGTGTGCAGCGAGGCACACGTAGCTGTTTGACAGATGGTCCTGCAAGGGGACTCCCCGACCCAGGCCAGTAGTAGCCGCCGTGGCCTGAGTGGAATGGGCACGTAGCCCCACAGGAGGCTCCTTTTTAGCAAGTGAATAACAAGCCTTGATGCACAAGACGAGCCATCTGGAAATGGTCCCCTTCTAAGTTCTTAGCGCCCACGTAACCAACAAGTAGTTGGTCATTCATTCGGAACTGGCGTGCGCGATCCAGATAGCATGAGAGCGCACGTTTTGGGTCCAGACGGTGGAGCCTCTCTTCCTCTTTCGAAAGATGCGGAGGTGGAAAGAAGGTGAACAAGGTGATGGACTGCCCGATGTGGAAGGCTGTGACTACCTTGGGCAGGAAAGAGGGTCGCATCCTCAACACAACTTTGTCCGGATGGACAGAAAGGAAAGGAGGTTGTGAAGAAAGGGCCTGGAGCTCACTCACTCTCCTGGCAGAGGTGATGGCAACCAGGAAGGTAGACTTAAGGGTAAGAAGATGAAGAGGACAGTTATGAAGTGTCTCAAAGGGAGCGCACATCAGATAAGTCAAAACAAGGTTCAAGTCCCACTGAGGCATCACGAAAGGAACAGGGGGGAGCATATGAGTGATGCCCTTCAAGAACCTATTTACAACTGGGGGCTTGAACAAAGAGGGCTGATCAGGGAGCCTTAAGAAGGCGGAAATGGCAGAGAGGTAGCCCTTGATAGTGCCCAGAGCAGAGCCCTACTGGGCAAGGGAAAGAAGAAAGAGGAGAACCCCAGAAAGAGGGGCAGAGAGTCGATCCACAGCCTTTGCTGTGCACCATGCCACAAATTTGTTCCACGTGCAGGCGTATACCGATTTTGTGGAGAGATGCCTGGCTGCCAGAATAACATCACAGACTTCAGGAGGCAAGTCAAATGGCCTCAACTGTCGCCGCTCAATCTCCACGCATGGAGGTGGAGGCTGGACAGATTCGGGTGGAGGACAGTCCCCTGCTGCTGCGACAGCAGGTCCCCCTGAAGAGGCAGACGAATCGGGGGATCAACTGACATTCTGAGTAGGTCGGGATACCAGTATCTTCGTGCAGAGTCCGGAGCCACAAGGATGACTTCCGCCCGGTCGCGTCTTATCTTCTTCAGCACTCTGGGCAGAAGTGGTATAGGTGGAAAGGCGTACAATAGTCCCGCAACTCCACTTGGGACGAAAAGCGTCTCCGAGCGAGTGCCGCCTTGGAAATTCCAACGAGCAGAACTGATGACATTGCGTGTTCTCTTCTGTGGCGAATAGATCTAGCCAAGGCTCTCCCCACTGCTGAAAGAGACCTTGCGCCACGTCCGAGTTCAGACGCCATTCGTGATCCATCATGCACCGACGGCTGAGTTCATCCGCCCTGGCGTTCAGGGAACCTGCCAGGTGTTGAACCACCAGGGTCACACCCTGATGTTCCAGCCACAGCCAGAGGCGCAGAACCTCCTGGGATAGGGTCCACGACCCCACCCGCCCTGTTTGTTGGAGTACCACGTGGCAGTGGTGTTGTCCGTGAACACCTGCACTACACTCCCCCGGAAGTTTGAAGTTTAAAAGTTTGAAGTTAGTTTAAAAGTTCTTAGTAGAGCGCACTGTAACCAAGCAGCTTCCTGGCACTGAGATTAGGACTAAGGAGTTCAGAAGGTAGCCAAGAAGGAGTTAGCAGGAGTACACTTGAGAGAGAAGGAAAGTTTTAAGTGCCTTGCGAAATTGTGAGTAAACTGAGATGGACCTAATAGATATTGGAAGGCTATTCCAGAAACGAGGAGTGAGTACTGAAAATCTGGTGCCACCAGTTCTGGTCCGGACAGAGGGGAGGAATGCCTTCAGTGCAAGCCGGATCGCCCGCAGCTCCAGAAGGTTGATGTGGAGCCCGGACTCTGCCGGAGACCAGAGCCCTCTGATCTCCGCCTCTCCCAAGTGATCCCCCCAGCCCAGGAGGGACACGTCCGTCACATCTACGTGCTTCGGTTGGGGTAGGGAGAGGGATCTGCCGCTGACCCAATCGCGGTCCGTGAGCCACCGCTGCAACTGTCTTGCAGTGCCCTCCGAGATCAAGACATGGTCAGACAAGTTGCCCTGATGCTGAGCCCACTGAAACTTCAGGTCCCACTACAGAGCCTGCATCCGCCACCTGGCGTGATGCACCAGAAGGATGCAGGAGACCATCAGCCCCAGAAGCCGCAGCGTCAACCTGACCGAGGCTCGGGATAACGGCTAAAAGATCGGAAATCAGAGCCTGAATATCCCGAGCCAGCTGTTCGGGAGGATAAACCCGAAACTGCGCCGAGTCTAGAACCGCTCCGATGAAGAGGAGCTTCTGAGAGGGACACAGGTGCGACTTCGGCACATTGATGGAGAACCCCAGCAGGTGCAGGAGGTCGGCCATAGTCTGGAGGTGGCTGATGGCTGTCTGGGGCGAGCCCGCCTTCAACAACCAGTCATCGAGGTAGGGAAAGACTGAAACCCCTAACCTGCGCAGATGAGCTGCGACCACCGCCATCACTTTCGTGAACACCCGTGGGGCGCTGGTAAGGCCGAATGGGAGCACAGTAAACTGAAAGTGCTCGTGGCTTACCGTGAACCGCAGGTAGCATCGGTGGGCCGGCAGGACGGGAATGTGGAAATAGGCGTCCTGCAAGTCCAACGCTACCATCCAGTCTCCCGGGTCTAGGGCAGCTAAGACCTGAGCCAAAGTCAGCATCTTGAACTTCTCCCTCCGGAGGAAGCCGTTGACTTTCCGCAGGTCCAAGATAGGGCGTAGGCCCCCTTTGCCCTTCTTGGGAACCAGAAAGTAGTGGGAGTAACAACCACACCCTACTTCTGTCCCAGGAACGCGCTCAATGGCCCCCTTGCCCAAGAGGGCTGTAACTTCCTCTTACAGAAGTTGTAAGTGATCCCTTGACATGCGGTGGTACTGTGGTGGCATGGCTAGAGGGGTCGCCTAGAAGGAGAGGGAGTAGCCCCTTCGGACAATTTGCAGCACCCACCTGTCCGATGTGATGGAGCGCCAGTGGAGGAGGTGATGGCAAACCCTGCCCCCCACTGGGGTCAAAAGGGCCTGAAAGCTCGGACTAGGAAGGCTTTGAGGCGGATGCTGCGGGGTGGATGTGGACTGGCCGCGCCGTTGTCCCCTGTTACCGCCGCGATGGTAACCACGCCCGCCGCCATGCTGAATGGTAGTCTGTGGCCCGTGGCTGGCAAGACGTGTGGGGGCGCCCCTTCCGTGGCCACGAAAGGAGCGCTGGGCAGAAGATTGCTGGTGCGGGGCCGACAGGCCCAAGGACTTGGCTGTAGCACTGGAGTCCTTAAAGAGTTCCAGCCCACTATCTGCCTTGCCACCGAAGAGGTGGCTGCCATCGAACGGCATGTCCATAATTGTGTTCTGTATGTAATAGAAGGGGGTCCCCCAAAGGGATTTTTGGTTATTGGCAGGAAAAAATGGGGAGAGTTTACAACAAAATAGACAACAGCACACCCTGCCAGAAACGATACCAATGGTCCCAGTTGGGATCCACAAAGTTATATATGGGGTGACATTAACACAACATCTGAGCCATAGACTTTACTGGTATTTTAGAAACATAGTTTTTTTATTGACAAATTTTATATACGTTTTTTTTAACCAAATTAATTGTTTTTATAAAAGACATTTCATTGGTATACATTTTTCAATCAATGATAGAACAGGAAATAACACGAGTTGGATGTATAAACAGTTTAGATAAAATACATACATAAGTTTCACACACTCCCATACACACAGAAGCAACTCACACACTACCCAGGGTTAACTGATTCATTTTTGTTCTATCATTGATTGAAAAATGTATACCAATGAAATGTCTTTTATAAAAACCATTAATTTGGTTACAAAAAAACTTATATAAAATTTGTCAATAAAAAAACTATGTTTCTAAAATACCAGTAAAGTCTATGGCTCAGATGTTGTGTTAATGTCACCCCATATATAACTTTGTGGATCCCTACTGGGACCATTGGTATATAATTTCTGGCAGGGTGTGCTGTTGTCTATTTTGTCATAATTGTGTTCTGGACATCGGCCCAGTGAGTCCGTGGTATCCAGTCCACATCGTATGGAATACCGAGCTGTGTCTTGTCCCTCCGCGAGGGCTTGAGCGAGCTTCACCCAGGCTCCCTCCGGGCACTCAGGCAGCACAGCCGCAACCGTATCCCACAGGGCGTGGATGTAAAGACCCAAGAGGCATGCTTTGTTGACCGACCGCAACCCCAAACTAAGGGAGTAGAACATCTTCTTGCCGAATTGCTCACACCTCTTGGATTCCCGTTCCGGAGGTGCAGTCGGGAATGCGGATTGGGAAGTAGAGGCCTGGATAACCAGGCTCTCGGGGTGGGGTGGGTGGACAAGAAACTAGGGTCGCCCGGAGCAGGGCGGTGGCGCCTAGTGACGTTCCTATCTACAGAAGGACCTGTAGTGGGCCTGGACCAAGTGCCCAACAGGACGTCCGTGAGAGCCTCATTAAACGGCAGTAGAGGCTCTAGGGAGCTTACCTGCAGTTTAAGGACCTCTGTGAGGATGTTAGACCTCACCGTTGAGACGGGGAGCTCAAGAGCCAAGGCCTTGGCCGCCCTCATCAGCACCACACTATAAGTAGCCGCCTCCTCCGTAGCCACGGTAGGAGGAGAGACAAAACCAGTGTCTGGGGAGGTATCCAGGCCACTGGCCTCCCCTAGTTCCTGTGTCCAGTCCTGAAATGACTGGCACTCATGTGCCAGAGGGTCCTTAGACCCCTCCCAGCCTCCCTCGTCGTCCATCTCCAGGTATTCAGGGGTAAAGGATGGACCCAGACCCTCGAAGAAATCCTCATCGGCCAGCGCCGAATGCAGCATCGAGCGACGCCGCTCCGGCATCAGATCCGGGCCGAAGGGTGGACCAGGGACGGCGTCGTGCGGGGACGGCGCCGGGGGTGACACCATAGGGGTCGACGCCGGCGGGGTCGTAAGGCCGACCAGCGGTGACCAGGATCCGGAACCGGAACCGGATCCAGTGGGGCCTTGCGGAATCTTGACCAAAGTCGCCGAGGCTGAAGCACCCGGCGGCCCCGGGGCCGAAGCACCTGGCCCGCTTAGGCTCCCAGTCAGGGCCGCGTGGCCCAAAGGCGCCGCGGAACCTGACGGAGGAGTGAGCGACCTCATGGCCATGAGGAAGGCATTGATCTCCTCCGGCGTCGCTTTCTGCCTTGCGACCGGTGGGTATGGAGCAGGCTGCGATGCCCACAGCTCCGGCGGAGCCGCGTGGGCGGTGTCACCCAAACACCCGGTCACGTTGCGCAAGCGTCGGGGGGAGTCAGAAGAGCAATGTCGCCTCTTCTCTTCTTGTGCCTCTTACCTGAGGACTTGGAGCCTGACGAGTGGTGTCTGGGAGAAGTTGGCCTGATATATGATGCTCACTAGTTCTAGTGATCACCTTGTATCAGTCCAAACAACCCTTATAGTGATTGGTTGTAAGTCAACCTTATAGACCAGCTATCCTAATGGTAGCATGGACAAAGCAGTCTTAGGCTAAACTCTTTTGGCATGTGAAGCCAGCTGTTTTACCACATATAACCCCTTGAATACCAGATGAAAGGACACCACACAGGTTGTTATGAAAATAAACAATATATTTATTAATAAAAAACACCTCTGAACTCTTTATGAGATCAGAGGGCTAAGCACATAACAAAACTCTTCAGAAAAGTAGAATAAGTCGCACAAATTACAATGATGCCCTAGGGGCACGTCAAACCATATACTAAACAAGTGGTATAAGGAAATCAATAGAAGGAATGGAGCTGTCCAGAAGCTGGAGGATCGCTGGGGCTACACTATCCTAACCTGAGGTAAGTAATGGGAAGGCCCACAGGACTCGTGTGCAGAGTGTGAACTCACAGGCGAGATGCGTAACAAAGTCAATGGACAGTACAAATTACGAAAAGGTAAGGAATAGACAGTTCCGACTAGCTAGGACTAAAACAACTGGAAATCTGGACACTAGGAGAGTCAATCTCCCCTTGAGCACCAAAATGCTCTTGTTACCTCACCCACGGGCTGCAGGTGCATAGGTGTCAAAGTGTGTCGGGTTTCCGCGTTGAAGTCTATGGAGCCTTGAAGAAAGATGCTGAAGGTGGCCATAAGGAAGATGTCCGGAGTGATCCAAGGGTGGATCAAGGAAGATGAAGACCTGAAAGCAGAGGGGACAATGTTCACAGTCACTAGCCAGTGACTGGAGTGAAACCAGGAAGGAACCAGATGCTGTTGTCGCGATCAGGTGAAGAGTGGACGCTTGACTCTGCAGCCACGTGGACCAGGAGGTGTCTTGGACGACCAGGATGGAGGCACGAGCTGTCCCACGCAGGCTCTCGCTGTTGGCGGTGTTGGTTCCGGATTCGGCATCAACAGGCCTTGGCAAAGGCAACCCACCCGGTGAGTGGAAAAGGGGTCTGGTGCCGACCAGGAGGGTCCGGGGTGCTTCTCCTTTGCAGGGACTGTTCCCATGAGGCACAGGGTCAGACTGATTTGCATAAAGCCATGTCTGAACTGGGGTGGCAGAGTGGGCTATAGAACGGTGATGGATTAAACCCAGATCTTTTGACTGTGTGTGTGTTTGATTGATTCAGATGCTCAGTCCATCACCACCCCCTTTTTTACCACCCCCTTTTTTACCACCCCCTTTTGTACCTCCTTTGCAGGGAAGCAACCAGACCAGCAGTGTGGATTTCAAGGATCATCGTCTGGGAGGCCACTAGCCAGCCGGCAAGTGACCAGACAATGCGTCGAGCAGCAATCAAGTAAAAGGGCCCCAAGCAGATCTCGTGGATGCTGGAGGGCTGATCTTCTGTGCAGGAGCTGCTGGGGGCTGGGGCTTCTCAATCCCCAAAGCACTTCGTCAAGGATGCCTCTGAAGCCGTGCTGGAAGCGAAGTGCAGTTTCTTCCAGATGGCCGGTCCCACGTGTCTCTTCGCACCCACGGATCTCAGCTGTGCTGCAGATGTAGGTAGAGGTCGGAGAGATCTGGAAGTCCGGGTCTCGTCAGACTCTGAAGTCTGGATCCACTCGGGAAGATGACAAAGTGAACCGCTGGAACGCTTGATGATGCCTGCTTGTGCAGGGTGGTCACTCCTTGGCCACAAGGGAGATTTTTTCAGTCTTCTGTGGAGCAGAACGTCGAAGTCCAGAGTTTCTTCTTGTAGAGTTTCAAATCAGGATTACTCATCTAATGTGGAATGGGACCAGCTCCTACCTTTATTCTCCTAAAGGGGGCTGTACTATGACTAGGTCCCTCCTATGGGTGGGACCAGGAAGGGGTGTGGTTACACCCCCTATCCTTTGTCCGGTTTCGTGCCAGAGCTGGGGCTGGAGTGCCCCAGCAACTGGTCTGGACCGGTGTATGCACAGGGACACCTTGTGTGCCCCAGGCATGTCTCATTCCTTTCAGGCCTGTCCTGCCTAATACACAAAATCCTGCCGGGGGTGGTGCTAGCACCTCCCAAGGCAGGAAACCCTTTTTCCAAGCCTCCCTCGCTGGAAGGACTCCCAGCAGCAGGAGGTCAGACTTGTGTCTGTGGTGGCAGCATCCATTTTGTGATGCTGAGGCTCGAGTTAACTTTAACCGGGGTTCACAGTTACATACATGTTGTGTTCCTCTAAAAGGGTGGAATTCTACCCCCGTTGCCAGAACTGGTGAGGGAGTTGTATTCCAATTCGTATGACACCTTACTCAACATGTTTTGATAATGCTATGCCAAAGTTAGCAATAACCGTGAGGATTATAGTGCACTTAAGAGTATATGGTATAGCGTTATCATGGAAACAGCTAAAGGACTTGCTTCCGAAAGCTGCAGACAGGCTCAGCTCATGCTAGAGCACCATCTCACCTAATTCCAAGCACTCTGCCTCCAGGATTGTTAAGGCCTGCCATAGGAGTGACTTATAGGAGTATATGTGTCCATTTTAGGATTAGATATATGTATACTATATCTAAAGCAAAGGGTTACTACACCACCTTGCCCCAGCTGATTGATCAGCCAGTTGTGTCAGATTTGGATGGCCAGCCAGGGGTGGCATAATACATGCTGCAGCCCCTGGTAGGCCCTGGGTGCACCTATGCCCTGGGTACCTAAGGTACACTGTACAGGGGCTGATAAGGTGACTCAGTATCCAATTAGATATGTACCTAAGGTACATGGAGTCCATTTTAACAGAGAGAGCAGGAAGCCTGGGGTCCTGGATAGCAGGATCCCAGGCCAACTATGTCGAAAACCAGCAAAACACTAGGCAAAAAAGTTGGGGGTAACCATAGTCAGATATCCACCTTCCTACAGTGTCGACTCGCCAAGCTGTGATGACTCCGGCCCCGCGACCGGTCCCTCGACCTCCTTCCGGACCTTGACCTCGAACGGTGCGGGCTGACTGCCGGAGCTCGAGGCGCTTACGGGACCGCTCCTGCCTAGCCTTCGACGTCAAGGCCCGGCAGTCGAGGCACGACTTGTCATCATGGTCGGGCCCCAGGCAATGTAGGCACCGGCGATGGGGGTCGGTAACCGACATCAGTCGGTTGCAGTCGGCACAAAGCTTGAACCTGCGCATCCCACCCCCACCGATGTAGTCGAACGACTCGAAACGGATCCAAAAAAGATCGAAAAAGCTTAGTCAAAAAGTGACTAAAGGGTACCACTTTTTCCGGACCTTCGCTTGTTGGAGCGGAAAAAAGAACTGACGTCAGCGCGCGAGGGCGGCGTCTAAGTACTCCAGCGACATTATCCCGGCGCAAACGACGCCAACGACGGACGCGGAACTGCAGACGATGCCTACCGACGTGCATGGGTACTGCTACGCAAAAATTCGCGGATCCTGACTGACGCCTGGGGATATTCTAAGGTAAGGGATCTAATACTAACCTGTTTCTTTCAGATTTGCTCTGATTTGCATTTGCTCTGTCCGAATCGGATCGGGAACATGTCTTTCAGAACAAATCAGAAAGGTTTCCAACTGACTGATTATGGTGCGAGTTTGGCGGTAGGAATATAATAATCCAAACCTGACAGCATTCGGAATGACTGTGCCGTACGGAACAGACTCGTATGTCACTAGGGGTTGCGTTTCTGAACGAACGATTATGATGCAGCCTTTCCAAAATCATGCTGTCTAACTCGATTCAGCAGTCAGATTCAGATTTTTGGGGCCCGTAGCGAGCTCCCCTGCACCCGAAGCCTTCCCAACTGGCCTGTGGGGGTACCAATGGGTCCCACCTTACCATCCAAGCACAGTGTTAAGGCACCAGGGGGGTGCCCGCCACAGGATGCCCGATTTTCCCCAGCCACTCCTTTCTTCAATGGGAGCCTATGCATTCGGTCGGAACATAGGCTCCCATTAAAGTCAATGGGAGTCCAACTGAAAATCATCTAGAAGCATCTGGATGCATTGTAATCGGTCGGTCGAACTCTCCCGATCCGAGTTAGTCGAAAACCAATCCCAAACCGATTTGGTGGGAATGCTTTCCTAACCTCATCGTAATCAGGCCCTTAATCATAGAAAAAGGTGCATTGTCGGGACCAGCAAGGTCCAAGTGGCTCAACCAGAGCAGGTATGTCAGAGCAGGCCCGAGCAAGCAGGGAAGCCCACTGGGGCCAAAGAAGACCTTCAAGAGGACCCATTAGCCGAAGGCACAGGAGTCGTAAGAGGACCTTGAGCAGCTCGACAAAGAATGAAGGGCCATGGTGCACAGGATGTGGTGCAGGTGAATATCTTCGCTGGAGGAGATGATTGAGGCTGGATTATTAAAGCAGCCGCGTAATTTGTCATGTAGAAATGTCATCAGCGCTGTCCCCTTTCCAGCCTAAACCTCGCCGGCTACTGAAGGGTAATCCCAAAAGTGTGCAGCATCTTTTGCTGCTACTCTTCCTTTTCCGGTTCGAAGCGGAGTAGAGAACAAAAGAGGACTTCCTCTCTACGTCTAATGCTAGAAAAACTTCCTGCCCGTAAGAGTGCTGATAGGTATGAAGTGTCTACATGACAAATTACGCAGCTGCTTTAAAAATCGTGGGGACACCATCTGACCGATAGAAACTACGCGCAATTCCTGAGAGTACTACACTATCTACAATACGCCTTGGCATCAACAATTAAGGAGGAATCGAACTTTGAATAGAAACCAGGCACCGGGTGCGGTGCTTTGAAACCAATTGCCAGCTGAAACGGACCACACATAATACAACCTGGATGAGCGTCTAACGGGATTTTGTCTACTGTGTTAACAATTTGAAAATAATACGATTGTTTGTTACCCCTGAAGAAGGGTCGAAGTAGACCCGAAATGCATTGGGTGTTCTTGAGTTTGTAAATGTTTTAATAACATCTCAATTTGAGATTGCTAGTTGTTTAAGACATATCGCGACAGTATAACTGTATACAAATCTATCCTGTTTTCATGTGTTTAAATCTTGGAGAAAAAATGAACTGAAGTGGTTCAAATACAATATTGAAAGTCACACAGTTTGATGTTGATTCTATTTTGGATTTATAATCATTTTTTTAAATATTAGGAGTACATGGTATATTGATTTTTTAGTTCTTGAAACCTTAGGGACAAGGGTTGAGCATCTCATAGACCAGGTGACTCCTGGCCTCGACAGTGTAGGGAGTGGGCACTCCCTACATGAGGTTGCTCACTAACAGACTGATTCTAATAGATTAAAGCAGGTATTAATGAAAAATGTGGTGTGATAGGCTACATTTACAGAGCATTTGCACCCTAGGATTTGCAACATTGTTGTAGGCAGCCAAAGGAATTTCCAGCACACAACTCGTACAAGTTTTGAATCGGCGTCCGTCTCCATGACAGTCCATAGCAAATGAGTGCGCACGGCTCATTCAATTAACTGTAGGACGCGTAGTTTGAAACTCCACACGCACCCGTCTCCATACGATTAAATGGCCAAGGCGTGTGCACGGCTCGGTCCACAACTGCATGCCGCGTATGCATTAAAGTCACCCACGTCGGTCAACATTGCAGTCAATGACAAAGGCGTGCGCATGGCTCGATCCATGCCTGCACAACACGTCTGCATAAAAGTCACCTGCGTCGGTTGACATTGCAGTTAATGGCCAAGGGGTGCGCACGGCTTGGTCCATGCCTGCACGACGCGTCTGCATAAAAGTCACCTGCGTCTGTTAACATTGCAGTCAATGGCCAAGGCGTGCGCACGGCTCGGTCCACAACTGTGCGATGCATCTCTGTAGAAGTCACCCGCATCGGGCATCGGTTAACATTGTTAATGGATTCCATACACGATTACTTGCCAAGGACTCAGGTGCGCACCTACTATACCACAGCATGTGCCACACTGTATCTCATGGCATGTAAGGCTGCATTGCCTGTGTGTGTATGGGGGCAACATTTGGTTTGTTGTGTGGCACTTTGGTGCAGCCACTCCCAGGCTGGGCACAGGTTCATGGGGACAGAATCCTTTGCGTGTTGTGTACATTACCACTGTGATGTGCAATTGTTCAGTTGTGGGCATGAGTCATGTACACAGTTGCAGGTTAGATATGTGTATGATATGTCACATACACCCTTAGTCCCGGGTGGGATGGTATGTACGTCACAGCGAGACCCATAGCCACAATTCTGATGTACACCCACAGTCTGTGTGCATGTTGTGTCTCAGATGCCTCTGATTCCATGTGCACAATGGGAGACAGTCTCCACATCCATGTGGTTTGGGCATCAACATTGATGTTGTGTGTGTGTCTCAGAGACATCCATGTATGGCCTGCAGAGACAACAGGGGCCACTACCTGTGGGACTCATGGTTTTTTTGTCGGGTGTACATGATACGCCATGTCATGCCAGTGTCCATGTGGCAAAACAGGGACCATGGGTTTCCGCCTGTCAAAGAGATGTTTTTCCTGGGAGACATCTTCACTTGTCACTGTGGTGTGTTTTTTGAACGTGACAGCAGTACATAGGTACTGTGACACAGCCTAATGATTTGCCATTGCACTACATGGAACATATGTACATGTGTTGACTTGAGATGTGATATGATGGGCATGAAGGTGACATATGTGTCCATAACCAACAGCACACACCTCAATTCATTGTGTATTGGCATGATGTATCATGTGATATTTTGCTTGGCGTTAGCCACATTGGTGGATAAATATACAATCTTCCTTTGCCCATCTCTGTACTCTGTACTGCAAGGCACCAGCTGTCCATAGAACGTTCCCAGACCTTGAAACCATGTCGGTACCGCTTCACCAGGCCACTGATTGAGGACTTGGCGGAGCAGTTGGCGCCACATCTGCTACCTGGCCGGACATACCCTACAGCACTGACCCCACAGGTGAAGGTAATGGCAGCCCTGCGATTCTTTGCTACCGATACCTTTAAGTACACTGTGGCTACTGCTGGTGATATGTCACGAACTATGTTCAGTCGTGTGCTTCGCGATGTTTTGGAGGGTTGTTGCATTTCCTTGACCTGTACATCAAGTTTCCAAGCCCAGGTCAACTCACTGACATTGAGCCTTCTTTTTATACACTGGGGAGGATGCCGAACGTCATCGGATCTATTTATGGTACACATGTGGCCCTGGTACCACCACAGGCACATGAGCAGACATACCGGAACAGGAAACATTTCCACTCCAGCAATGCTTTGGTGGTATGTCTAGAGGACATGTGTATCACACATGTGTGTTGTCGCTTCCCCGGTTCTGCGCATGATGCCTACATCATGAGGAGTAGTCCCCTTGCGACAATGATGTCACAGATGCCAAACCAGCGTGACTGGCTTGTCTTTGTGAACTGACTGTTTACCATTGTGTGTGTTTGACAATGTTTTATTCCACCCTTTTTCAAAACTCATCTAATGTGCAATTGTTTGCATGTAGGTGAATCCGGATACCCCAACATGCCGTGAATGTGAGTTTACAGGGTTCTTATGTCATTGTATTGAGTAAGCCTGAAATGTGTTAGTGCTGCTCAGCTGCTGTTTGAGTGTGTCTGTGTGGTACTTGACTGGATGCATGCAGTGATGTGTCCTTTCAGATAGTTTGTACTCCACAATAGTGTCAACATGCTAACTTGTTTCTGTGTAGGTTTATTGTGACATGTTTTGTGCATGTGTATTGCATTTCTATCCTGTTCTGCTGTGCTTTTAACTGTGTCTTATGTCTGTGCTTCACAGAGTACTTTGCCTGTTTGGTCCACTCTGACCCCCAAAACCCAGAATCCAATCCCAGGATGGGAGTCGTCAATTCCCATCAAGTGATGTACCACACACCCCTGAACCTCAATTCTTCGACACTTTATGACCGTGTAGCCACTGTCACGTGGAATTAGCTTGCAACTGTTGTGGAATAAACATGTTGCTGATGTGTAATGAACCTGTGCTTCACTTAGTTATGTGCCTTGTCTGTATTCACACATCTGACTAACATTTGATTACCTCACCTGTGAGCTCATTACCACTGACTGTGGATAGGTGTGGTCTCTATGCATTCCACTGTATTTCTGGTCAACATCTTTGTAGGCGATGAGTTACATGGCCATGGTGAGTATGTGTTGTGGTGCCCTAGTGGTGTTTCTCCCTCATATGTGTCACATCGCCATGATTCACATAACGATAATCACATTGCAGTAGTAGTTAGCATGCACTGTGTTCTTTAGCAGATCATCATCTCCATGACACATACTAAGTTCGAATCACAAGAGATGCAAGTATAGTGTAATAGTGAGTTTATTTACATACATGTCTGAAGATAGTGCACATGATTGTGGGTTCTGTACATTAGGTTTGGACTCCAAAGTGCACAGATGAGTTTGAAGTCTTGGTAGCTGAAATATCCAGAGTAAAGGCCACAGTCATCTGCTACATTAGGCCAACATGAACCCTTCATGTCATGTGGACGAATTGGGTTATATGCAACAAGGTGAATGGTTTGCACACAAAGAACGAATTCCAGAACAGGTTTTCTGTTCCCGGTGGGATGTGCATGGCCATCTGTGTCTCACTTGTCCTTCTTCGGACGACCCCTCTTCTTCTTCAGAGGGGGATCCTCAGGTGCAGGCGTCTGCGGTGCAGAGGACTCTCCACCAGAGTCATCCTCCCTCCCTTTGGCATTTGCAGATCTTGCAGCAACAGATGTTGTGGGCACACAGGGAGGTGTGGACATGTTGGTGCTGATCTGGCAGAGGCATGTCATTATGTCCCTATGCACCGCAGTACGTCCATCCCACTTGCACTCCATGCAAGCATGATGGGCAGCCTGCTCCTGTTGAATGTCCTTGAGGATCCCCACTACCTGGCCGAATCTTCTGGTTCTATCCTGGTACGCATCTATGATGCGTAGCAGTTTGGGGTCATCATGCAGTCCAGATCCCTCTGCAAGCCGAGAACTCTGCCTACCACTCCTCCCACCACCGCTTGCCACATGGGCAGGACCTGCGGTGGCACGCACAGGTGACCCTGGGCCCCCTTGGGTATTGTTACTGGTGGTGTTGTCCATAGCTTCCTGGGTGGCTGGTGTCCCTGTGCTGTTGGAATTCTGTGTCCTTGGTCTGTCAGTGTTGGTGGGGGTGCTCTGTCTGTTGCCAGCTGTTTGATGCGGGGGTGCAGGGGGTGCAGATGTTTGTACTGTTGGTGCCGCATGATGACTCACACCAGAGGTGCCAGGTTGTTCTTCGTCATCCGAAGAGGACAGAGACTGATCCACACCAGAGAGCTCAGGGTGCACTGGAGTCTGGTACAGGGACTCCTCTTCATTTACTGCTGTGTCCCCAGCATCACCTGCGTTTGGAAGAGACACAAAATTTAAGTTATGTTTCTACAGGCATCAATGGTTCACATACATGACGTTTGCAACTGTACGTCAGGATGCATGCCTGTACACTGCATTGTCCTAAGTTATCACAGACGGAGATTGATATTGTTGTGGCACATTGTTCAGGCAACATGAAGCATTTCAATATGCATGTCGAAGTATGTGCATGACCAGCTCATGTATAGATTTGATTTGACTGTACATGGCCATTGCTACTCAAGGGCCATCACGTGGCTGACACAGGTGTGTCATCCCTATTCACATTTGACGTTTGATGGGGACATACGTGCAATTCCACTTAGGATTAATTGCAATATTGGAGCATGTGTGGTAGCAGTTTGGGCTAGTCTTTGTGCATCACATTGGTGTGTTGGTACAACATGGTCACAGTCCGGTATCCCTGAGATGTCTGGGGAGAATCTGTTTTCTTTTTCAGGGTTCCTAGTTCCCATCTCATTTCATAGAAGCGATGATGTCACCATAGCTAATGATGCTGGTGCAGAGTTTTGTACGTGCAAAAGTGATTTATCTTGTCAATGTTCTCCATGGTGATATGGATTTAGCACGGCAGCTCTCGGGCTTTTCCATGCTCATGAAAGTGATGGCCAGTGTTGTGTGTGTTGCGGTTTTGCTGCTGTGAGTAGCATGTCTCCTCCAATTCAGTCCAGGTTAGACCTTGTGTCTACAGTGTCTATGACAGTGAGTGGTGTGTTGTGTGAAGGAAGCATATGTTGCAGAACGATGTAGGAGTAGAATGCAGCTCACAACAGCACCTAGTGTGAATGAGACCATGCTACAGTGTCAGCTATATTGGTGTGTCAATTCCATTCACTGTCAGGTGTCCCCTGTCAATGATGTATGTGTGAGTTCCTGTGTGGTTTGTGCTATGTACTATTTATGGACCTCCACACTTGTCATCTGCAAGACACACCTTCACAGCCAAGGCAGGGGGCACCCCTGGACACTGCATCCCCAGACAGTGAGTTCAAACGTACGTTTGCAATGGCTGTGAGTGCGAACGTGTTTGGGTTGGCCAGTGCATATGTGTGACTTGCAGCCACATCATTTATCAGGCCCATGTACCCGCCATCTTGCCCGGGTATTTACATTCTGAATGACTGGTACAACATGTGCAATGTGTTTTAGCAGAGAAGGTGTGTATGGCCAGCATCGGTGGTATTTGTTTTAAATCAGGACCTCCTTCTCACTCAGGCCTATTATCGCATCATGAAGCGTGCCACCATTGCAGTGGGTGCAGGTTATCTTTCAGGATGTCAGGCAGTGTTGTCCTGTTCCTTGTTGGTGCACAGTTCCCAGCAGGGCCTTGTGCTCCCCACAACAGATCCCAGTGTCGGACATCTTGTCAGTCCATTTCAACTCCCTGTGAGGTGAACATGGTTCAGTGTGAGCTTGCTGGGCCATGTAGTTGGGTGAGGATTGTCTGGGACTCCAACTTCCATCATGCTCTTGGCTACACCCCCCCTTTCCCAGCATGCCCATACTTCCCTCCTTTTGACTCTGCTTCCCTGTGAGGGAATGTACCTTTGATGACAAGATAGCTGGCAGAGCTGTCCTGTTGTTTGTTGGTGCACAGTTCCCAGCAGGGTCTTGTGCTCCCCACAACAGAGCCCAGTGTCAGACACCTTGTCAGTCAATTTCCACTCCCTGTGAGGTGAGCATGGTTCAGTGTGAGCTTGCTGGGCCATGTAGCTGGGTGAGGATTGTCTGTGACTGCAAATCCTATCATGCTCTTGGCTACACTCCCCTTCCCATTATGCCCATACTTCCCTCCTTTTGACTCTGCTTTCCTGTGAGGGAGTGTACCTGTGCTGACAAGATGGCTGAAAGTGCTGTCTTGTTGTTTGTTGGTGTAGAGTTCCCAGCAGGAACTTGTGCTCCTCACAACAGAGCCCAGTGTCAGATATCTTGTCAGTCCATTTCCACTCCCTGTGAGGTGAGCATGGTTCAGTGTGAGCCTGCTGGGCCATGGAGCTGGGTGAGGATTGTGTGTGACTGCAACTCCCATCATGCTCTTGGCCCCCCTTCCCAGCATGCCCATACTTTCCTCCTTTTTATTCTGCTTCCCTGTGAGCGTGTGTGCCTGTGCTGACAAGATGGCTGACAGTGCAGTCCTGGTGTTTGTTTGGCTACAAGTCCAAAAAGAGCCCCTTTGCTGCACAGTGTAAAACCCAGTGTGGTGGATCTTTGGGTGATTTTCGTGTGAGGCAATGCATTATCCCCGGTGAGTTGTGTGGAGTTTGTGTTGAGGGGTGTGTGTGAGAAAACATGCTGATAAGTATGGTCAGAGCTGTCAGTCCTCCTTCCCACCCAGCCAGACATCCCACCATGAAACGTGCTTCCGTTGTAGGGCGTGCAAGTTGACTTTTAAGATGTCAGGCAGTGGTGTCCTGCTTCAGGTTTGAGCACAACCCCTGCCAGGGCCTTGTGCTCCCTACAGCAGAACCCAGTGTCAGCCATCTTGTCAGTTATTTTCCACTCCCTGTGATGTCAGCATGGTTCAGAAAGGTCTTGATGTGACAATTGGGAGGGGGAGCATTCTCTGTGACTACAAACCCCATCATGCTCTTGGCTACGCTCACTTCAGCAGCATACCCACTATCCCTTCCTGTCAGTCAGCTTGCACTGTGAGGTAATGTTTGTGGTGGCAAAATGACTTACAGTGTTTATTTAGATCTCTGCCACTGCCTAGCTCTATCTGTTGGTAGGTCTGTACATGTCATGACACAGTTACAAATCACTATGAGATGGCAGGTATTGTGTTTGTCTGACTAGCATACACATCTTGGGATGATTATCTTTTGGTTACTGTGACTTTGCTAACGGTGCATGGTTTCACTGTTCCCTTGACAGTGATGTGTGTATTGCCACACAATATTGAGCATATTGGTTGTGTACTCACCAGGCTCTGGTATGTCTGCTAGACCATGGACGCTCTCTGGTGGTAGGATGTCCTGCAACTTCTCCTCCCAGGACCTAAAGTATACTGGTTTGGCAGGAGGGCCAAAGCCAGTGCGCTGACTCAAGGCGTGATCCTTCTTGAGGAGCTTATTGACCCTCCTGCGGACATCATGCCACCTGTTCAGGATGTCATCCTTTGTGCGCAACGTTGGTGCTTGTGCGTTGACCTTGTCCACAATCCTCGCCCACATCTTTGTTTTCTGTGACATGAGGGCCCTTTGGACCAATGTACCAAACAAATGTGGCTCTACTCTGAGGATTTAATCTACTAGGAATTCTAACTCACTATCTGTGAACTTTGGATTCTTCTTTGGGGGCATAGTGATGGGTGGTGATGGGGAGTGATGTGTGTGTGAGGGTGCAAATGAGGGTGGGTGAGTTTTAGTTTTGGTGGGTGTATGCGAGTGTGCTATTAGAGAGGTGCTAATGGTGTGAAGGTTGTGTGATGGGTGAGTTGTGAATGTCTGTGGTTGCTGTCTGATGGTGTTCTCTGCTGGCTGATATGTTGGATTTGCAAAGGATCGTGGTAGTGATTTTTGGCCTTTATATAGGTGGAGTTGCGGGTATGTCTTTTTTCCAAGTTAAAAAAAATATATTTATTGACTTTGTCATTGCTTGTTTGGTCCTTTTTTTGTGTTTTTTCCTTTGTGTTTTTTAGGCATGAAGGAGACGTTCTTCTGACCGAGTCGGATGCTGTTGTTGGCTCGTGCGCGCTACTCCGAGTCTTTTTCATGCTGACTTTCTTCTGTGTTTCATACGCATCGGTTGCGGAGATCTCTATTGCTTCAGGTCCCTGTTTGCTGTGAGTGTTGGTCATGCGGCTTGAGCTCCGTGCAAGTCGGTCTGGTTTCACATGCATTGCATCGTACTGCGCGGGTCGGACATCGCGGGTATGTGTCGGTCGTGTTCATTCCTGGTGTGTGTCGGTCGGTGCGAATAGTGCCAGTTTCCCGGCGAATCACTGGTTTCCGTACGGCTCAGTCATACGGCTTGTATTCCGTACGGGTTGGTTGTACGTTACGGGCGTTGCATCGTACTACACGGGTCGTACGGCCCTTGTACGTGTCGGTCAGACTCCGTTCCTGGTCCGTGACGGTCGGTTCAATTTCCAAACGGAATCGGACTCGGCCCCATAGTTGATTAGTGTTTGTTAAAAATGGAATGGGACAAATACAAAAATATGACTGTCATTGAGCATAGCTAATCATGGCTTCAACATATCAATGTGCATATTCATGTTTTCAAGTCTAATTATATGTGCTTGTGTTCAATGAGCTAAATAAATATGCCTGCTCTAGAATATAATGTTAATAGTCATTATCATTGCTTTGTGTGCATCTCTTGAATGTTCTCTTAAAAGTAGGTCAAGACACCCTAATATTTATAGGTTTTAACAGCAAATGTTAAATAGAAAGTACTTTTATACTGTACATTGAACAGTTCTTTTGATTGTTTGTTAACAGAAGTATGGCCCACACAGGCAAAGTAGATATATCCATCTATGTCCACCCACGAGCAAGCACAGTGAAAAAATAGTTATCTGCTTATGGCTGTGTAGAGGTACGCTTCCTGATAGCAACATCGATGAACTTGCTT
The DNA here is from genome assembly GCF_964263255.1 of Lissotriton vulgaris. Classification (NCBI taxonomy): domain Eukaryota; kingdom Metazoa; phylum Chordata; class Amphibia; order Caudata; family Salamandridae; genus Lissotriton; species Lissotriton vulgaris. Next base: position 818,644,977 of record NC_141695.1, on the reverse strand, counting down.
GACTCAAAAGATGGCTGTCTTGATGAGAAATAGAAAAACACAAGGAGGCTGTCATGTGAAGGTCAGACTTACACTTGAAAAGGATTTATCATTGCCTGCTACAGTCAATAATAATATAAGAAAAAGAGAGTTTTTAAGTAGAAAACATGCATGAGATAAATGATTGACTGGCAAAAAAGTGTGATGTCTAGGTGCACATTTCTGATATGAAATAATCCATCATCCATTGCAATGGAACAACGCCCCAGTAGGCAGAGAGATACAGCCCATTTGGTGTACCATCATGAGGTGAGACAGTTATTATCCAAGATGTGACTGACAAAGTCTAAACCAATGCTGAAATGGACTGACTTAAAGAAATATTTTTGGATACTGTACACGATAGGTCTTGTAGACAGTTGCACTGTCAAGGCCTAAAAATGACTGCCACTATTAATTTCATTAGCCATGTTTTGTTATCTAATAATATAATATAATCCACATTTGTAAAGCGCGAACAATCACCCGTAAGGGTCTCTAGGCGCTGGGGGCCATCGGGAAGATTAAGCAAGATATTTCCCATGGAGCTGGGCTAACCTGCCGCCGGAGCCGGGGATCGAACCGTGATCCCCAGATTCCAGCGTCAGTCGCCCTGGCCGCGGCGCCACACTTCTCCCCTAAATGGATCTCATTTGTCAAAATATATATTTTACCCATTATTTTGGAATCCAAATATGTGCACTGATATTCTATAGTTTAGGAATATCTAAGCGGATCTCTAATGACGGCGAACCATTCAAATAAGGCAACATAATTTAGATGTCTATTTGCTGTGCTATTCCGTAGAGTCAATTGTGCCACAAGGTATATTTTGAATGGCATCCTTAATAGTCCCTTTTTATTTGCATAAAGTGTTCTTACACTGTTGCTGTGCCAGGTTCGCTGAATTACTTTAACACCAGATGTCCCTTCCAGAGGATCAAAACCATTTGCGGCTGAACATTCATAGGGTCACACTCAACACGTGAAACCAACGAAATGGAATAAAAAGGGGTTACTCACCAAATTCATTACTGCATTGACTTCATTGTAGCTGTCCAGGGCATCTGATAAAATCTTATTAAGTGACGTCCATCCCGAAACTGGGAAGTATTTGGGCTCTCCAATGCCAAGTGAAAAGTGACAGTAAATATTTGGCTGAGCAAAGAGGACTGCATCTGGCATATCCTAGAAAATAAAAGAATAATTAAATCCTGTAATGAGAAGGAATTATGACTGACAATATTTGAATATTAGCTGCATTGTCCACTGAATGGGTGCAAGTTCATCCTAAGTGACATAATGAAGAAGTTACTTACCTTCGGTAATGCCTTATCTGGTAGAGACAGTATCTAGCCACAGAATCCCTACCTTTGAAATTCCCAGGTGTAGGAAAGTAGGATCTTCCTTTTATGGTTACCCCCAATTTATGCCTGGTGTCAGCATGTTTTGACTGTAGTTTGCTGGGATCCTGCCCACCAGGACCCCAAAGGGCGTGGCAAGGCAGCCAACCCCGATGGCTGCGCTGCACTGAAGCCCAGTTAGACTCACCCAGCAAAATGCTTTCTGTAGCTTAAATAACAACTGCAGTCGCCACCTGAACTCGATCCTGCTACCCCCACAAGACGAAGAAGGCTCGGAGAGGTTGAGGACTCAGTGAAATGCCAACAAACAGACTTTAGCTGACATAACCTCAGCGTGCCTCGGTTCCTTGCTGGGACCAGCGTATGTGCGTGAGGCTTGCACCACTCCCGGAGGCCCCGCGGTGATAGGGACTGCGGGAAAGCCAGGGAGGGAACCAATCCGGCTACCAGGGGAATGGACGTGGCACCCTAGTGCCTGCCACCGGCGAGCTACATTCCTCACTGCTGAACCTGGAGCACGACGCCCAGTGAACATTGCAGGGAGAACTAGGTGACATGTGGAGGGCCTCTTGGTTTGGACGGTGAGGAAGTGCTATACGGCCACCATCTTCCGGGAACCAGGCACCGTGGGGGAATTGCTGGATTTGCAACGGCCCAACCCCCTTGATTTATCCCTGAAACGAGCACTTGCTGGCCTAATTGACGCAACCTCTCGGGACTACCATAAGATTGTGTTTCCCAGCTCTGCTTTGTTCACTGTGGTTGCTCCATCGTCTGCCGCTTGTTACCACTGTACAAGATTGCCTTCTAAACCAGCTGCCCCTGGGTATTCTACTTGCTCAGCCATACGTACTTGACACTGGATGGGAATCTTTTGGCCCAGCTACCCCACCGGCTACACTATTAACACCTGCCTTGGCTCCCCCTTCCATGCATGCAGGATTTAGATTGCTCCTGGATGCTGTGCATCAAAATAGACGTCTCGGAGTCCCAGACCCTGCTCATTCTTAACATTTATATTCATATTCACCCGCATCCAAACAAAAAGAAGTCAAGAATTGAACAATTAATCACCTCATTAACAACATTAAAACTCGCCTATCCAGATGCTAAAACCTTCCTGTCGGGCGACTTTAATATAAATCTACAATGTGCCAGGAGTAAGGGTAAATCGGAGGCCACACCAGTCCCAAAACGTTAGCACACATCTGGCAAAAAATGTGCAGCCCGCTTGAAAGACCTTTCAATGTGTGTGCACAATGGCCAATGTCTGACTGATTGGCCCACAGCATACACCAGGGTTACACAAAAAACACGCTCTACTATTGATTACACCTTTACTGATTACGACCTCCTCCCTTACATCGCAAACTTCCAGATAAAAGACAGGGCGGAAAGTGATCATCAGCCGCAATCTTTACTTTATTAAAATCTTTCACAACTCCTGAGAAAGCATAGGCTTTATCGACCTTAACACAATGTTATAACTTAAAACGACTCCACTGGAATAAGGACAACATTGAGGATATTACAAGTACCTACACTAGTCTTTTGGAAAGACCCAACTCTGAATCATTAACCATAGAAGCTTGGGAGTGTTTTATCTATGATGTTAATAAGAAATTCTCTAAAAAAAGCCCACGCCCACAAAGCAGGATACGTAGAAGGGGCAGCCTGGTTCAATAATAGCCTGAGGAAACAAAAACAACAACTAAATAAATACCTCAGACAACTACGATCTCAGGGACCAGAATGCCACCAGGAGCTCCTGCTTTTACTCTCAAAAACAAGAAAAAAGTTAAAAAAGGATATAAAATGTACCAAAAAGGAACATCAAGAACAAATTTGGGCGAAACTCCTTTATGCTTGTAAATTAGGGCACTCCAAGCTCTTTTGGGAACAAATCAACCAACTAACCAATGGCCAGAACCAACATCATAATTCGGATGTATTGGAGGCCACATGGAGAGCTCATATCGAACTCCTATACAATGAAACTACACCCCAATCGATCCCAAATTGCAGATTACCAAAGGGGAAGGAGGCTGGAGGTTGAGGTAAAGTCAATGATACCATGAACCATGAATGCCCGATGATTTTGTGTTGTTTCCGGAAATCCAAGTTCTGAAAATTATAAAAAATCTAAAAACCGAGGGAGCTCCAGGTCCGAACGGACTACTAAACGCTCTGTTTCGGCATGAACCCCCATTCTGGTCTCAAGTCCTGACTCCTCTTTTTTCCAAAGTTACAGCTCATAGTTTGATCCCTGAGTCCTAGGGAGGAAGCATCTTTAATCCAATCTATAAGTCGGGCTCCTGTTCAGATCCCTCCAACTATAGGTTGATTGCGCTGATAGATGTGGAGGAAACAATTTATGCATCTAATCTCCTGGTACAGTTAGAGGATTGGGCCTGTCAAACAGACCTAATACCGTCTACGCAAACTGGATTTTGGGCTGGGATGGGCACCCTTACGAACATCTCTGCTGTTACTTTTTTAGCCAATCAAGCCTTTGCAAAACAAGACCGTTGTATGCCTGCTTCGTAGACCTGAAAGCGGCTTTCGATAAAGTTCCAAGAGCTTCTCTATGGGTAAAAATGAAAGCTTGGGGGGTCCCGCCCAGGCTCCTGGATGCCATTATCAATCTGTACTCCCATACGTGGGTTCAAATCAAGAAAGGAGATGGGTCCAGCGTAACCGGTAAGATTCCAACATCAAATGGGTTCAAACAAGGTTGCGTGTTAGCAACGTGCCTGTTTAACATTTATACATTTATACGTCAGATCTCGACAAGTGCCTCCAGTCCATCCCAGCTGACCCCCAAAATTCGGGAAAAATACAGACACCGTGCCTCCAATATGCATATGAGATTGTATTGATATCACAAACACCAGTTGGCCTGCAGAAATGTATCACAGGACTAGGAGCCTATACTACTTTAAACCATCTTACGATCAATCATCAAAAGACAAAAGTCATGTGTTTTTTCCAAACAAAATAAAACATTGAACAGGCACTCCTTTTCCTGGAAATTGGGTGAACAATCACTGGCCCGTATTACCTCCTATACATATCTAGGCTTCTTGCTTGATGGCAAGCTCAATTTTAAGATTAATGTGGAACAATGACGCACAAAAGCAAAACAACTGTTATTTGCCTTTAAAATCCTGAAGAAAAAGCTTATAAATTGCTCGACCGGTCATCTGCTAAAAGTGATCTCCGCAAAATTCCTACCTTCCATCTCGTATGGCTCAGAAATCCTGAATACTAAAGATGCTACTATAATAAATACAGCACAATCTACATTATTCAAAAGACTGTTTTTAATACAGCTACATATTTCACAGGAATAAATCAATTTAGAATTTGGATTAAAAAATCAGATCATGGCCTTATTAAAGTATTATTGGAGGATGAGGGAGTCAGAAGACAACAACCTAGCCCACCGTTGTTGGGTTGAGATTAAAAATCAAGCAAAACTAGCTAATTCGACCACGAAAATCCTTGTCCCATTCCATCTAGAGGAGGCTTGGTTAACACCAGTAACGTACTCTGGTCTCAAAAGCGTCGTGAACACCACAATCAAGCGGATCTCTCTGTTAACTGATAAAATGAACTTCACAAAAAAGTCATGCTTGGGCTGTGATGCAGGCCTACCAGAGGATAAAGTCGCAACAGTATCTGATCGAACACCTCTCCTACCATAAAAAACATTACCTGTTGTTGCTACGTATGGGATCATTACCCTCAAAGGATTTGACCCCAAAATAGAAAACTAAAGGTCCATCTAAGGAATGCCGCCTCTGTCATCAAAGGGAGGAGTTACTATTACACTTACTATGCACATGCCTTTTCTTACTGAATACCCGTAAATCCATTCTTTGGAAGTTTTTTAGGAATGAACAAATAAGAACTTGCAGAGCTGCAGTCATCAGGTATCTTGGAAGCCTTTCGATTCCCCTCTCCTGTAGTGCCATAAAACTCTGGAAAATAGCAGCAAAGGAATTAGGAAAAATTGATTTAAGCCAAGCAGCTAACAAATAACCTACTGGCCGGCATTTTTTAAAATGAATTGTATTACTTGTCAGCTTTGTAACTGTGGTCACGACCCTAAGGGCTTTTTTTCTTTCTCATGTTTAAAAAAAAAAAAAAATGCTCATTTAATGTATTGCGGTTTATGATGGTTTGCCATCCTTTTACGATTTTTAACAAATCAATAAAGGTATATTTGACTGACTGACTGCAGGGCGGAATGGGCCGTAAGGACCCCAAGCAAAGATTGCTAATATTCGAGAAGCCTGCTGAGAAAGCACAAGAGCTCAACACAAACAGGGCGGAGGGGGGTCAGGACACAATCTTCACTCTTGGCAGAATTGGGAGCCGGATTCAGAGCACTGGAAAGCAGGTTTGACACGCTTAAAAAGCGACTGGATACCTTGGGAGCCAAAATCGACGTCCACGATCGACGACTGGACACGGTGGAAGGGAGGGTGTCCGACCTTGAAGACGGAGTTGCACAATCTACTAAACGCTTGGGGCATATGGAAAAACTCCTAAAATACGTTGCTATCAAGAAAGAAAACTTAAAATTGCGCAGTAGGCGCAACAATCTATTCATTCTCGGGGTATCCGATTCCACAAACACTGGCCACATGGACCTTTTTATAGAAACGTTGCTCACTAACATCTTTGGGAAAGACGATTTCACCACTGTACTTGTTGCAGAGCGCGCTCACCACTCTCTGGGCCCACGTCCCCATCCTGGCTGCCCGCCAAGACCCAATATTGCAAGAATAATGAACTTCTGCGACAGGCACACAGCTCTCCTTCTCGCCCGGGAACATGGTGAGACCATCTGGAAGGGCTCAACAGTTGCACTGTATCTAGACTTCACCGCAATGGTGCAAGAAGCACGGCGAAAGTACAATGGCGTTAAGGCAACTCCGCAGAAATTAGGTCTTCGATATGGACTGTTATTGCCTGCGAGTAGATATCGATAGCCAATCTCACATCTTAGAGTCCCCTACTGTGGTGCTGGAATTCTGTAGGACCTACAAGATCAGCAATAGCCAGAAGAAAGAGGCTGGGTTTGACTCCCCCCCCCCCCGCCCCTACATAATGGCTTGGTTGCCAGAATTGATCTCTTCTCCACGGAATAACTTTATCAACTCGTCCAGGACTGCAGTTGTTTCTAGGCTAGAACTTTTCATGAATGCTTAGACAGAATATGAATAACTGATCATTACTTTACATCGCTGGGAGCTGCCGGGGCGTTTCCTCTCCCCAGAGTGTTTATCATGCTACTGGTTTTCCTGATAATAATGCATAATACTGTACATTTCCATTCACAACTCGGATATTTACTGGATGCATTTGGTTATGGTTTGAGGGCGTTGGTTCATGAGGACGGCGGGCGTGAGGTTGGGTGGGGGTGGGGGAAGGGGAATATTCACAGATTTGTTTCTCTGATTATTGTTCTCAGAATGCTTGTTGCTATGTTGAAATTTATTTTTCCACTAATGTAATACTTTTTCAAATAGATTGTTAGAATGACATTGTTACTTGACTTACCCGACCGATCTTGCCTGTCGTTGATTAATTGGAATGTTAGAGGCCTCAACAACAACAGAAAAGGGAAACATGTACTCCAATACCTACAAAGACATCACACAGATGTGGCGTTTTTACTGGAAACTCACCTCCCGAAATCCACTGACACCCATTTAGCAGCCAGCTGGGGCCTACTACGCTATTTTTTAAATTACAGCTCATATGCCCGGGGTACAGCAATACTGATCCACAAGCGACTCCCCTTTCACTTGCACAAAGAGAAGTGTGGCTCAATGGTTAGAAGGGCAGACCCTGATGCAGAGGTCTGGCCCGGGACCAGGGTTCAATTCCCGCCTCGGCGGCTCTTGGACTCAATCTCCCCGGACCTGATCATTCTCGCCTCGGTGCCTAGTCTAATCATGGGTCCCACTCTGTGACTCTGGGCAATAGCTTGCTTAATCTCCACAACGGCCCTAGCAGCGCTTGGATGCCTGGCTTCACCTTGGGGGTGCCCTGGAGTGGACATCTCACAGGAAAGCCAGGAAGGGTTCCACAGCGGTATGAATACAGTGCTATGAGACCTCAGGGTAGAAGTGCGCTATATAAATGCAAACACACACAAAGCCCATTGTGACGGAGACGGCCGCCACACCATAGTAAGAGGAAAACTGATGGGCCACAACGTTACATTAGTATGCCTATATGCCCCTAATACTGACAGTCCTGAATACTTTCACAAGCTCCATTCTTTGGTTCTCCACATGGGCTCTGATCTCATATTAATGGGTGGGGATTATAATCTGTTGCTTCACCCTACATTAGATAGTTCTTCTGCCTCCCCAGACACCAAACCACGTGCAGGATGTGCTCTCATAGAAATGTGTGACTCACTGACCTATTTTTCATTTGGGAACAAGGCAATCCTACAGCTCACACTTACACGCATTACTCGGCAAAATACAGTACATGGACCAGGTTGGACTACTGGTTATGCTCCCCGGGCATAGCCACATGGTATAAGACCACCAAGACGCTCCCTAGAACATATTTAGATCACTCTCCGGTGGTGTTACAGGTTAGCGTCCCCAAGCTGGAAGGGCACGAGCGACAGTGGCGTTTCCCGGGCAGGGCCCTGAATGATGACTTGTTCCACGCCGAGATTTGAGAGGCAATAGTTGAATATTTTGAATTAAACACTGGATCGTTAGATACCTGGGTAGTACTTTGGGAGGCCTTTAAGGCTTACATCAGGGGAGTAAGCATTGCCAAGCATGCCGGACTATTGAAAGATCTCAGGGTGCCTCTGGCCTGCCTCGAGCAGCAATTGGATGCCATAGACTAAGTGCAACTTCACTCCCCACATCCCAATGGTGCCGGGTGACGACTAGCACTGCTCACTGAATTCCGAGAGCCAGCCAAGAGGGAAATTCACTTCTTGAGTAAATTTGCATCCGCCCGCCATTATAGAGAACGGGGGGAGGCTAGGACGCACCTTTGCGCATCTGTTGAGTCCCCCTTATGGGAAATTCTATATTACAAACTCAAATCGATGTCAGGACAACTCCTTACTGATACTGCTGAAATCCGGGATGAATTCTTGGGATTCTATGGCACACTTTACACATCCAAAATCAGTCATAATACCACCGAACAGGAAGAATATTTTTTCCAAAATTGCCCTGGTACATCTAGAAAAATACATGCAAGACTTCCTGGCTGAACCCTTCTCCTCCGACAAGATACTCAGTGTAATTGAGGTGCTGAACCGATCCACTGCACCAGGCCTTGATGGTTTCACTGGTGACTTTTACAAATCCTATAAGGACTTACTGGCTCCCAGATTGCTTGAGGTTTACAATGAGGAGCTAGAGTGGAATGAGATACTGCCCTCTCTTCGAGAGCTGTACTTGTATTACTAACAAAGCCTGGGAAGGATCCTCTGCTCTGTGGCTCATACAGACCGCTGTCTCTGTTAAATTTATATTATAAAATCCTAGCTAAGATGATAGCGTTGCGGTTCTCTTTATTACTTGACAGAATAATCTCCACCGCTCAGTCTGGGTTTGTGCCCCATAGGTCTACCTTCCTGAATTTAAGAACACTTCTTGTGGTATTGCACAGAATTAGTCCGGAGATCCAAGCTGCTGCCATTCTCCTAGACCCCGAGAAGGCCTTTGATTCCCTGAAGTGGCCTTTTTTTCTGTTATGCGCAGGATGTGAATGCCCATGGGATTTATTAAACTTACTGATCTCTAGTATCATGGCCCGACAGCCAGGATCCGCCTAAATGGCGCTCTCTCTCTCTCTCTCTCTCTCTCTCTCTCTCTCTCTCTCTCTCTCTCTCTCCCCCCCCCCCCCCCTCCCAGGCAGGGCTTTCCATTATCACCGCTTCTGTTTATTCTGGCAATGGACCCCCTCGTCCGGCATTTTCAGGAGCGGCACCTGCAGAGAGAGCGGCAGTTTCTCTCTGGTCCCCTGGCTGGTTTCTTTATATGCGTATGATGTCATTCTGTACGTTTGGGACATGCAGGCAAACCTTGAACCCCTAATAAGAGAAAATATTAGGTTCGGGTGCTTTTCGGGTTTGGGGATAAATCGGCACAAATCAGTTATATTTCCTCTCAACACAAGCATCACACACTGGCACTGTGAGTTTCCCCTGGAGTGGTGCGATGGCTCGACAAAATATCTAGCAATACATATACTCTTAGAAACTGCCCAAATACTCCAACTAAATTATGACCAGGCGCTGCATAAGCATAAGTCACAGGTTGAAAAATGGTTACGACTTCCCCTTCTGATTGCTGGCCGTGTTGCTTTAATAAAAATGGTTATCCACCCCAGATTTCTCTACCTGTTTAATATTATTCCTATACCGCTTCCCAACAGTTTCTTCTCGACATTACGCACTCACCTCATGAGGTTTACCTCGGGTGGCAAGTGACCTAGGGCCGGTTGGATGGTTATGACACTTACTTACGGTAGAGGCGGATTTGGGGCACCCGACCTTCAGTTATATTATTTAGTCGCACACTGCAGTTACGCACACTCTTGGTTCCATCCTGACACCAGAATCCAGTACCTATGACCTGAGGCTGACTGAGTCCTTCCTGGCTCCCTAAACACGGTCCAGCCTCAGGGTTTACCCCGAGACCCAAAAGAAATACAATCTGTTTCGACCACCAGCTGGGCCTGGAAAAAACTGATTAGAATTATGAAGGCCCGCATACTATATTCTCCTGGTCTCCCGATTATTCATAAAAGTTGGATCCCAATCACTGGCAAAAAACTGGTGCAAAAAACGGTCTCCAAATATGACATAGGTAAATTTGGGGTTTTATTCACTGGTGGGCAGGTTTTCTCTATATCAGAGGAAGAGAAATTCAGTGAGGTCATGTTCATGGACAAGTTCCTTCTTAATCGGTTATGTTTAGCGATGCAGACGCTGCTACCGGGATTCCCACTTTAGCCTGAACCATTTGCACCACTCTCCGTAGTTATTGAGTACAATGGGGGAGAACATCTCACTTCCAAACTATATAGAGCAAGTGCAGACACCATTTCAGTGGACAATACCAAAATTCGGGAGAAATGGAAGGTTGATCTGGGACAACCGATCCTAGATGACCAATAGGACTGCATGCTGTATGCAGACAAAGGAAATCTCCTTACACAGTGGCATAAACTTATACACTTTAAATTTTTAGGGAGACTCTATATTACTCCAGAGAACATACATGAGATAGACCCAATCAGACCCCACTTTTGTTTAAAATGCGGGGCCCCGCATGCAGTTTTTGCGCATCTCACATGGAATTGCGATAAAATCAAAACAAACTGGGCAGAAATATTTTGAACATTGGGAGACATCGTGGAGATGGACATTACACCCACACCGGCGGTCACATTGATGGGTTATGTGGTTAACTTTCCGAAGGGGATCTGTAAATTTATTGCCTTGGGGTTATTGTTGGCCAAGAGAGAGATTGCACTCAAGTGGGAGAAAAAGACTGCCCCAACTTTACAGAGTTGGTTAAATAGCCTTACATATTGTAATACTAACAGCAAACTGTACTGCGGCACCTTACACAGGGCGTCCCGTCCTAAGGAAATTTGGGGCCCTCACAACCGTGTGGCACTTTTGGTAGAGTTCCGCGAGGCCACGGACCGTGAAGCACATTTTCTCGGTAAATATGCAGTTGCCTGCCGGTATGGGAGGGTTAAAGGCTTGGTAGAACATTAGCCAGGTTGATGCAGCAGACTTGCAGGCCCACCTACATAGTGGAACTTAGCAGGGATGGTGGCAAGTGGATCACGGGCAATATAGGGGTATTGAGAGAGGTGCTCAAGTATTATATTAACCTGCACACTTCAGAATCTACTGACTACCCTTCTACCTATAGTGATTAACGCTATGAGGTCTCACTTATATGGATGGATAAAGCCCACCAAGAATTTCTGGCAGAACCATTCGCAGAGGATGAGATCACTGATGATATCAATGCATTGGATGGGTCCAAGGCGAGGGAGGTTTAAAAAAGGCACACTGCTGCTGATCAAGGAGGTGGGTGGTAGGTTAGACTGGCCAGAAGAGACTTGCCTCCCTGCAAGGCCCCTACAATGCAAACTCCCTGCACCTGCCATGACCTGAAAGTCATGGGCGATTGGGGTAGATGATACTGCTTCTGGCAAGGCATGTGAGGCAGAGTGCCAAGGTGAGTATGCTCCAAAGGCTGGCTCCCAGCCTCAATTTGCAGCACAGCTGGTGAGTGGACAACATACTGGCGCCACATTGCAGTGGCCTGATGGGAACTGGGGAAGTAAGTCAGTTTCTTGGTGTAGATTACAAAGGCCAAAAAACTGTGGGCCACAGGTGACCCTGGTGCACCGGCCCATCACCTAATGCCCAATTGCTCACATACCCAGTCCAAGCCTATAGGGAACACTTTCTGATCAGACTCAACGCCCATAGCGTTAAATAGGCTTCAACCTCCCAGTCCTGTGCGTCAGCCCAGGCTAAGACAGCTTCCCCACACACACATACATTCCTGAGCTGCTGTGGGTGCCTGGTCTGTCGTCTTTGCACATCAGCAAACAAGTATTTCACAGGTTTTTTTAAGTGACCATTTACTACATTATGAGGCTTTGTTTTTGTTCCAACAATCCCTAGAACACCAGCATCTCCACTCTGCCCATTCCTTAAAGTTGCCAGCTACTTTTGCTGCCACAGTGTGAGAATGCATTGCCTGCAAAGGGACGTTTGGCTTTGTTTCTTTAGAATTTTCAGCAGCTTGTACTCCAACTGTAGGTATTGAGGGACTGTGCATGTGCACCAGTTACATTGTTCAGGCACACATTTCTGAGAGTGTTATCCCCCCAAATCCCAAGTTGGCTCTACAATGCTGGAGGTATTAGCCCCCAATCCCCAAGTTGGCTCTACATTGCTGGGGGTATTAGCCCCCCAAACCCAGAGTTGGCTCTACATTGCTGTGGGTATTAGCTCCCGACGCCCCAAATTGTCTTTACTTTGCTGGGGTTATTAGCCCCCCAAACTCCAAATTCGCTCTACATTGCTGGGGGTATTAGCCCCCCAAAACCCAAATTGGCTCTACATTGCTAGGGGTATTAGCCCCCAACCCCCAAATTGGCTCTACATTGCAGGAAATATTTTCCCCATGAAATTTAAATGAAGTTCTGATTTCTCTTATGTTGTCTTTCGCGGGGTAGTTGCATTAGGGGATGGTGTCTAACTTACCATCTGCGACGACCGTGTCAGTTGAGGTTGTAGTATTCAACATAGATGTAGAGTAGAGGGATGACATGCGCAATAGGATGCATAGCTGGACAGTCACAGGAATTGTGTTGTGGCTGAAGCGGAGCTGGAATACTCCCTTTCCAACCACTCTGACATGTTGGTTGTAGCGACCAATTTGGCGCATAGGAAGTACACCTCGTACTTGGGCGGTAGAATTCAGACTGGGAAGTGCCTCTGGACGACTCCATTCTGCGTTTCCAGGGGCTTCTCGTTAGAAAAATCCTGTTGTATTTGGAGTGATCGAGTCGTTCGGTAATTAAAGGGTTTTGGGCATCGTAATGCACCCTTTCGGAATACAGGATCCCAGTACGAGTTGGTCGGAAGGTCAGAATCCGGACAGCTAGGGGATGACCTTCCTGACGAGATTGTAATCGACCCCTATGTCGTATACCCTAGAGAAACCCATTAGGCCATGTTAGACCTGGCACCATTGGCGTGGGTCTCCCTTCCATTTTTTTGCTGTTGCATCATGTGTTTTTGCTGGTATTAGATCCTTTGGGCACTGTGCCACTGCTATCCAGTGCCACAGTGCAAGTTCTCCCTATTGTCAATTGATGTACTAATCAGTGGTTCGATGTTTGGCTATTTGGTTTACTTGTCAGACCCTAGTCTAATGCACTGAGTGTGCCAGGACGTGTAATCCAAATGCTGTTGGTGGGCTTGCAGCACTGGCTGTGCCACCCACAGAAGCAGCCCTGTAAAATGTGTCTAAGGTCTGCCATTGCAGAGCCTGCATGCAGTCTGGTACTGTCATGCTGACTGGGCAAGTGCACCCACATCCCAGTCCCTAAACCTTCCCTTTTCTTCATATCAGTCACCCATATAGTAGGCCCAAGGGCAGGGTGGATTGTAAGCATAAGGTAGGACAAGCCCTGATGTGTGTGGCATGTCCTAATAGTGAATTACAGCCATTTTCATTTTTCACTATGTAAGGCTACCTGTTCCCCATAGGCCAGAATGGGCTGTTAGAATTGTTACACTTTATAGTCATAACTGTCTCAGAGAACATGGTAGAATTCGAGTTTAGTATGCCTGAACTTAGAATAATAAAATACATCTTTTAGTAAAGTTTATTTTAATATTCTGTGTTTGCAAATACCACTTTTAGAAAGTAGGTATTTGCTTGTCTAACCATTCAAACCTGCCTCTGCTAGTTTGTGTATTCCTATGTCTGCTTTTGAGAGTGACAGGGCTGGGGAATTCCAAGAGTCACCCAGTGGTGAATAGAGAGATCTGCATCCAGATGGGAGGGAGGAGTGCACCTGAACTTTGAATAGGGCTGTGCCTGCCTTCCACAATGCTGGCTCCACCCCCTGGGGAGCGGCTGATGTCTCTGCTAAGAATGGGCGGAAAATCTGTTCCGCTCGCGGATTTTGCAGATTTTCGGTAAATTCTCAATCCGCGAGATTCGCGAATTTCCCGCAAAATACGCGAAAGGAACGGATTGGGTCAAAAGTTCAAGCTGACTTTTTATAACTATTTTAGAATGGTGCCAGCAAGCTACCAGAGCCTCTAAAATAGTTACAAAAAGTCAGCTTCAACAGGAAGCACTAATAGATAAAGTAAAGCAGGTGCTAGAGTTGAATCTCAAATTCAGTTACACAATCATTAATCACCCCAAACTTGGGGTGATTAATGACTGTGTAACTTAATTTGACCTTCAACTCAAGCACCTGCTATACTTTATCTATTAGTGCTTCCTGTTGAAGCTGACTTATGGCTGACGGCAGAAGGGCACAAAGTGGGGCAGAGGGCATGAGTTAGGCAGAGGGCAGAAGGGCACAGAAACCAGTGGGGCAGAGGGCAAAAGGGCACAAACAAGAGTGGGGCAGAGGGCAGAAAGGCACAAAAACAAGTGGTACAGAGGGCAGAAGGGCATAAAAAATGAGAGGGTGGCAGTGATGAACTAGGCAAAAAAAAAACCCGCGAACACGCAAAGCGCCCCGCGAATACGCAAAGTTCCCCGCGAACACCCGCAAACACGCAAAAAAAATCCGCAAATTCGCGCGAATTTGTGAATTTTGCGGATGGCGAATTCACAAATCCACAAATTCGCGGATCGCAAATTCCCAAAATTCGCCCATGCTTAGTCTCTGCCCTGCACACTAAAAGAAGAGAAGGAGTCCTGTCAACAAAGTGCTCCAGGACTGTACTTGCCTTCCGCAATGCTGGCTCCACCACCTGTGGGGCGTCTGATGTGTATGCCCTGCACTGTGAAAGAAAAGGAGAAGTCTTGTAAACAGAGTGCTTCAGAACTGGTTTGGACTGGGCAAAGGCCCCTCTCCCCTCACAGAACAAAGGATTTTTGGGTATAAAATATTGGGACCCTGATCCCATAAAATTAGATCACTTTGGACTGCAAGACGAAACCTTTACTGAGGAGAGGAAGCTGAAGAAACTGAGGAGTGCTGCTTGGGGGATTGGCCTGCAGTGGTTGCCTTACTGCCAAAGGAAGGAGAAAGGAACTTTGTTTACTTTGCTTTAAACTTATGAAGGATCTCCAAGAGCTTGGAAAAGAGCTTGCCTCCTGCTGAAGTCTCAGGGACAACAGACTTCACCCCCAGCTCCCCAGAGTTCTTGTGGAAGCGCCTGCTGCTGTTTTGGGCCTTCTGAGGAACTGCGTGTCGCCGGGAGCTGGAAGCGCGACTCAACGAGAAGAAGCGTGTCGCTGTCGCTGTGCCTGCCGTCGCAACTCCGGAGAAAGGAGGGTGTTGCTGCTGGAACTGTCGCACTACACCTCATCGGAGAGAAGCGTGCAGCAACGAAGAAGGAGGGTGTCGCCGCTGTAGTTGTCGCACGGCACCGCATCAGGAGAAGAATCTCTCAACGATGTTGGAGCGTGTCGCCGTTGCTTTGCCTGCCGTTGCAACTTCGGAGAAAGGAGGGTGTCGCCGCTGGAACTGTCGCATTGCACCGCATCGACCAAGAGCACCTCGCATCCCCGAGAAGCGTGCCGCCGTCAGAGCTGCTGCCATGGCACTTTGGATGTCGCAGCGTTAGTTGTTGCATCGAGCGGAAGCTTCACGCATCGTTGGAGAAGAGCGTCGCCGCTGGAGATGTTGCAGTCGCATCGTAAGGGTTTTGCCGTTGCAGTCCACGCATCGAACCGAGAGCTTCTCACATACCCGAGAAGCGTGCCGCATCTGGAAGATCTTCACGTCTTTATTTCTTTGTGTCTGAAGTTTGCCGCATTTCCCATCGCTGTGACCTTGCTTGCTGTGGAAGCGCAACAAAACTTAAGGTACATTGACGCAGAGTGTCGCATCTAAGAACTGAACTGAACTGAGCTTAAATCTACCATATTAAAGTAATCATAGTGTGTAATTTTGTCGTTTATGGTCTTGTGATAATTCTATATAAAGTCTACTTATTTTTTATATAAAACCTGTGTGGTGTCCATTTGTAGTGTTGTCACTAGGTTACTGTATGTGGTCACAACTGCTTAACTTACAATGCCTCTGAAGTAAGCCTTGACTGTTTGCGCCACGCAACCTAGAGGGTGAGCAGGGATTATTTTAGGAGTGTAATCCCCTTGTCCTGACTAGAGGAGAGGGTCCCTATTTGTCACAAGTACCTTCCTGTGCCAACTAGAGACCCCCAAATCTAACATTGGTAGTCAGCGGTGAGGATTCTGGATTTGCATTTGTGACTCATGTACAGTGACTGGTGAACACTACTTAGTGAGAGCAGACTATAAAGATACTGCATGCTTTTTGGTAGATTCCTTTTTGGATTTCTTGTTCTATTTTTGAAGGATGCCTGATTCAGTTATAATGGGAGATACAGAATCCATAGTCTCTTTTGATTGTGAATGGTAAGAAGAGAAGCTAGAGAGCTACAAAGTAAAGCAGCTGAAGTACTTTTGCAAAAAGTTCAATGTTTCCACCTCTGGGTTCAGAGTGAAAGAAGAATTCTGCAAGGCGCTGAGGGCCTGGCTCGAAGCAAGGAAAACTCCTGAGATTGAGGAGGAAGACCTGGCAATTGTACAACAGGAAGGGCCATTGGGCTCAACAGGAAGGAAGGCACCTTCCCCTGCAGGTAGCATTGGCTCTAACAAAAGTCTGTCTCCAGAGGACTTGCAGGACAGAAAAAGATGAAGAAGGCATGAAATGGAGATGACCAAGTTCAAGGTGAATAGGCAGCTAAAAATAGAAAATAGAAGGTTCGATCTTGAGGAAAAGAAAATACAATTTGAAAATGAAAAGGTTTTGAGGGAGTTTGAGTTAAAAGCTAAAAGTTTAGAAATTACTCCCTTTGGAGGCAGCAAACCGTCCGCACATACAGAAAGTAGAGTGTATATTCCCAGGGATGTGGTGAAAGAGTTTTACAAAAATGATGATATTGGTCAGTGGTTCAGAGCCTATGAGGTTGCCATGTCTTCCACCGGGTCCCTGCGAGAGATTGGGGAGCAGAGTTGTGGGGAAGGTTCCTTAGTGAGGGGGGGGATACATTGTTAGACCTGCCTTCTGATGTCCACAACTCAAACAGCCACATGAAAGAAGCATTGATGTCTAGATATGGTTTGACACCTGAGCTCTATAGGCAGAGGTTCAGGAAATGCAAAAAGTTAGAAAACAGTACTTGGGTTGAATATGTCACTTTCTTTTGCAGAGCATTGGATGGTTGGGTAAAGGGCAGCAAGGTTAATGATTTTCAAGGTCGCTTTGATTTGATTGCATCGGAGCACTTGTCTGATAATTGTTTTCCAGAACTGCGCCAGCATCTGACTAACCCTAGGAAGTTTGCTGAGGAGGCGGACCGCTGGGTCAGTACCAGGGTCCACAAGGGTCACATAGAAGACTCAGCCAAAAGTGGGCAGGGTCCCCAGCAGAAGAGTGGAGGGGACAAGGGTAAACAGAAGGAGTTCCGCAGAGGGCCCCAAAGTAGTCCCCAAGGGAAACCCATGAAAGGTTCCCAGCCTCCCCCTGAGAGGAAGCAAGGGGCCCAACAGGTAGTCCTGTTCCCCAGGGGCCCCTGAAATGTTACAAGTGTGGTGACCTGGGTCATAAGGCAAATGATACCAGGTGCCGCCTGTTTGGTAAACAAGCACCCACTGGTGCTCCGCTCCGGGAGATAACTAGTGTAGCCTTGGGTGAGGAGATTGTTGTCCAAGGTGGGTGGAGTCCCGCACAGATGACCTTAGTCTCTTTAGGAGACAGTGAGATGGTCTCAGAGGCTCAGCTGCCCAGGAACACTAAGAAATATGGGCAGCGAGTGACCGTCAATGGCCAAAAGGTGGAGGCTCTTAGAGATACAGGAGCCAGGGTGACAGCTGTCAGGTGTCACCTGGTGTTTCAGAGCAGATTGTCCTTCATGCATTTTGCCGAGTTGTTAACGCCGACAACACAGAGAGTCATTGTCTAATGGCTCAGGTTCCTTTGAGTGTGGGAGGGGGGGTCTCTGGTACTCTTCAGGTAGCTGTGAGGCCCACCATGCCTGTTGACTGTTTGTTAGGAAATGATTTGGAGAGCTCCCCTTGGGAAAAGGTGGAGAAAACAACTCACTTGAAGATGGTTGGACTGCCTGACTGGGCGTGCCTGACCACCCGGTCAATGTCAGCCAGTAGGGGTTCTCAAGAGGACCTGGAGCCTGAGAGGGAGGCCCAGGAACCTGCCTTAGAGAGAAGTGGCGAGGGGTGCGGGAAACCAGCCCCCGAAGTTCCCACGGCCCAGGAGGAGGTAGACCCTGAGGGGGATGCCCTGGAGCCTACCGGGGAGCAAGTAGCTGACCTGGGGCCCTGCCTGAGCTGACCCATTGGCAGCAAGAAGGAGGCCCCTCCAGGGAAGAATTTCGTAAGAAGCAAAGAGAGTGCCCTTCTCTTTTGGGGTTGCGGCAGCAGGCTGCAAGCCAGGCAGCAGGTGATCAGTCAGGGTCACACTTGATTTACTGGGAGAATGGTTTCCTGTATAATGAGCCTAAGGTAAGTATGAGCGGAAAATCTGTTCCGCTCGCGGATTTTGCGAATTTTCGGTAAATTCGCGATCCGCGAACTCCCGCGAATTTACTGAGAATTCGCAAATCCGCGAGCTGCGGATTATTCCGGGGGCAAAAGTTGAAGCCTGGCCTGTTGTAACTATTTTAGGATGGCGCCGGCAAGCTGCCAGCGCCATCCTAAAATAGTTACTAAGTTAGCTTCAACAGGAAGCTCTAATAGATAAAATAAAGCAGGTGCTCGATTTTATCTATTAGAGCTTCCTGTTGAAGCTAATTTAGTAAGTATTTTAGGATGGCGCTGGCAGCTTGCCGGCGCCATCCTAAAATATTTACCATGCCCTTCCTGTGACTCATTCATCAGCCCAAAAACAATCGTGAGCGTCGTCGAGGCAGGTGTGCCTTCTTCACAAATCTACTGTGGAAAATCAGCTGTGATGCTGGATAGAGGCTTTTGCATCCGTGACTTTCACGAGCGCAATACCTGTGCTGTTTCTGTGACCAGGAGCTTATTTCTCTTCATCTGCTGAACTGATCTTTCTCTGACCTTTTCTACACACTAGAAGCATGTGTGAACTCGCATGGTAGCCCTGCCCGTTTGGCCCTGCCCACACACTCGCGGTTTGCACCGTCTTCCTGCCATTCACCCACTATGATGGACAGCTCACTCAAGGGACCCCTGCGCCCTTCGGGGCGATTCCATAGTAACACACACATGGTCGCTCGAACTAGTTGATGCTCAAATTCAGTGACTCATTCATTAGCCCAAAAACAATCGTGAGCGTCGTCGAGGCTGGACAGGTGTGCCTTCTTCCCAACTCTACCGTGGAAAATCAGCTGTGATGCTGGATAGAGGCTTTTGCATCCGTGACTTTCACGAGCGCAATACCCGTGCTGTTTCTGTGACCAGGAGCTTATTTCTCTTCATCTGCTGAACTGATCTTTCTCTGACCTTTTATACACACTAGCAGCATGAGTGAACTCGCATGGTAGCCCTGCCCGTTTGGCCCCGCCCACACACTCGCGGTTTGCACCGTCTTCCCGCCATTCACCCACTATGATGGACAGCTCACTCAAGGGACCCCTGCGCCCTTCGGGGCGATTGCATAGTAACACACACATAGTCGCTCGAACTAGTTGATGCTCAAATTCAGTGACTCATTCATTAGCCCAAAAACAATCGTGAGCGTCGTCGAGGCTGGACAGGTGTGCCTTCTTCCAACTCTACCGTGGGAAATCAGCTGTGATGCTGGATAGAGGCTTTTGCATCCGTGACTTTCACGAGCGCAATACCCGTGCTGTTTCTGTGACCAGGAGCTTATTTCTCTTCATCTGCTGAACTGATCTTTCTCTGACCTTTTATACACACAAGAAGCATGTGCACTCGCATGGAAGCCCCGCCCCAAATCCGCGGATCCGCAAATCCGCAAAATCCGCGGATTTTGCGGATCCACGATCCGCAAATCCGCAAAATCCGCGGATCGTGGATCCGCAAAATCCGCCCATGCTTAGCCTAAGGTTGCTGAACCTGGGTCCTCCCGTTTGCTGGTGGTACCCCAGAAGTTCAGAGTCTTCCTACTGGGGCTAGCTCATGATGTGCTGTTAGCAGGACATTTGGGGCAGGACAAGACCTTTGAGAGGCTTGTTACCCACTTTCATTGGCCAAAATGAGCAAGAGTTCTGATACTCATTGCAGGACTTGTCAGACTCGCCAGGCAAGTGGAAAGAGTGGAAGGGAACACAAGGCTCCTCTCCAGCCATTCCCTGTTGTCAGTACCCCCTTTGAGCGGGTGGGGATTGACATTGTGGGGCCACTGGACCCCAAGACAGCCATGGGCAAAAGGTTCATCCTGGTCTTGGTGGACCATGCCACCCGGTACCCAGAAGCCATACCTCTGAGGACAGTGACGGCCCCCGCGGTGAGACGAGCACTAATGGGAATTTTCTCCTGAGTCGGATTCCCTCGCGAGGTAGTGTCTGGCCGGGAAACCAACTTCATTTCCAAGTATCACAGATTGGTGCGTTCATGATGTGGACACAGGGGACAGCTTACCTGTGAAGCACAAGTCTTACAGGGTAACTGACAGGGTGAGAGCTTGCATTAAAAATGAGGTCTCAAAGATGCTTGCACTTGGGGTGATTGAGTCATCTAGCAGTCCTTGGGCCAGCCCAGTGGTCTTGGTCCCGAAGGCTGCAGCATCGGGTGCCACACCCGAACTCCGGTTCTGTGTGGACTACAGAGGGCTCAATTCAGTCACGAAGACTGACGCACACCCCATCCCCAGAGCTGATGAGCTCATAGATTGGCTAGGGGCTGCACGGTACCTCAGCAAGTTTGACTTAACATCTGGGTACTGGCAGATCGCCTTGACTGATGGGGCAAAGGAGAGGTCAGCATTCTCCACACCAGATGGGCATTTCCAGTTCTGTGTTATGCCCTTTGGGATGAAGAATGCCCCTGCCACCTTTCAGAGGTTGGTCAACCAGGTGTTAGTTGGACTGGAGGAATTCAGTGCCGCCTACCTGGATGACATTGCAGTGTTCAGTGCCAGTTGGGAGGCACATCTGCGCAACCCCTGGGAAGTGTTGATGGTGCTGCGGAAAGCAGGCCTCACGATCAAGGCGAATAAGTGCCAGATCGGGCAGGGTTCTGTGGTGTACTTGGGACACCAAGTTGGGAGCGGCCAGGTGGCGCCCCTAAAACCCAAGATTGAAACCATCCTGGCTTGGGAACCACCCAAAACCCAGACAGAGGTGAGAGCCTTCTTAGGTCACACCGAATATTACAGGAGGTTTGTCAAGGGATATGGCAACATTGTTGCACCCTTGAGAGAGCTCACTTCCAGGAAGCAGCCCAAGAATGTGATCTGGACTGACACCTGTCAGAAAGCTTTTGAGGTCTTGAAAGCTGCCATGTGCACAGCGACCGTGCTCCTGGCACCCAACTTCTCAAGAGAGTTTATCGTTCAAACAGACGCTTCAGAGCATGGTGTGGGGGCTGTTCTGTCACAGATGAATGAGGAGGGCCTAGATCAACCTGTAGCCTTTATCAGTAGAAGGCTACTTTCACGGGAACAGAGGTGGAGTGCTATTGAGCGTGAGGCATTTGCTGTGGTCTGGGCACTGAAGAAGCTGGGACAATACCTGTTTGGGACTCACTTTCGGGTTCAGGCAGACCACAGGCCCCTCAGATGGTTGATGCAGATGAGGGCTGAGAATCCAAAGCTGTTGAGGTGGTCCATCTCCCTACAGGGTATGGACTTAACGGTGGAACACCGCCCTGGTACAGAACACGCCAACGCTGACGGTCTGTCCAGATTTTTGCGCCTTAGTGAAGAGAACTCCCAGGAGTTAGGGTAGTTCTCCCCACTTTTCAGCTGGAGGGGACACGTGTTAGACCTGACACCATTGGCGTGTTTCTCCCTTCCTTTTTATTACTGTTGCCTCATGTGTTTTTGCTGGTATTAGATGCTTTGGGCACTGTGCCACTGCAATCCAGTGCCACAGTGCAAGTGCTCCCTATTGGCAATTGATGTACTAATCAGTAGTTCCATGTTTGGCTATTTGGTTTACTTGTCAGACCCTAGTCTAGTGCACTGAGTGTGCCAGGGCGTGTAATCCAAATGCTGCTGGTGGGCTTGCAGCACTGGTTGTGCCACCCACAGAAGCAGCCCTGCAAAATGTGTCTAAGGTCTGCCATTGTAGAGCCTGCGTGCAGTCTGGTACTGTCATGCTGACTGGGCAAGTGCACCCACTTCCTAGTCCCTAAACCTTCCCTTTTCTTCATATCAGTCACCCCTATAGTAGGCCCAAGGGCAGGGTGCATTGTAAGTATAAGGTAGGACAAGCCCTGATGTGTGTGGCATGTCCTAATTGTGAATTACAGTCATTTTCTCGATTTTCACTATTGTACGGCTACCTGTTCTCCAAAGGCCAGAAAGGGTTGTTAGAATTGTTACACTTTATAATCCTAACTGTCTCAGAGAACATGGTAGAAATTCAAGTTTAGAATGTCTGAACTGAGAATAATGAAATACATATTTTAGTAAAGTTTATTTTAATATTCTGTGTATGCAAATACTACTTTTAGAAAGTAAGTATTTGCTTGTCTAAGCATTCAAACCTGCCTCTGCTAGTTTGTGTATTCCTATGTCTGGTTTTGAGAGTGACAGGGCTGAGGAATTCCCGGAGACAGGCTGAGTCACCCAGTGGTGAATAGAGAGATCTGCATCCAGATGGTAGGGAGGAGTGCACCTGAACTTTGAATAGGGCTGTGGCTGCCTTCCACAATGCTGGCTCCAGCCCCTGGGGAGCTGCTGATGTCTCTGCCCTGCACACTGAAAGAAGAGAAGGAGTCCTGTCAACAAAGTGCTCCAGGACTGTACTTGCCTTCCACAATGCTGGCTCCACCTCCTGTGGGGCGTCTGATGTGCATGCCCTGCACTGTGAAAGGAAAGGAGAAGTCTGGTAAACAGAGTGCTTCAGAACTGGTTCGAACTGGGCAAAGGCCCCTCTCCCCTCACAGAACAAAGGATTTCCGGGTATAAATATTGGGACCCTGATCCCATGAAATTAGATCACTTCGGACTGCAAGAAGAAACCTTTACTGAGGAGAGGAACCTGAAGAAATTGAGAGGAGACTATTCCCAAGCTGAAGTGCTGCTTGGGGGATTGGTATGCAGTGGTTGCCTTACTGCCAAAGGAAGGAGAAAGGAACTTAGTGTACTTTGCTTTCAACTTGTGAAGGATCTCCAAGGGCTTGGAAAAGAGCTTGCCTCCTGCTGAAGTCTCAGGGACAACAGACTTCACCCCCAGCTCCCCAGAGTTCTTGTGGAAGTGCCTGCTGCTGTTTTGGGCCTTCTGAGGAACTGTGTGTCGCAGGGAGCTGGAAGCGCAACTCAGCGAGAAGAAGCATGTCGCTGTGCCTGCCGTCGCAACTCAGGAGAAAGGAGGGTGTCACCGCTGGAACTGTCGCACTGCACCGCATCGGAGAGAAGCAGGCTGCAATGAAGAGAAAACGTGTCGCCGTCGCTGCTGCTGCCGTCGCAACTTGGAAAAAGGACGGTGTCGCCGCTGTAGTTGTCGCACGGCACCGCATCAGGAGAAGAATCTTGCAACGAGGTCGGAGCGTGTCGCCGTCGCTGTGCCTGCCGTCGCAACTCCTGAGTAAGGAGGGTGTTGCTGCTGGAACTGTTGCATTGCATCGCATCGACCAAGAGCACCTCGCATCCCCGAGAAGTGCACCGCCTTCGGAGCTGCTGGTGTCGCATCTTGGATGTCACCGCTGTAGTTGTTGCATCGAGCGGAAGCTTCACGCATCGTGGGAGAAGAGCGTCACCGCTGGAGATGTTGCCATCGCATCCTAAGGGTGTCGCCGCTGCAGTCCACGCATCGAACCAAGAGCTTCTCGCATCCCCGAGAAGCGTGCCACATCTGGAAGATCTTCATGTCTTTATATCTTTGTATCTGACTTTGCTGCATTTCCCATAGCTGCGACCTTGCTTGTCGTGGAAGCGCAACGCAACTTAAGGTACATTGATGCAGAGTGTTGCATCTAAGAACTGAACTGAACTAAGCCTAAATCTGCCATCTTAAAGTAATCATAGTGTGTATTTTTGTCGTTTATGGTCTTGTGGTCATTCAATATAAAGTCTACTTATTTTTTATATAAAACCTGTGTGGTGTCCATTTGTAGTGTTGTCACTGGGTTACTGTATGTGGTCACACCTGCTTAACTTACAAAGCCTTTGAAGTAAGCCCTGACTGCTTGCGCCACGCAACCTAGAGGGTGAGCAGGGGTTATTTTAGGAGTGTAATCCCCTTGTCCTGACTAGAGAAGAAGGTCCCTATTTGTCACAAGTACCTACCTGTGCCAACTAGAGACCCCCAAATCTAAAATGCCACAATAGAACGAGTGTTTAGTAATGAAATGGCCCTTGGAGGAATTACAATACTATTTACTGGGAAGACCTTTCATCCTTCTAATTGACCACGCTTCTCAGCCATGGCATGGCAACATAAACACACTAATCAGAAAATACTCTGATAGCTCCTTGCCTTACAGCCTCTTTCCAGACTCATCATATTCCGGGCAAACTTCAAGTTAGGCCCGATCTTCCACTTTCATGGGGAAGGCAATGTAATATAGCAGGTGTATAGGAAGAACACTTTGTATATACCAGACCAAAATCAAGTATAGTGTGCACAGAGCCCAGGGAGTCCCCAGAGGAATAGCAGAGACAACATTCGATAAGTACGAACAGAGCTCTTGGTGGTAGTGTGGGTGAGCAGTTAGGCTTATCGAGAGGGTGTGTTAAGCATTTATTGTATTCACTCAATCAAGGACTGATACACAGACACAATCTACACCAAATAGGTAAATATAAAAAGGTATACTTATATTTTACTTTAGAACCAAGCAGGACTTGACACAGGTAAGTATATACTTTCAAAATGCAATACTGTTCAAAATAATGCAGCTGTGCTTGAAAGGAAAATTGTTACCGATTGATAAATGCTTTGAAGACAGTTTCAATTAAACAGTAATTAATATATGTTACTATTGGATTACTTTGAGTACTGGGGTGGTATGCCTAGATACCACACCTCAGGATCTCTACGTACAAGGTACATACAGCTTTTTATACCTTGCATCTGAGTTCACTTTCCCCATACATTAACAGTTCCACACTTAGAACAATTTTAGGCCCAAAATCTTATAACATGGGTTCCTATGGGCGAAAAATTGTTATCGGTTTTGGAGGTAAGTACTTGACTTACGAGGGTGAGCTTTGGGGCTTAGGAACAATGGGCCCGATTCACAAAAGAAATCTGAGACAAAATCCTAACTTTATGACTTTCTGTATTCACAAAAGGCATTTAGGAGTAGTAAAGTTAGAATTCCTAACTTTACTACTCCTAAACGGAGACAAAATCCTAACTTTATGTCTTTTGTTATTCACAAAGGGCATTTAGGAGTAGTAAAGTTAGGAATCTACACCAGGGCTGGTCGATTTTTCAGGGGGCATCTCTAAGATGCCCTCTGAGTGCATTTTATATTAAATCCCACACTGTGTGGGTTTAATGTGCTGAGAAGTTTTCTACCAAACTTCCCAGTTTTTAGTAAAGTCATTATGGAATGGAAATAGATTTATTGAGCGCGGTTGCTGCCCTGGGGCGTCCAAGCGCTGGAGTAAGAATTGGAGAGACATGCTGAGTGACAGATTAGAGCTCGGAGGCTTTGGCGAATAATAAGGTCTTCAACTTTTTACGGAATGCGAGCAGGTCCGGGTTGGAACGGAGTGAGAGGGGGAGGGTGTTCCAAGGTTTAGCTGTGTTCAGTGAGAACAACCTGCCCCCGGATCTAGCTCTCTTCACTCTGGGAACCACTGCCAGGAAAGCCTCGGTGGAGCGGAGGTTCCTATTTGGGTGATAGGGGATGACAAGGTTGCTGTTAATTGCGGGTCCTGTTTTCCAAAAGGCCCGGTGCGCAATGCACAATGCCTTGAATGTCACCCTGTGCTTGACTGGAAGCCAGTGAAGACTTTTTAACGCAGGTCTGGCTGACTGGGCTCGTGGAATCTGTAGCAGGGTGCGTGCTGCGCAGTTTTGCACCACCTGGAGTTTCCGGAGAGTCATCTCGGGAGCCCCTACATATAGGGCATTATTTGAGTCCAGGCGTGACTGAATGAGGCCTTGTACTGCCACTTTCTTGGCTTCTAGAGGTAGAAGTGGAAGGACTTTCCTTAGAGTTTTAAGTATGCCAAAGCAGGTAGCGGACAGCTTAGTAGCCTCCGTGGCAAAGGAAAGTTTCCTGTCTAACCACACTCC
The DNA here is from genome assembly GCF_964263255.1 of Lissotriton vulgaris. Taxonomy (NCBI): domain Eukaryota; kingdom Metazoa; phylum Chordata; class Amphibia; order Caudata; family Salamandridae; genus Lissotriton; species Lissotriton vulgaris. The sequence continues at coordinate 818,618,469 of NC_141695.1, read as the reverse complement.
TAGGCTCTTGACGCTTTCCTTGGGGGTGGGGGGGGTGCCCAGAGCTTGGGGCCACAGGGAGGTAAAGGGTATTGGCGAGCTCTGTTTTGTCTCCATTCAGTTTGAGGGAGGAGCTGGTCATCCACTCCTTAACATCTTCTAGGCAGCTCAGCAGGCCTCCATGGGGTTGACTGATGTTATCTTGAGCCAACGATACCACTAACTGAGTGTCGTCGGCGTACGACACAATTTTGATGCCGTACGATTCGACGATCCCGGCCAGTGGTTTCATGTAGACATTGAATAGCACAGGGCTCAAAGAGGAGCCCTGTGGTACTCCCCAGCTGAGAGGCTTGCTGGTTGATGTTATGTCGCCATCGAATATCTGAAAGGATCTATCGGACAGGAAGGAATCGAACCACCTTAGAGCGTCGCCTGAGACTCCGATGTCCCGGAGACGTGGAGTACATAATGACCAACTCCCACACTATATACTCTTCATGACTTTACTACACTTACAATGTCTAAGAATGGACTTAGACACTTTATGGGTGCAGGGCTCATGCATCTGTACCCTCACCTTAGGGCTAGTGCACTCTGCTAGAGGGGTAAATTACCTAGGCTTTAGGCAGTGGATTGCAGGCATGGCACCCGCACCAGAACACACAACATGAAGTGGCAGTGTGGGTGTGTTAAGGTGCAGGGCCTCTAAGGGTGGCACAATTGGTGCTGCAGCCCTTAGAAACCTTCCCTTGTCTCAGTGCCCTTGGTACCCATGGCACCTTTTACAAGGGGCTTACCTGTGGCCAGGGATGTGCCAATTGTGGATAAAAAAGGTACAGTTTTGGGACAGAACACAGGCCCTAGGAACCTGACTGGCAGGGACCCAGTGAAAATCAAGAAAGGTTGCATCATATGTCGGCCAAAAAGTAACCATGCAAAAGGGGGCACTTTCCTACAAGATAATAAGTTGGTCCCACCTAAAATGGCCACAGAGTACAATACAAACACATCCACTGACTATGCACTAGATTAGCAATGTAAGAGCGAAGTCCCGTACATCACCTTTAAAGAAGGACAAAGTATGCCGAGAGTGAACGAAAATTAAGCCGATAGTCCTTCGGAGCGAGAGACGTGGAACAATGCTGAGAGAGGGTTGATAGTCTTTTCTATACAATATATTACACATTTCTTTCACAGGCAGACGTTTACCGTCTTAGTGGAGGGACGCCTGGCTGCCAGAATAACATTACAAACTTCGGGAGAAAGGTCAAAAGTTGTCAACTGCATCTGCTCAATCTCATTGCACGAAGGCATAGAGTTGACCGGTTCGGGTGATGGACCCTCCCCTGCTGCTGTGACCGAAGATTCTTCTGAAGGGGCAGCCTAACTGGAGGATCGAAGCTCACTTGTAGAAGCTAGGTGTACCAGACTCTCCGTGCCCGGTCCAGAGCCACCAGGATGACTCGGGCGAGATCATTTCTGATCTTCTTAAGAATTCTGGGCGGGAGTGGTATGGGCAAAAAGGCATACAGGACGTCTGAGCTCCTCTCAAGATGAAAAGCGTCTCCGAGAGGAGTCTTGGAAACTACAACATGCTAAACTGCTGTCATTGAGCATTCCCTGCACAGGCGAACAGATCTAACCAAGCCTTTCCCCACTGTTGAAAGAGACCAAAGGACTTATAAATTGCAAAACCGCTGCCCAATAATAAAACATGAAATAGGGCATGCCCCAGCCTCTGTGATGTGCCTTTCTCTGCCGTCCATAGCCCAACAAAAATCTTGAGCTAATCCTCTCTAACCTCTTAAAACATAATACTGGAAATTCAAGTGAGATCGTTCTAAACATATATAAGAACTTAGGTAGAACCATAATTTTTAAAACATTGGATCTTCCATAAAGAGATAAGTGTAAATGGTCCAATCTCTCCAGCATTGAATTCACTTGAGTGAGAACAGGATTCATATTTAGCTCAGGGATATTACTAACTGGTAGAGAGATTTTAATTCCCAGATAGGTAACTTCTGAAATTGTTGTAATATTATCAGGAGGTTCCCCATCAATAAGCAGAATCTGTGTTTTAAAAGTGTTTAACTTGTACCCCGAGAAGGAGCCAAACTGAGATGCCAATTCTTCAATTGCTGGTAGTGCTGTGCCGATATCACTGGTAACGACAACGATATCGTCCGCATAAGCCAGGGATCTATAATCTGAATGCCGTAGTTGAATAGGTTTGATAACATTAGCTTGATTTAACTTATTAAAAAAATCAATATATAAGGCAAATAATAACGGTGAGCACAGACAGCCTTGCTGTGTCCCACGACCAATTATGAACAAACCCGATTCCTGACCGGCTATTCGCATGCAGGCCACTGGGAACAGATATAATGACTTCAATGCCTGCTGAATCATAAGTAGGGCTCCCTGTTTTCCATTTTTACTGATTTTTACAGAAAATACAGACAGAAAATCATTTATTTTAATGTCTGTATTTATTTTAAAATGTGGATAAAAAAAGAAATTGGGTTATTTTTTGGAGCGATTCTAAATGCTGTCAATTATGACTATCAGGCCAATAGCTCTGTCGATCTAAGAGTAAGAGGGTTAAAACAATAAAATAATTTTAGTAAAGAGCCTTAAACAGCAATATTTTTGCTCGTATAAGAAAACATACACATTTTAATATCAAGGTTGTGCATATTTTATCATCTGAGTGTGATTATATCACTGAAAACGGTCAGTCCTTCAGGCATGAGTGCATATTTATCAGACAAATAAATGTGGAAATATACTCATTTCAGATTCATTTTTTCAAAAAACCCAAAATATATATGGATAAAAACAGATAAAATTAGCAAAAAATAAATATGGATAAATACAGACGGAAATGCCCAAAAAATAAATACCATAAAACCGGGGCCCTAATCATAAAGCAGATTCCCTTCAATCTCAAGACCTCCCACATATATGGCCAGGAAACCCTGTTGAATGCCTTCTCAGCATCCAACAGGGTTACCCCCATTGTAGAATAGGTTGCTTGTGCCCAATCCACAAGTGATATTAGGCGGTGGACATGATCAGCGGTATCACTTCCGGGAATACACCTGTGTTGAAATTGTGAGACTAGAGATTATATAACTCTGGATTAACGTGTTGCAAGTATTTTAGAGTAAATTTCACTATCGGAATTGATTAACGAAATGGGCCTATATGATGACGGCAGTAAGGCGGGGTTGTCTTTTTTTTAAAAAAAACAATAATGATGGATTTCCGCCAAGACAGTAGTGCATTCCCCTTAAATGCTGTCTAAAAGACCGCCATAAATTCCTCTTTCAACACTTGCCGAAAGGTTCTAAAAAATTCAAGCGGGATACCATCAGACCCACCGCCTTACCGGCCGCCAACGATGATAGTGCTGCCTCCACTTCTTCTCAAGTGATGTCAATATCTAACTCCTCCCTTTGATCAGATGTTAATTTAGAAGTTTCAATATCTACACAGAACTCCGCCACTTTGCTTTCAAACCTCATCCATATACAATTGACTATAACATTTACCAAAAACCTCTAGCACTTCGACCGGTTTATCGCAAATGTGCCCCTGCTCATCCTGAATACTATTGATCCTTTTGTCAACCTCCTTTTGATGTAGCCTTTTCGCCAATAATCAGCCAGCGTTTTCGCCTAACTCATATATCTCTGACCTATATACTGCAGTTTGCACTGCTAACTTTGTAGCAAAATTCTGATATCGCCTCGACTTTTGGATAGCTAAATTGATAAAAATTTGGTCCGTATCCTGACCATTGCTAACTGCCACCATAAGCTAATTTTTTTCTAGCAGCTGAAGTTTATTCATTTAATCAGATAGTTTTTCTCGTGATTTGCATTGTTTATTGATGGAATAGCTTAAAGTTTCTCCACGAACGCCTGACTTAAAGGCATCCCACACCACATGACCAGAGGCCGACCCATGATTATTTTTAAAACATTCTGCTATCCATCTGCACATTTGATCACAATAGGCTGGCTCAAGCAACAGTTTTCGCTTGAATGTCCAGGGCCTTAAAGAAGGTCTATAACTGATATCTAGCTCTAACGTAATAGGGTTATGGTCAGAGATTATTTTAGGCTGAATATCAAGCCTTGCTTTATTGGCATATTCAGCAGTTACAAAAAAATATTCAAGGCGCACATGCTTTTGATGAGGTGCAGAATAAAAGGTACTCCCTGGGGCTCCTTTTCCTTTCAACCACCATATATCTACCAGCCCAAATTCCTTAATAAGACCTCTAGTGGCTTTAAAAACTTTGTGTTTCCTCCCATCCTAGGTGTGGTTGCTGGTTATATCAATATTCCCTGCCAACTGGAGATTAAAATCCCCACACAAAATCAGTGGAGATGGCCACAGCGCAAGCTCAATACTCAGATCGTTCATCATTCTCGGGTCATCTAAGTTGGGACCATATATTGAGGATGGTCATTGACAGACCCTCTATGCATAACTCCGTGATCACCCAACGGCCACCCAGGTCTTCTTTCACACGCTTACATTCCCCCCAACCAAATCTTTTCAGAATTGCCACCCCTCTTATTGTTGACCCTTGGTGAGTGCAACCCAACAGCTCCATACCCAAATCTTTTAGCCACCTACGGGTATTCTATGCAATATGGGTCTCCTGTACACAAAGCAAGTCCACCCTCATTGAATTAAGAATCTGGGCCATGATCCCTCTTTTTTTCCTATTGTTCAGGCCTCAGATATTCCAAGAACATACAGAAAATGTACCCATTCTCAAACAAAAACTGTTTTATCATAGCTGAGCCATTATGACTGACCACACGTCTGTTTGGCACAATAAATTCGTAAAAAAACATTATGAAAACTTTATTCACCCGATCCTTGCTGCAGCTCAAGTACCAGAACCTGACTATGCTATTCCTTGCCCCCCCACCCGAATCACCCTCCCCAACCTTACCACCGAAAAAACACCCCCCACCCACACACCCACACCAATGAGGCAAAGGGACTGTATAGTCCCTAGTCCCTATTGCTATGGAGAGAAAGGATTTAGTGCCCTCCACTGACCCTCCCGTCCCCCTGGCATATAGGAAAGAGAGAAGAAGAAAGAAAAAAAAAATAAGAAGGGAAAAGGCCTGTAAATTACCTATGCTATAGCCTATATACAAACACCCCATTCAATTGTACCTAGAAAATCTTTTACAGCAATTTCATAAATGAAAAATAACGTTTTGCCTCCATGAATAACCTTGAGCTTTGAGGGGATTAGTAAATAGGCCTGTGCCCCTTTAGCTTGAAACTGCGAAATCAATTTGCCGCATATGCCGCCTCTGCTGAACTGTAGCTTGACAATAATCTGGAAGTAAAAAGAATTCACATCCCTTTCTTTTTCTCTTACGGTCTGGCCTGGCTAAATCATACATAGATTCACGAAGCAGAAAATTATTAAGGCAAATCAATATGGCTCTAGGCTTTCCATCCGCCCCCCCAAGTACCCCCTCGGATATGAAGCACAAGTTACTTACCTTCGGTAACGATATATCTGTAAGAAACAGTAGTTAGTATTAGATTCCTTACTTAAGAATATCCCCAGGCGTCAGACTGGATCCGGAAAGTTTTGCGTAGCAGTACCCCTGCGGGTCGGTAGACGTCGTCTGCGGCTCTTCGTCCGTCGCCGGCGTCGTGATCGCCGGGATGATGTTGTCGGAGTACGTAGACGCTGCCCTTCGCGCGCTGATGTCAGCTCTTGTACATAGCTTTCCGCGCCAGGAACGCAGAGCCATGCCAGAGACTGACACTGGTGCCATAAAACTAGGGCCTCAAAGGGAAATATCTTAACCCTAGATATCGGTTCGCAGAACGGGGAGGATGGGTGGGGCGGTAAGGAATCTAACACTAACTACTGTTTTTTACAGATATATCGTTACCGAAGGTAAGTAACTTGTGCATCTGAAAGAAACAGGTTAGTTTTAGATTCCTTACCTTAGACTAGATACCACAGCAATACCAACCCCGGTGGTGGGTCTGCGAACCAAGATCACACCAGAAAGTCCTGGAGAACGGAACGGCCGAAGAAGCCATCTCTCCGGACTTGGTTGTCCAGGCAGTAGAGTCTAGCGAACATGTGCAGCGAGGCCCACGTAGCTGCCTGACAGATGTCCCGCAAGGGGACTCCCTGACCCGGGGCAGTAGTAGCCGCCGTGGCCTGAGTGGAATGGGTCCTCAGCCCAACAGGGGGCTCCTTTCTAGCTAAGGAGTAACAAACCTTGATGCACAACATGACCCACCGAGAGATGGTTCACTTGTGCACCGCCATTCCCTTCTTCGCGCCCACGTAACCAACAAAGAGCTGGTCGTCCACCCGGAACTGGCGTGTGCGATCAAGGTAGTAGGAGAGCGCACGTTTTGGGTCCAGACGGTGAAGCCTCTCTTCCTCCTTCGAAGGATGCGGAGGCGGAAGGAAGGTGGGCAAGGTGAAGGACTGCCCGATGTGAAAGGCTGTTACCACCTTGGGCAGGAAAGAAGGACGAGTTTTTAAAACAACTTTGTCCGGATGGACAGAAAGGAAAGGAGGCTTAGAAGATAGAGCCTGGAGCTCACTCACTATCCAGAGGAAATGGCAACCAGGAATGCAGTCTTAAGAGTCAGAAGACGAAAAGGGCAATTGTGAAGTTGCTCGAAAGGAGCACACATCAGATAGGTTAGAACAAGGTTCAAGTCCCACTGAGTCATCACGAAAGGAACAGGAGGAAACATGTGCGTGATGCCTTTCAATAATCTATTTACAACAGGGGACTTGAAAAGAGAAGGCTGATCGGGAAGCCTCAAGAAGGCTGAAATGGCAGAGAGGTAGCCCTTAAGAGTGCCCAGAGCAGAGCCCTGCTGAGCAAGAGAAAGGAAGAAGAGGAGAACCTCAGAAAGGGAGGCAGAGAGTGGATCCACAGCCTTTGCTGTGCACCATGCCACAAATTTGAAGGAATGCCTTCAGTGCAAGCCGGATCACCCGCAGCTCCAGAAGGATGATGTGTAGCCGGGACTCCGCTGGGGACCAGAGGCCTCTGATCTCCCTCTCTCCCATGTGGCCCCCTGATCCCAGGAGGGACGCGTTCGTTACCACTGCGCACTCTGGTTGGGGTAGGGAGAGAGATCTGCAGCTGACCCAATCGCGGTTCGTGAGCCGCCACTGCAACTGTCTTGCAGTGCCCTCCGAGATCTGGACGTGGTCGGACAGGTTGCCCTGATGCTGTGCCCACTGAAATGTCAGGTCCCACTGCAGAGCCTGCATCCGCCACCGGGTGTGATGCTCCAGAAGGATGTAGGAGGCCATCAGCCCCAGGAGCCGCAGCGTCAACCTGACCGAGACTTGGGATAAAGGCTGAAAGATCCGAATCAGAGCCTGAATATCCCAAACCCGCTGTTCGGGGGGATAAACCCGAAACTGCGCTGAGTCCAGAACCACTCCGATGAAAAGGAGCTTCCGAGAGGGGCACAGGTGTGACTTTGGCACGTTGATGGAGAACCCGAGCGAGTGCAGGAGGTCGGCCGTAGTCTGGAGGTGGGAGATGACTGTCTGGGGCGAGCCCGCCTTCAATAACCAGTCATCGAGATATGGGAAGACTGAAACCCCCAATCTGCGCAGATGATCAGCGACCACTCCCATCACTTTCGTGAACACCCGTGGGGCGCTGGTAAGGCCGAAGGGGAGCACCGTAAACTGAAAGTGCTCGTGGCCTACCGTGAACCGCAGGTAACAACGGTGGGCCGGCAGGAAGGGGATGTAGAAATATGCATCCTGCAAGTCTAACGCTACCATCCAGTCTTCTGAGTCCAGGGCAGCTAGGACCTGAGCCAAAGTCAGCATCTTGAACTTCTCCTTCCGGAGGAAGCTGTTGGTGCTCCGAAGGTCCAAGATAGGGCATAGGCCTCCTTTGCCCTTCTTGGGTACCAGAAAGTAGTGGGAATTGCAACCACGTCATACTTCTGGCCCAGGAATGCGTCCGACGGCCCACTTGGCCAAGAGGGCCATAACTTCCTCCTGTAGAAGTCGTAAGTGATCCCCCGACATGCGGTGGTACTGAGGTGGCATGACTGGAGGGGTAGCCTCGAAGGGGAGGGAGTAGCCCCTCCGGACGATTTGCAGCACCCACCTGTCCGATGTGATGGAGCGCCAGTAAAGGAGGTGATGGCGAACCCTGCCCCCACTGGCGTCGCATGGGCCTGAAAATTCGTACTAGGAGGATTTTGAGGCAGATGCTGCAGGGGCGGGTGTGGACTGACCTTGCCGGTATCCCCCAGGACCGCCACGGCGGTTACCACGTCGGCAACCGCATTGAGGTTAGTTCTGCGGCCTGTGGCAAGCTGGACGTGTGGGGGCAACCCTTCCTTGGCCACGAAAGGGACGAAAGGCGGAAGTTTGCTGGTGTTGGCAGAGACCCAAGGACTTGGCCTTAGCCCTGGAGTCCTTGAAATGCTCCATCGCACTGTCCACCTTGTAGCCAAAGAGGAGACGGCCATCAAAGGGCATGTCCATAAGGGAGGCTTGCCCCCGAAAAGTTGGCGGACCTCAGCCAGGCGTGGCGGCGAACCGCCACCATCGTCGCAATCGCCCTGCCCAGCGAGTCCGTGGTATCCATTCCACACCGAATCAAGTATCATGCTGCATCTCGTCCCTCCGCTAGGGCTCGGCTAAGCTTTGCCTGGACCTCCACCGGGCACTGCGGCAGCACTTCTGCAACTGTATCCCACAGAGAGTGGAAGTAACGGCCCAAAAGGCAGGCGGTGTTGACAGACCGCAACCCCAAACTCAGTGAGGAGAACAGTTTCTTCACTAACTGATCATACCTTTTGGATTCCCGATCCGGAGGAGCGGTCGGGAATGGGGTCTGGGTGGTAGAGGCCTGGATCACCAGGCTCTCAGGGGTGGGGTGAACGGACAGGAAGCTGGGGTCACCCAGAGCCGGGCGGTGGCGTCCGGCCATGTTCTGATCTACAGGGAGGCCTGTAAAGGGCTTGGACCAGGTGCCCAGCAGAACGTCAGTGAGGGCTTCGTTAAAAGGCAGGAGAGGCTCCAAGGAGCTTGCCTGCGGTTTGAGCACCTTAGTGAGGAGGTTAGTCTTCACGGCCGCGACTGGGAGCACAAGAGCCAAGGCCTTGGCTGCCCTAGTCAACACCATGCTGTAAGCAGCCCCCTCCTCCGTAGCCACGGTAGGAGGGGAGACAAATCCAGTGTCGGGCAAAGTGTCGAAAACCACTGGCCTCCCCCAGCTCGATTGCCCAGTCCTGGCTCAACTGGCACTGCAGTGCCAGAGGGTCCTCAGACCCCTCCCAATCCCCCTTGTCATCCATCTCCTGATAGTCAGGAATAAATGATGGAGCTGGGTCGTTGGTGAAGGGCTCACCGATCGGCGTCGAATCCGGACCGGGGTTGGGATAGGGGATGATGTCGTCCGGGGACGGCGCAGGGGGCGACACCCTCCGTGACGGTGACGGCGGAGGGGTCGTAAGGTCGACCCTCGTCGTCACGGATCTAGGCCTGGATCATGAGGAGCCCTGCGGCGTCAGGACCGGAGTCATCGACGGCACCAGGGCCGAAGCACCCGACGGCACCGGGCCAGGGCCTCCGGCCCGCTTGGGCTCCCAGACGGACCCGCGGGGGCCAAAGGGGCCTCGGCGGGTTCCGACGGAGGAAAGCACAACCTCATAGCTGTGAGGAAGGCGCTGATCTCATCAGGCACGCGTGCAGCCCTGGGACCGGCAGGTGTGGGGTTGGATGTGGCGCTTGCGGCTCCGGCGGATCCACGGGGGCGGTGTCACCCAAACCCCTGGCCGCATCACGCGAGCATCAGGGGGAGTCGGAAGAGCGATGTCGCTTCTTTGACTTCTTGTGCCTCGGCTTACCAGAGGACTTGGAGCCCCTACAAGTGGTGTCGCCTCGCCGAGCTGTGATGACTTTGACCCTCGACCTCCTCTTGGACCGGTACCTCGAGCGGCGCGGGCCGACTGCCGGAGCTCGAGGCGCTTACGGGACCGTGCCCGCCTAGCCTTCGACGTCAAGGCCTGGCAGTCGGGGCATGACTTGTCATCGTGGTCGGCCCCCGAGACAGTAAAGGCACCGACGGTGGGGGTCGGTAACTGACATCAAGCGGTTACAATCGTCACAGGGTTTGAACCCGGGCATCCCTATCGGCACAGAGAGTTGAGGTATCGACTCGAGAAGATCCAAAAGAGATCAAAAAAGTTTACTCAAAAATTTACTAGGAGTACTGCTCTTCCCGGATCTGCGCTTGCTGGTGCGGAAAACAGAAGAACTGATGTCAGCGCGCGAGGGCTGCGTCTAAGTACTCCGGCTGCATATAAGTACTCAGACGACGTCATCCCGGCAATCACGACACCGACAACGGACGCGGAGCCGCAGGCGACGCCTACCGATGCACAGGGGTACTGCTACACAAAACTTTCCAGATCAATTCTGACGCCTGGGGATATTCTAAGGTAAGGAATCTAACACTAACCTGTTTCTTTCAGATAGGGGAACTGATGCACTCTCTGCAGTTCATGTTCCCACTTCCATTGAATCAGTTCAGGGAAGGCTTCTGAGAACAACTCAATGACAAATTGGCAAATATCTTTGCCTTCCATGCCTTCCGGAACACCTAGTACTCAAAGATTGTTCCTCCTAGAACGATTCTCTAAATCAATTAACTTCCAATTTATATCGTCCTGAAGAGAGTGTAAGGAAGAAACAACCACTTTCTGCTGCACAATTTCGTCCTCAATCAGGGAAATTCTGCCCTCCGCTTCCTCAATCCTGTTAGACATCTCGGTGCAGGTCTTGACAACACGACGCACCATGTTTTGAAGCTTGCGTACTGCACCTTCCATTTGGAAACCTTCAGCCTTTGTCTATTCACGGTGTAACATTATAGCTTGGTAAATAGTGGCTAAAGTTACGTCGTTCTCTACCGGGTTACTAGGACAAAAAATCTCCCCATGTGTACCTGCAGAGCAGTCTAGAGAATCGCCCCTACTGCCACTCATTCCTCCCAGTTGTGGCACACCAGTATGTTACAATATAGGGCACCCATCATTTCCAAACGCGTCCTGAGGCGAATGGTTAGTTGCTTCTTTAACTTCCTTTGTCTTCCGTACAGGCCTCCTTTCGGCGGAAGTTAACAAACTATTTTCCTCATCCTCCGGGGGGGGGGGGGGGGGCAGAGCTAGTCAGACTTGTGTCATCTGCCCAGTCGCCTTCGCCACTCTTAATCTCTGAGGTGATGGACAAATCCGACATGGAGTAGAATTTTCCACCCAAGTCTCCGGAGTCTGCTTCCATAGTCCCATCACTGATCAAAGAACTTTGACCCATTTCAGCAGGATTCACACTGAGCATTGATAAAGATAGGGCCCTCTGAAGACTAATTATAGCCCCTGATGTCACCTGTGGGGGGGCGGAAACATCTGCAGCATTCTCTTCCATCGCTTCCTGACACAAATTATTAGCCTCAGCTCCCCCCATTTCTTCCACAGTCTCTTGCTCATTCGCAAAAAGGGATACATTCTGACTCGTAAAGGGCCTAGATATATCTTTTGCTAAATCAGATGTGCCACGAGCTCTTTTGTCAGGCTCCACTGTTCGATCCTCAGGATGGTGTTGATGTATTATAAGGGGCCCACCTCTGGATCGCCCCAAATCTGGCTTTGTATAACAACACAGACTTAGAGGTGATCGAGCGAGGGGCAGGAAAGGGTAGGGACTGCGGGGAGGGATATCTGAAGGAGACAGAAGTTAAACATAGAGTAAGTTTCACAGTACTGTAAACACATAACATACAGAAATAATCCGTCCTACAAAGGCTTTCGTCTACCCTCACCTGAAAAGCAAAATAAGGTGAGCCTAGGCCATAGAAGAGAGAAGAGGGCAGTGGTAAGGTCGCTTCACACACTATTTCAAGCCAAAAGACAAAGGAACACAGCGTCACCTCTATACATTTATGAATGGTATAAGTACATCACATTTCCTATGATTTGTTGATAGAGCGTACCATTATAAGTGCAGTGAAGTATTCAATCAAAGATTCCCGTGGGTACTTGCCCTCTACTCTCTCCTGTAAAAAGAAGTAAAGAAGACGCTAAGGCAACACTCCAAGGGATAATGAAAAGTAGTGCTAAAGCCAAAAATGAAACAACCCCTAGTTTGAATCACTAGGTAGTTGAAAGGCAAAAGTATATGTTGGCAACAATAGCACTAGAACCTCTTTATCTTCAAAGCTGGTATTCCCCAACTTCTACTGCATTGCAGTCAATAAACCAAAGTGCCTTAATATATTCGAATAAGACCAAAGGTGCCTCTCTGCATGAGATTACTGTTAAGCGATCCATGCCAGCAGAGAAGCCAATGTCAAAAGGCAACAAATTCAACCAAGGCAAAGTTTCTGTACGAGATCACCGAAAATCCGGTCTCATTCAACAGAGGAAACTGTCATGAAACTCGGAGCCAGTATGAGCGCGTAACCCGCTCTCTGAAAGACTCTGAACGGCCCGATAAATTACAGAGTCTTCATAAACTCTGAACAGGCGGTCGGTAGCGTATTGCAGGTGCACCCTTACCGCCTCAAGGTTTGCTTGTGAAGAGTGGCTGACGAGACTGTCCGCTACTCCAAGGATCCAAAATCCGGAATTATCGGCGCTGCCTCATCCGTCCGCCGCCATTATATTTCGGTTTCGGAGTTGATGCAGCCCACGTGATACGTGACCCGCAATGCTCCTGGGAACTGTAGTTCGGAATGTTCCTCTTCCGTACTCTGTGCTACTGAATGGCAGACATTGATTACCGTCGTACGGCGATCATGACAGTACATCCCTCTTCCAACAGTCACTGACTGCCAGATGGCTTATCAGGATGCGCCCGGTGGAACTTAGCCACCAGTCTAGGAGAATGCACAGCCGTGACAGGCTCCAGGAGTCCTCCTCAGGGCCGCACCCCTTCCACGAGACCAAGTACCACACCTTTTCCCCGCACCAGCTTAGAATCTAGGATTCCCTTGACCTCATGTTCCCTTTCATGCTGAACCCAAATAGGAACTGGGGTTTTCTTCACTGGGCGAACTGAGGGTTTGAGCAGGGACACATGGAACACAGGATGAATGCGGAAATGAGCAGGCAGCCGTAGTTTAACAGTCACAGGGTTGATGCGTTTAACCACCCGGTAGGGACCAATGTACTTGGGGTTAAACACACTGTGCTTCCTAAACCTGATGTTTCTTGTGGACAACCACACCCAATCTTCCTGCTGATATACCGGCTGAGGCCTACGATGTTTATCAGCCGGTGCCTTATAACAGATCTTAGCTTTAACCAAATTCCTTTAGGCATCAAGCAGCGTTTTACGCATAAGCAGTAACCTAGTGCGCAATTCAGGAAGCTTGGTCACAGTGGAAGGCAAAAGCAAGGGAGTGAATCGAGGATGGAAACCATAAGTACAGAAAAAAGGTGTGTATTTGGTTGATGTATGAATGGCATTATTATAGGCAATTTCTGCCACCCATAACCAATCAACCCAAGCATCAGTAGTGGTATTGACAAAGCACCTCAAGTACTGTTTAAGGTTTTGGTTCAACCGTTCGGTTTGGCCATCAGTTTGGGGATGGAAACTAGTGGAGAGATAAGAGGTAACCTGCAGCTTAGCACACCATGCTTTCCAAAACCCTGCGGTGAACTGAGCTCCCCTATCAGACACGATAACCTTAGGAAGGCCATGGAGCCTAACTATGTGAGTAAGCAATATGTGTGCCAACTGAGTAGAGGTGGGGGCCTGTCTGCATGCTATAAAATGACCCATCTTTGGCAGGTAGTATATCACCACTACAATTGCTGTCTGTCCCTGGTCCTTAGGAAGCCCCACCACAAAATCCACAGAAAATCTTTCCCAAGGCAACACTGGAGTGGGCATGGTCTGGAGCAGTCCTTGCGGCTGTCGGTGGTCTGTTTTCATTTGTGCACAGGTAGTACAGTTTCTTACCCACGAAAGTACGTCTGGACGTATCGAAGGCCACCAGAACTGTCTTAGCATTGTTTCCAAAGTGTGTTATTTGCAAGGAGTACTTGTTTACCTCTCATTGGTATGTCCTGATGCATTTGCCACTCCCGGTGCCATCGTTTCCATTCGAAGATTTGTATCCCTTTCTGGATCCTACGAAGGAAATCATCAGTTTGTATCACCCCTAGCACTTTGCTGGGCTCGATAATGGCTCTTTCGGGATTTTCATCAAACAGCACCCCTTGTTCCTGACGTGTGAGTGCATTGGCCTTCTTATTGTCTGTTCCTGGACGAAAGGTGATTATGAAGCGGAATTCAGCAAAGAACAACATCCATCTCAGCTGCCTTGGAGTTAGGTGTCGGGCTGCTCGCATGAATTGCAGATTGCGGTGGTCAGTAAATACTGTAAATTGATGTGAAGCCCCCATAAGCCAGTGTCTCCATTCCACGAAGGCATCCCTAATTGCAAACAGCTCCTTTTCAGCTATAGTGTAGTGCTGTTCTGCGGTATTCAGCTTCCGGGACATAAAGGCGATGAGATGGAGATATCCCGAGGTGTCATGTCGTTGGGAGAGCACTGCTCCCATCGCAATTTTGGATGCCTCAGCCTCTACAATGAACGGCAACATAGGATTGGCGTGGACCAGTACGGGCGCCGTGGTAAACGCTTCTTTCAGCAGATCAAACGCTCTTTGTACCTCCACCGTCCAAACAAAGGGAATCATCTTCTTGGTTAACCGAGTAAGCGGAGCCACCAAGTTTGAAAAATGTCCAATAAACCTTCTGTAGAAGTTCCCGAAGCCCAGGAAGCTCTGGATGTCTTTGATGGTCTTAGGGCGAGGCCAATCCAAGATAGCCTGCACCTTCCTTTCAGCCATGACCTGACCTGAGGGGGTGAGCATCACTCCTAGGAATTCTACGGTATGTACGTGGAATTCACATTTCGTGAGCTTGCAAAATAAGTATGATCCTGTAAGGCCTGCAGAACTCCCTTCACATGTGATATGTGTTCTTCGACTGAGTTGGAGTAGATGAGGATGCCGTCTATATACACGACTACGAACACATCCAAAATTTCGCGCAAAACTTTGTTTAGAAAGAATTGGAACGCCTCAGGGGCGTTACATAACCCAAAGGGCATCACAAGGTACTCAAACTGCCCATACCGCGTCTTGAAGGCCGTTTTCCACTCATCCCCCTCGCGCATGCGTACAAGGTGGTAAGCCCCTCTTAGGTTTAGTTTGGTGTAAATACATGCTTGTCGTACCTGTTCCAACAACACAGGGATCAAGGGTAGCGGGTATAGGTTCTTTATCGTGATTGCATTCAATGCCCTGAAGTCGATACAACACCTCAGTTCCCAATTAGCCTTAGGGATGAAGAAGAGGGGTGCCGCTGCTGGAGACCTTGAAGGTCGTATGAACCCTAGTACCATAAGTTTGTCCAGCTAGATCCGCAGATGCTGATTTTCGGGTTGGGTGAGGGCATATATTCGTCCGCAAGGTACCACAGCTCTAGGGACCAGATCAATGCGGCAATCATATTCCGTATAGGGAGGGAGTACTTCCGCTTTGACTTCGCTGAAGAAATCGGTATAGCCCTGGTAGTGTTCTGGAAGAACTACCTCCTTTTCCGCAGCAGTGGCGATGTGATGCATCGTGGCTAACACTGGCGATGGCTGGATCAACTCCACATTGCAGTGGTCTTGGCAATAACTTGACTGTAGCTGTAAAGTGTGATCAGCCCAGTTGATCACGGGTTCGTGTTTCTTTAGCCAAAGCAGTCCCAGTATCACCCCGTAAAGCGGGGCTTGGATGATATTGAATTAGAGCATCTCCCGGTGATATCCATCATAGACTAGTTCATATTCTTGGGTGTGGTGGCTGATAGGACCGGATTCCAATTCTTGGCCATCAACGGCATACACCCGTTCTGGTGTTTTCTTGCAGATCAGATGTACCCCTAGTCCTATGGCTTCTTTGTTGTCCATGAAATAGCCCGTAGCCCCGGAATCCACCATGGCTCTGATGCGTTTGGTTTCTTGATTTATACATATTTCCATCGCTATAAAAAAATGCTTGGAGTCATGGAATTCTTTTGAATCTACGGAAGGGATGGATTTAGTGCTTGAGCTGTTCCCTTCAACCGAACTCAAGCATTGTAGTTTTTCGCCCCCTTATCCGCTGCTACGATAGCCAATTGACCGGGATGGAACCGTCCCGTTTTAGGTTTAACCGGACATTCCCATAGGAAATGGCCTTTTTTGCCACAGTATAAACATAGGCCTTGCTTTCTTCTGTGATCCCTTTCACTTAACGTGAGAGAAGCCCGGGCTGTTCCTACTTCCATGGGTTCGGCTCTTACGTCTGATTTCTCTGGTGCAAACCCTCGATCGTTGAATGAGGAGATAGGTCTCTCCTTTCTTTTATGATCTCCTTTCCTTTCTCTAATCCTGTGATCTAAGCGGAGGGTTAGGTCAATAAGGGCCGAGCACGTTTGTGGTTGAGGTTCAATTTGCGCCAGGACATCTTTCAATTTGTCGGTGAGACCTTGATAAAACATTACAGATTTCTTAGCTTCAGGACAGTCAGTTTCTGCTACTAACCGCCGGAAATGATTCAAATAGGTAGACCCTTGTTTGAGTTCGATTAAATCTATGTCGGCTGAAAATGTCTCTGCCCGACGATCAAAGGTCTTCTCAAATGCCGTGCGAAAGGTATCCCAATCATATAGCATGGCATCATCTCCCCGGACTAAAGGAACAGCCCATTGCGCTGCTTCTCTACCCAGATAAGAGATCAGGAAAGCCACTCTGGCCTGATTCGTTAGAAAGAGTTTGGGCTTACACGTGAAGTGGAGCAATACCTGTGTCATAAACACTTGAACCTTTTTCTTATCCCCATGGCATCTCTCGGGTGGGGCTAGAGGTACTTGGGCAGGCATCTCTACCACCACTGACGCTGGGGGGGGTAGTCCCTACAGTAAACGGGTTTCTTTGTAACAAGTCAACCCGAGTCTGCAGAACTGCAGTTTCTTGGCGGGAGGCCGCTAACTCAGCCTGCACCAGCCTGCATCAATACCAAGGCCGCCAGTACATCGTCCAGAGAGGCCATCCTTAATGTCAACACAACCGGGAGGAAATATATTTTGTGGGCCGATTATGTCAGGCTCCACTGTCCGATCCTCAGGATGGTGTTGATGTAGTATAAGGGGCCTACCTCTGGATCGCCCCAAATCTGGCTTTGTATAACAATACAGACTTAGAGGTGATCGAGCGAGGGGCAGAAAAGGGTAGGGACTGCGGGGAGGGAGATCTGAAGGAGACAGAAGTTAAACATAGAGTAAGTTTCACAGTACTATAAACACATAACATACAGAAATAATCCATCCTACAAAGGCTTTCGTCTACCCTCACCTGAAAAGCAAAATAAGGTGAGCCTAGGCCATAGAAGAGAGAAGAGGGCAGTGGTAAGTATCGCTTCACATACTAATTCAAGCCAAAAGACAAAGGAACACAACGTCACCTCTATACATTTATGAATGGTATAAGTACATCACATTTCCTATGATTTGTTGATATAGCATACCATTATAAGTGCAGTGAAGTATTCAATCAAAGATTCCCGTGGGTACTTGCCCTCTACTCTCTCCTGTAAAAAGAAGTAAAGAAGACGCTAATGCAACACTCCAACGGATAATGAAAAATAGTGCTAAAGCCAAAAATGAAAGAACCCCTAGTTTGAATCACTAGGTAGTTGAAAGGCAATAGTATATGTTGGCAACAATACCACTAGAACCCTTTTATCTTCAAAGCTTGTATTCCCCAACTTCTACTGCATTGCAGTCAATAAACCAAAGTGCCTTGATATATTCGAATAAGACCAAAGGTGCCTCTCTACATGAGATTACTGTTAAGCGATCTCTGCCAACAGAGAAGCCAATGTCAAAAGGCAACAAATTCAACCAAGGCAAAGTTTCCTCTGCACAAGACCACCGAAAATCCGGTCTTATCCAAATGAGGAAACTGTCATGAAACTCGGACCCAGTATGAGAGCGTAACCTGCTCTCTGAAAGACTCTGAACGGCCCGATAAATTACAGAGCCTTCATAAACTCTGAACAGGCGGTCGGTAGCGTGGTGCAGGTGCACCCTTACCGCCTCAAGGTTTGGTTGTGAAGAGTGGCTGACGAGACTGTCCGCTACTCCAAGGATCCACAATCCGGAATTATCGGCGCTGCCTCATCCATCCGTCGCCATTATATTTCGGCTTCGGAGTTGACGCAGCCCACGTGATACGTGACCCACAATGCTCCTGGGAACTGTAGTTCGGAATGTTCCTCTTCCTTACTCCGTGCTACTGAATGGCAGACAGTGATTACCGGCGTACGGCGATCATGACATCTTTCATGAGCCTTAATAGTTTGCGGGGTGATCACTGCGCCTGTCGTTAAATCAACAGCTGAGGGCTTACCTTTGACTGGCGCTTTCTTTTTAAAGATCCCCGGAATCTTTAGCTTGGCCCCAGCCCCTGTCTTGTCTCCTGCAGTATCATTACCCGCAGTCCGCAGACCCGCAGTCCGACTAACGCCCAGAGAGAGAGTCACACTCTCCTGAGAATCACCAGACGCGCCACCTGTAATGTTGTTCTTCTCCCCCACAGGACACTCTGAGACATGTATAGTGAAGCACTCACGTTTATTTAATTACAACAATGTAGATGAGAGCTAAGGGCGCCAAGCGTCTAACTGCCTCAAGCTCCGGTCGCCAACTGCCGTTTCTGGCGTTCGCGCCTTCTCCTTCTTGCCTGGTGCGCATGCGCGCCTATCCGCTCTAGCCTACGGCGTGACGCGTCATCGCGTATACGCCCGTAGACTAGAGCGCATACCACATATCTCCCCCCTTTAATGAAAACAAAGTTATAACATTTCCCCCCTCTGGTGAAGTGTCCTCCAGCCGTGAACATTGTCTATGTGGGGCACCGGGGGGCCGGCACCAAGCTAGTGTCCATCCATCACAAAGTCACTATAACGAGAGGGCACTACAACTGCCCTTCCGCTGCGGGTGTGTCTTACCGGCATGTTCTCTCTCGCCTCTGTCTCTCCTTGGGACACCCCAGCTTCTCTCACTTCTGTTCTCAGCTCGGCATTCGCTTGTACTCCTCCTCCGTCGGTTGGCCTGGCTCCCAGGACAATCGCTTCACTGTCCTCGCCTGCACCTTCTCCTTGGTTGTCTATGCCGTGCTCTGAATGGGGTGTAACCTCCGGGTGATCCGTGCTTCTCCCAACTTCCTCGGCTTTGGGCCAGACTAATATTTTGTTGACTCTGGCCATGCGCTCTTGTGACCAGACTTTGCCATCACTGAGGAGGGCCGCTCTGCCACGCACCTCCTTGACTTGTAGCGGCTGGCTGAATTTGCTTTCGCCCTTCTTTTGTAGAGTGGGGAGTTTGATCCTAACCCACTCCCCTTCTTCCAGCGCCGTTTCCTTCGTGCTACGTCGCTTGTCATAAACCAAAAGGATCAAGGCAGCAAACCAGGTCAAGCACTACTAGTTCTGTATTTCTCAATTCTAGGTGGTGCAAACTTCTTCCTACACCTGCTACCAATAGGTGTTGAGTCAAAGATACAAAAACATGAAGTGGAAGGTGCACACAATTAGAGTCCAAAGGAACGGTAGTATATTGTTTATCTTCTTCTTTATTTAGCAGTTTTTTCAAATACAGGCACAGCCAACGCGTTTCGTTCCATTAACCATGTGGAACTTCGTCAGGGCGGTTTGATTCAATTTTGGAATTGGAATCTATTCTGACCAACGTTGTAGATCGAACAGCAGCTAATTCTGGGTCTTCAGAGGCATGTAACCTTCGTACATACAAAGACGGTGTTCAGACTGGATACAAGTAGGTAAGCCCAGTAGATGTTCCCATGCTTAATCCAGCAATATTTCGAGTATAAAGGGACTAGGTATAAAGATTGTTCAGGATAGTGCGGACATACGCAGGAAATCTAGTATTCGCAAAGACAGTCTCTTGCTCTTTTCTATAATGTCGAGCTCCGGTACGGGCATAAATTGCAGATGACGAGGCCACCGGTCCGTAGTAAGACCCGGTGTGCGTGGTAATAACCACTGAGCACCTGTAATCGGGTGCTCCGATTTCGTATGTCGTCTCGTGGCGGCGTTCTCTAGATTGTGCTGCACCACTGCTGGGGACCACTTGCTGGTGATGGTCTTCTCCCTCCATGCTACGTTGTCCCGGGTGAAGGGATGCCGTCCTCTTAGCACTTGGAACGGACTATACCCCACTACAGAGGGTGTTATCCGATAGGCCCATAGCATGTTCATTACTTCCACCTCCCAGT
Organism: Lissotriton vulgaris; assembly: GCF_964263255.1. Taxonomy (NCBI): domain Eukaryota; kingdom Metazoa; phylum Chordata; class Amphibia; order Caudata; family Salamandridae; genus Lissotriton; species Lissotriton vulgaris. The sequence goes on along the minus strand of NC_141695.1, from coordinate 818,598,070 downwards.
CTTTTCCTTGCGATATGGCTGCCTGGATGGATCCCATGAGCACCCTGTTGAACCTTTCGACCTGGCCGTTGCAAGATGGATGGTACACGGCAGTGTGTCTCCCTACGATTCCGTTTCTCTTCATGTATCTCCCCCACTTGTCCGACACAAACTGCGGTCCATTATCGCTGAGGATGGTTTTGGGTATTCCCTCTCTGAGGAACACCGATGTTAGGAACTTCAAGATCGTGTCCGTGTCCATTGACTCTTGTATGTCCACTTCTGGCCACTTAGAATACTTGTCTATTAACACACAGATGTACTTATTCACACCTCTACTGTCCAGAACGGGCCCCAGAATGTCTATGGCCACATCCTCCCATGGGCCCTTCGGGGTGTCGAACTTCCCCAGTGCTGGTCGGAGTGGGCGGAGCACCTTGTCCGCTCCTTGGCATTGCCCGCACTCCCGCACTTGTCTCTCGATGTGGGCATCCATTCCTGGCCACCAATACATCTGTTTGACCAACGCCTTGGTTTTCACTATGCCCAGATGCCCCTCGTGGAGCAACTTCAGCAGTCGGGGTATCATTGTCACTGGGGGAACCACTCTCTCTCCTCTGTACAAGAATATCCCCGAGTCACTCAGGGACAATTCTTCTCTTATTTCATAAAAACGTCGGACACCCTCCGTTAGCTTCTTCTTGTCCGGCCACCCCAACGTGAGATGTTTCCTTACTTCCATCTTCTCCTCATCGAGCTCGTAAGCCGCCTGCCATTCCTGCGCACTGATCGACGTCTCGTGATCCTCCATGCTGGCGACCATCTCCTCTGTGTCCGGGGTCTCTCCCGGCGCCTCTTCCATGGCTGATGCCCGGCTGAGGTAGTCAGCTACCTTGTTCTGCGTACCAGGAAGATATTCTACATCGTACATATAATCTAGCAGCTTCAGAGTCATTTTCGCTATTCTCGGGGTGGCAGTGTCATGGCCCGATGACGTCAACACTTTGATGAGTGGCTTGTGATCCGTTTGGAGCCTGAATCTCGTGCCCCATAAGAACTGACGAAACTTGTTCAACGCCCACGTGACTGCCAGCATCTCCTTTTCAATTACGCTGTACCTTTGTTCCGTCGGGGACAGCGCCCGGGATGCGAAGCTGATGGTTTCCTTGGTTCCGTCCTCCCTTTCCTGCGCCAATACAGCCCCCAAGCCCTTGTCGCTCGCATCGGTTGTCACAATAGTCTTGCCCGTGGGGACGTACCCCTGCAATGGGATGGCATGGCTGATACAGTCTTTAATGGACTCAAATTCGGACTGGGCCTCCCTGTCCCATTCGAATTTTGTATTGTGCCTGATTAGTTGTCTCATCCTGTACGTTCTCGTGGCAAAATGTCTGACAAACTTGCTGTAATACTCGGCCATTCCTAGGAATGACCGCACTTCCTCCTTGGTTGTTGGGGCCTTGGCGTCTTTTATCGCCTTCACGTTTTGCTCCTTCGGCGAGATGCCATGCGTTCCTATCTCGTGCCCTAGGTAGGTCACTGAGCGAGACCCAATTCTGCACTTGCTCCATTCCGCCGTCATTCCTTTGCTTTGCAGCACTCCCAGCACTTGATGTAGTTTCTTGTCGTGCTCACCCTTGTCGGAGCCCATCACTAGGATGTCGTCTTGGAAATATTGCACTCCCGAGATGTCCTTAAACAACCTGTGCATCAACTTCTGGAAAACGGCCGCAGCGGATGCCAGGCCGAAGGGCATTCTCTTGAATTGGAAGCATCCAAAGGGCGTTATGAAGGCTGTGTACTTCCTGCTCGACGGGTGCAATTCTATCTGGTAATATGCAGACGTGAGGTCTATGGTAGAAAAGTGGTTGATGCCTTTTGTCCTTGCTAGCATCTCCTCTATCCTGGGGAGCGGGAACCTTTCCATGATGAGGTTTTTGTTGAGCTCCCTCAGGTCCACGCAGAGCCTGACCTTTCCATTGGGCTTTTTTGACTACCACCAAGGGCGATAGCCATTCCGCACTGTCCACTGGCTCGATGATATCTAGCTCTTCCAACTTCCGTAGTTCCTGGCGCACCGCCTCACTCGTGGATATTGGTATGTTCCGGACTTTATGCACTACTGGTACTGCTCCCTCCTTAAGAACCATTTTATGCACGAATTTGTCCAGTTTGCCTACCGTGCCCTCGAAAACCTTGGGGTATGCTGCCTTCCAGTCTTCCTCCTTCGAGAGGGGCCATTCGTCTGTTAGCAAGATCTGTTCTTTCCCTCCGGGATTGAGTATGATGCCGAGATCACCTGCGTCTCTCCATCCGAGTACCGATGGGCCCTTCTCCGCTACATACAGGGTGCACGTGGCCACCCGTCCTCTGAATTCGAACTCCAAGTCCCTGCATCCTACCAGTGGAATGGAATTCTCGGTATACGAGATGGGTCTGATGTCCGGCGGCATCAGGTCGGGTCCTATGACTGGCGCGAAGTCCTCTTCCCATATCGACCTTTGCACGATGGTCCAGGGGGACCCTGAATCCACGGCTACATGTACCTTGACGCCCCCGATGAGCATGTCGGTGCGGGGCTTATCCCTTCGCTTCCCGGATACGTCCAGCACTTGATCCTCTATGCACAGCACCAGGTCATCCTCCTCCGGGTCTTCTTCCTCACTCACGTTGGCCGTGGCTGCGTCGATGCACTTGACTGTGGACTTCGTCCCTTTCTTTCGACAGACCTTTTCGAAGTGACCGGTCAACCCACAGAATGAGCACCTGGCGCGAAACGCGGGGCAACGCCTGTCCTGGGCCGCGTGCGCTGCACTGCCACATCTGTAGCACGCGAATTTCGTCCCCTGGTTGGGGCGAGACATCTGCTTCCCAGACCCCCTTGTGTCCTTCCTCGGGTCTCCGTAAGTGCTTTTGGGCTTGCTGGATTGTGGTGCCTCATCGATCTTGTTGATCATTTGTCTCGGCCCACTTTCCCTTTTTGCCGCGTCTGCGCCTCTCTTCGACATTTCCGCCTTCTTGACCATCGCCACTACTTCTTTCAGGGTTGTCTCATTCATCGCCCATAGCTTGTCTTGGACTGCTCTGCTGGTGGTGTGCATTACGATTTGGTCTTTGATGTATTCATCCTGCAGGTTCCCATACCTACACGTGATTGCAAGCCGGCGGAGCGCTGCCACATAGTCATCAATGGATTCTCCTGCCTCTTGTTTTCTCTGTTGGAAGTTATAGCGGTCTATCGAGACGCAAACTGCTGGGCGGTAATGGCTGTCCAGGTCGTCCAATGCATTCACAAAGACATCCGTCTCCGCTGCACCCCTATCTTTGGGCACCAGGTTCTTAAACACCCTTACCCCTTCTGGGCCTAAGTTGTGGAGCAACAGTCTCTTCTTCCTTTCGGGCTTGTATTCACCTTCACTTTCATCTTCCAGGGCCTCAATGTAATTGAGGAAATATTCTTTCCAGTCTTCCCATTTTAGTTGGGGTTCACCAGGTCTGGTTAGGAACGGGACGGGTGCCATTAGGGCTGACGCTTGATTCGCCATTCTGGCTTCGCCTCTAGGTCCTCCTTCCTGGGCCCTTTGGGTAGGCTCACCGGACGCTCCTGCGTTCTCTGCTGTGTCACCTTGGCCCCTAGGACTGCCTGGGGTATTGTCCCTCGTAGTGGGCGCTGTCTGTGCTGCCTTCCCCCCTTCCTCTAGCTTGGGGGTGTCTCCCTTGGTTGCCAGGTTGCTGCCTGGGGGCTCCTGGGGTCTTGGGTCGCACTAACCTGCCTTGAGGAGCTGGGGTTCTGTTCCTTGCCGTGCTGCTGCGCTGCTGCCACGCCCTTGCTCTTCCTTGTAGGACTTGTGCCTTGCTGGGGTTTTTTTTTTTTTTTTTTTTTTTTTCCCAGTTCACTGCACCTGGTGGTGTCCGGATCTCAGCCTCGTCGCCACTGTAATGTTGTTCTTCTCCCCCACAGGACACTCTGAGACATGTATAGTGAAGCACTCACGTTTATTTAATTACAACAATGTAGATGAGAGCTAAGGGCGCCGAGCGTCTAACTGCCTCGAGCTCCGGTCGCCAACTGCCGTTTCTGGCGTTCGCGCCTTCTCCTTCTTGCCTGGTGCGCATGCGCGCCTATCCGCTCTAGCCTACGGCGTGACGCGTCATCGCGTATACGCCCGTAGACTAGAGCGCATACCACACCACCATCTTCGTTGTTCGCCGTAGCATTTACACTCCCAGTGTGTACGGGGGCAGACACCGTGGCTGCAGCTGCTGCTCGAATATTTTGGCCCTTCACGTTAGTACTGGCGTTTTTAGGTGCCATCGCCGCCGCTTTCTGACTCCAGCCCAGGTTTTCCAAAATCCTTTCCGTTTGCTCCGCTGCAGCCGAGACCCGCTCCTCCTGAGCCCGGGAGCCCGCCACTAGCCTGCTCTGCCAAAGTCCGCAATAATTCACCGGGCTCAAAGCACGCCACAGCCGTCCTTGCTGATACAAATGATTCGGGAATAGAACCATTTCCTTCGCTCAAAGCCCCATCTCCGGCTGTGTGCCTTACGTCGCTTCAGAGAACTGCTGGGGGGAGTTAGGAGAGGTTAGTAGTGGAGAACACACTCAGCCTGACTCACTCGGACACAGGTGTGTCCGCCATCTTGCCTCCGACTCTCCCTAAAAATATTCAGTGCAACCTTCACTTCTATTCGTTCTGACACCAGCCACACAAGCCGAGAGGCAGTGGCTTGCATGCAACAACAATGCCTCACCTCAAAGAGCAGACTCTTTTGGGTCAGACCCGAGCATAACCCTTTAGGCATGCAATTATGGCATCGTATGCAACTAATGTCCATGTATCCCTGGTAAATAAGGTTGCCTTTGTACATTATTTACAGCACTGGGGGGAAATGCTTGAAAGTCTGGCTGCAGCTCATTGCTCATCATTGGCCCTGGGTGCTCTGTTTCTGATGGATCGAGCACTCTCGGACTAGGCTCCATGACACTTAACATGCACATCAGTTCTCAACATAACTCATTAGGTCTTCGGCCACCCGTCTTCTAGATTGTCGCGGCGCATCAGCGGAGAGCACCGCATAAGTAAAGAACACTGCCAGAATAAGCTGCACTACAGTTCCCGATCTTCAATATACAACAATTCCCATGATTCCATGGGAAATTCCGCCCTACACTGATGCGGCCTTTTGAGAGGAAAGAAATCGTACAAAGAACTTCCGGTTCAGGAAATCTTTGTAATTTATTTTGAATTAAGTTCCTGTTCGGACGGTGAGTGGTCTGGTAAGGGTGCATGGTGCACCAGAATTCTTCTACTATACTTTGTTGGCCATTGAGAAACTGCCTATTGTGCAAGCTGCGCTTAAAGCAGTACTTTGCTTTCCCGCTGTTTTCTCGTGTTGGTGCGTCGAGGGTTCGACTCATGCAGGGAGAAAGGGTGGTCTGCTCCAGCTAGCAGTAAGTGAGGGGGAGGATTTTGAGGAAATATCTTGCTGCATATCTCCAAGAGTTATTTGGGAATTGACATTGCCACGTTTGATGCATTGTGGATATTTGATACAGTGCTGATATTAATACTTTGTTGCTAACTTTGTTGGAAAGCCAAGGGCTCGAGGCTCACGCAGTAAGACAGCAAGACATTGCATTTCCAGAGGTAGTACAAGCCTGGGAGTGGGACATGGTCGAAATACAGGTTACCTCACAGTAATGTCGCAAAACTGGTTATAGTGAACTATACTGGGTGACTTCATTTATCTTCTAATACTCTGGAGGAAAAGAGTTCTACACTTGAATTCCTGCTATGAGTTTCTTGACTGGATATATTACAGTAAAAAATAGCATATTAACCAGTGTTGATTACTGGGTGTTATCTATGTTCTATTTCCCTACAGCAGAGGTTGTTTGAGAGTTCCAGGATTGCCAAGACTCTCCGCCCCCTTTAAACTTCCCATATGCCTATTGTTGGTAGGTGTGTTTCGTAGGTTCTCTCAGTACTAAGGAAAAGACAAAGCTGTCTATTGAGTGTCCCACTGGTAGATACTGTATAATCTATTCCTCTCTACCTTAGAACACAGCGTGGGTTTTATGAATCCATTGTCACGAATTTATTAAGACGACATTCTCCTTTCTTACAGGTATCTCTATGTATGTATGTATGTATGTATGTATATATATATATATATATATATATATATATATATATAAATTAGCATTTAAAAAACCTTGCAAATTCACTGAAAAAAACCATAGGTTTCAGGCCTTATATAGTTAGGAATTCGCTTTTAAAAAACCTTTGAAATTCACTCAAAAAACTATAAGTTTTAGGGGTGTTATAGTTAGCTGGACATTTCACTCATACAAAACCATTGAAATTGCTCCTATATAGTTAGTTGTACTAACTATATTTCGCACACACGCAATCCACTGCTGATGATGTCACATATTACATCATTCATGACATGGTCAGTGACATCACTGATGACATCTGATGAAATGTGGGGGGGATTGTGGACCCCCCACACTATGCCCCCGCGATTTGGTCCCCCCGTGGGGTAATTTTTTAAAAAACAGACCAGGTTTAAAAAAAAAATGTGGTCCTTTTTTGTCCTTGTGGGACCACCTGGGCAGGCATAGGGTGTCAGGGTGTATCTACCTTGCCCCTTTTTTGTGTTCTTCACGTTTGTTTTTTTTGCTTTCTTTTGCCTTTTTCTATCGAGCACAAGTTGGATGCCAACACTTCCTGGTTAGAAGTGTTGCCATCAATGAGCATGCAGCTTTCTCGGGAAGGCATGCTGATTGGCTGCCACTGTCTGTCAACACTCCAAACCAGGAAGTTTGGGAACCATCTTGTTCCTCTGTAGAACGAAGGCACAAGAAAGCAGTGAAACAAAGATGCAAAACACGCAAAGGGAGCGGGTAGAAGCACCCTGACCTCCTAGGCCTGCTCAGGGGGTCCCACAAGGACCCCCGAGGCCCCAAATGTATTTATGTTTTTTAAATCGCGATATTCCAAACGATTGAAAATGACTTTTCTTGAGAAACATTTGGATTTGGATTATCATGTCCTATACTTTGGAATTTTTGAAAGACTGACTTTGAGGATGCTATAAATTACTCAAGTTTGCCCGAATTGTGTGGGTAAATTGATACCTAGTCACTTTGAATAAGAATGTACTTACGTCTCGTCTAACATTTGGAAGAAATATCTAGTTATATGACAACAGGATACCGACATTACTTGAAGGAAATAAGAACGCCCTGAAGAAGTTCTGTTGTACAGAACGAAACGCGTCGGCTGGCTGTGGTACATAAACTTAAGGAAAATAAAAGCATTTAAATATACACCAAGATTCAGCGCTTCAATAAGGACTCTAAGTGATATGATTTGATTGGATTTGTTGTGCAAGTGGTGCTGTGCCAAACTTTGGAATATTCTCCACTACTCTCTACTACTCACTCTCTACTACTCATTCTCTACTACTCTCTACTACTCTCTCTCTACTACTTACTCCCTACTACTCTCTACTACTCACTCTCTACTACTCTCTACTCTCTACTACTCTCTCTACTACTCTCTACTACTCACTCTACTACTCACTCTCTATTACTCTCTACTACTCACTCTCTACTACTCTCTCTACTACTCTCTTCTACTCACTCTAATACTCACTATCTACTACTCTCTACTGTACTCACTCTCTGCTACTCACTCTCTACTACTCACTCTCTACTACTCTCTACTACTCACTCTTTACTACTCTCTACTACTCACTCTCTGCTGCTCTCTACTACTCACTCTGCTACTTACTCTCTACTACTCTCTACTACTCACTCTCTACTACTCACTCTACTACTCTCTACTACTCACTCTCTACTCTCTATTACTCACTCTCTACTCTCTATCTTCTACCTCTCTCTACTAGTCTCTACCTCTCTACCTCTACCTCTCTACCTCTACCTCTCTCTACACGCACACATATACACATATATATATATGCATGTATATGCATATGCATTTATATATATGTATGTGTATATATATATATATACATACATATATATACATATATAATCTGCATATCTATATAAATACAAATATATATGCATGCATACATATACATATATGCATACATATGCATGTTACTTACATGAAAGTTTGAAAAACACTATTAAAAGCAAAGCTAAAAGCCACCTCATTACAAACAGAATGGCTTTAACTTAAACGAGGGCGAGATCTATTGCATTTTCAATGCTTGTTTACTTTGGTTCCATCAAGAAGGCATCCAGATGTGTCACACATTTGCCATGAATTCTGAATGTTAGCACTCAGGTTGCTCATTAGATCACTGTAGTAAAGCTACTGCTCACCAGGGAAGTCTGCTGCTGGTATTCAAAGTGCATGTTTCAGTCTGCATGTCAGATTTTTTTTTTTTAATAAAATAGAAGAGGATTTGAGAAGTCACTCAAAATGTGCCCTAATTTTTCTTTCTGAAGCACTAATCATACTTTCTATGGCAAAATGAACCCCCTCATTTTGTTCCTTTTTAAATTAAATGTTTTCAGACTTACCACTTCATTCCAATCAAGATGGCTTCTGGTGTGCCATACTTTTGTCAAAAGTAAGACTGTTAGCGCTCTAGTTGTTCTTTAGAACACTCTGGGACATTCTGTCATTGGGCTATACTTGGGCTACCAACTAATCAAAGGGGAGGATCACTTGTCCTGCATGAACCAGGGTATGCAAGAAATAGACAAAGTGTCTCCAATAAAAAACCCTCATGCACGTGTTGGAAAGTAGGGGTAGCGGTATATCTTGATTTCCGGTATGCAGCCTCCACCAGGAGGATCTTACCCATAGTTAAAAACAGTAGTGACCCAGTGATGTGGACAGTGTTCTGTTAAAATACCCGTACAGTCAGATACTTGGCTTTATTGGGTCTGGATTCGGGTAGCCCCTTGTGGGGAATGCTGAAGAAGTGCGTTCTTTGAAAAATTAAGAATTCTGGACGCGCTAGCAATTAGTGCAAATAAAAATAAAATGCCCGACATGTTTCAGCCCCATCTGCCGGTATTCGGACTTATGGGCTTTCTTCAGGACCAATCGTGACAAGTGAGAGTGGTGCAAGTCTACAAAATTATTGCAAACACGTATAAGAAAAGGGAAATTGTGAGAAGGTGGCCTGATATGCAGTGCTCACTATTCTAGTGAACACTATGTATCAGTCCAGCAACCCTTATTGATGATTGGTTGTAAGTCAACCTTATAGACCAGCTATCCTAGTAGCGTGGATACGAGCAGTCTAAGGCTAAAGACTCGAGAGGGCGTGTTAAGCCAGCTGTTATACCACACATATACCCCTTGAATACCAAGTGAAAGGACACCACACAAGTGTTATGAAAATAAACAAGATATTTATTAAGAATCGCAACAGCCCTGTACTCTTTATGAGAACAGGGTACTAAGCACAAAACAAAACTCTTACGAAAATACTTAAGTTAGCACAGTATATACAAATGCCCGAGGGGCACGGAAAACCATATACTCTGAAAGTGGAATGCGAAATTACTAGCAGGTAAGTACAGTACTAATAGGCTTTGGAATCGCTAGATCTTGACTATAGAATCTTTAGATTACTTCTAGGAGACCCAGGGGACTCGGGTGCAGAGTGTGCACTCTCACGCGTGATGCGGGACAAAGTCTATGGTAGCTAGTAAAGACAAAGTTAGTGTTCTCGGGCGAACCCGACCTGGTAGGAGGAAAACGAAAGTGGATTCTGACCCTTGGATAGTGAGGATATGCTGGGGCACCGAAATGCCGAAGTTACCTAGCCCAGGGGCTGCAGCTGCATAGGTCTCAAAAGACGTCGGGAATCCTCGTAGACGGACCAGGAGCCTGGAAGAAAGAAGTTGCTGGCAGGCGACCAGTGAAGAAAGTTCGATGGATCCAAGCCTGGATCGAAGGAAGATGACACCTGAAAGCAGAGGGGACCAAGTTCGAGACTACTAGCCAGTAGTCAGGTGGCACCAGGAGGGCACCGGATGGTAGTCACCTCGACTAGGTGAGTGGGTGACGCTGTGCTCGCAGATCTCACGGACCAGGAGGCGTTGTCGGCGACCAGGATGGAGGGGCGAGCTGTCCCACGAAGATTGAAGCTGTCGGCGTCGCTGGACCCAGGATTGGGCAACAAAGCCTTGGCAAATTCAAGCCCACGCGGTGGACTCAAAATGGCGTCTGGAGTGGACCAGGAGGGTCCGGGGTGCTTCTCTGTTGCAAGGAAGCAAGGGCCAGTCTGGAGCAACCAGACCAGCAGCAGTGATGTCGTCGGGCGTCGTGAAGAAGGCCACAAGCCAGCCGGCTAGTAGCCACACAGCGCAGTGAGCAGGCAAAAGCAGAAGGGCCCCAGGCAGATCGTGGAGATGCTGGAGGGCTGATCTTCGGTGCTGGAGCTGCTCAGGGTTGGGGCTTCTCGGACCCCAAAGCACTCACCAGTGGAGCACACGGTGGGCTTGTTGCAAAGAAGTCGTGCAGTCTTGGCGATCGTCGGTCCCTCGAGGTCTCGTCGCACTCACAGTTCTCAGCTTTGCTGTAGAGGTGAGTAGAGGTCAGAGGTGCCAGGGAAGCCGGGTCTCGTCGAGCTGGGTCGTCAGATTCGTGAAGAAGGACTTGCAGCAGACCGCAGTGTTCTTAGGATGGTGCCCGCTTGATGCAGGGTGACTACTCCTTAGCCACAAGGGAGAATCTTGAAGAAGGAAATCTTGATGTCTTTCGTAGAAAGTCGGGTCTTGATTCCAAAGATGATCTAATTTGAACAGGGGGCCCGCTCCCATCTTTATACTAAACAAGCATTAGAAATGCAATAGGTCTCGCAGCATTAGAGTTAGTGCTTTTAGAATTGTTAATGGTTTTTTTTGTAAATCTTTAGCATGAGGTTGAGGGTGAGTGAGGGTGAGTGAGGGTGAGGGGTTGAGGGTGAGTGAGGGTGAGGCTGAGGGGTTGAGGGTGAGTGAGGGTGAGGGTGAGGCTGAGGGGTTGAGGGTGAGGGTGAGTGAGGGTGAGTGAGGGGTTGAGGGTGAGGGGTTGAGGGTGAGTGAGGGTGAGGGGTTGAGGGTGGGTGAGGGGTTGAGGGTGAGTGAGGGTGAGGGGTTGAGGGTGAGTGAGGGTGAGGGGTTGAGGGTGAGTGAGGGTGAGTGAGGGTGAGGGTGAGTGAGGGTGAGTGAGGGTGAGGGTGAGTGAGGGTGAGTGAGGGTGAGTGAGTGTGAGTGTGAGTGAGGGTGAGTGGGGGTGAGTGTGGGTGAGTGTGGGTGAGGGGATGAGGGTGAGTGAGGGTGAGGGGTTGAGGGTGAGTGAGGGTGAGGGGTTGAGGGTGAATGAGGGTGAGGGGTTGAGGGTGAGGGGTTGAGGGTGAGTGGGGGTGAGTGAGGGTGAGGGGTTGAGGGTGAGTGAGGGTGAAGGTGAGTGAGGGTGAGGGTGAGTGAGGGTGGGTGAGTGTGGGTGAGTGTGGGTGAGTGAGGGTGAGGGATTGAGGGTGAGGGGTTGAGGGTGGGTGAGGGGTTGAGGGTGAGTGAGGGTGAGGGTGAGTGAGGGTGAGGGGTTGAGGGTGAGGGGTTGAGGGTGAGTGGGGGTGAGTGAGGGTGAGGGGTTGAGGGTGAGTGAGGGTGAGGGGTTGAGGGTGAGTGAGGATGAGGGGTTGAGTGTGAGTGAGGGTGAGGGTGAGGGTGAGTGAAGGTGGGTGAGGGTGAGGGGTTGAGGGTGATTGAGGGTGAGGCGTTGAGGGTGAGTGAGGGTGAGGGGTTGAGGGTGAGTGAAGGTGAGGGTGAGGGTGAGTGAGGGTGAGGGGTTGAGGGTGAGTGAGGGTGAGGGGTTGAGGGTGAGTGAGGATGAGTGAGAGTGAGGGTGAGTGAGGGGTTGAGGGTGAGGGGTTGAGGGTGAGTGAGGGTGAGGGGTTGAGGGTGAGTGAGGGTGAGGTGTTGAGGGTGAGTGAGGGTGAGGGGTTGAGGGTGAGTGAGGGTGAGGGTAGGTGAGGGGTTGAGGGTGAGTGAGGGTGAGGGTGAGTGAGGGTGAGGGTGAGTGAGGGGTTGAGGGTGAGTGAGGGTGAGTGTGGGTGAGGGTGAGTGTGGGTGAGGGTGAGGGTGAGTGTGGGTGAGGGTGAGTGTGGGGTTGAGGGTGAGTGAGGGTGAGTGAGGGTGAGGGTGAGTGAGGGTGAGGTGTTGAGGGTGAGTGAGGGTGAGTGAGGGTGAGTGTGGGTGAGGGTGAGTGAGGGTGAGGGTGAGTGAGCTACATCTAATGACTTCAGAGGACTGCTTATAGACTGTTTAAATTACAACCACTGTCGATAGTAAGTACTATTGACCCTGATAACACCCTAATATATGTCCAAAGTCACAGTTTGGTAGGACTGGGCCAGACCAATGTATATGTTTCTATAAGTGTATTCAGGACCATACAAGGGTTAGTTGAATAGCCTTGGCGGAAAACCCTGCTTCATTGTCTGGGAAGATTTTATTTAAATAGCTCGTTCCACATTTAGCTGTAACAACTTAGGAGAGAGCCTTCCCCACCCACATCAAGGAAGATAAAACCTGTAAACGGTGCTACCTGACGGTAGAGCCCCTTTGCAAAACAGACATCAGGCAAAGAGTTATGCTGTTACTCTTAAATAGAGTGTTATGATGGAATGCACATTGAGCCCCCGGCCTGGGGGCGTGAGGCGGGAGGGGCTTGGCTGGGCTCCAGCGTGTGTAGGATTCCGGCTTCCCTGCACGGGGGTCTCCTCTCTGCCTGCAGCTGAGGTCACATCCTGCCCTGCCCGCCGCTCCAGACATCCATACAACTCTGCCTCCTTTGTTGTGGTGCGAGCAGAGCAGGCGCGAGAGAGGCACGGAGAAACCCTGGCACTGCAAGGGGCACGGGAGCAAGATCACACGGAGAGACGCAGCGGCGCCCGGGACTGAAAGGAACGGGTCCTTGTTGTTGAGCGGAAACCGAAAGAAGAGGTACCTCTGTCGGCCCCGCGGGCTGCAGAGCACCAAGAAAGGGTGGAGGGGGCAGGGGAGGAGGGGTCCGGGGAGGAGGGAAGGGCCAGAGGGACTTGATGGGAGTGGTGGGGGGGAGGGGGGGTGTTTGATTATCTTTTTATAAAATCTTGTATCGAACTTTGAGAGGAAAAAAATAGACTTGAAACTTGTTTAAATCAATAACCCCCTTTGCACGATTTCTAGTTTTGCACAACATTCTAAACATCTGTAAGGGCCTGGTCGGACCCGCCTGCGCCCCCCCTCCCTGTGCTCGAGACCTCGGCCTGTGCCATCGACGGAGCAGGCGGGGGGAGGTCGGAATAACAAAAGCTCACACGACAGCGTTTAAAGAGAAAAATTCCACCAAGACCCCAAACCCCCAAGGACGCCACGAGCTGCTTTATGTTTAAAGAGAAAAAAAGTGGAAGTATTTCGGGAATCCGAGCTGCTGCTGGCGCATCCTTGGACTGTGTGGTCCGGGGAGGAGGGAAGGGCCAGAGGGACTTGATGGGAGTGGTGGGGGGGAGGGGGAGGGTATAGAGAGGGAGAGGAGGAGAGACAGGACAGGGGCAAGCAGCAGAGACACGGCGACACGGCGGGTAAAATAAACAAACAAGCCTTTCAGGTCCGGGGAGGAGGGAAGGGCCAGAGGGACTTGATGGGAGTGGTGGGGGGAGGGGGAGGGTATAGAGAGGGAGAGGAGGAGAGACAGGACAGGGGCAAGCAGCAGAGACACGGCGACACGGCGGGTAAAATAAACAAACAAGCCTTTCACCGTAACACGGCGGGCAGGGGAGGGGGCGGAGAGGGGAGAGGTGCGACACGGCAGGCAGGCAGGGGAGGAGAGTAGGAGGAGGAGGGGGGAGGAGAGTAGGGGAGGCACGGCCTAGCGGCCGTGCAATCAAGTAGTGAGGGGGCGGAGCTGGGGGAGGCTGTGAGAGAGAGTAGGCAAGGCAGGCGGCTGGGGGCATGTGCACGCGCATTTAAGCTCAATGCGCATGCGCATTGAGCTTAAATTTCTCGTGCACTGCAAGGAATCGCCACGATTCCTTGCAGTGTGGATAAAGAGTGGATAAGTGCCAATACTCTCGCCTTGCTCGATGCGCATGCGCATCGACAGGCGAGACCTAAAAAGGGGGCTGACCCGGTGACTAGGTCCTGCCTATGGGTGGGACTAGGAGGGGGGTGGTTACACCCCTCTGCCATGCCGGACTTCCCAAGGCCAGGGGCTGGTGTGCCCCTGGAACTGGTTCAGACCGGCCTATGCGTAGTGAGCACCGGGGTGCCACTCAGCAGTCACCTTCCTGAAAAGCCCTGCCTACCCAGGATACACAAAACCATGTCTGGGACGGTGCTAGCACCGCCCCTGACAGGAAACCCTTTGTCCAGGCTCCCCTCGCTGGAAGGACTCCCAGCTACAGGGGGTCAGACTCGTGTCTGTGGTGGCAGCATCCATTTTGTGGAGCTGAGGCTTTAGTTAACTTTAACCGGGGTTCACAGTTACATACATGTCGTGTCCCTCTAGAAGGGTGGAATGCTAACCCCGTCGCCAGAATTGGCGAGGGGTTAGTATTCCAATTCGTATGACACCTTACTCGACATGTTTTGATAAAGCAATAGCATTTAACCGCGAGGATTATAATGCACTTAAGAGTATATGGTATGCGATATCATGGAACAGCTATTAGGACTTGGTTCCGCAAGCTGCAGACAGGCTCAGCTCATGCCAGAGCACCATCTCACACGATTCCAAGCACTCTGCCTTCAGGATTGTTAAGGCCTGCCATAGGAGTGACTTATAGGAATCTGTGTGTCCATTTTTAGGGTTAGATATAGGTATACTATATCTACAGCAAAGGGTGATTACACGACTTTGCCCCAGCTGTCATGCAGCCAGTTGTGTCAAATTTAGGAGGCTAGCCAGGAGTGGCATAATACATGCTGCAGCCCCTGGCAGCCCTGGGTACACCTATGCCCTGAGTTACAGGGTCTGATAAGGTGGCCCAGTACCAATTGGTAAATGCACCTAGGGTACATGTTTGTAATTTAGAGAGAGAACAGCCAGGCTGTGGGTCTGATTAGCAGGCCCACAGCCAGAGAAAGTCGTAAACCAGTGAAACAAAAGCAAAAAATCTGGGTGATCATAGGATTGCAGACCCTACTCTCCTACAGAAATTATCAACCTGTTTCTTCTCTTTTAGGTCTTAGTGTACCTGCAACTAATAATACAGACATTTACAATAAGACATACATGGGCTAGGGTAAGGGGAGACGTATAAAGTAGTATTAGACTACTATTACAAAATCGATTTTGTGGCAACTTAAAGCACAAGTTACTACTTGTGTAACGATATATCTGTAAGAGACATTAGTTAGTGATAGATTCCTTACCTTAGAATATCCCCAGGCGTCAGACTGGATCCGGAAAGTTTTGCGTAGCAGTACCCTTGCGTGTCGGTAGGCGTCGTCTGCGGCTCCGCGTCCGTCGTGGGCGCCGTGATGACGTCGTCGGAGTACTTAGACGCCGCCTCCGCGTGCTGACGTCAGTTCTTAGCCACAGCTTTTCCGCGCCAGAAGCGCAGAGCCATGACAAAAACCGACCCTGGTGCCAAGAAACTAGGGCCCTGAAAGGGGATGACCTTAACCCTAGATATCGGTTCGCATAACGGGGAGGATGGGTGGGTCGGTAAGGAATCTATCACTAACTAATGTCTCTTACAGATATATCGTTACACAAGAAGTAACTTGTGCATCTGAAAGAGACTCTTTAGTGATAGATTCCTTACCTTAGAATAGATACCCCAGTAATACCATCCCCGTGGTGGTGGGTCTGCGAACCAATATTTACACCAGAAAGTCCTGGAGAACGGAACGGCCGAAATAGCCGTCCCTCAGGACTTGACTGTCCAGGCAGTAGTGCCTCGCAAACATGTGCAACGAGGCCCACGTAGCTGCCTGGCAAATGTCCTGCAAGGGCACACCTCGGCCCAAGGCAGTTGTAGTCACCGTGGCTCGAGTGGAATGAGCCCTCAGCCCAACAGGGGGTTCCTTCTTAGCCAAGGAGTAACACGCCTGGATGCACATGATAATCCATCGAGAAATGGTCCTCTTGTGCACCGTTTCCCCTTTCTTAGCGCCCGCGTACCCAACAAAGAGTTGATCATCCACCTGGAACTGGCGTGTGCGATCCAGATAGAACTAGAGCGCACGTTTTGGGTCCAGACGGTGGAGCCTCTCCTCCTCTCTCGAGGGGTGCGGAGGCGGAAAGAAGGTGGGCAATGTGATGGACTGCCCAATGTGGAAGGCCGTGACCACCTTAGGCAAGAAGGAGGGCCTAGTCCTCAAAACAACCTTGTCCGGATGGACTGAAAGGAAAGGAGGCTTACAAGAGAGAGCCTGGAGCTCACTCACTCTCCTGGCAGAGGTGATGGCTACCAGGAAGGCAGTCTTCAAAGAAAGAAGGCGAAGTGGACAGTTGTGAAGTGGCTCAAAGGGAGCGCACATCATAAATGTTAGAACCCGGTTCAAGTCCCACTGAGGCATCACAAAGGGAACAGGAGGAAAGGTATGAGTGATGCCCTTCAGGAATCTGTTTACGATAGGGGACTTGAACAAAGAAGGCTGGTCAGGCAGCCTCAGAAAGGCTGAAAGAGCTGAAAGATAGCCCTTGACAGTGCCCAGAGCAGAGCCCTGCTGGGCAAGAGAAAGAAGGAAGAGAAGAACCTCAGAGAGAGGGGCATTGAGGGGATCCACAGCCTTTGCTGTGAACCATGCCACAAATCTGTTCCACCTGCAGGCGTATACCGACTTTGTGGAGGGACGCCTGGCTGCCAGAATGATGTTGCAAACTTCAGGAGGCAAGTCAAATGGCCTCAACTGTCGCCGCTCAATCTCCAAGCATGGAGGTGGAGACTGGACAGGTCCGGGTGGAGGACTGTCCCCTGTTGCTGCGTCAGAAGGTCCTCCTGAAGAGGCAGACGAACCGGGGGATCGACTGACATACTGAGTAGCTCGGGATACCAGTACCTTCGTGCCCAGTCCAGAGCCACAAGGATGACTTGTGCCCGGTCGCGCTTGATCTTCTTCAGCACTCTGGGCAGAAGTGGTATAGGCGGAAAGGCGTACAACAGACCGCAACTCCACTCGCGACGAAAAGCGTCTCCGAGCGAGCGCCGCCTTGGAAATTCCAACGCGCAGAACTGATGACATTGCGCGTTCTCTTCGTGGCGAATAGATCTAACCAAGGCTCTCCCCATCGCAGAAAGAGGCTTTGCGCCACGTCCGAGTTCAGACGCCATTCGTGATCCATCGAGCACCGACGGCTGAGTTCGTCCGCCCTGGCGTTCAGAGAACCTGCCAAGTGTTGAACCACCAGGGTCACGCCCTGATGTTCCAGCCATTGCCAGAGGCGCAGAGCCTCCTGGCAAAGGGTCCACGACCCCACACCGCCCTGTTTGTTGCAGTACCACATGGCGGTGGTGTTGTCCGTGAACACCTGCACTGCACTCCCTCGGACAGACGGGAGGAATGCTTTCAGTGCCAGACGAATCGCCCGCAGCTCCAACAGATTGATATGGAGCCGGGACTCCGCCGGAGACCAGAGTCCTCTGATCTCCGCCTCTCCCAAGTGGCCTCCCCAGCCCTGGAGGGACGCGTCCGTCACAACTACGTGCTCCGGTTGGGGAAGGGAGAGGGATCTGCCGTTGACCCAATCGCGGTCCGTGAGCCACCACTGCAGCTGTCTCGCAGTGCCCCCTGAGATCAGGACATGGTCGGACAGGTTGCCCCGGTGCTGGGCCCACTAAAACTTCAGGTCCCACTGCAGAGCCCGCATTCGCCACCGTGCGTGATGCACCAGAAGGATGCAGGAGGCCATCAGCCCCAGAAGCCGCAGCGTCAACCTGACCAAAACCCGGGATAACGGCCCGAGGATCGGAATCAGAGCCTGTATATCCCGAACCCGCTGTTTGGGCGGGTAAACCCGAAACTGCGCCGAGTCGAGAACCGCTCCGATGAAAAGGAGCTTCTGAGAGGGGCACAGGTGTGACTTCGGCACATTGATGGAAAATCCCAGCCGGTGCAGGAGATCCGCCGTAGTCTGGAGGTGGCTGACGACTGCCTGGGGCGAGCCCGCCTTCAACAACCAGTCGTCTAGGTAGGGGAAGACTGAGACCCCCAACCTGCGCAGGTGAGCTGCGACCACCGCCATCACCTTCGTGAACACCTGTGGGGCGCTTGTAAGGCCGAAGGGGAGCACGGTAAACTGAAAGTGCTCGAGGCCTACCGTGAACCGCAGGTAACGCCGGTGGGCCGGCAGGACGGGGATGTGGAAATACGCATCCTGCAAGTCCAACGCTACCATCTAGTCTCCTGGGTCTAGGGCAGCCAAGACCTGAGCCAGTGTCAGCATTTTGAACTTCTCCTTCCGGAGGAAGCCGTTGACGTTCCTCAGATCCAAGATAGGGCGTAGGCCCCCTTTGCCCTTCTTGGGTACCAGGAAGTAGTGGGAGTAGCAACCACGTCCTACTTCTGGCACAGGAACGCGCTCGATGGCCCCCTTGGCCAAGAGGGCCGAAACTTCCTCCTGCAGGAGCCGCAAGTGATCCCCCGACACGCGTGGTGTTGCGGTGGCATGGCTTGAGGGGTCGTCTCGAAGGGGAGGGAGTAGCCCCTTCAGACGATCTGCAGCACCCACCTGTCCGAAGTGACTGTGCGCCAGTGAGAGTGGTGATGGCGAACCCTGCCTCCCACTGGCATTACATGGGCCGAAAAGCATGGACTAGGAGGGTTTAGAGGCGGATGCTGCGGAGGGCAGGTGTGGACTGGCTCCGCTTGTTTCCCCGACCGCCTCCACGGCGGTTTCCACGGCCGCCGCCGCGCTGGACGACAGTTTGCGGCGAGTGGCTGGCGGCACATGTGGGGGCGCCCCTTCCTTGGCCGCGAAAGGCACCCATTTGCTGGCGCGGGGCAGAGAGGCCCAAGGACTTGGCCGTAGCCCTGGAGTCCTTAAAGCGCTCAAGCGCGTGGTCTGCCTTGTCGCCAAAGAGGCGACGGCCATCGAACAGCATGTCCATTTTTTTTTTTTTGTTTTTTTTTTTTTTAAGACGTTTATTAATGTTCAAAGGTACAGTACATATAGCAAAGCCTACAACCCTGCGGGCCGGCTGCAAATGAACGGTGAATCGTGAGGGTGTGGGCCATCATAAAAGGGCATGTCATTGCGTCCCTTGTGTCCCCGGTGTGCTAGGACATGGATAAGATAGTCACATTTTCGTAAGTCTAGAAAGGAAAAGTCCATAAATGACGCCTTGTTTTTCTCTTTTTTTCTAGAACTGAGCCATGAAATCGGCAAACTAAACAAAACAGTTCGTATCGGTATGTCCCAATGTTCCTATCGCGGCTTCCCCACTCAAAGTCCGTCCCACTTGCACGGTGTTAGTAGGAGCCACCTCTGATCGGTGTGTTGTTTGCCGATGCTGTTGCAGCGCAACTGGAGGTCAGAGGTGTGTGTGCGCAAGTGTGCCTGAACTTAGAGTGGGACAGCCCCTGTGGGCCATGGTGTGTCATCGGTCGCCGGCCTTGTTAGTGGAGCATGTGGCAATCAGGTGGAGAAACCTCGCTGTCGGTGTGGCTATCGGCGTCTACGCCTGCAGTCTCCGTCTGTAGTGCCGCCAGCGGCTCCTACCCGCTTCAACACGGGGGGGTCAGAGAGGCCACCGTCTGTGAGCAGGGGTCCGATACTGCAAACATGCAAACATATATGTGAAAGTGGGTGGGGGGGGGTGGAGTGTGCTTGCGGGGGCGATGTCAGCAACTCTGTGCTTGGGGCGCACTGCTGGGCAATGGCCACTGATGGGCGCCCGCGTGGGCGTTGGGTCGTATCCGAGGTCTACGCGCTGGCTGATTCTTGCCTGTGTCAGGGGGGGGGGGCGCCGCTTGCGGTGGTTCCTGCGATACAGCATTAGCCTCTGTGACCCACCTCCGGTTTCACCCATTCTACGTGAGCCCTCTGACAGTGCCCTCCCCCTGCATGGACCCCAGGATGCCATCCCAGAGCTGTGCTATCGGGAACTGCCGCAGGCCCGCTATTTCTTCCCGGTGGAGCGCCGTGCCTTCCGCCCTGGCCCAGTTTGTAAAGGATGTGAACCAGTGTTTTGGGGTAGGCGGTTCCCGCCGTTTCCAGTGTCGCGTAAGCAGCCGTTTGGCCGTGATGAGGCCCAAATCCCAGAATCGTGCCTGTGTTTTGTTCAGCTTGGTTCTTTTATAGAGTCCGAGAATGCACGCCTCCCACGTGTCCGGCAGGCCCGGGCCCGTGCTGTGATTCAGGAGTGAGGTCACCTCCCCCCAGTACGTGGTCAGGGTTGGGCAGTGCCAGAGCATGTGCAGGATATCTGCGCCCAACAGGTCACATCTGGGACAAACGGCAGTGTCGATCGCGAAGTACCTGTTTATTCTATCTGGCGTTAGGTATGCCTGGTGCAATATGTATAGTTGGATGATGCGGAAGCGGGAATTGCGGGGGACGTTTACGGGGCTAGCTAGTACCAGGTTCCACTCCTTATCCGTCCAATCCCTCCCACGGTGCGCCGCCCACTTAGCCCTAATCTGCTGTGTGGGTTGTTGCGTGTGGATGAGAAGCGCCTGCGCTAACCAATGCGTGATGTGCGAGCCTCTGCCCATTACATGTAGATATTGGACCAGGTGGTGCATCGGCGGCTCATCCTGGATGTCACCCCAGGAGTCAGTGTATGCCCGCAGTACCGACGCGTGGAGTAGGAACTGCCCGGCCGGGAGTCCCGTGGTGTCAGATAACTCCGCGAATGAGAGCAGGGCCCCGTCAACATACAGGTCACCCATGGTCTCTACTCCAGCTGTGACCCAGTGGTCCAGATTGCGTGGCGTAACCATCCCGCTCCTCCTGGGGGTGCCCAGCAGGGGGAGGGCAGGAGCATATGGTCTGGTAGTTTGCGTCAGCTTCAGGCTGCGGAGAAAACATTTGCGGGCCACGGCCACATGCAAGGGCAGGGGACGGGGTCCCTTGGTCAATGGGTGAAACAGGGCGCAGGTCTGGGGATGCGTCCACTGGTAGTCCGCAGTGGCCGTATCGTCCAGATGTGCATCGCTGAGCCAGTACGTCACCCATTGGAGCTGTGCGGCCAAGTAATACAGCTCCATATTGGGGACAGCCAATCCTCCCTCCGCGGTCGGGGAGTACAGTTTAGCCAGCGCCACTCGAGGTCGCCCCGAGTTCCAGATCAAGCCACGAAGCATTGATTCCAGATCGCGGAATATCCGCGTGGGGACATACGTGGGGATATTCGCGAAGTGATATAGCAGCCTAGGGAGCGCTATCATTTTAGTAAGAGCTATGCGGCTGGGCACGTTCAGCGGAAGGGTTTTCCAAAAGGACATCTGAGCTCGCAGAGAGGAAATGGCGCGCACCAGGTTGCCCTCCAGTAAGTCCTGTGGGTCTCTATAGATGTGTAGTCCTAGGTATTTAAACGTGGTCGGGTACCAAGCGAGCCTGGCCCCTCCAAGATGCACATCGCATTCCTCCTGGTCATGGCTGAACGAGTATGCCCCGGACTTGGCCCAATTGACCTTGAGGCCCGAGACCTCTGCGAAGGTCTGGAAGACGTCCGATAGCTCAGCTGGCACCGCGGTGAGGTCCCGCACATAAAGCAGCAGGTCGTCTGCGTAGAGTGAGACTATGTGCGTTCTGTCAGCCAATGGGATCCCCCATTCCGCTCCTCTGTCCCGTAGCAGAGCCGCTAGTGGTTCAATGGCTAAGGAGAAGAGGAGGGGCGACAGGGGGCAGCCTTGCCTGGTGCCTCTACGCACCCCGATCTTCTCCGACAGCAGCCCTCCCGTCCTCACTCGGACACTGGGTCTCTGGTAGAGCAGTCCGACCATGTCAGCGAATGCATCTCCCACCTCGAATCTGTCCAGCACGGCTCCCAGGTATGGCCATTCTATCGAGTCGAAGGCCTTCTCCAGGTCCAGGACCAGGCACCCCGATCTAGGCCAATGCGTCAGAGCCGCTTCCTGAATCCGGAAGAGGCGGCGTAGATTACGAGACGTGCTCCGCGCCGGCATGAAGCCGTTTTGATCTGCGTGTACCAGAGTTGGTGCCTCCAGGGCCAGGCGGCGGGCCAGGAGGGAGGTGAAAATTTTATAATCAGTATTTAGCATGGCCAACGGCCTATAGGACCCCATGAGTGCGCCATCTCTGCCCGGCTTCAGCAGCGAGACCAGGTTTGCCTCGTTAAGCGAGTCTGGGAGTGCTGATTCTTCCATTGCAGTATTGTACAATTTGAGCAACTCCGGAACCAGCGTGTCTGAACACGCCTTAAAAAATTCGGCGGGCAGTCCATCCGGGCCAGGTGATTTGCCGTTGGACAGTGCGAAAATGGCCTCGCGTATTTCTTCCGCGGAGAATGGCGCCCCCAGGGCGTCTTGCTGCGAGCCTATAAGGGAGGGCAGCGGGATGTCCGCCAGGTATTCTGCTATGTAGGCCGCAGTTACTCTCAGTTGCGATTTGTATAGGGCCCGATAGTGTCCCACAAACGCTTGGTGTATCCTGTTTTGGGTGTACACTAGTTCTCCCTCAGTCGTGCGGATGACGGAGACCGGCTCCGTGCGTTCCTCCTGCCTGACTAACCAGGCCAGTAGCCTACCGGGCTTGTCACCGTGCTGGTGCACTCGCGCCGAATGTGCCGCAAAGTTGACGTGCCGCAGCCGTTCCAGTAGCGTTTCGTGTTCCGCCCGGGCCGCCTGCAGCCGGTCACCTGCACCCCCCACCGCCTCCTGCTCCTCGCCGAGTAGGTCCGCTTCCACCCTGCGCAAGTCCTCCTCCAGCTTCCGCCGTATGCTCCCCTGAGTGCTCAAGCAATGTCCCCGTACCACCACCTTGAATGCGTCCCACTCTACTCTCGGGGAGGATGCTGTATCTGAATTGTCTTCGAAGTATTGCGCTACGCTGGCCTGCAGGGAATCTCTAAAGGGGCCATCTAGCAGTAATGCAGGTTGCAATCGCCACGTGGGGATTGGTGGGCGCGGGCGTTCCCAGGCCATGTGCAGTGTATGGGGGTTGTGGTCTGAATGTGTCCTACCCAGGTATTGAGAGTCAGTGATATGGGGCAACATGTCCGCTGACACCATGTATCTGTCGAGGCGAACATGTAATGCATGTGCTCCCGAGAAGTATGAGTACACCCTAGTGTTCGGATTGTGCGCACGCCATGCATCTTTCAGACCCCACTGCGTCGCCCACTGTGTGAGTGTCCTCGTGGCCCCCTGGGATGTCGCCTCTGGCCTCGGCGGGACCGAACGGTCCAGCACTGGGTCTAGTACCGCGTTATAGTCGCCTCCCAGGATCCATGGGACGCCGTGCCAGGGCGCTAATTTCTCTGAGATACGCGCCAGGAAGGTGCCCTGATCCGTGTTTGGAGCGTAAATGGACGCCAGGACCACTGGTTGCCCGTCTATGCGACCCTTCACCAGGACATACCTCCCCTCCGCATCTATGTGAACGTCCGACATCACGAAGGGGGTTCCCGGCTTTACCCACAGCAGTGCCCCGCGGGCGTACGAGGAGTATTCAGTGGCATACAGCTGTCCCCTCCATCTCCGCCTCAGCGCAGTCACCTCCGCCCCACTCAGGTGTGTTTCCTGCAATAGCGCGACCTGCACGTTCTGCCTCTTCAAGTAGGAGTAGATTTGGTACCTGCGCGCGGGTGTGTGCATACCTCTAATGTTCCATGTGCATATTTTTATGGCAGACATTTCAGCATTACACATTCCCCCCTGACCCTCCCAATGGTAGCGGCACCACCAAAGGCCCCAGCAGTGGCTCTCCCAGCTCTTCCGTTCCCACCCCCCACAGTACACTCAGCAAAGTTTGGGAAAACATAAGGACAGGGAAAAAAAACAGTAAAGAACAACAACCAACAGCGGGCTATCCCCACTAAAATACCAAAAGGGCAGTGGCGGAACGGGCCACCGTCCATACTCTCAGGAGAGAGGAACATTCTTACTTTGTTTAAGGGGCAGTGTGTGCTAAGCACAAGTTCGGCAGGATGGATATATAGTCAGTTTAGGGGAAGCAGGCCGCTTCCCTGAGCCATTCAATACAGGACGTTAGTGGCCGCCCACTGCGGTCCAATGCTCCAAGTTGCCCATCCTGTGTGCGGCCAGGTGCAGAATCGTGCTAAAAGACCCCCCCCCTCAGTGCCCTCCCAGCTTACCACCAGCGCCATAAGGGCAGTACTCACTGTTCCGGGTGTCCACAGTTCGGTCAGCTGGCAGGGGGGGGGGGGGTGGGAGGTGTCGCCAGCAGTGGCGGGCGCCAATTGCGCATCATCGTCCAGGCGACCACTGCCAACCCTTCCCTCGTCACGGCAGGGCCTGTGCAGACATCCCCCGTAGGATCAGTGGATCAGGTCTGAGGTTTGCGGCGTGACAATGGGCAGTTCCACCGAGATCTGTGAGTTCGGGATCCCGTATATGGCCTCGTCGTCGTCGCTAGGTACCGGCTGTTGGCCGTCCTCCTGGGCCGTCTCATGGGAGGATGAGTTGCTTATTTGGGAGACCTTCTGCAATGCATCGCGTTGTTCTCGGAGCATCTGGTCCAGTGTGGGGGAGAGTCCCGCCCCCTCCTCCGCGTGCTGGGACTGTTGGGTCCTGTGCCTGCGGCGTCGTCGTGGTCCTCGCGGCCTGGTCCTCGTCTCGCCTCCGCGAGAGTGTTTCGGTGCTGTGTCCGTGCCCCCGTCCAGCCACTCGTTGGCCTCCTCAGGTGTGCTGAAGAAGTAAGTGCTGTCTCCCGCCACCACTCTCAGCTTGGCAGGGAATAGTAGGGAGTACTTGAGGCCCGCGGTGCGTAGTCTCCTCTTCACTTCCATGAAGTCGTGCCTCTGGCGCTGCACCTGGATGGTGTAGTCGGGGAAGAACATGATCGACGCGTTGTCTATGCGTACCTCGCCCAATCGCCGTGCCTCTCGCAGCACCGTGTCTCTGTCCCTATAGTTCAGTATCCTGAAGAGCAACGGCCTCGGGTTGGCGCCGGTGGTATAGGGCCTCGTTGGCACCCGATGTGCGCGCTCCACGACGAAGTGCGGTGACAACGAGCCTTCGGGCAAAAGTGTCCGCAGCCAGTCTTCCACATGTTCGGCCGGGCGGGCCCCTTCCCATTTCTCAGGAACCCCCACAAGTCTAATGTTGTTGCGCCTCGCCCTCCCTTCCGCGTCCTCAGCCCTGTCCTCCAGGAACTCCACTCTGTTCAGGAGGTCCTGCACTTGCCTGTCTGTCTGAGTGACCTTGGGCTCGATCTCCTTCACTGCGCCTTCCAGGGTCTTGGTTCTGTCGGACAATTTCCTATGGTCATCACGCAGGAGGGTCAAGTCCACTGCGACCCCATCAATTTTGGACTCCAGGGAGGTTCTAGTTTGCTGGAGGGACTGCTCCATCCGTTCCACCGCTGCCAGCACGCTGTCGAGCCTCGCGGCCAGTTGCTCGGCGGCCATTTTGTGTACCTGTTTGCCCGTCTTCCCCTTCGGCGGGGCCCCTCCAGTCCCAGTGCGGGTCCTCACTCCTCCGGACATGTGCGGGTGGCGCCTGTCCTGCAGGGTCGGCCCCCAGTGCTACTCCAGTGATGGTGTCCCCTGAAGTGCTGCGCTCCTGGATTGGGGCCCCGCAAGTGCTAGCTGGTCCCTCAGGTTAGGTCGCCGTTGTTGTCCCCTAAGGGGGGGGGTCCTCCGGCGGGTGGCCTTGTGTGGGAGCCTCGGCGCGGATGGGGGGGTCCTGTCCTCCCCGTCGCCCCTGGCGGTCTGTGGCCGCGCCGGGTGTCCTCCAGAGCGCTAGCGGGTCACGGCCCTGCCACTCCGCCCCAGTTGTAGTGGGGGCTGGGGGGGCCAGCACGGTGTGCGGGTCCAAAGGGTCCAGGCGTCGTGAACGGGTCTGGTCACCAGTTCCGGCCCGGGTCACAGCCTCTCGTGTGCCTCGCTGTCCCTCAGGCAGTTATTATCCCCGTGGGGGGGCCCCGCGGGCGGGCCCGGCGTGGAGCGCACCGTCGCGTGTCTTCGTCTCAGGGGGGGGCGGTCAGTTTGCCTCCGGCAGTGGTGTGGCGACCAGGCGAGGGGGGGGGCGGTCTGCCCTTCTGCGGGTCTTGGGGTCGCAATGCCTGGGCTGTCGCTCCGCGTGGGCTCCTCTGTGCTGATGGGCGCAGGAGGGACTCACCGCGTGGCTCCGATGTCTGCACAGTGTCTCGGAGAGGAGCCCCCGCTGGTCGGGGCCGCCTCGTCGCCGGCGCCTCTCCGGGGTCGACCTCCACGCCTCGCCTGCCCCAGGTGTGCCCCAGGTGTGCCGTCAGGAAGACCAGGGAGTCCGCCAGCTCGCAGGGCAGCAGTCGCGCGACGGCCGCAATGTGGGGGCTGGGGGCCCGCTTTCCGCTTGGTCCGGGCCCTCCGCTGGAGGCCTGCTACGAGTCGAGGCGATCGTCGGGCCACCGGAGGTCGTTCCCAGCGCGGCAGCAGCCGGCCAGGGGGCCGCAGACAGCGTGGTGTGGCCTACCAGTTGGGGCCTGTGAGCTGGGCCCAAGCCTCGGTCCCCCGTAGTTGCCCCGCCGGCCAGGTGTCAGCAGATCCCGCGGGAGGTCCGCAGGACAGGTCGGGGTCAGCCCCGTCGGAGCCCCGAATCAAAAGTCGGCCAGATTGCCGAGGAGAGCTCCGGGAAGGTCCGCCTGCAGTTTCGGGTGGCTAGGGTTAAATGTGGCGGAGAAACGGCTCAGGGAAGGGGAGCCTAGCACGGAGCTCTACCCTAGTGCGTCCTCCGCCATTGCGTGCTTAGCCACGCCCCTCATCGAACAGCATGTCCATGAGTGTATTTTGGATGTCTGCTGAGAAGTTGGCGGACCTCAGCCAGGCGCGGCGTCATATCGCCACCGTCGTAGCCATCACTCTGCCCAGCGAGTCAGTAGTATCCAGTCCGCACCTGATTGAATACTTTGCTGCGTCCCGGCCCTCCACTAGGGCTTGGCCGAGTTTGGCCCGTACCTCCAACGGACACTCTGGCAGCACTTCCACCACCGTTTCCCACAGAGAGTGGGTGTAACGGCCCAAGAGGCATGCGGTGTTGGAAGACCGCAGTCCCAAGCTAAGGGACGAGAACACCTTTTTGCCATAGGCCTCGTACCTCTTGGATTCCCGATCGGGGGGAGCCGTCGGGAAGGCGGTCTGGGAGTTAGAGGCCTGGATAACCAGACTCTCGGGGGTGGGGTGGGTGGACAGGAAACATGGGTCGCCCGGGGCCGGGCGGTGGCGTCTGGCCACGTTCCTATCTACAGGCGAACCTGTAGCGGGCCTGGACCAAGTGCCCAAAAGAACGTCCGACAAGGCCTCATTAAACGGCAGCAGAGGCTCCATGGAGCATGACTGCGGCTTAAGGACCTCAGTGAGGAGGTTAGTCCTCACGGCCGCGACGGGGAGCTCAAGGCCTAAGGCCTTAGCAGCCCTCGTCAACACCACACTATAAGTAGCACCCTCCTCCGAAGCCACGGTAGGAGGAGAGGCAAACCCAGTGTCTGGAGAGGCGTCCAGGCCACTGGCCTCCCCAAGGTCTCCTGTCCAGTCCATGTTAGACTGACACTCCCTGGTCAGAGGGTCCTCAGACCCCTCCCAATCCTCCTCGTCCCCCATCTCCTGAGATTCAGGGTCATAAGTGAATGGGGTGGGTTCATAGAATTGAAATTCTCCGAACGGCGTCGTGAGCAGGCGCCGGTAGGCGTCGTCCCGACGTCGGAACCCAGTGAGAGGAGGCATCGGGGACGGCGCCGCCCGAGGACAACGCCGGAGGGGACACCACACGGACCGACGCCGGGGGGGTCGTAAGGTCCACCGGTGACGATCCATCGCCCTAGGAGGGCCCAGCGGTGTCAGGATCGTGGAGCCCTGCGGCGTCGAGGCCGAAGCACCCGACGGCGTCGGGGTCGTAGCCCCCGACCCACTAGGGCCCCCAGATGGGTTCACTGGGCCCGAAGGCGCCGCGGAACCCGTCGGAGGAGAAAGGGACCTCATGGCCATGAGGAAGCGCTCGATCTCCTCCGGCATCGCGTTCAGCCCAGGGACCGGGGGGTATGGGGCTGAACGCGGCGCCCGCGACTCACGAGGAGCCGCGTGGGCGGTGTCACCCGAACCCCCGGCCGCATCGCGCGATCGTCGGGGGGAGTCAGAAGAGCGATGATGTCTCTTCGACTTCTTATGATTCTTACCTGACGACTTGGACCCGGAGGAGTGGCGCCGACTCCCGGAGCTGTGACGGCTCCGTCCCCGCGACCTGTCCCTCGACCTCCCGTGGGACCGGGACTGGGACCTCACACAGCGCGGGGCCGACTGGCGGATCTCGAGTCGCCTGCGGGACCGCTCCCGCCTGGCCTTCCTCGAGAGGGCCCGACAGTCGGAGCAGGCCTCGTCGTCATGGTCGACGCCCAAACACATCAGGCACAAGCGGTGGGGATCCGTGACCGACATGGTACGGTCGCACTCGTCGCAATGCTTGAAGCTGGGCATCCCCAACGGCACCGTCGGAGTCGTAAGACTTCGAAATGGATCAAAAAGATCACAAAAGTTTAGTCAAAAAGTGACTAGGGAACTGCTCTTTCCAGATCTGCGCTGGCTGGCGCGGAAAAAAGAAGAACTGACGTCAGCACGCGGAGTCGGTGTCTAAGTACTCCGACGACGTCATCCCGGCGCCCACGACGCCGACGACTGACGCGGAGCCGCAGACGACGCCTACCGACGCACAAGGGTACTGCTACGCAAAACTTTCCGGATCCAGTATGACGCCTGGGGATATTCTAAGGTAAGGAATCTATCACTAACGTGTCTCTTTCAGATATGGCAATACTTTACAGGCCCCCCAGTAAATGGCAGTGTCAACTCCCTCTTTCTCAACAAACGTGTTGCATGCAAAAAGGATGCCAATCCATGATAATTGAGGTATTGGTAAGCTAATTTGTGTTCATGCAAGGTCATCTTGTTGTTAAATCTGTATTCACTCCCACACGCTCTTAAAATGTGTACTATTGCGCTTACAACCTTGAAAAGGCCAACACTCGCATGCGTGCTCATAAATCATGTTATGCTACTGAAGGTGTGGGTAACACGTCACACTCTACGGTATTAGGATCTACACATACCTGGAGTGTATGTAGATTGCACCTCCTTTGGGTATTGCAATGGCCTCAAGGGGGCTAAACCCAAAGAAGAGTTGAAAAGCTTTAGTTATCGGTTTCATAATAGAATGAACCCCTCTTTCTTTATTTTAACAAACAGCAGTAGGAAGGGGACGGGTAGCGTTACAAGGGAATGACCGAGTGATCCAGTACTCGGAAACAGAGCCCTATCGCGGAATGGCCCAAAACGTCACTTCCGCGTATAACGATGCAAAAAGGCGTTAGTAGAGAACGCGAGGAAACGAAGCAAAACGTCCTGATAATAATATCGCGTCTCCTCCTCGTAATGGTCTCTGTATTGGGCACAACTGAAGTCTAACAAAATTAAGTAAACAGGAGCCCCTATTCACTCAAGCCTCAAAATAAAACGAATACTGGAAAAGACAAGGGAGGGAAGGGAAGAAAAAAACGGGTTGAGAATATCTAACTAACTACAGCAGGGAAGGGATATGAGTCAGGGGATCACAAATACTCCTCACGAGCCCATGAGGAATACAGGAAGAAATCCAGGACAGCAAGGAAGAAAACAAGTTACTTACCTGTAACTTTGGTTCCCCAGTATTGGTAACTTTCATAGATTCCCATGCTTTGTATCATTCCCCGTCGTCGGACTGGGAGTCTCCGTAATAAAAAATATCATAGTAGTAGGTACAAAAGAGAAAGGAAAGGCCTAGGCCTCATTCCCTTTTGTAACATATCAGCCTCTTTTTGTAAAAGAGACCAAACTCTAGGCGTCAGCCAATCAGAAGAGCCTCACCCTTAGAACCTTCCTGAAGGAACCTCAGAGCCTCAGATTTTCGTAGCCGTAGTGTGCTAGACACCATACTTGCTGAAGGCTGAGCTTTCCGCGGGGAGGTGGGTGGGCGCATGGGAATCTATGAAAGTTACCAATACTGGGGAACCAAAGTTACAGGTAAGTAACTTGTTTTCTTGCCCCAGTATTGGAACTTTCATAGATTCCCATGCTTTGTATCAGAATAGCAAGCAGTAAACACCATAAACACATTTTGTAAAGCAGTACATCATAACATTAGCCAGAAAATTACAAAATGTGTCACCCATGGAAGGTGGGATAGGAAGGAAAGCTCACCCATCACTTGAAGAGGTTTCTCAGGACAGCCTGGCCCACAGCCACGTCATCCTGCTGCAATGACTCTAAGCAATAATGCTTAGTGAACGTGTGCACGCTGCTCCAGGTAGCAGCCCTGCAGATGTCCTTGACATGTACCCCCGCAAAGAGGGCCGTAGAGGAAGTCACTGATCTCGTCGAGTGAGCACGAATCTTGCCCACTAGAGGTTTCCCTGCTAACTTGTGGCAATGAAGAATGGCACTTGAAATCCATCTCGAGATCCCCTGTTTGGACAGAGGGAGGCCCTTGTTTGGACCGCCGAAAGCAATGAATAATTGCGAAGATTTTCTAAAGTCTTTGGTGCGGTCTATGTAGAACTTTAGACAGCGTTGCAAATCCAGAGTGTGCAATGTTTTTTCTGCTGGAGTGACTGGGTTCAGAAAAAATGTCTTTAGGATGACAGGCTCATTTAGGTGAAAGTCAGTGGGGACCTTGGGAATGAACCTTGGGTTCGTCCTTGAGATGGTAGTGTTCTTTTTGAATTGCAAAAACGGTTCTTGGATAGTTAGGGCTTGTAACTCCCCCACTCGCCTCGCTGATGTGAGGGCCAAGAGTAGAGCTAACTTCCATGATAAGAATTTTAGATCTGAGCGGTGAATCGGCTCAAAAGGTCCCTTCATTAGGTGAGCCAGGACTAAGTTTAGATGCCATGTCGGAGGAGGAGATCGTACTGGCGGATAGACTCTAAACAGGCCTTTGAGGAATTGCTTGACAATTCTTGCCGACCACAACGAAGGACCAGAATCAGATCTTCTGAATCTCGAAATCGCCGCTAAATTAACCTTGATAGTAGAATGGGACAGATTAGACTTAGCTAGCGAGAGTAGGTAAGGTAGGAGCTGATGAGGTTTTGACGTGAAAGGATCAATCTTTTCTTTTTTGCACCAAATACAAAATCTCTTCCACTTCAATCTGTATGTTTTGTTTGTAGATGGAGCCCTTGCCTGAGAGAGGATGTCTTTGACCTCATTGGAAAGAGGGACATTCATGTATTCTCGCTGGTCAGGAGCCATGCAGTCAGGTGTAATGACCTTGGGTCTGGATGCCAAACCTGTCCTCCGGACATTATCAGGAGATCCGGAACATCCTCTAGCTTTATCGGAGGTACTAGCGAAAGCAGGTGTAGCTCGGTGTACCAGAATTGTCTTAGCCATGCCAGGGCTATCAGGATGAGCTTGCATGGTTCCGTCCTCATTTTCCTGATGAGTCGAGGAAGCAGGGGAATCGGTGGAAATGCATAGAGAAACCTCCCCGTCCAGGCTAACGATAGGGCATTGCCCAACTAGCCTCGGTGATGGAACCTGCTGGCGTAGGCCCGACACTTTCTG
This sequence comes from Lissotriton vulgaris, assembly GCF_964263255.1. Lineage (NCBI taxonomy): Eukaryota > Metazoa > Chordata > Amphibia > Caudata > Salamandridae > Lissotriton > Lissotriton vulgaris. The sequence continues at coordinate 818,566,399 of NC_141695.1, read as the reverse complement.
TTGGTGGGCGTTGCAAAAAGGTCCACCTCTGGTGTGCCCCATTTTTGCGCCCTCGTTGAGCACTCCTGGTAAGTGCTCCGCCTTTAGAGAAATTCCGTGAAGAATTGTCCATTCCAGAATCTGTTGAGCCTCTCGCGACAAGGGGAGTGACCTCGTCCCTCCTTCCTTGTTCACATAATGCATAGCCGTGGTGTTGTCTGTCCTGACTAGCACCTGTGAACCCTGGAGACGCGGAAGAAAGGCTTGAAGGGCTAGCCTGATCGCTCTCAGCTCCAACAGGTTGATGTGTAGCTTTTGGTCGCTTGGAGACCAATGGCCGCTGACCTGCAGGTCCTGCATCACTGCTCCCCATCCCTCCAATGACGCATCCGTCGTCAGTATGTGAGGCGATGGAACGCTTGCGAAGGATAGACCTTGGCATAAGTTTTGTTGATTCGACCACCAAAGCACTGCCTCCTTCCTTTCCCGAGTGACTATCACTTTGTCGTCGAACGATCCGTGCACTTGTTGCCACTGGAGGTCCAGTTGCTCCTGCAGGGGGCGCATCCGGAGCCTGCAATGCGGGATCAGGGGAATACAGGATGACATCACCCCTAACAGCGACTTGTAGCTGCGTACAGAAAGACACTTTTTTCTTTGAAGGTTGCTTGCCAATCTTTGCAGTTTCTGTATCCTTTCCTGAGTAGGAAACGCCTTTGAGAGCCGCCAATCCAACATCGCTCCCAGGAACCGCGCTGTCCGTGACGGCAGCAGCGTGGATTTTTCCCTGTTCAAGGTGAGACCCAGATTTTGGAACAGAGTGGTGCAAGCCTGCACCGCGTCCTGCGCTAATGCTCTGGTCGGGGCCTTCAGTAACCAATCGTCCAGGTAAGGGAAGACCTGGAAGTGGTGTTTTCTCAGAAATGCTGCTACAGGTGCCAGCACCTTCGTAAAAATCCTTGGAGCAGAGCGAAGGCCGAACGGCAAGACTCTGAACTGAAAATGGCTCTTGGCTACTGTGAAGCGTAGGAACCTTCTGTGTGCTGGGTGAATTGGGACATGGAAGTACGCGTCCTCCAGATCGAGTGTGGCCATATAATCCCCCGGGTTGACCATCTTTAAAACATCCTGTAGGGATACCATCCTGAAGGATAAGGAGATGAGATAGGCATTTAGCTCCCTGAGGTCCAGGATGGGACGTCATTTCTCCTGCGTTTTTCTCACTAGGAAGAACCTGGAGTAGAAACCCTGGCCCCGTTGATTGGAGGGGACCGGTTCTATCGCTCCCTTGCGGAGCATCTGTTGGATCTCTAGCCGTAGGAGAAGCAGATGTTTTGATGGGATGGCTGATGGGGGTCTGGGTGGAGGAACTTCCGTAAACTCCAAGGTATGTCCTCGTTTGATGATGTTGAGTACCCAACGGTCCGATGTAATTTGGGACCAGTTCAGAAGGAATTTTGACACCCTGCCTCCAACTGATGATCTCTTGGAGGAGGGAGCAGTAGGCAGAGCCAGGAGGCCGCTATTGGCGTTTGGACGAGTCTCGTCCACGGGCAGCTTGCTTGCCTTTATTGTAAGGCCGTGAATAACCAGAGGACTGGCCCTGTCTCTGTTGGTAGGACTGGCGGCTTGGCTGGTATCCAGAGCTGTTTGAAGAATAGCTCTGTTGTTGGTATGCGCCCCTGTAAGTGCCACCTCTGCCTCTCGCACCCCTAAAAGGAGTTTTGCGGTACTGGAGCGTTCCCAGCGACCTAGCCGTCTCCGTGTCTTTTTTCATGTCCTGAAGCGTGTTGTCAATCAATTTGCCGAAGAGTGCCTCGCCGTCAAAAGGTAGATCAAGAACCTTATTTTGGATTTCTGGCCTAAACCAAGTCGCTTTAAGCCACCCCTGGCGTCTTAACACTGCCGCTCCTGCCAAAGCCCTAAAGGATGTTGTGGCAATGTCCATGGCACAGTCTATCATCTCCATGGAGACCGCTTCACCTTCTTGCAAGGTCTTCTTAGCTTCCAGCCCTGATTCTGGTGGAACTTGATCCAAATAGGGAGCTACATCGCACCACAACTGGCGATCATATCGTCCCAATATTGCCAAAGCTTTGGCGGCGCGAACCAGAAGGCTAGCAATGGATGAAAATCTCTTGCCTGTGCTATCCAACCGCCGTCCATCTTTGTCAGGAGGGGCCATCAAGGGAGCAGAAGGGTTCCGTGACTTCCTTTGTGCTGCCTGTGAAATTACAGAGTCCGGCTTGGGATGACCTGTCAGGGCAGCAGGTCCATCGTCCGGCGCTTTATACTTTTTGTCAAGGCGTGGCAGCACAGGGACCACCGTCGCTGGGTTTTTCATGGTCTTCAAACCCTCCTCCCATAGATGTTCCACAATCGGAATGGACCTCGTAGTCTTGCGATGTGTGTCTTTAAAATCGTACAAGAAACAGTCTGTGGTTTGTGCAGGCAATACCAACTTAAATCGGCCGGCTGCACGTTCCGTTAGTTGGTGAAAACTGCTGATGTCAGCAGGCGGAGAATCACCTAGGTCCTGGTGTGGTGAAGCTGGTCGGGTGGATGTAGTCATTGTATTCATCCCCTTCCTGATCCGAGTCTTGATCATTACCGGATGACCCATCCGTATCATTATCATGATCCCCATCCGGATCATCTGTTGGTTCAGAGATAGCCTGGGGCACTGGCCGCTGCGGTTGAGGAGGAGTCTGTACCGGGTGTACAGGTGGGACAACTGAAGAGTGGTATTTCACTGGTGTTGACGGAGCAGACCTTCTCGGCGCTGGGCGCTCGGCTTTGGATTTATAGTCTTGCAACATTTTGTGAAGGTCATGTAGGAAGGACGTCGGGACTGAAACCATGCCTTGTGATGCATATTCCCTTGGGAGGTCTGTTTGTGGGTAGTCACTTCCACCTTGTTCATATGCCTCCTCCGAGTCCGTCTCTTGACTTTTAATGAGAAGCTGAGATGGGCTATTAGCATAATCAAAGCTATCCTGACCGTCTCCCTCAGAGTCCTCCTGGTCTAGCAACATCGTGGGAGGTAATGAGGACACATTCCTTGGGGATGTCATTTCAGGAGTGATCCTTGTGAGGGAAATCGTCACCCTTCTCTCCGCAGCCAGTATTGTTGGTTTGTCCGTCGACGCCGGTGAAATCCTCGTCAACGAGATAGGAAAAGATGTCGTCGTCGACGCCACCGATGACGAGCCCGCCGTCGATGTAGAAATTGTTGTCGTCGTCGAAGCACTCGTCGACGACATGACCGTCGTCGACACCGTCGTCGACGTCGTCGCCGTCGACGTCGGTACTGCCGTCGTCGACGTCGTCGTCGGTACTGCCGTCGTCGACACCGCCGTCGACGACGATGGTTTCTTGGTCGACGATGTCTTCGTCTTCGTCGACGATGTCGTCGGCATAGATCCCGTCGACGCCGTAGTCGTCGAGCTCTTCTTCGACGACGACGACGGAGCTTCCGTCGTCGACGCTCCCGTCAACGAGCCCGTCGACGGGACCAATTGGATCTTGGGCTTCATTTTCGTCGTCGACGGAGCTACCGTCGACGAAGTCTTCATCGTAGAGGACTTTGAACTCCTCTCTGAAGAGTGTGATGAGGGTTTCTTGAAGGCTGGGTCTGTCTTCTCACCCTTAGGAGGCGAAACCAGTTCTGCCTTGCCCGACCCACTGCGGTGGGGGGAACCTCCTGAACCCCGGCCATCAGACTCCCTGGGGGTCTTCTTTGAAGCCTTAGAGGGGCGCCCAGTAGAGGAAGAAGGGGAACCTCTACCCCTTTTCACTGACCTTCTAGAAGAAGCACAGGACACCGATTCCTCCTCATCACTGGAAACTCCATGTTTCCTTTCTTTCTGCCTCTGCAACCATGTAAAAAGCCTTCCAGCCCGATCTCTCAAGGTCTTGGTGGAGAGAGTGCGGCAAATCTTACAGGCCTCTGCCTTGTGATCTGGATACAGGCAATAGATGCAATCCTTGTGTTTGTCTTCCACAAACAGCTTTTTCTTCCCACAGGTGGAACAGGGTTTGAAAAGGGCTTTTTTCTTCTCAACCTCAGACATTTTGATGAAGAAAGAGTTTCCTGAAAAAATCTGAAGAAAATTCCGAAGAAATATCTGTAGAAATGAGCTTTAATGAGTAGAAATAGAGCAGAGCTCAATGGAGACTCCCTAGCACAACGTGCGGTAGAAAATCTGAGGCTCTGAGGTTCCTTCAGGAAGGTTCTAAGGGTGAGGCTCTTCTGATTGGCTGACGCCTAGAGTTTGGTCTCTTTTACAAAAAGAGGCTGATATGTTACAAAAGGGAATGAGGCCTAGGCCTTTCCTTTCTCTTTTGTACCTACTACTATGATATTTTTTATTACCGAGACTCCCAGTCCGACGACGGGGAATGATACAAAGCATGGGAATCTATGAAAGTTCCAATACTGGGGCAACCAGCACACAGCAACCAGGAAACAGGAACCCTCACAATGGCAATAACAAGCAAAGCGGTAAAGGTAGGACCAACCTTTATCCCACTGCTAGCAGGTCATGTGATGTCAGTACATGGTCACTGAGAGAGGACTAGACCCAAATCCCAACACTGACAAATGTCTTGCATGGGGACACCACATCCCAATGCAGTAGTGGCTGCAGTTGCTCTAGTGGAATGAGCACGCAGTCCCACCGGAGGTTCCTTTTTAGCCAAAGAGTAACAGGCTTTGATACATAAGATGACCCAGCAGGAGATAGTCCTCTTATGCACCGCTTGACCTTTCTTAGTGCCAACATAGCCAACAAAGAGTTGGTCATCCACCCGGAACTACTGAGTGTGGTTGAGATACAAGGAAAGGGCACGTTTTGGGTCCAGACGGTGGAGCCTCTCTTCCTCTCTAGAAGGATGTCGCGGCGGAAAGAAGGTTGGCAAGGTAATAGCCTGCCCAATGTGAAAGGCCGTAACAAATTTTGGCAAAATGGAAGGACGGGGCCTGAGCACAAGCTTGTCGGTATAGACTGACAGAAAAGGAGGCTTACAAGAAAGAGCCTGGAGCTCACTCACTCGCCTAGCGGAGGTGATTGCAAACAGGAAGGCAGTCTTCAAGGTCAAGAGACGGAGAAGACCGTTATGAAAGGGCTCAAAAGAAGCACACATGAGATAAGTAAGGACCAGATTCAAGTTCTACTGCGGCTTCTTAAACGGAATAGGAGGGAAGAGGTGTGTGATGCCTTTTGAGAAATCTATTGACAACAGGGGACTTGAAAAGAGAGGGCTGATCAGGGAGCCTGAGAAAGGCTGAAATGGCAGAAAGATAACCTTTGATAGTGCCCAGAGCAGAGCCCTGTCGGGCCAAAGAGAGAAGGAACAAAAGGACCTCGAAAAGACGGTCAGAAAGGGGATCCACAGCCTTTGCTGTGCACCATGCTACAAATTTGTTCCACCTGCAGGCGTATACCACCTTAATGGAGGGACGCCTGGCTGCCAGAATGACATCACAAGCTTCAGGAGGCAAGTCGAAAGGAATCAACTGCTGCCGCTCAATCTCCACGCAAAGAGGTGGAGGCTGAACAGGTTTGGTTGGAGGACCATCCCCTGCTGCTGCAACAGAAGATCCTCCCGAAGAGGCAGTCGGATCAGGGATCTACGCTCATACTGAGTAGCTCAGGATACCAAACTCTTCGAGCCCAGTCCAGGGCCACAAGAATGACTTAGGTCCTGTCACGCCGGATCTTCTTTAGCACTCTAGGTAGAAGTGGTATAGACGAAAAGGCGTACAACAGACAGCTACTCCGTTAGCGACGAAAAGCGTCGCCGAGCGAGTGCCGCCTTGGAAATTCCAACCCCCAGAACTGCTGACATTTCACTTCTCTTCGGTGGCGAATAGAACTAACCAAGGCTCTCCCCACTGCCAAAAGAGACCTTGCACCACGTCTGAGTGAAGACGCCATTCGTGATCCATCATGCACCTGCGGCTGAGTTTGTCCGCCCTGGCGTTCAGAGAACCTGCCAGATGTTGAACCACCAGGAAAATGCCCTGACGTTCCAGCCATGTCCAGAGGCGCAGGGCCTCCTGACATAGGGTCCATGACACCATCCTCCCTGTTTGTTGCAGCACCACATGGTGGTGGTGTTTTAGGTGAACACCTGCATCACTCTCCCCTTTACAGAGGGAAAGAATGCCTTCAGTGCAAGTCGGATTGCCTGAAGCTCCAGAAGGTTGATGTGGAGCTTGGACTCCACCGGAGACCAGAGGCCTCTGATCTCCGCCTCTCCCATGTGGCTGCCCCATCCCAGGATGGACGCATCCATCACTACTGTGAACTCCGTTTGGGTTGGGAGAGGGATCTGCTGTCAACCCAATGCCGGTCCGTGAGCCACCACTGCAACTGTTGTGCAGTGCCCTCCAAGATCTGGACGTGATCGGACAGGTTTCCGTGATGCTGCAGATTACGCATATGCCATCTGGATTGATTGATCAGCAGGATGCAGGAGGCCATGAGGCCCAGAAGCCTCAGGGTCACTCTGACCGAAATCCGGGATAAGGGCTGAAAGAGTGGAATCAGAGCTCGAATATCCCGGACTTGCTGTTTGGGAGGATAGACCCGAAACTTCGCCGTGTCCAGAACCGCTCCAATGAAGAGGAGCTTCTGAGAGGGAATTAGGTGCGACTTCGGCACATTGATGGAGAACCCCAGCAAATGCAGGAGGTTGGCGTAGTCTTGAGGTGGGAGATGACTGTCTGGGGCGAGCCTGCTTTCAACAACCAATCACCCAAGGTAAGTAACTTGTGCACCTGAAAGAAACATGTTAGTGATAGATTCCTTACCTTAGAATAGATACCCCAGCAATACCAACCCCGGTAGAGGGTCTACGAAGCAAACTCAAACCAAAAAATCTCGGAGAACAGAATGGCCCAAGAAGCCGTCTCTCTGTCAAGGCAGTAGTGCTTTTTTTTAAACTTTATTTAGCATTTTCTTAATGACAAAAACAAAGCACTGAGTTCAATCAAGTATCAGAACAAGTGCACGTCCATGATGAAACATAGTAATTGTTTCACAATCAAAATTAAAGACACAATGTATAAAGCACAATGCTGGTAGATCTCACTGAGCCTGTCTTAAGCAACCCGTTGCTGCTCCCATCTGGTAACCTACCAATGATAGTCCCATCGACCCTGTATCTCATCGTGTAGTAGTATCTGAACTCGGCAAGCCTCTTGACATATAAGTACAATGGATGGTGCATATTCTATGCCCCTCTAGCCTACTCCTGTCGGGACTATGCCCTGTTCCTGTTGGGTGGGGGGGGGTCTAGGAGTTGTGCAGCTAAAAAGGGTCTGAGGGGGCCCCATATGTCCTTAGGTCTTGAGGAGGGGGGAATTGTATTGGCAAATAACTCACGCTTCATAGAGCAAGATGCCAAGCTGTTGAGCCAATTCTTGACCGTAAGTGTACACTTTCTGCCCCAGTGTATGGTAATTTGTCTTTTAGCCAATAACAAACCAATAGCAACAAACCTGCGAACTGTATGGGGAACTTGGACAACATAACCTAAAAGGGCAATCTCTGGTAAGGGTTCCATTGGCATATTTATCATGACACTTAGTGTTTTGTGTACACCTGTCCAAAAAGCATGTATGCCTGGCACGTCCAGGCGAGGTGCGCACGCAAAGTCGGCGTAGGGGGAGTTACATCTCTGACAACAATGTGGCCTATTGGGATTTCTGACAACAATGTGGCCTATTGGGATATCTTCTGTGCATTTTAGCTGGGGTAATGTACATCCTGCGCAAATATTTGAAATGTATCAATTTATGAAGACTATTAAGGGATACAGTTTTCGTAACTGCACAACAGGCTACCCACTGTTCGTCCGTTATTAGATTACCCAAATCTGCTTCCCAAGCGCTGTGTATCTTGTCATCGTTAACTGGAATGATGTCGGCACATGCTCTGTAGAGCTGGGATATGAGATCGACCCCCCTAGTACTGCCTATCACTATCGTGAGTGGAGGGAAAGATGCAGGTTCTAGCGGATACTCCGGAAGTCTTGCCTGCTGTTAGAAATGGGATCCCTGGCTGGCCAGGGCTTGCACCAAAGTCAGTCAGAGACCACCATTCCCAAGTCAGGGCAAGGGAGTTTCACGCCAAGATAACCCCTGCTCACCCTCTAGGTAACATGACGCGAGCAGCAAGGCTAAACTTGGAGGCTATGTAGGTTAAGTGTTTGCGCGCGCACCCTGTAACAACACCCAAGGCCCACCACAAAGGAAACTCCACACAAGGTTATATATAAAAATAGCCTTTGTAATATACCAAAACACATTAGATAAGAACACACACTTTACAATGTGCCAACAGGCACGGGCAGAATTTACAGGGGATATGTACAAGACAGGGCCACATGGACCACTGTCAGGAATCGGCACTTTTAGAACTTAGCACTGGGTAGAATTAGCACTTAGAACATAGAATATAAATCACTGTAGCACAAAATAGAATGTAAAGCACACAACCAGTAACTACTGGTAACAGGTAAGTACCACCTACGCAACACTAACCACCTTAGGAGAATATCCCGCAGGGCACCAGGACCTCACTAGCAACACCTGTACAAGGAGAAAAACACAACCACCTAAGTATCACAATACCTGTAGGGGTATAAGCACATTATACATGATGCATCACAACACATTCAGAAGTGTAGGGATGGAAAACAATTGCGCAAAACTCACATGAGCCACCACATGCGGCAGTCCCTAGGCCAACTGGCCTTGTAGGGGCTAGGACGCCCTGTGTCCCAGTGTCAGGGGCCTAAACGTAGCAGCTGCCAACTAAGTGCTGGGCAGCTGGAGAAAATGATGGGGCCAACTTGGAGCCTCCCAGGCTCTGAGAAATAGCACTTGTAACATAGAATATAAAATCACTGTAGCAAAAATTAGAAAATGTAGCACACAACCAGTAATACCTGGTAACAGGTAAGTACCACTTACACAACCCTAACCACCTTAGGAGAATATCACGCAGGGCACCAGGACCTCACTAGCACACCTGTACTAGGAGAAAAACAACCACCTAAGTATCACAATACCTGTAGGGGAATAAGCACATTACACATGATGCATCACAACATTCAGAGGTGTAGGGAAGGAAAACACATGATGCATAAACATACATTCAGCGGTGTAAGAACAAGGCACATGACGCATCAAAACACATTCAGAGGTGCAGGAAAACACAATTGCGCAGAAATGACAATAGTCACTACCTGTGACTGTCCCTAGGCCCTCTGGCCTTGTTGGGGCTAGGACGCCCTGTGTCCCAATGTCAGGGGGGCCTACACGTAGCAGCTGCCCACTAAGTGCTGGGCAGCTGGAGAAAATGATGGGGCCAACTTGGAGCCTCCCAGGCTCTGAGCCAAAGTGATGCCCCCTAGAGCCTCTGTGGCTCTACAACCAAATGTGGGGTTGTTGGAGCCCCCCTCTGGAGCTCGAGATCGCTGAGATGGCCCCCTGAGCCTCTCCTAGGCTCGAAAACGAATGGATGCCTGGAGCCTCTCTGGGCTCTGTAACTTTGGAGTCCCCCACCTGGGCACTCTAAGAACCAACTGCCAAGAGCCTCCCGTGGGCTCTAGAGAAAAAATGCACCACCTGGAGCCTCTTCGTTGGAGTCCCTCTTGGACTCAAGCGACAATGGCCCCCTCCAAAACCCGCGGGGCTCTACCGACAACTGTGCCTCCTCCTGGCACTCTGAACCTGCCCGCAGCTCCCCCCTGCCCGATGGCACTCACCGGGCTGCTTCCTCGGGGACGTTTCCTCGTGCGGCGGCAGGACTTCTCCGGACGGGGGCAGGGGGACTCCCTCAGTGCAGGAGTCCTGCTCGCCAGCTAACCACTCCTCTGAGGGCTCCCGCTCCTCAGGGCTCTCTCCGGACAGCAGGCGGGTTCTCCTGGCAAGGTCCTTTCTTGGTTGCCGGGGCGTGGGCGGGACTTCCTGCCAGGCCGCGCAGCAATTGGCCGGCTGGCCAACCACTTCCGGGTCGTCGCGGGCAGCGCGGCGGCCCTTCTCAGGCACGGCAGGTGGGGGCTGACTCAACTGAGGGGTAGGCTCCCTCGAGTTGACTAATAAACGGGGTGCGCGGCAATCTCTGGGGCAATGCCGGGTGGGCACCGGCTGTGAAAAGTGCGGCAATGAGCGGGGTGGCACCCGCGCCGCTTGGCACAGACCAACTTGCGGGGAAAAATGCCGGGTGGGCACCGGCTGCGAGGGGAAAGCGCTCCCAGGCGCTTAGAGACGATGCAGCGCTTCCAGGCGCTATAGGTGCAAAGAAAAGCGCTCCCAGGTGCTAGAATAGCAAATAAAGCGCTTCCAGGCGCTTAGAGGCCCACAAGTACAGCAAATGTCCTCCAAGAATTACAGCAGGCAGGGGGGGGCAAGGCTGGGCCCAGGGGCCAGCTCACTGGCCCTCCAGGCAGGGAGGCAGTCCAAGTGGCGGTCCTCCTGGCGCCCAGCAGCAGCCCCCCTCCAGTAGATCAGGAACAGAACCTTTTGTCAGGGGACACAGCCCCTTCTTATACTAGAAAATCCTTTGTCTCAGGGTGCAGGGTGGGGGAGAAACCAGTCACAGCTGGTTTTGGAGCACCCTTGATGTGCTCAGCCCCTAACTCTATTCACTGGCAGGGCTAGGGTCATTAGACGCACCACAGGGGGCAGCGCCAGCATTGAGTGGGGAAAGCCCAGCCCTATTCAGGACCCAGGTGCACTCCTCCCCAGCCATCAGCATGCTAATCTCCACACTCACCACCGGGCAGACCCATCCAGACTCCTGGAGCCAGGCTCACCAGCCAGCTACAGCCAATCACGTGCCAGCATACTCACTGCACATGCACACCCATGTCTAGAAGAGGCACTTCCACACTAGACACATAAATGCCGCACACATCATTGCGCAGCATTCAATCACACGAGTCCGCACATATCAAACTCGAGCCTGCACACCTCACGCATCAGAAACTACCTGGGACACAGACATTCCCCATGCATTCCTATGGGAGGGCAGGCCAACCTTACTCCACGCACTCAGAGTGCGCACACACTTTCCACTGGGACACAGTGAAAGTGCGCAGACCAAAAATCACTACCCCCAATTCACATTCACAAAGCAAAACGTTTAGGGGTGAACCTGCCAAAAAGGCCTGGGTCCAACACCCGCAATGCGGAGGGAAGTCTCACAAGGACAAATCTGTCCATAAAGGTAATGTCAGCGAATAAAGTCTTGTCATCTGGGTCAAAAATCTGGCCCTCTGGATATAAGTCACCTACTTTAGTAATGTTACATTTTGTACAGGTCTTCTGCACTAGTTTTTCGCCAGAGATGGGTAACCATTTGATGGGGCATTGATAATGCTTCCCAGTTTAGTCTAAGCCCAACTGGTAGTTGAGACTGGCTGAATATCTTTGGGATCTTTGGGGATTCCCAGGGGCAGTACGGTAGCCAAGGTGTCTGGAAGTACAAAATCTGATTCCGGTCGCAAGAACGGAATCCTAGTGTCTGGGTGGTACCATGTTTGTGCAAAGCTGCATTGTGCTGCCAGATAGTACAGTTGCAAATCGGGGACTCCATTCCCTCCTCTATTGCAGGGTTATGTCATGATCTGCCAATGCACCCTGGCCTTTCTGTTGCCCCACACCAGTTTGATTAAGTGAGGGCGGAGATTAATAAAAAATCTGTTAGAGAGTGGGATCGGGATGTTCTGAAATAGATATAAAAATTTCGGAAGCACATTCATCTTTATGAGGGCTACCCGCCCGGCCATTGAGAGTGGGAGTTTAAGCCACGTGTCTATTTGCGCTTCCAATTTGGAGATTGCTACCTCATAGTTACGACGGATAATCTGGTCCGTCTCAAGGTGGACATGCACACCTAGATATTTCACAGAGTCTGTGCACCATTCCAAAGGGAATTCCAGGTCCCATTCAACTGTGCTAACTGTGAGGGGGAAAATCACCGACTTGTGCCAATTTATACCCAGCCCGGAAAAAGTACTGAATCAGAGTAATTCCCAGATCAGGGGATCCAAATTTACCCAAGGGTCTCGGACATATAATATTGTGTCATCCGCATACAGCGAAACAAATAGTAGGCCAGTGGTTGTGAGAATTGGGGGAATCTGGATGGCACAGGTAGGTACTTGTGACAAGCAGGGAACCTCTCCTCTAGTCAGGGCAAGGGAATTACTCTCTCAAAATAACCCCTGCTCACCCTCTAGGCGGCCTGGCGCAAGCAGTCAAGGCTTATTTCAGAGGCGATGTAAGTTAAGCAGTTGTGACCATATACAGTAACCCAGTGACAACACTACAATTGGACATCACACAGGTTTTATTTGAAAAATAAGTATACTTTATATAGAGTTATCACAAGACCAATAAACGACAAAAAGAATCCACAGTACTATTAAGTTTCAAGAGTTCAGGTTAAAAAGGCTTAATTCAAGGTTCTGTGCGTGTCTGGCTACAGCATTGCTGAAAAGAACACAGAGTCTAACAAATCCAGCGGACCGCGGCGGCCCGGGCCCACTCAAATGTCGACGGACTCAGTCACAGTACATTTACTTGAGGCGGCCGGCACGGATGTGCGAGTCCGTTCCGTTGTTCGTCGAGGTGTAGAAAAAGAAAGAGTTGCAGGTCACGGTGTCCTTCCAGTCGCGGTGCAGGCTGTGGCTCATTGACGGCATCGAGACGGAGTCCGTGAGCTCAGAGCTTGCGTTGTTCGAGGCAGACGTTGCTCTTTGCGGTGCTTCCAGCTTTACGGTGCGGCGACAGAGCCGGAGTTCGAGAGCTGGCGTCGGTCAGTCCGGATAGCGGTTCGAGTCGGGCAGTGCGTCGCGAAGTGTGGGAGGCAGTGCCCAACTCCAGTGTGATCACAGGACTCGAAGTCAGCAGCAGTGACCACGTCGTCAAACCAGTTCGATTCTTTGTAGTGAGGCGTTGCACGTCACGGTGTCCTTCCAGTCGCAGTGCAGGCTACGGCTCGTTGACGGCGTCAGGATGGAGTTGGTGAGCGCAGAGCTAGCGTTGTTCGAGGTGGACGTTGCTTTGTGCGGTACTACAGGACACCGGGCCGGTCGTGAGAGTCGGTCACAGCTCCCTGCCTCTGTAGCCACTTGTTTCCAGCAGCAATTCACAGAGGCTGGTGAACTCCACTGGTCCTGGGACTTTGGTCAGGGGGCAAGCTCTCTTCCAAGCCCTTGGAGATCTTTGCACAAGTTGAAAGAAAAGTCCAAAGTTCTTTCTCCTCTCTTTGGCAGTCAGGCAACCCCTGCAGGCCAATCCCCCAAGCAGCACTTCAGCTTGAGAATTGTCTCTCCTCGGTTTCTTCAGGTTCCTCAGCAGAGGTTTCGTCTTGTAAGTCCAGAAGTGATCTCATTTCATGGGATCCGGGTCCCAATATTTATACCCCTAAATCCTTTGTTCAATGAGGGGAGAGGGGCTGTGCCCAGTTCAAGCCAGTTCTGAAGTACTCTGTTTACCAGACTTCTCCTTTCCTTTCACCACGCAGGGCAGATACATCAGACGCCCCACAGGAGGTGGAGCCAGCATTGTGGAAGGCAAGTACATTCCAGGAGCACTTTGTTGACAGTCTTCCTTCTCTTCTTTCAGGGTGCAGGGCAGAGACATCAGACACACCACAGGATGTGGAACCAGCATTGTAGAGGGAAGGCCCAGCCCTATTCAGGTCCTAGGTGTAACTTCTCCCTCCAATCTAGATGCAGATCTCCCTATTCACCACCGGGCTGCCCCGCCTGTCTCCTGGAATTCCCCAGTCCTGTCACACACAAACCCAGACAAGGAATACACAACCTCGCAGAGGCGGGCTCAAATGGTTAGGCAAGCAAATACCTACTTTCTAAAAGTGGTATTTGCAAACACAGAATATTAAAATAAACTCTACTAAAAGATGTATTTTATTATTCTGAGTCCAGGCATACTAAACTCGAATTTCTACCATGTTCTCTGAGTCTGCTAGGATTATAAAGTGTAATATTTCTAACATCCCATTCTGGCCTATGTAGAACAGGTAGCCTTGCAATAGTGAAAAACGAAAATGGCTGTAATTCACTATTAGGACATGCCACACACATCAGGTCTTGTCCTACCTTATACTTACAATGCACCGTGCCCTTGGGCCTACCATATTGGTGACTAATATGAAGAAAAGGGAAGGTTTACGGACTGGTAAGTCGGTGCACTTGCCCAGTCAGCATGACAGTACCAGACTGCACGCAGTTTCTGAAATGGCAGACCTTAGACACATTTTACAAGGCCGCTTCTGTGGGTGGCGCAACCAGTGCTGCAAGCACACTAGCAGCATTTGGATTTACACGCCCTGGGCACACTCAGTGCACTGTACTAGGATCTGAAAGTAAACCAAACAACCAATCATGGAACCACTAATCAATACACCAATTTACAGTAAGGAGCACTCGCACTGTGGCACTGGACAGCAGTGGCACAGAGCCCAAAGCATCTAACACAAGCAAAAACACATGAGGCAACAGGAAAAATGGAACAGAGACCCACGCCAATGGTGCCAGCCCTAACAGTGGTAAATTGTAAACCTCTGTGTAGGTGTTTCTCCTGAAAATGCCTAATCAAGGGTTCCATTGCCAAGATGAATAGCAAAGGCGATAGTGGGCAGCCCTGCCTTGTGCCACGCGATAAAGAGAAAGGTGCCGAAAGATTACCGTTTAGCCAGAGCCTAGCGGTGGGTTGGGTGTATAAGAGGGCCATAGTGGCGATGAATCCAGTGGGCATCCCCATTCGCTGCATTATAGACAAAAAAAAGGTCCACTCTAAGGAATTAAAAGCCTTCTCCGTATCTAGAAGGATCGCAGCAGCGGGGGTGTCCGGGTTTATCCTACGTACAGTGTTAAATAACGTAGGGATGTTGAGGGCAGTAGAGCGGTGAGGTACAAAATCAGATTGAGCGGGGGAAATGATAGATTCCATCAGTAGGGAGAGGCGACATGCAAGAGTCTTGGTCAGGATCTTGTAGTTGAGGTTTAGAAGCGACAGGGGTCGGTACAAGCCACACAATCAGAGATCCTTTCCGGGCCTAGGGAGCAGTATTATAACCGCTTCACGGAGAGTGGGTGGTAGCACCTGCCTCTCCAGTGTTTTGGCATACACCTCTAGCAAGCGGGGGATTAGTAGATCCTTATAAACCTTGTGGAATTTGCCTGTAAAACCGTCTAGGCCAGGGACAGTGGAGGAGTACAGGGCAGTAATGGCCTCATCAATGCTGTCTTCTGATATGGGTACCGCTAGGAAATCCTGCATAAATCATTCAAGATACACCAATGCGATCTCCGACAAATAAGTCTCCTGATCCGCGCAGTCCTGCCCCAGTCTTGTGGTGTACAAAGTTTTAAAATAAGAAAGGAATTCCCTTTGGATATCTAGCGGGTCGGTTATGTGTTGTCCCGATGCTGTGTGTAGCTCGGTAATATATGCTTTTGTGTAAGGGGGTCTGATCTTCTGAGCTAGCACCCGCCCTGGGCAGTCTCCTTCCCCATAAACGTTGGCGTTATGATATTTCCCCATAAAGAGGATTTTCCTCTCGGCGACGTCTTTATATTCCAAGAGCAAAGCTACCACTGTTTGTCTATTTCCTGGTCTGCTGCCTGCGGCTGTCTAGCGTCTAGCGAACCAAGCTCTTTCTAAAAACGGGCAAGAGTACTGCGCAGGTCCTAAGTACTCCGGCGCTCTTGGAAATGCATACTCCCCTCATATAGGCTTTAAAGTCCTCCCACAACACTGACTCGGAGTCTTTTGACCCTGTATTTGAGGTAAAGTAGTCCTCGATTGCCTCCGGGAGTTCCTGCCTGAATACCTCATCCTCCAACGCGCGGTTGGGGAAATGACACTGCCTCTTAAAACCCTCGGGCGGGGGACCCTCAGGGACAGCAACACTGGGGAGTGATCAGAATAAGTCCTGGGGAGTGTCTGGAGTCCGTGAAAACAACTGGAAATCTCTGGGGTCATGAGCCAGTAGTCAATCCTTGTCCATGTGTTGTGGGGACCAGCATAATGTGTATAGGTAGTGTGTTCAGAATCTCGTGTACGACCCAAATCTAACAGGGAGAACTGATCGCATAGGGACTCCTGGGCCTTGCGTGCCCGGGATTTGGGGTACGGTGCCTTTGAGGTACTGTCGAGAAGTCGGTTAAGGGCATTGTTAAAGTTGCCTCCTATCAACAGGGGCATGGGGCCAAGCTGCATCTGTTTAGAGAGTAATGAATAATAAAAATCAGGAAAATCTACATTGGGGCCATAGACACATATCAATGCTATCCTGTGGCTCATTAGTGTACCCACAATGATCACAAATCTGCCTTCGGCATTACACGACACAGAATGGCACTTAAAAGGGATAGGCTTTTGTATGAGAATAGCCGTGTCCCTGGCGTACTTACTGTAATTCCCAAAGTATCTCTTTGACCCCCAGCCCGTGGCAAAACGGGCCGGATCGCTGGTGGGGAGATGAGTCTCCTGTAAAAAGGCGATGTCGACCCCATGCATGGGCCAATAATGGACTACCTGTCTCCTTTTACGAGTGTTGTTCAAGCCCGGACATTCCATGTAGCAAAGGTTACGTTTGAGGGGCCAGAGTTATAGCCTAACTGTGCCATGACTGTGTTTCAGGACGGAGCATAGTGAATAATAAACATGTGTACCTGCAACGTGCGTCTATGTACATATCTGCATTTGTCTCAGCGCTAAGTAACAAGAACCAATATCCTCCCGGCGCCCCCCACCCAGCCTTCCCGCCCATCCGGAGAGGCAATACCAACTTTAACAAACCATCACATAATACCACTAGTGACCTTGGCATAGCAAACAGTAAAAATGTAAGGTACATTCTGTTCCCACAAAACTATTACATAGTGAACACCAAAAACGGGCGGCGGTCACACTTCTTTGGCCTAGTGACATATGTAGCATACTGTATACAATTAACCAAGTCCCAATATAAACTATAAATTCTCAAAAACGTGGCCTATGTTTGCAAAGGGCAAATCCAGACTGTCAGCCAGGACCAGAACCAGAGAATAGATCCATGCTCACGTCTTGAACCACTGTGCGGCGGGGAGAGCTTGTCCTTTTCCAAGGATTGTTTGTCATTGAATTTCTAAGTACGGCAAAACTCCTGTACCTCCGTAGTATTCTCAAAGACACAGGCCTGTCCGTTGACCTCCACCCGCAACCTAGCCGGATATAGCATACCGTATTTCAGTCCAAAGCTCCTGAGTGTTGCTTTGACTCCCAGATATTTCCTCCTGGCATCCTGGACCATAACAGTAAAGTCAGGGTGTAGTGTAGTTCCTATATTCCCAATAGGCTCTGCGCATTGGAATAATATATCCTATAGATGTGACGTAGGACTTGTGTCTACTAGGTCGCTATCGAATATATTAGACTTAATTGTGAGTGCCAGCTAGCTCAGAGGTCACTAGAAACTTTCTCGAGTTAACAAGAAGGGATTTAGTTTCTGACAACTGCAGAAACATGACAACTTTGTTTCCCCAAGATAAAACTGATCTTCAGAGTCGTGGAAACAGTCTTCTTTCTCAAGCAAAATAAATGAACTGCTACAATCGTAATACTGATTGCAAAATATAATGCATACTGTAAAAAGAGTAGAATTGTATGGTTCCTAGACCACAGATAAATACATACATAAATAACAAAAGCTAAAAAGTACTCAACTGGTGCTTCTAAAATACGCCTACCCCGATGTACCTAACCTAGGTCAAGTACGAGGGAAGAAGTAAGTGAGGTGTAGCATAAATTTAATATTCTTTGCCAAGAATCTATCCAAGATTTCTCTAAGGGTCTAATCAGCCCTGTGTCTTGGTTTTAGAATGAAGAAGGTGAGGCTCAGGACTCGATTTCCCAACAACCCCCAAGGGTAGCTTGGAAACACTAGAGCTGGATTTATCTGCAAGAGAAAAGACAGCGTCTCTCTCAGTGCGTCTGCTGGATGGTCGGCTTCCTTCTGCACTTGCTGTAGCAGGATGCGTCTGGCAAGTAGATAGTCGAACTGCTTCAAACCACTGTATGTTTGCTATGGCAAGTCTGGGCATATGTATACCTTGAAGGTGCCGAGTTTGACGTAAAGGTGGACATAATAACGTCATCAAAGAGTCTCAGTTCTTTGAAAACCCCATGAGTTCTTGGACAAGTCCGTATTCGAGCAAGGGAAAGTCCCTAGCTGCTGAAGCCAAGTTTTCCAAGAAATCGTTGTGGATTTTCGGAACTAGTGGAAGTAGCCATGCCGTATTTGGACTGCATGTGCTATGTCTAAATAAGGTTATGATTCCTATGCCTATATAAGGATATGGTGATTTATACCTATATAAGGGCATGAATCGGGAAATTTACATTAGGGTCCTAAAATACTATACAACACCCACTCCACGTTTATCATGTTCAACATTACTAAGTTCAAGCACTAAAACATGTTCTAAAGCATGTGTTTACAATCCCACCCAAAAATACATAAAAATGCATTTGAAAATGGTTGTACATGAAAAAATGAGCATTTGTACTGTACGCTTTTTAAAAACAATGATTTCATCGTAAGCATATACTATAATATTGGAAATACTAAAAAACAAAAGCAACCAGCAGCTGACCAAGGTTTCGCACATCCACTTCGTCTGTTTCAGAATTATTAGGCGGTGCGGCTACTCTCACCATCCGCTGCCAAGGATGTATATCGGACCAATAGTTATGTAAGAGTAGAGAGGCGCACTCAGTGAAGTCAATAGTATACGAGAGTCCAAAAAGAATTGTAGATCTTCAGTTCTTATTTGTAAAAGTTTTCTTTATTTTCATGTACAGCGGCACAGCCAACGCGTTTCATTCCCATTCGTGCCTTGGGAATTTCATCAGGGCATGTATATAGACAATCTAGTCTATGCGGTGTCTCTCGACGGAATACTGGATCCAGTATTCCGGGAGGAGGAGCAGCGGAGAACGGGGGCCATACCTAAGGCACCGTTTCGTCACTACGCCTCTGCAGACTCACTTTGAAATCGGACATTTTTCCGAGCGTTCGGACTCCTGTTACCCTCCGGAGTTCCCCCAAGGGGTCCGGAACCTCTACCCTCATTGACTTGCCATAGCGACAGCAATCTGACATTTCGGGGGGACCTGGATCTTCATTCTACTTGGAACCTAACACAGAGTATTTTGCAGGTACACACTGTGACCTACCGTGACTGTCCTTTAAACGGTTTTCGAAGAAGTACGACGTCGAGAGACACCGCATAGACTAGATTGTCTATATACATGCCCTGATGAAATTCCCAAGGCACGAATGGGAATGAAACGCGTTGGCTGTGCCGCTGTACATGAAAATAAAGAAAACTTTTACAAATAAGAACTGAAGATCTACAATTCTTTTTGGACTCTCGTATACTATTGACTTCACTGAGTGCGCCTCTCTACTCTTACATAACTATAATATTGGAAATGCTAACTGAATCCACCATGAAAATACATTTATGAAATGGGTCTTAGTTACAGAAGAAAAAGTCGAGAGCATCTCATAGCAGAATATACAAGCTATTTTGGTTTGCGAATTTAGGTCAATGTTGTTTGTAGGAAGTATTCAAAGAATTCTTGTTCTCTAGGAATAGTTCTACTTTAAGCAGATTGCTTTGTGCCAAAGTTCATTGTGTTTGGAAAAAAGTCAAATCAAAAAAATAGAGTTCCAAAGTTAAAAGCTTTGTTTTAAAAAAAGCGGAAGGACGAATTTCAGAGTCGAAAGAATGCTGCGTGCTAACTTCAAAAGTTATTCTCAGTGTCAAGAGAAAACATTAATTTGTCTAGGCTGGCAAAGAAATCGTCTACCACAGCAGATGATAGTAGAACCACTTCATTAAGTACATCAATCGTACACAGATGAGAAGCATCACCGTCAGCGCCAGTCGCATTAGCAATGTTCGCAATTGATGGTACCTGTGTGCCTGTTGGTCTGCATATCACACCTACAGCTGGAGTTGCCTGTGAGATCTCAATGAATGCCTTCATCAGGATTGGTAGCCGTTGTGGGCAACACAATACATGAGCCGTTACCGGACCCAATAAAGCGTCAACATTGCTGATGGAAGTGTTAGACAGATTTCTAACACGCATTCCTCTCCACAAAGGAGGCATTGTAGAAAAGGTAAGATGCAATCTTGCCAGATTGGTCTGAATGACAGGAACCACATGGTATTCAGATCTCTCAAAAGAGCCAAACCAAGGATCTGTGATATGCGTTCACGATACTGTACTGCCAGAAGAGCATTCTCCATGGTAATTTGGGTATCGCTGGCGACTGGACTTGTCATAATGAAGCAGAAGGAATAAAAATAGTATCCCTGCTACGAGTCCCAAGTTGAGAGGCAGGCCGCCGAACACACTATGCACAAAGTTGGGAAAAATGCCCAGGACTGCTTCAGAGGGTGCTAACAGTCCCGAAAAAATCATCTTAAATACATATACAATACCACTGGTATCAGACATGTTTAAGATACGACCCAACATTTCTGCGAAATGTATGGGACAGTTTGTTAATAATAATGCATGCATCTCCGCAGAGGACCTTGCAACTTTCAGATAATACGTCTCTCTGGATGAGGTCAGTGGCACAGTTTTTTGTAAAACAATGGCTTTCATTCTTCTTAAAGTATCAATTCGTATCGAAAAGATGTTCCGTGAAAGCCTTAGTGGTGACTCCCCGTCAGTATTAGTTTTTGGAAACAATACTTGCATACAACAAGTGACCCTGGCTGACACACTAACGAGATAGGCTGTCCCTGGCATCATTCCAAAACAGCTGTGATCATTCAGCAATATGTAGCTTCCATTGGAAAGCTGCCTAAAAATTGGATCTATCACTGCTGCCGGGGAACCCCGCAGGTGGCATGATAAGTTGTTTGAAGAACCATCACAGGCTCCATGTAAATTAATGCCTTGACAAAGAAGTGTACTGCTCAATGTTGTTTTACAGTTTTTACCACTAAGAAACACCTCCTTGTCCCCACTCCAACGTTTGTGTTTGTATGGTAAATCCCAGGTCGACTTTTTGTACTCTTTACCCAACCTTTCATACAGGCCTGCTGGTATGTGTTTTAAGCAATACTGAAACTGGAAAATCGTCACTGGTATCGTGATGGTGCCATGTATTATCCATTCAACGGCTGGCTTCTCAAAAACGGTTAATGGTAATCTCTCCAGTTTTTCCATGCTCAGCACCGTATAGTCTGCTCCCCTCTGTGCCAAAGAGATCTGTAAGATTAAATACAGTAAACAATGACACATAGCGAGAACTAAGGTTTTGTAATGTCCAGCCTAGCAGCATTATAGAACGTAATTGAGACTGGCCATGTTGTAACATTAGCAAGTCTTGTTCCATTATGTCTATGGCAGAGGATACGATGCTGTCCAAAGAATAAATTCTGGACGACAGAGTTGTGAACCCATTGTCAACTACAGAGAGAGCTTTCTCTAAATTAATACGATCAATTTCTCGTATTCGTTTTGCAGTTTCCATTTGTGTGACTTTCCATGCTTCATTATAAACAGAGTAAATACCGGTGTATATGAAACGTTTATGACGTGGTTTGCGGGGTCCAAGTAAGAATTCTCGTAAGTCAATGTCATTTTAAGTAAAGTTAAGTGTTGTTTTATTTCTGTGAGAGTGGATTTTTGAAGTCTCTCAAGGCACATTTTTCCTACACTGTAAGTTGTTATTATCCCTGGATGTTGTCTCTAGACATATCTTGGATCTGGCCGAGTTACTGTAAACCCTTGGTCTTGTTCAGGAATCTATCTTGACAGTAATTCGTGTCTGTGGGCCAGATTAACCATTTTTTCCATTCAGGATTCGTTCTGTTTTGTTGTAAAATATAATTTACATCTACCTCCTCATCTGTAGTTCTATTATTATCAGGTGTGGGCTCAGGTATGGATGGTTTGTTGAAATCTTTTATCTTAGCCAGGCCAAGACACGATGTCTGTTGAACAGTTTCATTTAAGAACGTTATTTGTTCTGGGATGATGCAGGCTCTGAATAATGCTTCTAAACCTTGTACCTGCCAATCTTTTGTGCCCCAGACTGTTTTTGTCTCAATGTTGTCTTTCCAAAAGTCAAAGCCTAATGTCGACAATTGAGCATAAAAGGCCGCGGAATAAATTTGTTTGGTATTTGTTAACATACTTTTCATGCCTGTTTTATTAACATTTTTAAAGTAAAAGGTTTCAGGATTTGTGACATTAAAACCTGTAAAGTATGGGAACTTCCTATAGAATGTTTTAGAACTACCTTTTGGTGGCGTTGGACAATGTTCCCATTGATTATAAGTTAAAACATTTCTAGGATTCACAGATTTGTGCAAATAATGATGACCAAAATGATTAAAACAATACATTTCTTCATAATTTGATGAACCTTCTAAGTATTCAAGTTTTGCAAATTTTGCTGACATTTCTAAGTCTGCCATCATGTTATTAACAGTTTCAAAGTCCAAATCATCAGAAAATGCACTTGGTGAAACAAAATCGCTCAAGGAAACCTTAAATTGGTGTAGAATCTTCAACATCTCAACCTGGCCATAAATGTCACAATCAGTTCTATCCCAGGCTATGCCACCAGGTAGAGGAATTGCTCTGATGTTCACTGGTGACAGGTCTCGTTCACGATGAGATGATTTGTGTTGCTTCAGGAGCAAGTTGATGTTCTTACTTGCTGTGTCCATTTTACTATATATTCCATCTATCAACTTTCCCAAACTTAAAACAAGAATGAGCCATAGTAGGAGAAAAAGTACACCTAACACAATCCAAAATTCAACCCAAGGTGAAGTCAGATATGTAGTTGAAAGCTGGTGACCAAGTTCTTTTACTTTTTTCTTGAAATTTGTGTTTGTTGGCATTGTTTCAGGTTCACTGGGATCCTCAGGTATAGAAGTTGATGAAATTGCCAGAGGCAGTTCTATCAATTGTTGGTATTGCATCCGGATTATTTGGAATCACTGGAGCTGCTTGTTCCCTTGACATGTTAATATAGTCAGATGCTACATCATTGTAGACAGGAGTTTCTTGACAAACTGTTATTTGGGTTTCAAGAGGCACAAGTTCCATGGCTTTATTGCATAGTCCTTCTTTTCTCACTACAGATTCCTCAAAGGTGATGAGTCTTTCAGTTTGAACCTCTTGGATGGTAGCAAAATTTGGTCGCCTGCTACATCTTTGGAGTCCACTCGGCCTACTACTTATTATCGGCCACATGGTGTGGTTTTACCAGGTCAATTGATACGGATCGGTTCTCCTTTCTTCCGGCAAGGGGCGGCAGTAACGCTGTTCTTGATCCATGGACTGCTAGTAATGGTTTTCTGTAAGAAGGCCCAAATTCCTTCTTATCCACTATTTTCTCTCTGACCAGATCCCAATCTTTGGAATCCAGACAGCTCTTGCTGGGACAGGTGGTTTTTCTTCAGTGGTCGTTGGCGTTTGTATGGTGTTGCTTAGACTTCTTCTTGTTTCGTTTAAGTCCTGTAAAACAGCCAAACGATCTTTGATATCAAAGGGTTTTTGTTGTACCACTGAAGTATGATGATCGAGGTCTTTGACCATCATTCTAGTTCCAAAAATGATTTATATGGAGTGATTCCACCCAGAGAATTTCTTGGCAGATTGTTAAGACTACGTTGGACACTTATTAGATGTTTGACCCACCCATCACCCAAACCTAATACCCTAGCTGTTAGATAGATTGCTTTATGTCCCAGTTTTGCTTTCTACAACCAAATTTCCCTCAGGATGGAATGGACTCGAGTACCGCAATGCAACACCTAAGCTGGCCATGACCTCCTTGTAAGCCCTAGAGCTAAAAGCAGGACCCTGGTCAGAATGTAGCGTGGCGATTGAGAATGTGCCGATAAAGACTCACAAATCTTTTATAACAGTTTGGGCGATGAATCTTGTCCTAATATTTGTAGGACCGCTTTTGTCCATGGGGACGTCTGAACGTGGATAGTCCAATGCTATCTAACAATGGTGTCTGTACTGGGCTGGCTACTCTGTAGTCTGGAAACTGGTGGCGCTCCAAGCTGTGATCTCTGTAGCAGACATCGCAATTAATACCAAATTCGTAAATGTGGGCTCTCATCCCTGGCCACCAGTACATCTCTTGCAATTCTAATAGAGATTTTGAGATCCCTTGGTGTATCATACATCTCCTAAATGTGCTTCTTGAATCAAAGCACCTCTCGGATTCCTGTTTGGGATTACTCTATCACCCACTCCAGGGATTCGAGCAAAAGGAACGGAGATTGCATCAATTATTTTTGTATATTGGAGTGGATAATTTAGAGGTAACGCAGCTCCGCTGGCTTTGCTTGTGGCATTGACAGCGAGCATGGTTTCACCGTCTATTTTTGTTTTTGAACAAGTGATTGCAGCAACGGAAGCCGTTTGTACAGCTGCCTTCGCGACTTCATCAGCCAATGAATTCCCTTCAACCTGAACGCCATCACGATGATGACTCAGTGTATGAATCACGTGAGTCTTTTGTAGTTCCTTCTGTTAAAGAACTACTTGTTCCCAAAGCATTTTATGCTTGATTGTGCCACCTTTTGCGTCTTTAAATCCATTTTGAACCCAGTTCTGCAAATATTAATTCTAGGATTGGACGCAGTAATACGAACCACACACTAGGAGTGTGGGGAATTCGCGATCTGTATTTTCAAGCGCCATCTTGAAAGCCTGTAGTTCAGCTCGCTGAGCTGTACAGTCTTCGAGAGATTGAGTTTTGGTGACCATAGTTCTGAATTTACCATCGCGCCAGCGACCTTTAACAATCGCACACGCAGCACTATAAGCTTGTTTTCCCCCAATTGCGGGTTGTGCTGATCCGTCTGTATATATTATACAGCCGTAAAGTTCTAGAGGCAGAATTTCAGTCGGCAGAGGACATTCTTGTTCGTATTGGAGAAATTCTTGTGTCTTCAAGTAAGGGTCAAAAACGTATTCAACGTCTGTCGCAAGCAAGAGAATTAACCCAATGTATCCATCTTGGATGTAGAGCTTTTGCATTTGGAATGCTTGCCTTTGTCACTGCCTCCAAGGCAGGTACAGGAGTAACAGCTTTTATGCGTTTACCCTGTGCTAGGGCTCTCTCTTTTGCTACCGCAGTTTGAACCTCTGTAAGAATTTTTTCTGTTTAAGTGAATTTCATTTCAGCTTGTGTGTACAAGTGTGATTTGTAAGCTATAGGTACCTTTTCACCTTCATTAAAGGTTAGGAATGTGAATCTGCATCTCCCTGGGATGATTCGGATTACAAGGTTGCATTCGTTTACGCATGTCTATAAATGTGTTGTTGCTAACATGTCTGTTTGCACTGAACGCAAACTTTCTGTGTGTTTTTGAGTCCAATTAGTAGGTTTGAAATCAGGTTTGATTGATTCGTAGACAGGTTTAACCCTTTCTGCGTAATTTAGAATGTAAGTTCTTCCGAAGTTCAGGAATCCTAAAACTGACTACGTTTCTCAGCGTTTTTGGAAGTTCGTACCCCGAGAATAGGACGTTCAGGTGGGCAATCCTTGATTTTTTTTTTTTTTTATTTCAAATCGTTTTTATTGAAGTAAGAAAACAAAAGCAAAAGACATTACATTAAATCTTCCATCAAAAGTGAATTGATACAGATGTTGTCAGACCAGTACAGAAACTACAAATAATAAAGATAAAGAGAACACTCTTGCTTGCCACATGGTTGTTGATTAAGTTGTTAAACACTCGACGTGTGGATGTAATGGGAATAGCTTAACATACGGACTAGGTTCACACCCATACATCCAAGGTACTATTACAAGGTCATATCACTTCAAGGCGGCTCAAAATGAAGAGATGAATTGTCTAGTGACTTCCACAACTTCTTATTGGATGGACACCACGTAGAGGACTGTAGCGCCTGATTCGTGGCACCTCTTAGGAAAGACAGCCATTCCTGCCAAATCTTGAAATTTACTTCCTTAGCACATTTCCACTTGCATAAAACAACTTTACAAGCCAATGTCAACATTAAATCCAAAAGCTGGCGGTCATGCACATCTGCTAATCGCGGTTCCAGCCCCCCTAGAATGACATATATAAATTCCTCCATTGGCTTTATCTTAAATACATGATGAATGCATACAAATATTTTCTCCCAGTATTCACTCAGTAGGGGGCATTTGAATAGCATGTGAGGGAGATCACCAGTCCCTGACTGGCAGTTCCAGCACTCCGGAGAGTCACGTAATTTACATTTAAATAGCTTTTCGGGAGTCCAGAAGGACCTATTTATGAGCATATACTTTGTCTGGAAAAGGATGGGTGATATTTTGTGGGCAAGTGCTGACTTATGAATGAGTTCCCAATCCAACTCTATTCCTGTGGAGTTAGGTTCCGCTTCCCATTTCGCCTCCACAATTCTGTGAGATTTGCTAGGCATCGGTAGCAACAGTTTATACACCTTGGAAACGAAGTGACCTGTGTGCATAATGCGTGGGAGATGTGTTGTCAGCCACGGAGTATAGGGTTTGAAGTTACGGCTGGTAAGTGTCGCCTTGACTTTTAGAAAGTTATAGAAGTCTATCGGGGACAGGTCAAATTTCGTCTGTAAGCTTGAGAACGGGATTGGTTCGCTATTGTCATACAAATCTCCTGCGAGATTAATGCCTTTCCCGGACCATGACTCCCAGAAGAGTTCCACGCCCACTTGTTTAAGATAGGGGTTTCTCCATAATGACATACATGATGATTTAGAGAATGTCAATGTAGTTTTATGGGATTGGTCAAGTCTGAGTAGGGCCCTTCTGGTATTTAACATTATATATCTGGAGTGCGGCAGGTGGGATAGATCCATGGTGAGTAAAGATTCAAGTGGGGCATTGCCAACTAATGACTTCTCGATGTCAATCCACACAGGAGTGTAAGTTGGCGATTTTATCAACCATTGAGCACCTTGTTTACAAAGAAAGGCTGTCTGGTAGTTCCTGAACGATGGCAGACCCAGGCCGCCTTTATCTTTTGCCAGTTGCAGTTTCTTTAGAGATATCCTGGCTTTCTTGCCCCGCCACAGGAAGTTACCAAACAGCTGGTCTATTTTCAGGACAAAATTATTAGAGAACGTCATGGGGAGCATACTGGCCAGATAGTTAACTAAGGGTGTCGACATCATTTTGAGAGTCTCAGCCCTGCCCCACCATGACAGAAATTTTGGGGACCAACTTTCTAGAAGGGTGGATATTTTTTTCAGAGTCGATTCTTCATTTATTTTTAGAGTGGAGACTAAATCCTTATCAAAGTCCAACCCCAGGTACTTAAAGCATTTGGGCTGCCATGTAAGACCAGAATCCCCCAGGATCCCCTTATCCCCTATATTATTCAGCAGTTTAACCTCCGTCTTGTCTTTATTTAGCTTGTAACCCGATACCTTCGAAAAGTCTTCAATGTCCGACATGAGCGCAGACACTGCCTCATCCGCCCTTTCAGATAGGACAAGCACATCATCCGCATATGCGGTCAACTTGATCGTGCAGTCTCCAAACGGTATACCTGTGATTTTAGGATCTTTCCTTATATGATGTAGGAACGGTTCGATTGCCAATAAAAACAACGATGGTGATAGGGGGCACCCTTGTCTCGTACCTTGTTTCAAGCAAAAGGAGGACGAAAACGATCCTCCCGCTCTGACTCGTGCCGAGGGGCAGCAATAAAGGGACATCACTAGCCGTGTAAATGTATCCCCCAAGTTAAATTTATTGAGGACTGCTTCGAGAAAGGCCCAATCAACCTTATCGAAGGCTTTTTCTGCATCTAACGTTATTGCCACTGTAGGGGTTTCCAAAAGCTTAGCTTTCTCCAGGACATGCGCCAAAATTCGTGTGTTATCACTGGACAACCTATGCTTTAGAAAGCCCGCTTGAGACGGATGAACTAGTTGCGGGAGCACCTTTTGGAGACGTGCAGAAAGTATCATTGCTAAGATCTTATGTTATGTTATGTTATGTTAAATTTAGCTTATAAAGCGCGCGTACGCCCGTAGGCTTCATGGCGCTGTAGGAAGTTTCCAGAGCATAACACAACAACAGAAGGACCACTTAGAACGTCTGAGGGTAGGCTTCTCTGAAAAGCCAGGTTTTAAAGGCTAGTCTAAAGGCTAGAATGTCCTCGTGTGACCTTAAAGAAGCTGGCAAGGAGTTCCAGAGGGATGCAGCAAGAAAATGAAAGGAGCTGCCGCCCTGACGTTGTTTCCTAACAACCGGCACTGTGAGCAAGTTTTTGTGGCCAGAACGGAGGTTGCGGGAGGGGGTATATCTGGCAAGCAGGTTGATAATGAATTTGGGGCCTTTGCTTTGTAATGCCCTAAAGATAATGCAGCCGGTTTTAAAAGCCACCCTCTGGGCTACCGGCAGCCAATGCAGGTCTGCCAGGCCTGGCCTGATGGACTGCCATTTAGGAAGCCCACAGATCAGCCTGGCCGCCTGATTTTGAACCAGCTGCAGCCTCTTGAGCTGCCCGGCTGGAAGGCCCAAATATAAACTGTTTGAGTAGTCCAGCCTAGACAGCACAAGGGCGATGGTCACCTGTATCAGGGCAGAATGGGTTAGGAAATGGGCAATCTTTCTAATCTTGCGCAGCTGAAAGAAGCATGCGGAAACAACTGACCCTACCTGACTTTTCAAGGAGAGGTCATCACTGAAGGTGACTCCAAGGCTCTTAACCGTGCGGGATTTGGAGGGGGGATTTCCCATCTCCGAAGGCCAGAATTGAGGTCCCCAGCTGAGTTCGCTCTTCCCAGGCAAGATCAATTCAGTCTTGCCTGGGTTAAGTTTTAGGTGGTTAAGGCCCATCCATCTCTGGATATGAGCCATGACCTCCCTAAACTCAGAGACAGCATCCGGCGACCCTAAGGGGAAAACCAATTGCAGATCATCTGCGTAATTAAAGATCCACACTTTGAATTTCCTCAAGGAATGCAAAAGGGGACGCAGGTATAAATTAAATAAAAGGGGAGACAGGGATGACCCTTGAGGGACACCGCAATCGTTCTTAATTCTAGGGGCTGTGAAGGTGCCCAGTCTCACTGCTTGAGTCCGGTCGGACAAAAATGATTGCACCCAACTCAGGGCAGTACCTCTGAGGCCTGCCTGCTCGACACGGCCGACCAAAATAGTATGGTCGACCGTGTCGAAAGCAGCAGATAGGTCAAGAAGCACCAGTGCCTGGTGGACATCCCTGTCCGCATTGCACCGAAGTGTATTCTGGACTGCCAGGGTTACCGTCTCGGTCGAATGGCCTGGACGGAACCCAGCTTGATTTGGCTCCAGAAATCCAGTGGTTTCCACAAAGTTGGAAAGGCAATTGGAGACGTGAGCCTCCAATATCTTGGATAGGAACGGCAACAGGGATATAGGACGATAGTTTGATGAGTCCTGAGGGTCCATACCTGGTTTCTTAATTAGAGGGATTAGCAAGGCGTGTTTAAAGCCAGTAGGTACCCTGCCCTGGGTCAGTGATTTATTTAGTAGGGGTAGAATACCCTGAGGGATAGTCCGACCGATTTCCGAGAAGATGTGGGGGGGGCAGATGTCGTTAGGGGATCCGGACTTTACCCTCGTCAGGAGTGAGGAAAAGGTTTTATCGTCAATGGCCGGGAAGGTGTCTAATACAGAGGGATTGTAAAAAACGTCATCCAGAGGAAGTGACGTTGGGGAGTTAGCAATGCTCGATTTGATAATTACAATTTTTTCTCTGAAAAAATTATTCAGGGAATCACATAGCTTCTGCGTAGGAGCTATTGAAGGGGCTGTCCTGTCATTATCACAGAGTTCGTTAACTATATTAAAAATATCTTTGGACTTGTTGGATGATGATAAAATTTTTGTGGAGAAGTAGTTAAGTTTGTGTTGTTTTAAAATTTTCTGATAGCTTTTCCTAGTGACGCAAAAGGTTTCCCTATCCTGTGAAGAGTAGGTGGCTCTCCACTGTCTTTCTTTCTGACGTACCCCTAATTTAAGTGCTCTAAGTTCTTGAGTGAACCATTTGTGGGCATCATTGCCTCTGATGTTAGGTAAGTAAACAGAGGGGGCGAACAGATCTGCTGCGTGAAGAAGCCAGGAGGACAGAGCCCTCTCATCAACCTCCAGATCTTCGTCTAATGGGGGAAGGGTGTTGTTCAGCGTGTCCATGAACCCAGAGCGGTCCATGGATTTCCATTTGCGGAACTCTTTGCCCATGGGAGGTTTGGCCTTGTGCTGCCCTTGAATTTCTAGTGGGAACTGGATAAGATAATGATCTGACCAAATGCAAGGGCTTATAATAGGAGAAAATGGTGGTACGTTGTATGTCCAGATTTGGTCCAAGCTGTGACCCTTCTGGTGAGTGGGAGAGTGAATGTGTTGGACCAGGTTTAGATCTGTAAGCAGATCCCTCAGTTCTCCAGCTTGGATGTCAGTGTCTGTTCTATCAAACCAATAATTTAGGTCCCCCACTAGAACAGTTTTAGAATGCTTTATTACATGGGAGGCCAGTTGTTCTGCCAAAAGTACTGGGTAATTAGCCATGTATTGGGGAGGGCGGTATAACAGAATTACAGTAAGAGCCCCACTCTCTGAGTCTAGTGTGATTACCAAATTCTCTGTGTTGGGGAGGGTGAGAGAAGGTAATTCCCGGAAATGAAAGGATTTTGAAATGATTGCTGCTACCCCACCTCCAGCCTTCCCTTGAGCACGGTTGGCAGTCAAAATGTAGTAATCTGAAGGAAGTGATGCCAAAATATCCGGCAGGGAATGAGGGTTGGTCCATGTTTCGGTCAACAATAGGAGATCTGGTTTTTCTTCCGTCAGGAAAAGGAAGATGTTGACCTGGTTCTTTATTAGGGACCTTGTGTTGAGGTAGTAGCATCTCATATTATGTAGTAATAGAGGAGCCGATCTAGGTTCATTCGGGAATGGTGGCGTAGGCTGAGTATCATCAGCCAGCAGGGGAAGGCGGGAGAGCCCCAATGTTTGTATACGTGTGCAAGTATGCGACGGGAGTGAAGGGAGGGCTATTCCTGAGGAGGGGCTAGGTTGTAGTGATAGTAAATCATAAGAGGAATACCTCAAAAAATGGCCAGGGGGAGTGGGCCCGGGTCCCGGTCGGCCGCGGACGGGCGCAGACGGGCTTAACTCAGGCGCAACTCCGGCGCGCCTTCGTCGCGCCCGCTGCGCTCGTCCGCTGCGCTGACACATATGGACCGTTTAAGTAGGGGCGGGACTCGGGGGTGTGGCGGTGATGTCACTGGCCTCGCCTCCCACCTCACCCGAGCAACCCGGCCCAAGATGGCGGCCCCTGCCGCTGCGAGCCCGCTGAAGCGGTCAGCGCTCAGCCGAGCACCGGTGCACTCAGGAGGAGTGATCAGGTAGGTGTTCTGGGGTCCGAGGGAGAGACTGGGATCACTGGATAGTGTCCAAAGTTAAAAGCGCTCCTCTGCGCTTAAAGCGGCGATGTGCAAAAGAATTAAAATACTGCTCCAGCAATGTCTTTCCGCGTTGTGTAAACTGCAGCTAACTTCCTTAGCCACAGGCGGAGACCCCCTGCCACAGGGTCATCAGCCTGCAAATGCCAAGGCTAGGTTCCAGTCCGCCCTCCTAAGTAGGGGCGGGACTCGGGGGTGTGGCGGTGATGTCACTGGCCTCGCCTCCCACCTCACCCGAGCAACCCGGCCCAAGATGGCGGCCCCTGCCGCTGCGAGCCCGCTGAAGCGGTCAGCGCTCAGCCGAGCACCGGTGCACTCAGGAGGAGTGATCAGGTAGGTGTTCTGGGGTCCGAGGGAGAGACTGGGATCACTGGATAGTGTCCAAAGTTAAAAGCGCTCCTCTGCGCTTAAAGCGGCGATGTGCAAAAGAATTAAAATACTGCTCCAGCAATGTCTTTCCGCGTTGTGTAAACTGCAGCTAACTTCCTTAGCCACAGGCGGAGACCCCCTGCCACAGGGTCATCAGCCTGCAAATGCCAAGGCTAGGTTCCAGTCCGCCCTCCTAAGTAGGGGCGGGACTCGGGGGTGTGGCGGTGATGTCACTGGCCTCGCCTCCCACCTCACCCGAGCAACCCGGCCCAAGATGGCGGCCCCTGCCGCTGCGAGCCCGCTGAAGCGGTCAGCGCTCAGCCGAGCACCGGTGCACTCAGGAGGAGTGATCAGGTAGGTGTTCTGGGGTCCGAGGGAGAGACTGGGATCACTGGATAGTGTCCAAAGTTAAAAGCGCTCCTCTGCGCTTAAAGCGGCGATGTGCAAAAGATCTTACAGTCAATATTGATTAGTGAAATTGGCCTGTAGTTTTTTGGGAGCGATGGGTCTTTCCCATCCTTAGGGAGTACTGCAATTATTGCCTCCGCCAGAGTGCCCTTTACCTCCCCAGAGCTATTTATTTCTTGGAATAGGTTTAGCAAGGGCCTTGTCAACATAGTTGGGAATGTTTTATAGAATTTTGCTGTAAAGCCATCCGGGCCTGGTGCCTTCCCTGATTTCAATTTTTTAATAGCACTTTCCACTTCTACAGCACTGATCGGACCATTTAGACCCTCCTGATCTTCAGCAGTCAACCTTGGAAGATCACACTCATCCAAATAATTCTTAATTTTATCTTCCTCCACCTTTGTATTTTTCGCGTACAGATCCTCATAGAACACCCTAAACACCTCAGCTATCTTGTCTGGCTCAGAGTGCGAGTTCCCTGAGGCGTCCTTAAGTATGTTAATACAGTTCTTTTGTACTTTAAATTTCAAATATGAAGCAAGACTCTTACCCGCTTTGTTGGATTCACAAATCTTAAACCTCCTGCCTTTGTCTAGCCAGATTCCCGCCCTTTCACTTATTAACTTATTGTATTCATATTTTTTATTTGCCAGAGCATAAAGAGTCATATTGTCTCTTAATCTTAGATGCTTACTTTCTAGATCTCCAATTTCACTTTCAAGGGAATCTAATTTCGCGTTATAATTTTTATTCATGGCAGACCTAATCTTTATACATACTCCCCGTATTGTACTTTTCATAGCATCCCATCTAATAAGATCAGATGTGTCTCCTTCTTTATTAATTTGCAGGTAAGAGGCAATGGCAGCTTGTATTGTAGCTCTGTGTTGAGCATCGCTTAGTATCTCGTCATTCAGGCGCCAAGACGTCTGCCGAGGAGATGATTTGGCATTTACAACGGACAGGGAAATACAAGAATGATCCGACACCACACGAGGCTCTATACTGGTGGACTCTATTCTGGGTACCCCGTTCTGTGTTATGAGGATGTAGTCAATCCTGGAGTATGAGTCATGCGGTGTAGAGTAAAAAGTGTACTCCCTCCCTGTAGGGTTCTGGAGCCTCCAAGCATCCACTAAATGAAAGCGTTCACACAGATTATTGAAGGCTCTATGAGATTTATTAGGTTTGAAAGGGCAGTGGGAGTCCCTATCTAGCGTTGCGTCTTTTGGGAGATTAAAGTCACCACCCACTATGTGAACAGCGCTATCTGGGATATTTTCCATGTGTTTATTTAAATCCTCCCAAAACTTGAGGTCGCTGTTGTTAGGGGCATATACGCTCGTGACATAAAACTCTGTATTATCCTTGGTTAGTTTGGCCGTGACCCACCTCCCGTCTAAGCTTGCCTCATGAGACAAAACCTCCACCTTCGATTTCTTTGCGACAAGAATCAACACCCCATTCTTCTTTTGTACCGATTCTGCACCAACAACCTCACTGTAGAACTTATTCCTCAGATGGTAAAAAAGTTTAGCCTCCAGTTTAGTCTCTTGTAGCAATACAATATCACCTTTCAACCTACGCACATAATCTAAGATTTTTTGTCTTTTGATTGGCTGGTTCAAACCTTTAACGTTGTGACAATATCTTCATTTTGTCCATATTACATACTCCCATCGGAGTATTCACAGCGTTATGATTGAACAGTTAAAGAATGCTTCATCTTGAAAAAGACATGCATCACATTTGACCAACTACCAGATGTTAATATTCCATCTCCCCGAGACTTTGAATTGACATATGAGTGAACATAAAGGCTATAACCCACACCACCATCAAGTGCCAGCGCAATATAGAAAATGCAAGCAAGAAGAAGAAAAAGAAGAATCAAACATAAAAAACATGTAACACATACCCGAACCCCCAATCCCTTCGACCCCCCACCCTCCCCACCCCACCTGTATTCAGTAGGCATGGCGATTGGAGAGAGAGTACGGTGTAGCCTCCCCGTGCCAAAACATATCCATATTATTGGAGCATACAAGACTATTAACATTTACTGAAAACTCGTGAGTTGTTCTAACTATCACAACTACATTAAACCATGTATCTAGTCAACCAGAACGTATGAAGGTATTCAAGGACTGTAAGATAAGAGATAAACGAAACAAGACATTACTGTCATATAATTGGGTAACAGAACCCACAGCATTACCAGCTGGTAAAGGTATATAGCTACGTAGCGAGGCATTTGAAAGCGCCTTAGACCAATCAAACGAAATAGCTCAAGGTAGAAGAATATATATATGTTGATATGAAAACCTCAATCAAAGTTTTAAACCTGGGCCCTAACCTGTGCCCTCAAAGATAATAGAAAATGTGTACAGTATGAAGACATATATGGAGACATGAACTCCGAATCAAAAAGTCTTAAGCTTGGACTTAATCCGTGCTTTCAGAAGAACCATATTCGCGTGACACCGTAGTTGAACATATTCTTTTTTTTCTGTTTAACAACCAGAAGTAGAAAACCATTGGAAAATGAGTCTACCAGGATGCCCTTCATTTATAACCTGATGCTGAAGCCTGGTCGGCGGAGCTTTCAGGATTGTTCGTCTCCATGTCCAAGTCATCAGGGCCATCCAGCATACGCTTCAATTTCAGTGGATCTGAAAAAATGTGTGGAGAGCCCTGAATAATCACTCGATACCTTGCCGGACCAATGAATCCATATTGGAAGCCCCTTTTCTTCAGCTGCGGTCGAAGTGCCAAGAATGCCTTCCTGACGTCCACCGTCTCTTTACTGTAGTCTTGGGATATGTAGACCTTGACAGACTTCCACAAAATGTGATTGTTTTTACGCATGAAGGTAAGAATCTGTTCTACATGCTGGTACCGGAGCGGTTTACAAACAATAGCTCTGGGACCCTTTTGATCCTTTGAGATCCTGGCCGGGACTCTGTGGGCTCTATCAAATTCTAAAGGGTGCAGAAACGTCATGTCAGTAGCTTGGGTAAACCAGGACTCAAGAAAAGCCACGCAGCCCCCCATTTGATCCTCTGAACCTTCCGGAATGCCAAAAATGCGTAGGTTCCCCCTTCGATTCCGGTCCTCCAATTCAGCAAGTTTCCGTGTTGTCTGATCCGCTGCTATGCACAAGCGTTTAACTGCGTTGCAGGTCTTAACTTCCATATCCTCGAGTTTACTAATCCTCGTTTCCGCCTCTAAAAGTTTTGCGTTGGTGTCACGGTTATCTTGCCTGATTGCTGCCACTTCTTCCTTTGTCGCTTTCGCCAGATCTCTGACTTCATCAAGTCTGCTAAGTATTAAATCTATTGGATCCGGGTTATCTTTCCTCCCTTTACCAGGTGAGGGCAGATCAGACTTAAGTCTCTTGAGGCTTTTGGCTAGCTCTTTGTCTGACATGTTCATTCGTGGTATGGACTGACTGATCGTGGACAATGATTCCCTTGATTTGTGCCTGTCCGCTGTGACGCACTTTCTTTTTGACCACTAAGAAAGCCGAGACACCCAGGAGCCGGCAATCAACGCAACTGCCCGTTAATAGAGTAGGTCGGTCACTGTGTCGGTCACTGTGCTGGGGGCATCATTCTTTATCACAGGGTGGGAGCTTGCGTCGCCATTTTGGAGACCACCACAGCGTTAAATAGGCAATATGCGTGAAGTAGAACTCACATTCATTCGCGTTGCAGTGACACAGCGTGTGATAGGCGCAATCTCAGGCATACATTCAGATTCTTCTCTCTGTACTGCCTTTGCCAGCTTTTGCCAATCCTCAGTTGCCCACAACTTTTGCCCAATGTAAGACATCAGCTAAACATTCATTCACGATGGGCCAGCATCCAGCCATCATAGCGTAAGGAATTGTAGCAGCCCTGATTTCTTAGCATTATCAGAGTAGTTAGGTTGAATTGGGATCATGGTCAAGCTTCATAAAAGGTCGCTATTAATCCTCAGGGGTCAAAACATCACTGAAAGCACATTTCCTCTTGTCAACAGAATACCGATTTTCAAGTTTCTTAGTGATATCAGTGTTCACTCGTTTTTTAAAATTCAGCCGTTTTTAGCACCTTTACCCCAGTGGAAGCGCTGACAGTATATGTACAGTATATGTACAGAATTAGCTTGTATTCCATACAGTTCCCAGCAAATGCATTATGCCGCCATTTTGTGGGTGTACGAGTACGAGCGCTGGCTAATGTCCGTGCTCTTTCGATGTGCCCTCCAGGTGTTGCATTTACTCACGGTTTCTTCCCCCGCTTTCCCGCTCATGCAACTCCCAGTCCGTTTCACCGCCAGAGTCTCAGAAGACTGCCTTCATGACGAGCTGGGTCCTTGATTCCGTCTGCCGGCGTCTTCGGCGGTCTGCTGGGCGGTCCCGTAGCCTTCCTCCCGCCGTCCTCTACTAGAGCCCAGCAGCCCTCCGGAGCGGAGCTGCAATCAAAGAAAACCGGACTTCTGCTTCATGTAGCTCGTCGACTGAGCACTCCTTTTGATCCGCTCACATTCCGGCGCCCAATTCTTTATTTATGTCGGCGCTGAAGAGGGTTTTTGTACGCTCCAGATCAAGGCGATCTCACGGCACGAGCAGAGAGACTCAGAGAGCCGCCATCTCCCTCGGCGTCCAAGCCACGCCCCCGCAATCCTTGATTTTTTAAAGTTGAATTTATACCCTTCAGAGGCAAATCCAAGTATTATGGTGTTCACCTTGTTCAAGTGCCTGTCCAAATCATCGTCTGTAAGATAAATGTCATCGACATAAGATAATGACTCATCATCGTACGTTTGTATTAACTCTGTTACTCTGGCTGAAAATAATCTAGGACTGTTCTTGAATCCCTGGGGGAGACAACAAAAGTGTTGTTGTGTCCCCATTATTGAGAAAGCGGTCAAGTACCTGCTTTCAGGTGCAATATTTTGACAGAAGAAACCGTTTGAAATATCTAATGTTGTTTTTTTTTTGCGCACGCTGTTATTCATCAGTGCTGCACTGTGTGCATTTTGTACTGCAAAGATTTTGCAACAAGAATTTAAATGTCTGTAGTCCAAAACTAGACGATATATTATTGTCTGGTTTGGAGACAGAAACAAAGGATTGTCATAAACAAGGTGCATGTTTAAATCACCCCTTGGTATTCAAGTTGATCTAGGATCTCCCCGACCTGTTTTTTAGATTCTTCTTTAACCGGATACGGCTTCTGAGCAGTTGGTTGATTTTTTAACTGGATCGTATGGTGAGGAGAATCCTCATCCCATCCCACATGTTTTTTATATAATTCTGGCATAGGTGTATTTTTTTATGAATAGAAATATGATTTGAGAAGGCTGGCATTTATTTGTTATTTATTTTATTTTATTCTATTTTATTGTTTTATAGAGCGCGAACTTGACCTGTAAGGGTATCAGAGGGCTTTACAGAGTCAGAGAGTCATACAATAGGCAAGAGTACTGTACATTAGGGGGAGGGGGGGAGGGGCTGCTGGGTACCAGAGGGATGGGAGAATACAAGGATAACATTACAATTACAATTACTGAAGACAGAACCCCGGTTTCGTGGTGGGGCGAGGTCGCAGGATGCGGGCTGTATTCTCTGAGGTGGTTGTGGAATGGGTTTAGCCAAGGAATTTACCCATGAGGAAGGATTTAGCCTCCTTTTTTGAAGCGTGCCAGAGAGGGGATTCTTCTGATGGCGGTTGGGAAGGAGTTCCATATTCTTGGTGCTGCACCAGCAAACGCCCGATTATAGTTTTTTTTTCCCGAAAGCATGCAGGCTGGAGTAGGAGGGCACTGGCCGATCGTGAATTTCTGCTTCCTCCGGATATCACAAGTTTCTGTGCAAGATACGCAGGGGAGTTTGAGTGTAGGGCCTTGTGCATGATGCATGTCAGTTTGAGTTGAATCCTAGCCTCGAGAGGAAGCCAGTTCAACGCGTTCAGATGAGGAGTGATGTGATCAAATTTCCTTGTGCCGGTAAGTAGTCTTTTTCAAAACACAGGGGCAACCCTAGAGCAAGAGCCAGGGGCTACAGTAACAGTTGTCCAAACAGTGGCTCTTGAGCAATACTCATACACAACGTGATTAGATACCCATAAATGTAAATCATACAAACAAGAAAATTTAAAGAAAAGAAAGAAAGAAGAGGCCTGAAAAGAACATGATATCAAAGAAAGCCATGTTCAATGTATAAATAAATGTATTCATAGACAGAACACACTAAAACAATTACACTCCTACACAATGTAAAGCACAAAACATGTGAAAAAAATCAAAAAACACACAATGGCAGAGGAAAATACTTCTACAACAATCAACACAGAAATATAATCAAAGTATTAATGTCCTCTGTGATTTAGGCCATGTTGGAAGAGTCAACTGCGTTTCAACCCCAGGTGGTTTTCAGGGTCATCATCAGGACTAGAAGCTTCAGGAGTGGGAAGCGACCACTTAACACAAATTCTAAACAAATAAAAGACATGTACATGGTATTGATAAAAGATAATACAAATCAGACCTGGTCAGACCTAAAAAAACACCAAAGATATGTGCTCGAAAATAGTGGAAATGGTGAACTGATCAGGAAAGATTAAAAATAGATTAAGAAGAAAAGAGAAGAAATAGCCATCATCCAAACAATGAGACCGAGTGTGACTAGTTACATGAAAAGTGAATTATCGAGAAAGCCTAAAAAACAAGAGGGAAAAACCTTTAAAAAGCTGTTCAGCATGAGACTTCTCCTTGTATCCAACGAGAAGAATTTATTTTAAGTTAACAAACAGGGGGGTCCTAGAGTTGAGAAGAAATGGAAGAATACAGATTTAAATAAACAAATCAATCAAGCCAACAATTGGGAAAGGTGCAAGGTAGAGAAAATAACTTATACCTGTAACTTTGAGACTCAGACACTAAATATCAAGTCATCATTTATGGACATCAAAGACAAAAGCCAGCGGAGCAGAATTCAAACATAGAGAAATCTCAATGCAACATCCGAGCTTTCCATAGTAAATTTACTGAAAAGAAAACACAGATAAGTGGGAACGCAATTCCTACAGACAAATCACAAAAGGAAACTACATATTCAAAAGATAAAATAGGTTTGCAAAAAGAAATTCCTTACTAGATCAAGAAAAACATATATGCAATTAACGTGAAATAAATCCGTCCCAGGCAGATTCCTTAAGCATGAAGTTACACAAGTAAATAGAAAAATGGAAACAACATTTCCGTGATAAAAAACTAGAGGCAAATCTTACACGCACAAGAAATTACAATTCGTGTAACTAAAACCAATAAATGAAGTTAAAAAAAATATTAATGTTTAGCAGTAACAGGGAACAAATTCCGCAGCAGGACATTGCTCATAACATTAAGAATGACCCGAAACTAATGCTGTGGCAGAACTAAAGAAACACGGGTAGGAGAAATTAATCAGGCCAAAATCAAAAAGTACAGAAAACCCGGTTGGCTCAGGGAACCAAATAGTATTAAAAAGCAGTTGGGAAATCTCACCTTATGTATAGGCTAAAGATGAACTGAGGGAGGCACTGGTGGAAGTGATCAATCACTGATACACTCGTGCCAAAGAACTACCAGGGCCATCAAAAACTAAAGGGCTAACCAACTCCAAAGCGGACCTCCAACTTACTTGAGTACAACTCGGCGTGCAGTCTCCATCCGACATCAGACCAGCAAAAATCCCCCGAGAACCGTAGAAACTAGCTCACGCCTTTTAAGTGTGCTATCATAAAAAGAGAAAGAGGACAGATCGCCGCAAATAAACGCAATGTTAAAGTCTCACATAACTAAATGAAAAAAAGGGTCGATGTAGATTGAGTAGGGGCCAAATCAAAATTATGGAATAAGAAAAACCTTTCCAAGAGAAAAATAATGTGCACACAAACTGCAGAACACAGAAGATGTTTAAGTTCTGTCAAAAGGAACTCGGGTGGCCATGTTGGAACAGTTTCAAGGATAAAGGCTAATAAAGAACCCATCACAGAATACAGCAATTTAGACAATAAATAATTCAATTTTTCAACATTTCGACAGTGTAATCATTTCAACTCAAATAACAAATAGAGCACAACACAACTCGTGTTCGTTACAGACGATCGGTTGCCAACATAAAATCATTTTATCGCTAAGGACTACAGATTTGAAGGTGTCCGCTTAGTGGACTGAGGCTTGCATCATTAAGGCACACAATGTAGGCCCACTAGGGGTACACAGTCTTTCAAATAATATACACCCAAAGTGAGTAAGTAGTCTGGGGCTGCATTGAGGCAGGCTTTTAAGGGTGCTAGGGAGATCTTGGGTAAACCAGAGAGGGTGGAAAAACCATATTCCAGCCTAGAAATAACTAATGATTGGACTGCAAGTTTTAGGTCGGGAGGGTCAAGAAAGGGTTTCAGTTTCCATAGGTAGCTCAGGTGGAATCTGGCAGATTTGGCCACTGAGTTGATGTGGTCTCGCATGTTTAGGTTATAATCCAAGGTAATTCCCAGAGATTTGGCCGAGTCCACAATGGTCGGGGGACAGTTTAAGGCTGTGCTAGCTTTAATCCATGTCTGGATCTCAGAGTTGCTTTTGGGCGGGGAGATTAGGAGGAACTCAGTTTTTTTAGCATTGAGTTTGAGTTGGTTGGAGGGGAGCCATTGGACGGTCAGCTTCAGGGCCTCATTCAAGGTGAGGATCTCCTCAAGAGACGAGATTTTTATGTAGATCTGAGTGTCATCGGCGTACATATGGTAGGAGATATTTGCAGTGCGAAGGAGTTCGGCAAGGGGTTCTAAATAGAGGTTAAAAAGGGTGGGGGACAAGGTTTATCCTTGAGGGACTCCCACCATGACCAAGGAGGGAGCGGACAGGTTGCCGTTGATTAGGAATCTCTGAGATTGGTTTTGGAGGTAGGAACTAAACCAGTCGAGGACTGTGCCATCTAATCCCATCCTAAGTTTGAGGCGTTTAAGTGGTAACTCGTGGTTGACCGTGTCGAAGGCCGAGGATAGATCTAGGAGGATTAGGAGACAGGTTTTGTCTTGGTCAAGGGCTTGTAGAGCATCATCGACGATGTGGAGCATGGTGGTTTCAGTGCTGTGTCCAGGTCGGAAGCCAGATTGGCAGTGATCGAGTAGATGGAAGTTGTTGATGTGGTGACTTAGCTGTAGTTGCACACACTTTTCCAGCACTTTAGCCAAGAGAGGAATGTTGCAAATCGGTCTAAAATTGGGGAGGCTGGGTCCAGCGACTGCTTTTTCAGAATGGGGAGGACTTGGCCCGCTTTCAGAGAGTCCGGGATTCATCTCCTCCCGGAGAGAGGCGTTGATTATCGCAGTCCAGCTAGGAATAATAGATTGGGCAGCGGTCGCAAGACAGTTTGAAGGGAGCGGGTCGATGTAATGGTTGTTCGGGTTTAAGGTGGAAAGGATTTTGGCAACAGAGTCTTCATCGTAGAGTGAGAAATCGGTCCAGTGTGCTAGATTCATATGTGAGGACTGTGGAGGCAGGGGGGAGGAGGCGGAAGGTCAAGGTTGGGTAGAGGGAGTGAGGCAGCACTAACCCCCACATGCATCAAGCATTTTTGGAGTCGCAAACGGTGCGATTCCTTAAAATCGGCCGTTTGCGATTCCAAAAGTGCTTTTTGGGATGCATGAAGCAATTTTAGAAATTGCAACATTTTTGCGATTTCTAAAATTGCAATTGCTTTTAAGAAATCGCAAATTTGCGATTTCTTAAAAGCAATGCATGATTACTTTTAAAATTGCGAAATCGCAATTAGGGGGTCAAATTTACCGAGTGGTTGAACCACTCGGTAAATTTGCAAAAAGTGTTTAAAACGCTGAAAATGCATTTTTTACAACATTCATGTTACGGACACACATGTCCTTAGGACATGTGTGTGTGAAACATGATGCGAATAATACATTTCAGGGGTATATGGGAGGGTCCTTTGGACCCCCCCTGCACCCATGAAATGCATTAACAAATTGCGATTTTCAAAGTGAAAATCGCAATTTGCTAATGCCTTACCATTGCTTCCTATGGGCCTTTTGGCCCATAGGAACCAATGGGAATAGCGAATTTGCAAATTGTATTTCGTAATTTATGCGATTTGGTAAAAATTGCGATTTTTACCGAATCGCATAAATTTACCGAAAATATTCATGCATCCCGTTTTGAGAATTCTAAATTGCGAATCGCTATTTTTCGCAATTTAGAATTCGCAAACACCCGGGATGATGCATGTGGGGGTAAGTTTTTTACCTAAGGTTTTGATTTTGTTTGCGAAAAACAAGGAGAATTCCTTGGAAGAGATGAGAGACTTGGGGTTTTCGTTCGCTGTTTTGGAAAATTTGTTCGATTGGTGTTTGACCAGCTGAAAGAGCTTGCGTGGTCTGTTCTGGGCATTTCCTAGTTCCGCTCTGAAGAACTCTTTTATTGAGTTGAGGATGTTCTTGTTGTATGTATTTCTGGCCTGGCGGAGAAGTTTTAGGTGGTCGGCTGAGGGGCGCTGTCTCCAGATTCTTTCGGCTTGTCGGAGGGATCTCCTCTGGTCGTTGAGGGAACCAGTGAACCATAGGTTTCTATCTTTGACTTGAGTTCTTTTTAGTTTAAGAGGGGCTTGGTCATCCAGAATGTTCGACATCGTTGCAGAGTAGTGATCATTGAGGTCACTGACCGATGTGATATGTGTGGGGGGAGGTCGGATTTGCAGCGGATCTCAAGTTCATTGTGGTCTAGGTTTTTGGTGTCTCTGACCCAGCATTTAGGAAGCACTGGTTGTGGTGCCCTTGTCTTGCGGGTGCCAGGTAGAAGGAAGGTGATGGCGTGGTGGTGAGACCAGTCACAGGGGTCTATAGAGATAAGCTTGACGGTTGCCTCCTTAGAGATGATCCAGTCAAGAGTGGCCCCTTTCGAATGGGTTGGGAGAGAGCAAGCTTGGGTCAGGGTTTGATCGGCCAGGAGGTCTTTAATGGCGTTGACATGAGGATCCTTAAGATCATTCCAGTGCAGGTTGAAATCTCAGAGGAAAATGTCTTTGGTGTTGGGGGAGCTCTTAGCTGTGATAATTTCCATGATGTAGTCAGTGAAGTGGTCTTCATGCCTGGGGGGTGGTAAAAGATGTGCAGGCTGCATAGTTGTGTGGTGTTACTGCAGATTGAGAGGGCTAGATATTCGCAGGAATCTGTAGTATCCGCTAGGAGCTCTGTGACAAGGAGGTTAGAGCGATGGATGCAGGCAATGCCGCCACCTTTCTTGTTATGTGGTCTGTCCAGCCTAGCAATGTTAAAGTTGTGGGGGACTAAGAGGTCAAGGCATGGGGATGAGGAATCATTAAGCCATGATTCTGTTAGAATAGCTAACTAGGTGTTACTGTTCAGAATGAGAGCAGCGACATCGGCGGCATGCTTTACTGCCGATCTGCAGTTAAATAAGAGACCAGTTCGAGCAGGGAGGGAGGTGGTGTCGGGAGTCGGGGCAGACAGGTGTACAGACGCTAGATTGCTTCGGATCACCCTTCTATTACAGAGGGGAGCTGATCTGTAGGGGTTGATAGCGGCCGTGCAGATGGGGTGTGCAGCACTCGCGTCTGATAGACAAGGAGTGGTAGGGGCTGTATTATGGTCCTGGAGAATGTCATGGATTTCCTTTTCAGTGAGGTCTAGCGGATTTGTTATGATGAGGGAAAGGTTGTAGGGGAGGGCGAGGTCAAGGGTTTCTCCTCCGATAGGCAGCTAGGATGCTTACAAGGGCGAAAATGCCTCAAAGATGTCGGTAGTGGGTGTTTGGGGGGTCAGTTTAAAGTCAGGCCGGGTGTTGGTCGTCTTCCTAGTGTCATGTACATGGTTTCGGAGGTATCAAGGTTATTTGTTGAGGCTTGGATCAATACAATGCCGCTTTTGTAGAGGGTGATGGTGAGGTCAGCTCGCAGGGTTGCTGAGGGCAATATTGTGAGCTTAGTGCTGTAGGGAATGTTCCTGGATGAGCGTACATTGAGGAATAGCGAAAAGGTATTGAACCAGGAGGGGATTCTTCTGGAATAGAAAACGAGGTCGTTGATAATGGTGCCTTTGTCCGCACAGAAACGTATGTCAGAGATCAGTGTTTCGGGATGCTTATTCAGGGTGGTGTTTGAAGGCTTTTGTAGCGGTATTTGAGAGTTATGGGGGGTAAACCAGGGTGTAAGAGTTTGTCCCAGAGGCAGTCAGACCAGGACCAACCATGTTGGCTAGAGTTGGGCACACTCGGGGAGACCTGGATCAGTAAGCAGCAGTTTTTATGACCATAGTCATTACGATGGTGGAACTTTATAGGAGATAACGGATTGTCCGGGTTGTGGGTGAGT
The DNA here is from genome assembly GCF_964263255.1 of Lissotriton vulgaris. Taxonomy (NCBI): domain Eukaryota; kingdom Metazoa; phylum Chordata; class Amphibia; order Caudata; family Salamandridae; genus Lissotriton; species Lissotriton vulgaris. The sequence continues at coordinate 818,521,724 of NC_141695.1, read as the reverse complement.
TCCTAAGACACAGCTTTCTTTGTGGATTGTAACAGGTTTTTTGGAGGTTAATACAGTCGGTCAGTGCCACTTCAAGATGGCCGCCCTAGCTTGTAGTGTTTGTGCAGTCCTCTTTCTGTTACAACTGACTGAGGACAAGCCTGGTTGGGGTCCAGTTAAGGGTCTTTGGTAGTTTGTAAGGAGCAGTCCTCTTTCTGTGGACACTATCAGGAGCTGCCATTTTGGAGGGAAGAAGGTCTGAAAGATTGTGTGAGGGTAGATTTATGTACAAAATGGCTGGGGGCAACAAAGCAGTTCTGTTATAGCACAACAACTGCAAAATCAGGCTCCGGCTCTCATGCCTCTCTCATCGGAGCCTCCATAACCCCACTGCTGCATGCAGTGGGGTTACTTTTGTCTAACTTTTTTATTCCTAATATTGAATTAATTTACAATGGTTTTATAGTCCTGCTGGTGCTAGTCGTATTTTTCCTTTTTTATCCTGTTCCATCTTTGTCCCTGCCCCCATGTCTACTTTTTATATCTATCATTGTTTACCTTGTTACAGTATCTTTGTGGTGTTAGTCCTGTTTTTATTTCTATGGTAACTTTGTCCATTCTCCCTAGTCATTTTTCAGTGTCTGTGTGAGGGGTTCGATTAATGCTCGGCCATTTTGTAGAACTCCGGTGTTCCAGATGAAGATAAAATGAGCAGCATATACATTTCCTTAAAAGACCCGGAGCTCCAGAAGTGTGCCTTGTGTCTCTGACTGTTCTTTTTTTGCCACCGTAAGCTCTCACTGATTAATGTACCAGAGTTTCTTACATGTGACCTCTCAGCCAGTGTTTCCTGTTTATTATGTAGTGCGCTATCCGCACTGCTCCTGCGTCTTACAACATGCCTCCTGTGGATGAACTGTAATCTAGATCGGTGCGCTTGGGTGGTGGTCTCATTCCGGACGTGCTTCAATGAGAACTTAAATGTCAATTTCCCCTAATGTGGCCATTACTCCTCTTTCCTTACATTTGAATCCCAATGTCTTCCATCACGCCTCCTCTAACAGCTCATGACTGGCGTACTATCGGAGTAGCTCTCCCTTTCCCGCACCGAGGCTGTCACGTATTGTCACGAACAGCCCTACAGCCTCGCAGTGAACGTAGGAGAATCGTGAGGGGTAGTTATGGGGACCATCCACCGCTGTCGGGCCAACTTCTTTGCAGCTTAAAAGAGGGGCACTGAAGGGGTCAATTATAGTGCCTCGTAGAAGTATCGCCATTTATTTCCTGCCTAGCTTCTTGTTAGTGGAGCAAACCCCTGCCTGCTCCACGACTATTGCGTAATGTAGAGAGCAGCCCCGCAGCCTCGCAACACATGGAGAAGAACTGTGAGGGGTTGGTGCAGGGCGTACTCGCTCACACCGCTGTCGGGTCACGTAGTGCCTTGCCCGGACCAGCTTCTTGGCAGCTTAAAGTGGGGCACCTGAGAGGGTCGATGGGGAGATCGGCATCGCGCCTTAGCCACATAGATGGGGCATCGTGTTGAGCGTTGCAGGGGCCACTGGACTACCATACCCTCACCGCCGCAGGACTAACCCTCCGATGGTCACAGGCGAGGTGACATTCGTTTGTCCACGAGACCGACTCCCCGTCCAACCCAGATGTCATCTGATGATCTCTTCGCCATGTGGGCACTCCCTTACAAATTCAGGTGGCCAGTCTTTTTCAGCCAGAAGGATGTCATAAACCTTAGATAGTTTTTCCCAAAAGAGTGCTTTTATTTTCCTAGTAATGTCCCCCTCTATTCGGAGTGTTACTTCATATAACGTATGTGGTACACTAACCCTGGTATCTGCAGTTTTAACCTGAATGCATTCATTCAGGTCCGCTGTCTCCAGATTATCCTTCAGGATCTTGCAAACTATGGTAACCTCTGCTGGGCTGTTCAGCATTGTCTGGGCCCACTCCCCGTTCTTGAGGTTTGTCCTCGGCATGTCTGATTTTTAGACTTGCTACCTTCCTTTTGGTGAATTAAGTTTTCTTATTTTTCGGAACGTGTTGATCGTCTTTGGACTTCAAGCATTCTTCCTTGTGTTCTGATCGTCCTCTTCTTTCGGATTTCTGCGAGGAAGTCTGAAAGGTACGAGAGGAACGTGTATCAGTATCTTGATATCTATCAGGTTTTCTCCAATTTTCCCTGTTTCTGAGGTTATAACTCTTTTCAGAGGGCATCTTTTGAGGAGACCTACCTCTGGATTGAGAACGCTTCTCTTTAGGAAGTGTCTGTCTAGTATTTTCCCACTTCTTTTTAGGAGTAGTGAATGTGTTTTTAATAAAAACTTTTTCAGGATTTTCTGTTAGTTCAGGTTTTACCGGTTTCCCTCCCAAACTATCTCTTCCTAGTTCTTCATAGGATTTTTCTAGTATTCTGGCCAGTTCATATGGTTGCTCAGTTACATCAAGTTCTTTTCGTTTTTGGCAGATTGCCACGGATGCTGCTTCACCTTTAATATTAGCTAATATTATAGCTGAAACCTGTTTAAAATCCTTCAGTAACTTCATACCGAGATTTAAAGCAGGCTTTGCCCCGTATTCATTTTGAATCTGTTTCAGGACGTCTGGTATTACCGCCATAGACGGTACACCATGAGTTTTTATGTAGATTGCAGCAAAGACTGTACCCCAAGTGTCACAGACCTCCATGTGAGGTGCGATAACCATTGGTTAAACAGATTGCTAGAATCCTGTGTTTCTCATGAAGTGTACTATCGGGAAAGACTGCCTCGATCTGAGTAATTTTTTGAGCTAACCTAAATGGAATTTGTTCCCTTTTTGTGGGTAACTTACCAATGACTGATTGTATGGTTTGTTGTGGAATTCTAAAAGTCGGTTGGACCGTTAGAGTCCGCATGACATATTGAACCAATTGTCTATGTATTTTAATTAATTGTTTTAGCTGCGCTAACAGTTCTGGACCTGTCATTTGTTCTATGGCAGGATGTGGTGTATAGCTGGCTAGTACCGGCCATGTTACTCCTGGTCTACCTAGTGGACCGAGCCTGGTAATGTGATTTTGATGCTGTAGGGCACCTTTAAACCAGAGCTGATGCTCTTGGTAAGTTAGTGGAGCTTCAATGTCCTCGAAAGGAATGTATTCCGCTGGATGTTCCTCTATCTTATAGAAGTAGAACACATGTGTTGTTGGATTTGCTTGTGGAAAGATAATCCATAAATAGAATACCTCTGTCTGCCAATATTCATGTGCCTTTATGACAAAAATTACCCTGCCACCTCTTGGTGATAGGCCATTTTCTATGAGCTTTATAGCTATGATTTTCTACACATTTTCCGGGATGTTTATAGCACCTGCATCGTCATTTCGGAAACCTGTAACGTCAAGACCTGGTTGGTTTGCATTTAGTGCATCTCTACTGTTTTCTTCGTCACTATTCAACATTTTGTTGAATGTTTTGCAGAGCAAGTTTCAAGGAAATAAAGATAAGGTGCACAATATTTTGGAACACTGTATCCTTCAACGTTGAACAAACCAAAAACTTAAAAAATAGGATTTTTGTCCTATTCAGTTATGGCAGATATTTTATCCTTTAACCCACTCCAGACGTCTAATGGAGTATTTTATGGGATAAAGTGGTCTCTGTGAAAAGCATGACTGAGTTACTCTAGTATCTAGCGTTAAATTAGTGCCTTACCAAAAGTTGGGCGCCATGTAGTGTAGTTCCTATATTCCCAATAGGCTCTGCGCATTGGAATAATATACCCTGTAGATGTGACGTAGGACTTGTGTCTACTAGGTCGCTATCAAATATATTAGACTTAATTTTGAGTGCCAGCTAGCTCAGAGGTCACTAGAAACTTTTCCGAGTTAACAAGAAGGAATTTAGTTTCTGACAACTGCAGAAACATGACAACTTTGTTTCCCCAAGATAAAACTGATCTTCAGAGTCGTGGAAACAATAGATAGATATTTTACTCAGTCATTCGTGCATGCTTCGTTTCACCAGAGTTTGCAGAGAAGCAGATAGACGGGTTTTTTCAATAAAAGCATTTTTTGAACAGTCTTCTTTCTCAAGCAAAAGAAATGAACTGCTACAATCGTAATACTGGTTGCATAATATAATGCATACAGTAAAAAGAGTAGAATCAAATAATATTGTAAGAGCATTTTATGGTTCCTAGACCATAGATAAATACATACATAAATAACAAAGGCTAAACAGTACTCAACTGGTGCTTCAAAAATACACCTACCCCGATGTACCTAACCTAGGTCGAGTACGAGGGAAGAAGTAAGTGAGGTGTAGCATAAATTCAGTATTCTTTGCCAAGAATCTATCCAAGATTTCTCTAAGGGTCTAATCAGCTCCGTACCTTGGTTTTAGAATGAAGAAGGTTATGCTCAGGACTCGATTTCCCAACAACCCGCAAGGGTAGCTTGGAAACACTGGAGCTGGATTTCTCTGCAAGAGAAAAGACAGGGTCTCTCTCAGTACGTCTGCTGGAGGGTCGGCTTCCTTCGGTACTTGCTGTAGCAGGATGCGTCGGGCAAGTAGATAGTCAAAGTGCTCCAAACCACTGTGTGTTTGCTATAGCAAGTGTGGGCATATTTATACCTTGAAGGTGCGAGTTTGACGTAAAGGTGGACATAATAATGTCATCAATGAGTCTCAGTTCTTTGAAAACCCCATGAGTTCTTGGACAAGTCAGTATTCGAACAAGGGAAAGTCTCTAGCTGCTGAAGCAGAGTTTTCCAAGAAATCGTTGTGGTTTTTCAGAACTAGTGGAAGTAGCCATGCCGTATTTGGACTGCATGAGCTATGTCTAAATAAGGTTATGATTCCTATGCCTATATAAGGATATGGTGATTTATACCTATATAAGGGCATGAATCGGGAAATTTACACTAGGGTCCTAAAATACTATACAACATGGGTACAGAGACACTTTGGAGCCTTGCCACATTGTTTCGCCGCGCTCGCGTGCCAGTCGCAGTGCTGTATCCCTGTCTCTAAAGTTCATTACTCCGGCGATGATCGGTCTAGGTGGGCAACCCAGGTTGGGTCTGGGGACAAGTGATCTGTGGGCGCGTTCTATCACAAATCCCGGAGTGAAGGCTTCTCTTCCAAATATGTCAATCAGTATTGTCTCCCCCAAGGTGTCCATACGTCCAGCAGCTGTCAATTCGGGCACGCCCAAAATGCGGCGTTGCTGCGGTGACTACGCGCTTCTAAATCTTCGTTCTTAATTGCGACCTCTTTGAGGATACGTTCCATGCGATGAAGCCTTTTCAAGGATTGCGCCATTCCATCCTCCAGATCCGATGTGCGGGATTTAACCACATGAAGACATCTGTCATGTACTATAATCTTTGATCCTAGCTCTGCCATGTGTTTGTCTAATGTGTCGAAGTGCACATCTAGGGCATTGAATCTGGCCCTCATTTCCTGCAGTAGTGGGCCCAACTGGGTGGTGTTCCAGAATGGCTGATGACTGCCCCCCTTCCGCCATGTCGCTGGTGGGCTCTGTAACTTTCTCGAATGCTTGGGGTCTTTGCGGCCCATGCAGTAGCAGCACTGGAGAGTAGGTAGACAAACTGTGCATAATGGCCCCTTGGTGTAGCACTGGCAAAGTGTTATGAGCAGGACCTTGGTGTGCCAGGTAACAACCAGGTAGTCCAGTTTAGCACTATGTGGATGGACGCCTGGACTGCGGGTCAGAGCAAAGCGCAGTAGATAGCACCAAGGGAGCAGAACCGGCAGACCGTCCAATTTTAATCACTGGAAGAGGTCCTACACAAGGGAGGACCAGAGCCACCTCATGGAGTGTGCAACTTTTGCAGTATTCGCCGTAGTGTCTACTGAGGCGTCATGCCCTACAGGAGGTAGCTGCCAGGACCCTTGTCAATGACTTCCATGCAGGGGAAGGGCCTTATCAACGATGCTCAGATTGGGGGAGGGAGGGGGGGGCGGGGGGCACGGGCCGTCCCCAGGCACAGGCACACAGTGAGAGTTGTTCCCCCAAGAGCGCCGACCCAGAGGAGATAACAAAGGCTGTGGCTGAGGCCTACGCTCGCACCAGCCTGCGCTACTGAGGGGGCACACAGCGTCTACTCCGCGGAAGGCCAAATGGACCCCTCGCATGAGGGGCGCTCACCAGGCAGGTGTGCGGCCCAGCAACAGCCCGTGGCGTGATCCACGACTTACCAGACCGTCCCGATCTACAATCCGCTCTGCTCGATCAATCTGCCTCGGCGCCCGATCCAAATGCTGCCTCCACGTCGCCATGTTATGCTGCGCTCCTGCCGTCTGCGACACTGACTCTGCCTGTTCCACCACTCATAGGTGCTCCAGATGGCAGACACAGACGTTGGTACAACTCTGCCTCATGACCCATGTCGCTGCACAATTTTGGGCCGCCATGGATAAAGGGCCACGATGCCCCACGGCCAGGAGAGAGTCAGCGCCTTGCGACCATCCTGGTCCACGGCTTAGACACGCCCCCAGGTAGTAGTGCTTGGTAAATGTGTGCAGCGAGGCCCACATAGCTGCCAGACAGATGTCCTGCAAGGGAATGCCGTGTTCCAAGGCAGTAGTGGCTGCCGTTGCCCTGCTAGAATGGGCACGCAGTCCGACCGGAGGCTCCTTCTTAGCCAAAAAGTAACAGGCTTTGATGCTCAGAACGACCCACTGAGAAATGGTCTGTTTGTGAACGGCCCAACCATTCTTGGCGCCCACGTAGCCAACAAAAAGTTGGTCCTCCACCCGGAACTGTGCTTCAGATAGAACGAGAGCATACGTTTTGGCTCCTCTTTTGAAGGATGTGGAGGCGGAAAGAAGGTGGGCAAAGTGATGGACTGCCCGATGTGGAAGGGCGTGATAACCTTTGACAAGAAAGAAGGACGAGTCCTTAAAACCACTTTGTCCGGATGAACAGAGAGAAAAGGAGGTTTAGAAGACAGAGCCTGGAGCTCACTCACTCTTCTGGCAGAGGTGATAGCTACCAGGAAAGCCATCTTTAGAGTGAGAAGACATAAGGGACAGTTATGAAGTGGCTCAAAGGGAGCGCACATCCGATAGGTCAAGTCAAGATTTAAGTCCCATTGAGGCATTATGAAAGGCACTAGAGGAAACGTGTGTGTAATGCCTTTCAGGAAGCGATTAACAACTGGGGACTTAAAAAGAGAAGGCTGATCTGGGAGCCATAGAAAGGCAGAAATGGCCAAGAGATAACATTTGATAGTGCCCAGAGCAGAGCCCTGCTGGGCCAAAGAGTGAAGAAACTGAAAATCCTCGGAAAGAGGGGCCGAAAGCGGATCCACAGCGTTTGCCTTGCACCATGCCACAAATTTGTTCACCTGCAGGCGTATACCGTCTTTATGGAGGGTTGCCTGACTGCCAGAATAGTATCACAGACTTCGGAAGGAAGGTCAAAAGCTGTCAACTGTCACTGCTCAATCTCCATGCATTGGAGTGGAGGCTGGACAGGTTCGGGTGGAGGATCGTCCCCTGCTGTTGCGACAGAAGATCATTCCGAAGAGGCAGTCGGACCGGGGGATCGATCGCCATGCTGAGTAGCTCGGGACACCAGGATCTTCGTGCCCAATCCGGAGCCAGGCCAGTCCCGCTGGATCTTCTTCAGCACTCTGGGCAGAAGTGGTGTATGTGGAAAGGCGTACAACAGACCGCAGCTTGACTCGTGACGAAAAGCGTTGCAGAGTGAGCGCCGCCTAGGAAATTCCAACGCCCAGAACTGATGACATTGCACGTTTTCTTCAGTGGCGAATAATCTAACTAAGGCTCTCCCCACTGCAGAAAGAAACCTTGCGCCACGTCCAAGTTCAGACGCCATTTGTGATCCATCATGCACCAGCAGTTGAGTTTGTCCGCCCTAGCTTTCAAAGAACCTGCCAGGTGTTGAACCACCAAGGAAATGCATTGATATTACAGCATGTCCAGAGGCAGAGAGCCTCCTGACATAGGGTCCACAACACCACCGCGCCCTGTTGCAGTACCACATGGCAGTGGTGTTGTCCGTGAACACCTGCACTACACTTTCCCGGACAGAGGGAAGGAATGCTGTCAGTGCAAGTCAGATTGCCCAATGCTCCAAAAGGTTGATATGGGGCCAGAACTACGCCGGAGACCAGAGGCCTCTGATCTCCACCTCTCCTACGTGTCCGCCCCATCCCAGAAGGGACACATCGGTCACCACTGTGTGCTCCTGTTGGGGAAGGGAGAGGGATCTGCCATTGACCCAATCGCGATTCGTGAGCCACCACTGCAACTGTCGTGTAGTGCCCACTGAGATCTGGACGTGATTGGACTGGTTGTCCTGGTGCTGTGCCCACTGGAACCTCAGGTCCACTGCAAAGCCTGCATTTGCCATCTGGCAGGTGGCACTAGCAGGATGCAGGAGCTCCGATCAAGGGGAGCTTCTGGGAGGGACTCAGGTGCCACTTCTACCCGTTGATGGAGAACCCCTGCAAATGCAGGAGGTCGGCCGTAGTCTGGAGTTGGGAGACGACCAGTCGTCGAGATAGGGGAAGACTGGCATTCCTGACCTGCGCAGATAAGCTGCAACCACCGCCATCACTTTCGTGAACACCCGAGGGGCACTGGTAAGGCCGAAGGGGAGCACGGCAAAATAAAGTGCTTGTGGCCTACCGTGAACCGCAGGTAACGCTGGTGGGCCGGCAAGACGGGGATATGAAAATATGCGTCCTGCAAGTTCAACGGTACCATCCAGTCTCCGAGGTCGAGGGCAGCCAAGACCTGAGCTAGAGTCAACATCTTGAACTTCTCCTTCCGGAGGAAGCGATTGACGTTCATGAGGTCCAAGATGGAATGCAGGCCCCCTTTCTCCTTCTTGGGGACCAGAAGGTATTGGGAAGAACACCACGTCCTACTTCTGGCCCACGAACTCGCTCGACGGCCCCCTTGGCCAAGAGGGCCGTGATTTCCTGCTGGAGAAGCGCAAAATGATCCCCCGACATGTGGTGGTACGGCTGGAGGGGCAGTCTCAAAGGGGAGGGAGTAGCCCCTTCGGATGATTTGCAGCACCCACCTGTCTGAGGTAACGGAACGCCAGTGGGGAAGGTGATGGTGATTCCTGCCGCCCACCAGCGTGGGGTGTGCCCCACAGCTCAGAAGGCTTTGAGGCGGACTCTGCGGGAGTGGAGATGGACTGACCTGCATTCTGGCCCCCTGTCCCGCCATGGCAGAAACCAAGTCCGCAGCCGCAATGAGGTTGGTTCTGCGCAGGCTTGTGGCTGAACGAACGTGTCGGGGCACCCATTCCTTGGCCATGAAAGGAACGAAAAGCAGACGTGGCCGGGGGAGTGGTGACCTAAGGACCTGGCCGTAGCCTGGGAGTCCTTAAAACGCTCCAGCGCACTATTTGCCTTATCACCAAACAGGCGAGTGTCCTCAAAGGGCATGTCCATAAGAGGACTTTGTACATCCCCCCCCAAAAAAACTGTGGACCACAAGCAGGCTTGGCGACAGAGGGCCACTGTCATGGAAATCGCCCTACCCAGTGAGTCCACGGTATCCAGTCCACACCTGATGGCGAACTTTGCTGCATCTTTCCCCTCAGCAAAAGCTTGGGAAAGCACTGTCTGAGCCTCCTGCGCAACCATGCCCCACACAGTGTGGGAATAGCGGCCCAAGAGGCATGCAGTGTTCACCGAGCGGAGCCCTAAGCTGGCAGATGAAAACAGTTTCTTGCCGAACTGTTCCAGCTTCTTGGATTCCTTATCCGGTGGAGCGGTAGGGAATGTGCTCTGGGAAGTTGAGTTGAGGCCTGGATGACCAGTCTCTCTGGGGTTGGGTGGGTAGACAGAAAACCAGGGTCACTCAGGCCGGGTGATGGAACCTGGGTACGTTCTTATCCACGGGAACCCCCGTGGCTGGTCTAGAACAGGTGCCCATCAAGACGTCAGTTAAGGCCTCATTGAACGGCAGAAGGGACTCCAAAGAGCTTGCTACTCTACGGAGCACCACAGTGTATGTAGCCCCCTCATCCATGGCCACAGCAGTAGGAGAAAATAAACCAGGGTCAGAGGAGAGGTCAAGGCCACCGGCATCCTCTAGCTCTTCTGTCCATTCATGTTCCGACCCACACTACCATGCGGGGGGGTCCTTAGACCCCTCCCAGTCGTCCCCTTCCTCCACTGCCTGTGAAACAGGCTTCGGCCGTGGGGGAGGGACAAGGGAATACAAATTGCGTTACGGCGTGCCGGACGAGGCCGGTCCAGCTCCATGTCCCAATTAGGGTCCTGACTAGGGACAAAATTGTCTGGAAACCTGGGCAAAGGCGGCGGGAGAACGAATGGAACCCACTGTGGTGCCGGGATCGGAGCCGCGGGAAACGCGGGCCGCAGACGGAGGTCCCTGCGGTGCCGGGCCGGAGCTGCTGGCGGCGCCAGCAGTGCCGGCAGCAGAGCCGGTGGCAGGGGAGGGCCCTCAAATGGGACTGCGGAGCCAGAAGGCACGCCGGCGGGAGTCCGAGGCCTGAAGAGGCGGTCCATGGCTGCAAGTAAATCGTGCACCTGGCAGTAGTCACCGATGGACCCGGATAGGGCAGGTAGGCTGCAGGACTCACAGGCTCCAAAGGAGCCGTGAGGGGGATATCCCCAGGCCCCTCGTCTGCGTCCGGAGACTGATGGGGGACATCGGAGAGCGGAAACACTTCTTCAACTTCTGCATATGTTGTCTCTTACCCGATTCAGAGTGGGACGACTTTGACCCCAAGGAGCGATGATGATGGCCCTCGATCGATCCCTGCACCTCGAACAGCATGGAGACGACTGCCAGGCCTCTAGCAGCTTATGGGACAGCTCACGTAAGGCCTTCAGATCCATGACCAGACAGTCGGAACATGACCGGGAGACAGACGTCATGGGGTCGGCCACCGACATCGTCCGGCAACAGGCCCTGCAGGACTTAAACCCAGGCATCCCTACGTGGCACCAGGAGTCAAAGACTCAAAAGGAGAAGACAAAACATCTCAAAAGGATAATCAAAAAGTGACTAGGGTACGTGCTCTAACCGGATCTGCACTTGCTGGCGCGGAAAAAGAAAAAACTGACGTTAGCACGCATGGGTGGCGCCTAAGTAGTCTCTGTGACATCATCTCGGCGCCTATGACACCAAGCCAGGCGTGTGGGAGACGTCGGAAGGGTTGCCGGCGGGGTCGACGTCAGTGGAGGTGTTTTAAGGTCAACCGGCGTCGACCGGGATCCAGGCATGGATCCAGGTGGGGTCTCGAGTTGCCAACGAACCCGGAAAGGACGTGTAGGACAGCGGCGACTGCATAGGCTCCGCCGGAGCCGTGCGGAGGCACTACTTGCACCCTCAGCAACGTTGCACGACCGGCGAGGGGAAGTCAGAGGACAATGTTGTTTCTTTGACTTCTTGTGCTTCGCCTTACCTGATACAGAGGGCGAAATTTTTTATCTCGGAGATCGATGGTTATGACTCCGCGCACGGACCCTCGACCTCCCTCGGGACCGGGACCTCGAATGGCGCGGAGTGGACTGCCGGGCTTCCAGCAACTTTCGGGATCGCTCCCGCAAAGTTTTCAGTGCCATGGCCCACCAGTCAGGGCACGACTTGGGGTCGTGGTTGCGCCCCAGGCAGAAAAGATACACTCAGTGTGGGTCCGTCATCGACATCATACGGTGACAGTCCTCACAGGACTTAAAACCTTGCATCCTAACTGCTCCGTAGGAGTCGAAGACTCGATAAAAAAATTGAGACAAAAAGTCTCAAAAAGTCCGACAAAAATTGACTGGGGGTTCCTGCTCTTCCCAAATTTGTGCTTGCTGGCGCGGAAAAAGAAAGAACTGACCTCAGCACACATGAGCGGAGTCTAAGTAGCGCCTGCGACGCCATCTCGGCAAAGCACGACGCCAGCGACGGACGCGGAGCCGCACAACGCCACCTATTGATGCGTAGGGGTACTGCTGATGAGAATTTTCTGGATCCAGTATGACGCCTGGGGGTAATTCTAAGGTAAGGATTCTATCACTATGTGTTTCTTTCAGATAGGTCAAGACGCTCCATTTAAAAAGCATACCACATAATATGCAAACAAAGAAGGAAACTCGATTTTAAAGTAGCCATTAATGTCAGTACTGTCAATCAATCAATCAATCAAAGACATTTATAGAGCGCACTACTTACCCGGAGGGTCTCAAGGCGCTTGGGAGGGGGGGGGGGCCGAGAACAGCCGAGAATAGGGTACTACACACGTTATGAAACTGGGGTTTCTGTCACCATTTTAAAAAAGGGCGCCCTTCTTTACATAAAAGCTTGTCAGATTATGTTTTTCTGATTCGTGACGTGAGTTGTGACTTGGTTACAATGTTGGGACTGGAGGGTGGCTTGTGCATGCCAGTTGTTAGGTCAGTGTAATCCCGCCAGTTGGACACCCAAGATGGCAGCGGTGGAGTACCTCAGGCGAAAGGAGGTTACCCCTCCAGCAGAGCGAGACAAAAACCATGTGACCGCTGTGGCCACAAAAGCACTGCGGAAACACGGAGCAGGAGAAAGGAAATACGCGGAGCCACGAGAATGTAAGAGGCCGGGAAGGGGAAACGAGGAGGATGAGAGCAAGGAACCCACAACGGAGGAGAAGGTACCTGCTGAGGCCAGCGTGGGCAAGATGCGACTGGAAACAAGGCCCCCAGCTGAAGAGGACGACAGGAACAGCCTAGCAGCAACACGCTCCAGTCCAGCTGTCCCGAGGAAAGAGAGGACATCTGGACTCCTTCTGCCATGACCCAGGCAAGTGCTTCTCCTACATTATTTCAATGCAGGGAGGTGGTGGGGACTTTAAACTGCACCAAGCCACTTTTGTATAATGGCACATGTAACACAACCACCAGGGTGTTTCGGTAGGGGTTAAATTAAGAGTCACTGAGCCCTTTGCTTACGTTATTTATTCTGTTGCTCTTTTTGAGGGTAAAAGCTTACTTCCACCTCTCTGTGACTGCCAATTAAGAGGAATAGAAGAGGGAAGCAAGTTCTACCTTATATCCAAAGGGAAGAAAAGACCAGAAGGGACTGGAAACAAGGCCCTCAGCTGAAACAGACGACGGGGAACAGCCTAGCGGCAACACACTCCTGTCCAACTGTACCGAGGAAAGAGAGGACGTCTGGACTCCTTCTGCTGTGACCCAGGAGGGCCGTGGCTACAGGCAAGTGCTTCTCCTACGTTATTTCACTGTAGGGAGGTGGTGGGGACTTTAACCTGCACCAAGCCACTTTTGTATAATGGTGCATGTAACCCAACCACCAGGGTGTTTCGGTGGGGGTTAATTAAAGAGTCCCTGAGCCCTTTGCTTAAGTTATTTATTCTGTGGCTCTTTTTGAGGGTAAAAACTTACTTCCACCCCTCTGTGACTGCCAAATAAAGGGAAGAGAAGAGGGAAACCAGTTCTACCTTATATCCCAAGGGACGAAAGGACCAGACGGAGGAAGAATACTTCCTAAAGATTGTGGACTTTCATAAAAGGAAGTTTTGGTTTGATGCTTTGGGACCACTAATCTCATTATTTAGCATAGCTTGTCACATAATAAAACAACTGCCAGTCTAATAGAACATTTTCAGAGTGTGTCCCTTACTCTCACACCAAGTGATTACTGTCAGGTATTTAAATCTTGGAAACTTTGCTCTGCACTGCAAGTCTGAGATGACGATCCGTGATTAGGACTAGTCATCATGTGCACAAGCTGTTGGAAAGAGACAGGTACCTACTTTCTTGAATATTTTAACTTTATTCTCGAAGGCCCCTAAGGCGGGACAAGAGAGGTGCTCTCCCACCTTACTAAACATTATAGACACCTTATTAAACATTATAGACACAGGCGTGAGGCCTCAGAGCATGTCCAGGGCAGTGCCATGGCACAGGCCTCAAATAGTAGTTGTCGCTTAGGGCCTGTTACGCAATGGTCCGGCGAGCAGTGGTGGCGTCTGTGCTCATGATAAAGGGTGGGTAAAGCCCGAATCTCTGCATCTCGCGCCTGGCCTTGGTAGGTGCGGGAGTGGGGATGCCGTGTGGGCCAAATCTCCCTCAGGGCCCAGTGAGGCTTGCACCCTGTGTGGGGATCTCCAGTGCCATGGCACAGGGGAGGGTACCGAATGATGGCACTTGAGTCCTGGCGTTTATGGGTGCCAGAAGCAACACCGGGAATCAGCGGATCTGCCTTCAAGGGTGCCAAAGATGTTGTTAGCAGTAGCATAATTACAAATGCAAAAGTTGTTTGCTTTACGTCTTGTTACAGTTTTCAATTTTAACATAAAAAAGCTCAACCCTGCCATCTAGTAGTGAAACGTCATAAATTCCATGTTTGCAGCGCTTTAATTGAAATTATTTATTTATTTGATTGAGTGCTGGCATTGTAAAATAGAACTCCACCTGCTCACGTAACTTTGTGGAATTTGATGGAGTTTTGGGGGAATTCTGCTGAATTTCACGAAGTAGAAACCTTCCAAGCTCTGCCCAGGCTTGGTTGAAAGCTTCTTCCATAGCCACAAAAGGAGTGAAAGGTAGACTAGGGATGAGAGCCTACTGAGAGGCCCAAGGACTTGGCAGAAACCTATGAGTCCCTAACGCGCTTCAGCACCATGTCTGCCTTGCCTCCGAAGAGATGGGTGTCATCAAAGGGCATGACCATGAGTGAAGCCTGGACATCCTGGGAAAGCCAAATGTTCTCGACCAGACTTGCCGTCTAACAGCCACCGTCATGGAAACATCTCTGCCTAGTAAGTTGTTGTATCTAAGCCACATCAAATGGCAAACTTTGCTACATCTCTCCCATCTGTTAAGGCTTGGGAGAGGATGGCCCGAGCCTCCTCGGAGACCCGTGGCAGACTTGCAAAACAGTTTCCCACAGAGAGCTAATAAGCAAGCAGTGTTCACCAACCAAAATGCATGGCTTACAGATGAAAAAACTCTTGCCCCAACTGCCCAGCCTCTTCGATTCCCTGTTTAGGGGAGTGGCAGGGGACGCACCTTGGGAAGTAGAAGCATGGAACACCAAGCCATCTGGTGTGTGGTGGGTAGTGAAGATGTTTGGGTCGCCTGGGGCAGGGTGGTGGTGGCGGGCGATCGTCCTCTTCACAGGAGCCCCTGTGCTAGGCTTGGCCCAGGTTCCCAGAAGGATGTCCATGAGAGCTTCATTAAAAGGGAGCAAGGGCTCTGTAAAAGTAGCTCCTGGGTGTTGCAACTCCATCAAGATGTTAGTCTTGAAGGCCACTTAGGGTAGCTGAAGGCCAAGGACATCAGTCACCCTACGCACCGCCACTGCGTAAGATGGTCCCACCTTTGTATCTACAATGGGAGGGAGAAAGCATGCAAGTATCTGGAAAGGTATGTAGTCTGCTGGCCTCACCCAACTCCTCATACCAGTCCATTTCCTCATAAGGCTGGTCTTCTAAACAGTCCAGCGACCCCTCCCATTCTTCTCCCAATACTATTCCTCCAGAGTAGAGCTCAGGAAGCAGCCTACACCCTGTTGGGCCTGTCGGCACAGGAATCGGCATCATTCGACACGGTACCAGCTTCAGGTTGTCCGGATGAGAATAGGGCTGGCATTGCTGGGAGCATCAGTGTAGTAACCAGCATTGGGGAAGGTCTCAATTACTGGACCATCGCCGGTCTGTACCCATGGCCAGAGCCAGTGGGGGACATCTGCGTCAGGGCGCAAGTCGCTGATGCATAACCCCAGGGAGTCCCTGCGAAGCCCAAAGGCCACTCAAAAATGAGGTGCATGGCCTCATAAATTCTTTAAATTGAGCAGGGGTTGCTCCAGTTCCTTGAAAAGCAGGGTGGTGCAGAGCTGACCCATGTGCAGGTTCCAGAATGCTGAGGCTCCCGCAGTGCGGGACCTCCCTCCAGAGCAGCCTGTCAGGTAGAGGTGAGGGAGGGCTATCATACAGTTGAGGGTAAGTCTGTTTCGCTTATGAATAGTAATAAGCAAAATTATACTTGTGACATAGTGACAATGCACAATGCGCAAGTTCCCATGTGATTAATCTATTGTTTGGTTGCCTTTTTCTTTTCTCTCCCATAACTATCCCCGTGTCCTTTTTCTTGTGTTTTATCCATAGATACCTTGGGTATGACCTGACAAACAAAAGAAAAAGCAGGAATACTGGTGGTGTATAACATTTATTATTTATCACATAGTTGCAGCAGCAATGTTAATATCTGGTCCTGAAGAAAGCCGCTGATACACGAGTTTGATCAACAGGCTGAAACATGTTGACCACTAAGTGACCGTGGTTCTATATCCATACCACTGTGCTGTTTCATTTTTAATCCTGTCAGGTAGAACACACCAATAAAGCAAATTAGTGATCCTATCTAGGCAGTTTCTATTCACATTTCACTCTTTCACATAGTGCTGCAAACCTCACTACAACCCTCCATCTCACATATGGGATTACTATCCTACTCCCTACTAAACTAAAACATCTCTGAGCACCTTCCTTAAATCCTGAAGTAGTAGCTCCCAGTGGTGACTAGGTTTTCCACACTGGTAAGGAGGACCCATATGATGAAGCATGTCACCCTCGGGTGAGTGAGGGTTCTTATCCTTAAGGGATGACTTTCCCTGTGAATAACACTTTTTGTTAGTTTAGAGAGAGACAGGACAACTCTACATATACTGCTTACACATGCATGAGACTGTAGGTGTATAATTTGTTTTTCGACTTCTAGAGCACTCCCAGGACCTTCCTCTTGACCAAGACCTCAGAGGAGACTGGTGTGGTGTAGCCTGCTGGGCTGCAAGCAGCTTTAGGGACTATCCCTCAAAGCCTTTGGAGCCATGGTCTGGCAATCGCAGAACAACTTGGAGTCGTGGTCATGCTCCAGACACCACAAACAAACCAAATGTGGGTTTGGCTTGGGGCAGTGATGGCCACCACACGGTTAGAATCTTGAAGTCTTGTTGCTCATACATGAAATACCTCGAGATAAAAAAGAGACTATAAGCGTTTGGCAAAACAGATAGTTTGTTTAAGTAAACAGAGCGACTGGCAGGGCAGTTACAGGAACAGGGTCTGAGGACTGCCTCAATTTATAATCAATCTGCGGCCTCCTTTTATAAGTTCACTGTAGGTAATAAAAACAATTTGGTGATCCATGTATGGTAAGGAATGTAAGTTGCTGCCTTTAGAGTAAAAAAATAATTGTCTTATGGAGAATACAGATGTGCCTCAATCTTGCGAAGATACAATGTTGCAAGTGGGTAACGTGTCCAGATGTCCGGCATGGGGAGTGCATGATCATTGCATGGGCTTTCTCCTTATTGGCTATATGTTCGTAACTCATGTGGCATTTGACTTTATTGTGTTTTGGAAGCACGCATGCCCTCTGGCCATGTGTGCTTTACTGGGGCCAATCTCCCTGGTCTATTGTGGTGTCGCTGCGTCTATCTGTGGGACTGATCTAAAGTTTCCTGTTCGTGTGTTTGTCTGCCTGCTACGTGCCACCCCACCTGTGACGTATCATTCAGTGACCTCGGGCCAAGGTCTCAGAGCCTGCCGGATTATGTATTTGTGAGTCACGGTTGATGTGGGGTTCACAATGGGTGAATTCAATAATAAATTAGCATTTTGTTCTCATAAATGAATGTATCTTTTTTCATATTAGCATTGACCTTTTCCATATTAACATTCCCCCCTCTAGGTGATTTGTCAACTACACTATCTAATTCATACCTTTTCACAATTACTTTATTTGGGATCTGTTACTTCTTATGATCGCTCTCGGCAAGCACTACCATCCTAGTTACTTGCATTTTTCCCGTTTTGAGGACTACGTTTTTTACAGCAGGAACCTCCAGTTGTACAGACCTGCACACAATGAATGAAAACAGGCAAAGTGATTTGCACAAAACCGGAGATCCACTGGGGGAGCCAGGAGAACTAATTTGAAAACCAGTCCTGCTCTCTGTAAGTGGTTCAGTACTTGGATGGCAAGTGTTAATGTCCCATTGTCCATATCATTCCCTAGCATCAAGGTGTAGCAGGCTGCACCGATCTTGGCACACACACCTCCCTCCATTGCCAGTCCAAAACATATTGGTGCTGTATTACCATAAGGTTTGCTTGCAGTTCTTCCTTGATTGATTTGAGGCCAAGCCCAGTGCTATTCATAATTATAAGCATTTCCTAACTGGTTATTTGTAACCAGCGGGCATTGGCTCTTATCTGCAGGGTGAAGAAGGGTATAACCTCTCCTGCCAACATTTGTGTATTAGTAAACAGTCGGAATTCTTCTGGAATGTCTTTGTGCAGAGCCAAGCCAAAATAGTACGCAGTTCTCTTTATGTGAACCTGGTGGTGCAAGGTTGTCTTCTTCCTTAACCGGTGCTGGTATAAGTCTGATTATTCTTCTCCAGGAATGACAAGGGTTGGGGTGAGTATGGTGACCAGGGAACAGATTCCCCAACATCCAAAGACGAGCTGAGTATAGGCAAACTTGCCACTAGTAAACCATCAGCGCGGAGGAGCCCCATTGCATATCCGGAATGTGCTTGATCGCTCCGCAGTTAGCATTCATGCCCAATGGAAGTGTTCCTATACCTCTGAAACACAAAGAATACAGTGTAAGTTTTTGTACAATTAGGAGTTGCCCCTTTGCTTCTAGCCAAGTGTACCTACCCACCTCAGTGTTCCAGATTTCCAGACTGGGTGGTAATACTCTCATCCACCATCACTCATGCGACTGATTCCCCTTCCTATCCTCAAGCTAGGTGGTCATACACAAGAACTCTATGTCGGGGGACCACTTGTTGTTAAAGAAGACCGCCCCAGATATACTAAGGGCCACCCTCTGTCCACAGATGGATGCAGGAGTGGATGTGTTTGTGCATTGAGTTGGAGGTTTTGCTACCTCCAAGATTCTCTTCTCTGGAAACTCTCAGAGCGAAATAGTATCCTTCCCTATGTGCCCTTTCTACACATCCTGTCCAGCTCAGTTTTATTGTCATTAGGTTCACTGAAGAGGTGTAACGCAGCTGGGTTGGAGTCATATTGGGTCAATTTTACTACTACCATGTGTGGTTCTACCTTGTTGGATTGGTTCTTGGCCCTTACTCTGCATAAATGTAGGTGAAGCACAAGTTACTAATTGTGTAACGATATATCTGTAAGAGACATTAGTTAGTGATAGATTCCTTACCTTAGAATATCCCCAGGCGTCAGACTGGATCCGGAAAGTTTTGCGTAGCAGTACCCTTGCGCGTCGGTAGGCGTCGTCTGCGGCTCCGCGTCCGTCGTCGGCGTCGTGGGCGCCGTGATGACGTCGTCGGAGTACTTAGACGCCGCCTCCGCGTGCTGACGTCAGTTCTTAGCCACAGCTTTTCCGCGCCAGAAGCGCAGACCCATGACAAAAACCGACACTGGTGCCAAGAAACTAGGGCCCTGAAAGGGGATGACCTTAACCCTAGATATCGGTTCGCAGAACGGGGAGGATGGGTGGGTCGGTAAGGAATCTATCACTAACTAATGTCTCTTACAGATATATCGTTATACAAGTAGTAACTTGTGCATCTGAAAGAGACACGTTAGTGATAGATTCCTTACCTTAGAATAGATACCCCAGCAATACCATCCCCGTGGTGGTGGGTCTGCGAACCAATATTCACACCAGAAAGTCCTGGAGAACGGAACGGCCGAAGTAGCCATCCCTCCGGACTTGACTGTCCAGGCAGTAGTGCCTCGCAAACGTGTGCAACGAAGCCCACGTAGCAGCCTGGCAAATGTCCTGCAAGGACACACCTCGGCCCAAGGCAGTTGTAGTGGCCGTGGCTCGAGTGGAATGAGCCCGCAGCCCAACAGGTGGTTCCTTCTTAGCTAAGGAGTAACACGCCTGGATGCACATGATAATCCATCGAGAAATGGTCCTCTTGTGCACCGCTTTCCCTTTCTTAGCGCCCGCGTACCCAACAAAGAGTTGATCATCCACCCGGAACTGGCGTGTGCGATCCAGATAGAACGAGAGCGCACGTTTTGGGTCCAGACGGTGGAGCCTCTCCTCCTCTCTCGAGGGGTGCGGAGGCGGAAAGAAGGTGGGCAATGTGATGGACTGCCCCATGTGGAAGGCCGTGACCACCTTAGGCAAGAAGGAGGGCCTAGTCCTCAAAACAACCTTGTCCGGATGGACTGAAAGGAAAGGAGGCTTACAAGAGAGGGCCTGGAGCTCACTCACTCTCCTGGCAGAGGTGAAGGCTACCAGGAAGGCAGTCTTCAAAAAAAGAAGGCGAAGTGGACAGTTATGAAGTGGCTCAAAGGGAGCACACATCAGGAATGTTAGAACCAGGTTCAAGTCCCACTGAGGCATCACGAAAGGAACAGGAGGAAAGGTATGAGTGATGCCTTTCAGAAATCTGTTTACTATAGGGGACTTGAACAAAGAAGGTTGGTCAGGCAGCCTCAGAAAGGCTGAAAGAGCCGAAAGATAGCCCTTGATAGTGCCCAGAGCAGAGCCCTGCTGGGCAAGAGAAAGAAGGAAGAGAAGAATCTCAGAGAGAGGGGCATTGAGAGGATCCACAGCCTTTGCTGTGCACCATGCCACAAATCTGTTCCACCTGCAGGCGTATACCGTTTTTGTGGAGGGACGCCTGGCTGCCAGAATGATGTTGCAAACTTCAGGAGGCAAGTCAAATGGCCTCAACTGTCGCCGCTCAATCTCCATGCATGGAGGTGGAGACTGGACAGGTTCGGGTGGAGGACCGTCCCCTGCTGCTGCGACAGAAGGTCCTCCTGAAGAGGCAGACGAACCGGGGGATCGACTGACATACTGAGTAGCTCGGGATACCAGTACCTTCGTGCCCAGTCCGGAGCCACAAGGACGACTTGTGCCCGGTCGCGCTTGATCTTCTTCAGCACTCTGGGCAGAAGAGGTATAGGCGGAAAGGCGTACAATAGACCGCAGCTCCACTCGCGATGAAAAGCTTCTCCGAGCGAGTGCCGCCTTGGAAATTCCAACGCGCAGAACTGATGACATTGCGCGTTCTCTTCGGTGGTGAATAGATCTAACCAAGGCTCTCCCCAACGCAGAAAGAGGCCTTGCGCCACGTCCGAGTTCAGACGCCATTCGTGATCCATCGAGCACCGACGGCTGAGTTCGTCCGCCCTGGCGTTCAGAGAACCTGCCAGGTGTTGAACCACCAGAGTCACGCCCTGATGTTCCAGCCATTGCCAGAGGCGCAGAGCCTCCTGGCATAGGGTCCACGACCCCACACCGCCCTGTTTGTTGCAGTACCACATGGCGGTGGTGTTGTCCGTGAACAACTGCACTGCACTCCCTCGGACAGATGGGAGGAATGCTTTCAGTGCCAGACGAATCGCCCGCAGCTCCAACAGATTGATATGGAGCCGGGACTCCGCCGGAGACCAGAGTCCTCTGATCTCCGCCTCTCCCAAGTGGCCACCCCAACCCTGGAGGGACGCGTCCGTCACAACTACGTGCTCCGGTTGGGGAAGGGAGAGGGATCTGCCGTTGACCCAATCGCGGTCCGTGAGCCACCACTGCAGCTGTCTCGCAGTGCCCTCCGAGATCAGGACATGGTCGGAAAGGTTGCCCCGGTGCTGGGCCCACTGAAACTTCAGGTCCCACTGCAGAGCCCGCATCCGCCATCGTGCGTGATGCACCAGAAGGATGCAGGAGGCCATCAGCCCCAGAAGCCGCAGCGTCAGCCTGACCGAAACCCGGGATAACGGCCTGAAGATCGGAATCAGGGCCTGAATATCCCGTACTCGCTGTTCGGGCGGGTAAACCCGAAACTGCGCCGAGTCGAGAACCGCTCCGATGAAAAGGAGCTTCTGAGAGGGGCACAGGTGTGACTTCGGCACATTGATGGAAAATCCCAGCCTGTGCAGGAGATCCGCCGTAGTCTGGAGGTGGTTGACGACTGCCTGGGGCGAGCCCGCCTTCAACAACCAGTCGTCTAGGTAGGGGAAGACTGAAACCCCTAACCTGCGCAGGTGAGCTGCGACCACCGCCATCACCTTCGTGAACACCCGTGGGGCGCTGGTAAGGCCGAAGGGGAGCACGGTAAACTGAAAGTGCTCGAGGCCTACCGTGAACCGCAGGTAACGCCGGTGGGCCGGCAGGACGGGGATGTGGAAATACGCATCCTGCAAGTCCAACGCTACCATCCAGTCTCCTGGGTCTAGGGCAGCCAAGACCTGAGCCAGTGTCAGCATTTTGAACTTCTTCTTCCGGAGGAAGCCGTTGGTGTTCCTCAGATCCAAGATAGGGCGCAGGCCCCCTTTGCCCTTCTTGGGTACCAGGAAGTAGTGGGAGTAGCAACCACGACCTACTTCTGGCCCAGGAACGCGCTAGATGGCCCCCTTGGCCAAGAGGGCCGAAACTTCCTCCTGCAGGAGCCGCAAATGATCCCCCGATACGCGGTGGTGTTGCGGTGGCATGGCTTGAGGGGTCGTCTCGAAGGGGAGGGAGTAGCCCCTTCGGACGATCTGCAGCACCCACCTGTCCGAAGTGACTCTGCGCCAGTGAGAGTGGTGATGGCGAACCCTGCCCCCCACTGGCGTCACATGGGCCGAAAAGCACGGACTAGGAGGGTTTAGAGGCGGATGCTGCGGGGGCAGGTGTGGACTGGCTCCGCTTGCCTCCCCGACCGCCTCCACGGCGGTTTCCACGGCCGCCGCCGCGCTGGACGACAGTTTGCGGCGAGTGGCTGGCGGCACGCGTGGGGACGCCCCTTCCTTGGCCACGAAAGGAGCGAAAAGCACCCACTTGCTGGCGCGGGGCCGAGAGGCCCAAGGACTTGGCCGTAGCCCTGGAGTCCTTAAAGCGCTCAAGCGCGTGGTCTGCCTTGTCGCCAAAGAGGCGACGGCCATCGAACGGCATGTCCATGAGGGTATTCTGGACATCAGCCGAGAAGTTGGCGGATCTGAGCCAGGCGTGGCGTCGAATCGCCACCGTCGTAGCCATCGCTCTGCCCAGCGAGTCAGTTGTATCCAGTCCGCACCTGATCGAGTACTTCGCTGCGTCCCAGCCCTCCACTAGGGCTTGGCCGAGTTTGACCCGTACCTCCAACGGACACTCTGGCAGCAATTCCGCCACCGTTTCCCATATAGAATGGGTGTAACGGCCCAAGAGGCATGCGGTGTTGGAAGACCGCAGTCCCAAGCTGAGGGACGAGAACACCTTTTTGCCATAGGCCTCGTACCTCTTGGATTCCCGATCGGGGGGAGCCGTCGGGAAGGCGGTCTGGGAGTTAGAGGCCTGGATAACCAGACTCTCGGGGGTGGGGTGGGTGGACAGGAAACATGGGTCGCCCGGGGCCGGGCGGTGGCGTCTGGCCACGTTCCTATCTACAGGCGAACCTGTAGCGGGCCTGGACCAAGTGCCCAAAAGAACGTCCGACAAGGCCTCATTAAACGGCAGCATAGGCTCCATGGAGCATGACTGCGGCTTAAGGACCTCAGTGAGGAGGTTAGTCCTCACGGCCGCGACAGGGAGCTCAAGGCCCAACACCTTAGCAGCCCTCATCAACACCACACTATATGTCGCGCCCTCCTCCGAAGCCACGGAAGGAGGAGAGACGAATCCAGGGTCTGGAGAGGTGTCCAGGCCACTGGCCTCCCCAAGGTCTCCTGTCCAGTCCATGCTAGACTGACATTCCCTTGTCAGAGGGTCCTCAGACCCCTCCCAATCCTCCTCTTCCCCCATCTCCTGAGACTCAGGGTCGTAAGTGAATGAGGATGGATCATAGGGATGGAAATCCCCGACCGGCATCGAGATCGGCGCCGACAGGCCCCGTCCCGACGCCGGAACCCATAGAGAGGAGGCATTGGGGACACCACACGGACCGACCCCGGGGGGGTCGTAAGGTCCACCGGCGACGTTCCAGCGCCCGACGAGGGCCGAACGGCACCCTGCGGCGTCGGGCCCGAAGGCACCGACGATGCCGGGACCGCTGAACCCTGCGGCGCCGAGGCCGAAGCACCCGACGGCGTCGGGGTCGCAGCCCCCGACCCGCTAGGGCCCCCAGATGGGTTCGCCGGGCCCGAAGGCGCCGCGGAACCCGTCGGAGAAGAAAGGGACCTCATGGCCATGAGGAAGCGCTCTATCTCCTCCGGCGTCGCGTTCAGCCCAGGGACCGGGGGGTGTGGAGCCGAACGCGGCGCCCGCGACTCCTGAGGAGCCGCGTGGGTGGTGTCACCCGAACCCCCGGCCGCATCGCGCGAGCGTCGGGGGGAGTCGGAAGAGCGATGATGCCTCTTCGACTTCTTATGCTTCTTACCTGACGACTTGGACCCGGAGGAGTGGCGCCAACTCCCGGAGCTGTGACGGCTCCGCCCCCGCGACCTGTCCTTCGACCTCCCGTGGGACCGGGACCGGGACCTCACACGGCGCGGGGCCGACTGGCGGATCTCGAGTCGCCTGCGGGACCGCTCCCGCCTGGCCTTCCTCGAGAGGGCCCGACAGTCGGAGCAGGCCTCGTCGTCATGGTCGACACCCAAACACGTCAGGCACAGGCGGTGCGGATCCGTAATTGACATGAGGTGTTCGCACTCGTCGCAGTGCTTGAAGCCGGGCATCCCTAACGGCACCGTCGGAGTCGTGAAGACTTCGAAATAGATCAAAAAGATCCAAAAAGTTAGTCAAAAAATGACTAGGGAACTGCTTTTTCCAGATTTGCGCTGGCTGGCGCGGAAAAAAGAAGAACTGACGTCAGCACGCGGAGGCGGCGTCTAAGTACTCCGACGACGTCATCACGGTGCCCACGACGCCGACGACGGACGCGGAGCCGCAGACGACGCCTACCGACGCGCAAGGGTACTGCTACGCAAAACTTTCCGGATCCAGTCTGACGCCTGGGGATATTCTAAGTTAAGGAATCTATCACTAACGTGTCTCTTTCAGATTAAGGCATTTTGCTTTCTCTGGGGATACCTCTTGGGACAAGGACAGCCTGTATGTGCCTACTGCATGCGGCATCAGTAAACATACGTAACATGACCTGGCTGATGTTTGGAAGCCAACTGTGCTCAAGTGTTGGTACCCTGTATTGTGAAAAGGGTGCTGTGTAGTGTATGTGAGATGTTGGAATTCTGCTTATTGTATTTGTAGGTGACATGGGAGAGGTCCCTATGCAAGCACTGTGGAATCTTTTGAATAGGCTCCATTTTACTCAGAAGTGAATAAGTGTAGTATCACCCATAGTACACAGAGGGTACATAACAATGCAATCATACATACCTTTTCATTTGACATTACAGGTCTTGGCATGGGTCCCCTGGAAGATGTTTGTAGTCCTCCAGTTGCTGTGGTTTCAAATGTAAACTTCTTGTCTGGGCTGGGGTGTTTGGTATGGCATCTGGGCGGTGTTGATTTAGTAGTTGACTTGTTTGGATACGCACTTGATTGATTGTTAGCTTAGAGACATTACATGTGCACCATAATCAATGATTTTCCTGGGTTCCTGTATGTTTTTTCCTAGTCACTATTTTTGTGAGCCACTGGAAGGTGGCCCGAGTTAGCTATCTTTTGATAGTTTTGGGGTAAACAGGGAGAATATTGGTTATCCAGGCAGTTTAGTCTCATTTATGAGTAGTTGATCCGCCTCCCCCTTTTATTACTGTAGGAGAGTAGGGTCTGCAATCCTATGAACACCCAGATTTTTTGCTTTTGTTTCACTGGTTTACGACTTTCTCTGGCTGTGGGCCTGCCAATCAGACCCACAGCCTGGCTGTTCTCTCTCTAAATTACAACATGTACCCTAGGTGCATTACCAATTGGTACTGGGCCACCTTGTCAGACCCTGTAACTCAGGGCATAGGTGTACCCAGGGCCTACCAGGGGCTGAAGCATGTATTATGCCACCCCTGGCTGGCCTCCTAAATTTGACACAACTGGCTGCATGACAGCTGGGGCAAAGTCGTGTAATCACCCTTTGCTGTAGATATAGTATACCTATATCTAACCCTAAAAATGGACACACAGATTCCTATCAGTCACTCCTATGGCAGGCCTTGACGATCCTGAAGGCAGAGTGCTTGGAATCGTGTGAGATGGTGCTCTGGCATGAGCTGAGCCTGTCTGCAGCTTGCGGAACCAAGTCCTAATAGCTGTTCCATGATAACGCATACCATATACTCTTAAGTGCATTATAATCCTCGCGGTTAAATGCTATCTTTGGTATTGCTTTATCAAAACATGTCGAGTAAGGTGTCATACGAATTGGAATACTAACCCCTCACCAATTCTGGCGACGGGGTTAGCATTCCACCCTTCTAGAGGGACACGACATGTATGTAACTGTGAACCCCGGTTAAAGTTAAACGAAGCGTCAGCTCCACAAAATGGATGCTGCCACCACAGACACGAGTCTGACCCCCTGCAGCTGGGAGTCCTTCCAGCGAGGGGAGCCTGGACAAAGGGTTTCCTGTCAGGGGCGGTGCTAGCACCATCCCAGACAGGGTTTTGTGTATCCTGGGTAGGCAGGGCTTTACAGGAAGGTGACTGCTGAGTGGCACCCCGGTGCTCACTACGCATAGGCCGGTCAGAACCAGTTCCAGGGGCACACCAGCCCCTGGCCTGGGGAAAGTCCGGCATGGGAGAGGGGTGTAACCACCCCCCTCCTAGTCCCACCCATAGGCAGGACCTAGTCACCGGGTCAGCCCCTTTTCTTAGTATAAAGATAGGAGCGGGCCCCCTGTTCAAATTAGATCATCTTTGGAATCAAGACACGACTTTCTGCGAAAGGACATCAAGATTTCTTCCTCAAGATTCTCCCTTGTGGCTAAGGAGTAGTCACCCTGCATCAAGCGGGCACCATCCTAAGAACACTGCGGTCTGCTGCAAGTCCTTCCTCCGGAATCCGACTGCCCAGCTCGACGAGACCCGGCTTCCCTGGCACCTCTGACCTCTACTCACCTCTACAGCCAAGCTGAGAACCGTCAGTGCGACGAGACCTCGAGGGACCGACGATCGCCAAGACTGCACGACTTCTTTGCAACAAGCCCACCGTGTGCTCCACTGGTGAGTGCTTTGGGGTCCGAGAAGCCCCAACCCTGAGCAGCTCCAGCACCGAAGATCAGCCCTCCAGCATCTCCACGATCTGCGTGGGGCCCTTCTGCTTTTGCCTGCTCACCGCGCTGTGTGGCTACTAGCCGGCTGGCTTGTGGCCTTCTTCACGATGCCCGACGACATCACTGCTGCTGGTCTGGTTGCTCCAGACTGGCCCTTGCTTCCTTCTTCAAGAGAGGCACCCCGGACCCTCCTGGTCCACTCCAGACGCCATTTTGAGTCCACCGCGTGGGCTTGAATTTACCAAGGCTTTGTTGCCCAGTCCTGGGTCCAGCGACGCCGACAGCTTCATCCATCGTGGGACAGCTCGCTCCTCCATCCTGGTCGCCGACAACGCCTCCTGGTCCGTGAGATCTGCGAGCACAGCGTCACCCACTCACCTAGTCGAGGTGACTACCATCCGGTGCCCTCCTGGTGCCACCTGACTACTGGCTAGTAGTCTCGAACTTGGTCCCCTCTGCTTTTAGGTGTCATCTATCTTCAAGATCCAGGCTTGGATCACTTCGAACTCTCTTCACTGGTCGCCTGCCAGCATCTTTCTTCCAGGCTCCTGGTCCGTCTACGAGGATTCCCGACGTCTTTTGAGACCTATGCAGCTGCAGCCCCTGGGCTAGGTAACTTCGGCATTTCGGTGCCCCAGCATAGCCTCACTATCCAAGGGTCAGAATCCACTTTCGTTTTCCACCTACCAGGTCGGGTTCGCCCGAGAACACTAACTCTGTGAAATCTAGCTACCATAGACTTTGTCCCGCATCACGCGTGAGAGTGCACACTCTGCACCCGAGTCCCCTGGGTCTCCTAGAAGTAATCTGAAGATTCTATAGTCAAGATCTAGCGATTCCAAAGCCTATTAGTACTGTACTTACCTGCTAGTAATTTCGCATTCCACTTCCAGAGTATATGGTTTTCTGTGCCCCTCGGGCATTTGTATATACTGTGCTAACTTAAGTATTTTCGTAAGAGTTTTGTTTTGTGCTTAGTACCCTGTCCTCATAAAGAGTACAGGAGCTGTTGTGATTTTAATAAATACACTGTTTATTTTCATAACACTTGTGTGGTGTCCTTTCACTTGGTGTTCAAGGGGTATATGTGTGGTATAACAGCTGGCTTAACACGCCCTCTCGAGTCTTTAGCCTTCCCAGATCTCATCCATCTCTCAGGTGAGGAGGATGATGATCAGGAGACATCTGGGGATGAGGCAGACAAAGGCCCAGAAGTAGTTAGTCAGCTAACTAGGGACAACTTAAGCAGGCATGAGAATGGTACTAGGAGAGCCCTGGGACCCCTCTCAGGCCAGCTTAACATTGGGAATGGACGAGTTAGGTCTCTATCAAGAGGCTCTGGCAGATCCATTCAAACCAATGGCTCTCAGAACTCTGCTGTGAGGAGGATGACTTCCCCTCAGAGGAGAGTGTATGAAGCTAAAGAAAGGGCAGCCAATCTGAGGATTGAAAGGGAAGAACTTGCCCTGGCCAAAGAGAGGCTTGCCTTTGCTAGAGAGCAACAGTTAAGTGGGGTAGCCCCCACTGGTGGCAGCAATGTACCTAGCAATAGGGAAAGGAGTTTTGATACAAAGCACCTGAATAAGATAGTGCCCCCCTTTAAACAAGGGGATGACATCCACAAATGGATAACTGCTTTGGAGAGGGCCTGCACTGTGCAGGGTGTTCCTCAAAGTCAGTGGGCAGCTATCTTGTGGCTCTCCTTTGAAGGTAAAGGTAGAGACAAGCTCCTCACTACAAGAGTTGAGGATGCTAACAATTACCAAGTCCTGAAGAATACACTGATTGATGGGTTTGGCCTAACCACTGAGCAGTACAGGTTGCTGTTCAGGGATACCCAGAAAACTCAGTCTCAGGATTGGTCTGATTTTGTAGATTGTGCCACTAAGGCTTTGGAGGGCTGGTTGCTGGGCTGTAAGGTTACTGATTATACAGGATTGTACAATTTGATCATGAGAGAACAAATTTTAAACAATTGTCAGAACCAGTTGTTGCATCAGCATCTTGTTGACTCAGATCTGACCTCTCCCCAAGAATTGGGAAAGAAGGCAGACAGATGGGTCAGAACAAGAGTTAAACAGAACCAGGGCCAGAATCAAGGTGGTCAGAAGAAAGCAGACCATAAGGGTAAAGATTCAAAGGGGGAACAAAATGACCAGAAGTCTTCGACAGGTCCCCAACAACCCAAAGGGGGTGGGGGTCAGGCTCCCCAGAAAAAGAAGAATCAAGAAGGCCAATCTAAAAGGTGGTGCCAATACTGCAAAAGTAAAACTCACTGGTTTAGTGAGTGCACCAAGAAAGGAGGAGGGCAGACTCCTGCCACTGCAGCCCCTAAGGCACCTGTGCCCACTAGTACAGTCAGCAGTGGTAGTGCACCTCCCAAGGGTTTAGTTGGGTTAACCTTGGGTTCTGAGGGGTATGACAACTTAGTTGGCACACTCACTCAGGCTGTCCTTGTCTGTACAGGGGATGTGGATATATCCCCTGATATAAGTCCCAATGCTTTGGGCAAATACAGACAGACACCTTTCATTAATGGAAAAATGGCTCAGGCCTATAGGGACACTTGTGCCAGTGTCACAATGGTGACACCTAACTTTGTGGACCCTGGACAGATCATGCCAGGTACAGATTTCCTGGTGACCAATGCAAACAATGTCACTACCAGTCACAGTATGGCAATTGTAGCTTTCTCCTGGGGAGGGGTAACTGGCCAAAAGAAGAATGTAGTTAGTTGAGACCTCCCAGTGGATTGTTTGTTGGGCAATGATTTGGAGTCATCACAATGGTCAGAAGTGGAGCAGAGGACTCACATGGAAATGTTAGGCTTGGCAGCACATGTGTTTGCTGTGACCAGGTCACAGGTCAGGAAATGCCCCACTGAACAGGTGCTGGATCCTGGAACAATGGACCAGACACCTTCCAAGAAGAAGAGCAGTAGGGTTAAGGCTGTGCCTTCCCCCTTGCCCCAGGTTGTGGATCAAGTCTCAGAGGAGGCTGACCTACAGGAATTGAGGGAAACTGAGCCTAAAGAGTTTGAACTTGATCAAGTTGAATTCCTGGGCTCAGGGGGACCCTCAAGGGAAGACCTGGGGAAGGAACAGTTAGACTGCCCTTCCCTTGAACCCCTCAGACAGCAGGCTGCTGCTGAGGCTGCTGGGAACGCCACAGGTACCCACAAGGTATACTGGGAAGATGGACTCCTGTACACTGAGGCAAGAGACCCCAAGCCTGGCATGACCAGGAGGCTGGTTGTACCCTTGACTCAGAGAGGTTTCCTCCTTACCTTGGCCCATGAGATTCCCTTAGCAGGTCACTTAGGCCAGACAAAGACTTGGGACAGGCTTGTCTCACACTTTCACTGGCCTCACATGAATTAGGATACCAAGGAGTTTTGTCGCTCCTGTGTCACTTGCCAAGCCAGTGGTAAGTCAGGTGGCACAACAAAGGCCCCCCTTATACCAATGCCTGTGGTGGGGGTGCCCTTTGAAAGAGTGGGGATTGACATTGTTGGTCCAATGGAACCCCAGACAGCATCAGGGCACAAGTTTATACTGGTGGTAGTGGATCATGCCACCAGGTATCCTGAAGCTATTCCACTTAGGACCACTACAGCACCTGTAGTGGCAAGGGCCCTAGTTGGAGTGTTCTCCAGAGTGGGCTTCCCTAAGGAGGTTGTCTCTGACAGAGGTGCAAACTTCATGTCAAGCTACTTAACTGCTATGTGGAAGGAATGTGGTGTCAACTACAAGTTCACTACACCCTATCATCCACAATGCAATGGGCTTGTTGAAAGGTTCAACAGGACCCTAAAAGGGATGATTCATGGACTACCTGAAAAGCTCAGGCGTAGATGGGATGTCCTGATACCCTGCCTTCTGTTTGCTTACAGAGAGGTCCCACAAAAGGGGGTTGGCTACAGCCCTTTTGAACTTTTGTATGGGCATCCTGTGAGAGGCCCCCTGTGTTTGGTGAAGGAAGGATAGGAGAGACCTCTCAAAAAGCCTGCAACCAACATAGTGGACTATGTACTTGGTCTCCGCTCCAGGATGGCTGAGTATATGGAGAAGGCATCTGAAAACCTTAAGGCCAGTCAAGAACTTCAAAAAGCTTGGCATGACCAAAAGGCGGCCTGACTGTTTACCAGCCTGGACAGAAGGTGTGGGTGTTGGAGCCAGTGGCCCCAGCAGCACTCAAAGACAAATGGTCTGGGCCCCACACAATTCTTGAGCAAAAGGGAGAGGTCACCTACCTGGTGGACCTTGGAACTCCCAGGAGCCCCCACAGGGTACTCCATGTCAACAGGCTCAAAGCATATGTCGACAGGAAGGACATGAGCTTGCTCATGGCCATTGATGAGGGACAGGAGGAAGAGAGTGACCCTCTCCCAGACCTGCTCACTCAGAATCCTGATGATGGGTCAGTAGATGGTGTTGACTTTTGTGGCAGCCTCTCTGAGCATCAACAGAAAGACTGTAAACAGGTTCTTCAGTCTTTCAGACAGATGTTCTCTCTGACACCCAGTCAGACCAATTGGTGCACCCATGAGGTTGACACTGGTGACAGTCTGCCAGTCAATAGTAAAATCTACAGGCAGCCTGATCATGTTAGAGACTGCATCAAAACTGAAGTGCAGAAAATGTTGGAGTTGGGAGTCATTGAACCCTCAGATAGCCCTTGGGCTAGTCCAGTAGTTCTAGTGCCAAAACCTCACACCCAGGGTGGTAAGAAAGAAATTAGGTTCTGCGTAGACTACAGGGGTCTCAATGCAGTCACTAAGACTGATGCCCACCCAATACCAAAGGCAGATGAGCTTATAGATAGATTGGCTTCTGCCAACTACTTAAGCACATTTGACCTGACAGCTGGGTATTGGCAAATCAGGTTAGCTGAGGATGCCAAGCCCAAGACAGCATTTTCAACCCCTGGTGGGCATTATCAATTTGTGGTAATGCCCTTTGGTCTGAAAAATGCACCTGCCACCTTCCAAAGGTTGGTGAATCATGTTCTCACTGGGCTGGATGACTTCTGTGCAGCATATCTAGATGATATTGCTGTCTTTAGCTCCACCTGGGAGGATCACCTGGTCCACCTGAGGAAAGTGTTAGAGGCTCTGCAAGCAGCAGGCCTCACTATCAAGGCCACCAAGTGCCAGATAGGGCAGACACAGGTTGTATACCTGGGCCACCTTGTAGGTGGAGGCCAGGTTCAGCCACTGGAGAGCAAAATACAGTCAATCAGGGACTGGGCTCCTCCAACCACCCAGACTCAGGTTCGAGCTTTCTTGAGCCTGACTGGTTACTATAGAAAGTTTGTCAGGAACTATGGATCAATTGTGACTCCATTAAATGAACTGACAAGTAAGAAAATGCCAAAAAAGGTTCAGTGGACAGCAGGCTGTCAAAAAGCATTCGATGACCTAAAGCAGGCCATGTGCACAGCACCTATCCTTACGAGTCCAGACTACTCCAAACCATTCATTGTCCAAACAGATGCTTCTGAGTTGGGTGCGGGAGCTGTTCTATCTCAACTGAATTTTGATGGTCAAGACCAGCCCATTGCTTTTATAAGCAGAAGGCTGACCCCCAGAGAGAAGAATTGGTCAGCTATTGAGAGGGAGGCCTTTGCTGTGGTTTGGGCCCTGAAGAAGCTGAGGCCATACTTGTTTGGCACTCACTTCAAGATTCAGACCGACCATAAGCCCCTCTTGTGGCTAAATCAGATGAAGGGTGAAAACCCCAAACTACTTAGGTGGTCCATTTCCCTACAGGGGATGGACTTTACAGTGGAACATAGACCTGGTACTGATCATGGCAATGCCGATGGGCTCTCCAGATATTTCCACTTAGAACAAGAAGACTCACCTGGTCAAGGTTTGCTTATTGTCCAAAAGTTTTGGGGGGGGGGGGGTCATGTAGGAGAGTAGGGTCTGCAATCCTATGAACACCCAGATTTTTTGCTTTTGTTTCACTGGTTTACGACTTTCTCTGGCTGTGGGCCTGCCAATCAGACCCACAGCCTGGCTGTTCTCTCTCTAAATTACAACATGTACCCTAGGTGCATTACCAATTGGTACTGGGCCACCTTGTCAGACCCTGTAACTCAGGGCCTAGGTGTACCCAGGGCCTACCAGGGGCTGAAGCATGTATTATGCCACCCCTGGCTGGCCTCCTAAATTTGACACAACTGGCTGCATGACAGCTGGGGCAAAGTCGTGTAATCACCCTTTGCTGTAGATATAGTATACCTATATCTAACCCTAAAAATGGACACACAGATTCCTATCAGTCACTCCTATGGCAGGCCTTGACAATCCTGAAGGCAGAGTGCTTGGAATCGTGCGAGATGGTGCTCTGGCATGAGCTGAGCCTGTCTGCAGCTTGCGGAACCAAGTCCTAATAGCTGTTCCATGATAACGCATACCATATACTCTTAAGTGCATTATAATCCTCGCGGTTAAATGCTATCTTTGGTATTGCTTTATCAAAACATGTCGAGTAAGGTGTCATACGAATTGGAATACTAACCCCTCGCCAATTCTGGCGACGGGGTTAGCATTCCACCCTTCTAGAGGGACACGACATGTATGTAACTGTGAACCCCGGTTAAAGTTAAACGAAGCCTCAGCTCCACAAAATGGATGCTGCCACCACAGACACGACTCTGACCCCCTGCAGCTGGGAGTCCTTCCAGCAAGGGGAGCCTGGACAAAGGGTTTCCTGTCGAGGGCGGTGCTAGCACCGTCCCAGGCAGGGTTTTGTGTATCCTGGGTAGGCAGGGCTTTACAGGAAGGTGACTGCTGAGTGGCACCCTGGTGCTCACTACGCATAGGCCGGTCAGAACCAGTTCCAGGGGCACACCAGCCCCTGGCCTGGGGAAAGTCCGGCATGGGAGAGGGGTGTAACCACCCCCCTCCTAGTCCCACCCATAGGCAAGACCTAGTCACCGGGTCAGCCCCTTTTCTTAGTATAAAGATAGGAGCGGGCCCCCTGTTCAAATTAGATCATCTTTGGAATCAAGACACGACTTTCTGCGAAAGGACATCAAGATTTCTTTCTCAAGATTCTCCCTTGTGGCTAAGGAGTAGTCACCCTGCATCAAGCGGGCACCATCCTAAGAACATTGCGGTCTGCTGCAAGTCCTTCCTCCGGAATCCGACTGCCCAGCTCGACGAGACCCGGCTTCCCTGGCACCTCTGACCTCTACTCACCTCTACAGCCAAGCTGAGAACCGTGAGTGCGACGAGACCTCGAGGGACCGACGATCGCCAAGACTGCACGACTTCTTTGCAACAAGCCCACCGTGTGCTCCACTGGTGAGTGCTTTGGGGTCCGAGAAGCCCCAACCCTGAGCAGCTCCAGCACCGAAGATCAGCCCTCCAGCATCTCCACGATCTGCGTGGGGCCCTTCTGCTTTTGCCTGCTCACCGCGCTGTGTGGCTTCTAGCCGGCTGGCTTGTGGCCTTCTTCACGACGCCCGACGACATCACTGCTGCTGGTCTGGTTGCTCCAGACTGGCCCTTGCTTCCTTCTTCAAGAGAGGCACCCCAGACCCTCCTGGTCCACTCCAGACGCCATTTTGAGTCCACCGCGTGGGCTTGAATTTGCCAAGGCTTTGTTGCCCAATCCTGGGTCCAGCGACGCCGACAGCTTCATCCATCGTGGGACAGCTCGCTCCTCCATCCTGGTCACCGACAACGCCTCCTGGTCCGTGAGATCTGCGAGCACAGCGTCACCCACTCACCTAGTCGAGGTGACTACCATCCGGTGCCCTCCTGGTGCCACCTGACTACTGGCTCGTAGTCTCGAACTTGGTCCCCTCTGCTTTCAGGTGTCATCTATCTTCAAGATCCAGGCTTGGATCACTTCGAACTCTCTTCACTGGTCGCCTGCCAGCATCTTTCTTCCAGGCTCCTGGTCCGTCTACGAGGATTCCCGACGTCTTTTGAGACCTATGCAGCTGCAGCCCCTGGGCTAGGTAACTTCGGCATTTCGGTGCCCCAGCATAGCCTCACTATCCAAAGGTCAGAATCCACTTTCGTTTTCCTCCTACCAGGTCGGGTTCGCCCAAGAACACTAACTCTGTGAAATCTAGCTACCATAGACTTTGTCCCGCATCACGCGTGAGAGTGCACACTCCGCACCCGAGTCCCCTGGGTCTCCTAGAAGTAATCTGAAGATTCTATAGTCAAGATCTAGCGATTCCAAAGCCTATTAGTACTGTACTTACCTGCTAGTAATTTCGCATTCCACTTCCAGAGTATATGGTTTTCCGTGCCCCTCGGGCATTTGTATATACTGTGCTAACTTAAGTATTTTCGTAAGAGTTTTGTTTTGTGCTTAGTACCCTGTCCTCATAAAGAGTACAGGGCTGTTGTGATTTTAATAAATACACTGTTTATTTTCATAACACTTGTGTGGTGTCCTTTCACTTGGTGTTCAAGGGGTATATGTGTGGTATAACAGCTGGCTTAACACGCCCTCTCGAGTCTTTAGCCTTAGACTGCTCGTATCCATGCTACTAGGATAGCTGGTCTATAAGGTTGACTTACAACCAATCATCAATAAGGGTTGCTGGACTGATACATAGTGTTCACTAGAATAGTGAGCACTGCATATCAGGCCACCTTCTCACAATTACTAAATGGTTTCTTCAATTAGTGCAAGGCATTTGTGGGGTGGCCTCAGGAGCGTAGGGATGATAGCATCATGCGCTTTCATGGATTCCGTGGACTTCACCAGTTTTTCCAGGAATGTGTCTCACTTGGTGTGTGCACAGAGGCGCATTGGGTTGAGATGCATCTTTTTTATTTACATGTGCACCGGATTATGTGATTAGAGGGATGTTGCTATTTAGTGCCACTGGGGGTTGTAACATGCCCAGAGATTGGCATGAGTATGAATCGCTCAGTTCCCAGCATGTGGCATGCCATGTGACCCTTCTTGTGGCACCACGCATCTTGACCTTATCTGGAAACCTCTTTTTAGGCTAACCTTGGGCTGTTTTCCTTTAGTATTGGGCGTTTCCCTACATCTTGCGTGATGTACTATCTCATTCATTTGGTATGTGTGGGAGCGGTTCAGAGGTAACTCCATGACCCCCTTTATTGCCCCTACCTATAATGCCTTATGAAGTCTGAGGTCGAGCCAACTGTTCTCCCAGACTGGTACTTGCAAAGTTTGGAGAATTTGTTAGGCACTATGTTTGATCTGGGGGTGGGTGCATCCTGTGGCCTACTTTCATCTGGAACTGCAGGGGACATTAGGGACCACTCTCTTAGGCACCCCCCTCTCCCCCGGACCAAACTCTGCTTCCTCTCCCCGCACTTGGGCCTGCTGTCCCTAGCTGGTGACTAAGATCAGTATAGTTGTGCCTTGTATGTGTACAGCATAGTGACAGAACTTTAGAAAAGTGGAATAGTGCATAAAGTATAGGAGAAAGCTGGCTAAGTAAGTGTGCCTTAATTTGGGATTTACGATCAAAAATTGCTGCTGGGTGGGGGCGTGGCTAGCAACATGGCCGAGTGAGTCGCACTCTGTGCCAGCTCCGGCCAGCCGAACTGATCCAACACCCTAAATACCCATCTACCGGACAATAGACGTTACGATTGTGCAGGCGGAACACCAGTGGCCCGAAACACGATAGCGGGATCAACCTGGGGCCCGGAGAAGAGCCGCAACCCGACAATACAAGCACTCGCACCTGAAGCCGGAGCCGAAGGCAAGATGGCTGCGGCAGCGGAAATGCAGCGTTGAGAGTCCCCGGGTCCATATCTGCCCTCCACCCCTGGAGCCGCGGGGACGGGATCCCGTACCATCGACTACACGCCGAGGCGGAGACCTACCCTGGGGTGGTATCTCCGATCCCGGCGCAGCTCCGTGATCTGTGGGGAAGAGACTGTGGACGGTAGCAAGGGCCCCTCCCACCGCCCCCCTCTTTGCCGGCAATAGGGAGTGCTCGGGCCCGGAGACAGCGACGACGGAGGAGAGAGCCTCCGGAGGGAGATATCTGAGGTGAGCGATCCCCTGGGGGGGGAGACTCCTGGAAAGAGGACCGCTTACCAATCTGGTCCCAAGAGACGGTCACGGCGGCAGAGGAGCCTCCCCGGACATAGAGGGCCGCCATACGACGTGCAGATACTAGGCACGATAAATCTACTGCGCCAATTAAGATTGGCCACGAGGTCCCCTTAAACACTGGGATTGGGGACAGGCCTGTGACGCCGGAAGAGTGTGGCGCTGACCTGGGCCCGCACTGAGGAGCAGACGATCTTGCGCTGGGACCGGGCCGTGGTGAAGCACCCGGGGCGGGGTTGTGGCCTGGCTGCTGGGGGACTGCATGATGCGGAAGTGACGCAGCTGGCCTCAAAGCCGGGCAAACTCTAATCGACGCAGCTGGCCCTATCTGTGGAAGAGTCAGGGTGTGACTAGGCCCACGGGCCAGGATACCGGGGAGAAGACACGGTGGAGCGTCGCAGTGGACGCAGGATAGCCGCGATAGCGGTCGAATCCCCCCCCCGCACCTACTCAGAGGTCTGAACAACATGGGGAAGAAAGATACAGCCCTGAAGACACAGAAGCAAGGGCCCATTGATAAATTTGCGGTAGCACCACAGACGGGAGGCACGGAGGGAACCGGGGCGACATTGGATACTGCCCTTCTGATGGGTGCGATACAGGCCTCCAGAGAGGACATCCAGGCATCTAGAGCGGCCCTGTAGGTAAAAATTTGCGAGGTGGGAGTGGAGGTCAACTTATTGCGACAGGACTTCCGAAATCTCACGAGAGAGTCACTACGGCAGAGACAAGATTGGGAGAAGCGGCGGATGTCATACAAGACCTAAGGAAAGACGTGAAAGACCTGAAGGACGCCCAAAAACAACTGATGTGGAAGGTGGATGACGCGGAAAATAGGGCAAGACGGAACAACCTACGTTTCGTGGGCTTTAGAGAAGGAATTGAAGGGACGGATGTGGCAGGGTTCCCCTGCACCTGGCTCATTGAAACGCTGCCTCAGGTGACTTTCTCTAACTGCTTTATTATTGAGCGGGCGCACAGAGCTCTCATGGCCAAACCTCTGGCGGGTGGCCGGCCGAGGCCGATAATCGCGAGGTTTCTGAACTTTGCAGATAGAGACCTGATCCTAAGAGAAGCTAGGAAGCTAGGGGAGATCAGGCTGGAGAACTCGCAAATCATTATCTTTCCTGACTACAGCCAAGAGGTGCAGAGGGCACGGCGCTCATTTGACTCGGTCAAGGCTAAACTCGGGGATTTGAAGATCCAATACATGCTTCTATTTCCGGCCAAACTTAAGGTAATTTACAAGGACAAAACGTACTTCTTCGCGCATCCGGATGGCGCTTGGCAGTGGTTGAAGGTGCGCCCGCCCCTACACAGACGAGAAGGGAATGGAAACGGGCTACCAAGGACAGGCCTATCATCTGGGACTAACTGGGAGAGAGTACTGTCGGAGAAGAGACGCAAAGCGAGGTCCCAGAGGGAGACCCAGACGTCGCCATACCCTCCAAAGAATGGGTCACTGGGGAGGCACCAAGATCCCGACCCGCCACAGACTGACAAGGTTCCTGGGTCTAGGTTCTCGGCCCTTGCACTGGAGGACACTACTGACAGAGAGAGCGTGGCAGAGGGAGAGACGTGGGAGGTGGAAGAGGGACAGGAACAAGCACTGCACCCGCTGGTGCTGGCCATACATGAACTCGAGGGAGATACTGATACTGATGGGGCATCAGGACAGGGAGCGAGTGGTTCCCACAACGTTTGAAAATGACAATGGTAGATGGACACGATATCGGCTGGCCACATGGAAACGCGCAAGTGAATCACATGCACCTTGATTTTTTGGTTTTTGTGTATTGTTCTAGTTTGTTCATTGCTGTGAAGGGGGGGAGGGCACTACTTGTTTCTAACTCCTTTTTCTCTCTAATGGACTTCCGCTTGACTTTGTGGACTCCGCGGAACGCAGCCGCCTGGTTACTGGTTGATTAACGAGTTGGGGTAGTTCGGAGAGGGGGAGGATCTCAGGGAGGGCGACAGACCTTTTCCTACCAGTAAGTACTGTCAGGAGGAGATACTCAATGGGTCTGATGGGGGAGGAAGGTGGGGTGGGGGGAGTGGGGTTTGGTTGGGGCACTATGTTGAGTTTAGCTGAATGGGAGAGTTGGGGCACTGGAGGGATGGAGTTGGAGGGGGTGGGCGTTTGGGGGGGAGGGGGGAGGGGGAGGGACGGTTTGAGCACTGCAGTCACTGGCCGAACTGCCGAACGCACTTTACACCACACACCAACAGGGTTCCTACATTGTCTACGGGGGCTCTTTGACACACGAGATTGGCAGCACACGTACAGCACACAACGAATGCCTGCGCGTGGTGCTCGAGGTCGCTTGATGAAACTCCATCGCTATGTCTGTAAGGATCCCAGATAGGAAGGCACACGGGGAGGGTCTTAAAGTGATGACCTGGAACGTTAACGGCCTGGGCTCTAAGATCAAAAGAGGTTTGGTTAATAATTATATCAAGCGATCTGGAGCAGATGTGATACTCCTACAGGAAACGCATTTGAGAGGTACGAAATGTGCATTCCTAGCAAGAGGACAATATAAAGTCCTGGCTCACGCTGGGTTTACTTCGGGGTCTAGAGGGGTAGCGATACTGATAAAAAAGTGTCCACCAATGAGAGTAGCACAGGTTTGGACTGACACAAGGGGTACATATGTGGGAGTACGCGGGATGTGGGGAAGGAAGGAATACACATTTATCTCCGCCTATGCACCTCCTAAATTACAGACGGATACCCTAAAGGGAGTGTCCGACATCATTCTTAACACCTCTGACACGATCCAGATCCTGGGGGGGGACTTCAATGATGTAATGTGCCCATCGCTAGATAGGTCGGGAGACGGAGATAGACCCACGACCCTGACTCCATTGGCCAAAACTATGAATGCCCTGGGCCTCCTAGATGTGTGGAGATGGTTACACCCGACTGCGCAGGCGTTCTCCTTCTTCTCTGGGGCGCATAAAGTCTACTCCCGCCTGGACTATATCTTCATGGCAAGACAGACACTACAGGTGTCAGATTTAGCGGAATACTGTGCACGAGGAATGTCCGACCACTCGCCGCTGGTATTAGAAGTAGGGAGGAAGAGACGACTAGAACCTAGAATTCTCAGGTTTTCAGCATGGGACCTACAGAGCCCGGAACTGCTGAGGGGACTAAGAGCTGACGTTAAGGTATATCTGGGGGAAAGCGTGGGGTCTGTGGACTCAGGGGCTGTCCTGTGGGAGGCGCTTAAAGTGGTGCTCAGAGACAGGGAACATTGTAGACTGGCGGACGCTAGAAGAAAGGGACAGGCGGAAATCCAAGAGCTGGAGACGCAGATACTGCGACTAGAGACAGAACACTATCGCACTAAAGACCCAGGGACCCTGAGACAACTGGTTGATCTACAAGCCCAATATAAACAATTAGGGACGGGAGAGGCCAAGACACAGGTGTTGGCTACCCTACACCGCATTTATGAGGGTGACAAGTCCGGAAGGCTCCTGGCATGGTTGAGTAGGAAGGAAAGAGATGAGAGA
Organism: Lissotriton vulgaris; assembly: GCF_964263255.1. Lineage (NCBI taxonomy): Eukaryota > Metazoa > Chordata > Amphibia > Caudata > Salamandridae > Lissotriton > Lissotriton vulgaris. Next base: position 818,481,048 of record NC_141695.1, on the reverse strand, counting down.
TGGGTGGAAAAAGTAAGGGTTGGACCGGGACGTGGACAGGTACTGACACTGGGATAGCAGATGCTTTCGCCGACTATTATGGGACCTTCTATGAGGCCCGTGATCTGGGGACCAGGGAGATGGCCCTGGAATATTTAGCAACCACTGATATACCGAAGCTAGAGGAGACGGACTGTGAGGACTTAGAGGCTGGCGTCACGGAGGAAGAGATCAGGGTGGCGCTGACAAAACTCCGTGCAGGTAAGGCCCCAGGCCCCAATGGATTCCCCGCGGAGTTCTTCAAGAAGACGGCAGACCTTCTGACTAAACACCTTTTAGGCATGTTCCGAGATGCTGAGGAGGAGGGTCAGTTCCCGCTGGACCTCAGACAGGCCACGATCATCCCGATTTATAAAGCAGGAAAGCCAGTGGAAGAATGCACGTCCTACCGCCCCATCTCCCTGATGAATGTCGAGGTGAAACTTTACGCAACTGTTCTGGCTCTTCGTTTGAGACGAGTCATATCGCAACTGGTACATATGGAACAAACAGGGTTCATCCCCGAAAGGGCGACTAGATACAATCTCCGTAGAACACATAACTGGCTCTGTGAAGTGAAAGGAAGGACGGAACCACATTGGTTTCTGTCTCTGGATGCTGAAAAAGCATTCAATGCTGTACATTGGCCCTTCCTGGAGGGAGTACTGGAGCATGTGGGTTTTGGGCCAAAGTTCAGGCGAAAGGTTCGCCTCCTATACTCAGGTCCTAGTGCTCGAGTCAGGGTAAATGGCACAACTTCCAAGGCCTTCCCAATACAGAGAGGAACCCGGCAGGATGCCCCCTATCCCCCCTTTTGTTTGTCTTATCTATTGAGGTCGTGGCATGCGCGATCAGGCAGAACCCAAGAGTAACGGGATTCCGAATGGGACACACAGGGCTACAAGAGGAAAAACTGTCCCTCTATGCCGACGATGTGCTACTGTATGTGACGCAGCCAGAGACTACAATACCGGCGCTCTTCAGTACATTAGACCAATACGGAGGCCAGATCCGGATATCAGATCAACTGGCATAAGTCGACACTATACGATCCCCGAGGGCGAACAGAGTGGCCCCAGCTGCCAGACAGATTGCAGACGACCAATGAGGGTTTTTTATACCTGGGGATATTTATAACAACAAACAGGGATATCTCCTACGATCGCAATATACACCATGTTATTAGTAACTTTAAACTAGACGCAGGCAGATGGCAATTGCTTCCCTTGACCATTCTCGGAAGGGCTGCCATGTTCAAAATGATCTCCCTACCGAGATTCTTGTACGCATTTCAAAATGAATACTTCCTGATGCAGCCCAAGATTTTCCGAGAACTGAATGCGGGATTGAGGTCATTCCTATGGTTGGGGAGGCATCCTAGGTTTGCACTGGAGACCCTACAAAGACACCAATACGATGGGGGGATCTCCCTTCCTGACCTTGAGGCCTACTACTGGGCGGAACACCTGGCCCCCATCAATGACTGGGTGCACGCACCGGCCACGCACCCCACATATGCCTTGGAAAGGCACTCTATGGGCACGCACAACTGCTTGTACTACATATATGAGGGAAAGGGACAGGCCAGGCTGATGCCAGCCACTAGACGTACTTTGAGAGCATGGAAGAGGGCCTCGAAAGCCACAGGATGGGCACATAGCCCTTCGAGACAGACCCCGATCTGGGATTGCCCCTGGCTGAAAGAAATTGGTAAACTGAGAGGTTTCAGAGGCTGGGACGACATAAGCATTTCCTCCTTGGGAGATGTGGCTTAGAGTGGGACCCTGAAGTCATTTCAATCACTACAGGCGGAATTTGGGCTCCACCGCTCACAGTTTTTCAAATATATGCAATTTAGGCACGCATGGCGAGCGGAAAGGACATTACAGGAGGCACTCCCTGAATATGCACCTCTGGAGGGCCGCCTGCTGCAGGAAAAGATCCCCGAAAAGATGGTCTCCCTGACGTATAAGACGATTATGAATAATAAACCGGACAGACTGGAGGGCCTGCGGGCGGTATGGGAGAGGGAGGTGGGGGAGATGGATGAGGTGGACTGGGGGGTGGTGTTAATGCATCCTAGAGAGGTAGCGATTAAGTCGCGACTCCGCCTGATACAATTTAAAATCCTACATAGGGTATACTTTGACAGGATGCGGATCTTTAGGATGGGGAGGATACCGGACCCCAGCTGCTTGCGCTGCAGAATAGCACCTGGAGATTTCTTACATACACTATGGTCGTGTTTACAGATACAAACGTACTGGGGGGATGTGACTGCTGAACTGAGTGAGGTACTAGAGATAGATATTCCATTGGATCCAAAACTTATCCTGCTGGGGATGTCCAACGATGTGGACCTGGCCCGTCCACTGCTGATCTTCTTAGCGCTAGCACTGGTGGTAGCCAAAAGGGATATTGCCAGGAAATGGGGGGCGCCGGATGCGCCACAGTTAGGAGAGTGGAGGAGGGACATGGATTTATACATGGCGGCCGAAGGGTTACATATAAGGCAAGAGGGTGTCCGAAGAAATTTCGTAAAGTATGGGGCAAATGGAGACACTACCATGGTTTAGATGGAGGACTATAAGAGAGGCACTGTGTAAGTACCAAGGCTACATAATTAGGGTAGGGCTGCCCGAGTTCAAGAGACTGTACATCACGAATAAGTGGACAAGCCATTAATACAGGTATACTGGGCTAATAATAAGAGGGACATTGATTCTGTTGGAATGTGTGGGAGGGAGTGGGGTGGAGGGCGTGGGGGCCTTGACTTGACAGTGACATGCTTGTTATGTACCTTCTTTCTTTTGATGAAAATAATAAAAATGTGTTTTTTTTAAAAATTGCTGCTGGGTGACGATAAAAAACAAAACACCAAGGGGCTGCCTTAGCCATTCCAGGATGCCTGGTTACATGGTGAAAACCCCCACCCTTCACTGGAAGTATGGGCTCAACATCATGCGGATTCCTCACAGCTTACTGGCTCTTTGTGCATACGCTGTGGAGTTTTTGGGTTCTAGCCTCCTAGGCGCACAGGAATCCTGGTTTCAGCCACACCCCATACAAGAGATATTAGTTGTGGGTTGGATGCCTAAGAATGGGGACCTTTTGACTTGGTGATTGTAAGCCGTCCCTTTTTGTTTTGGACGCAGGGACCTGGGTGTCTGCTTTTTAAATGCATTCTCTGGGTTCCGACCTGTCCCCTCATGTGGACTGTGGACCACCTAGGGTGTGGCCAGCCAATCCCGTCCTGGGGGATCAGCAGCAGAGTGGGGCCTAGCTCCCGGAGGCAACCCCTGATGTCGAACCTGGTGAGGAGACCAGGTCGACAGAACACATATAGCTGCCCAAAGCTCCTGGACCCCAATAAAAGAAATGCGTTACTTACCTGTAACTGCAGTTATCCAGTATTAGTGTCTTTCATAGATTCACATGCCTGAATCATTCCCCGTCGTCGAAATGGGAGTCCCCGGTACATACATAAGTAATGTCCCATAGACATAAAGAGAATAGTAGACCATAAGGCCTCACTTTTGTAAGATATCAAGGTCCTTTTGTAAAAAGGACCAAACTCTAGAAAAGAGCCAATCAGCTGTCACCTCCCTCTAGAACATTCCTGGCAGGAGCCTCAGTCGCTCAGATTTTCGTACGCAATAAGCTAAGTAGGCGTGTTACTGAGAGAATTAGGTGAGTCCTTCCAGGGGAGGCGGGAGGGTTGCATGTGAATCTATGAAAGACACCAATACTGGATAACTGCAGTTACAGGTAAGTAACGCATTTCTTATCCAGTATTATAGGTGTCTTTCATAGATTCACATGCCTGAACCAGAGTAGCAAAGCCATGTGGGGAGCGCTTCAACACCGCTCCACTCCCAGACGCACAGCATATTTGTGGATATCGAATCCAACCAATTTATCATCCTTTAACACCTTTAATATGTTTTCCTTTTTTTCACCATTATATTGCCATTCTTTTTCTTTTTTTCGAAATTTATCCACATGTTAAACAAATTGTATTTAGGAAACTTCACGTATTCACATGTGCCCATCCAGGTCTCCTTGGAAATACGATCCCATCCAAACAATAGTTCAAAGCAGCAAATCTTTATTTCAACCCAATGCATTTCGGGCTATTTATAGCCCTTCGTCGGGGGTAACTGTGTAACTGAAAGTCAATCATAACAGAACATTGCATTGATATATGTATGGTTTCTTCATTACAATTAAACTCCTCTTGATTTAAACACCTTAATTTAAACACATATAACATTTAGCATAAAATAAAACAATTCCCATTTCCTAGATTAAATTATCCGATGCATATCTAATGTTCGTCCCCTTACGTCTAAATATATAGTTTTCATAAAAACAATGAAACTGTCAAGTGCATCTATATCAGTTCAATTTTTGCTTCTATCAATCATTCGAGAAAAACGTCCATTCGGCAGTTGAAGCCGCGTTATTTTCACATTTATTGTCCCGACTCACACTAAACCCAGCTTGCGTGTTCCTAGATTGTTGACTATACCTAAATGCTATGTTTATGTCTCTACTTGCGGGCATGTCTCGCTCACTTGTATTTCCCTTCTATCGGGCGTCTATCAACGGCCATTTCATTCTCGCACGATAACCAAACATTTCAATGTTACGAATTTCAACAAGACTCCGTGCGTACCTACTTGAAACATCGCCTTATTCTTTTTACTCAGCATTAACTTCTGGTTCTTCTTTGTCCAGTGTAACCGTCCTGCTGAACCCACCCGATTTAAACTACGTGGACTCCACCCACCTCACGTGCAAAAACCTCCCAGAGTCTCTGGCGTTCATCTCGTTACTACAGTGCCCATACTGCACCTCTTTCTTCCACCTAACCAATGCTCACAAAAGACGAACATACATCTTGTTTAACATATGCATGCTATATCATAAATTTCTGCTTTTTATAAAAATAAAAAAATTTAAAAAAATCATTATATCCTTTCATGTTATCTCCTTCATCCAAGGCTGCTTAGAACTTGCTGTTATCGTAATATGTGGAAACTTTCATCAAAACAAATGTTTGTCTTTTTAAACTTGTTATTTCCTCGGGTGCACAACCAGTGTGGGGCAATCAATTTTAAACAATGGAAGTGGTGGCCTGCACACTGCAGGCCAACACTTCCATTGAATCAGAGTAGCAAGCAATACAGAAAGCACATTTCGTATAGTACAGTATATGCAAGTTATTATATAAGAACATATCCTGCAACTAGTAATAGCCCATAGATGCAAACAATACCATCAGCAAAGAAATGTGCATATAACAGAAGGACAGAGGGATGAAAGAAGGTTCACCTCAATGAAACAGATGGCGTAGCACTGCTTGTCCCACTGCTGCATCCTTCATCAGCTCTGTGTCCAGGCAATAATGCCTAGAGAAGGTATGAGGCGACCTCCATGTTGCCGCTCTGCAGATGTCAATCACTGGCACCCCTGCAAGGAGTGCCATAGAAGTGGATATAGCCCTCGTGGAGTGGGCTCGCACCTTAGAGCGTAGAGGCAGTCCTGCCTGCTCATGACAGAAGGAGATGGCTGCCGAAATCCAGCGTGAGATGCTCTGTTTTGTAAGTGGGAGACCCTTCCTAGGTCTGCTGTAGGCCACAAAAAGCTGATTTGATTTCCTAAACTCCCTTGTCTTGTCAATGTAAAATTTCAAGCATCGCTTGAGATCCAGAGAATGTAATGCCCTCTCCGCTGCTGTACTGGGATTTGGGAAGAAGGAACGCAAAACCACAGGTTCATTAAGGTGGAAATCCGACGGAACCTTTGGGATGAACTTCGGATTGGTTCTAAGGATCACTCTGTCATTTTTAAATTGCATAAAGGGATCCTGAATTGAAAGTGCATGCAGCTCACTCACTCTCCTTGCGGAGGTGAGCGCAAGGAGTAGCGCTGTTTTCAAAGAGATGTATTTCAAGTCAGCTCTGTGCATCAGCTCGAATGGATGCTTCATGAGTTGATTAAGGACTACATTCAGATGCCATGTAGGTGGCAACATCCTGACTGGAGGGAAAGATCTGTGTAGTCCTTTCAAGAATTGTTTGATTAATCTGCTTGACCAAAGGGAAGGTCCCGCTGCAGTTCTTTTATAACTGGATATCGCAGCCAAGTGTACTTTAATTGAAGAGTGGGCTAGGCTTGCCTTCGCCAGATGTAACAGGTAAGGTAGGATCTTTTCCGGCGAAGAAGAGAAGGGATGTATTCCATGATCTGCACACCAAACACAAAACCTCTTCCAATTCAGGGAGAACGTTTTGGTGGTGCTATCTGCTCGTGCCTTGGCTAGGATGTCTCTACAATCCTGCGGAATGTTTAGATCCCGAAACTCTCGGAACTCAGGAGCCAGGCGGCTAACTTGAGAGACTTCAGATACGGGTGTTGAATTTGCCGGCTGTGCATAGTGAGTAGAGATGGAATCTGCTTCAGACGGACTGGCGGTTCCAGGGATAGACGGAGTAGCTCTGTGAACCAATGCTGTCTTGGCCAAGTTGGGGCTATTAAAATAAGAGTACACGGCTCCACCTTCATGTTCCTGAGGACTCTGGGAAGCATCGGAAATGGCGGAAAAGCGTACGCAAAGATGTTGCGCCATGCGATGGAAAATGCATTCCCTAGAGAACCTGATTGGGGATGCCAACTTGCGAAGTGTGGGCATTTGGCGTTGATCCTCGTAGCGAAGAGATCTATCTGTGGTGTGCCCCATCTCAAGAAGATTTGGTTGAGAATCTTCTGGTCTAACTCCCACTCGTGAGACAATGATTTTTGTCTGCTCAACGAGTCGGCGAGTACATTGTCCGTCCCTGGGACATATGCCGCCTTTAGGGCTACATTGTTCATTATCAACCAGTTCCAGATTTTTTGCGACTCGCGCAAGAGTGTCAGCAAGCGCGTCCCTCTCTGCTTGTTGGGATAGTGCATTGTCGTGGTGTTGTCTGTCCTGACAAGCACTAGGGAGTTTTGATTCTTGGTAGGAACGACTGTAGAGCCAAGAATACCGCTCTCAACTTGAGCAGACTGATGTGGAGCTCTCTCTCTGTAATTGACCACTTTCCGCTTATTTGCAGTTCCTGCAAGAAGGCTCCCCAACCTTTTTTGGAAGCGTCCGTTTTTATACATGAGGAAGTAAGAATGTCAAACCTCGGGACAGGTTCCATGAAGACATCCACCATCTCAGGGCTTTGACGATCTGAGAAGTCACTCTTATGTGGTCGTCGAATGACCCCGTGCACTGGACCCTCTGCCTCGAGAGTGCCTCCTGCAGAGGACGCATCCGTAGGTGACAATGAGGGATCAAAAGGATGCACGATGACATCATCCCTAAAAGGGATTTGAAGAGTCGGAAATTCAACACTCTTTTTGAGGCTACTGTAGATGCTACCTTGTTTTGCCTCTCCTGAGAGGGGAACGCTCTTGCGGAGGTCGTGTTCAAGGTTGCTCCCAAAAATTGCTAGTTTGAGATGGTCGCAGGATTGATTTTTCCTGATTGATCGTGAGACCCAGGCAATTGAAGAGATTCAGACAGGCTTTGGAAGACCTGGACGCGTCTTCGAAGGATGGTGCCTTGATTAGCCAGTCGTCCAGATAGGGAAAGACTTGATGACGGCATTGTCTGAGATATGCCGCCACTGGGGAGAGACATTTGGTGAAGATGCGGGGCGCAGACTTGAGTCCAAAGGGCAGGACACAGAATTGGAATGCCTGCCCGCTACTGCGAATCTCAAGTACTTTTTGTGATTTTTGTGAATTAGTATATGGAAGTAAGCGTCTTGTAAGTCCAATGCACCATAAAATCCCCCTCCTCCAGAAGATGCAGAACTTCCTGGATCGTTACCATGCGAAATGACTGTTTCTTCAGAAACTTGTTGAGAGCCCTGAGATCTAGGATTGGTCTCCCTTTCTTTTCCTTCTTTTGGATTAAAAAGAAACAGGAATAAAATCCTTTCTCTCTTTGGGATGGTGGAACTCTCTCTATCGCTCCTTTCTGCAACATAACAGAGATTTCTTGCAGAAGCAGTCATAGGTTTTTGTGAAGCATTGGGCGAGGAGGGGTTCTTGGAGGGATGCTCATGAATTCCATAGAGTGGCAGAATTGTATTAATTGAAGGACCCACCGGTCCGTAGTTATCTTTTTCCAATTCTTTAGAAAATAGGTAATTTTTCCTCCAATTTTTAATAAGGGATACAAGGTATGGACTGGCCGAATGAAGAGGTCATTGTCTTCGCCTGTTGCTTCTTCTCTGTCTCTGCCTCGAAAGGACGACTTTCCGTACGTGGACTGTTGGCCTTGTTGTTGCTGGCGTTGTTGATAATGCGGCCTACTCTGGTTGGACGAATAAGAGGATCTGTACTGGAAACCTCCTTTGTAGGAATATTGTCCTCTTCCTCTATTTCCCCGAAAGGACTGACTTTTATACTGAAGTGCGCCTAAGGCCCTTGCGGTGTCCGTATCCTTTTTTATGCTTTGTAACGCCTCATCAATTTTGGGGCCAAATAGTAGCTGGCCGTCATATGGAATGTCCAAACTTTTTGTCTGCACCTCAGGACGGAATGAGGTCGCTTTCAACCATCCTTGACGTCTTAAAACCGCTGCACCAGCCAGCTGTCGAAATCCTGTCATAGCAACATCCATAGCACAGTCAATAATCTCTGACGCTGATGTTTCCCCTTCTATGAGTATTTTCTTCACCTCTTCCTTGTATGCTTCAGGTAATTCAGACAGGTATGGGGCTATGTCTGCCCACAGCTGTCTATTATAGCGTCCAAGCAGCGCTAAGGCATTTGCAGCCTTAACAGTAATTGCCGACATTGTTGAAAAATGCTTTCCTATGTTGTCAAGCTTTCTTCCATCCTTATCCGGAGGAGCCGATAGAGGAGAAGAAGGATTTCTAGAATTTTTCTGGGCCGCCTGCGTCACCACAGAATCCGGTTTAGGATGACCTGTCAGGCAGACCGGTGCCAAATTTGGAGCTTTGTATTTTTTGTCGAATCTAGGGATTACAGGCGAAACTGAGGCGGGATTCTACATGACCTGCTCCCCCTGTTTCCAGAGATAATCAATCATAGAAACTGTTCTCGTTGACTTCTTTAATGGCTCCTTAAAATCATACAGGAAACATTCTTGTTCCTGAGACTCCATTGTAATCTGGAAACGTTTAGCGGCCCTTTCCACCACAATATGGAAACCACCTATATCAAATGGCGGCAAATTTGATGAAGCAGGTTCTGGAGAGGCTGGTGAAGCTGTGACATAATCCTCCCAGTCATTATTGACGGATTGGTCATCCTGCAGCTCTCCTTCCACTTGCTGTTCCTCCTACTCTTCTTCCTTTTCTTCGCAATCCGAAGATTGAGGACATGGTATATCCACCCGTTCCTTCTGAATGATTAGGGGCGGGGGTCTTGGTCTCGGCGATGGAGCAGTTGCGGGAGCTTGAGGTGCCGGAGAATCTGGGAACCTCTGCTTCTAGTCTTCTATAAGATATCTTAGATCCGTAACCAGGGATGCTGGCAGGCAGACCATAGGTGTAGGTGGCAGACGGACCACCTGCTCCTCAACTTCCTCCTCATCGGAGCTTTGGCATTTGACATTTAGCTCTGATGGGCTAGTCGCCAATTGGAACATATCCCCATCATCAGAATCTTCATCCTGAAGTAGACGTGCTGGTGGTAATAGCTGCACACAGCTAGGGGAAGTTAGCTCTGGGGTCAGCGTCTTCCTGGTAATCTTCAGACACACCGAAGCTGACTGAAAGTCAGAATCAATCACCGTCGACGATGAGATCGTCGACGGAGTAGCGACTACAGTCTTCGTCATCGACGATGTTGCCGTCGACGGTATAGATGTTTCTGTCGTCGACGGTGTCTTCGTCGACGGTGTCGAAGTCGTCGGTGATGATCTCATTGTCGACGTTGTCGTCGACGGGATCTTGGTCGTCGACGAAGATCTTTTGATTATAATCGTCGATGATACAGCCTTACCCGCCATCGACGATGGGGTTGTCATCGTCGATGATGATAAGTCGTCAAGACTGTCGTCAAGACGTAGATACATAAGCAGGAGATACTGCTTTCTTCATCACGATGATGTCGTCGACGATGCCCTCGTCGTCGACGGTGCAGGCTTCTTAAAGGTGTGAACCTCCTTTTCTGAAGCTGTTTTTGCCTTGACCTCTGAAGACTTTTTAGCTGCCTTCTTTTGAGGAGTATCCAAGGGGCCAGGGGAAGCTACCCTAGGTCTTTTGAGAGATGATTTTGAGGAGATTGAAGAACCCTCACTTCCCTCAGAGGAATCTAGATTGTCTCTATCCTTAAGCCTTTGGAGCCAGATCAAAAGGTGTCCCTCTCGGTCTTTTAGAGTCTTAGTAGAAAAGGTTTGACATACTTTGCATTCCTTAGCCAAATGATCTGGGTATAGACAGTACAGGCAGTCCTTATGTTGTTCATCAATGTGTAACCTCTTTTTTCCACAAGAGCTACAAGCTCTGAAGAGACCCTTCTTTGGAGCATCAGCCATAGTAAATAGCTTTCCTTAAAGAGAAAACAGGAAACAACATCCTAAAAACTGTTGAAAAAGCTATAAAGCAACAAACCTGAGCAGAGCTCAGGGGAGACTCCCTTAGCACAACGTGCGGTAGAAAATCTGAGGGACTGAGGCTCCTGCCAGGAAGGTTCTAGAGGGCGGTGACAGCTGATTGGCTCTTTTCTAGAGTTTTGTCTTTTTTACAAAAGGACCAAGATATCTTACAAAAGTGAGGCCTTATGGCCTACTATTCTCTATATGTCTATGGGACATTACTTATTTATGTACCGGGGACTCCCATCTCGAAGACGGGGAATGATTCAGGCATGTGAATCTTTGAAAGACACCTATAATACTGGATAATCTAGGGATCCCTATTGCTGCAGGATTATCTCGCTTTTTTTTAAGGGAGGTGATATTGGTTGTCTGCCAGAGTTTTTTTAGTGGTATTGTTATTACTTGTCTAGTCTATTGTGAGTTTTGGTTCTGAGATTGCGTGAGGGTGCTACCTCCCCATACAGTTATCCCTCCATGCCAGGGCTGTGGCCCTGGTCCCGGATGTTCTAAGTTCCGTGCCTGCGGTTGTTGCTGCCACATGTTTGCCTAACTACCTGATCCCTGCTGCAGGGCTGTGGCTGATGGTGGACCTCCCTGAGGGTGAGTATAGGCCCTATACTATAGGGGGCATTCTTATTCCCCTAGGCTTGGTTTTGTGGCTAGACATTTGTGGGGTTTTGTGGTGGCTGGCCCTGGCTTAACAATCTCTGCTCATGGTATGCCTTTAACTGGCATCTATCTGCCAGGTAGCCCAGCCTGTGGCAACAGTAGCACTCCCTTAGAGTCTGGTTGTTGCCAACCTCCCTGGCCTCTACCTACATAGCTGGGTGTGAACAGTGGTCTTCCCCTGGAGTCTGGTGCCATTTTCACAGTCGCGGCCAATGTGGCCTCCTTTAGGGCAGTCTTTTTCAATTTGTGTTAGACCAACTTAGTGGTGTCTCTATGGACTTGATCCTGTTTTCCTCTATCTTTTTCTTGCTTCTTTTAGTGGCAATGGAATATGTGGGCTTATGTCTTCTGTTAGTGATTGGTATCAAACCAAACCAGACTGTCCAGCCAGCTCTGCATCTCAGGGGGTAGCCCTTTTTTGTGAATACTGTAGAAGAATGTGGCTGTGGTCATGTCTCAACCCATGGTTGTTCTGTCTCTTGTCCCCATTGTTCCCTAATTCTATCCAAGAAATTGGTTATGCTCGCCCCTGGCATCATAGTCTCAGCCATTAACCCTCCTACATTTGGGCAGCCAGGGGGCATATCTCTCAGGGCTGTCCATATCCGGTGACTGAATGAACTAAATGCACCTGTCATGCTCGGTATCAGTTAGCTTGCTTGTCGGAATGCGAGCACTGCATTGGTCTATTTCCCAATATGGCTCCTTAACAGGCTCTTAATGTCACCTATCGCTAGGTCGATTCCTGCGGTGTTCTTCTTTAAGCATGAGATCAATTTCCCTTCTCCATCCAGCAATGACAGTATATTTGTCCTTCATCCCTCTTTATCCATTTGAGCCCATGGCACATATATGTGTCCCTATGTAGTAACGGTTACATTCTTACTTCAGGTATCTCTACGGGTTCCTCCCTGACATGATTTTCCCATCTTTTTAGAGATTCCTGCATGCAGGGGAAGTTCCACTTGGGGTCTCCTACTCCATGTTGGATGCAACCCTCCACTATGGCCATGTACAGTGCTCAAATAATCCTTCCTTCGGCCAAGGACTTTCATATTGGTCCGTTACCTCAGTCCAGCAGGCTAAACGGTGGGCAACGGGTGCACAAAGATCTCAATTTCCTCTCTTGCTACCATCTCCCACAGGGTTAACTTTCCTCTGTTGTGCTCTCGTGTGGAGCAGCACGCATCATCGTCACTTCTCCCCTCGTGTGCAAGCAAAGGGCCATCTTATTTTTCCTGTGTCTTGGTTGAGTCAGTACCAGGCTGCCTTCGCTTTTTATTTACTGGTTGTGAGAAGTTGGCCTGATATATGATGTTCACTAGTTCTAGTGATCACCTTGTATCAGTCCAAATAACACTTATGGTGATTGGTTGTAAGTCAACCTTATAGACCAGCTATCCTAATGGTAGCATGGACAGAGCAGTCTTAGGCTAAACTCTTTTGGCATGTGAAGCCAGCTGTTTTACCACATATAACCCCTTGAATACCAGATGAAAGGACACCACACAGGTTGTTATGAAAATAAACAATATATTTATTACTAACAAACACCTCTGAACTCTTTATGAGCTCAGAGGGCTAAGCACATAACAATACTCTTCAGAAAAATACAATAAGTCGCACAAATGACAATGGTGCCCTAGGGGCACGGCAAACCATGTACTAAGTAAATGGAATAAGTAGAACGATAGAAGAAATGAGGATCCCCAGAGGCTGTAGAATCGCTGGGGCTACACTACCGTAACCTTAGGTAAGGAGCAGGAGGCCCACGGGACGCGTGTGTAGTGCTAGAGCACACACGGGGTTTCAATGCAAAGTCAATGGGCACAAACAATTTACAAAATAGGTGAGTAAGGACAGTTCCGACTGGTTGAGACTAAAACTACAGGATACCTGGAGACTAGGAGAGTCAATCTACCTATGAGCACTGAAATGCTCTTGTTACCTCACCCACAGGATGCGGGTGCATAGGTGTGAAAGATGCTGCAGGCGATCAGGAGGAAGATATCCGGAGGGATCCAAGGGCGGATCGAGGAAGATGGAGACCTGAAAGCAGAGGGGACAATGTTCAAAGTCATTAGCCAGTGACCGGAGTGGAACCAGGAAGGAACCAGATGATGTCGTCGCGATCAGGTGAAGAGGTGACGCTTGACTCTGCAGCCATGTGAACCAGGAGGTGTCTTCGATGACCAGGATGGAGGAACGAGCTGTCCCACGCAAGCTCTCGCTGTCGGCGGTGTCTGTTCCAGGATCGGAGTCAATAGGCCTTGGCAAATGCAACCCCCGCGGCAAGTGAAGATGGCATCTGGTGCGGACCAGGAGGGTCCGGGGTACTTATCCTTTGCAGGGAAGCAAGGGCCAGTCTGGAGCAACCAGACCAGCAGGGTTGTTTCAGGATTTTGACGTCTAGGAGGCCACTAGCCAGCCGGCAAGTGACCAGACAATGCGTCGAGTAGCAATCAAGCAGAAGGGCCCCACACAGATCTCGTGGAGGCTGGAGGGCTGGTCTTTGGTGCAGGAGCTGCTCGGGGCTGGGGCTTCTCAATCCCCAAAGCACTTTCTCGAGGGTGCCTCAGAGGTTGTGCTGGAAGCGAAGTGCAGTTCTTCAAAGATGGCCGGTCCCACGTGTCTCGTCGCACCCACGGGTCTCAGCTGTGCTGCAGGGTAGAGGTCGGAGAGGTCTGGGAGTCATAGGTCTGGTCGAGCTCTAAGGTCTGGTTCCGGCAGGAAGGACGGCAAAGTTAACTGCTAGGACACTTGATGGTGCCTGCTTGTGCAGGGTGGTCACTCCTTGGCCACAAGGGAGATTTCTTCAGTCTTCTGTGGAGGAGAACGTCGAAGTCCAGAGTTTCTTCTTGCAAAGTTTCAATTCAGGATAATCTAATTTGGAATGGGACCAGCTCCTACCTTTATTCTGCTAAAGGGGGCTGTACTAGCGATTAGGTCCCTCCCATGGGTGGGACCAGGAAGGGGGGTGGTTACACCCCCTATCCTATCCTTTGTCCGGTTTCACGCCAGAGCTGGGGCTGGAGTGCCCCAGCAACTGGTTTGAACTGGGGTATGCACAGGGACACCTTGTGTGCCCCAGGCATGTCTCATTCCTTTCAGCCCTGCCTATCTGGATACACAAAGTCCTGTCTGGGGTGGTGCTGGAACCTCCCCAGGCAGGAAACCCTTTGTCCAGGCCTCCTTTGCTGGAAGGACTCCCAGCAGCAGGAGGTCAGACTTGTGATGCTGAGGCTCGGGTTAACTTTAACCGGGGTTCTAGTTCAGTACATGTCGTGTCCCTCTAAAAGGGTGGAATGCTACCCCCGTCGCCAGAACTGGCGAGGGGGTAGTATTCCAAATCGTATGACACCTTACTCATGTTTTGATAATGCCAAACCAAAGTTAGCAATAACCGCGAGGGTTATAATGCACTTAAGAGTATATGGTATGGCACTATCATGGAAACAGCTAAAGGACATGGTTCCGAAAGCTGCAGAAAGGCTCAGCTCATGCTAGAGCACCATCTCACATATTTCCAAGCAATCTGCCTTCAGGATTGATAAGGCCTGCTATTGGAGTGACTAATAGCAATATATGTGTCCATTTTGGGTTAGATGTAGGTATACTATATCTACAGCAAAGGGTGTTTGCACCACCTTGCCCCAGCTGTGTTATCAACCAGTTGTGTCAAATAGTAAGGCCAGGCCAGGGGTGGCACAGTACGTGCTGCAGCCCCTGGTAGGCCTTGGATGCACCTATGCCCTGGGTACCTAGGGTACACTGTACAGGGGCTCACAAGGTGATCAATGTTCCTATTGGTATGTACCTAGAGTACATGGAGTCCATTTTAACAGAGAGAGCAGAGGGCCTGGGGTCCTGAATAGCAGGGTCCCAGGTCAACTAAGTCGAAAACCAGCTAAACACTAGGCAAAAAGTTGGGGGTAACCATAGTCAGATGTCCACCTTCCTACACTGGTCCGCCCTCTCCTTTGTTGACTGATTGGTGAGGCTCAGATTCTTGTTAAAAGCCTCATTTTATTCCTTCTCTGATTGTTCCCCGATCGGTTCCCTGTACCTACCCCCATTTCCCTCATATGAGGAGTGCGCTATCCTGTGTTCTCGCTGTGCTTCCTGGGTGTGTGCTCTTTCTCTCCCTAGTCTCAGCTCACACCTTTCTTCCTTGTCCCATCTACTTTTTCTCCTTCGCACTGAGCAATGCGCTGTTTTTTTGGGCCGGGTTTTGCCCTCAAACTCGCTCTCTATGGTTTCCTCGGCTAGCTTCTTCTCCCCAACTTGCTATGTCACTATCTAGAACTGCCACAAATCTCCCCGCCACTCGTGTATGTTCACTCAAACCAGTGGAAATGCGTGTTCTCCATGCTGCTAACGTTCTATATGTTGGCTGTGGTAGACGGGAGGGTCCAGCTTTTTTGGACTTTTTCAAGGGACCTTGGTTGCGCTGGAATCGTCTGGGCTCGCTGGCCTTTGGTTGCTCATGCTTGGGCCTAGCTATCTGTCTTTTTGTTGGGGGCCTAACAGTTCCTATTATTGTTGAATTGGAATATACTAATGCAGGAAGAGCAGGCGTAAGGACAACAAAAGTAAAAAATCCCTCTTGACCTGTATTCCTTCTGTGATGGCTCTAAGTGCTCAGTGAACAAACAGAATACAATTTCTAGGCATGTACCTCTTTTTATATGTGTATTTTATTTTTTTATTTATTTAAACCATAGTGGATATATCCTACCATGCTTTCCTATTTACAGCTTCAAAATATTATTTACAATTATTACCATAATCATTTCAATGTTGTTACTTATCAATGACACATTTGTCCAAAATGTACTTCATACATTAACCTACATTTCACATAAAAGACACTACACAGTATACATATCCATTGTATTTGCAAATATAACTTTTCTTTACCCCATATCACACTCTCTCATTCATACACAAAACAGGCACATCCTCTCATTTACACCACTCATTCCAATCCCAGTCAAATATAACATACAAAACAGGTTACAACAGGGAAAGATATCTAATTTCTGCTGCCATTGTGTTGTGGACTAGGATCTCTCAACCAGGGCAGTCAACACAGGTTTCAGTGGGTAAAATGTTGTGACAATCCACCATCTTCAGGACCACACAATAAGCATATATACTGGGGTGGGCCAATTGAGGGCTGGGGGGTGGGGAGTTGGGGGTGGAGGTGATCCGTGTCTCTCCTTACGGCTGCATGCCGCTCATCAAATGTGTATCACAGAATGTTTATTCTAAAAAAAAAATTCTGATCTTCTGGATGGGGTGTATCTGACACTAAGAGAATATCCTATGATATGGACTGTTGTATCATGGATCTATGGGTTGTTTTTTCAAAGTTGGAGCCTCTATGTGGTTCTACTTCTTCCAGAGAGCTTAGATACCACTGGTTGTGATGCTTCTGAGGGGGATGCCAAACACCATTCCAGGCTACCACCATGTTTTGGAGCCCGAGATCAGCTGAGCACCTCAATTTGTGCATGTGGTGGGGGAGATGCTGATGCTTTGCTTCTATTGGTAGTGCAGGGTTATCGCTCTAGGCAACTTCAGAGATGGCCCATAACTCTAGCAATGCCTCTCTCCTGTCTCTCTTTTGACCTGTATATTTAGTTTTTATGTGTGTGTTTAGTATGATCAATTGCAATAGTGTCAAATGATTCTTCCTTGGGCCAGGAAAATGTGTGTGCCTTTGTGTATGCGTGCCATACTTGGCAAAACTTATTAGGTTTCTTTGCATGTGTGGGGAACCTGGCTCCATGTATTTCAATGGGGAATCCATGATAATTTTGGTAGTTTTGTGGACAAAATATGATTTCACTCTTTTTGGGGAGTGATTGCTTTGATCAAATCGTGGGGAAAAGATTGCATGGTGCACTCCTACAATTTTACGTACTATGAGCTCAGCACAAGCTACAGATGCATCCAACAATACAAATTGAACATTTCAATAAACACAAATGAAAATGAATATGAAGTGTTGTGACATAGGTAAAACAATGCATTAAAAACAGTTTCTACGCAATATCAACTTTTCACAAAATACAGTTTGCAATAAATAACAGCACCCTCATATGAAGTATTAAAACATAGGTGAAATATTGAGACAGTATCTGCATGATATCTGTTATTGTACTAAATACAGTATACAATTAATAGCAGCACCATACCATCATATGTACTTTACACCACAACAACAAGATGACAGAAAAAAATGATTGCTTCGTCAAAAATCTTTTTGCCTTTCCTAGCCCATGCTATCCTGTGACCAGGGCAAGCTCTGTGTGGTACACAGACCTAAGTAAGCCTGATAGTCTGCCAATATTGGTACCAGGACAAAGGTAATAGTAATAGTTACAGAAAAAAGGAATAACTCGGGAATCACAGGCCCCTCTTGGTCACACTTAAGCTACACCTAGTTTCCCAGGTCCAAATATTGTTCCCTAAATGTCAGAATCACACCCTGTATCACTCCCAGGGGCCAAGAGTACCATCTGTGTCATGCCCAGGAGTCCAAGCAACCAACACCTTTCACTTCTTTCATATCCAACGGTGTTAAGAAACCAGTGGCACTGAGAAAACCTTTTAGACTAAAAAATATGGGATTGAGATTCCAGTTCCGCCCAATCAGGATAGCTCTATCACAAAAATAGCGCCCTGGGAACCATAAAGGGTTATACAATAAATATTCATCTTTTCTAGAATGCTGACTATTGAAAAAAGGTGAAATCCACTGGATTGCCTCTGAGGTCACCTTACGACTACCAAGCTAGAACATATAAATTAGGTAATATGCCAGATTCCGTCAGTGGCAGGGCCATCAGGTTATGTTTTTACGCTTTTCACTAGTTTTCCATAAGCCAAATGCTTTAGATAAGGTTCTGATGTAGTCTCTTACTCTCTGTGATGGCTGCTTCATGACGGACCTCCACCCCTCAGATGCAGCAGAACTTTCAACCAATTACAGTGTCTGCTCACCTTCCCTGATGCTTAAATGTGAATCCATCCATCAGGGGGTGGGGGCTGTCTCCTTTCTATGGCTGCAGTCGGGTTCGAGGTACCATTCAGCTCTGATGGTGGATCGGCAAAATTATGCTTGAACATGAAATACCTCGAAAGAAACAATAGACAAGAGGTATTTGGCAAAACAGGAACAGTTGTTTAATTAAACAGAGCAGCCAGGAGAACAGTTACAAGTGCAGGGTCTGAGGACTGTTCCAAGGACAATCAGTCTGCGGCCTCCTTTTATACAGTTCATCATAGGTAATAAAGAATTTCAGGTGATCTGTGTATGGTAATGAATGTAAGTTGCTGCCTTTGGAGTAAAAAAATGATTATCTAATGTAGAATACTGGTGGGCCTCGACCTTGCATGGACACAATGTGGCCAGTGGGCAACGTGTTCAGATGTACGGCATGGGGAGAGCCTGATCACTACATGTGCTGTGTCCTGATTGGCTATATGTTCCTTACTCATGTGGCATCTGACTTTGTGGTAAGCTTTGGGAGCGTGCATACCGCTCCGGCTAGGTGTGCTTTATTGGGGCCAATATCCTTGGACCATTGTAGTATTGATGCGCATATCTGTGAGATTGATCTAGGGTTTCCTGTTTGTGCGTTTGTCTGCCAGCTGAGTGCCAATCCACCTGTGACCTATCAATAAGTGACCTTGGGCCAAGGTCTCAGAGCCTGCCTGACTAAGTATTTGCAAGTGGGGTTGATGTGGGGTGCAGAACGAGTGAATTTATTAATAAAGAAGCAATTTAGTTCTCATAAATTATTGTATCGTTTTTCATTTTAGCATTGACATTTTCTATAGTAACAGTCTTCCTAGACATAACATCCTACACACATGGGAAAAAAGGGGGTTGACAAAAAGTTGATAAATCCTGTCAAAAAAGTGACAGAAGGAAGCTCTCTTCATGGATTAGCGCTTGACTGGTGCGGAAAGAAAAGAACTGACGTCAGTGCCCCGAGGTGGCGCCTATATAGGTGATGTGTACGGAACCTCCAGTGTGGATGATGCTGGCAACGTCACATGGAGCTGGCTGATGCCACATGCTAGCACGCATTTTGTATTGTTTGAAGAAAAATCTTTCGAATCTAGTCTGACTTAGGTGTTTAGTAAGTGAAGGAATAATTAACTACATGTAATCCAAATTGACTTCAAGGGTAATATTAAGCCATTGGAAGTTCTGCTCAAACAAAAGATCTCACAGCAATTTTTTTTATACAATACAAATGAAATGTCCACTTTTCACTAGAAGATTCCTGGAAGATAACTTCTTCCTGTTTGATAGGACACTATATCAGCAGAAGAGAGGGATTACGATGGGCACCTGTTTAGCCTCCAGTTATGCGTGTCTACACGTAGGCTGGTGGGTGGAGGTGGTGCTCCGCAGGAAATTTGCATGGGAATGGGACAGTAATAATATTGTGTGGACCAGATTTATTGATGAATTATTTGTTATCTGGAAGGGTACAGTAGAATCTGCAGAACTCTTTGCAAGTCATCTAAATTGTAACAACTTAAATCTAAGGTTCTCTCATCTGATTAGTACACAGCAAGTACCGTTCCTAGATTTTGAGGTATTTGTAGAGGCAGGAAAGTTGGAAACTAGGCTATTGAAAAAATCAACAGCGGTTAACACCACGCTGCACGCCTCCAGTTTCCACCCTACCCATGCCAAGAACAGTATCCCCTATGGTGAGATGCTTCGAGCCAACAGGAACTGTATTATACCAAAGCAGTTAGCTAAGTGCCAAAGGGAAATGAGTGAAAGTTTCCGTGAGAGAGGTTACAATGAGGTCACGATTAAGACAGCGAGAGATACAGCAAATAAAAAAAAGTGTGCGGAACTCTTAGTCTCTAAGAGAAGGACCAAAAACGAGGGAGTGGAACCCCAGATGCGCTTCTTAATTACCTATACCCGTCAGAATAGGGAATTTAGAGAGCTGCTGAACAAAAATGGCATATCTTGAAATCTGACCCAGTTATAGGGCAACATCTTCCAACGTATCGCCCCCTGATGATCCGCAGAGCGCCTTCATTAAGAGATGCTGTGGTTAAATCAAGTCCAGAGAGTGACAGGGATCAAGGTGGGCTAAGACCACCACCTGGGTTCAAAAGATGCAGTAAGTGTAGAGCCTGCAGCATTGGAAAAAACACAACCCATTATTCCAGTAGTGGCACGTCTGTTTTGACATTTCAAATTGTCACCCTTGCAACATGATTATTAAGTAGTAAAGATTATAAGACAGATAATACTATTAGTCAACAGAGCCACAGAAATACTTGAGATCTACCTTATTGTATCAAAAAATGTTCAACTGCCAATGAAGATTTTACCAAATGACACACTAATGGAATCGATTCACCAGACAGTGACCTGATTAAAGCTTGACGAGCAGATCTCACCCAGCTCTTCAAGAAATGTGGTCTAAAAACTGTACTTCGAAGCTTAATCAACTTGGGACACACACGCACTATATGGACTAGTGTTTCCTGTGAGCAACCACAAAGTCTACAGTTAGATTACGTGCCCTCCTTTGTTGGGTTTAATCCCATACGTAACCTTAATAATTCATTTTTAAACTTTGCTGAGCAAAAAACATTAAAATACGGCTGAATACATACACGAGTTAATCACATACCATACATCATTTTCTCTACTAATTCAATTTTATCAAATTTAAGCGATTCAGTTTCTATAAGCCTTTTTAAATTAACTTATAATTGGGCATTTTCAGATCTTGCAGTGCAATTTGCAGGCTGATATCCCTTAGGGAAGTTAAAATATAAGATCTCCATTTAGCCGCACAGACAGACTTGTATATTTCTTGCCAACAAATGTTCCCTAAGGATGCTGGGGCTGATGTTGACAATGCGACCATACATTTTAAAAAAAGCTCCTTTTGATACCAGGCTCTGTCTCTGGAGACCAAACTCCAGTCTTATTCCTGCTTGACTCACTGATTTGGCAATCCCAAAAGTTGCTTTGAAGACCTTGACAACCAATAGGTCAAGCACCTTCACATCTTTCCCTCTAATAATGGGAGAACCATATATGAGGGTTGATTGTAATTTGGCTTTAATTAATTTAAGAATAAAATCATATGATTGGCAGTTCAATTATTTTTTTTAGACATTCAAAACATGGATCAAGGTCACAGCCTTGGCCCTTAGATCCTTAAAATGAAAATTACAAGATACACAGTTGTTAAACACCACCCCTAGGTATCTATACGTCTTAACAATGTCAATTGTACCTGCTCTGGCCTTCCAGGAATTACACTTCTGATTAGCTATACCAATTTTCATCACTTTGTTTTTTTTTACATTCAATTCAAGACCATTCTGTTGAGTGCAGTCATCAAAGGCTGTAAATAGTCTTTGTAGGCCGATAGGAGTATAACCCACGAGGATGGTGTCATCGGCATACTGGAGGTAACTAATTCCCCCCCCCCCCCCCCCCCCCATTCTAGGAACATGACTATTAACAACATCCAAATACTGGGAAAGATCTGATAAGAATAAATTAAATAGACAGGGGGCAAGGACACAACCCTGCTTTAGGCCATTATATGTTCTTATCTTCCTTGATAAGGAATTGCCATCACCCAACTTAACTTGAACTCAAGTATCAGTATACAAAAGAATGATAGCCTTCAACAGTTTCCTTGAAATGCCCCGATCTACCAATTCTTTCCATAACAGGTTTTGTGGCACAGAGTCGAAGGCTGCCTTAAGATCAAGAAAAGCAATATATGAATTTTGTTTATTTAAGACAGCCCTCTCCGCAAGTAAGGGTAAAGCCAACTGATTTGTAATAGTGGATTGTCCTTTCTGGACACCAGTCTGATTAAATGGAAATATTCCCTCCTGGATAGCCCAATCTTCCAATTCTATCAAGAGAGTAGAAGTGAACACCTTTGCATCGACATCAGTGAGCGAGATTATTCGATAGTTAGCAGGATTAGCCACCGGATCGCTCTTAGAAATGGGTTGCAGTATGCTGCCTTGTCAAGATTCTGGGACCATTTTCAGGGTCAACTCTTCCCTGAATAGACAATGCAAAATCCCAGCCTACAAGTCACCATTAGCACGAAAGAGGGCATTAGGTAACCCATTGGGCCTGGGGGCACCATTTGCTCAAAGCCCACTTAGCATGGTCAATACGTGATCACAACCTGGGTTTTCCAGGTCAAAATTTGGATCACAACTATAGTCGATAAGATGGTCTATGGAATTCAAAACCAGGCACTCACCATTCCCCACATTGGTTGATAATATATTGTTCCCCATACATCCATCTAACATGTCCGGAGAACCATACAAATTAGCTATAACCAACTAGATTCTGATATATTTACAGAAAAAGGCCTACAGCCTCCCCTTTCGAGCTTCGTAATAAATGCCCAAACTTTTTTTGCATTTTTTTTCTTTGAGGCGGATAGTAGACTGTTCCATAACCCAGTTTGGTGTTTTGGTTTAGCTTTCCAGACTTCTTGTACATAAGTCTTCTTATGTTCTTTCAAATTTTTTTATACACAGAATAGGTCTGGCAAAATCTATGTGCATATGCCACCCAAACAAATGTTTTGGTTTTCACTGCCGGTTTACTATATTAATTAAATCCAGACAAAGGTAAATGTTTATTTGTATATGATTAAATAAAATCTTTACAAAATTGAAAGGTGTCCATAGTTATTGTTGCTTAAACGTAACAAAATAAATAGGATGCATAAAATTACAGTGTTATTAACAGTTATATATATGGTTACCATCATAGGATTTAAAAAAGTTCATCTAGCATGGTTAAGTCTCTTTCTTATTAGGTCAAAGAACTTCACAACTTGACAGTTCAATTTAGTGTCGCTAGTAGAAAAGCACAATATGGCTGCCTGTCTGCAGGTCTGGACGGCATGAAGGTTAAAAAAAGGACGTAAGAGATTGAACCTCAGGTCCTTTATGCTAGGGCAGATACAAATCACATGAATTATATCTTCCTTGCCGGTTTTGCACATGCGACACTGTTGTGAAGGGTTATTTCTCTCCCAAGGTGGAAGATGTGGAAGTATGGGAATTACACCAAGTCGTAATTTTAGGAATTTTTCTTTAACATTTATTTTCATGCCGATACTGAAGTACGCTTGTGGCCGCAGTTTTTCATAGGCTCCCACTGTTAGCCATCCATGTGCTCTGTTTGCTAGGTCTTTCTTGTCTTCTATCGCTGAGATGATGCTAGCTGATTTTTTAGCTACTTTTTTTAAGGACAAGAGATCGATTGATGTTTCCCAGGTTTCAGTCAGGCCTAGAACTTTGAGCGATTCATATAAGTAGGCTCTCGGCGCGAAGTTGCGGTGCCGAAGTAGTTCTTCCCATAGGTTTGCACATAAAGATCCAGCATCTGCATTGCGAATTTTATGCCAATTTGTTGCATATACGCTCAGCCTCTCTAGAGTTTGTTTCAAGATACCGAATTCTAATCGAATCTGAGCCGGGGAAATGTACTTGGGAAGATTGAAAATAGCCCTGTATGAATTGGCAATGAGTGTGTCCAGTAACGCCGCATCCTTACCGTGGTGTGATTCACTCCCGTAAGTGAGAGTCGGTTTTAATTTGGCACTCAATAGGTCGAGAAGAGGCTTAAGTGTCAGATCGGGTAGTTTGCCCTTCAATGATTTTAGAGCTATATAAGTCATTGTAGCCTTCCCTCGCAAAGATTTAAACTGCACCCTCGAGGTGTTATTTGAGTCCAAGAATACTCCCAGGTACTTATATGTGGTGACCTGGTCAAGCTTTTCGCCATTCAAGTACCAGCAAGGGTTCTTTTTTTTCTTATAATTCACAGTCATCACCTTTGATTTATTGAGGTTTATTTGTAGTGCATTTTTTTCTGAAAAGGCATTGGTTATGTTCAAAAGATGTTGGAGGCCCATTGGAGTCCGACTTATCAACAACAGGTCATCCGCATATAACAGGTTTGAGAGGATGATTTTCCCTAGTTTCGGTGCATGGTTGGAGCATTTGTCTAGTTACCCAGGTAAATCGGCTAAAAAAAGATTGAATAGGATCAGTGCAAGTAGACATCCCTGTTTCAGTCCTTTTGTTGTCGTTATGGGTTTTGAAAGGTGTGTTCCAGCCCCAAGTTTGATTTTAATCCAGGTGTTTGAGTGGAGCAGTATTAGGACGTCTAATAGGTGTTTAGGTATTCCCACTTTGTCCAGTTTCATCCAAAGTTTGTTTCAGTCCACGTGGTCGAATGCAGCGGTATAATCAATAAATGAAAAGAATAAAGATGACTTCGTTTCTTTTGCTGCTTCCATCAGCAGTGATAGCGCCATTAGATTAGTTGTGGTCCCTTGGCCTTTACAGAAACCCGTTTGGTGATTGGCATGATGAAATTTCTCAGTTGCCCATGATGTTAACTCCTCCAGGATAAGGCCAGCAAAGTATTTTGCCTCCACGTCTATGAGAGCAATAAGGCGGTAGTTGTTTGGAAGCCTCTTGCTACCTTGTTTATGTATCGGGCTGATGATTGAACCGTGCCAGGACTCAGGAAGGGTCTGTGTGAGGGGGGGACGCTTTGCTGTGGTTGCTCTGAGAGGGCGCTGGGCTGCGAGGCTTTGTTTGTTCTTCACAGGTAATCAAAGGAAGAGTGTCCATAAAGGCAAGGTATATAAAAAGGTGGTTGTCGCACGTGAAGTCTGAGGCCAGTTGTAAGTGGTCCGGTAGTAAGACCAATTTCATGAAAAAATATGCTGTTTTTTCAGGAAACCCTCACTCACCCTAGTGGTGACATGCTCCATCATCGGGTCCACCGGGAGAGATCGAGTACCTCCCCGGTGTGCTGCGACGCCAGGAGACTGCGGAGCAGGTTTTTGTGTGAAGATGAAGTGTGAAAAAATAATGAGGTTAAAAATGTCAATGGTTGTGCCAAAAAAACTTTATTCACTGGTCAACCTGACATATTAAAAACAGGTTATGTGAAGGGAAACTAGCCAATTACTTTATACTGGTGTTTACCCTGTAAGTTAAAAATAGCACTATGTGTAAAATGGTGCAAAAAAGAAGGAAAAACAAACTCATAAGTTGTGGGGTTTTGCCTCTTTTGCGAGGAACCTAGGAGTTTGTAAAGAAATAGATCCACGCCCCATAGAACTCAGGAGGGGGGTGGGAGCGACAATGGCACACCGCCCGCAACGCTCAGCACCCGCTCGGCACCTAGCTGCACCCTCGCTGGATCTCGTGGATGAGGGTGCAGCTAGGTGCCGAGCGGGTGCTGAGCGTTGCGGGCAGTGTGCCATTGTCGCTCCCACCCCCCTCCTGAGTGAACTTATGAGTTTGTTTTTCCTTCTTTTTTGCACCATTTTACACATAGTGCTATTTTTAACTTTCACAACCATTGGCAGGGCGGGCCTTAGCGCGCCCCTCCTGTGATTGGCACACTCGCTTACCGGTCCTGATGAAAGCCCAGTAAAGTAACACATAGAACGGGCAGAAACATGTTGACCTTCTTTACAGGGTAAACACCAGTATAAAGTAATTGGCTAGTTTCCCTTCACATAACCTGTTTTTAATATGTCAGGTTGCCTACTTCTCGCGGAACCCGCTGCGCGGGTCCCGCTTCGCTGGGTTACCAGCTCACCTACCCGGACTCCTGTGTGATTGCTCCTGGGGCTTGTCGAGGGTAAGGCAGGGCTGCGAGCGGAGTGCTAGTGCCGGCCAGGGACTACCTGTCCCAGAAGCGCCGCCGGCCGGATCAACTGCACCTGGGCTGCTCTCCCCGCCTGCCCCTCCCCTTCTGTTTTAAAAACGGAGCGCTTTAATCAACGTTGGGACGCTTTGCTGTGGTTGCTCTGAGAGGACGCTGGGCTGCGAGGCTTTGTTTGTTCTTCGCTTACCCTCCTGTGATTGGCACACTCGCTTACCGGTCCTGATGAAAGCCCAGTAAAGTAACACATAGAACGGGCAGAAACATGTTGACCTTCTTTACAGGGTAAACACCAGTATAAAGTAATTGGCTAGTTTCCCTTCACATAACCTGTTTTTAATATGTCAGGTTGCCTACTTCTCGCGGAACCCGCTGCGCGGGTCCCGCTTCGCTGGGTTACCAGCTCACCTACCCGGACTCCTGTGTGATTGCTCCTGGGGCTTGTCGAGGGTAAGGCAGGGCTGCGAGCGGAGTGCTAGTGCCGGCCAGGGACTACCTGTCCCAGAAGCGCCGCCGGCCGGATCAACTGCACCTGGGCTGCTCTCCCCGCCTGCCCCTCCCCTTCTGTTTTAAAAACGGAGCGCTTTAATCAACGTTGGGACGCTTTGCTGTGGTTGCTCTGAGAGGACGCTGGGCTGCGAGGCTTTGTTTGTTCTTCGCTTACTTCTCGCGGAACCCGCTGCGCTGGTCCCGCTTCGCTGGGTTGCCAGCTCACCTACCTGGACTCCTGTGTGATTGCTCCTGGGGCTTGTCGAGGGTAAGGCAGGGCTGCGAGCGGAGTGCTAGCGCCGGCCAGGGACTACCTGTCCCAGAAGCGCCGCCGGCCGGATCAACTGCACCTGGGCTGCTCTCCCCGCCTGCCCCTCCCCTTTACCCATAGTCCTACAAATTGCTGTGAGTAGCCCCGCTGCGCGGGAGCGAGCGGTAGCGACCGGGAGAAGCCCGGGACAAGGGCGGGACAGTCTGCGACAGTCTGTGACCGGCAGAGACTGGACTGGGCCAGGAACGCTGCCTAAAATACTTGTGAGTTAACACCGCTACTAGCGGAAATTCTGTGACAATCATCAATTACTGAAGGACATAAGGGGAGGTTTCATACACTTATGATAGCAGCGGCTCCTGAAATATAGGCTTGTTGCATATTTTGGGCTGTCACTGTCTGTGTCTATAGTTGTTACTGGTATGTCTAAACAAAAACAAGGCATAGCCCCTGCAAACACAATGGATAATTATTTATTTCAAGTGGTCACCAAGATAAATAACGATAGAAGGTCCTCCGTGGGACTGAGTCCAACTTCTAGCACCAATCCAATCGACCTACCCCGAGCTAACTTAATTGAATTAGAAAATACCAGTGAAACAGTGACACTCTCACAGAACAGTACTGAGTGCCCCGCTGATAATGTGTCCCCATCTTCCTCATTGAGTAAAACAGATGAGGTTGTTCAAGCTGGCGTAGATCCGGACCTAGAAATAGTGGAGGACAATACCTTAATGCCTGCACCTGTCCCTGCGCCCAGGGTGACTGAAGGGCCCGCTAAGGGCCAACACAGGTGCGGCGGAATACGCTCTAGCAAGAATAAACCCGCAACTCCACCTCGGAAAAATAGCATAGAGGACACAGGGGGTGAGGACGAGGGCACTATGTTATGGGATGAAGCCAATATTAAGAAACTAGTGGGAATGTTTGATCAAAAAATGAGGGGAATAATTAAGCCACTCTTATCCAAGATTGACCATCTTACTTATAAGGTTAACAAGCTTGAGGGCCTCTTGTTGAATACAAATGAATGCATGGGGGAACTGCCAAACAAGGTAGTAGACAAAATAGAGCAAATAAATCATAGGGAAGATGGAACTAGAGGAAATAGGGATACTCTGGTCCTGACACATCCACCCATCCCTACCCCAAACTTAGTAATAAATGGCAATCACCCTGCAGATCCATTGATTAGCACTGAGGCCAATGAAGATCCTCTTGTGGAAACAGGACCAATGGAACTAATTGTTGAAGCATCCCCACTGATCCTGGTCCTAGCTAATTTACCAACCTTGAAGCACGGCCAGATAGCGTCTCCCCAATCACTCTTAAGCAAAGCTCAATACTGGCTGACTAATAACATGCATATCTCCGACTGGGGTAAACAAATACTGTCAGAGGAATTACTAACCGCAAGAAGGGTAAAATGGATAGGTAACAGCCCTAAGAGATTTGCAGGCGACTGTGTTGTACTGAATTTTAAAGGACCGGAAGTGTTGCCTGAAATCTTACCCAATCCTTTGCCCCCACAACGTAGAACAGCGGAAATCATCCCTCTTACACTTGACTTCTTCTATAGTAGGAGAGGTTTTATTGCTAGACCCAGTGTCCTGAGGACCAAATGGACCACAGTGACACATAGAAGGGGTGGGGGTGGGGGTGGGGTTGGAGGCGCCCGAAGATGTGACTGGGGCATAAACCTAGAAAACAGATTCACCGCCCTTTCAAACTTAAACGAGTGCGATTGACTCACACATCAGCATGTTATGATAGGACATTCCAACCCAGTGAAAACAGATAATGGTAACATTAAAAAGGAGGGTCCTTTAGCTCTGGTACAGTCAGGCAATTGTAAGCTAACATTTAATAGCAGGAAAAGTGTGGGGAGATTAGTTAATCTGGAAGGGCACAGTAATTCAGTCCGGGGTAACGGCAGTGGCCCAATACGTGAATTCCATCTAGATGAAGCACGGGTTGGCCGTTTAAGATCGCCATCCATAAATATCTCACCACAGATTACAACCGTAAGCGATCGCCTAAGATCTGTCCAAACAGGGCCCTCAGGAGAAAATCCATCACTGCCCTTCATTTCCTGGAATCTCGCGGGGATAGTGAGTAAAGTAACATCACCTGAATGGTGTGCCTTCATTGACCTGCATGATATTATATTATTCCAAGAAACTTGGTCACTATGCCCTGTCCAGCGGGTGGGGTACCTTAATTTCTTTATCCCTGCAGTGGCAAATGGTAAAGGTAGACCTTCAGGAGGCATGCTGATTTGGATCCGCCAATCATTGAACTGCATGGTTAAACAAAAAATGCTTCCAACCGGGGATATTCTATCAGTCATTATTAAATGGAACAATGGTGAAGACCTAGCCCTTTTTAATATATATGCTATGGGGGTTAAAGGGGGAAAGACCTCAGAAGTAATAAAGGTCCTTGAACAGGAGTTAGAATCCTTGCCCATAGAACAGTTTATTATCATTGGGGGGGATTTAAATACTACTTTTGAACCCCTGGGCCAGGAGGATAAATTTCTTGCCGAGGAAGAGGACAGTAAATGGGGTATCCCCCAGCTTGAGATTACTGCAGTTAAAAAATGGAGTACGGTGGCTATTCAAGTGAAGAGCCTCTGTTTAGCTAGAGGGCTTAGAGCCGCAAATGGTCGCACATTCTCTGATCGTGCTGGAAACTACACGTTTGATAATGGGCGGGCATCCAGTAGAATCGATTATTTCCTGATAGATATCAGGGCTTGGAGCAAACTGGTAGACATGTCCGTAGTGAAAAGAATGGAAAGTGATCATAATCCGCTGTGCATGGATTTCAAGCCCTACTTAGTGGAAAGGGGGGGTAGCCCAGAGGATGAGAGGGTGACCCTGGACCTAGTAAGTTCAAATAATCAGCACCATTTAAAGTGGGGGAAGCTAGTAGAGGATGAGGGGAAGCTAGACGAACTCAAGAAAGTAGTAGGTGAGGAAGTAAACCGTATAAATTCACTCTCACGTAATACCAACTTTAGAGATATTGTGATGGAGGCCCACAACAAACTCTTTCTTAGATTACAAACACTCTTTTTAAAACCAGCAAGCAGCAACAAGGGTAAAAAACATCAAAGTTGCCAGGGTTGGTATGATAACAGCTGTAGACAGGCACGTCATAAACTTAATAGAGCACTCAAATTGGTGAATGCTGTTGCTGTAAGAGATTCAGAAAAGGGGGTGGTGATGAACTCTGTTCATCACCACCCCCTTTTCTGAATCGTTGTTGTAAGAGAAGCTAGGGACATCTATAGATGTACACAAAAGCAGGCAAAGAAGCTGTGGGACGAGGAATTATGGTGCGAGCTTAAAATTGCATGTGCGGCTAAAGATTCTTAAATATTCTGGTCAAAGGTAAAGTGGGGCAGGGGAGGGTTGGCTGCCCCTCCTCAAAACCATGTTGCAGTTGACGATTGGATAGAATTTTTTAAACCACAATATGCTCGTAACCAGTCGCTAGCTAGTGATGCCCTGCCACCAACTGTTTATTTTAAGCACAATGTATTCAATGAAGATGATGTAAGTCTTGCCCTTGACTGTGTAACAGGGGGAAGAGCGCCTGGCATGGATGGTATACCGGCAGATGTTTACTTAAGTGATAGGAATGCATGGTATAAATATTTTTCTTGGCTTGCTAATGCACTGGCAATGGGTGGTGAAGTTCCCCTGTCCTGGAAAGGAGCGGAAATTATTCCTGTGTTTAAAAAAGGGGATAAATCCCTTCCCTGTAACTATAGACCTATCAGTCTCATAGACTCTGCTCAGAAACTGATGGGCCGTATGGTTCAGAACAAGCTTCAAGTATGGATTGATGAAAATAATATCTTGTCTCCATACCAAGCAGGGTTCCGTCCCCTGACAAGCTCTATAGACCAGGTCTTTTATTTTATTGTTTTGTACTGGAGGAATGTCACCCTAAAAAATGGTCCTCTGTACGCTGTCTTTGTGGACCTAAAGTCAGCTTTTGACTTGGTCCCCAGGGACAAGCTCTGGAAAGTCCTAGCCGATGCAGGGATAAGCCAGGAACTTCTCACACTCATTGTACGATTGCACAAAAACAACTATGCCAAAATTAGATGGGGGTCGCAGGGTGAAGTAACCGAGCCCTTCCCGGTAGAGCGCGGGGGTGAGACAAGGTTGCGTCCTAGCGCCTACATTGTTCTCGATATACATAAATGGCATAGTAGATTTTCTGAAAATGTCCCCCTCTGATGCCCCAATAATAGCTGGCTCGCGTGTTCCCGTCCTTATGTTTGCGGACGACATTCTTATATTATCACGCACACCAAGCGGTCTCCAAAAGGCGGTAAATGCATTTGGGGAGTTCTGTGACTTGAGAGGTTTAGAATTAAACACTAGCAAGACAAAGTTTATGTGCATGAACTGCCGGACATCATTCAAGGGGACAATTACCTACAAAGGCATTCCCCTTGAGCAAGTAGATGCTTTTACCTACCTTGGAATAACACTCCAGGGGAACATGAAATGGAAGACACACATAGATACTGCAGTACTAAAGTTTAGTCAAATAGTAAGAGCATTATTATCAAAACATAGAGCTTCTCTAACTAAACCGGTAAATTGTGTGCTCGAGATCTATCAAATGAAAGCTATTAGTGCCAGTTTATATGGTTCAGAGCTATGGGGATTTAGTAAACTAGCAAACCTGACCACAGCAGAAAATAAGTTCCTTAGGGGTCTGGTAGGGGTGCCGCAAAGCACGCCTACTGTTCCCTTAAGACTGGATCTCGGTAGGAAAAACATCGCGGACCCAGCAAGGTTGCGTCCGTTGTTATATTGGAGACGGCTAATGGTGACCCCGGAGTTAGCCCATTATGCCACAGCGTTGACAGATGTTGATTCGTTTGACCAGTTTCATAAAATTGTTTGGTTGAAAGAACTACGAGGGTTATTGACAGAGCTAAAACTAGACCACCTGTGGGGTAATCCAAATGTGTCTTGTTTCCCCTCAAAGACCGAGATAAAACAGATGTATTGGGAGATGGTGTATTTTAGAACTTTCGCCAATGGTACTAACTGTTCGATGTCGAGGCGTTTCCTGGACTTAAAAATGTCTCTTCTGTGTGAAGCATACTGGGACCTGATTGAGAAGCCCCACGACAGGAAACTGTATTTTCAATTTAGAGTTGGATCTCTCCCAGTAAACGTGTTTAAAAAGAAATGGTCTATATCATGGGATGAACATTGTTACCACTGTAAAGACAAAGCTGAGCATGTCTCCCATATATTGTTTTGTTGCCCTCTATATGCAAATCCACGGCATAAATAGATAAGACCTGTTTGCCTCAATATGGGGACGCGTAACCAATCGGCGGCACTTAGAATTCTGGAGACTGACTGTTCTCCATTGTTCGCAATTGCTGTTGCAAAATTCTTAGGCTGGGCTTGGGCGATCAGAACACGCACTTTATTAGGAAAAACGCCGTGATGTATTGATGTTTATATCTTAAAAAGTTTTTACTTGAGTAAATATTAATGTCGATCTTAACATTGTAAATATTAATGTCGATGTTAAACATTGTTTAAAAGCTTATTGTATTCGACTTATAAATGTTTAATTCTTGTTTTAACCTTGTGTATGTAGATTAGTATTTATTGTATAGTGTTAGGGTGGAAATGCTTTTATGACTGATGTCGAATAAAGCTTTGAAATTTGATTTGTCTGTGTGAGTCTGATACTGTTAAACACTGGTGCTAAAGCTACGCTCCAAAATTCGGCATCTGTTTTATAGAGCATAGGTGGTAAGCCATTCGGCCCAGGAGCTCCGGTTAGTCGCCCCCTTGATATTTGTCGTTGGATGTCTGATGGGCGAATTAGCTTGGGCCCTGACTCCAGTGCTTTTGTTAAGTTTTTGTGCAATTTAGGTATATCAATTTTTAGTGTATTCATGACAGTGTATTCCCCCATTTCACAGGGGTTTGTGGGGGTGTAGTGGTTGTGATTTACTTTTTTGTTATGCTTTGTGGATGTTAAAGAAGGTTTATTTGTAGCAACTTTGTCTATGGTCCCATCGTTGTTGAAGTGCTCCAGTAGGTATTTCGACCATACTTCTTCAGTTATGTGCGAGTTCTGACCTGGGAGGTCAGGATTCTGTATTCTTTTAACCATTTTCCAGAATCTGGAGCTGTTCTTCTGCTTCCCCTCGTGCACTAGTTTCACCCATAGATCTTCGTTCCTTCGCTACTGATTGCCCCATTTTGTCCGTTTCAATTTTGTTTTAGCTTCCCATAGGGCAGTTTGCAAGCTATGATTTGTAGCTGTCTCAGTAATTGATTTACTAATCTTTTTTGTAGTTTCATTTCTGGACATGAGTGAGTCCCACGAAGGGGCAACTGTTGATGATGTAGCTTGGTGGGAACCTTTTTTACCATTTGCTCCCTAATGGTTTTGATGAAAGTGTCCCAGACGTCCGATCCCTTGGATGCATAGCTGGTGGCTTGGGAGAAGAGGTTTTTCGCCATGGAGCTAATTGAGTCGATGTTCTCGGCGGTACAGCGAAGCCGCCTTAAATTTGGGGCAATGTCTGTGTCGAGGCCTGTGAATGTTTCGAGTCCCAGATGGGAAGTGGTATTTATTGTGGCCTCTTGTGGCAAGTGATCACTGAGGTCGGTCGTACCTATTCTAAAGGACTTTACCCGACAAAGCATGTTTAGGGATGTGAACATGTAGTCGAGATGGGAGGATTGATTATTCGCATGAAAGGTGGCAACTGGTGGATCATCACCAGGGTAGCGAACATTCAGGGCCCTTAAGTTGAGTTGTTCCAAATGTCGAAGTAAAAGTTTTGAATGCTTCGTTGAGTTCTTGTTTTTTGTATGGCCTTGTGTCGGCACGGCCCATGCAACGTTCAGGTCCTGGGTAAGGTCGCTAGGTTGCTCTTTATTAATTAGAAGCATGTTGAAGTCCCCTGTCGGGATGAATGAGTCAGACTCGCTTTCCTCCATTGTTTTTTTCATCAGTTTGGCTAGGTCTTTAGCACCTTTTTGTTTGTCTTTGGGATGGATGTATGTATTAATTATGGTTACAGCTTGGGGCTGCTTCTTTACCCAAAGTGGGATCTTTACCACCTGAATGACACTTGGGGGAGGGATATGAAGATCCATTGCCTCGATTTCGCCTATTGTCGATATTGATGCAAAAAGCATCAGACCGCCTGATCTTCGGCCAAAGGTTGAGTTTTTATTTGCTGGAATACAGCAGGACGTGAACCCTTGGAGCTCAAATGCTTTTTCTTCCCAAGTCTCTTGGAGCAGGATAAGGTCAAATGTAGTCAGATATGCTAGAAACTCGGGGTCATTTCTTTTGGACACCAAACCGTTGATGTTCCAAGAGCAAATTCTAATGTCCATATTTCCCTCTGATGGGTTGGTGAGCTCTTTCCCTTTCTGTCAGTTGTTGATAGTAGAATTTGTGAATGTGCGTTGAATTAAGTTCCAATTGTGACCAGTTTTACGTGGTGAACAGCTGCTAAACTTTTGGTTTTGTTCAGAATTGGGATTTTCTAGGTCTCTGGGGCATGGCCTAGGCGAGCTGCTTCTCGCTCCTTTTAATATTGAAGTAGTGCTTTTTTGTGCTGGGGGTCTGTCTAAAGGAAGAAAAGGAGTAGGATAGCGAGGTCTTTCTTCAAGTCTCAGCTCTATTCCCCATAGCTGAAACGTCGCTATTTCTTCCATGATTTTAAGTGCTGTCTCAAGTGAGAGCCAAGTTGCTTTTGTGATTTCTGGGCGATGAGGTTCGGTGTGTGACTGGAATTCTATTGCCAGAAGATCAGATGAACTGATGTTTGATAGATTTGGTATTGAATGCATTAGCCTTATTATGTGTCCCCTATTCAGTATGTCACTCCTGCCGAGGATGTATATTCCGGGATGAAAAGGATTGGTGTTGGACTGTTCACAAACTGTAGTTTGGTTGGGTCCGACAGTGGTCTCTTGACACCCTGTTGGATTGGATGAGAAAGGTTGCTTGAGTCTGGTATGACTGAAACGTTTGATTGCTCGCATTGATTATTGGCTATGTGTGATGTTGGACTGTTCACAAACTGTGGTTTGATTGGGTCCGACGGTGGTCTCTTGACACCCTGTTGGATTGATTGAATAAGGTTGCTTGGGTCTGGTATGACTGAAGCGTTTGATTGCTCGCGTTGTTTATTAGGTATGTGCGGATTCCCGTTGGTACTAACCGGTGTAGGTGTCGAATGTAGGGAGGACTCAGTATTGTTAGCCACGACGGTATCCACTCTTCCTCGTGTTGGGACGGGTTCAGGTGGTGTTGGTTCCGGATTAATAGAGTTTTCTGCCACTTTAGTTTTTGTGAATTGTAAGGTTTTCTGCTTGAGTTTTTTTTGTGCAGGTCTCGTAGTAACCATACTTGTTACTTTTGAGTGTGCCAATGGGGATACTGGTGATGCAGTTTCGGAAGCCTTATACTGAGGGGGTTGTGCTTCGTTGGCTGTCGGAGACCCTGTGACAGTCGCTACTAAAGGGGAGGAATTAGAATATATTACCGTCGTCTTATTTGAGCTTTTTTGAGCCCGATTCCATCCTTTCCTTTTGTTCTTTCTACGGGACTTAGAAGATTCCTGGGCGACTGTTGAGAAAGGTGTGACTGTGGTGGCAGTCGTGATGGTTTGCTCAGTTACC
Source organism: Lissotriton vulgaris (assembly GCF_964263255.1). Lineage (NCBI taxonomy): Eukaryota > Metazoa > Chordata > Amphibia > Caudata > Salamandridae > Lissotriton > Lissotriton vulgaris. The sequence continues at coordinate 818,445,526 of NC_141695.1, read as the reverse complement.
AGCGATCTGGTTGGTAATATTTCGGTTGAAGATGTAATGATGTTTGACCTCCGCTCGATTGGATGTTCAAATAGGTCCGTTGGTGTTATTGGGACATCTGTGGGTGAGTCGGAGGTTTGTGATGTTTGGGTTGGTAGAACTGCTGATTTTAGGTCACTTATTAGTGCCCCCAACATCGTTGGTAGAAATGATAGTTTATCTAAAATTGGATCACAAGATAGTGGTTGTGATAAAGTTGGTGGGGCCGCAAGGACAGCATCTTGACCCCTCCTTATGAGGCCATTTAGTTCAGAGATTTTCCAGTCAATTCCTGAAATTGAGTCAGCCATTGTCTGTAAAACACAAAGCTGTATGTCCATTTTTTGAGATTGGAATTCCAGGGCTGTAGCCGAGAGTTGCAGTGTGTTTAAGATTGTCGCCCAAATTGATTCAGGAACTGTTTTTCCTGGGCTGTGGCTTCTCTTGGATCTTGGCAAAGCATCGGCAGTGGGCTTCCATTCAGATGGATGACGGTTATAGGTAGCCATTAGTTCTTCCCACTCCTGTGCGGCTATAGAAGACATGTCATTGTCATTGTCTGGGAAGTTTTTTGTGGACAGGGAGTCATTGTTCGATAATAAGGTACCGCCCTGGGTGGCTTCTTGCACTGTAGGCTTATTGATCGCCGTTATTTGTTCGGTGGTGCTACTGAGGATTAACTGGAGTGACTTGGATGTAGCCGGGCAGGTGAATAGCATTGGCGGTAGTTTGGTACCGCGTTGTTGCTCTTCAATTTCTAATGGTGGTTTTACTCGAATCGCTCTGATTTCTTTTGTTGGTTTTGGAGAACTGCTAACTGGTTGGGGCGATTGTAGAATTTCCCTTTCGTCCTCTTTATGTATCAAAACCTTGATTTCCATTATAGTGTCTTGTTTACCGAGGTGGAGGGGGCTGGTCTTGCTAGGGTGGGTCTCACTCTGCTGTGCTGGATGTGAGTCGGCCGCTGTGTTTGGAAACCTGGCCTCAGTTGGTATACTCCAGTCTTTTTCTGAAGTTTGACTAGCGGACGTCAGTCCCCACGTTTTGGAGGGGGTTGATTTGAAATCTTCCTGAGGGATGGATGCTGCTGCTCTTCTTGTTTTCGGCGAAGTTGGTATGGGAATGACAGTCGCTATCTCATGAGTGGGTTGACACTGAATTTCCACTGGGGTGTATAAGCCTATTTGGCTGCTGTTTATGCGACTGGAGTCGAGCTCGTCTTTTAAAAGTGGAGATTGAAGACCTCTGATGTTCCCAGTCATAGAGAATATAGCTGTTCCCGGGTCTTTAAGAAAGGCGAACTTTGTGTAAATCTTAGGTTGATGTGAACATATCCTTTTCTTCGCCGGTGTGCCGTCGATCGTTACAAGATTAACTGGGTCCGTTGATAAGGATTTTTTCATTTGAGGTACTTGAGATAGTCTGAACTGTGCCTGTTTTTGTGGTTGTTGTTGTTGTGGTAGCTGGAGGGCAGTAATTAGGGAAGGTGATGCAGCGGGAACCTTGACTTGACCGTTGATGTTTAGCGGTTGAGTTGGGGTCAATTTAGTTGTTTCCATTACTGTAAGAGGTGAGACCTCTATATTATTTGTGTTTGTATTTTCTTGGTCGCTTGAACCGGGTTCCTTGGGATTATTCAGATTTGTTGGGAGTGTTGACTCAGGTTTCCCTAGTTTTCTTTTCCGCGATCTCAGAGTGGAGCTAGGTTTAGGATGTTGCCTGATCAATCCAGATCTCATTGTGCTCCCTTTTAGTTTGGTCATAGTACGATTTTATATTTCAGTAGCTAACAAGGTTGCGGAGTGGACTCGTGAGGATCGGGCCTCTCCCCCTGTGCCCAGGCTCTGCCTCTGATCTCAGTGTGATAAATGAGAAAGGATTGTTGTGAGCTTTCGATTCTAAAAGAGGAGATTAGCCCTGTGTCTCAAAGGGTTCTCCTCTATATAAACGCCAAATGTCAATCACAGTGTTCTCTCTCCTCGCACACGGCTAAGTCCAACTCACAATGCAGTATAGCGCTTGCAAGCCCGTTTTTTCAGACCGGGTCTCTCAAAAATGCCTCCAGCTGTCTTCCCCCTCAGCTCTTCCTCCTTTTACACAAACGCCACACTTTAATGCAACTTCCCACAGTTTTTCGCCGGCAATATAAACGAAAGACACGAAAGGCACACTACCTCAGGACGTACCTGCAGCTCCTAACTCCAAACTGCTCTTGATTTTCCCAGACACAAACGCCCCTTTGCACCACTCCGAGCTCGAAAACACGCCGCTCCGCTCAGGCAGCTTCAGGTGAGTCTTAACTCCAGCGCGGCACGATGATAAGTACAGCCTCAGAGCACAGCAGGGCTCCGCTCCTTTAACCCGCTCCACAATGACTTTCTCCACAGCCCGCCTCTCAGGGTAAAAACATGCCGCTCTGAGCAGGCTGCCTCCCGGTGTGATTAAAGGTACAAACGTTCAGCTGCGTCTTTATTTTTCTCCGGTGCTGAGTAACGCTTATGCACTGTTTTAGCTGACTGCAAGCTCGGTGCTTCAGCTGCAGGACACAGGCAGGACGGACTTCATGCGGGACTGCTAACTCACAGCCTCTCACTCGGCCACTTGTGCAGCCGCCATCTGCCTCCCCAATTGAGCCGCAGATCAGCTTTCCAGCTGACCGTACCAATCCGTTCCAGGCACCGGGCTACGTCCCTCGGGCTCCGTCCCCCGGGCTCCGTCCACCGAGCCAAGACGGGATACAGGATACAGATGAAGAAAACCCCCTGGTGAAACTTGCAGCGAGAACACCACACACACCGCGTACACTGCTGCTGCTCGAACCACCAGCTCCGGCACCAGCTCCGCCTCCGCCACCAGCTCCGCCTCCGGAAATCCGTCAATCTTGTCAATGTTCAGACAAAGGGTTCATCTGTTCACACCATGTTTCTTGTAATAATATAATTGCAAATTAATTTGAAAATAATGTCATATCTGGGTCTGATAATAAATGGAGCAATCCGTGGACATTCAAGGAGCATAGACTTATTTCATTTACATTAACATTCATAGCCTCAGTTATTCAATTACTATCTCCATGAGGCACCTTTGCCAATGATGCTGGCAGCCAAGGCCAGTCCTCCATTCACACATTATTTTGGGGTAGCCACTCACAGAGCCTACCCTCTGTTTGGGAATTGGTGATCAACAGCCCAGAACTGCAAGATTGATTGTTTGATGGGCCCGCTGCTCCTCTAAGTACAGCATTAGGCTTGCTACTTTCTAAGGGTTTGCAACCTTTATCCCCCTTAAGGGCCAGTACTTTCAAGATCGGAGAATATTGTACACTAGCCCAGAGATCAACCTTAATTCCATATTCTATAAAATACAAACTTGATCCTAAGGTCTTAGTAACAATTTAGTTTGAGGACCACATTGTCATAGTAGGCTTTTGAAGAAAGTTGGGCTGTACCGGTTTAAACTATACTTACTCCAAAACATTAGATTTAAAAAATGCCAAGTCAGGGATAGTTGAAATAATTTTCAGGATTAAACCCCGACTGAGACTATCATAAGGCCCCTGGGATTCATACAGGGGATGCATTACTAGTTTGGTGTCCCCATTTCTACAGCTATAACCCTGCCACACAGAGAGTTTGATACGCCTAAATTACTATCTTTTGCTAAAGTAGATTTAGAAGATATTTTTAATAGAGATAGAATCTGAGTATTAGTAGATTCTAACATTTCTACAGTACTTAACCTCTTTAGGGTATCGAAAAATTGTTCTTTAGGCAAAAATCCTAACCCCTGTGGTTTATTATCCAACCTATACACCCTTTCATCATTGATAACTACTAGATCCGATTTTATTGTACCACTAGGGTTAAAAACATCATTATTACTACCATTTGCAAATCCCTGATAATTAGGCAAAAATCCTAGCCCCTGTGGTTTATTGTCCAATCTAGTCACCCCTTCATCATTGATAACTACCAAATCCAATTTTATTATACCATTAGGTTTAAGAACATCATTGTTACTATCATTTGTACATCCCTGATCATTATCCCTTGTTGGTACCAGCAATACTATAATGGAATCTCCATCTGCCACAACATCAACCTGAGGTAAACATTTCTTAACAACTGGTTTGAACATAGGATAATAATCCCTAGGTTTTGCTGCTGTAGCTATTAAGGCAGTTGACTTCCTGGCCTTATTCCGTGCTTTCCACAACCTTTTCCTTGAACTTTTAGATAACTGGGGGTAGTCGCTTAGACTATCCCCTGAGCTTGAGCATTGTGGTTTAGCAGTAATCAGCGATTTGTCATACTTGGTTCCATGCAAGAAATGGCCATCCTCTACTTGTATGTCTGAACACAGACTGACCTCAGCCTCCCCTCCTGCCTCCTTTAGAAATCCAGAGTTATCACAACCCACCTTTGTTGCCACGTCTTGCTACCTCTTGTTTTCACAATATACATTTTCACCCCCTTTCTTAGTACAAACCAAGCCATCCTTCCAATCGAGTCCCCTAATTGAATTAATCTATTCTACTCACATTCTTACCATCTACTTTCTCTTTATACGTCTAACCACTTCTAACCACAAAGGGTACTTGCACGCTTGCTATTGTTTGAGGCAGAGTGGAGGTTCAGTTATTGGATCTCTAAAACCAGATAGGGGTATATGAAAGGAATGTTGGTCCTGAAAATTCTATTAAATTTGAAACAAAAACAGGAAATACATTTTGTACATTTCACGTAGCCTTTCAGCACAACTTTGCAGCGTTGTAAGCTTAGCACTGTTTATCAGTTTTTCCCTTTTCCCCTCTCAGCAGAGGCATAATATTATAGGCCTCATTGCAGAATGTGAAGAGGGACCCCTTGAGTGTCTCCTATCTCACAAATACTCCATTGGCCTTGGGGCGGAATGGAGCCCCTTTGAAGGATGGGGAGGACTGGTCTGTTCATGAAGGGTCGGGGCTCCCCTGCGCCACAAATGCTACAGGTACTTGCGTTACTTAAGCCCCTGCCTTTCATTCATGTAACTGAAATCAGAAGCTCCAAAGGCTGTGATAGTTCTCAACAGCAAGTTCATTTACCGAACAAGCTATCTTCCTTTGCAAATTCCATTAATCAGAAAGGCCAATAAACACCTAAGAGGGCAGATCCTTAACATTGCTTTGGGTAGAAACATATCAAACTCAAATCTGCTTGATGTAAAGTACTAGGAAATTATACATATTGGTATATTATAATTACCGAGTACGTTTTCACACACTATTATGATTTTGTGAGTGAATTGCAAATGAAAATTTGCACTCCTTTATGAAACTGGTTCTCAATTTTTAAGGATATATATATGTTATACAGTGAAATAATTGCATTTGACACTGTAAAAGAATCAATGATATCCATAGCAGTTGCGGCAACAAATAAAATATCATAGGTACGCGCATACTTGCCACCTTCTAAAATGCAAGCGGTAATTTCCAATCTGAACTACACACACTTTCACATTGTACCTCAAAGAATCTTCTGCAGATGGCTGTGATGACTTTCCCAAATTGCTCTCTATCTTTTTCATCAATTAGTTTATCTCCATAAACTCTCCCAGCCTCATGTAACCACAGGCGGATGATGTCAATTGGAGTTTTGATGCATTCAGCAGTTGAGAACAGCAAACCCTAACAAAAATACAAACATCACTGTATTGTATTTATTTAACTAATCAAAATGTTTCTGTAAATCATGCATGATTTTAACATGGATTACACATAAGAAATATGCATGTAGACATGGTAAGTATGCATCTTCTTATGAATGCTTCATATTGCTTGGGTGTCTGTTGTATAGTAAGGCTCTAATTGCAATTTGGGTGCTGTGAGAAGCTGGCTTAGTATATGGTGCTCACTTATGTAAGTGTAGCACCCTGCACCAATCTAGGCAACTATTATGGTGATTTTAGTCGTCTTAGACAACGTTAGATAAAAACAAGTTACTTACCTGTACACTCTGGTTCTTTTATCGATCAACATACTTGAATCTTCTCCGTCATCATGGTGTGAGTCCCACGGTAATATAAGAAATAGCAGTAATACAACATCATCATAGACCTCCATAGAACAGAAAACTCACTTAAGGAACTTTTCAGCCTCATTCTAAAACATAAAAAAATCAGCCAATCTCAACTGAGACCTCAGAGTTCCCTTCCCCACAGAGCCACCATACCTCAGATTTCGAGCACAAGTGTATAGGAATCCTAAGTTTACTACTCCTAAATGCCTTTTGTGAATACCGAAAGTCATAAAGTTAGGATTTTGTCTCAGATTACTTTTGTGAAATTGGCCCAGAATGGGTAAAACCGTTTGATACATCTGGCCCATAGAAGGCTAAAAGCTGCCTACCTTAGGCAAAGAGACGTTTGAGTGTAGCTTGTCCAACAGCTATAACTGCTTTTTTCCAACCTTCAAGGTGGTAATGCTTTGTGAATGTGTGAGTGTTCGCCCACGGTGCCGCTTTGCAAATGTCCCGGAGTGATGCTCCCGCAAACAGGGCTGAGGAAGTCGCCACTTTCCTAGTAGAGTGAGCTTGTGCTTTCGTAAGAAGTGGATGATCAGCATTTTCATGACAGAAGGAAATTGTGGAGGTGTCCCAGCAAGCAATTCTGGCCCGTGTCAAGGCTTGTCCTTTCCTGGGTGCCAAGAAAGAGATCAGTAGCTGAGAGGATTTACGGAAGGTCTCCGTTCTTTGCAAAAAAAACTTTAAACAGCATTTAATGTCCAGAGACTGCAACGCCTTTTCCACTGCTGAGGATGGATTAGGAAAGAATGTTGGCAAAACAATTGCTTCATTGAGGAGGTAGATTGAAGGCGCCTTAGGTATAAAAGAAGGGTTAGTGCGTGGGATAACGCTGTCTGGCAAAAACTGCAGATACGGTTATTTTATAGTGAGAGCTTGGATTTCGCTGATCCGTCTGGCTGTTGTAAAGGCTACGAGGAAAGCCACTTTCCAGGAAAGGAACTTTAATTTGCATTTGTGTATTGGTTCAAAGGGTGGATGCACCAGTTGTGACAGAACGGTGTTTAATTGCCACAAAACTGTGGGAGGCTTAATGGGCGGAAAAGCTCTAAAAAGTCTCTTCATAAATTCTGTGATGCTTCGCTTAGACCTCAGAGAAGTTTGATTTGAGCATCTTCTATACCTACAATTTGAAGCAAGGTGAACCTTTATGGAAGAGTGAGAAAGCCCTAATTGTCCTAAGTGCAAGAGATAAAGCAGCACCTGCTCCAGAGATCATGAGAATGTATACAATGCTTGTGAGATAAACCAAGCACAGAATCTCTTCCATTTAGCTGTGTAACATTTCAACGTAGACGGAGCTCCAGACCTCTGTGGTATCTTAGTACACTCCTTGGAAAGCCTCAAATCCCCAAGTTCAGCGTGGTGAGGAACCAAGCCGACAACTGAAGAGAGGGAATTTGTGGATGAACCACTTGGCCCTGGTTCATTAGAGAAGATCCTCCTTTGGAGGGAAGAGAATCGGAGCACACTCTGACAGGCTATGCAGCTCAATGTACCAGAACTGTCTTACCCAACTTAAAGCCGGCAGAATGATTTGACTATGCTTTTGCTTCATTTTCTGGAGTATTCGAGGAATGAGCAGAAATAGGGGAAATGCGTAGGCGGTCATCCTCATCCAAGGAAACTGGAAGGCATTTCCCCATGAATTTTGATGAGGATGTCTGCTTGCAAAAAGAGGACACTTTTTGTTGAGAAACGTAGCAAACAGATCTAATGTTGCAAAACCTCCTTCAAATGCTGGTCATTGAGCTCCCATTCGTGGCACTGTTTGGAAGCCCTGCTGAGAGAGTCGGTCTTCTCATTGTGTATCACTGGCATGTCCTCCACTCACAAGGAGATGTGGTTGACAAGGAGCCATTCCCATATCTTTTGAGCAAGGAGGGTAAGGGCTTGAGATCTCGTTCTGCCTTGCTTTCGGAGGTTAAACATTGTCATAGTGTTGTCCGTCCTGACGAGCACTGACGCACCCTTGATCTGAGGCAAGAAGGCCTTCAGACCTAAAAACACTCCTTTAAGCTACAAAATGTTTATATGACACTCTGATTCCTGTCTGGACCACTTGCTATGAACCTGTAATTATTGATGGGTAGCCCTCCTCCATCCATCAACGCCTCTGAGGTCATCACCAGCTGTGGCACAGAGTGAATGAAAGAGAGACCTTGCAACCAGTTGTCCTTGACCATCCACCAGGCCATAGCGGCTGTTATTGATGTTTAAATGTGAACCTTGTCATGAGCCTTGAGACTCAACCCACTGCCCATCAAGCTTTTCCTGCAGCGGTCGCATGCAAAGTCGTCAATTGAGAATAAGCAGGATGCAAGAGGACATCATCCACAGCATGGACTCGTACTGCCTCACAGAAATAAACCTTTTTGTTGAAACAAGCCTTGTCGCATCCAGAATCCATATTATTCTTTCCTGAGTGGGAAAGGCCTTGCCTAGCTCTTTGTCGAGATGTACACCCAGAAAGACCAACAATTTGGCCGGGGCGTCTCGATTACCTACCAACTGACAAAATAGCTTACAAAGCAGCTATCAAAAGCTACAAATCCAGCATCAAATTAGCACAGGCAAAATATTTTGAGGAAAAAATTGACCAGGCAGCCTCTAAGCCCAAGGAGATCTATCGGATAGCAAAATCCCTCCTTCAATTACCCGAGACACCAAAGGAGCACAGCAACACCCAGGTCAACTGTGATTAGCTAGCGGACTTCTTTTACCGCAAAATAGAAATCATAAATTCGTCTTTCTCTCAAAATATCCATCTGCCCAGCTGCCCTGTAGACCCAGTTTCTGCAGCAGCACTACCCGTCTCCCTCACATATATCCCGCCCTTAGATCTCAGCCATTTAGAAAGTATCATGCAACAGGTCAAATCAGGATCACCTACTGACCCGGCCCCTCTACGAGTTCTTACCCCGATCACCAGTCAGATCTCACCCACCATTCGGGACCTGCTTAACTCCTCTCTCCATGCTGGCATCGTCCCGCCTTTATGGAAGAGAGCAATGGTCAAGGCTCTGTTAAAGAAACCTAGCCTCGATCAAAACAATCCCTCCAACTATAGACCTATCTCTCTGCTACCCTGGCTCAGCAAACTACTAGAGAAATATGTCAATTCAGTCCTGACACATTTCTTGGAATCAAACAACATACTTGATTCCTCACAGACGGGCTTTCGGCCCCTTCACGGAACCGAAACAGCCTTGGTCGCAGTGACGGAGGAGGCAAGAAGGATCTTAGACAGCGGTGGGTCATCGGCCATCGTTCTACTCGACCTTAGTGCCGCCTTCGACACTGTAAACCACAACATTCTTCTCCATCGTCTCAGTAGGATAGGAATCGCGGGAACGGCACTCACCTGGCTGAGATCCTTTCTTACAGATCGATCTTTTCAGGTATTTAAGAAAGATTTCACCTGCTCCAGCAAACCCCTGAACTGTGGGGTGCCCCAGGGCTCCTCCCTGAAACCCACCCTTTTTAATGTTTACCTTAGCCCTTTGGCTGATGTCGTCCGCCCCTTTGGAGTGAAAATTATCACCTATGCGGACGACACACAGCTGGTGGTGGCGTTGGACCCCCCTCTCAATTCCCACCACAGCCTATACAAATGTTTGGAAGCAGTCGCCGCCTGGATGTCGGCCTCCTGCTTAAAACTAAGCGGGGAGAAAACAGAGATTATGCTCTTGGGGAATACCATCACCAAATCTATTGACTCCATCTGGCCCCTTTGCCTAGGCTGTCCTCCCGAACCCAAAGAACAAATCAAAAGTCTCGGCATTTGGTTGGATAGAACACTCAATTTTAACTACCAGGCAACTAAGCTTGCTGCCACATGCTTCGGGCTCCTGAGGCTACTTCGCAAAATCCTCCCCCTTCTCCCGTTCCACTCAAGACGGATCATGGTCCAAGGGCTGATTCTATCTCGCCTTGACTGCAGAAGTGCCCTATACCTTGGGGCCCCACAGTCCACGCTCAATAGACTTCAAATTGTCCAAAACTGTGCCGCCAGAACTCTCCTCGATATCCCGCGACGAGTCTCTGTCAAAGCTCGACTGAAAGATCTCCACTGGCTTCCTGTGAAATCGAGGATTGAATTCAAGGCCATGTGTATTGCCCATCGCTCCTACTGGGGAACAGGCCCTGCTATCAATCGCCCCCTGGTAAATGCCTATCATCCCAATCATCTCCTCAGATTCGGGACTTCTTATCTCACCACAGTGCCCCGAATCAAGAGAGCCAGCTGTGGAGGCCGGTCACTCTCCTACAACCTAGCCAAGATCTGGAACACTCTCCCCCTCTCAATCAGTTCAGAACCTAAACTACTTACCTTCCGAAAGCTCCTTAAAACCTGGCTTTTTAATAAATCATCTTTTTAATAAATCATCCTAATAATTCGTTTAAATCTAGCGTACTCCGCCTAGCCCAACCTCTGCAGCGCTGGGACGCCCCAGGGTAGCCATTGCGCTTTATAAATTATCTTTTCATTTCATTTCATTCATAATGGACGATTTTTCGAGATTGATGCGAAGACCTATAGACTGGAAGAGAACCCGAAAGGGCTCTCATTTAAATTTCTGCTGCTTAAAAAGACAGAGCCTTTAAGCCAATCGTCCAGGTATGGGAAAACCTGGTGATCTGAACATCTTAAGAAGGCTGCTATCGGTGCCATGCACTTTGTGAACACCCTGGGAGCTGACTTTAAGCCAAATGGAAGCACTTTGGAATGGTAATGGCGCCCTGCCACTTTGAACCTGAGGAATTTTTGATGTTGAGGGTGAATGAGATTATGGAAATAGGTGTCAAGGATATCAAGAGAAGCCAGAAAATCCCCCTTTTCCATTAGAAAAATAATCTCCTGAAGAGAGAGCATCCTGAAAGATAGACTCTTGATGAACTTGTTCAGCATTCTGAGATCCATGATCTGCCTCCATTTCACATTTTTCTTTTTTATGAACAAGACGTGAGAATAAACCCCCTGGTTTTGCTGGTTGAGGGGTACTTCCACTATGGCCTGTATGAGAAGAAGCAAATGTATTTTCTTTTTGAGATGTGGAAGGTGACCGAGCAGAACTTTGCGTGGTGGTACATTTGGAGGATGCAGAATGAATTATAGCTAGTGACCATGTTGGAAGATAACTAGAACCCATCTGTCTGAAGAAATGGAGTTTCATTCCTGAAAGGATGCAGAGAAGACATGATCGTGGTATGGAACTATAGTAGAAGGGGCCTGATGAGCTTCATTGTCTCCTATTGGAGTGTTGGGACTTTCCAGCAGATTGCTGCATCTTGCCTCCTGCCAGTCTTGAATAAGTCTGAGCGGTGTTGGACTGGAAGGAACGGTTGTATGGCTGGTAGGTACTCTGTGGATATAGCTGGTGCTGCTGCTGAAATTGCTGACGGTATAAGAATTGCCCCAACCTCTAGCCCGAAAGGATTGAAAGCAATACTGTTGGAGATTGCCTAAGGCTTTAACTGTATCCATGTCCTTCTTAATATATTGCAGCTCCTCGTCCATGAACTTACCAAACAAGCACTCCCCATCAAAAGGCATGTCTAAAACCTTGGCTTGGATCCCTGGGTGAAAGGTGGTTGCTTTTGGCCATCCCTGGTCAGTCAGAACCGACGCTCCTGCCATTTGTTGAAATGCAGTAAATGAAACATCCATAGCTATCTCAATGAGCTCTGAAGATGCTCTTTCTCCCTCCAGAAGAATATCTTTTGCCTCTTTCTTTTTATCCTCCGGGAGATACTCCAACATAGTAGAGATGTCCGACCACATCTGCTGGTCATATCTACCCAAAATGGACATAGCATTAGAGGCTCTAATGGAGGTAGCCACCAGAGCAGAGAACCTCTTTCCAATATTGTCGAGGCAACTACCCTCCTTGTTCGGTGTGGCAGTTCAGGGAGAAGCTGGTTTCTTGGCTCTTCTCTGTGCTGCTTGCATGATCACAGAGTCCGGCATCTGGTGACGAATGTGGCATGCAGGCCAGTCGTCGGGAGCCTTGTATTTTGTGTCCAGTTTTGGAATAACAGCTGGAACGGAGGCAGGTGTTTTTATTAACTTTTGCCCTTCTTGCCATAGAAAGTCAATTATAGGAATTGCTCTCACTGAATGTAGAGTGCCTGGTTTAAATTAACATAGAAAACACTCAGTCTGTTTAGTTGGCATTGGCAAATCAAAACATTTGGAGGCACGCTCTAGAAGATCATGAAATTCCCTGTAATCTGCCGGAGAGGAATCCGCAGCAGGAGGGTTGAGAGATGGTGGCATAGGGGCTTTGTATGATTCAGAAAAGGGGGTGGTGATGAACAGAGTGTCTGAATTAAGCAGACCACTCTTACCCAGTCCAAAGATCAGGGCTTGATCCATCACCGTTTTTTAGCTCACTGCACCATCCCAGCTCAGAACTTGGCTATATGCAAATTAGTCTGACCCTGGCCCAGTGCATCATGGGAACAGGGCAGACCAAACTACTTTTCAGTTCAGTTCAGTTCAGTTCAAGAAGTCTTTATTCGATTGATTCATCATAAAAGACATAAATACAAATACACAAGAACATATAAAACCAGTATTAAATATTCGGCATCGAGTTGACTTCATACAGAACTATACAAAAATTTAAAATGGTATCGTGCATGACCATATTATCACAATGCATATAAAAAAGTTTTAGGGAATCTCCGCTGTTATGTGTTTGATAAACCTGCATCTAATCACCCATGCCCACCCAAGGAACTTAGCAACCCCCACAACAATAAATGGATCCAGATTAGTTTTTAACAGTCTCAAGGCTTCGACAGCCGATCTGGTACCTAGTAGTCTACATATTGGTTTGAGCCACTTGGTTCTGGGGGCTGAATATAGTGGGCACACGTACAAAAAGTGAGATAGACTTTCCCCTGTACCCTGACAGTTAGCACAAAGCCCCATACTGCCCAATCCCCACTTTTTCGTGAACTCCCCCAGGGGAAGAGTACCACATCTAAATTGAAAAAAAAGTTTACGGTCCAAAGGTTTGGTAATGGTTTCCCAGTACCTTTCTAACCTGGGTGAATCTTTGTGAACCATAAATAGTCCAGAGAGACTGCTCGAGCTCGTATTTGAAAAAATGTTGTGCGTCACCCAATCCCAATAGCATTTTTTAAGCTCATTTTTTGATGGGAATTTGGCTGTCTCGGGCGAAGACCACAACTCATTGAGGCCCAAGGATAGTAGAGTGGCCCTAAGATCTTTTAGCCAACCAATTTTAGTGGCTCCAGGACTATTTTTTACCCCCAGACAAGCTTCCGCATAGTGGTGTAGTTCTGGCGTTGTCCACAGGCGTCGCCAGAATGATATGGGTCGAAATTTAGCATAGTCGACCACCGAGTGGCAGCCCAGATCAAATAATAAGGGGATTAGTGGAGTTGACTGGGGCAGACCTGTTGCCATCCTTAGGAACTTGTTTTGGGCATGTTTCAGGGATTCCAAATTACTTCCACCCCATAGCTCTGCTCCATATAACACCGCTGACAATACCTTCCCTCCATAGATCTTCATCAGCGGTGACATGGGCTTCGTGAATGACCCTTTATGTTCCTTAATCAAGGCTCCGCCCAACTGTTGATGTTTCAGGGTCATGAGCTCAATCTGATGGGTCCAGCTAAGGGTGTCACTGAATGTAACGCCCAAATAGGTGAAGTGCTTGGTCTGCTCCAGGGGGGTGTCCCCCATTGTGACCCTGGCCTTGACCTGTTTGTGCCCCCTCATCACCATGAATTTAGTTTTAGCTACGTTCACCTCGAGCTCATGTTCGCTGCAGAAACTCTCAAACCTCGACAGTGCAAGCTGGAGGCCCTATCTGGTTCGTGAAATCAGGAGAGTGTCGTCTGCGAACATGAGCAGGGGGATTTTCATGCCAGCCAAACTCGGAGCATCAGTGGGAAATCCGTCGAAATACTTGGTGACTCTATTAATATATAGAGAAAACAAGGTTGGTGCCAAAACGCATCCCTGTCTGACACCTTTCGACACAGGGAATTTTTTAGTCACCTCACCAGGTTTGCCCCATCTTACAAAGGCATAGGTCTCTGCATGGAGATTAACTATAATGCGGACCAGTGTGGGAGGCATACCCATGTCTAGAAGGCTATTCCAGAGCCCAGCCCTCGGGACAAGGTCAAACGCAGACCGAAGGTCTACGAATGCCGCAAATAGGTTTCCTTTACCAAGGGTGACCGTCTTCCAGTGTAGAAGCATAAAGCGAAAAGCCTGATCCAGGGTGCTTACGTGGGGTCTAAACCCTGCTTGGAGAGGAGTGAGTACATTAAATTTCTCAATCCATGCCTGGACCCTGGAAAGGACAAGACAGGAAACTATCTTTTGTACCGCGTCAATAAGGCTGATCGGCCGGTAGTTGGAGGGAACCAACCGATCACCCTTCTTGAAGATGGGCAAAATCTCGGCACCAGCCCATGAATCGGGTACCTTTGCACCCCTAGCCAAAGAGTTTGCCAAATACAGTAGATAGGGTACCCATAAGTCTTGGTCCTGCTGGAAGATATCTGCTGGGATGCAGTCCGGACCGGGCGCTTTGCCCCTAGGGATGGCATTCAGAACGTTTTCGACCTTTTTGGCAGAAAACACAATGGTATCACAGGTCAGTGGCCAGCTAATGGGAGCATCCCCCTCCCTAACACACCTAAACTGTTCCTCAAAGTGGGATACCCAAGTAAGTTGATCAACAGAAGCAGGGCTGGGTCGATCGTCCTGGGACTGTCCCCATTTGAGGAGATGCCAAAATTGCGTGAGGTTCCCAGAGCCGCAGGCATCAACAAGGAGAGCCCAGCGCTCATCATCCCATGCGGCTTTGGCCCTCCGTTTAGCTTCACTGTAAGCCTTCCTGCAGGCTTTGATAAGGGCTGGGTTCCTAGATTTTAGTGCTTTAAACAAGTTTGAATGAGAATTGACACAATTTTCATCAAACCAGTTCGCAGGTTTCCTTGTCTTTCCTATACCCTTTTTGGCTACAATTTTAACAAATAGTGTCTTTAGGGATGCAAACAGGCTGGCATGAACGTCTAAGATTTTGGGATTTGTCCGGTTCGGATCGTCACACTTCTCTAGTTCCCGTAGGGAACTGGAAACCAGGGTTCTTATTTTACTACGTGCACTCCCGTCTACAGCAACCTTTGGCCAACGAACCCTCCTCATATCGTTAGTTAGTGCCACGGCCTCTTGAACGAGTTTAGAATGCCGCACAATCGGCCCGGCAAAACTAAAGTCCTTTAGTTCTGCGATGAGTGGTTCGTGATCACTTTCAGGACGTGGTCTGATTGCCATGTCCGTCACCAAGGGCCACAGGGATGTATCGACTAGGATATAATCGATGCGGCTACTATGCCTGCCATTGAAGAATGTTGGGCTGCCCAATCTATCCGATCTTGTACGACCGTTTAGGGCGCGCAACCCCCAGTTCAGACATAGGCCTTTGATAAAGGTTGCGCATTGGGACCACTTAGTAATGGGAGGAAGCTCGAGTTGAGGAATACCCCACATCATATCCTCGGCCTCAGTTAGCATCCCATCCTCCCTGCTTAGAGGTTCGAAGCAAGTATTAAAATCGCCCATTACAACCACCTGACCCACTGAATTGGTAGAGCCAAGGAATTCATCTAGACATGTTAGGGTGGATGATACACGACCACCCGGGGTTCCTCTGGCATATACATTAAACAACAAAATATCCAGCCCACTATTACATTTCATGTTTACTATAAGGATATCAGGACAGTCAATATAAATTTCCTTCACAGAGACCCCTACAGTTTGACGAACCCAAACAGTGAGGCCCCCCATAGCCCTGCCTCTTTGGCCTCTAACTGCGGGTTTATTGAAGCTCAGAAAACCTGGAAGAAAAACTGGATTGGTTGACCATGTCTCCTGAAAGGACCAAATATCACCATGACTGATGAAGTCAGCCCAGTCAGGTATACATATACAAGATTCTATACCCGCCACATTCCAACATCCCAAAGTAGTACCCTTAACACAAGCTTGAACACACGGGACTATTGTATCAGTAGGGTGGGGTTCACAGGGTTGCAGGGAAAATTCAACGAATGGAGAAACCTCATTGAACACCCCTTTCCTTTTCGTGCTTATTAACTCATCCTGTATTGCTAACACTGCAGGAGAGCCTAGGGAAGAAGCAACCTGGGGTTGCAGTGTGGCAAGAGACTGTGTTGGTGAGACCAGCTCCCTCAGGTGAACTAAGTTCCCCTCCTCACAACAGCGCAGAGAACCATTAGCGCTTGCAACAATACGTGGGAGGATACCCGGATCACCTCCCACATACGTATTATACAGGTCTTCGTTACTACTCTTTCTTGTTTGTCAATCATTAGACGACAGCCCAGAGAGAGGATCATACAGGTTTCTCAGTGGGATGTTCCAAAGGTCTTTGGGGTGGGAGGGCCTAATAGTGTAAGGATTCACTGAAAATAAACTGGGAGGCTGCTGTAACTGTGTAAAGGCAGGCATTGGGGGAGCCAGGGGAAACGGAGGATTATTTGCATATGGCAATTCCAGATGTGATGGGGGACCAGAGGGCTGGATATAAGGCTTTGCCCACCCCGGCGTTTGTACTGGGCAGTTGTAAGTGGATTGGATATAAGAGCGATATAGCGCCTCAGGGTTAAAGTGGGGAACATGGAAACTTGGTGTAAAGTTGGACCATTTAAGGAGGCTTTTGGTGTTTTTGTTAGCTCTACCAGGAGGTTGATTGTTAGTGTTAATCAAAGTTTCGGGGTAGAAATAACTTAGATTCCTTGTGGAGATCCCTCCCTCGTTGTTTCCCACATACCAATCTGTAAGGTGAGATACAACCCGATGGTCCCTGAAGTTAATAATCACAATGTCCCCCTCAATATCCTTAGGGCGGACCCCAAAGCACTGACATCTTCTGACCGTGACGATATCCCCGTTAAGATTAGGTGGAAGGGGTCTGTTTGTTTTTAGCCAGAAAATGACTTTGTTTTTTAGACTTTCGTCATTTTCTCTTTCCCCTTCGTGAACTGGTGGCACACCTGTCATGACAATAACAAAATTTAGTGAGTCTGGCGGCAGCTCAACATTTCTCTTTGAAGGTAATGGAATTTTCTTTTTACTATTTACGCCAGCAGGTTTACCCATCCCTTTCTTTGTCTGCAGTGCTAATCCCTTGGCCAGTGATTTACTGACTACCACACTGGGGTTAGCTGTCGCGGGGGGTAGTGTTGTAGTGGGTTTCGCCACCACCGTCAGGGCTTTATTTGAGATGGTGACTGCTTTAGTGGTATTATTGGTGAGTTGGCTGGTACTTTTAGATGATTTGCCAGCAGCAAGAGATGAACCGGCAGGTTTGGTAGAGGGGCCCCTGTTCTTATCCAGGCCCGTGGTGTGTGTAGATTCAATGGTCGCCACAAGGTGATCCAGTTTTTCACCCATAATCCTCACGCGTTCTAAAAAGGGAAGCATGTAGGATTTGATAAGCTTCTCCAAGATATCAAGGGGCACCTCACTTACCCCTACAGTTACCAACTCTGGGGTAACGTGATCACGTGTGTCCGAAGGAAGGGGCTCTACTATTGGAGGTGGATCCGGCTCAATATTTTGATTTGATGGGGGTGGTAGTGGAGTGGGGCAGCTACGTCCTTTCCTTTTAACCCCTCCCTTTCTCCTTTTCTTCCTAGGTGGGGAGTGAACAACCCTTGTAGCTTTATCAGACGTAGTTCCTGGCTTTAGTCCACTCGTCTCAGGAATGATCTCGCCTGGATCAATACAGACCAGAGACAAGTTGGACAGCAAGGGGGTTGGTTCTACTTCCCTAATGGAAGTCTCGGGGATGTTTGTTTCAATAATGCTTGAGTGATCAATAGGAGGACAAACAAGCTGACCTCCGCAGGTGGCACTACTACAGGGCGGGGAGATAGCAGGAAACCTAAATATACTAGGGGTAAGGTTGAGATCAGTCGCGTCAGCATCAATAACGCTCAGACCTTGGGCGGGAAGTTCTTTAGTGGTATTAAAAAGTGGTAGAGGGTTTTTCTTTAACTGCTCAATTGAGCGTCTACGCTCGGCTCTTCTTTCGGCAAGGAGTAAGTCCATGTCTACTTCCTTAGCAGATTTCTTAAAAAATGTATCCAGGGGACCCAGAACAGAGACACTCACACCAGGCGGAGCAGAATGGCTCATGTTCAGGGAGGATAGATCAGTATGAAGGAGCGATGTAATAACTATAGACCACTGCTAACTATCCACAATGTAAGAACACTATGGCTCTGCCAACAATAAACAAAATGTAAATATCCTAGCCCAGCCCGGCCTCCCTCGGCCCCGGACGGCCACAGACGGTCCCGCCCTTGTCCCAGCCTCTTAATGCTTGCGGTGGATGGGGGCGGGGCCGGCAGGGAGAGGAGCCCAGCTGGAAACGGGCGCGCGGGGACTCCTGGTCCGTGGAGTCCACCCGCTGTTTCCTCGCAGCCCTGCCGGTCACCAGGTGATACCCCTTTCAATCAGGCAGCAGCCGCTGTCACCGCGAAGCGGGACCCGCGCAGCGGGTCCGGCGAGCAGCAGCGGTTCAGCAGGCTGAATCAGAGGAAGTCCGTGGTAAGTGGCCTGGCGTGGCTTCTAACAAACAACAAATCCCAAACTACTTTTCTGAATCATAGGGGCTTTGTAGTCATCCCATTCACCATGGTCATCTGTGTCTGTTTGTATCTCACCTTCGTCTGTCTGAGCATCCTGAGTGTCTTCCGTGATGGCTATAGGAGGAGGAAGGATCTTCTCCCTTGTGGATTTGGGAGTACTGTGGCCCGGAAGAGTATTGGGTACTTCTTGGGAAGGTAAAGGCCTCTGAGGAGCATTTGCATCGGAAAGCGCCCGTAAGAGTCATTAAGGAGGTGACGGAGATCAGACACCAGAGACACTGGAACGTTCATGGATTGTTCACTAAATGGATGATGCTCTTTCTCTCTGTCATCGTAAGGATAACATTCCTGGAAGCAATCCTGCCTCTGCATGAAAGACGTGTCCCTTTCCGCAAAAGAAAATTCCCCTACCAGATAAGAAGATGGATCATTGCCCTCAATGTCCTCATCATTAGAATCTTATCACCGGACCTTTAACTGCGATGGACTGTATTCATGGCGAAACATATTTCATCCTCTGACTCTTTGAAGTCCAGAAAGTGAGCAGGAGGTAAAGGAGATATTTTGGAGACATCTTGTATTTGCCTAGGCTAAAGGAGACTGATTTTTCCCTCCGTCCAGGCACTCGATGACGGTGCAACCGTCGATGCAATTGTCTGTGGTACCGTTGACAGGGCGTGGACAGCTTCACCAATGGAGACGTCGTCGCTAGAACCCTCGACGAACCTGTGGTCAACAGTGAAATTCTCGTTGATGGGGAAGACCTCTTTGATGAAGACGTTGTCACTGTTGTCCAAGCTCCCTCCACTGTTGCTGTCGTCGACGTCTTGACCTAGGTCCTCGTAGTCGCAAGGTCCAGCGAAGTCCAGAGTGCCCAGACGCTTGAAGTAGAAGTGGTGTCTGAAATGTATCTTGTCCCACAACGAATTTAGGGACCCTCCCACAGTTAAGCCCTTAACTACCCTAAGGAAAGGTTTGGGACGATTCAGGGGTCCCTCCGAAAGGAGGGGCTGGACAAGGGGGAGGATACTCCCCTGTTCTTTGTCGAGTTTCACCCCTGAGCTGGAGCCTGAACTGGTTATAACTAGACCATGTATGGAGGGCACCAAGTGTGCCCTGCACGCAGACTATGTGGCACTGGCAAGCGCTACCACCCTGCCCCAATACACTAAATCCTGTCTGGGAGGTAGTCATCAATAACAACAAACCCCTGTCTTATGGACGCAGATCATGTCAGTGTGCCTTTCAACAGATCAGTCTCCTATCAGTGTTTGCTGTTGCACTATCCTCTGTACTATCATTTTTTCATGGGTATCTACTGCAATACGTCCAACACTTAAACAATTTTTTTAAAAAGGGGGAAGAAGATTTGGTATATTGGTTAACAACTCTTGACAGTCGCACGGAACGCCACAGGATGACTGAAAATTCAGTCTACACAGTGCATACACAAAGTACAATTGAAAATGTGTTGAAGCCAATTCTGCCGAAAAATCATCTGCCAGAAAAATGTGTGGCGAAAAGAATGACACCTCACGCGAACACCACCCTCAGGGTAACTGGCAAGTTCTCACCAGACAGGACCCCTTTTCTCATCACTGGTTGTCATTCAATTTAGAAAAGAAGAAAAATGTGTCCAAACAGAACCCAAAGAAGTGAAAGTGCGCAAAAGCAGAACCGTTGGAATTGCTAGTGACAATGCAGTGTGATTAAAATCAACAGGCACACCTATCCGCAAACTTTTATTCCTAATTTTTAGGCGTGGTCTGTTGAATTAAAAAGGCTGGTAGCTAACATTGCATAACATTACCTATCGCCAACATGTTTCTCTGCCTCAAAAGTAACGGCAAATTTGTCAGGGCAACACACCTTGTCACCACACCACTGTTGGACACTTTGTTCTGTAGCGACCTCTATTGCATTGCAGGCGCGTAAGTTATAGTGAGTCCAACTAACTATAACGTGGGAATTTCAATGGTTTTATGTCAGTAAAATTTCCAGCTAACTATAACTGGTGTCAAACCTATGGTTTTTTCAGTGAATTTAATAGGTTTTTTAAATGCAAATTCCTAACTATAAATGGTGTGAAACCTATGGTTTTTTTCAGTGAATATATATATGTGTGTGTGTGTGTGTGGGTGTGTGTGTGTGTGTGTGTGTGTATATACACACACACACACGCATACACATACACACTATTTCCTTTATACCGTCTCTTCTCTCCTCTTTCTCTCCTCTTTCTCTCTTTTTCCAAGAAAGCAACAGGCATTACCCTTTTAGACTTTTAGATTTTGAGACAGTACCAACACCTATTAAGTTTTTTAAAAAACCATACTAAAATAGGTGCACCTCCTAAGAACGCATTTGACTATGGTAAGCACTTCTGTACCCCTACAATCGGCCACTGGTGTACCCCTTAAGTCCCTAGTGCACAAGTTACTTACCTTCGGTAACGAAATATCTGTAAGAAACATTAGTAGTGATAGATTCCTTACCTTAGAATTACCCCCAGGCGTCAGACTGGATCAGGAAACTTTTTCGTCAGCAGTACCCCTGCGCGTCGGTAGGCATTGTCGTGCGGCGCCACATGCGTCATTGGCATCGTTGGTGCCGGGATGACGTCGCTGGTGCTACTTAGACGCACCCACGTGCGCTGACATCATTTCTGTACACGACTTTCCGCACCAGGAATGCAGAGCCATGCAATAAACTGACCTCTGCTGCCATGAAAACTAGGGCCCTAAAAAAGGATGACCTTAGAACAGAACGGCCAAAGAAGCTGTCTCTCAGGACTTGGCTGTCCAGGCAGTAGTGCTTGGGAAACGTGTGCAGCGAAGCCCACGTAGCTTCCTGACACATGTCCTGCAAGGGAACTCCTCGTCCCAGAGCAGTAGTGGCTGCCGTCGCCCGCGCCACCCCACCGAAGGTCCTTTTTAGCCAAGGAGTAACAAGCCTTTGTGCACAGAACGACCCACCGAGAGATGGTCAGTTTGTGCACAGCCTGACCTTTCTTGGCGCCCACGTAGCCAACAAAGAGCTGGTCATCCACCCGGAACTGTTGTGTGCGGCTCGGATAGAAAGAGAGCGCACGTTTTAGGTCCAGAAGGTGGAGCCCCTCTTTAGAGGGATGCGGAGGCGGAAAGGTGGGCAAAGTGATGGTCTGCCCGATGTGAAAGGCAGTGACAACCTTTGACAGAAAAGAAGGAAGAGTCCTTAGGACAACTTTGTCTGGATAAACAGAGAGAAAAGGAGGCTTAGAAGAAAGAGCATGGAGCTCACTCACTCTTCTGGCAGAGGTGATGACAACCAGGAAAGCAGACTTTAGAGTGAGCAGACGAAGAGGGCAAATAATGAAGTGGCTCAAAGGGAGAGCACATCAGAAAGGTAAGAACTAGATTCAAGTCCCACTGAGGCATCACGAAAGGAACAGGAGAAAAGGAAACATATGCGTGATGTGTTTCAAGAATCTATTTACAACAGGGTAGAAAAGGGAAGGCTGATCTGGGAGCCTTAAAAAGGCGGAAATGGCAGAGAGATAGCCCCTGATAGTGCCCAGAGCAGAGCCCTGTTGGGGCAAAGAGAGAAGAAAAAGAAGGACCTCTGAAAGAGGGGCAGAAAAGGGATTCACAGCCTTTGCTGTGCACCATGCCACAAACTTATTCCACTTACAGGCGTATAACATCTTAGTGGAGGGACGCTGGCTGCCAAGATAACATTACAGACTTTGGGGGACAGGTCAAAAGACGTCAACTGCTGCCGCTCAATCTCCCCGCAAGGAGGTGGAGGCTGGACAAGTTCGGATGGAGGACTGTCCCCTGCTGCTAAGACAGAAGATCCTCCCGAAGGGGCAGACGGATCAGGGGAATCGATGCTTATACTGAGTAGCTCTGGATACCACACTCTTCTAGCCCAGTCCGAGGCCACAAGTATTACTTGGGCCCGGTCATGTCTGTTCTTCTTCAGCACTCTGGACAGAAGTGGTATAGACGGAAAGGCATGCAATATGTAGGAGACCCCCTCTGAAAGAACAATCAAGGTCAGGGAGAAAAGGGGAAATAATAACACAACATGACAAAAAGTCTCCCTCTCAACCTCAAATTCTTTTACACTTGAATTAATCCAAATACATAACGTGAGCACCAAAAAAATTACTGTAATCAATAACCAAATACTCAAACAATTAACAAAAATATATTCTTTTATTTCATTTCTTTTATCAAAAATGTTTTCATCATAATACTCTTTTTATAAAAATGTTTAACTCAACATAACTTATTACAAAAATTCATCAATAGTCATATCTCAATAAAAAGAACAGTAGAGCAATAAATACAGAATAGCCCCCGGTAGAGAAACAGAAACCAAATTCGCACACCACCATTCAAAACATACTCTTACAAACCCAGACCGACCTTCACACTCATAACAAATATCTGGGGAGCTTAACTACAGAGTGACATTGTAGTTTAAGTGACCAAATACAACCATTGCATACAGCACGATTTAACAAGGCAATGGTTGACGCGTTTCGGTGGCTGCAAGGTGATGGAATCTTCCTCAGGACCTGCCAGATATAGAGCCCCAAAAAGAGCCGCTCCACCCGGGGAAAAGAGATACCACTGGAAATGTAATTGCACTGTCATCTATTAGAATACACTCGGTTGTTTCATTTATCCTACACCGACTGAGGATCTGCCACTTCTCAAACAGATTGTCACAAGATACAGCTCTAAACTCCTGAAATGACTAAAGATCATGTATTGTCGCTTCTCACAAAGATAGTGACAGTACCCAGAACTCCTCTCCTTTCTAGAGGAGAAATCGCGCCAGAGATTCCCTTCTCAGATTCCAAAGCGCAATGTACCAACGTTCTCAAGCATTCGCAGAGCGCCGTCACTTGTAAGGCGTAAATTAACTGTTCACTGCAAAAGCGGAAAGGCGTACAACAGACCGCAACTCCACTCGCGACAAAAAGCGACGCCGAGCAAGTGCCGCCTTGGAAATTCCATCACACAGAACTGATGACATTGCACGTTATCTTCGGTGGCGAATAGATCTAACCAAGGCTCTCCCCACTGCTGAAAGAGACCTTGCGCTACGTCCGAATTCAGATGCCATTCATGATCCATCATGAACCGGCGGCTGAGTTCTTCTGACCTGGCGTTCAGAGAACCTGCCAGGTATTGAACCACCAGTGACATGCCCTGATGTTCCAGAGAAGCCCAGAGGCGCTGAGCCTCCTGGCATAGGGTCCACGACCCCACCTAACCTGTTTGTTGCAGTGCCACATGGCGGTGGTGTTGTCTGTCAACACCTGCACTACTCTCCCCATGACAGAGGGGATGAATGCCTTCCGTGCAAGTCGGATCGCCCGAAGCTCCAGCAGGTTGATGGATGTAGAGCCTGGACTCCGCTGGAGACCAGAGGCCTCTGATCTCCGCCTCTCCCATGTGGCCATCCCATCCCAGAAGTGCGTCCGTCACAACTGTATGTTCCAGTTGGGGAATGGAGAGGGATCTGCCACTGACCCAATCGCGATTCGTGAGCAACGACTGCAATTGCCGTGCAGTGCCCTCCGAGATCTGGACGTGTTCGGAGAGTTTGCCCTGATGCTGTGCCCACTGGAACTTCAGGTCCCACTCAGGGACGGCTCTAGGCTCATGGTGGCCCTGTGCAGGGAGCATAGGTGGGGGCCCCGGGAACTTTGCCATTAACCAAGGCGTATCTCGCTGCTCGTATGTCACCCTTCAACTCAACAAGCACGGCTAGTGCATATAAAAGGCAGCCAGAAACAAACACTCACGCAAACAACCACACATTCGCGTGCTCACGAACGCACAAATGTGCATGCACGCACACATGCACTCACGCACAACAGGAACACACACACACGTTGAGGAGCACACAGACGCATGCATTCGTGAGTTCTCGGTTATGCACAGGCACACACTCAAATGTGCATACACACGCGTGTCGTGAACATGCATAATGCAGACAAACCATTCAGTATTGACTACGCTGCGCATCTGAGACATGTTGTTAACACTCACATAACTAGGCAGCTCAACTGGAAAGACAGGCGATTACTTTATAAATATTTTGTGAGCAGTCTCGTCTCAGAGACAGAGTCAGACTCGACTCTCACCGTTCCGTTGGGAAGGAGGGTTCACACTGAGAAAAAAAAATCACCAAATTGTGGCTTTTACAGCACACTTGTCACATAAATGTTCAACCAAAATCCAAAGTTTGTGAAGGGGCGCAAAGGAAATATTCCCAAACCTTAGTGGTGCTCTACGGAAGGCCTTACACTGGTCATTGATGTTGGTACCCACCTCCCACTGTCACGTGGCTGTCACTGATCCGAATACACAGAGCATTCTTCACCATGCTTTCAACCTATTCTAGATCCAGGGAATGTAACTTAGTCTTAAAGGGGAAAGGTGGACATTTCACAATCTCTTGCTGTAGTCCGGGAGCCTCACCGCTTACTTTCAGAACCAGTGCGAGCCTCTTTCTAAATTTCTGTTTATTAGATTAGATTTCTCGTAGTCTATTAATCAGCAAACCTATACCATTCACAAACTTTGCAAACATTGGAATAGGGAAGTCTTACATTAAACAGAAACTTCTGTCTTTGGTGATGTAAAAGGGTGTGTCCACTTTTAAAAGCTTGTGTTAGGACTTAATAATAGTATGAGAGAGCTCACTATACTGAGCATTACAGCTTCAAATCACAGAATGCCAACTTATCTCTTCATCCTTCTGGGAGTGATCACATGCTTCCAAACACTTGGGGAGCTCGCTTTCGCTCCCTTTGGTCTCGCTCTCTTTCACCTTCTGCGTTTCTCTCTCTTTCAGCTTGTGTATCTCTCAGACAAAGTGCCTTAGCTTTAGTCAACTTGTCAGTATAAAGTTAAATGTTTGAATCGTTTGGTCGTTTCTAGGAAACATGATCCAAAAAGCGTGTGTTATTTTAATGTTGGTCTTTTTCGCATCAACAAACTTCTTTTTAGGCTTTGCACAAAATATTGTAAAAAGGATTGAAAAAAAAATCTGAAGGGGCACCCGGATTTGAACCAGGGACCTCTTGATCTGCAGTCAAATGCTCTACCACTGAGCTATATCCCCGCCTGTTCCATCTCTCCACAATAAGGAATATATTTGTTTTCATTGGCCCTTCCTGTGCAATATCTTTTAGTTTTACATTTCCGTCTTGTAGTTCGTTTTTTCCGCTCAGCTCTATCCTCAAGCCATTTGGGTTTTTTAGCACTGAGCTACAAACATATCCTCCAATTCTGTTCCTGTCCTTCACCTCTTTGGTGTGCCTGACCTATATTCACCGGTCTTGTTCTTTATTTCTCCACTGACCTACGTGGCCCTGCTTCAAGGCGCGCCCCAAATATGATGACGTTTCACCTTCTGAATGCGGACAGAAAGCCTTCTTAAATAGGATGTTTTTGATTTTACCTCCGCGAGACGCCATGGAGCAGCACCTGGAGTCAGGGGCCGCGCCGGGGATGGCACCCAGGCCCTCTGGGGGCTTCTGCACAAGCAGTCAGGACAAAACCCTTCCAGCTGTCAAAAACGGCGCCTCAGTCAAACAGTATCTGTAAAGCGCACTAATCACCACAGCAGTGCTTAATTTGTAAGATTTGAAGTGCTGGTGCTCAAATCTTTGTTGGAGGCCACACCAACTTTTCTCTGGCTCTACCCCCTTCCTCCGATTTAACCAGGCCTGGGATCTGTAGAACAGGAAAAGTCTTTTGTCCAAGATCACACAGCATTGGTCAAGTGGGAAGGCATTATTTGAAGGACCGTCTCCTTGTGCCACGATCGTCAAGCAAATACAGGCCGGACTGTCTGTAAATGAAATCTCTCTTCAGGGATAGACTACAAATTTATAATGACATCCGGGGGATTTAAGGTGCATGATAAAGAAAACTAAAAGTACCAGGATGCATCGAGAAAAACAGAACTGAACGAGCTGTGCATGCCTGACACGGGCTAACTGTCAGTGCTCAAGGATCATTTGTAAACCCTGTCTCATGCATACAGAGGCACCCTATCTGAGCATCTCGCATAATTCCCGCTCACAGCATATACCTGCTATGGGCTCGAATACAACACCGACGCATCAGCCAGTGCATGGCTAGATGTGTGCGTGAAATAAATGTAGAGGTGGAACCTTGTCAGCAGCTCTGGACACTGGTAGACGAGCTGACTACAGTGCAGATGTAATGTTCAGTATGCAGAAGTCTAATAATGCACGCTTCAAACACTATAAATAGCAGGTGCTTCTTTTTAGCCAGTTGAATCTACGCATTTCATTGCCCCTGGAAGGATGAAAAGTAGCTCAGGAGTAGTCAATTTCAATTTAAACGTATGCATTTCATATAAGAGCCCCGAGCGATGCTCAGACATGCTGGAGACAGTAGCCTCGTGTCATTTTATTACAAGCAACCGGACGGATGCACCAGACCACAACCTTAAATAAAATGACGGATGGAAGGCGTAGACACGTCACGAACACTTCTATCAGTGCGCCGACTGGGACTTGAACCATAACTCGAGACCTCGGCAGTAGCACATTAACCCTCAGTCATGCATGCGTTTTGAAACTACTAGCAGTGCACACTCATCCAAAAGGAATACTATAACAAGAAACATACACAATTCATATAGCTACAAGCCAGGTGAAATACTGCAAACCCTGCAAGGCGTTAAATACCTCCAATGCTGCAATTCATATACATCGATTAGCCATTTATCGCCATGAGGTCATGAAAGTAGTAACAGGCACTGCGCTAACAGAGACCTGCCTAATTTAACAAAGGTATATAGCGACGAGTCGATGTGTTAGAACCCGCATGCGTGGCATCCGCAACCCAGAAGGAATGGCACACAACCGCGCGTCTTTTAGACTGGTATAGCGCCTCAACCGTGCCTGCCAGATAGGCCTGGCGCAGTGTGTGCGCTGGGGACAGTCTGATACAGGAGTATGTCTGTCAGCTGGAGGAATGTGTGTCTGGCCGCTCTGGCGAGAAAGATGACGCATGCAGCCTGGGCCTTACCTGGGCTGCCTGATTAACTGCAGTGCAGACTCGACTCCTGACTAGCTGTCACGGGTCGGGACTCGAGTGAGAGTAGACTCGTCTCTGCAGTCTGTCCGTGTTAGCTCCAGGCGCTAGGAGTTGATGACACAGTGATGGCAGGCTTCCTTCTTCCAGTACGTTCCGAGGACCACCACCACCACCACAGAATGCAGGCACACGCCGACTGGAACTGTGTCTGTCACCGCGGGATGGACTGATGATGACTACGGAATGGTTTCTGTTTCATTCATCGACATGCCACTGCTGTGCTTCGGAGTCTGTGGAGAGCTGCAGGTACACTTTGGCTGTGCTTGGACAAGTTTCTCTCATCTCTAGTGGTAGTACATGGTTGGTCAGTTTCGTGGAGATTCTTGAGTGCATTTGTTTACCTACGTTTGTGTTTGCAATTATCAGAGCGGCACATTTCAAAATGAGTCAGATTTCTCATGAGATTCTTTTCGTATGAGGTTGAGTCTGCGCAGACTCGAAACCTCGGCTTCTGACGTCTGCCAGACCCGATGCCCTTGCTGAGAAACACCGCCACTGCCAATCAGGGACGAGAGCCGGAGGCCGCCAAATCCCTGCCAGGGGCCGCCACGCAAATATTGTATCCATCCTCGTGGCGGCCCCTGGGGTTTGGCGGCCCTGTGCAGGTGCACAGTTTGCACATGCTTAAAGCCGGCCCTGTCCCACTGCAGATACTGCATATGCGATCTGGCATGATCCACAAGGAGGATGCAGGAGGCCAGCAGGGTCATCCTGACCGAAACCCCGGACAGAGGTTGAAAGATCGCTATCATAGCCTGAATGTTCCAGACTCGCTGTTTGGGAGGATTAACCTGAAACCGCGCCGAGTCCAGAACCATTAGATGAAAAAGAGCTTCTGCAAGAGAATCAGGTGCGATTTCGGCACATTGATGGAAAACCCTAGCAAATGGGTCAGCGTTAGTCTGGAGTTGGGAGACAACCGCCTGGGGCGAGCCAGCCTTCAACAGCCAGTCATCGAGATAGGGGATGACTGAAACCCCTGATCTGCGCAGATGAGTTGCGACCACCGCCATCACTTTTGTGAACACCCGAGGGGCACTGGTAAGACCAAAGGGGAGCACAGTGAACTGAAAATGCTCGTGGCCTACCGTGAATAGCAGGTAAGGCCTGTGGGCAGGCAGGATGGGAATATGAAAATATGCGTCCTGTAAATTCAACGCCACCATCCAGTCTTGCGTGTCCAGGGCAGACAAGACCTGAGCAAGTGTGAGCATCTTGAACTTCTCCTTCCGGAGGAAGCGATTGACGTTCCGAAGGACTAAGATAGGACACAGGCCCTTGTCCTTCTTTGGAACCAGAAAGTAGTGGGAATAACAACCACAACTTACTTCTGGCATTGTAACGCGCTCGATATACCCTTGGCCAAGAGGGACGCAACTTCCTGCTGGAGGGGTGCCAAATGATCCCCTGACATGCAGTGGCACTGAGGTGGCCTGGCTGGAGGGGTTGTCTCAAAGGAGAGGGAGTAGCCCCTTCTGACAATTTGCAGCACCCACTTGTCTGCAGTGATGTTGCACCAGTGGTGGAGATGATGGCGTATGCGTTCACCCACTGGCTTCTGATGGGCCTGAAAGGTCGGACTAGGAAGGCTTGGAAGCGGATGCTGCACGGGCGGTGGTAGACTGACACGCCCACTGGCCCCCTGAACCACCTCAATGGTTCCCACATCTGTGGCCACGCTGAGATTGTTGCTGCTGTGGCCTATGGTCCTGTGAACGCTGTGGGGTGCCCCTTCAACGGCCACGAAAGTAGCGAAAAGCAGAAGGCGGATGAGGCAGAGCGGCGACAGACCCAAGGACTTTGCTGTAGGCCGGGAGTCCTTGAAACGCTCCAATGCACAGTCTGCCTTATTGTCAAAAAGGTGAATGCCATCAAAGGGCATGTCCATCAAGGTGCCCTGAGCATCCCCTGAGAAGCTAATTGTCCTCAACCAGGAGTGGTGCCAAAGCGCCACTGTCGTGGAAATCGACCTGCCCAGTGAGTCAGCAGTATCCAACCCACAACGTATGGTGAGCATCGCTGCGTCTCTCGCGGCTGCAATCGCCTGGGAAAGAACAGCCTGGGCCTCCTCTGGGCAGTTGAGCCGCACCTGCGCAACCAAGTCCCACAGAGCATGGGTATGACGGCCCAAGAGGCATGCAGTGTTCACCGACCACAGCCCTAAGCTGGCAGAAGAAAACAGCCTCTTGCCAAGCTGATCCAGCTTCTTGGATTCCCTATCTGGAGGTGCGGTAGGGAAAGCGCTCTGGGATGTTGAGGCTTGGACAATTAAGCTCTCAGGGGTGGGGTGTTTGGTAAGGAAGAGGGGATCGCCAGGAGCCGGGCGATGACGTCAGGCCACGTTGTTGGGCGTGGACCAGGTGCCTAACAGAACGTCTGAAAGTGCTTCATTAAAAGGCAGCAAGGGCTCCATAGAAGGAGCCGCCAGTTGGAGCACTTCTGCCAGGAGGTTAGTCCTGACGGCAGGGAGTTCGAGGTGGAGAGCCTCGGCTGCCCTACGCAACACCACTGCGTAACTGACTCCCTCCTCCTTAGCCACGGAAGGAGGAGACAGCATACCAAGGTCAGGTGAGGTGTCAAGACCACTGGCCTCCCCCAAATCCTCTGCCCAGTCCGCATCATAAGCACAGTCCTGTGCTCGAGGCTCCTCAGACCCCTCCCAGTCCTCCCTTTCCTCTGAAGTCTGTGGAACAGGCTCAAAATAAGGAGGGCGGACATAGGAAACAAAAGGCCCCATTGGCGTCGGGCGACACCGATCCGGCAGCATGTCCGGGTCAAGACTGAACCATGAGGACGACATCATCCCAAGGAGCGGGAGATGTCAGAAGCCGTGCAGGGGAGATGGGCGCCGGTGGAGGTGTCACTAGGTCAACCGGCGTCGATCGGGGTCCGATCCCGGATCCCTGGGGGGCCTGCGCCGTATGCCAGAGCCGGTGGTGACACCGGGGCTGGAGCCGCTGGAGATGGCAAAGCAGGACCCCCCGTCAGGCGGCCCAAAGAGTCGGGACCACCCGCACCCTCAGCCGTGTCGTGCGACGGGCGAGGGGAAGTTGAAGAGCAACAATGCTTCTTCGATTTCATTTTGGAATGCTTTGACTTACCTGACCCGAGAGCTAAGACTTAGATCCAGAAGAATGGTGATGACGACTCCGTGACCAGTCCCTCGACCTCCCATGGGACCGGGACCAGGACCTCAAGCGGCCTGGAGCCGACTGCCGGACTTCAAGCAACTTTCGGGACCGCTCCCGTAAAGTCTTCAGCGCCATTGCCCGGCAGTCGGGGCACGACTTGGGGTCATAGTCGCGCCCAAGGCAGTAGAGACACATGCGGTGGGGGTCCGTCACCAACATCATGCGAAGACAGTCCCACAGTTTTTGAAACCGGGCATCCCTACGACACCAGGAGTCGAGTGACTCGAAAAGATGAGGTAAAAGGCCTCGAAAAGCTGCGTCAAAAAATTACTGGGCGTACTTGCTCTTCCTGGATCTGTGCTTGCTGGCACGGAAAAAGAAAGAACTGACGTCAGCATGCGTGGTTGCATCTAAGTAGCTCCAGCGATGTCATCCCTGCGCCAAAAATGCATGCGGAGCCGCATTGCGACGCCTACCGATGCGCAGGGGTACTGCTGATGAAAATCTTTCCGGATCCAGTCTGACGCCTGGGGGTGATTCTAAGGTAAGGAATCTATCACTACGTGTTTCTTTCAGATTATGCAGTTATGCAATCACTAAGGTATAACTCATGTAGTAATATATTCACCCAGGCACTACTGTTGCACTCCTTGAATCACAGAGGCACTACCTTTCTACTCTTGTAGTCACTCAGCCAGTAGTCATTCTGTTATGAAATCACCCAGGAACTACTTTTCAGTTTTATATTTACTCAGGCTCTACCTCAGTAGTCCTGCAATCACCCAAGAAATACACATGCACTTATAAAATCACACAGTCACCTGCTGTGTCCTCATGTAAATCCCCATAAATTATCCCTGCAGTCATGCAATCGCTGAGGTGTTACCCATGTACTCTTTAATCCCCTTGTACTCTTTCAATCACATATGCACTTTTCTTGTACTTATGTAATCACTCAGTCAGTGCTCATGTACTTTTAAAAGTACCCAGTCACTACCTTTGCACTCCTGTAATGAGTCAGGCAGGATCTTAGTAGTTCAGTAATCACCCAGGCGGTACTCCTGAACTTATAAAATCATTCACTCACTTGCTATGTACTTCAGTAATCCACCAAATATTACCCTTGCAAGCATGTAATCATCAAGCGCCAACGATATATAGTTTTTCTACAGTCATGCGGTCATGCAGGCTGTACCTATGCAGTCATTTAATGACCTACACACTACCCTTGCAGTCGTAGAATCAGCCATGCCCTTATGTTGCATTCATCTAATCACCTAGGCAGTACTCAATGACTCATCGATCCCTTCAGGTGCTATTCATAGACTTATCCATGCAGTCAATGTGTATGTTTGCACTCATGAAATTAGCTAGTCACTACCCATCTTCTCCTGCAATTATCCAGTGACTACCCTTGCACTCAAACAATCACACAAGGACTACCCATGGAATTTTGGAATCACTCAGGCAGATCTAGTACATGTCTCAGTTTCTAGGTTTTACTATATTTCACAAATATTGTACACATATTTCTTTTAGATATCATGAAGATTTGAAAAGCTAGAGACATATGGATGCATGCTTTTTAGAATTTGGACAGTCTTATAGATGTAATAGTCTGCTGCTTTATATTTGGCTATGCCCAATTCTCATGTAGTTATAAAAACACCCAAATAATCGTCATTCACTTTTACAATAATTCTGGCCTACATGTGCAGTTCTGTAATCACCCAGGCATTACTGCTGCACTGATGCAATCATTTAGGCACTATATATGCAGTTATGCAATCACTAAGGTATAACTCATGTAGTTATATAATCACCCAGGCACTACTGTTGCACTCTTTCAATCACAGAGGCACTACCCTTGTACTTATGTAATCACTCAGCCAGTAGTCATACTGTTATGAAATCCCCCAGGAACTACTTTTGCAGTCTTTTATTTACTCAGGCTCTACCTCAATAGTCCTGCAATCACCCAAGAAGTACACATGCACTTATAAAATCACCCAGTCACTTGCTATGTAGTCATATAAATCCCAAGAGATTACCTCTGCAGTCATGCAATCGCCGACGTGTTACTCATGTAGTCCTTTAATCCCCTTGTACTCTTTCAATCACATACACACTTTTCTTGTACACATGTAATTATTCAACCAGTACTGATGTACTTCTAAAATCACCCAGTCACTATCTTTACACTCCTGTAATCAGTCAGGCAGTATCTTAGTAGTTCAGTAATCACCCAGGCGGTACTCATGAACTTATAAAATCACCCACTCACTTGCTATGTACTTCAGTAATCCACCAGATATTACCCTTGAAGGCATGTAATCATCCAGGGTCTAGTTATGTACTTTCCCTATAGTCATGCAATCATACAGGCTGTACCTATGCAGTCATGTAATAACCTGTACACTACCATTGTAGTCGTAGAATCACCCATGCCCTTCTGTTGCATTCATATATTCACCTAGGCGGTACTGTATGACTCATCGATCCTTTCAGGTGCTCTTTATACACTTATCTATGCAGTAAATTTGAATGTTTGCACTCATGCAATTAGTTAGTCACTATCCATCTTCTCCTGCAATTACCCAGTGACTACCTTTGTACTCATACAATCACCCAAGCACTACGCATAGAGTTATGCAATCACTTAGGCAGATCTATTACATGTCTCAGTTTCTAGGTTTCACTATATTCCTGAAATATTGTACATCTATTTCTTTTATATTTGATGATGATTTGAAAATGTAGAGACGTATGTATGCACACTTTTAACAATATGGAGAGACTTATGGTTGAGTCATACAATAGTGTATTGCGTTATATCTGGTAGGCCGAACACTGATGCAGTTATAAAAAGACCCAAGTACTACCCATGCAGTCTTCGAATGATCGAGGCACTACATATACAGTGCTGTAATCACTCAGGCATTAGTGCTGCACTCATGCAATATTCTTAGTACTACCTATGCACTCATGCAATCACCAGCGTATTACCTATGCACTATTTTAATCATGTAGCCACTACTCATGCACTTATATAATCACAAAAGTATTACTGTTGCAGTCTTTCAATCACAGAGACACTACCCTTGTACTTATGTAATCACTCAGCCAGTAGTCATCAAATAACCCATTCTCTACCTTTGCATTCCTTTACTCACTCAATCACCCAAGAGGTACCCATGTACCTATAAAATCACCCAGTCATTTCCTATGTAGTCATGTAAATCCCCATGTATTACTCCTGTAGTCAGGCAATCACCCAGGTGTTACCTATGTTCTCCTTTAATACCCCAGACATTACTGCTGTACTCATGCAATCACCAATGCATTAGCTATGCAGTGCTTCAATTATCCAGGTACTGTGTTTGAACTCTTTGAATCATGTAGAGACTAGTCTTGAAGTTATGTTATCACTCAGCTAGTTTGAAAACGTGGAGACATACGTATACACGCCTCAAAGAATATCGACAGATTTGTAATTGAGTGGTGTATTAGTCTTCTGCTTTATATGTTGCTACACCCAACACTTATGCAGGTATAAAAACACCCTTATACTACTCATACAGTCTTCCAATGATCCAGGCACTACATATTCACTGGTGTTATTACTCAGGCATTACTTGTACACTTAAGCAATCACCCAGGCAGTACCTCTGCACTCATGCAATTGCCAAGGTATTACCCATGCACTCTTTCAAACATGTAGCCACTACTCATTCACGTATGTAATCACCCAGGCACTACTGCTGGACTCCTTTAATCATGAGATACTACCCTTGTACTCAAGTAATCACTCGGCCAGTACCCATGCAGTTATAAAATCACCCAGTCACTTTTTTTTATGTAGTCATATAAATCCCCACATATTACCCCTGTTGTCATGCAATCACCCAGGTGTATTATATGTACTCCTTTAATCCCCCAGACCTTACTGCTGTACTCATGCAATCACCAATGCATTAGCTCTACAGTACTTCAATTATCCAGGTACTGTTTCTTAACTCTTTCAATCACGTACAGAGTACTCTTGTAGTTATGTTATCACTCAGTTAGTATGCGTGCACTTATAAAATCACCCAGGCAGTACCCTTGCAGTCCTTTAATCATTCAGATAGTAGTTTAGTACTTCTGTAATCATCCGGGCAGTACTCATGGAATTATAAAATCACCTACTCACTTTTTATGTTTTCCACTAATACCGCAGATATTACCTCTTCAGTCATTCAAATCACAGAGGCACTAGTTATGTTCTACCTCTACAGTTATGCAATCACGCAGGCTGTACCTATGCACTTACATAATAATCCATACACTACTCTTGCAGTTATCGAATCACCCAGGCCCTACTGTTGCATTCATCTATTTACCTAGGCACTACTCAATGACTCATCTATGCTTTCAGGTGCTATTTATACACTTATCCATGCACCTAACGTGTATGTCTGCACTCATGGAATTAACTAGTCACTATCTGTGAGAAGGTGGCCTGACATGCAGTGCTCACTATTCTAGTGAACACTATGTATCAGTCCAGCAACCCTTATTGATGATTGGTTGTAAGTCAACCTTATAGACCAGCTATCCTAGTAGCATGGATACGAGCAGTCTAAGGCTAAAGACTCGAGAGGGCGTGTTAAGCCAGCTGTTATACCACACATATACCCCTTGAACACCAAGTGAAAGGACACCACACAAGTGTTATGAAAATAAACAGTGTATTTATTAAAATCACAACAGCCCTGTACTCTTTATGAGGACAAGGTACTAAGCACAACACAAAACTCTTACGAAAATACTTAAGTTAGCACAGTATATACAAATGCCCGAGGGGCACGGAAAACCATATACTCTGAAAGTGGAATGCGAAATTACTAGCAGGTAAGTACAGTACTAATAGGCTTTGGAATCGCTAGGACTTGACTATAGAATTGTTAGATTACTTCTAGGAGACCCAGGGGACTCGGGTGCAGAGTGTGCACTCTCACGCGTGATGCGGGACAAAGTCTATGGTAGCTAGATTTCACAAAGTTAGTGTTCTCGGGCGAACCCGACCTGGTAGGAGGAAAATGAAAGTGGATTCTGACCCTTGGATAGTGAGGCTATGCTGGGGCACCAAAATGCCGAAGTTACCTAGCCCAGGGGCTGCAGCTGCATAGTTCTCAAAAGACGTCGGGAATCCTCGTAGACGGACCAGGAGCCTGGAAGAAAGATGCTGGCAGGCAACCAGTGAAGAGAGTTAGAGTTGATCCAAGCCTGGATCTTGAAGAGAGATGACACCTGAAAGCAGAGGGGACCAAGTTCGTGACTACTAGCCAGTAGTCAGGTGGCACCAGGAGGGCACCGGATGGTAGTCACCTCGACTAGGTGAGTGGGTGACGCTGTGCTCGCAGATCTCACGGACCAGGAGGCGTTGTCGGGGACCAGGAGGCGTTGTCGGCGACCAGGATGGAGGAGCGAGCTGTCTCGCGATGGATGAAGCTGTCGGCGTCGCTGGACCCAGGATTGGGCAACAAAGCCTTGGCAAATTCAAGCCCACGCGGTGGACTCAAAATGGCGTCTGGAGTGGACCAGGAGGGTCCGGGGTGCTTCTCTTGAAGAAGGAAGCAAGGGCCAGTCTGGAGCAACCAGACCAGCAGCAGTGATGTTGTCGGGCGTCGTTCAGAAGGCCACAAGCCAGCCGGCTAGTAGCCAAACAACGCGGTGAGCAGCAAAAAGCAGAAGGGCCCCACGCAGATCGTGGAGATGCTGGGAGGCTGATCTTCGGTGCTGGAGCTGCTCAGGGTTGGGGCTTCTCGGACCCCAAAGCACTCACCAGAGGGACACTCGGCGGGCTTGTTGTGAAGAAGTCGTGCAGTCTTGGCGATCGTCGGTCCCTCGAGGTCTCGTCGCACTCACGATTCTCAGCTTTGCTGTAGAGGTGAGTAGAGGTCAGAGGTGCCAGGGAAGCCGGGTCTCGTCGAACTGTGTCGTCGGATTCCTGAGGAAGGACTTGCAGCAGACCGCAGTGTTCTTGATGGTGCCTGCGGGTGCAGGGTGACTACTCCTTAGCCACAAGGGAGAATCTTGAAGAAGAAATCTTGATGTCCTTTCGCAGAAAGTCGTGTCTTGATTCCAAAGATGATCTAATTTGAACAGAGGGCCCGCTCCTATCTTTATACTAAGAAAAGGGGCTGACCCGGTGACTAGGTCCTGCCTATGGGTGGGACTAGGAGGGGGGTGGTTACACCCCTCTCCCATGCCGGACTTCCCCCAGGACAGGGGCTGGTGTGCCCCTGGAACTGGTTCTGACCGGCCTATGCGTAGTGAGCACCGGGGTGCCACTCAGCAGTCACCTTCCTGTAAAGCCCTGCCTACCCAGGATACACAAAACCCTGTCTGGGATGGTGCTAGCACCGCCCCTGACAGGAAACCCTTTGTCCAAGCTCTCCTCTCTGGGAGGACTCCCAGCAGCAGGAGGTCAGACTCGTGTCTGTGGTGGCAGCATCCATTTTGTGGAGCTGAGGCTTCGCTTAACTTTAACCGGGGTTCACAGTTACATACATGTCGTGTCCCTCTAGAAGTGTGGAATGCTACCCCGTCGCCAGAATTGGCGAGGGGTTAGTATTCCAATTCGTATGACACCTTACTCGACATGTTTTGATAAAGCAATACCAAAGATAGCATTTAACCGCGAGGATTATAATGCTTAAGAGTATATGGTATGCGTTATCATGGAACAGCTATTAGGACTTGGTTCCGCAAGCTGCAGACAGGCTCAGCTCATGCCAGAGCACTATCTCACACGATTACAAGCACTCTGCCTTCAGGATTGTCAAGGCCTGCCATAGGAGTGACTGATAGGAATCTGTGTGTCCATTTTTAGGGTTAGATATAGGTATACTATATCTGCAGCAAAGGGTGATTACACGACTTTGCCCCAGCTGTCATGCAGCCAGTTGTGTCAAATTTAGGAGGCCAGCCAGGGGTGGCATAATACATGCTTCAGCCCCTGGTAGGCCCTGGGTACACCTATGCCCTGAGTTACAGGGTCTGATAAGGTGGCCCAGTACCAATTGGAAATGTACCTAAGGTACATGGAATCCATTTTAGAGAGAGAGCAGTAGGCCTGGGGTCCTGATTGGCAGGGTCCCAGGTCGACTATGTAAAAAACCAGCTAAAACACAGGGCAAAAAGTTGGGGGCAACCATAGTCAGGAGGTACCTTCCTACACAAACCCCCCCCCCCCCCCAAACGAAAGGAGATAAGTCTATCCTTGTCCAGGTAAGCCTCTATTACCTAAGTGGCCATATAAGGAAGGACCAGCTCTGGCTTGGTTTCCCCCTGTGTCATGGTCCACTAGGCAACCCCTCACCCTAAGGGTATCTGAGGGTCTCCACCATAGGGAATCTCTGTCTCTGGTGTGTCTTGGGAAAGAAAAAGGCTGATGCTGGGATGGAGTACTGAAGTGAGGCTCCTCTACCTTTGGGCTCAACTTCCTCCAATCACCATTCATCATGTGTGCCTTTCTTTCTTTAGCTGAGATGCACTGAGCTCTCAGGGTCAGCCTCTGGCTACCTAAAGCTGGAGGCTGAGTCCCTCTGTTTGGCTTACTGGAGGGACAGGTCAGGTCTGGGGTTTTTAGGCCCCATGTTTGACTGTGCCCAACAGTGTCCAGCTGTGGGAGGTCCCTAACTACTTTTAAGGGGGATCCCTCAGGAGTCTGATTTATTTTCACTTGGCTAGGTTTACCAGCTTCAGTGATCCTAATCTGCTGATTAAGGAGTTCTTTTGGACAGGGGGCCCTTTGGGGTCCACCACTGGCCTCCCTGACCTCCACAGCCCTGGGCTGACTGAGGCAGGGTAGAGAGGGGCAGGTTACCTGCTCAAGACTGGGTCCCACCTTGGAAGGGTCCACTGACATCAGGGGCTCTGCCAGGCTAGGCCTGACTACCTCTGGGGCAGTTCCTTCACAAGGGGTCAGATCAGTTCCCTGAGGAGGCTGATCCTTTCCTAGAGTCTGGTAGGAGGGGGATTTCTCTTCCTCCTCAATGCTCTCTGTCTGAGTGGAGTGATCCATTGTTTCATGCTTCACAACACTAGCATCTGTTTGAGTAGAGGCTGAGACCATTACAGCCTTGCCAACCTTTTCAGGAGGGCACTCAGTTTGTGTTTGGGCTGTGACTGTCACAGCCCTCCTATCCTGTTCAGGAAAGTCTGTCTGAACCTGGGCAGTGGCTACCACTGCTCTTCCAACCTTTTCAGGGAGGAATGGTGCTTGGACTGGGGCTGTAGTTATTACTGCCCCACTAACCTTTCTGGATAGGCCTATCATTCTGGAGTGAGTTTCTTGCTCCACCTCAGCCCATGCTGAGATTTCCAGGTCATTCCCCAGTACGCAATCTACAGGTAGGGTGTCTGTCACTGCCACTCTCATGGTCCCTGTGACATTACCCCAGCTGAGCTCAATTACTGCCATGGGATGCCTTCTTTTCACTCCATGAACGTCTGTCACCTGGTAAGTGAAACCAGGGGTCAGTTGAGCAGAGGGGACCAGATGGTCAATCACCATGGTGATGCTGGCCCCAGTGTCTCTGTATGCCTCAACTTTCTGACCATTGATAAGGGGCTCCTGTCTATACTTTCCCAAAATGTGGGAACCAGTAGTGAAGTTGGCAAACCCCAAGCCAGTCTCACAGACAAGAGTTGTTTCAGGGGACCTGGCTAGGCCATAGTCCACCTGGTTTCCCAAAGTAATGCCCACCACATTCTTGGGGGCACTCCCACCACCTGGGGGATTACCACTAGTGGTAACAGGAGGTCTGGGAGTATTACCTGGGGGTATGTTTTCCTTATTGCTGTTTTTAGGGCAACTGATATCACTATTGTAATGGCCCACCTGTTTACAGGTATGGCAATAAGGTTTCTTTTGGGTTTTGGGAGAAGTAGGGGACCCACCCTTGTCAGAGGATTTTTGGGGCCCTGTGGTTTGATCAGCAGATTTATTCCCACCCTTCTCTGGAGGCTTGGTTGATTCCTTCTTTTGGTCACCACCCTGGTTCTTAGGCCTGACCCTGGTTCTGACCAATTTGTCTGCCCTCTTACCCAATTCCTGTGGAGAGGTCAGATCAGAGTCTACCAGGTGCTGGTGTAATAACTGGTTCTGACAATTACTTAAGATTTGGTCCCTCATAATTAGATTGTACAATCCTTTAAAATCAGTAACCTTACTACCCAGTAGCCAGCCTTCAAAAGCCTTAGTGGCACAATCAACAAAGTCAGTCCAATCCTGAGACTGAGTTTTCTGGGTATCTCTGAACATCAACCTGTACTGTTCAGTGGTTAAACCAAACCCATCAACCAGTGTATTCTTCAGGACTTGGTAATTGTTAGCATCCTCCACTCTAGTAGTGAGGAGCTTATCTCTACCTTTACCTTCAAAGGAGAGCCACAAGATAGCTGCCCACTGACTCTGGGGGACACACTGTACAGTGCAGACCCTCTCCAAAGCAGTAATCCATTTGTGGATGTCATCCCCTTTTTTAAAGGGGGGCACTATCTTATTCAGGTGCTTTGTATCAAAACTCCTTTCCCTATTGCTAGGTATATTGCTGCCACCAGTGGGTTTTGACCCACTCAATTCTTGCTCTCTAGCAAAGGCAAGTCTTTCTTTGGCCAGGGCAAGTTCTTCCCTTGCAATCCTCAGATTGACTTCCCTTTCCTTAGCTTCATAGATTTTCCTCTGAGGGGAGGTCATCCTCCTCAGAGCAGAGTTCTGAGAGCCATTGGTTTGAATGGATCTGTTAGAGCCTCTTGATAGAGACCTAACTCGTCCACTCCCAATGTTAAGCTGGCCTGAGAGGGGTCCCAGGGTTCCCCTAGTACCATTCTCATGCCTGCTTAAGTTGGACCTGGTTAGTCTGCTGACTTCTACCTGTCCCTTGTCTGCCTCATCCCCTGACAACTCATCCTCATCCTCATCCTCAGCATCATCTGCCTCCTGGAGGGGATGGTCATGGTTATCAAAGGGACCCTGTAAGGAGGGCATACTCCCATCTGGATGAGAAGGATCTGTGTTGGCAGACCTCCTGGCATCATAAGTCTCTAAGAGACCAATCAGAAAGGAAATGGTAGGGTTTGCACCCTGTTTTAACTTCCTGGATGTGCAGATTTGCCTCATCTCCTGGAAGCTAAGAGCAGCATATCTGGAAGAGGCCTGTGGAAGGTCCACAACCACAAGAGGGGTCTCTGAAGACTCTCCGTGGTTAGACATGCTTCTAGTGTGGTGTAAGTGATGCACCTACCTACACTATTTGTTTGCCTACTGATCCCTTGCTAAGAGTTGCAGCCAAGGTGTGCTAAGCCTTGAGGAGCTGCAACAGCTGGTTCAGTAGAACTCAGAGTATTCTAAGCTAAGTTATATGTACCTAAAAGTACTTATGTGATCTTTCAACAAGATATTCTTAGGATACGTGTGGTAAAACAACAGCAAGCTCAAATCCCAACCGCTGCTCACCAATGTGAGAAGGTGGCCTGACATGCAGTGCTCACTATTCTAGTGAACACTATGTATCAGTCCAGCAACCCTTATTGATGATTGGTTGTAAGTCAACCTTATAGACCAGCTATCCTAGTAGCATGGATACGAGCAGTCTAAGGCTAAAGACTCGAGAGGGCGTGTTAAGCCAGCTGTTATACCACACATATACCCCTTGAACACCAAGTGAAAGGACACCACACAAGTGTTATGAAAATAAACAGTGTATTTATTAAAATCACAACAGCCCTGTACTCTTTATGAGGACAGGGTACTAAGCACAACACAAAACTCTTACGAAAATACTTAAGTTAGCACAGTATATACAAATGCCCGAGGGGCACGGAAAACCATATACTCTGAAAGTGGAATGCGAAATTACTAGCAGGTAAGTACAGTACTAATAGGCTTTGGAATCGCTAGGACTTGACTATAGAATCGTTAGATTACTTCTAGGAGACCCAGGGGACTCGGGTGCAGAGTGTACACTCTCACGCGTGATGCGGGACAAAATCTATGGTAGCTAGATTTCACAAAGTTAGTGTTCTCGGGCGAACCCGACCTGGTAGGAGGAAAATGAAAGTGGATTCTGACCCTTGGATAGTGAGGCTATGCTGGGGCACCGAAATGCTGAAGTTACCTAGCCCAGGGGCTGCAGCTGCATAGGTCTCAAAAGACGTCGGGAATCCTCGTAGACGGACCAGGAGCCTGGAAGAAAGATGCTGGCAGGCAACCAGTGAAGAGAGTTCGAGTTGATCCAAGCCTGGATCTTGAAGAGAGATGACACCTGAAAGCAGAGGGGACCAAGTTCGTGACTACTAGCCAGTAGTCAGGTGGCACCAGGAGGGCACCGGATGGTAGTCACCTCGACTAGGTGAGTGGGTGACGCTGTGCTCGCAGATCTCACGGACCAGGAGGCGTTGTCGGCGACCAGGATGGAGGAGCGAGCTGTCTCGCGATGGATGAAGCTGTCGGCGTCGCTGGACCCAGGATTGGGCAACAAAGCCTTGGCAAATTCAAGCCCACGCGGTGGACTCAAAATGGCATCTGGAGTGGACCAGGAGGGTCCGGGGTGCTTCTCTTGAAGAAGGAAGCAAGGGCCAGTCTGGAGCAACCAGACCAGCAGCAGTGATGTTGTCGGGCGTCGTTCAGAAGGCCACAAGCCAGCCGGCTAGTAGCCAAACAACGCGGTGAGCAGCAAAAAGCAGAAGGGCCCCACGCAGATCGTGGAGATGCTGGAAGGCTGATCTTCGGTGCTGGAGCTGCTCAGGGTTGGGGCTTCTCGGACCCCAAAGCACTCACCAGAGGGACACTCGGCGGGCTTGTTGTGAAGAAGTCGTGCAGTCTTGGCGATCGTCGGTCCCTTGAGGTCTCGTCACACTCACGGTTCTCAGCTTTGCTGTAGAGGTGAGTAGAGGTCAGAGGTGCCAGGGAAGCCGGGTCTCGTCGAGCTGTGTCGTCGGATTCCTGAGGAAGGACTTGCAGCAGACCGCAGTGTTCTTGATGGTGCCTGCGGGTGCAGGGTGACTACTCCTTAGCCACAAGGGAGAATCTTGAAGAAGAAATCTTGATGTCCTTTCGCAGAAAGTCGTGTCTTGATTCCAAAGATGATCTAATTTGAACAGGGGGCCCGCTCCTATCTTTATACTAAGAAAAGGGGCTGACCCGGTGACTAGGTCCTGCCTATGGGTGGGACTAGGAGGGGGGTGGTTACACCCCTCTCCCATGCCGGACTTCCCCCAGGCCAGGGGCTGGTGTGCCCCTGGAACTGGTTCTGACCGGCCTATGCGTAGTGAGCACCGGGGTGCCACTCAGCAGTCACCTTCCTGTAAAGCCCTGCCTACCCAGGATACACAAAACCCTGTCTGGGATGGTGCTAGCACCGCCCCTGACAGGAAACCCTTTGTCCAAGCTCTCCTCTCTGGGAGGACTCCCAGCAGCAGGAGGTCAGACTCGTGTCTGTGGTGGCAGCATCCATTTCGTGGAGCTGAGGCTTCGCTTAACTTTAACCGGGGTTCACAGTTACATACATGTCGTGTCCCTCTAGAAGGGTGGAATGCTAACCCCGTCGCCAGAATTGGCGAGGGGTTAGTATTCCAGTTCGTATGACACCTTACTCGACATGTTTTGATAAAGCAATACCAAAGATAGCATTTAACCGCGAGGATTATAATGCACTTAAGAGTATATGGTATGCGTTATCATGGAACAGCTATTAGGACTTGGTTCTGCAAGCTGCAGACAGGCTCAGCTCATGCCAGAGCACTATCTCACACGGTTCCAAGCACTCTGCCTTCAGGATTGTCAAGGCCTGCCATAGGAGTGACTGATAGGAATCTGTGTGTCCATTTTTAGGGTTAGATATAGGTATACTATATCTACAGCAAAGGGTGATTACACAACTTTGCCCCAGCTGTCATGCAGCCAGTTGTGTCAAATTTAGGAGGCCAGCCAGTGGTGGCATAATACATGCTTCAGCCCCTGGTAGGCCCTGGGTACACCTATGCCCTGAGTTACAGGGTCTGATAAGGTGGCCCAGTACCAATTGGAAATGTACCTAAGGTACATGGAATCCATTTTAGAGAGAGAGCAGTAGGCCTGGGGTCCTGATTGGCAGGGTCCCAGGTCGACTATGTCAAAAACCAGCTAAAACACAGGGCAAAAAGTTGGGGGCAACCATAGTCAGGAGGTACCTTCCTACACTATCCATCTGTAATCATATACTTATATACCTATGTTGATAACAATTCACCTAGGGCAGTATGTTTGCACTCCTTTATTCACTCAGGTACTATCTCAGTAGTCCAACAATCATCTAAAAAGTACCCATGCACTTATAAAACTACCCAGTTAATTCCTTTAGAAAGCAAATACAATTATTTTTTAACTTATATTTCATACCATTTGTATATAAATATTTTATTAATATTAAATGATTTAA
This sequence comes from Lissotriton vulgaris, assembly GCF_964263255.1. Taxonomy (NCBI): domain Eukaryota; kingdom Metazoa; phylum Chordata; class Amphibia; order Caudata; family Salamandridae; genus Lissotriton; species Lissotriton vulgaris. Next base: position 818,401,028 of record NC_141695.1, on the reverse strand, counting down.
CAAGAGTACTTAAACTTTTCTTTCTTTACAGATACTGACCAATATTATTACTAAAGATTGATCATGACCAGAAAAGCTGAAAAGAAAAGAAAACAAAGAAAATAGTCCTATTTAAAAGAAAAAAAAATGAGAAATCAGACAAAGTACAACATGTGACAATGAATAAAAAGGCTTCTAGTAAGGGAACTTAAGATTTTGTTAAAAGAGTTATAAAGAAGATTACGAATTTACAAAATGGGCAAAAGAAAAAGAAAACCAGTACAACCATTCAGAAGAAAAAGGAAAAAGGAAATATTTGTAAAGGATCATGTTTTGGGCAAAAAGAATCACAAAAGTAGAAAGAAGAGTTAAAGGATATTAGGAGAAGAATGTTTAAAAGTAGAGTACTGCAAAATTCAATAATAGACTACAAAAAATTTAGAAAAAGATCTGCATTCTACTAGACAAAAAAACAGATTGAAAATGTAGTCAAAAAGGCTCTTGAATTGGAAAGAAGATTGTTTATATTAGTATTAAAAAGAATGAAGACTTTGAATAAAAAAGTACATTTTATAAAGAAAAAAGTAAAGGAAAAAGTGGTAATAGAACTAACTTTTGCTAAAGTTTTTGGGTGAATGGACGTATACTACTAGTTCTGAACCTTTGTTTAGGTAAGATTGTAAATTGTTTAAGAGAGTATAGTAAAAAAAAGTGTTAAACAGAAGATTAAGATGTTGAAAGGTCTAGATCCTTGTAAAGTGAGAAAAAATACAGGCTTGCAGGGTCATTCTCTGGTTTGTCTTTCTAGAAAAGTGTGAGAAACACAAAAGGAGCACCAGGTGGTTTACAGTCAGGTGGCCCCCATTCAATCATATATAAACAAATAAAGATCCAACTTGTTCTGAACAGTTAACTATATTCTTAGGACAATCTTGCAATGCTCTATTGGAGTCCAAAACCTGGTTACATCAATGCCCGTAAAGAGGCAAGAGCCAACTAAGAACAAATCCCGTTATTCAGTAGATATAAACCATGACGGTGGTGCCCAGACCATAATAGTCAGGCCTGTGTGCGTGGCAAGAATTGGCTAAATGAATCCGGCAATCTGGGGCACCGCTTAATTTATACAACTCGAGACGATCTGATCGGCGTCCTTACTCCATCGCAGTAGCAGCTAACCAGTAGCCCCCCTGAGTGATTCTAACGTGAGGTACTTTCTGACCTTTCTCACACTTTTTCTAGTCACAAATCTTTTGTGGTTATAAACATTTTCTTTTGATGTGTGTATGGAATGTGGTGTATTGATGCTTTGTTTGAAAGTGAACAGGCCAGTGGCAGTAAACCTATCCTGTGAGGGAAGTGTAAAGGTTTTTCAAACAAACCCCAGATGGCCTAATAAGATAGTTAACTGTTCAGAGAAAGGCAGGTCTTTGTTTGTTTATATATTTCTAGAAAAGTGTGTCAAAGCATTTTTCATCATTTGATAATTTTAGCAGTACATCACTCAGAAATACGGAAGTTAATAAGAAGATTGTACTATGTAAAGAGTCCTGCATAATGTTTAAGTGAAATAAACACTGCTCTTTTGCATGGTTCCGTATTGGATGTAAAAAAAGTTTGTGATGATATATAGTTTCGTTTTTTTGGTTCTTCTGAAGAGGAATGTAGAGAAACTGAGATTCTCCCAAGTGTGGGTGTTGAAGAAGAGGTGGAACATAGTAGTGCTCAGAAGTTCGCTGAAGAAATAACGAAGTTGAAGGTAGTTTGTAGTGAAAAAACAAACCTTGGGGTTAATTACGATGTCCGCCCGCCATCGTTGCAGTTCTGGGCCCAGCCGCTGGTAAGGCGGTGGTCCGGCTGAGTGTATTAGGATGTGCCCGCCACTATGGCAGGCGCATCCAGGGCCCTGATCATTGCAGATGCGGTTCCGTCATCAGCATCGGTTGGGCTGTGCTGATGACGGAACTGCTCCGTCATCGGCACAGCCCTCAGGGGGAGCGCTGGCGCTCCCCCCCGTGGCATGGATCTTTGATGTAGATGCAGGGGTGGCAGCGGAAGACTTTCCGCTGCCACCCCCGGCCCCCCCCCCACGCTTCCTGGTGACGTCAGCGCGCTCAGCGCGCGCCAACGTCATCAGGAAGTGCTGGACGCGCTGGAAGCCATTTCTTTCCAGCGCGTCCAACGAGCAGGTAAGGTTTCTGCTCTCCGGTGGGGCGGGGGGCCGTTTCTCGGTGCCTTGAAGCATCGGGGGGTGGAGGAAACACTGTTTCCTCTCCCCTAATGTCTCAATGCAGGGCATTCCTGGTTCAGGATCGCGCACAGCGTCGTGATCCTGCACCAGGAATGCCCCCACTAGACACCAGGGATGTTTGTTGTGGAAAAAGGAAGCGACCCCTTGGGCAAGGGTCGTTTCCAGGGGCATTAAATTTATATTCAGACTTTTTCTGCCCCCCCTGGGGGCAGATCGCGCGTTTTTTCGCTGAATCTGGCCCCAGGGGGTGGCAGAAAAGCCCACTAGACACCAGGGATTATTTTTTTGTGAGAAGGAAGCGACCCCTTGGCAAGGGTCGTTTCCAGGGGGCAAATATTTTTTTTTAGACTTTTCTGCCCCCCCTGGGGGCAGATCGCCCGTTTTTCTGGCCAAATCTGGACCTAGGGGGGGTAGAAAAGCCCACTAGACACCAGGGATTGTCTTTTCTGTTGCAAAGGAAGCGACCCCTTGGGCAAGGGTTGCTTTCTGGGGGCAACATAATTAATTTAGATTTTTCTGCCCCCCCTTGGGGCAGATTGGCCCCTTTTTATTGCCGAATCTGGACCCAGGGTTGGGGGGGTAGAAAAGCTCACTGGACACTAGGGATTGTTTTTTTTTTGCAAAGGAAGCAACCCCTTGGGCAAGGGTCTCTTCCTTTGGTCCATAGTTTTTTTTTATATATATGCTGCCTCATAATTTTGCCTTTCTGCCCTTAAGAGGGAGCCAAAAACCCTACTAGACACCATGGAAATTTTTTGTGTTTTAAAATGGAAGCGACCCCTTGGGCAAGGGTTGCTTCCAGGGGGTTAAAATTTTAAAAAGTTTTATATTCTGTCGCCCGTTGGGACAGACACTCCATTTGTGACATAACCTGTGACATAGCCTGTTGTAATGTGTATTTTTTGTTTTCTAAAGTGCTGGTGAGTGTGGCTGTATTTTGTAAGTGAATTGTATAGTTATTCAGTTTATAGATCTTTGTGATAAAGGCTTACATTTTTTTACCTACTTTGCACAGTGTTGGTTGTTGAGTTGTTTGTGCAGTCTCCTTTCTTAGTGAGCATAATGGCTAGTCGCCGGATTACCGCTCAGCACGTTGTTGGAATGCTTTTTGATTCTTCCTCTGACCATGGTGCTGAGAGTGACTCTGATTCTGAGGCAGAGGTGGGAGGTGAAGATTCTGGTAGTGAGTTTTCTCTGCACATGGCATCGTCTGATGATGAAGATACCCTGAGTGCTGATGAAGCTATTTTTGGTATGGATGAAGTGCCTGTGTTAGAGGAGGACATTGCTGTGCAGATAGTGCGGCAAGAGGCCTCTGGGGTACAGCCTGGGGTTGCTAGACTTCACGTTGGTATAGTGCGGCGAGAGGCAGCTGGGCGGCAGCCTGGGGCTGCTAGACTTCCAGTTGGTGTAGTGAGACAAGAGGCAGCTGGGCGGCAGCCTGAGGCTGCAAGACGTGTCTTTGAAAGTTCTGACCTCTGGGTTGCCCCAGGCATGGTGCAGCCGGCATTGCCTGAATTTACTGTTGTTCCAGGGTGTGGGGTGAACACTGAAAACTTTTTGCCAATTGATTTTTTCAAGTTGTTTATGGATGATTTGTTTTTTGGCAGAGATTGTAGAGCAGACTAATTTGTATGCAGAACAGTTTTTGAGGGAGAACAGTGCCAGCCTTAAGCCCCACGCTAGAGCTACCCGGTGGACTCCCACAAATTTGGAGGAGATGAAAAAGTTTTTGGGTTTAACTTTTTTGATGGGCTTGCTTAGGAAACCATCAATGGCTTCATATTGGTCCACTAGTCCCTTGATGGCAACAGCTATATTTCTGGCAGTCATGAGTCGTGATAGGTATTTGCTTCTGCTTCGGATGATGCATTTTGTTGACAATGGTTTAGCTTTGCCACAAGATCACCCTGATTGTGACCGTCTTTTCAAGATTCGGCCTGTCATTGATCATTTTGTTGATCGATTTCCTGAGATCTTTGCTCCTGGGAAAGAAATTGCAGTGGATGAGTCTTTGGTGTTGTTCAAGGGCCGCTTGGTATTTAGGCAATACATTCCTAGTAAGAGGGCACGCTATGGAATTAAGCTTTATATGCTGTGAGACAGTCGGACTGGATATGTCTCTAATTTCAGGGTGTACACCGGTAAGGAATCCCAGATTAACCCCCCTGGTTGTCCGTCGACTTTTGGAGTGACTGAGAAAATTGTGTGGGAACTTGGTAGAGGATTTTTTAACAAAGGCCATCATTTATATGCAGATAACTTCTACACTGGTGTTCAGTTGTTCAGGGAATTGGCCAAAGTGGACACTGTTGCTTGTGGCACAATCCGCTCTAACCGTAAAGGTTTCCCAAAAGAACTTGTTTGTCAAAAGCTTGCTCGGGGACAGTGCAGTGCATTGCGTTGTGAGGAGCTTTTAGCTGTGAAGTTTTCAGACAGGAGAGATGTCTACATGTTGACTTCCATACATGATGAAAGCACTGAAGCGGTGACTGTTTGGGGTCAGGTTGCAGAAGCACGCAAACCTGTGTGCATTTTAGACTATAATAGGCACATGGGTGGTGTTGACAGAGTAAGTAAGTAAATAAGGCTTTATTTCGAAATAAAACATATCTTAAAAGCACCAACATTAAAACAACAGTAAAAACACAGCTTGGAACCCTTAAACTCAACTGGATTTCGACAAGCTATCACAATTTCCTCTAAAACACAAGTTTACACATTAGGGTACATTAGTATTTCCCGAAGGGAAGTAAGCTATAATTACAGTTTCCCCTTTTTTAGGCAACACCGGTTTACACATTAAATGTATTCTGTTTGTTAAAAGGTAAAAGAACGGTTATACATTTAAAAGCTTTAGGACAAGAATTAAACATTTTCTTTCAGCCTTTTTACTCTAATCGACCAAGCCCAACTTAAATATTTGGCCAGGCCAGTGGCACACAAGAGGCTAGAATTCGATGAGAGGATACGTAATGCTACAACGTAATCTCTGGTACCCAATGCTTTGCACAATGGTTTAAGCCAGTAACACATGGAACTCTGTAGGCCGGGCAAACAAGAAATGCGCCATGGACTCTATTCCTAAAGTGCAGCAGGGACAAGCAGAAGACGTTTGGGATTGGGTTTTCCAGCGTACAGTAAATTCCCTTATAGGTAAGGTACCGATCCTAAATTTAAAATACAGTGCCCTGTCTAGAGGTTTGTGGATAATATGTAGATATGGCTCGGTAAACATGACGTCCGTAATCGTTAGGAACCTATTCGTTACACTTCCCAACTTAGAGTCGCAGTTACGCTTGCTTGAAACCCAATTCTAGTAGAGGTTCTTTATTACTGCTTTTGGTGGAGCTGATCTATTCTCCCAGGACTCGCGAAGGCCCAAGTCAAACAGTAGGGACTTGACATCTTGGAGCCATTTGATTTTTTGCCAGCCCATAGTAGACATCACCTCTGCCAAGCCTTCTGCATATTTGGCTAATTCTGAGACCCGCCACAGCCGCGCCCACAGTAGAAGTCGGCGAAGTTTTGCCAGGTCGCTAATAGCATGGCACCCGAGATCCAGCAACAGAGGCACCATGGGCGTGCTCTGTGGGAGTGCCATTAATTCCCTTAGGAATCTATTTTCAGATTTGGCCAAATGCTCCGTATTGCTAGAGCCCCAAAGTTCTGCTCCATAAAGGGCCGCGCTTACCCCCCTGACCCTGTATATATTGATTACTGGGCCAATGGGTCTAATAGAGGCAGAGCGCTGTTCCTTAAACAGGGCCACCGTAACCCTCTTATGGCCCAAAACCATCTTCTGCACGTGGGAGTTCCACTTCATGGAATCCGAAAGTCGGATGCCAAGATAGTCGAATTCCATGACCCTCTCAAGGGGCTCAGAGTTTAAAATGGGGGGCCTACCAAGTTTTCTTGGCGGGGTCAGTACCAGATATTTAGTCTTGCTGGTGTTTATCACAAGCCCCCTTGATGCGCAAAAGATCTGAAAGCTATCAAGGAGGTTCTAGAGCCCAGCTGGGGATTTAGAAAGAAGAAGAGTATTGTCGGCGAACAGGAGGGTTGGAATACGCTCGCCCGCCAGGGATGGTGCGTCAGACTGGATCTTCATTAAATGCTCCACCACTCCGTTCACATAAAGTGAGAACAGAGTGGGGGCAAGGACGCATCCCTGGCGGACGACCCTGTCCACCGGGATTCTTCTAGTCTTTTGCCCCTGGGTACCCCACCTCACTTGGGCAAAATTACCATCGTGGAGCCGCACCAGCAATGACAAGATGTAATCTGGGATTCCCATTTCAGATAGCACTCCCCAGAGGTGAGCACGGGACACCAAGTCGAAGGCCGTCTTGAGATCTATAAATGCCAAGTAGAGGCTTCCCTTCCCCACAAGAACCGTTTTCCAATAGACGAGTAGAAGCCTGAAGGCCTGCTCGATCGTTCCTGTTCCAGATCTAAAACCCGCTTGGTAGTCCGAGAGAATCCTGTTATCATCAGCCCATAGCAAGATTATCGTGAGGATCACCTTCCCAATAACCTTCTGTGTGGAGTCGATAAGGCTGATTGGGCGGTAGTTTGCAGGCTCGCCCCTATCTCCTTTTTTGAAGATCGGGACAACAGCTGCCCCCTTCCAGGACTCAGGGATGGGGCCCCCATTATTGATGGAGTTGAGAAGGGTAGAAATAATCTTTGCCCATTTGCGGGGGTCGGAGCAGAGGAGATCACCGGGAATACCATCGGGCCCAGGAGCTTTCTGCGGCACGATGGCTCGAATGGCGTCCTCCACCTCCCTGTCCGCAAAGTGGGTACCATCCACATCCCTTAAAGTTGGCAAACAGATCTGGGGAGTTGGTTCGGGTGCCTACTCTGGGAGCAAGAATACAATTTCGAGAAACTATATTGCAGGTTATGCACTCACTGGTGGATCTGTTCTTTAATCTAATGAGATTCCAGAAGCGGGCTGAATCTCTCCCTAGGCTAGCCTCCTTAAGCGAGCACCAGTACTCGTTTTCCCAATCTCTTTTAGCCTCAATGACAGCCTGTTTGTATTCCTTACGCACCAGCTGGATGGATATTTGGGACCTGCTTTTCACAGCTTTTATCAACGTTGTTTTTGCGTTCCAGCATTTAGGTGTGTACCACCCCTCCTTGGCGGTGGGCCTACGGGGTTTCCTCTGTGCGGAGCCTCTGCTTCGGACTAGGAATATACTACCTAGTGCTTGGATGGTTTCTTGGAATATTTCTGATACCTTAGATGGGCCGCATTGGTCTATATCTATTGCCTGCATGTTAACCTGGGCTGCAGAAAGGATAACCTCAATGTTCTCCATTTTCCCTGGATCCAGAACAAGTTTACACCATTTTAGGCGCCTACCACAGTTAGATGGGGTAACTTCCTTAGTGAGCATAAGTGGCACCGTTACGTGTTCTTCAACTCCCTTCCAAATAGGATGTAGACTCAGTGAAAGGGGGTTGTGGTCACTATCGGTTGTTGAACCTACCTCCATATCCACCAGGTAGCGCCACAGATTTAGATCGAGGAGAATGTAATCAATCCTCGTGGCATGGTGTACCCTGTTGTAAGTACAAGCCCCAATCGGATCAGAGGTGGTCCTACCATTCACTGCTCGTAGGCCAAATTCCAAGGCGAGCATGTTCATCTGGATCGCCCGCTGCGTCCACCTCCAGATCGGGTTGGTTTGGAGAGCTGGTATACCTCTCCTGGCATCATCTTCAGCTGTACCGAGAATATCATCGACTGCCAAGGGCTTGAAAGTGCAATTAAAATCCCCTGCTACCAGGACATAAGCGTCTTGGTTACATCTCCTAAGTTGGTCTTCTAGTAGAGCAACAGTGGGGGATGGGATGCCGCCCTGGGTGCCACGAGCATACACATTAAATACTTCAAGGACTTTCTCTCTCCGACCACCATATACTATGATCCTAAGAATATCTGGTGAGCTGCAATGTATTTGCTTGAACGAGCACCCTAATGAGATGCTCACCCAGACGCACAAGTTACTACTTGTGTAACGATATATCTGTAAGAGACATTAGTTAGTGATAGATTCCTTACCTTAGAATATCCCCCAGCGTCAGACTGGATCCGGAAAGTTTTGCGTAGCAGTACCCTTGCGCGTCGGTAGGCGTCGTCTGCGGCTCCACGTCCGTCGTCGGCATCGTGGGCGCCGTGATGACGTCGTCGGAGTACTTAGACGCCGCCTCCGCGTGCTGACGTCAGTTCTTAGCCACAGCTTTTCCGCGCCAGAAGCGCAGAGCCATGACAAAAACCGACACTGGTGCCAAGAAACTAGGGCCCTGAAAGGGGATGACCTTAACCCTAGATATCGGTTCGCAGAACGGGGAGGATGGGTGGGTCGGTAAGGAATCTATCACTAACTAATGTCTCTTACAGATATATCGTTACACAAGTAGTAACTTGTGCATCTGAAAGTGATAGATTCCTTACCTTAGAATAGATACCCCAGCATTACCATCCCCGTGGTGGTGGGTCTGCGAACCAATATTTTCACCAGAGAGTCCCGGAGAACGGAACGGCCGAAGTAGCCGACCCTCCGGACTTGACTGTCTAGGCAGTAGTGTCTTGCAAACGTGTGCAACGAGGCCCACGTAGCTGCCTGGCAAATGTCCTGCAGGGGCACACCTCGGCCCAAGGCAGTTGTAGTGGCCGTGGCTCGAGTGGAATGAGCCCTCAGCCCAACAGGGGGCTCCTTCTTAGCTAAGGAGTAACACGCCTGGATGCACATGATAATCCATCGAGAAATGGTCCTCTTGTGCACCGCTTTCCCTTTCTTAGCGCCCGCGTACCCAACAAAGAGTTGATCATCCACCCAGAACTGGCATGTGCGATCCAGATAGAACGAGACCGCACGTTTTGGGTCCAGACGGTGGAGCCGCTCCTCCTCTCTCAAGGGGTGCGGAGGCGGAAAGAAGGTGGGCAATGTGATGGACTGCCCAATGTGGAAGGCCGTGACCACCTTAGACAAGAAGGAGGGCCTAGTCCTCAAAACAACCTTGTCCGGATGGACTGAAAGGAAAGGAGGCTTACAAGAGAGAGCCTGGAGCTCACTCACTCTCCTGGCAGAGGTGATGGCTACCAGGAAGGCAGTCTTCAAAGAAAGAAGGCGAAGTGGACAGTTGTGAAGTGGCTCAAAGGGAGCGCACATCAGAAATGTGAGAACCAGGTTCAAGTCCCACTGAGGCATCACAAAGGGAACAGGAGGAAAAGTATGAGTGATGCCCTTCAGGAATCGATTTACGATAGGGGACTTGAACAAAGAAGGTTGGTCAGGCAGCCTCAGAAAGGCTGAAAGAGCCGAAAGATAGCCCTTGATAGTGCCCAGAGCAGAGCCCTGCTGGGCAAGAGAAAGAAGGAAGAGAAGAACCTCAGAGAGAGGGGCATTGAGGGGATCCACAGCCTTTGCTGTGCACCATGCCACAAATCTGTTCCACCTGCAGGCGTATACCGTCTTTGTGGAGGGACGCCTGGCTGCCAGAATGATGTTGCAAACTTCAGGAGGCAAGTCAAATGGCCTCAACTGTCGCCGCTCAATCTCCATGCATGGAGGTGGAGACTGGACAGGTTCGGGTGGAGGACCGTCCCCTGCTGCTGCGGCAGAAGGTCCTCCTGAAGAGGCAGACAAACCGGGGGATCGACTGACATACTGAGTAGCTCGGGATACCAGTACCTTCGTGCCCCGTCCAGAGCCACAAGGATGACTTGTGCCCGGTCGCGCTTGATCTTCTTCAGCACTCTGGGCAGAAGAGGTATAGGCGGAAAGGCGTACAACAGACCGCAGCTCCACTCCCGACGAAAAGCGTCTCCGAGCGAGTGCCGCCTTGGAAATTCCAACGCGCAGAACTGATGACATTGCGCGTTCTCTTCGGTGGCGAATAGATCTAACCAAGGCTCTCCCCATCGCAGAAAGAGGCCTTGCGCCACGTCCGAGTTCAGACGCCATTCGCGAGCACCGCCGGCTGAGTTCGTCCGCCCTGGCGTTCAGAGAACCTGCCAGGTGTTGAACCACCAGAGTCACGCCCTGATGTTCCAGCCATTGCCAGAGGCGCAGAGCCTCCTGGCATAGGGTCCACGACCCCACTCCGCCCTGTTTGTTGCAGTACCACATGGCGGTGGTGTTGTCCGTGAACACCTACACTGCACTCCCTCGGACAGACGGGAGGAATGCTTTCAGTGCCAGACGAATCGCCCACAGCTCCAACAGATTGATATGGAGCCGGGACTCCGCCGGAGACCAGAGTCCTCTGATCTCCGCCTCTCCCAAGTGGCCTCCCCAGCCCTGGAGGGACGCGTCCGTCACAACTACGTGCTCCGGTTGGGGAAGGGAGAGGGATCTGCCGTTGACCCAATCGCGGTCCATGAGCCACCACTGCAGCTGTCTCGCAGTGCCCTCCGAGATCAGGACATGGTCGGACAGGTTGCCCCGGTGCTGGGCCCACTGAAACTTCAGGTCCCACTGCAGAGCCTGCATCCGCCACCGTGCGTGATGCACCAGAAGGATGCAGGAGGCCATCAGCCCCAGAAGCCGCAGCGTCAACCTGACCGAAACCCGGGATAACGGCCTGAAGATCGGAATCAGGGCCTGTATATCCCGGACCCGCTGTTCGGGTGGGTAAATCCGAAACTGCGCAGAGTCGAGAACCGCTCCGATGAAAAGGAGCTTCTGAGAGGGGCACAGGTGTGACTTCGGCACGTTGATGGAAAATCCCAGCCGATGCAGGAGATCCGCCGTAGTCTGGAGACGGTTGACGACTGCCTGGGGCGAGCCCGCCTTCAACAACCAGTCGTCTAGGTAGGGGAAGACTGAAACCCCTAACCTGCGCAGGTGAGCTGCGACCACCGCCATCACCTTCGTGAACACCCGTGGGGCGCTGGTAAGGCCGAAGGGGAGCACGGTAAACTGAAAGTGCTCGAGGCCTACCGTGAACCGCAGGTAACGCCGGTGGGCCGGAAGGACGGGGATGTGGAAATACGCATCCTGCAAGTCCAACGCTACCATCCAGTCTCCTGGGTCTAGGGCAGTCAAGACCTGAGCCAGTGTCAGCATTTTGAACTTCTCCTTCCGGAGGAAGCCGTTGACGTTCCTCAGATCCAAGATAGGGCGTAGGCCCCCTTTGCCCTTCTTGGGTACCAGGAAGTAGTGGGAGTAGCAACCACGTCCTACTTCTGGCCCAGGAACGCGCTCGATGGCCCCCTTGGCCAAGAGGGCCGAAACTTCCTCCTGCAGGAGCCGCAAGTGATCCCCCGATACGCAGTGGTGTTGCGGTGGCATGGCTTGAGGGGTCGTCTCGAAGGGGAGGGAGTAGCCCCTTTGGACGATCTGCAGCACCCACCTGTCCGAAGTGACTGTGCGCCAGTTAGAGTGGTGATGGCGAACCCTGCCTCCCACTGGCGTCACATGGGCCGAAAAGCACGGACTAGGAGGGTTTAGAGGCGGATGCTGCGGGGGCAGGTGTGGACTGGCTCCGCCTGTTTCCCCGACCACCTCCACGGCGGTTTCCACGGCCGCCGCCGCGCTGGACGACAGTTTGCGGCGATTGGCTGGCGGCACGTGTGGGGGCGCCCCTTCCCTGGCCACGAAAGGGGCGAAAGGCACTCATTTGCTGGCGCGGGCCGAGAGGCCCAAGGACTTGGCCGTAGCCTTGGAGTCCTTAAAGCGCTCAAGCGCGTGATCTGCCTTGTCGCCAAAGAGGCGACGGCCATCGAACGGCATGTCCATGAGTGTATTTTGGACGTCTGCTGAGAAGTTGGCGGATCTCAGCCAGGCGTGGCGTCGTATCGCCACCGTCGTAGCCATCGCTCTGCCCAGCGAGTCAGTAGTATCCAGTCCGCACCTGATATTATACTTCGCTGCGTCCCGGCCCTCCAGAAGGGCTTGGCCGAGTTTGGCCCGTACCTCCAACGGACACTCTGGCAGCACTTCCGCCACCGTTTCCCACAGAGAGTGGGTGTAACGGCCCAAGAGGCATGCGGTGTTGGAAGACCGCAGTCCCAAGCTAAGGGACGAGAACACCTTTTTGCCATAGGCCTCGTACCTCTTGGATTCCCGATCGGGAGGAGCCGTCGGGAAGGTGGTCTGGGAGTTAGAGGCCTGGATAACCAGACTCTCGGGGGTGGGTGGACAGGAAACATGGGTCGCCCGGGGCCGGGCGGTGGCGTCTGGCCACGTTCCTATCTACAGGCGAACCTGTAGCGGGCCTGGACCAAGTGCCCAAAAGAACGTCCGTCAAGGCTTCATTAAACGGCAGCAGAGGCTCCATGGAACATGACTGCGGCTTAAGGACCTCAGTGAGGAGGTTAGTCCTCACGGCCGCGACGGGGAGCTCAAGGCCCAAGGCCTTAGCAGCCCTCATCAACACCACACTATATGTAGCGCCCTCCTCCGAAGCCACGGTCGGAGGAGAGACGAATCCAGTGTCTGGAGAGGTGTCCAGGCCACTGGCCTCCCCAAGGTCTCCTGTCCAGTCCATGTTAGACTGACATTCCCTTGTCAGAGGGTCCTGAGACCCCTCCCAATTCTCCTCGTCCCCCATCTCCTGAGATTCAGGGTCATAAGCAAATGAGGTGGGTTCATAGAATTGAAATTCTCCGCACGGCGTCGAGAGCGGCGTCGGTAGACGTCGACCCGACGTCGGAACCCAGTGAGAGGAGGCATCGGGGCCGGCGCCGCCCGAGGACGACGCCAGAGGGGACACCATACGGACCGACCCCGGGGGGGTCGTAAGGTCCACCGGGGACGGTCCATCGCCTGATGAGGGTCCAGCGGCACCCCGCGGCGCCGGGCCCGAAGGCACCGACGACGCCGGGGCCGCTGCATCCTGCGGCGCCGGGCCCGAGGGCACCGGCGGTGTCGGGATCGTGGAGCCCTGCGGCGCCGGGCCCGAAGGCGCCGGCAGCGTCGAGGCCGAAGCACCCGACGGCGTCGGGTCGTAGCCCTGACCCACTAGGGCCCCCAGACGGGTTCACTGGGCCCGAAGGCGCCGTGGAATCCGTCGGAGGAGAAAGGGACCTCATGGCCATGAAGAAACGCTCAGCCCAGGGACCGGGGGGTATGGGGCCAGACGCGGCGCCAGCGACTCCCGAGGAGCCGCGTGGGCGGTGTCACCCGAACCCCCGGCCGCATCGCGCGAGCGTCGGGGGGAGTCGGAAGAGCGATGATGTCTCTTCGACTTCTTGTGCTTCTTACCTGACGACTTGAACCCGGAGGAGTGGCGCCGACTCCCAGAGCTGTGACGGCTCCGTCCCCGCGACCTGTCCCTCGACCTCCCGTGGGACCGGGACCGGGACCTCACACGGCGCGGGGCCGACTGGCAGATTTTGAGTCGCCTGCGGGACCGCTCCCGCCTGGCCTTCCTCGAAAGGGCCCAACAGTCGGAGCAGTCCTCGTCGTCATGGTCGACGCCCAAACACATCAGGCACAGGCGGTGGGGATCCGTGACCGACATGGTACGGTCGCACTCGTCGCAATGCTTGAATCCGGGCATCTCTAACGGCACCGTCGGAGTCGTAAAGACTTCGAAATGGATCAAAAGAGATCAAAAAAGTTTAGTCAAAAAGTGACTAGGAAACTGCTCTTTCCAGATCTGCGCTGGCTGGCACGGAAAAAAGAAGAACTGACGTCAGCACGCGGAGGCGGCGTCTAAGTACTCCGAAGACGTCATCACAGCGCCCACGACGCCGACGACGGACGCGGAGCCGCAGACGACGCCTACCGACGCGCAAGGATACTGCTACGCAAAACCTTCCGGATCCAGTCTGACGCCTGGGGATATTCTAAGGTAAGGAATCTATCACTAACGTGTTTCTTTCAGATTAGAAGTCTGCCCGATGGGCGACCTCTCCCTGTTTTTGAGGGTGTAGCAGGCAGATGGTAGGTGGTATAACCCACTTTATGGTGAGGCACTAAACTCCAGGTTTCCTAGAAGATACAGATAGAATAGGCATCGACTAGGGCATTCCAATCTGGCTGGTCCAGTTTCTTTGAGATGCCCGCAATATTCCAGGACAATATCTTAATCAGGCGGCCAGACACTACTGTGCCCTCAGAAGTAGGAGGGGACTTTAGGAGAGGGCCAATATCCACTGTACTGGGATACACTGACTTGGGTTGTGGGCTGGTTTCTCCTTCAAATGGGGGAGCTACAACCTCAGACATTAGAGCCTGCGCTAGTAGGAGGGGGCTCTTTCCAGGGTCGTCTACAGAGTGTTCAAGGCTACCGATAGGTTCTGTAGGGATATTTATCCTCCTCACATGGTTGCCTTCCTCACCGCTAACGGAGTAACTAAGTAGAATTGGGGGGACTGGGATAAACCCGGGAATACAGGGATCATTGGTTTTACAAGTGGTGATGGTAGTAAATACTGGGGTGCCCCGATGTTGATGTGATACCCTATTCCCTCGAAACGGAACCCCTCCACTTTTCATGGCTGACACAGCTAACGGGCAGGTGTCTACCTGTCAGTAGCTAATGTGACCTCCATAGGACCCTGAAAATTGGTTCTGGGTGCATGTTCGATATGCAAGATGCTTTATGCGGGCTAACTCCCTGGTGCTACCACACCCAAGAGAGTACTGAGGATTTCCATGGGGCTGGTAGTCATCAAACTGCATGTAGAAATGGCCCAGCTCAAAAGTTCCGATCCCACTACAGCTATAGTTGCCCTGCTGACTACAGATGTGCCCGGATACCTGAGGGTCCCTAAAATTAACAAGAATGCAATCCCCCGGAATGTCCTTGACCCTGCTCCCAACCCAATCTACCCTCCTCACATGCAGAATGTGGCCACCCACGTAGGCTGGAAGGGGTGTATTACCATACAGCCAATGCATGGTTTTATTTTTTAACTCATGATAGGATTCGGGTTTCCCAGGCTCAAGCATCGGAACTCCAGTCAGTACCACTACGTAAGGCTGGCAACCCGGAGGTAGATTAGCATGGACCACGGTCTGGGAGTTGGAAGGTGCTGCCTCAGACTTTGGATCTATCGGCAGCCGATCACCCCGAAGACCCGCTGTTGTTTTGTCCACAATATTAGCTTCACCCTTGGAATGAGAGGAGGGGACCCTAGGGGTTTCTTTTTCCTTAATTTGGGAACTTAGGGGCTTGGATTTGGTTTTTTTCCCAGGGTTCACTATTTTTGTTTCCATAACCTTAGTGGTCGCTTTAGCTGGAACTCTGGGGACTGAAGTAGCAATAGTTCCTACCAGCTTCTGGGGGGATATAGGATCTACTGGGGATTTCTGGGGGCGGGCATCATTGCTCTGATGGTTTTTATTGACTGCAGTATGAGCAGGGTTTTGAGGGAGAAGAAGTTGTCCAAGGTGGCCTGTTCGAACCGGTCAAGCCTCTCTATCAGCACCTTGACCCTCTGCAGGATTGGCAGTGTAAGTGAGGTCAGGATCTGTTCTAAGTGGATCAAAGTGGGAGGCTGTTGGATGTCCCCCCCCAGGGATAGATATAGGCAATTTAGGACAGATAACAGGTGGCGCTGCCACGACCATCGAGAGGCTGCCATTGATAGCAGCTCCAGGATCCGAATGAAAAGAGTTTAGGTCTACTATCCCCCCCTGCCCGTCTCTCCGCCCTCTTGGGTCAGGTTTTTTAGTTTTGTTTTTTTTTGGTATCGGGGGGCCTCCCCCCTTAGAGCCACTTGGGGCCCTCTTTCTTTTGTTGGTAGCTAAGCTTTACCCTTCCATCCATGAATGCTCAGAGGGCTCAGAGTGCTCAGATGCAGCCGAAGACGATGATAGGTCTAGGACTGATGTGAGCATTATCTGCGAGGTAACCCTCTGCGATGTTGACTGTGTATCTAGGCAAGGCCCACTGCCTGGTGCAGTAGGCGTGCATGCAGTGATCCCAGGACTCCCCTCATTGGGTGGTATATTCCCCGGCTGGGTGCTTTCGAAATCAGCATGCGCCTGGATCATAGCTGGCGACAAAGCTCTAGATAGAGGGCCCTGCGAGGAACGTTTACCATGCATTGATTCTAGGGAAAGGCGCCGCTCTGTTAGAGCAATCTCTTTTTCCAAGACAGAGAAAGCGCAAGTGATGAATTGGTCCATGGTACCACTCACACATCCCCCTCCCTTCGTCCTATTCCTTCCTGAGCGGGTTGACATTGGCATATATGACAGGATTTTACAGTACGATAATACAAAGACAAAGACACACTGTATCACAGTTAGTACTTGGGGCTAGTTTAGGAGGCTCCCCTTCAGTTTACCGTATCAAGTTCAATGCAGTTGCAATCTGTCCTGTGAGAGGTGAAAGGGGGGTGGCCCAGCCCAGCCTCTTCTGGCCTCCGAGGGCCACAGAGGGCCCGCCCTTTGCCCGGGCTTAGCCCGGCAATGCTCCCGCGCGCTCCCGCGACGCGGGGGAAGAGGCGGATTTTGTAGCGCCTCCTGGTCCGTTTCTGGCAGCGTCGGTGGCGGCTTCCGGCCGCTTTGCAGGCTGGGACCTGCAGTCCCTGTTGGTCCCGATGTCAGGAACACTCCCCCGCACTGCAGCCGCAAAAGGTGAAGGTGGTTTGCAGCGGCGGAGGGAGGGGGAGGAGCAGTGACAAGGGCGGCCGGTCCGAGGACAGGATGCCCCCACACAAGTAAGTTCACAGGCAAACAGCGTTTATCAGCAAAAAGTGTTTATCGGCAAAGTAGATCAGAGGTTGGAACCGTATGGTGCTCTTCGTAAGTCTTACATTTGGTACAAGAAGTTGGCTATCCATCTTTTCTACTTGGCAACCTTTAATGCTTTTGTTGTGTTCCAGCAATCATGTCCTCAGTCAAAGATGACTTTTGTAAAGTTTCAGGAGTCTGTAATAGGCAGCCTTGTTTTAGTGGAACAGGCAAGTGTTCCTAGAGTTGGAGTGGTGGAGGATGTTGCCAGATTGAAAGATTGCCACTTTCCTGATCAAATTCCTCCTACAACCTCAAAAGAATTTCCCAGTCGGAGATGTAGAGTCTGTTGGTAAAGAGGTTTGCGGAAGGAGGTTCATATGTACTGCCTCGACTGTCCTTCTAACCCTGGGCTGTGTGTACCTGCTTGTTTTAGAATGTACCACACACAAAAGAATTTTTGGGAGCATCCATGAGTGGTAAAGTGAACAGGCTAGTCTCTATTCTTAAAAACTTATTGTTCAGTTTCAAAGTTGGAATTTCTGTAGTGTATTTAGATTTAGTTGTTGTGTTAGTAGATTTGTATCAATTTGCAATTTGTTTTTGTTTTTTATTTGTATTGAAAAAAAACTAAAGTATGATGTTGGTTTGCGTGTAGTGTCCATTGTCTGATGGTGTGCATGGTTTGGCGCTTGGCTGGCGGTGTCTGTGGACTGGTGCTTGGCTGGCGGTGTCTGTGAACTGGTGCTTGGCTGGCGGTGTGCGTGGTCTGGTGCTTGGTTGGCGGTGTGCATAGTTTTCCGCTTGCCTGGTGGTGTGTTGGGATTGGTGCTTGGCTGGTAGTGTGCCTGGGCAGGAGCTTGGCTGAGCGGTGTGTGTGGAGTGGCGCTTGCCTGGTGGTGTGTGTGGACTGGTGTTTGGCTGGTGGTGTGTGTGGTCTTGTGTTTGGTTGGCGGTGTGCGTGGTCTTGCGCTTGCCTGGTGGGTGTTTGGATTGGTGCTTGGCTGGTGGTGTGCCTGGACTGGTGCTTGGCTGGCGGTGTGTGTGCAGTGGTGCTGTCCTGGCGGTGTGTGTGGACTGGTGCTTGCCTGGCGGTGTGCGTGGTCTGGTGTTTGGTTGGCGGTGTGTGTGGTCTTGCGCTTGCCTGGTGTTGTGTTTGGATTGGTGCTTGGCTGGTGGTGTGCCTGGACTGGTGCTTGGCTGGCGGTGTCTGTGGACTGGTGCTTTCCTGGCGGTGTGTGTGTGGACTGGTGCTTGGCTGCCGGTGTGCATGGTCTGGTGCTTGGCTGGCGGTGTGCGTGGGCTGGTGCTTGACTGGCGGTGTGTGTGGTCTGGTGCTTGGCTGGTGGTGTGCATGGAATGGTGCTTGGCTTGCGGTGTGTGGGAAGTGAATTAATGCTGGTTACTACACACAGTGCTAGCTGAGCGCCACTCCATGTAATCCATGACTTTGTGTAGTTGCTGTGTCAAGAATGTGTGCGTGTGAAAGTGATGGGCCCTTGATTGGCGTTGTCTGCTGGTGGAAGTGTAGTAATGTGATGGGTACGCGGCTGGCGGTGTGAATGCTATGTATGTGTCACTCTTATGAAAGGTTATGAATGGCCTGTAAAGAGGTTGGTGCCTTAATGTGGCTTTACAGCTCACGAGCTGTGAGTCAATGGCTCTGTTTCTTGTCCTTTCCATTATTAACAGTGTATTTCATTTTTTATGAAATCACTTGCTAATACAATGGTATATACTGAACCATCACTCATCCTCGTGCCAAATCCAACCAGTATGTATGTGTGTGTGTTTGAAAACTTGATGTCTGTGCATATATATATATATATATTTTATTTTTTTGAAGCAGGACGCACATTGTCACTTTTTTTGTAAATGTTGTGATGTGTAGATTTTGTGCCTGGTGGTGTGAATCGTCTTCGTGTGTCTGGTATGAAATGTGGGTGTGTGAATGGCCTGTAAAGTGGTTGGTGCCTTGAAGTGGCTTTTACAGTTCACGAGCTGCGAGTCATTGGTTCCGTTTTTTTGTCCATGTAATTGACAGTGCATTTCATTTTTGTGAAATCTCTTGTTAATTAAATTATATATACTGAACCATCACTCGCCCTCGTGCCAAATCCAACCAGTATGTGTGTGTGTTTGAGGAATAGATGGCTGTGCAGGGATCTTGTTTTTTTTAGTCTCTCTGCCAAGGTGTACATTCCACGTACGAATAACCTGCCAATTGTAGATATTGTTAAACCCATGGGACTACATGGTGATGTCTCTCTGGTGAAATCTAAACATTTATTTTATCCACAATATCCTGCAAAACTCACAATGTCCGTCATATTTTCCTTGCAATATTGCGCCCAAATTGACACGCTGCACAAGTAAATTACTAATTTTGTCAAAACTAATTGGTTTAGCTAGGGGGGTCACATGGGTTTTTCACTCCTTTCTTGGTTGCCATTTAGGGAAACCTAGCAAACCCACACATTTTTGGAAAGTAGACACCCGGGGGCTTTCAATGGGGTATGGCTTGCGTGGATCCTCCAACGTTCCTTTTCTCAGAATCCCTAGTAAACTTTAAATGTAGCTGAAAAAATTTATTTTTTGTAAACATTTTTGTGTGTATAAGTGTGCCATCACTGGGCTCACACAAATTTCCACCCACCCAGCGTTCCCCCAGGTCTCCCGAAAAAATTGGTACCTCACTTGCCTGGGTCTGCCTAGTGCCTGCAATAGGAAACAGCGCAAAACGCAACGTGGTTGCACCTCAATGTCGCAGTGAAAACTGGCCCTTTTTTGGCAAAGTGCCTACCTTTCGTTTTTGAACCCTAGCTCTGCCGGCACCTCCTAGGGAAACCTAGCAAACCTATACATTTGGTTGACATAGGCAATTTTGAAGTTGCCTATGTGGAAACCACCAGCTTTTGCAAGGGGGGCTACCTGGGTTTTTGGCCCCGTGCTAGATGGCCATCTAGGGAAACCTACCAAACCCACACATTTCTGAAAAGTAGACACCCAGGGGCTTCCAAGGAGGTATAGCTTGCGTCGATCCTGCAACGTTCCTTTACCCAGAATCCCTTGCAAACCTCCATTTTAGCTGGAAAAAACAGATTTTTCACACATTTCTGTGTGGGAAAGCGTGGCATCACTGGGCTCACACAAATTTCCTCCCACCCAGCGTTCCCCCAGGTCTCTCGATAAAAATGGTACCTCGCTTGCGTGGGTAGGCATAGTGGCTGTAAAAGGAAAAGGGCCAAATCGTACGGTGTAGACTTAAAACTTACCTTTAGCAAAACTACCTTATTTATTGGGGGGGACCTGAGTTTTTGGCCCGGGGATCGGCGGCCATCTTTGGAAACTACCAAACCCAAACAGTTCTGAAAACTAGACACCCGGGGGAGTCCAGGGAGGTATGGCATGCGTGGGTCCCCCAACATTTTAATACCCAGAATTCCCTCCAAATCTTAAAATTTGGTTAAAAAAAACACTTTTCCATACATTTTTGCGTGGGATCTCCGTGCCGGCACAAATGTCTTACCACCCAGCGTTCCCTTTATTCTACCGAGTAAAATGATACCTCACTTGTGTGGGTGGGCCAAAATCCTGTGACTAGGATGACCCCAAAACAGTAGAATTCTCTGTGCTTAATTTGTCAGTCCTGAACGCTACAATTTCCTAAAAATCATTTTTGGCCTGTTCTGCTTTGACCCACCCACACAAGTGAGGTATCATTTTACTCAGGGGAACAAGGGAACGCTGGGTGGTAGGACATTTGTGCCGGCACGGAGATCCCACGCAAAAATGTATGTAAAAGTGTTTTTTTTACCTAATGAACAAGTTACTTACCTTCGGTAACGATATATCTGTAAGAAACATTAGTTAGTGTTAGATTCCTTACCTTAGAATATCCCCAGGCGTCAGTCTGGATCCGGAAACTTTTGCGTAGCAGTACCCTTGCGCGTCGGTAGGCGTCGTCTGCAGGCGTCCCCTGCGGCTCCGCGTCTGTCGTTGGCGTCGTGCGCCGTGATGACATAGACGCCGCCTCCGCGCGCTGACGTCAGTTCTTTGTACACAGCTTTTCCGCGCCAGAAGACGCAGAGCCATGAGAGAACCAACACTGGTGCCATTTGAAACTAGGGCCCTGAAAGGGATGTCCTTAACCCTAGGTATCAGTTCGCAGAACGGGGAGGATGGGTGGGTTCGGTAAGGAATCTAACACTAACTAAAGTTTCTCACAGATATATCGTTACCGAAGGTAAGTAACTTGTTCATCTGAAAGAAACACGTTAGTGTTAGATTCCTTACCTTAGAATAGATACCCCAGCAATACCAACCCCGGTGGTGGGTCTGCAAACCAATACAATACTACACCAGAAAGTCCTGGAGGACAGAACGGCCAAAGAAGCCATCCCTCCGGACTTGGCTGTCCAGGCAGTAGTGCCTCGCAAAGGTGTGCAGCGAGGCGCACGTAGCCGCTTGGCAAATGTCCTGCAAGGGGACTCCCCGGCCCAGGGCAGTAGTAGCCGCCGTGGCTCGAGTAGAATGGGCCCTCAGCCCAACAGGAGGCTCCTTCCGAGCCAAAGAGTAGCACGCTTTGATGCAGAGAACGACCCATCGAGAGATGGTCCGTTTATGTACCGCCCGTCCCTTCTTCGCACCCACGTAGCCAACAAACAGTTGGTCATCCACCCGGAACTGGCGTGTGCGATCCATGTAAAATGAAAGCGCACGTTTTGGGTCCAGACGATGGAGCCGCTCTTCATCCTTTGAAGGATGCGGAGGCGGGAAGAAGGAAGGGAGGGTGATGGACTGCCCGATGTGGAAAGCAGAAACTACTTTGGGCAGGAAAGAAGGTCTAGTCCTCAGAACCACCTTGTCAGGATGGATGGACAAGAAAGGAGGTTGGACAGAAAGAGCCTGGAGCTCACTCACCCTCCTGGCAGAGGTGATGGCAACCAGGAAAGCCGTCTTTAAAGTCAGAAGACGGAGAGGGCAAGAATGAAGGGGCTCAAAGGGAGCACACATCAAAAAGGTTAGAACCAGGTTCAAGTCCCACTGAGGCATCACAAACGGAACAGGAGGATACATGTGTGTGATGCCCTTCAAGAATCTTGTTACAATAGGGGACTTGAACAAAGAAGGCTGATCAGGAAGCCTGAGAAAGGCTGAAAGGGCCGAAAGGTAGCCCTTGATAGTGCCCAGAGCAGAGCCCTGCTGGGCAAGAGAGAGAAGAAACAGAAGAACCTCGGAAAGAGGGGCAGAGAGAGGATCCACAGCCTTTGCTGTGCACCATGCCACAAATCTGTTCCACCGACAGGCGTATACCGACTTTGTGGAGGGACGCCTGGCTGCCAGAATTACATCACAGACTTCAGGAGGCAAGTCAAATGGCCTCAACTGCCGCCGCTCAATCTCCAAGCATGGAGGTGGAGACTGGACAGGTTCGGGTGGAGGACCGTCCCCTGCTGCTGCGACAGAAGGTCCTCCTGAAGGGGCAGGCGGATCGGGGGACCGACTGACATGCTGAGTAGCTCGGGATACCAGTACCTTCGAGCCCAGTCCGGAGCCACAAGGATAACTTGGGCCCGGTCGCGCCTGATCTTCTTCAGCACTCTGGGCAGAAGTGGTATAGGCGGAAAGGCGTATAACAGACCGCAACTCCACTCGCGCCGAAAGGCGTCGCCGTGCGAGTGCCGTCTTGGAAACTCCAACCCGCAGAACTGATGACATTGCGCGTTCTCTTCTGTGGCGAATAGATCTAACCAAGGCTCTCCCCATTTCTGAAAGAGGCCTTGCGCCACGTTCGAGTTCAGACGCCATTCGTGATCCATCGAGCACCGACGGCTGAGTTCGTCCGCCCTGGCGTTCAGAGAACCTGCCAGGTGTTGAACCGTCAGAGTCACCCCCTGACGTTCCAGCCACTGCCAGAGGCGCAGAGCCTCCTGGCAGAGGGTCCACGACCCCACCCCGCCTTGTTTGTTGCAGTACCACATGGCGGTGGTGTTGTCTGTGAACACCTGCACTACACTCCCGTTGACAAAGGGGAGGAATGCCTTCAGTGCTAGACGAATCGCCCGCAGCTCCAACAGGTTGATATGGAGCCGGGACTCCGCCGGAGACCAGATGCCTCTGATCTCCGCCTCTCCCAAGTGGCCTCCCCAGCCCTGGAGGGACGCGTCCGTCACGACAACGTGCTCCGGTTGGGGAAGGGAGAGGGATCTGCCTCTGAACCAATCGCGGTCCGTAAGCCACCACTGCAATTGTCTCGCAGTGCCCTCCGAGATCAAGACGTGGTCGGACTAGTTGCCCTGATGCTGGGCCCACTGAAACTTCAGGTCCCACTGCAGAGCCCGCATCCGCCACCGGGCGTGATGCACCAGAAGGATGCAGGAAGCCATCAGCCCCAGCAGCCGCAGCGTCAACCTGACCGAAACCCGGGATAGCGGCTGAAAGATGGGAATCAAAGCCTGAATATCCCGGACCCGCCGTTCCGGAGGATAAACCCGAAACTGCGCCGAGTCCAGAACCGCTCCGATGAAAAGGAGCTTTTGAGAGGGACACAGGTGTGATTTCGGCACATTGATGGAGAACCCCAGGCCGTGCAAGAGGTCTGCCGTCATCTGGAGGTGGTGGACGACTGTCTGGGGCGAGCCTGCCTTCAACAACCAGTCGTCTAGGTAGGGGAAGACTGAAACCCCTAACCTGCGCAGATGGGCTGCGACCACCGCCAACACCTTTGTGAACACCCGTGGGGCGCTGGTAAGGCCGAAGGGGAGCACGATAAACTGAAAGTGCTCCTGGCCTACCGTGAACCGCAGGTAACGCCGGTGGGCCGGCAGGACGGGGACGTGAAAATACGCATCCTGCAAGTCCAACGCTACCATCCAGTCTTGCGGGTCTAGAGCAGCCAAGACCTGAGCCAAAGTCAACATCTTGAACTTCTCCTTTCGGAGGAAGCCGTTGACGGTCCTGAGATCCAAGATAGGACGTAGGCCCCCTTTGTCCTTCTTGGGTACCAGAAAGTAGTGGGAATAGCAACCACGTCCTACTTCTGGCCCAGGAACGCGCTCGATGGCCCCCTTGGCCTAGAGGGCCGTAACTTCCTCCTGCAGAAGTTGCAAGTGGTCCCCCGACACACGGTGGTTCTGCGGTGGCATGGCTGGAGGAGTGGTCTCGAAGGGGAGGGAGTAGCCCCTTTGGACAATTTGCAGCACCCACCTGTCCGATGTGATCGTGCACCAGCGGGCGTGGTGATGGCGAACCCTGCCACCCACTGGCGTCACGTGGGCCTGAAAGCACGGACTAGGAGGATTTTGAGGCAGATGCTGCGGGGGGGGATGTGGCCTGACCCCGCCGTTGACCCCGACCGCCTCCACGGCGGTTTCCACGGCCGCCACCGCGTTGAAATGATTGTTGCGGTGCGTGGCTGGCAGCACTTGTGGGGACGCCCCTTCCGTGGCCACGAAAAGAGCGAAACAAACCCGTTTGCTGGCGCTGGGTCGAGAGACCCAAGGACTTTGCTGTGACCCTGGAGTCCTTGAAGCGTTCCAGCGAGTGGTCCGCCTTGTCACCAAGCCATCGAACGGCATGTCCATCAAAGTATTCTGGACATCTGCCGAAAAGTTGGCGGATCTCAACCAGGCGTGGCGACGAATCGCCACCGTCGTGGACATCGCTCTGCCTAGCGAGTCGGTCATATCAAGACCACATCGAATAGAATATTTAGCTGCATCCCGGCCCTCAGCTACAGCTTTGCCGAGTTTTGCCCGCACCTCCATGGGCCATTCTGGCAGCAGGTCCGCGACCGTATCCCACACAGAGTGGGTGTAGCGGCCCAAGAGGCAAGCGGTGTTGCAAGACCGCAGTCCTAAACTCAGGGACGAGAAGACCTTCTTGCCATGCTGGTGATACCTCTTGGATTCCCGGTCGGGCGGGGCCGACGGAAATGCGGACTGGGAGGTAGAGGCCTGGATCACCAGACTCTCAGGGGTGGGGTGGGTGGACAGGAACTTGGGGTCGTCCGGACAAGGACGGTGGCGTCTGGCCACGTTCCGATCAACAGGCGCACCTGAAGAGGGCCTGGACTACGTGCCCAACAGAACGTCTGATAAGGCTTCGTTAAACGGCAGCAGAGGCTCCTGTGGGCATGACCGCGGTTTGAAGACCTCAGTGAGGATGTTAGGCCTCACGGCCGCGACGGGGAGCTCAAGGTGTAAGGCCTTGGCAGCCCTCATCAACACCACTGAATAAGCAGCTCCCTCCTCCGATGCCACGGAAGGAGGAGAGACAAAGCCAGGGTGAGGAGAGTCATCCAACCCACTGGCGTCCCCCAAATCACCTGTCCAGTCCATGTCATCCTGGCACTCACGTGACAGAGGGTCCTCAGACCCCTCCCAGCCCTCACCGTACTCCACATCATCACCATAGTCGGTGTCAACCATGTAGACCGGCTCCACGGGGTCGACAGGCCCCATCGGCGTCGAGCCCGGCGTCGAGCGACGCCGGTCCGACTCCGCGTCCGGATTCGGTGAGGGTATGGGGACGGCGCCGCCCGGAGCCGGAGCCCCGGTGCCGCCCGAAGCTGGCACAGAGGAACCGGCGTCGCGCGGGGACGGCGTCGGGGGCAACCCCGATGGAATCGGCGCCGGAGTGGTTGGACGTCCAACCGGCGTCGACCCCGAAGGCCCTAGCGGCGCCGGGATCGGCGCCGTCGGTGGCGCCGGGGCCGGAGCACCCGACGGCGTCGAGGTAGGGTCAGCTGAACCGCTAGGGTCCCCGGACGAGTTCACTGGGCCCGTAGGCGCCGTGGAACCCTCCGGAGGAGACAGGGCCCTCATGGCCATGAGGAACGCCTCTATCTCCTCAGGCGTCGCACCTTGCCCAGGGACCTGAGGGTATGGGGCAGGCCGCGTGGAGTTCTGGACTTTTTGGTTCATGCCAGAGGTGTCAGGGAACAACATCCAAAGACCCCGGAGTTCCACCTGCCTTGGTGCGCAAATGAACAGAAACACGGGCTTCTCGATGGTGGCGTCAAAGTCCAAAGGTTTATTACTGCAGGGACACAGAAGTCACAGAATCTACACACGGGCAGAGACTAGGAGCCTGTTCGATTTGTACATTGAGGGTTGCTCCTTATATACTAAAAATTGTGCTTCAGGCAAATATTTCACATGTTAGTACATTCCTAAACCTTTGTGTCTTAAACAATAAATATTTGGCGTTACACAGGAACTGTCGATAATATCTGATGCCAAACATCACGAAGAGGGGTTCCCACTAGTCCATCACAATCCCTTGTCAATATTGCATTCAAGAGCCGGAC
Source organism: Lissotriton vulgaris (assembly GCF_964263255.1). NCBI lineage: Eukaryota > Metazoa > Chordata > Amphibia > Caudata > Salamandridae > Lissotriton > Lissotriton vulgaris. The sequence continues at coordinate 818,374,834 of NC_141695.1, read as the reverse complement.
CGCCTCATCGTAAAGTTCGTTACCTCCCCCTAATAAAGGCCCAGAAGGAAAGGAGCAGAGCCAGGTGCAGAAGATAGAAAAGCAGGATAAGAGATGTTTGTGGGTTGTAAATGGGCAAGGCTACCAGCTTCGGCCGCCTAATCATGATCAGGACAATGGACAGGAAAACCAGTTCAGGTGGGCTGGCCTCGGGCAGAGGAGGCAGCCTTTGTCGAGTCATGCAGCTACAGCGTGATCTGGTTTAAGGTGCACGTGTCATGAAAGAGGTGAATCTCCGGCTAAGGCTACGTGTCCTTAATCGAAATGAAGTGATCAGGGGTTATTGCATATGTGAGGGCAAGAAACACAAAATGGCTGCCATGATCTAAGATGGATGCCATGGGTAGATCGGAAATGTGTTCATAACAGGAGTGCTCTTGCTCGTAGCGTAGCGAAAACACCAGGATATGCTGAATGGACCATTTGCGGTTCACTGATACTAATATTATGTATTTCCGACAATATTGAAAACACGGGTTCAAATCGTCACGGAACCTCAGACCCTCCTTTTGCCCTTACATAGGCAATTACTCAGTCTATATCAGAGTCTAGTTCTATACTCATCAGGTCAGTGATATGTTGTTGTATCATCATCCTTTCTCGTGCCTTTTCTCCAAACGCAGGTGGTTTCCAAAAACAGGTTGCAGCACAAAGACTACACAGAGCTGGACCAAACTGGATAATCAGGCAACATGAGAATAGGAATACTAGGATGACACCAATGACCATAAGAACCTTCCATCCCCACGCTGAGATCAGAGTCCAAACCCACTCCATAAAGGACCAGTTTCCCTTATCTATGTGTATAGAGTCGGAAATCTTGTGTAGCTTAGAGATCGCCTCATAGACTGTTGGAGCATTATTAGGAATAAAGACACAGCAGCTCGATTGGATCATTCTGCATACCCCACCTCGATCTGCAAGGATAACGTCTAAAACCATCCGGTTTTGCAACGTCATGAGTCTGTCCGCCTGAAGCTCAGCTGTCAGATTGCTAAGGGCACCAGCAGTTTCGGTAATAGTAGATTCAACTACCCGTGTTAGCTGACGTATGTTTCTACTATTGGCCATAGGCCCCCAGAACGGAAGGAAGCCTTTGAAGAAGTCTCCAGCTTCCTGACCAGCAGTATCTTCCTTGCTGAAGACACCTCTCGCTACTCTGGTTCTGTGGTAATCAGATGAAGCAGTGTATGTTGGAGGCAACAGTCGAGCAATGTAACATGAACCTGCAAAGTCGGCAGGCAACCATGTATATGCTCGGTCTTGACAGATGAAGTAGGTACCCCTAGCAGTAAGGAAAGCAGGGGAAGAGTTAGCCGGAAACACATAAGTTTCTACGCACTCACTCCTCCCTAGCTGAGCTCTCGGATTTCTCCCATTACCTTGCAAACAGACCTGACCTCGGTGAGGTACGACCCAGATTGGAGTTGAGCTTTTACGCTTGCTTTCTCCTAAACTAAGGCGATACTCTGAAGTGTTCCAACTTAGGTACACTCGTAATTCGTCTCTAGGGTAAGATGGAGTATTATTGACATCCTTGATCATGTCAATAATTCCCTGGACTAAAGCTTTGTTGGCAGAGTTATATCTAGTGGAACGTGGTGGACGTGGAGGATAGGTCTCAAGGGCATAAGCAAAGATGGTTTGAAGGGCCTGAAATGATCCATTGTAGCTGAAAGGCAAAACCAGATAGGGAATACCTTTATCCATAGTGTGGGGTATCAAGCCACACACCCAGCAGTCTGTAGTGTTAACTACCAGTTGGTGTTGGTGCAAGAGCTGTACAAAAGTGTTGTTAATGAACTCTGAACGTCGGGCTTGCTCATGTTCAGGAAACGGGTGAAAAGAGTGTATAGAAGAAACAGTAGAAGTAGCAGGATCAAGGGGAGGTACTGTAGTAATTGGCACAAAAATCAAATTTATACTAAAGACGATTCCACCCACCAATGTTGCTAAGATAATCAAAAATGTAACGGCACATTGCATCAAAAAGCATTTGCTACGAAGAATTCTGTAAAGTCTGTTTCTGCGAACATAAATCACATTTTCTCGTTGCAGCGCAGGAAGCTCCATCTTCTACAATCCGCTCGCGACCACTGATGATGTGTACGTAGATGAAAATGCCTCTGTCAGCCCTGGGAGTTCCCAGAACCAACAGAAAGATCGACCTTGTGTCAGACCCCTGCAGATTCAAACTAGGCACACAGCCACGACCCTACGGCTACCCAGACGGCAAGGCAATTAAAAACAATAAACAATAGCAAACTTCCTGGCTGAAGGCAAATGTTCAATATATCAAAATCACAATATGCAGTTGCCTGCTTTATTTGTCCATGTTTCGTTTTCTCAAATTGTATCTCTGTTTCGCAGGTATTGTCTGGTCGGAAAATAGTGTATCACTAGCAGCTGTTGCAGTGTTTAAGTTCGCAGATAGCAAAGTGTCTTCTGATGCTGGAGACAAATGTTCAGTGTTCAAAAGAGTCTTTTCAGGAGGAGAGTCAGATTTTGGAGTATCAGTGATCAATTCGGCATCGCTGAAAGGAATAAACTCCGGTGTGCTTTCAGATTCGGAGGCACCAATTCCCTTCTTCACCCAGCTGTCGTAAGGAAGTGGCAAGGGTACACGCTTTACATGTGATGCGTGTACCCAGTGTTTGCGTCCAGCCACACGAACTGCTGTCCTTGTTGTCAGTAGGACCTGGAAGGGGCCGACGTAGCGGGGCTGAAGATTCTTTGTCCTCGCAAAATTTCTGACCACCACTTGGTCGCCGGGTTTCAGTTGATGCCCTGGACTCTCCGGAGGCTTTGGCAAAGCATCAAAAACCTGTTGATGAATAAGACTCAATTTAGCAGTCAAGTCGTAAAGGTAGTCTATCAACATTGGGTATTCTATACAGTTAAATTCCTTAGGCCTTGGCACGCCCCAGATATTTGCTGGGCGGCCAAAGACTATCTCGTAGGGACTAAGCCCTACTCTAGAATGTACAGTTGCTCTCGTTGATAACAACGCCAAAGGAAGTGCGTCTGGCCAAGCTAAACCTGTGGATGCTTGTATTTTAGCTATCTTCAGCTTGAGGGTACCATTATAACCCTCCACTAAACCAGCAGACTGAGGATGATTCGCACTGTGGAATTTTTGTTTCAGCCCTAGGCCTGCACACACACTCTGCATAACTTTCCCTATAAACTCACTTCCGTTATCTGACCATACAATCCGTGGCATGCCGTACCTAGGGAAATATTCTTTGAGAAGAATTTTGGCAGTTGATAAGGCAGTATTGTCCTTCAGTGGGTATGCTTCTATCCACCTGGAAAAAGCACAAACTACCACCAGGACATACTTCAAATTATTACAGCGATCCATGTGAATGAAGTCTAACTGAATCACTTCAAAGGGGCAGGAAGGAGGAGCGAAGTGACCAGCCGGAGTTGGAGTTCCCTTGCCAGGATTATGCATCAGGCATACCATACAGTTTTTCACCACTCTCTCTGCACACTTACTGATCCCATCATTCTTCCAGACCGGAGCCAACATCTTACATATCCCTTTAGAACTTATATGCGCTACTCCATGCGCCATTGTCACTACTGCAAGCACATATGCATCCGGCAACATCCAACGTTGCTGTTCTGTCAAATCAATCCAACACCCATTCGAGTCCAACTTGCCCGTACTTTCTCTCCATACACGTTTCTCTTCCTCAGTTGCTTCTTTCTGAATCTCTTTCACACTTTCCATTGTATCTTCACACATCCCAGACTCAGCGATCCATCTTGCAGACGTTGCAACATACATTCTGCTCATCTCGTCTCTAGCTGTCTGTTTAGCAATTTCGTCAGCAAAAGCATTCCCACGACCAACATCATCCGTGATTGCTTTATGAGCACTGCACTTCATAATCGCAACTTCAGTCGGCAAGGTTAGAGATTCCAACAAGTCGTTAACTAGCTGACCATGTTGAATCTTAGTCCCATGGGACGTAATGAAACCTCTTTCTCTCCACAAGCGGCCAAAACTATGGGCCACGCCAAATGCGTACTGACTATCTGTGAACACATTCACTCTCTTTCCCTCAGCTAAAACACATGCTCTCGTTAGAGCTATTAATTCTGCAGCTTGGGCAGAATTCTGACTCACTCTTGCAGTCTCCACAATCGTTTCCAAAGTCGTTACTGCATAAGCAGCAGTCACATCACCATTCTCCAATTTAAAACATGACCCGTCCACATACAGCGTACCATCCGGATCTGATAACGGAGTATCCCTCAAATCAATGCGTCCTTTTGTCTCTTCCTCCGTTTTGAAACAACAATCATGTGGCTCGGAATCATTCGACTCTTGATTAGCCGGCAACAGTGTTGCTGGATTCAATACATTACATCTTTTGATCTGAATATGACTCGCTAATAATGTCAGCTCGTAACCAGATAATCTTGCACTAGTAAGGTGTTGTGTCTTCGTTCGGTTCATGAGTGTATCCACTGCATGAGGAACCATGACCACTAGCATGTTGTTCATCACCAAACCAGCAGATTGTCGAATGGAAGCCGCAGCTGCCGCTGTAGCCCTCAAACAACTAGGTAACGCTCTAGCTACCGGATCTAATGTTGATGAGAAATACGCACAAGGGCGTTGTTTATCACCAAATTTCTGTGTCAGGACACTCAACGCGCAACCTTCTCTCTCGTGAACGTAGAGCGTGAATGGCTTACTGTAATCGGGTGTACCCAATACAGGAGCTGAACACAAGGCTTTTCGTAATTCAGTGAAACTCTCTTGACATTCATCAGACCATGGCACCGGACTCGGAACATTTTTCCCAGTCAAAGCTACCAATGGCTTCGCTAAAAGAGAGAAATTCGGGATCCACTGCCTACAGTAAGAGGTAATACCTAGAAAGGCACGTACTTCTCTCTGTGTGCGTGGAACACTCATTTGCGTAATTGCTTTTATTCTTTCTGGGGTCAACTTCCTTCCCTCCTTTGACAAGAGATGACCTAGGTAGGTCACTTCTTGGCAGCAGTATTGCATCTTGGAAGGTGACACCTTGTGATTCAGATCAGACAAATGATGCAATAACGATACCGTAGCTGCTTTGCAAATTTCCTTGTCATCGGCAGCCACTAAAAGATCGTCTACATATTGTACTAGGGCAGAACCTGGAGGAAGGACAAAAGAATCTAACTGACTTTTTAATGCTTGACTGTAAATAGATGGACTCTCACAGTAACCTTGTGGAGCGCGTTTAAATCTGAAACTTCGACCTCCTAGACAGAAGCCAAAAATATCCCTGCTTTCCTCGGCTATCGGAATGCTGAAAAAGGCATTCTTCAAGTCGATGACTGAGAACCAAGTGGCTGTAGCAGGAATCAATGTTAACAATGCAGTAATGTCTGGAACCACAGGAAACTGCGGAACCACAATCTTATTGACTTCTCTAAGGTCTATGACAAACCTATACACTGGAGGTTTTGTAGGATCAGTTCGTTTCAGAATCGGCAATACAGGACTATTACAAACATTTCCTCGTGTTTCTTCAACTACACCCTTTTTAATCAAATCTTGCACAATCAATAAAAGTGCACGCTCTCCTTCTCTAGATATTTTATATTGAGGAATTCTTGGAAATTTCACATTTGCTTTCAAAGTAACTACATACGGTGGTATTTCCAAAAGGCCTACATCATTAGGACCAGTCGCCCAAAGAGAATCAGGGAGTGAACGCAGCTCTGGCGGGAGTGCTTCCATTGACAAGTACATCGGAGAAGTGATTCTTTTACCCAACGTAAGCTGTACCCCTTCCGGAGAACAGTACAATGTCGCATATAGTCGTTTTAACAAATCTAAACCAAGCAGATTTTCATTACAACCCGTCGTCAAAATCAGGGGTGCTTTCAATTGACATGGTCCAACAGAAATAGACAAAGGACCAGATATCGGGTTGTAAACAGGGGCGCCTGAAAAACCTACGGAAACATTTGTTGAGCCAGACAAAGGTGCGCCAGGGAGTTTCGCATGAATGATAGAACTTTTTGCGGCACCAGTATCCAACAGAAACGGTTCGACTACACCTGATGTTGCTACTGCGACATAAGGCCCACTCTGATCCACTGGAACTGATACTACTCCCTCTCTCTGTCTATGGCTGTCCTAGTACCCATTTTGCTGAAATCCCTCATCCACTTCACAATAATCTTCAACAAGATATTGCTGAGATCTATTCTGCTGAGCTGACTGTACATTTCGTTGATCAAAGTGATTGGAGGGACGATCATTTGTTTGCGGAGGCATAGCACCTCGCCCTCGGCCTCTAGAATTCTGCGCAAAACCACCACGACCTCTCTGAGCTGCTGCAGCATTATTTTGCGCTAAGATCGGACATTCATTCTTGTAGTGACCCTCTTTCTTACAATACGCACACTGATTCCACTGATATTGAGGCCTGGTCGAACTATAATCTGTCCTCTGATACGAGTTCTGTTGCATATTAGTCTGATTCGTGCGAGGCGGATACGCCTGTTGTAAAAGAACTTTAGTCTTTAAATCTTTCGTTTTCTTCTCTGATTTTTCCTTTTCCTCTTTATCCCTATTTTCGTAGTATTGTGCAGTCGCAAGTATTTGCGCAGTTGTGGAAACAGCCCACGCGCTCTCTGAATCCTTTAATTTATTGCATAATTCAGGTAACAAATTATGCACAAATTTATCGACAAACAGTCTCTGTCCTCCTTCAGTGCTCATATCCTGACCACTATGATCTACAAAAGTCTCTTCGAACCTCGTGAAGAAGTCGGAGACACTTTCATCTTTCTTTTGCTTGCATGCGGATAATTTATCCCAATTAACACGCAACGCAGGCATCAGAGTCTTCATTAAGTCAATTATTCTACCTGGAAGATTAGCAATTAGGGGTTCGGGTTTTGCACCACCCGTTTGCTGACCATCCGCTGCAGTGATAGCTGCCCAATCACCACCTAAGGCTGCTTGATGATCCTCCCTACGAATTTTAGCCCACACTGGTTGTGGAACTACATTGCCAAATAACATATCGATGTCCGCTAAGTTCATTATACAAGCCTCAACTGTCTGTGTTAATTCCTTGTAATATCCAGCAGGATTCTTACGCGGATCTGGCAAGGCCTGTTTCACCGCTAGCACTTCAGCTCGCTTCCATGGAATGTGTATCCACACTCGTTGGAACTGTGCTGGAGCAGCTGCGATACCCGCATTATCATCACGTTGTATTGCTTCGCGCCAGATTGGAGGAACCTCCCTCATAGGATATTGGCGACTTAGCTTCATTTTACCTTTCTCTAAATCTCTCGGCGAACGAAGAGATGGATCATTCCTAAAACTTAAAATAAGTTCCATCGCTTCTTCGATATTGTCACCCACTATCATTCCTGCAGCAAACTCTTTTTGCACCTTAATTAAATCTTCCAAGTCTGATTCAACATCATCTTCCTCTATTTCCTCACGTAACAACGAGCACATCTCATCAAAGACGTATCGTTGTGTTGGTTCCTTCTACTGCATAAACGTATCTAGTACATCTCTCGTACTATATCTTCTAACTTTCGTAATCCATCTGAGAGCCGTGGAATCTAAAATTCCCCGTTCTTCAGTACTTGGTAGCTGACTACGTCTCTGAACTGAATCAGGAATAGGAGTCTTAATTAAAGATCTATATAAAGGAGACAGTATATTAGCAACAGAATCAGTTATTTTCCGACGTACAGAAAGTGGAGTTAATACACTTGCAGACGTAGAGAACACAGTAGAGGTAGGAACGGATAGCGAAGCAGTAGGAGTATCGATGAAAATAGTTTGTGAAGTAGTAGGTGTAAGCGAGACAGATACAGGTATAGAAGTCGGCAACCCAGGAAGAGGAGGAGCCGTAGGAACATTCACATTAACCACAGGAGGTACAGGAACTAGATTCTGAGGAACAAGAACACCAGGTTGTCCAGCAACCGGCAATTGGACATTCGGTACAAGTTGGGCCGTAGCACCTTGTGCATACGGTGGAGGTGACCGTAACAGATAAGACAACAGAGGATCGTTTTCGGGATCCTCCAGTATCTTAGCTGTTTTCGATGGCAAGGCAGGGTAGCACTTGTCAATCGCTAAATTATGTTCTCTAATTGCTACATCTATAGCCTTTTCGCACTCATTATCTTGCAATTGTTTAGTTGCTTGCTCTAGAGTTAGCTCTTCTTTCTCTTTTTGTTCTCTCTTCAACCTTTTCATTTCTCTCTGTTTTGACTCTTTTCGCCAATAACGGAAAGAATCAAACATTGCCGGCCGGGCTTTCTTACTAAACAATTTCGCTTCTAAATTATCAAGGATCTCGGGTTCAAAACTACCATGTAGTGGCCAACTAAGGACACCATCCTTCTTACAGTAACGGACCCATACCTCATTATAAGATATAGGACCCACTCCAAATTTGCAATATAGGTCATAAAGGGGAGTCCCAATCGGAGGAACCAGACAGGAATCCTCCAATCGTGAGTCATGGTTGCAACCAAAACAAGACAACATTTTCCGACTTACTATTTTCAGTCTGGAACACAAAAACAAACAAAACACGGAACAAATATGTGCACTCGAACCAAGAACTTAGGCCTACCAAAACCAAACTAATGTATCGATACCCAAACTGAACCAAATAAATTATCGTAACCAGAAAAACTAGTGATAATCTTACGAAACCAAACCAAACCAAGAACCGATCAAGGATTTTAACAACCCTCACAAAGTAACCAGCTAGCTATCACTAAATACTTAACTGAGGCACTGAAGACGTCACCAAGGAGAAACCCGTCACGTTTCGCTGTACTAAGGGCTGCACCTCGGGTCCAAGACAGGGCGACGGTCAAGGCAACGGCCCACTGCAGCCGTCCTGAACGGGAACCCTCGTGGAAGAGAACTTCAGGGCCACTTTTGCGATATGCCGGGATCGATGAAGTGGGGCGCCTCCCTCAGGAATCTTCACACGAAGCTTCTCGAACTCTTCAGGCTTTTGGACCGGTACCGAATGACGTCGCCCCACGTTGGGCGCCAATTGGAGTTCTGGACTTTTTGGTTCCGTCCAGAGGTGTCAGGGAACAACACCCAAAGACCCCGGAGTTCCACCTGCCTTGGTGCGCAAATGAACAGAAACACGGGCTTCTCGATGGTGGCGTCAAAGACCAAAGGTTTATTACTGCAGGGACACAGAAGTCACAGAATCTACACACGGGCAGAGACTAGGAGCCTGTTCGATTTGTACATTGAGGGTTGCTCCTTATATACTAAAAATTGTGCTTCAGGCAAATATTTCACATGTTAGTACATTCCTAAACCTTTGTGTCTTAAACAATAAATATTTGGCGTTACACAGGAACTGTCGATAATATCTGATGCCAAACATCACGAAGAGGGGTTCCCACTAGTCCATCACAATCCCTTGTCAATATTGCATTCAAGAGCCGGACCGCCTCATCGTAAAGTTCGTTACCTCCCCCTAATAAAGGCCCAGAAGGAAAGGAGCAGAGCCAGGTGCAGAAGATAGAAAAGCAGGATAAGAGATGTTTGTGGGTTGTAAATGGGCAAGGCTACCAGCTTCGGCCGCCTAATCATGATCAGGACAATGGACAGGAAAACCAGTTCAGGTGGGCTGGCCTCGGGCAGAGGAGGCAGCCTTTGTCGAGTCATGCAGCTACAGCGTGATCTGGTTTAAGGTGCACGTGTCATGAAAGAGGTGAATCTCCGGCTAAGGCTACGTGTCCTTAATCGAAATGAAGTGATCAGGGGTTATTGCATATGTGAGGGCAAGAAACACAAAATGGCTGCCATGATCTAAGATGGATGCCATGGGTAGATCGGAAATGTGTTCATAACAGGAGTGCTCTTGCTCGTAGCGTAGCGAAAACACCAGGATATGCTAAATGGACCATTTGCGGTTCACTGATACTAATATTATGTATTTCCGACAATATTGAAAACACGGGTTCAAATCGTCACGGAACCTCACGCGCCGGCAACTCCCGCGGAGTCGTAAGGTCGGGGTCACCCGAACCCCCGGCCGCATCGCGCGAGCGTCGGGGGGAGTCGGGGGTACGATGACGACGCCCCGACTTCTTATGTTTCTTACCTGACGAACTCGACGAGTGATGTCGACTTCCGGAGCGTCCGGCGCGGCTCCGCGACCGCTCCCTCGAACGCTCCCTGGACCTCCGGCCGGTCCGAGACCGTTCTCGACGTGGGGCCGACACCCGGAGCTCGAGAAGCTTGCGGGACCGCTCCCGCCTAGCTTTGTTAGTCAGAGCCCGGCAATCGACACAGGAGTCAACGTCGTGGTCGGGGCCCAGGCACCGGAGACAGAGGCGGTGATGGTCCGTGACCGACATCGTGCGGTCACAACCGTCACAGTTTTTGAAACCGGGCATCCTACCAGGCACAAAAGATAGATATAGTTGTAATAAACTTGGTCAAAAGACCGGGTACCGCTCTTCAGATCTGCGTCCACTGGCGCGGAAAAAAGAAGAACTGACGTCAGCGCGCGGAGGCGGCGTCTATGTACTCCAGCGACGTCATCACGGCGCACGACGCCAACGACGGACGCGGAGCCGCAGGGGACGCCTGCAGACGACGCCTACCGACGCGCAAGGGTACTGCTACGCAAAAGTTTCCGGATCCAGACTGATGCCTGGGGATATTCTAAGGTAAGGAATCTAACACTAACGTGTTTCTTTCAGATTTTAGGTTTGCAGTGAATTCTGGGTAGGAAAACGTTGGGGGACCCACACATGCCATACCTCCCTGAACTCCCCCGGGTGTATAGTTTTCAGAACTGTTTGGGTTTGGTAGTTTCCCAAGTTTGCCGCCGAGCCCCGGGCCAAAAACTCAGGTGCCCCCACCCCCCAAAAAACAAGGTAGTTTTGCTAAAGGTAATTTTTAAGTCTCCACCGTACGATTTGAGCCTTTTCCTGTTGCAGTCATTATGCCTACCCACGCAAGTGAGGTACCATTTTTATCGGGAGACCTGGGGGAACGCTGGGTGGGAGGAAATTTGTGTGTGCCCAGTGATGCTACGCTTTCCCACACAAAAATGTGTGAAAAATCTGATATTTTTCAGCTAAAATTGAGGTTTACAAGGGATTCTGGGTAAAGGAACGTTGGAGGATCCATGCAAGCCATACCTCCTTGAAAGCCCCCGGCTGTCTACTTTTCAGAAATGTGTGGATTTGGTAGGTTTCCCTAGATGGCCGTCTAGCACGGCGCCAAAAACCCAGGTAACCTCCCTTGCAAAAGCTGGTGGTTTTGACATATGCAACTTCAAAATTGCCTATGTCAAAACCACCAGCTTTTGCAAGGGGGGTTACCTGGGTTTTTGGCCCCGTGCTAGGCGGCCATCTCGGGAAATGTTAGAAGACGACCTCAGGGGACGGCAGGAAGTGTACCTGACCACCCAGGAGCCCACCTCCCTAGGTATGAAGACAAGCACTGGCGGGAGACTTCTCAGGGGGAGAGTCTCGAATCTAGGATCGTACACACTACACAAGCACCACACGACACAGAGACACCACACCGTAGCTTCTTAAGAACCTTTCTTTATCTCGGAATTCAAGGGATCTTTATGATCGGCAAAGGCAGGTAGTTACAAATAGAGCAAAGGCTCAAAGAGTCTCGGTCAGGGTAGGGGTAGTGGGACAGTCTTATCGGATCAGTGTCAATCTTGGTGCGTATCCGGCGCGCAGCTCTCAATCCTCGAGCCGGGGATACGAGGTGATCTTTTGGGGTCCAGCCGGTCCGGGAGAGTCAGGGAGCCGCGAGTCACTCAGCAGGGCTCAAACAAGATGTCGGAGGTCTTACAATCTTCAGGGGAGCCGCGAGTCACTCAGCAGGGCTCAGGTGTTCCAAAGTTGCATGGGAGCCATGAGTCACTCAGCAGGGTTCAAGCACGATGTCGGAGGTCTACGATCTTCAGGGGAGCCGCAAGTCACTCAGCAGGGCTCAGGTGTTCCAAAGTTGCATGGGAGCCGCGAGTCACTCAGCAGGGTTCAAGTACGATGTCAGAGGTCTATGATCTTCAGGGGAGCCGCGAGTCACTCAGCAGGGCTCAGGTGGTTCCAGCAGAAGTCCTTCTCTGCCAAGCGAGCCGCGACCACGTCAGCAAGGCTCTCGTCGTTCCAGAATCGAATCTGCCAATAGTCCCGGAGCATGCCCAGTTATAGGACTGCTCCTCTTTGATCTCCGGAGTTCTGGTCTGCAGGGGTCTTAGCACCTGGGGGTCGCTTGTCGGGGTTTCCTGCCACACGGCCCTTTGAATCGGGAGGAGACCCAGACATGCAGCAGGCGTGGAGCCAGCCCTCCGGGTGGCCGGAGGGGCGATTGAAACCCACTTCTCCGGGAGAGGTCGGAGGTGTGAAAGGTACTGCTCCTCCTTCTCTCACTCACGGGGAGCGCTCTGTCCTCCAGCCAGGGTGGCGCCTCTCGGCCTAGGCCGTGCTGGCCCGGGCTCCCATCTTAGGTGCCGGAAAGTGGGCACACAGGGCCTACGGGCCGGGAAGAGGGAGGCACGGACGGGAAGTCCGGGGACGGTCATGGGTAACATGGAGGGAAGGGCTGCCTAGGCCAGGGGACTCAGGGGTCTGTTGTGGTGAAAAGCTCGGAAGGGTGTTGCTACGGGTCAGGGAGGACCACGCCATGAGGCCGGGTCTAACATGCGTCCCCCCCAGCTGAAAGTCGGGGAGAACTACCCATCCTCTTGGGGGTTCTCTTCGCTGAGGCGGAAGAACCTGGAGAGGCCGTCAGCGTTGGCGTGGTTGGTACCAGGGTGATGTTCTACAGTGAAATCCATCCCCTGGAGGGATATCGACCATCGCAGCAGTTTGGGGTTCTCGCCCGCATCTACATCAACCACCGCAATGGTTGATGATCCGTCTGGACGCAGAAATGGGTTCCGAACAAGTAGGGCCGTAACTTCTTGAAGGCCCAGACTACGGCAAACGCTTCTCGTTCGATGGTGCTCCACCTCTGCTCTCTGGGGAGTAGCCTCCGGCTAATGAAGGCTACGGGCTGGTCTAGACCTTCCTCATTCAGTTGGCATAGTACGGCCCGGTGCCGTGTTCCGAAGCATCAGTCTGTACCACAAACTCTTTTGAGTAGTCAGGGGCTCGTAACCGAGGGGCAGTACACATGGCTCGCTTCAGGGCATCGAACGCCTCTTGGCAGGCAGGGGTCCACTGCACCTTCTGGGGTTGCGTTTTGGACGTTAGCTCCGTGAGGGGACCTACGAGGCTGCCGTACCCTCGGATGAACCTCCGGTAGTAACCGGTGAGGCCCAGAAAGGCCCGGACCTCTGTTTAGGTGGTGGGTGGTTCCCAGGCTTGGATGGCGTCAATCTTAGGCTGCAGAGGGGCGACATGCCCACTTCTGACCTGGTGCCCCAGGTAGACCACCCATCCTTGCCCGATTTGGCATTTGCTGGCTTTCACTGTGAGGCCTGCCTGGTGCAGGGCCATCAACACTCTCCGGAGGTGCCGGAGGTACTCGCTCCATTCTGAACTGAAAACCGCGATATCGTCCAGATATGCGGCACTGAACTCTTCCAGCCCGGCCAGGACTCTATTCACCAGTCTCTGAAAGGTGGCCGGGGCATTTTTCATCCCGAAGAGCATCACGCAAAAGCGATAGTGCCCGTCCAGGGTGGAGAAGGCGGACCGCTCCTTGGCTCCCTCTGTGAGCGCAATTTGCCAGTATCCGCAGGTCAAGTCAAAGCTGCTGAGGAAATGAGCAGACCCGAGTCGGTCAATGAGCTCATCTGCGAGGGGAATGGGGTGAGCGTCGGCTCGGGTGACTGCCTTGAGCCCCCGGTAGTCCACGCAGAACCTCAGTTCGGGGGCGACCCAAGGGGCAGCAGCTTTCGGGACCAGCACCACTGGGCTGGCCCAGGGGCTGTTTGAGGGTTTGACCACCCCCAAGGACAACATCTTCGAGACCTCGGCCTGGATGCAGGACTGGACCCGATCCGGGAGTCGGTAGGCTCTGTGTCGCACCGGCGGGCTGTCTCCGGTGTCCACGTCGTGGACACACCAGTCGGTGACCTTGGGGATGAGAGAGAACAGGTCGGAGAACTGCCCCAAGAGCCGGCGGCAGTCTTTGCGTTGCTGGGGATTGAGGGAGGAAGAGAGGTTCACTCCTTCCACGGAGCCATCTTTCTCTTTGGTGCACAGGAGGTCAGGGAGAGGCTCCGTTTCCTCTTCCTTCCCGTCATCTGTGGTCAGTAGCAGGCTCCACTCCGTCCGCACGAAGTGAGGCTTGAGGCGGTTCACGTGCAGGACCCGCAGGGGGTTCCGGGGGGACTGGACGTCCACCAAGTATGTGACTTGGCTTTTCCGCTCAATCACCTTGAAGGGCCCCGTCCACTTATCCTGAAGGGCGCAATGTTTTACTGGGGCCATGACCCATACCTGCTGGCCCGGCTGGAACTCGACCAGAGTGGCATTCTGGTCGTACCAGCGCTTCATTTCTTCGTGGCTTGCCTCCAGGTTGGCCTCGGCCAGTTCTCGGAACTTCCTAGTCTGGGTTCGGAGGGTCAGGATGTACCAGAACACCTCCTGAGGAGGGTCTCGGGGTGCCGTCTCCCAACCTTCTCGGACCAGGCTGAGGGGCCCCCGGTCAGGGTGTCCGTACAGTAATTCAAACTGGCTGAACCCCAAGGATTTCTGGGGGACTTCCCGGTAGGCGAACAAGAGGCAGGGGAGCAGGACGTCCCACTTACGCCAGAGGGGCTCCTCTAGGCCCATGATCATCCCCTTTAGAGTCCGGTTGAACCGCTCTACTAGGCCATTTCCTTGGGCGTGGTACCGAGTGGTGAACCGATAAGACACTCCACATTGCTGCCAAAGGGATGTCATGTATCGGGAGATGAAGTTTGTCCCGCGGTCGCTCACTACTTCTCGGGGAAATCCTACACGGGAAAAGATTCCCATCAGCGCCCGGCCCACCACGGGGGCCGTGACGGTGCATAGGGGGATGGCTTCTGGGTATCGAGTGGCATGGTCCACTAGGACGAGGATGAAGCGGTGACCTTGAGAGGTCTTGGGGTCCAGCGGCCTCGCTATGTCAACTCCGACCCGCTCAAAGGGGGTACTGGCGACGGGGAATGGTTGGAGGGGAGCCTTGCGCTTTCTTCCGCTCTTTCCACCAGCCTGGCACGTGGGACAGGACTTGCAGTGGGCCTCTACGTTCGCTTTCATTTTGGGCCAATAGAAGTGCGTGACCAGGCGGCTATATGTCTTGTCTTGGCCCAAGTGGCCTGCTAGGGGTACATCGTGGGCCAAGCCCAGGAGGAAGTCGCGGAAGCGTACGGGTACCACCAGCACTCGGGCTGTCCCTAGCTCCGCTGACCTCTGCTCGCTGTAAAGGAGGTCATTCTCCCAGTACAGCCAGTGGGTTCCATATTGGTCGCCCGCCGCTTGGCTTCGGCCTGTTGCCGGGGTCCGACCAGGGAAGGACAGGTAGCTTGTTCCCGGCAGAACTCCTCTCTGGAGGGGCCCCCCTCGTGGCACCACTGCGCCAATTCGGGCAGAACACCCATGTAGTAACTTAGTCCACGCTGATTGTGATATTTCAAGAGGATTTATTCAGATAGGTTACAGCATTGAAGTATAGATGTAATCAGCCCCAGTACAGATGTAATCAGCCCCACCAGGAGCAGCCAGCAAGGCTGTCAGCCCTTCTCCAACTGTCTGCTTCATGCCCCAACATTCTAAGTGACATCAACATTATAGAGTTCTACAGTGGAGGGGTGTAAAGCATGTAAAGCATTTGAACTAAGATATTACATATCCTCTTCTCTTCCAAATGAAAACAAAGATATTACATATCCTCTTCTCTTCCAAAAGAAAACAAAAGAGAAGACAAAATGCTTACAGGTGTATTAGCTAGAAGAGAGAAGAGTGCTAAAAAGAAACAAAGCAAAAGAAGAGACAAAGAAAGCAACAAAGGATAAAAGAAAGAAACAGATAGACATATCCTCTTTTCTGATAATAATGAGAAAGAAACAAAGCGAAGAATACGAAAGAAACCATCAATGATTACTTACTGCACACAAACTGGCCAGGAAAGCATGCGAGTGAGCAATCCACATCAGGAGAAAAGAAGGCGACAGCGAAAGAGAAATACAATGTAAAACTCCTTCTCCATACATTTTCAAACATTAGAGTAATGAATAAAGATGAAAAGTACTGGGCTACAGTGTACTGAAAGTTGAAGAAATAGTGAAAAGCCCAGTCTTAAACGGACCACTGCAAAAAAAAACCACAATATGATTGTGCAGAGGTATTAAGAAAGAATCAAACTATTGTGCACCGTCGAAATAAAACATACAATCCAACTAGACACCTTAAGTAAGGTTACAACGTGCACTGTAGTGAAAGGAAAAAAATAAAATGACATGTGTAATGTCATGTCCGTGTGAGGACGTACCTCGACCAGAGGAACCATGAAATGCATGGAACTAACACCCACAAAAACAGAAACATGGGACTAATACCCATAAGAACGATGTAGATGGGACTGACACCCACTACAGAAACATGGGACTTGGACCCATAACACGAAGTAGATTGGACTGACACCCACTACAGAAACATGGGACTTGTACCCAAAACAAAGAGGTAGATGGAACTCAAACCCACTACTGAAACATGAGACCTGTACCCAAATACAAGGAGACAACAAAAAGCACCTTGTGAGAAGGTAAAAACAATGTGTACACCATGTTGTAAACAAAGACCTCACGACACCCTATGTAGGGTAGAATAAAAACAATGTGAAGGTACGCTAAAGGTCACAGTATAAGCACCAGAGAATAGGAGAAAACCAACAAAAACCTCAAAAAGGCCAAAAGACATTGTGCTCATTAACATAAAGGAATACTTAAAAGTGACATACTGAATATCAACCTCACAAATACAGATTTGCCAGCAATTAAATCGAAATATAAAACAAACATGCAAAAGAAATAAATTAGATTCAATTTCAAACAAGACACTAGATGGCAGTATCTTACAAGTGAAAAGAAAAAAAAATAGAAATGCAGGCAAAGTAAATTACAATCTGACAACGAAGGAAAACACTATTCCACTAACAGAATGTAGTTGACAACGTAGTAAAGCACTTAGGCTCAAGATCTCATAAACTCTTACAACTAATATGTCCTTCACACGTATTATAACGCCGGAGCTCGATCTGTGCCCCCGAGTGAAATAAATAATAGAGCAAAGAGCAGATTACCAAACTTACAGTTGCAGTGGATCGTAATAAAATAGAACATCAGAAAAACGAACTCCGGTGATGACAGGATCCAGAAGCTGCCGATAAAATACACCAGAAACGTCAGCAACAACATAGAAGTACGCTCCTGGACGTCAATGCCGGGTGGTTTGAGGCACGTTGAAGCTGCGAGGCGATTGCCAAGAAGGAAGACGTCATAAATGGCATCACGAGTGAAAAGGTGAGGAGCGCGCTCTCATTTCAAAGCATTGAAGAACAATATGGCAGTTAGTATCAGTTTCAGTCGCATAACACAAAATAGATGTGACTTTTGGACATTGGGAACTGCGCTACAAACGCATGATCAGTCCAAGTCTAAAAACAAAGCAAAAATGTATACACGAAGGCAGCTGACTGAAAGTGAGAGAAGCGCGCGTTGAAAATGTGCGCGTGGTGTAGAGCTCAAACGACTTTTGAATTGCAGAGAGAATAAACTGCCAAGTCCAAATGTCTTTTCTCAAAATAATTAAAGGAAAACTAAACTGCTCACTGAAAGAAACAGGCTCTTTGTAAATGTAAAAAATGACACCAAACATGCACAAGCTCACAAAAATATTGCGCAGGATCATGCTCTGTCCCTGACACAAGGAGGTCTTGACTTTGAAGAACGAAGCAGGGCAGAGTTGATTCAGGGGAGATGCTAGGAAGCAAGGTAGATCAAAAAGCAGTGACAGTCTGTAAGCGTTTGAAGTGCAGGGTTAAAATGAAATGCCTCGAGCTGGTAAATGAAAAGTCTGTAGATTGATGTTGTAAACCTCACACAGTGCTAAAAACATTGGCTGAGGAAACCAAACAAGCACAGGCTGTAGCTCTGAAGACAAAGCAGGAACTGGTTTGTACAGCATATGAAATATACACTGTAGGAAAACCACAGCAGGCAGAAGCTTGAACAGTAAAAGGAGCAGTAACTCCTTGTTTCATGTAAATAGGGAACGCTGTGAAGGCACACAAACTGAATCAAGTGAAGCTTGAGGTGCTACCTGCGTTGCTTAGAAAGTCTGTTACACACACTGAAGAAACATCAGGCAAAGTGTGTAGGCATGTAACTGGCAAACCGATCACGCAAGACGCATACTGGCAGGCTTACCCTCACTGAAGAAACTGGAACTGGCACTTGAGCATTGGGGGCGACCGGTGGGTGGTCACTGGTGGTGCTGATGTGCCAGAAGAAGAGTTGGAGTAGTTGAAATTTCAAAACTTGCAGAGGTTGTGAGTAGGAACTCAGGATGTCCACAGCGGTCCTCAGAGGTAGCAGATGCAGGTTCTTAGGTTAAAATTGTCGCCATAAAATGTGTAGTAACTTAGTCCACGCTGATTGTGATATTTCAAGAGGATTTATTCAGATAGGTTACAGCATTGAAGTACAGATGTAATCAGCCCCACCAGGAGCAGCCAGCAAGGCTGTCAGCCCTTCTCCAACTGTCTGCTTCATGCCCCAACATTCTAAGTGACATCAACATTATAGAGTTCTACAGTGGAGGGGTGTAAAGCATGTAAAGCATTTGAACTAAGATATTACATATCCTCTTCTCTTCCAAATGAAAACAAAGATATTACAACCCAGTTTGGTGATCTGTGCGGGGTCGGGGTGTATGGATTTGTTGTTCGCGACTTCCTCTCCTTGTGGGGAGAGGTCGGAGTTTTCGGCTGGTTCGGCCCTGTCGCCATCCCCAGGGGGGAGGCTGGCGGTTTCATCCCCGACTTCCATGTCAGGGGACAGTCGGGCGGCCATAGATCGGGTGGTGGCGCACACCCACTCGGGAAGACCCATCATCCCGAGGTGGGTTCGGCGCTCGACCTGCTTCCATGGAGAACTTTCCAGGTCGTTCCCCAGGAGGCAGTCGACAGGTTGGGAAGTCCATACTGCTACTTTTAATTTACCTGCTACTCCTTCCCATTCAAATGGTATCAGGGCTACCTTACACAAGCTCTCAGAGTTATCTGCTGAAATCACAGGGCACAGGACATTGGGGAGGATCTGGTCTTCTCGCACTAAATGGCTAAGGACACCCGTGATGCAGGCTCCGGTGTCACCGAGGGCCTCCAATCGGGGGCCATTCACTATTACTGACTGACGGTACTTCGTGGTGTTGGGAGGCAGGGCGTTCCCGGGGACCATCTATCTATCTCCCAGGGATACTAGAGCCATGGCAGCAGGTTCCCATTCCTCGGTGTCCTCAAACTCTTCCCCTAGAGCTACATTCGCTAACTGCCTAGCTGTAGGGGTGGTGGTAGGGATACGTGGGGCCATGGGACACTGGGGATCACCGGCGTAGTGACCGGGCTTCTGACATCTATAACATGTGATGGTCACTCGGTGCTGTCTACCCGGGGGACCGGTAGTAGCGAGCGGAGGTGCGGGGAAATTCGGCTGTGTGTTTCTCGGGGGGCTACGCTGGAGACCAGACTGGGCGTCCCTGGGTCCTCCTTGGTTTCCCCCTCCTCTCTGGTGGGGTGGTCATTGACTGGTACGGGGGTAGTCTCCTACGGGGCCCCGGGAGACCCGGGTGTTCACCCAGCAATCCGCCTCGACGGCCAGCTTCCTCGGATCTGCGAGCTTGCTGTTGAGCAGATGCTGGCCTACTTCCACAAAACAATTCGTGGACAAGTGTACCCACAGCATGAGGTTAGTTAGTTCTTCCATGGTGGTCACTTTGCTGCCCTTGACCCATCCTTCGAATGCTCTGCTAAAAAAGTTTACGTACTCTACACATGTGGTGCCAGGAATCTTTATGCAGTCCCGGAACCTCTGGCGGTACATTTCTGGGGTGAGGCCGTATCTTGTCAGGAGGGCCTCCTTCATGTGGCTGTAGGAAGTCTGCACGGAGGACAGTAGATCGAGCAGGGAGTCTCTCCCCTCACTCAGGAATCGACCCCACAATCCTTCTGTGGGACTCGGTGGGAGGTCATGGCAACTTCGGAGGCCTTGAACAATTGCTGGATGTCGTCATTTTTGTAATACTCTTTGATCACATCCTTGGGGATGTGGACCTTCGGCTCTGCCGCAGGGATGGTCTCTCTGTTCCCCGGGGGCCGGTTCTCTTCGTTCCTCGCCTTGAGCTCGAGCTCCTTCAAGCTTCGCTCGTGCTCCAGCTGAAGTCTCCTCCCTTCATGCTCCGGCTGGAGTTTCTCCTCTTCTAATTCCCCTTGTACTTTCATTTGCTCGACCGCAAGTTTCTTATCTGCCAATTTTATTTCGCCTTCGATCTTTAGTTTTGCCATCTCGAGCTCATGGTGGCGACTTCTTTCTCGATCTGTGAGCGCTTCCGGGGATAGACCCCCGTCTGGTACGATGCTTCGTCCCGGGCTGCTGCTGCTTTCTGTCTGTCTGGTCTGTCTGGCTGCCCCTTCTGTGCGGGGGGCTCTGGACTCCACCCAAGCTTTCAATGCTTTCTGCATGTCTTCCTTTGTGTTGAGGCCAGTGGTAGCGATTCCCAGTTCTTTGCAGAATTCCTTTAGTTCTTTGTGCGTGTACTCCTCCATTTGTTCTGCCCGGAATGCTGTACTTGCGTTAACTTCAACGATACTCATGGTGGTTTCTTCTGTCGTCTTTGCTCGGTAGTGCGTTAGTCGTGTGCTGTACAATCTCTAGATTGCGGCTCGTATCCCGTTGCTTGCCACCAATGTTAGAAGGCGACCTCAGGGGAGGGCAGGAAGTGTACCTGACCACCCAGGAGCCCACCTCCCTAGGTATGAAGATGAGCACTGGCGGGAGACTTCTCAGGGGGAGAGTCTCGAATCTAGGATCGTACACACTACACAAGCACCACAGGACACACAGACACCACACCGTGGCTTCTTAAGAACGTTTCTTTATCTCGGAATTCAAGGGATCTTTATGATCGGCAAAGGCAGGTAGTTACAAATAGAGCAAAGGCTCAAAGAGTCTCGGTCAGGGTAGGGGTAGGGGGAAAGTCTTATCGGATCAGTGTCAATCTCGGTGCGTATCCGGCGCGCAGCTCTCAATCCTCCAGCCGGGGAAACGAGGTGATCTTTTGGGGTCCAGCCGGACCGGGAGAGTCAGGGAGCCGCGAGTCACTCAGCAGGGCTCAAGCAAGATGTCGGAGGTCTTACGATCTTCAGGGGAGCCGCGAGTCACTCAGCAGGGCTAAGGTGTTCCAAAGTTGCATGGGAGCCGCGAGTCACTCAGCAGGGCTCAAGCACGATGTCGGCGGTCTACGATCTTCAGGGAAGCCGCGAGTCACTCAGCAGGGCTCAGGTGTTTCAAAGTTGCAAGGGAGCCGCAAGTCACTCAGCAGGGCTCAGGTGGTTCCAGCAGAAGTCCTTCTCTGCCAAGCGAGCCGCGACCACGTTAGCAGGGCTCTCGTCGTTCCAGAATCGAATCTGCCGATAGTCCCGGAGCATGCCCAGTTATAGGACTGCTCCTCTTCTATCTCCGGAGTTCAGGTCTGCAGGGGTCTTAGCACCTGGGGGTCGCTTGTCGGGGTTTCCTGCCACCTGCCCCTTTGATCCATTCATGTCAGAATTTGGAGGAGACCCAGACACACAGCAGGCGTGGAGCCAGCCCTCCGGGTGGCCGGAGGGGCGATCAAAACCCACTTCTCGGGGAGAGGGCGGAGGTGTGAAAGGTACTGCTCCTCCTTCTCTCACTCACGGGGAGCGCTCTGTCCTCCAGCCAGGGTGGCGCCTCTCGGCCTAGGCCACGCTGGCCTGGGCGGCCATCTTAGGTGCCGGAAAGTGGGCACACAGGGCTTACGGGCCGGGAAGAGGGAGGCACGGACGGGAAGTCAGGGGACGGTCATGGGTAACATGGAGGGAAGGACTGGCTAGGCCGGGGGACTCAGGGGTCTGTTGTGGTGAAAAGCTCGGAAGGGTGTTGCTACGGGTCAGGGAGGACCACGCCACGAGGCCGGGCCTAACAGGAAACCTACCAAACCCACACATTTCTGAAAAATAGACACCCGGGGGCTTCCAAGGAGGTATGGCTTGCGTGGATCCTCCAATGTTCCTTTACCCAGAATCCCTTGCAAACCTCAATTTTAGCTGAAAAAATCAGATTTTTCACACATTTCTGTGTGGGAAAGCGTGGCATCACTGGGCTCACACAAATTTCCTCCCACCCAGCGTTCCCCCTGGTCTCCTGATAAAAATGGTACCTCACTTGCGTGGGTAGGCATAGTGGCTGCAAAAGGAAAAGGGCCAAATTGTACGGTGGAGACTTAAAAATTACCTGTAGCAAAACTACCTTATTTTTTGGGGGGCCTGAGTTTTTGGCCCGGGGCTCGGCGGCCATCTTTAGAAACTACCAAACCCAAACAGTTCTAAAAACTAGACACCCGGGGGAGTCCAGGTAGGTATGGCATGCATGAGTCCCCCAATGTTTTCCTACCCAGAATTCCCTGCAAACTTTAAAATTAGGTTAAAAAAAACACTTTTCCATACATTTTTGTGTGGGATCTCCGTGCCGGCACAAATGTCCTACCACC
Organism: Lissotriton vulgaris; assembly: GCF_964263255.1. Taxonomy (NCBI): domain Eukaryota; kingdom Metazoa; phylum Chordata; class Amphibia; order Caudata; family Salamandridae; genus Lissotriton; species Lissotriton vulgaris. Next base: position 818,352,022 of record NC_141695.1, on the reverse strand, counting down.
CAGCTTTCCCCTTGTTCTCCCGAGTAAAATGATACCTCACTTGTGTGGGACTTTGCAAGGGATTCTGGGTAACCGAACCTGGTGGGCGGCAGTCAAGTCACCCCATCCTAAATTCCCCAGGGTGTCTAGTTTCCAAAAATGTATAGGTTTGCTAGGTTTCCCTAGGTGCCGGCAGAGCTAGGGTTAAAAAATCAAAGGTAGGCTCTTTGCCAAAAAAAGGCCCATTTTCACTGCGAAATTGAGGTGCAACCACGTTGCGTTTTGCGCTGTTTCCAGTCGCAGGCACTAGGCAGACCCAGGCAAGTGAGGTACCATTTTTTTCAGGAGACCTGGGGGAACGCTGGGTGGGTGGAAATGTGTTGATCCACGCAGATTCCAGAACTTTCGACCACAGAAATGTGAGGAAAATGCGTTTTTTGTCAATTTCCTAGCTTTGCAAGGGATTCTGGGTAACAGAACCTGGTGGGAGGCAGTCGAGTCACCCCATCCTGAATTCCCCTGGGTGTCTAGTTTTAAAAAATGTATAGGTTTGCTTCATTTTCCTAGGTGCCGGCAGAGCTAGGGTTCAAAAACAAAAGGTAGGCTCTTTGCCAAAAAAGGGCACGTTTTCACTGCGAAATTGTGATACAACCACGTTGCGTTCTGCGCTGTTTCCTGTCTCAGGCACTAAGCAGACCCACGCAAGTGAGGTACCATTTTTGTCGAGAGACCTGCGGGAACGCTGGGTGGGTGGAAATTGGTTGATCCACGCAGATTGCAGAACTTTCCACCACAGAAATGTGAGGAAAATTCATTTTTTGTCACTTTTTTAGCTTTGCAAGGGATTCTGGGTAACCGAACCTGGTGGGAGGCAGTCGAGTCACCCCATCCTGAATTTGCCTGGGTGTCTAGTTTTCAAAAATGTATATGTTTGCTAGGTTTACCTAGGTGCCGGCAGAGCTAGAGTTCAAAAACAAAAGGTAGGCTCTTTGCCAAAAAAGGGCCCGTTTTCACTGCGAAATTGGGGTGCGACCACATTGCGTTTTGCGCTGTTTCCTGTCACAGGCACTGGGCAGACCCAGGCAAAGTGAGGTACCATTTTTTTGGGAGACCTTGGGGAACGCTGGGTGTGTGGAAATTTGTTGATCCACGCAGATTCCAGAACTTTCCACCACAGAAATGTCAGGAAAATGAGGTTTTTTTGTCAATGTTTTAGCTTTGCAAGGGATTCTGGGTAACAGAACCTGGTGGGTGGCAGCCGAGTCACCCCATACTAAATTCCCCTGGGTGTCTAGTTTCCAAAAATGTATAGGTTTGCTAGGTTTCCCTAGGTGCCGGCAGAGCTAGGGTTCAAAAACGAAGGGTAGGCTCTTTGCCAAAAAAGGGCCCGTTTTCACTGCGAAATTGAGGTGCGACCACGTTGCGTTGTGCGCTGTTTCCTGTCGCAGGCACTAGGCAGACCCAGGCAAGTGAGGTACCATTTTTTTCAGGAGACCTGGGGAACGCTGGAGGGGGGGGAAATTTGTTGATCCACACAGATTCCTGAACTTGACACCACAGAAATGTGAGGAAAATGCGTTTTTTTGTCATTTGTTTAGTTTTGCAAGGGATTCTGGGTAACAGAACCTGGTGGGAGGCAGTCGAGTCACCCCATCCTGAATTCCCCTGGGTGTCTAGTTTTTAAAAATGTATAGGTTTGCTACGTTTCCCTAGGTGCCGGCAGAGCTAGGGTTCAAAAACGAAATGTAGGCTCTTTGCCAAAAGAGGGCCCGTTTTCACTGCGAAATTGAGGTGCGACCACGTTGCGTTTTGCGCTGTTTCTTGTCGCAGGCGCTAGGCAGACCCAGGCAAGTGAGGTACCATTTTTTGGGGGAAACCTGGGGTAACACTGTGTGGGTGGAAATTTGTTGATCCACGCAAATTCCAGAACTTTCCACCACAGAAATGTGTGGAAAATGCGTTTTTGTGGGCAATTTTTTAGCTTTGCAAGGGATTCTGGATAAAAGAACCTGGTGGGAGGCAATCAAGTCACCCCATCCTGAATTCCACTGGGTGTCCACTTTTTCAAAAATGTGTAGGTTTGCTAGGTTTCCCTAGGTGCCGGCAGAGCTAGGGTTCAAAAACGAAAGGTAGGCTCTTTGCCAAAAAAGGGCCCATTTTCACTGCGAAATTGAGGTGCGACCACGTTGCGTTTTGCGCTGTTTCCAGTCGCAGGCACTAGGCAGACCCAGGCAAGTGAGGTACCATTTTTTTCAGGAGACCTGGGGGAACGCTGGGTGGGTGGAAATGTGTTGATCCACGCAGATTCCAGAACTTTCGACCACAGAAATGTGAGGAAAATGCGTTTTTTTGTCAATTTCCTAGCTTTGCAAGGGATTTTGGGTAACTGAACCTGGTGGGAGGTAGTCGAGTCACCCCATCCTGAATTCCCCTGGGTGTCTAGTTTTAAAAAATTTATAGGTTTGCTTCGTTTTCCTAGGTGCCGGCAGACCTAGGGTTCAAAAACGAAAGATAGGCTCTTTGCCAAAAAAGGGCACGTTTTCACTGCGAAATTGAGATGCAACCACGTTGCGTTTTGCGCTGTTTCCTGTCTCAGGCACTAAGCAGACCCACGCAAGTGAGGTACCTTTTTTTTGAGAGACCTGGGGGAACACTGTGTGGGTGGAAATTTGTTGATCCACGCAGATTCCAGAACTTTCCACCTCAGAAATGTGATTAAAATGCGTTTTTTTGTCACTTTTTTAGGTTTGCAAGGGATTCTGGGTAACCGAACCTGGTGGGAGGCAGTCGAGTCACCCCATCCTGAATTTGCCTGGGTGTCTAGTTTTTAAAAATGTATAGGTTTGCTAGGTTTACCTAGGTGCCGGCAGAGCTAGAGTTCAAAAACGAAAGGTAGGCTCTTTGCCAAAAAAGGGCCCGTTTTCACTGCGAAATTGAAGTGCGACCACGTTGCGTTTTGCGCTGTTTCCTGTCGCAGGCACTAGGCAGACCCAGGCAAAGTGAGGTACCATTTTTTTGGGAGACCTGGGGGAACGCTGGGTGTGTGGAAATTTGTTGATCCACGCAGATTCCAGAACTTTCCACCAAAGAAATGTCAGGAAAATGCGTTTTTTTGGTCAATGTTTTAGATTTGCAGGGGATTCTGGGTAACAGAACCTGGTGGGCGGCAGTCGAGTCACCCCATCCTGAATTTCCCAGGGTGTCTAGTTTTCAAAAATGTATAGGTTTGCTACGTTTCCTTAGGTGCCGGCAGAGCTAGGGTTAAAAAATCAAAGGTAGACTCTTTGCCAAAAAAGGGTACATTTTCACTGCCAAATTGAGGTGCAACCACGTTGCGTTTTGCGCTGTTTCCTGTCGCAGGCACTAGGCAGACCCAGGCAAGTGAGGTACCACTTTTTTGGGAGAAACCTGGGGGAACACTGGGTGGGTGGAAATTTGTTGATCCACGCAGATTCCAGAACTTTCCACCACAGAAATGTGAGGAAAATGCGTTTTGTTTGTCACTTTTTTAGCTTTGCCAGGGATTCTGGATAACAGAACCTGGTGGAAGGCAGTCGAGTCACCCCATCCTGAATTCCCCTGGGTGTCTAGTTTTCAAAAATGTATAATTTTGCTACGTTTCCCTAGGTGCCGGCAGAGCTAGGGTTAAAAACGAAAGGTAGGCTCATTGCCAAAAAAGGGCCAGTTTTCACTGCGAAATTGAGGTGCGACCACGTTGCGTTTTGCGCTGTTTCCTGTCGCAGGCACTAGGCAGACCCAGGCAAGTGAGGTACCATTTTTTTGGGGAGTCCTGGGGGAACGCTGGGTGGGTGGAAATTTGTTGATCCACGCAGATTCCAGAACTTTCCAGCACAGAAATGTGAGAAAAAAGCATTTTTTTTGTCAATTTCCTAGCTTTGCAAGGGATTCTGGGTAACTGAACCTGGTGGGAGGCAGTCGATTCACCCCATCCTGAATTCCCCTGGGTGTCTAGTTTTAAAAAAATGTATAGGTTTGCTTTGTTTTCCTAGGTGCCGGCAGAGCTAGGGTTCAAAAACGAAAGGTAGGCTCTTTGCCAAAAAAGGGCACATTTTCACTGCGAAATTGAGATGCAACCACGTTGCGTTTTGCGCTGTTTCCTGTCTCAGGCACTAAGCAGACTCAGGCAAGTGAGGTACCATTTTTTTGGGGAGTCCTGGGGGAACGCTGGGTGGGTGGAAATTTGTTGATCCACGCAGATTCCAGAACTTTCCTCCACAGAAATGTTAGGAAAATGCGTTTTTTTTGTCAATTGTTTAGCTTTGCAAGGAAATCTGGGTACCAGAACCTGGTGGGAGGCAGTCGAGTCACCCCATCCTGAATTTGCCTGGGTGTCTAGTTTTCAAAAATGTATAGGTTTGCTAGGTTTCCCTAGGTGCCGGCAGAGCAAAGTTTCAAAAACGAAAGGTAGGCTCTTTGCAAAAAAGGGCCCGTTTTCACTGTGAAATTGAGGTGCAACCATGTTGCATTTTGCGCTTTTTCCTGACGCAGGCACTAGGCAGACCCAGGCAAGTGAGGTACCATTTTTTTTGGGAGCCCTGGGGGAACGCTCGGTGGGTAGAAATTTGTTGATCCACGCAGATTCCAGAACTTTCCACCACAGAAATGTGAGGAAAAGGCGTTTTTTTGGTCAACTTTTTAGTTTTGCAAGGGATTCTGGGTAACCGAACCTGGTGGGAGGCAGTCGAGTCACCCCATCCTGAATTTGCCTGGCTGTCTAGTTTTGAAAAATGTATAGGTTTGCTAGGTTTACCTAGGTGCCAGCAGAGCTAGAGTTCAAAAACGAAAGGTAGGCCCTTTGCCAAAAAAGGGCCCATTTTCACTGCGGAATTTAGGTGCGATGACGTTGGTTTTCGCGCTGTTTCCTGTCGCAGGCACTAGGCAGACCCAGGCAAAGTGAGGTACCATTTTTTTGGGAGACCTGGGGGAACGCTGGGTGTATGGAAATTTGTTGATCCACGCAGATTCCAGAACTTTCCACCACAGAAATGTCAGGAAAATGCGTATTTTTTTGTCAATGTTTTAGCTTTGCAAGGGATTCTTGGTAACAGAACCTGGTGGGCGGCAGTCGAGTCACCCCATCCTAAATTCCCTTGGGTGTCTAGTTTCCCAAAATGTATAGGTTTGCTAGGTTTCCCTAGGTGCCGGCAGAGCTAGGGTTCAAAAACGAAGGGTAGGCTCTTTGCCAAAAAAGGGCCCGTTTTCACTGCGAAATTGAGGTGCGACCACGTTGTGTTTTGCGCTGTTTCCTGTCGCAGGCACTAGGCAGACCCAGGAAAGTGAGGTACCATTTTTTTCAGGAGACCTGGGGGAACGCTGGAGGGGGTGGAAATTTGTTGATCCACGCAGATTCCTGAACTTTACACCACAGAAATGAGAGGAAAATGCGTTTTTTCTCATTTTTTTAGCTTTGCAAGGGATTCTGGGTAACCGAACCTGGTGGGCGGCAGTCGAGTCACCCCATCCTAAATTCCCCTGGGTGTCTAGTTTCCAAAAATGTATAGGTTTGCTAGGTTTCCCTAGGTGCCGGCAGAGCTAGGGTTCAAATTCGAAGGGTAGGCTCTTTGCCAAAAAAGGGCCCATTTTCACTGCGAAATTGAGGTGCGACCACGTTGCGTTTTGCGCTGTTTCCTGTCGCAGGCACTAGGCAGACCCAGGCAAGTGAGGTACCATTTTAGGGGGGAAACCTGGCGGAACACTGGGTGGATGGAAATTTGTTGATCCTCGCAGATTCCAGAACTTTCCACCACAGAAATGTGAGGAAAATGCGTTTTTTTTGTCAATTTTTTAGCTTTGCAAGGGATTCTGGATAACAGAACCTGGTGGGAGGCAGTTGAGTCACCCCATCCTGAATTCCCCTGGGTGTCTACGTTTTCAAAAATGTAAAGGTTTGCTAGGTTTCCCTAGGTGCCGGCAGAGCTAGGGTTCAAAAACGAAAGGTAGGCTCTTTGCCAAAAAAGGGCCCATTTTCACTGCGAAATTGAGGTGCAACCACGTTGCGTTTTGCGCTGTTTCCAGTCGCAGGCACTAGGCAGACCCAGGCAAAGTGAGGTACCATTTTTTTGGGAGACCTTGGGGAACGCTGGGTGTGTGGAAATTTGTTGATCCACGCAGATTCCAGAACTTTCCACCACAGAAATGTCAGGAAAATGAGTTTTTTTTTGTCAATGTTTTAGCTTTGCAAGGGATTCTGGGTAACAGAACCTGGTGAGCGGCAGTCGAGTCACCCCATACTAAATTCCTCTGGGTGTCTAGTTTCCAACAATGTATAGGTTTGCTAGGTTTCCCTAGGTGCCGGCAGAGCTAGGGTTCAAAAACGAAGGGTAGGCTCTTTGCCAAAAAAGGGCCCTTTTTCACTGCGAAATTGAGGTGCGACCACGTTGCGTTTTGCGCTGTTTCCTGTCGCAGGCACTAGGCAGACCCAGGCAAGTGAGGTACCATTTTTTTCAGGAGACCTGAGGAACGCTGGAGGGGGGGGGGAAATTTGTTGATCCACACAGATTCCTGAACTTGACACCACAGAAATGTGAGGAAAATGCGTTTTTTTGTCATTTTTTTAGTTTTGCAAGGGATTCTGGGTAACAGAACCTGGTGGGAGGCAGTCGAGTCACCCCATCCTGAATTCCCCTGGGTGTCTAGTTTTCAAAAATGTATAGGTTTGCTACGTTTCCCTAGGTGCCGGCAGAGCTAGGGTTCAAAAACGAAATGTAAGCTCTTTGCCAAAAAAGGGCCTGTTTTCACTGCGAAATTGAGGTGCGACCACGTTGCGTTTTGCGCTGTTTCTTGTCGCAGGCGCTAGGCAGACCCAGGCAAGTGAGGTACCATTTTTTGGGGGAAACCTGGGGGAACACTGGGTGGGTGGAAATTTGTTGATCCACGCAAATTCCTGAACTTTCCACCACAGAAATGTGTGAAAAATGTGTTTTTTTGGGCAATTTTTTAGCTTTGCAAGGGATTCTGGATAACAGAACCTGGTGGGAGGCAATCGAGTCACCCCATCCTGAATTCCACTGGGTGTCTACTTTTTCAAAAATGTATAGGTTTGCTAGGTTTCCCTAGGTGCCGGCAAAGCTAGGGTTCAAAAACGAAAGGTAGGCTCTTTGCCAAAAAAGGGCCCATTTTCACTACGAAATTTAGGTGCGACCACGTTGCGTTTTGCGCTGTTTCCAGTCGCAGGCACTAGGCAGACCCAGGCAAGTGAGGTACCATTTTTTTCAGGAGACCTGGGGGAACGCTGGGTGGGTGGAAATGTGTTGATCCACGCAGATTCCAGAACTTTCCACCACAGAAATGTGAGGAAAATGCGTTTGTTTGTCAATTTCCTAGCTTTGCAAGGGATTCTGGGTAACTAAACCTGGTGGGAGGTAGTCGAGTCACCCCATCCTGAATTCCCCTGGGTGTCTAGTTTTAAAAAATTTATAGGTTTGCTTCGTTTTCCTAGGTGCCGGCAGACCTAGGGTTCAAAAACGAAAGGTAGGCTCTTTGCCAAAAAAGGGCACATTTTCACTGCGAAATTGAGATGCAACCACGTTGCGTTTTGCCATGTTTCCTGTCTCAGGCACTAAGCAGACCCACGCAAGTGAGGTACCTTTTTTTGAGAGACTTGGGGGAACGCTGTGTGGGTGGAAATTTGTTGATCCACGCAGAATCCAGAACTTTCCACCACAGAAATGTGAGGAAAATGCGTTTTTTTGTCACTTTTTTAGGTTTGCAAGGGATTCTGGGTAACCGAACCTGGTGGGAGGCAGTCGAGTCACCCCATCCTGAATTTGCCTGGGTGTCTAGTTTTCAAAAATGTATAGGTTTGCTAGGTTTACCTAGGTGCCGGCAGAGCTAGAGTTCAAAAACGAAAGGTAGGCTCTTTGCCAAAAAAGGGCCCGTTTTCACTGCGAAATTGAAGTGCGACCACGTTGCGTTTTGCGCTGTTTCCTGTCGCAGGCACTAGGCAGACCCAGGCAAGTGAGGTACCATTTTTTTCAGGAGACCTGGGTGGAGGGGGGAAATTTGTTGATCCACGCAGATTCCTGAACTTTACACCACAGAAATGTGAGCAAAATGCTTTTTTTGTCATTTTTTAAGATTTGCAAGGGATTTCGGGTAACAGAACCTGGTGGGAGGCAGTTGAGTCACCCCATCCTGAATTTCCCAGGGTGTCTAGTTTTCAAAAATGTATAGGTTTGCTACGCTTCCCTAGGTGCCGGCAGAGCTAGGGTTAAAAAAACAAAGGTAGACTCTTTGCCAAAAAAGGGCACGTTTTCACTGCGAAATTGAGGTGCAACCACGTTGCGTTTTGCGCTGTTTCCTGTCGCAGGCACTAGGCAGACCCAGGCAGGTGAGGTACCACTTTTTTTAGGGAAACCTGGGGGAACACTGGGTGGGTGGAAATTTGTTGATCCACGCAGATTCCAGAACTTTCCACCACAGAAATGTGAGGAAAATGCGTTTTGTTTGTCACTTTTTTAGCTTTGCCAGGGATTCTGGATAACAGAACCTGGTTGGAGGCAGTCGAGTCACCCCATCCTGAATTCCCCTGGGTGTCTAGTTTTCAAAAATGTATAGGTTTGCTACGTTTCCCTAGGTGCCGGCAGAGCTAGGGTTAAAAACGAAAGGTAGGCTCATTGCCAAAAAAGGGCCCGTTTTCACTGCGAAATTGAGGTGCGACCACGTTGCGTTTTGAGCTGTTTCCTGTCGCAGGCACTAGGCAGACCCAGGCAAGTGAGGTACCATTTTTTTGGGGAGTCCTGGGGGAACGCTGGGTGGGTGGAAATTTGTTGATCCACGCAGATTCCAGAACGTTCCAGCACAGAAATGTGAGGAAAAAGCATTTTTTTGTCAATTTCCTAGCTTTGCAAGGGATTCTGGGTAACTGAACCTGGTGGGAGGCAGTCGAGTCACCCCATCCTGAATTCCCCTGGGTGTCTAGTTTTAAAAAATGTATAGGTTTTCTTTGTTTTCCTAGGTGCCGGCAGAGCTAGGGTTCAAAAACGAAAGGTAGGCTCTTTGCCAAAAAAGGGCCCGTTTTCACTGCGAAATTGAGATGCAACCACGTTGCGTTTTGCGCTGTTTCCTGTCTCAGGCACTAAGCAGACCCAGGCAAGTGAGGTACCATTTTTTTGGGGAGTCCTGGGGGAACGCTGGGTGGGTGGAAATTTTTTGATCCACGCAGATTCCAGAACTTTCCTCCACAGAAATGTTAGGAAAATGCATTTTTTTTGTCAATTGTTAGTTTGCAAAGAAATCTGGGTAACAGAACCTGGTGGGAGGCAGTCGAGTCACCCCATCCTGAATTTGCCTGGGTGTATAGTTTTCAAAAATGTATAGGTTTGCTAGGTTTCCCTAGGTGCCGGTAGAGCTAAGGTTCAAAAACGAAAGGTAGGCTCTTTCCAAAAAAGGGCCCGTTTTCACTGTGAAATTGAGGTGCAACCATGTTGCGTTTTGCGCTTTTTCCTGACGCAGGCACTAGGCAGACCCAGGCAAGTGAGGTACCATTTTTTTTGGGAGCCCTGGGGGTTACGCTCGGTGGGTAGAAATTTGTTGATCCACGCAGATTCCAGAACTTTCCACCACAGAAATGTGAGGAAAAGGCGTTTTTTTGGTCAACTTTTTAGTTTTGCAAGGGATTCTGGGTAACCGAACCTGGTGGGAGGCAGTCGAGTCACCCCATCCTGAATTTGCCTGGCTGTCTAGTTTTGAAAAATGTATAGGTTTGCTAGGTTTACCTAGGTGCCAGCAGAGCTAGAGTTCAAAAATGAAAGGTAGGCTCTTTGCCAAAAAAGGGCCCGTTTTCACTGCGAAATTTAGGTGCGATGACGTTGGTTTTCGCGCTGTTTCCTGTCGCAGGCACTAGGCAGACCCAGGCAAAGTGAGGTACCATTTTTTTGGGAGACCTGGGGGAACGCTGGGTGTGTGGAAATTTGTTGATCCACGCAGAATCCAGAACTTTCCACCACAGAAATGTGAGGAAAATGCGTTTTTTTGTCACTTTTTTAGGTTTGCAAGGGATTCTGGGTAACCGAACCTGGTGGGAGGCAGTCGAGTCACCCCATCCTGAATTTGCCTGGGTGTCTAGTTTTCAAAAATGTATAGGTTTGCTAGGTTTACCTAGGTGCCGGCAGAGCTAGAGTTCAAAAACGAAAGGTAGGCTCTTTGCCAAAAAAGGGCCCGTTTTCACTGCGAAATTGAAGTGCGACCACGTTGCGTTTTGCGCTGTTTCCTGTCGCAGGCACTAGGCAGACCCAGGCAAGTGAGGTACCATTTTTTTCAGGAGACCTGGGTGGAGGGGGGAAATTTGTTGATCCACGCAGATTCCTGAACTTTACACCACAGAAATGTGAGGAAAATGCTTTTTTTGTCATTTTTTAAGATTTGCAAGGGATTTCGGGTAACAGAACCTGGTGGGAGGCAGTTGAGTCACCCCATCCTGAATTTCCCAGGGTGTCTAGTTTTCAAAAATGTATAGGTTTGCTACGCTTCCCTAGGTGCCGGCAGAGCTAGGGTTAAAAAAACAAAGGTAGACTCTGCCAAAAAAGGGCACATTTTCACTGCGAAATTGAGGTGCAACCACGTTGCGTTTTGTGCTGTTTCCTGTCGCAGGCACTAGGCAGACCCAGGCAGGTGAGGTACCACTTTTTTGAGGGAAACCTGGGGGAACACTGGGTGGGTGGAAATTTGTTGATCCACGCAGATTCCAGAACTTTCCACCACAGAAATGTGAGGAAAATGCGTTTTGTTTGTCACTTTTTTAGCTTTGCCAGGGATTCTGGATAACAGAACCTGGTTGGAGGCAGTCGAGTCACCCCATCCTGAATTCCCCTGGGTGTCTAGTTTTCAAAAATGTATAGGTTTGCTACGTTTCCCTAGGTGCCAGCAGAGCTAGGGTTAAAAACGAAAGGTAGGCTCATTGTCAAAAAAGGGCCCGTTTTCACTGCGAAATTGAGGTGCGACCACGTTGCGTTTTGAGCTGTTTCCTGTCGCAGGCACTAGGCAGACCCAGGCAAGTGAGGTACCATTTTTTTTTGGGAGTCCTGGGGGAACGCTGGGTGGGTGGAAATTTGTTGATCCACGCAGATTCCAGAACTTTCCAGCACAGAAATGTGAGGAAAAAGCATTTTTTTTGTCAATTTCCTAGCTTTGCAAGGGATTCTGGGTAACTGAACGTGGTGGGAGGCAGTCGAGTCACCCCATCCTGAATTCCCCTGGGTGTCTAGTTTTAAAAAATGTATAGGTTTGCTTTGTTTTCCTAGGTGCCGGCAGAGCTAGGGTTAAAAAACGAAAGGTAGGCTCTTTGCCAAAAAAGGGCACATTTTCACTGCGAAATTGAGATGCAACCACGTTGCGTTTTGCGCTGTTTCCTGTCTCAGGCACTAAGCAGACCCAGGCAAGTGAGGTACCAATTTTTTGGGGAGTCCTGGGGGAACGCTGGGTGGGTGGAAATTTTTTGATCCACGCAGATTCCAGAACTTTCCTCCACAGAAATGTTAGGAAAATGCGTTTTTTTTGTCAATTGTTTAGTTTGCAAAGAAATCTGGGTAACAGAACCTGGTGGGAGGCAGTCGAGTCACCCCATCCTGAATTTGCCTGGGTGTCTAGTTTTCAAAAATGTATAGGTTTGCTAGGTTTCCCTAGGTGCCGGCAGAGCTAAGGTTCAAAAACGAAAGGTAGGCTCTTTGCAAAAAAGGGCCCGTTTTCACTGTGAAATTGAGGTGCAACCATGTTGCGTTTTGCGCTTTTTCCTGACGCAGGCACTAGGCAGACCCAGGCAAGTGAGGTACCATTTTTTGGGGGAGCCCTGGGGGAACGCTCGGTGGGTAGAAATTTGTTGATCCACGCAGATTCCAGAACTTTCACCACAGAAATGTGAGGAAAAGGCGTTTTTTTGGTCAACTTTTTAGTTTTGCAAGGGATTCTGGGTAACCGAACCTGGTGGGAGGCAGTCGAGTCACCCCATCCTGAATTTGCCTGGCTGTCTAGTTTTGAAAAATGTATAGGTTTGCTAGGTTTACCTAGGTGCCAGCAGAGCTAGAGTTCAAAAATGAAAGGTAGGCTCTTTGCCAAAAAAGGGCCCGTTTTCACTGCGAAATTTAGGTGCGATGACGTTGGTTTTCGCGCTGTTTCCTGTCGCAGGCACTAGGCAGACCCAGGCAAAGTGAGGTACCATTTTTTTGGGAGACCTGGGGGAACGCTGGGTGTGTGGAAATTTGTTGATCCACGCAGATTCCAGAACTTTCCACCACAGAAATGTGAGGAAAATGCATTTTTTTGGTCAAAGTTTTTAGCTTTGCAAGGGATTCTGGATAACAGAACCTGGTGGGAGGCAGTCGAGTCACCCCATCCTGAATTCCCCTGGGTGTCTACTTTTTCAAAAATGTATAGGTTTGCTAGGTTTTCCTAGGTGCTGGCAGAGCTAGAGTTCAAAAACGAAAGGTAGACTCTTTGCCAAAAAGGGCCCGTTTTCACTGCGAAATTGAGGTGCGACCACGTTGCGTTTTGCGCTGTTTCCAGTCGCAGGCACAAGGCAGACCCAGGCAAGTGAGGTACCATTTTTTTCAGGAGACCTGGGGGAACGCTAGGTGGGTGGAAATGTGTTGATCCACGCAGATTAAAGAACTTTCCACCACAGAAATGTGAGGAAAATGCGTTTTTTTGTCCATTTCCTCGCTTTGCAAGGGATTCTGGGTAACTGAACCTGGTGGGAGGCAGTCGAGTCACCCCATCCTGAATTCCCCTGGGTGTCTAATTTAAAAAAATGTATAGATTTGCTTTGTTTTCCTAGGTGCCGGCAGAGCTAGGGTTCAAAAACGAAAGGTAGGCTCTTTGCCAAAAAAGGGCACGTGTTCACTGCGAAATTGAGATGCAGCCACGTTGCGTTTTGCGCTGTTTCCTGTCTCAGCCACTAGGCAGACCCAGGCAAGTGAGGTACCATTTTTTTCAGGAGACCTGGGTGGAGGGGGGAAATTTGTTGATCCACGCAGATTCCTGAACTTTACACCACAGAAATGTGAGGAAAATGCGTTTTTTTGTCATTTTTTTAGCTTTGCAAGGGATTCTGGGTAACAGAACCTGGTGGGAGGCAGTTGAATCACCGCATCCTGAATTTCCCAGGGTGTCTAGTTTTCAAAAATGTATAGGTTTGCTATGTTTCCCTAGGTGCCGGCAGAGCTAGGGTTAAAAAACCAAAGGTAGACTCTTTGCCAAAAAAGGGCACGTTTTCACTGCGAAATTGAGGTGCAACCACCTTGCGTTTTGCGCTGTTTCCTGTCGCAGGCACTAGGCAGACCCAGGCAAGTGAGGTACCACTTTTTTGGGGGAAACCTGGGGGAACACTGGGTGGGTGGAAATTTGTGGATCCACGCAGATTCCAGAACTTTCCACCACAGAAATGTGAGGAAAATGCGTTTTGTTTGTCACTTTTTTAGCTTTGCCAGGGATTCTGGATAACAGAACCTGGTGGGAGGCAGTCAAGTCACCCCATCCTGAATTCCCCTGGGTGTCTAGTTTTCAAAAATGTATAGGTTTGCTACGTTTCCCTAGGTGCCGGCAGAGCTAGGGTTAAAAACGAAAGGTAGGCTCATTGCCAAAAAAGGGCCCGTTTTCACTGCGAAATTGAGGTGCGACCATGTTGCGTTTTGCGCTGTTTCCTGTTGCAGGCACTAGGCAGACCCAGGCAAGTGAGGTACCATTTTTTTGGGGAGTCCTGGGGGAACTCTGGGTGGGTGGAAATTTGTTGATCCACGCAGATTCCAGAACTTTCCAGCACAGAAATGTGAGGAAAAAGCATTTTTTTTGTCAATTTCCTAGCTTTGCAAGGGATTCTGGGTAACTGAACTTGGTGGGAGGCAGTCGAGTCACCCCATCCTGAATTCCCCTGGGTGTCTAGTTTTAAAAAATGTATAGGTTTGCTTTGTTTTCCTAGGTGCCGGCAGAGCTAGGGTTCAAAAACAAAAGGTAGGCTCTTTGCCAAAAAAGGGCACATTTTCACTGCGAAATTGAGATGCAACCACGTTGCGTTTTGCGCTGTTTCCTGTCCGGGCACTAAGCAGACCCAGGCAAGTGAGGTACCATTTTTTTGGGGAGTCCAGGGGGAACGCTGGGTGGGTGGAAATTTGCTGATCCACGCAGATTCCAGAACTTTCCTCCACAGAAATGTTAGGAAAATGCATTTTTTTTGTCAATTGTTTAGCTTTGCAAGGAAATCTGGGTAACAGAACCTGGTGGGAGGCAGTCGAGTCACCCCATCCTGAATTTGTCTGGGTGTCTAGTTTTCAAAAATGTATAGGTTTGCTAGGTTTCCCTAGGTGCCGGCAGAGCTAAGGCTCAAAAACGAAAGGTAGGCTCTTTGCAAAAAAGGGCCCGTTTTCACTGTCAAATTGAGGTGCAACCATGTTGCGTTTTGCGCTTTTTCCTGACGCAGGCACTAGGCAGACCCAGGCAAGTGAGGTACCATTTTTTTTGGGAGCCCTGGGGGAACGCTCGGTGGGTGGAAATTTGTTGATCCACGCAGATTCCAGAACTTTCCACCACAGAAATGTGAGGAAAAGGCGTTTTTTTGGTCAACTTTTTAGTTTTGCAAGGGATTCTGGGTAACCGAACCTGGTGGGAGGCAGTCGAGTCACCCCATCCTGAATTTGCCTGGCTGTCTAGTTTTGAAAAATATATAGGTTTGCTAGGTTTACCTAGGTGCCAGCAGAGCTAGAGTTCAAAAACGAAAGGTAGGCTCTTTGCCAAAAAAGGGCCCGTTTTCACTGCGAAATTTAGGTGCGATGACGTTGGTTTTCGCGCTGTTTCCTGTCGCAGGCACTAGGCAGACCCAGGCAAAGTGAGGTACCAATTTTTTGGGAGACCTGGGGGAACGCTGGGTGTGTGGAAATTTGTTGATCCACGCGGATTCCAGAACTTTCCACCACAGAAATGTCAGGAAAATGCGTTTTTTTGTCACTTTTTTAGGTTTGCAAGGGATTCTGGGTAACCGAACCTGGTGGGAGGCAGTCGAGTCACCCCATCCTGAATTTCCCTGGGTGTCTAGTTTTCAAAAATGTATAGGTTTGCTAGGTTTACCTAGGTGCCGGCAGAGCTAGAGTTCAAAAACGAAAGGTAGGCTCTTTGCCAAAAAAGGGCCCGTTTTCACTGCAAAATTGAAGTGCGACCACGTTGCGTTTTGCGCTGTTTCCTGTCGCAGGCACTAGGCAGACCCAGGCAAGTGAGGTACCATTTTTTTCAGGAGACCTGGGTGGAGGGGGGAAATTTGTTGATCCACGCAGATTCCTGAACTTTACACCACAGAAATGTGAGGAAAATGCTTTTTTTGTCATTTTTTAAGATTTGCAAGGGATTTCGGGTAACAGAACCTGGTGGGAGGCAGTTGAGTCACCCCATCCTGAATTTCCCAGGGTGTCTAGTTTTCAAAAATGTATAGGTTTGCTACGCTTCCCTAGGTGCCGGCAGAGCTAGGGTTAAAAAAACAAAGGTAGACTCTTTGCCAAAAAAGGGCACATTTTCACTGCGAAATTAAGGTGCAACCACCTTGCGTTTTGCGCTGTTTCCTGTCGCAGGCACTAGGCAGACCCAGGCAAGTGAGGTACCACTTTTTTGGGGGAAACCTGGGGGAACACTGGGTGGGTGGAAATTTGTGGATCCACGCAGATTCCAGAACTTTCCACCACAGAAATGTGAGGAAAATGCGTTTTGTTTGTCACTTTTTTAGCTTTGCCAGGGATTCTGGATAACAGAACCTGGTGGGAGGCAGTCGAGTCACCCCATCCTGAATTTGCCTGGGTGTCTAGTTTTCAAAAATGTATAGGTTTGCTACGTTTCCCTAGGTGCCGGCAGAGCTAGGGTTAAAAACGAAAGGTAGGCTCATTGCCAAAAAAGGGCCCGTTTTCACTGCGAAATTGAGGTGCGACCACGTTGCGTTTTGAGCTGTTTCCTGTCGCAGGCACTAGGCAGACCCAGGCAAGTGAGGTACCATTTTTTTGGGGAGTCCTGGGGGAACGCTGGGTGGGTGGAAATTTGTTGATCCACGCAGATTCCAGAACGTTCCAGCACAGAAATGTGAGGAAAAAGCATTTTTTTGTCAATTTCCTAGCTTTGCAAGGGATTCTGGGTAACTGAACCTGGTGGGAGGCAGTCGAGTCACCCCATCCTGAATTCCCCTGGGTGTCTAGTTTTAAAAAATGTATAGGTTTGCTTTGTTTTCCTAGGTGCCGGCAGAGCTAGGGTTCAAAAACGAAAGGTAGGCTCTTTGCCAAAAAAGGGCCCGTTTTCACTGCGAAATTGAGATGCAACCACGTTGCGTTTTGCGCTGTTTCCTGTCTCAGGCACTAAGCAGACCCAGGCAAGTGAGGTACCATTTTTTTGGGGAGTCCTGGGGGAACGCTGGGTGGGTGGAAATTTTTTGATCCACGCAGATTCCAGAACTTTCCTCCACAGAAATGTTAGGAAAATGCATTTTTTTTGTCAATTGTTAGTTTGCAAAGAAATCTGGGTAACAGAACCTGGTGGGAGGCAGTCGAGTCACCCCATCCTGAATTTGCCTGGGTGTATAGTTTTCAAAAATGTATAGGTTTGCTAGGTTTCCCTAGGTGCCGGTAGAGCTAAGGTTCAAAAACGAAAGGTAGGCTCTTTCCAAAAAAGGGCCCGTTTTCACTGTGAAATTGAGGTGCAACCATGTTGCGTTTTGCGCTTTTTCCTGACGCAGGCACTAGGCAGACCCAGGCAAGTGAGGTACCATTTTTTTTGGGAGCCCTGGGGGTTACGCTCGGTGGGTAGAAATTTGTTGATCCACGCAGATTCCAGAACTTTCCACCACAGAAATGTGAGGAAAAGGCGTTTTTTTGGTCAACTTTTTAGTTTTGCAAGGGATTCTGGGTAACCGAACCTGGTGGGAGGCAGTCGAGTCACCCCATCCTGAATTTGCCTGGCTGTCTAGTTTTGAAAAATGTATAGGTTTGCTAGGTTTACCTAGGTGCCAGCAGAGCTAGAGTTCAAAAATGAAAGGTAGGCTCTTTGCCAAAAAAGGGCCCGTTTTCACTGCGAAATTTAGGTGCGATGACGTTGGTTTTCGCGCTGTTTCCTGTCGCAGGCACTAGGCAGACCCAGGCAAAGTGAGGTACCATTTTTTTGGGAGACCTGGGGGAACGCTGGGTGTGTGGAAATTTGTTGATCCACGCAGAATCCAGAACTTTCCACCACAGAAATGTGAGGAAAATGCGTTTTTTTGTCACTTTTTTAGGTTTGCAAGGGATTCTGGGTAACCGAACCTGGTGGGAGGCAGTCGAGTCACCCCATCCTGAATTTGCCTGGGTGTCTAGTTTTCAAAAATGTATAGGTTTGCTAGGTTTACCTAGGTGCCGGCAGAGCTAGAGTTCAAAAACGAAAGGTAGGCTCTTTGCCAAAAAAGGGCCCGTTTTCACTGCGAAATTGAAGTGCGACCACGTTGCGTTTTGCGCTGTTTCCTGTCGCAGGCACTAGGCAGACCCAGGCAAGTGAGGTACCATTTTTTTCAGGAGACCTGGGTGGAGGGGGGAAATTTGTTGATCCACGCAGATTCCTGAACTTTACACCACAGAAATGTGAGGAAAATGCTTTTTTTGTCATTTTTTAAGATTTGCAAGGGATTTCGGGTAACAGAACCTGGTGGGAGGCAGTTGAGTCACCCCATCCTGAATTTCCCAGGGTGTCTAGTTTTCAAAAATGTATAGGTTTGCTACGCTTCCCTAGGTGCCGGCAGAGCTAGGGTTAAAAAAACAAAGGTAGACTCTGCCAAAAAAGGGCACATTTTCACTGCGAAATTGAGGTGCAACCACGTTGCGTTTTGTGCTGTTTCCTGTCGCAGGCACTAGGCAGACCCAGGCAGGTGAGGTACCACTTTTTTGAGGGAAACCTGGGGGAACACTGGGTGGGTGGAAATTTGTTGATCCACGCAGATTCCAGAACTTTCCACCACAGAAATGTGAGGAAAATGCGTTTTGTTTGTCACTTTTTTAGCTTTGCCAGGGATTCTGGATAACAGAACCTGGTTGGAGGCAGTCGAGTCACCCCATCCTGAATTCCCCTGGGTGTCTAGTTTTCAAAAATGTATAGGTTTGCTACGTTTCCCTAGGTGCCAGCAGAGCTAGGGTTAAAAACGAAAGGTAGGCTCATTGTCAAAAAAGGGCCCGTTTTCACTGCGAAATTGAGGTGCGACCACGTTGCGTTTTGAGCTGTTTCCTGTCGCAGGCACTAGGCAGACCCAGGCAAGTGAGGTACCATTTTTTTTTGGGAGTCCTGGGGGAACGCTGGGTGGGTGGAAATTTGTTGATCCACGCAGATTCCAGAACTTTCCAGCACAGAAATGTGAGGAAAAAGCATTTTTTTTGTCAATTTCCTAGCTTTGCAAGGGATTCTGGGTAACTGAACGTGGTGGGAGGCAGTCGAGTCACCCCATCCTGAATTCCCCTGGGTGTCTAGTTTTAAAAAATGTATAGGTTTGCTTTGTTTTCCTAGGTGCCGGCAGAGCTAGGGTTAAAAAACGAAAGGTAGGCTCTTTGCCAAAAAAGGGCACATTTTCACTGCGAAATTGAGATGCAACCACGTTGCGTTTTGCGCTGTTTCCTGTCTCAGGCACTAAGCAGACCCAGGCAAGTGAGGTACCATTTTTTTGGGGAGTCCTGGGGGAACGCTGGGTGGGTGGAAATTTTTTGATCCACGCAGATTCCAGAACTTTCCTCCACAGAAATGTTAGGAAAATGCGTTTTTTTTGTCAATTGTTTAGTTTGCAAAGAAATCTGGGTAACAGAACCTGGTGGGAGGCAGTCGAGTCACCCCATCCTGAATTTGCCTGGGTGTCTAGTTTTCAAAAATGTATAGGTTTGCTAGGTTTCCCTAGGTGCCGGCAGAGCTAAGGTTCAAAAACGAAAGGTAGGCTCTTTGCAAAAAAGGGCCCGTTTTCACTGTGAAATTGAGGTGCAACCATGTTGCGTTTTGCGCTTTTTCCTGACGCAGGCACTAGGCAGACCCAGGCAAGTGAGGTACCATTTTTTGGGGGAGCCCTGGGGGAACGCTCGGTGGGTAGAAATTTGTTGATCCACGCAGATTCCAGAACTTTCACCACAGAAATGTGAGGAAAAGGCGTTTTTTTGGTCAACTTTTTAGTTTTGCAAGGGATTCTGGGTAACCGAACCTGGTGGGAGGCAGTCGAGTCACCCCATCCTGAATTTGCCTGGCTGTCTAGTTTTGAAAAATGTATAGGTTTGCTAGGTTTACCTAGGTGCCAGCAGAGCTAGAGTTCAAAAATGAAAGGTAGGCTCTTTGCCAAAAAAGGGCCCGTTTTCACTGCGAAATTTAGGTGCGATGACGTTGGTTTTCGCGCTGTTTCCTGTCGCAGGCACTAGGCAGACCCAGGCAAAGTGAGGTACCATTTTTTTGGGAGACCTGGGGGAACGCTGGGTGTGTGGAAATTTGTTGATCCACGCAGATTCCAGAACTTTCCACCACAGAAATGTGAGGAAAATGCATTTTTTTGGTCAAAGTTTTTAGCTTTGCAAGGGATTCTGGATAACAGAACCTGGTGGGAGGCAGTCGAGTCACCCCATCCTGAATTCCCCTGGGTGTCTACTTTTTCAAAAATGTATAGGTTTGCTAGGTTTTCCTAGGTGCTGGCAGAGCTAGAGTTCAAAAACGAAAGGTAGACTCTTTGCCAAAAAGGGCCCGTTTTCACTGCGAAATTGAGGTGCGACCACGTTGCGTTTTGCGCTGTTTCCAGTCGCAGGCACAAGGCAGACCCAGGCAAGTGAGGTACCATTTTTTTCAGGAGACCTGGGGGAACGCTAGGTGGGTGGAAATGTGTTGATCCACGCAGATTAAAGAACTTTCCACCACAGAAATGTGAGGAAAATGCGTTTTTTTGTCCATTTCCTCGCTTTGCAAGGGATTCTGGGTAACTGAACCTGGTGGGAGGCAGTCGAGTCACCCCATCCTGAATTCCCCTGGGTGTCTAATTTAAAAAAATGTATAGATTTGCTTTGTTTTCCTAGGTGCCGGCAGAGCTAGGGTTCAAAAACGAAAGGTAGGCTCTTTGCCAAAAAAGGGCACGTGTTCACTGCGAAATTGAGATGCAGCCACGTTGCGTTTTGCGCTGTTTCCTGTCTCAGCCACTAGGCAGACCCAGGCAAGTGAGGTACCATTTTTTTCAGGAGACCTGGGTGGAGGGGGGAAATTTGTTGATCCACGCAGATTCCTGAACTTTACACCACAGAAATGTGAGGAAAATGCGTTTTTTTGTCATTTTTTTAGCTTTGCAAGGGATTCTGGGTAACAGAACCTGGTGGGAGGCAGTTGAATCACCGCATCCTGAATTTCCCAGGGTGTCTAGTTTTCAAAAATGTATAGGTTTGCTATGTTTCCCTAGGTGCCGGCAGAGCTAGGGTTAAAAAACCAAAGGTAGACTCTTTGCCAAAAAAGGGCACGTTTTCACTGCGAAATTGAGGTGCAACCACCTTGCGTTTTGCGCTGTTTCCTGTCGCAGGCACTAGGCAGACCCAGGCAAGTGAGGTACCACTTTTTTGGGGGAAACCTGGGGGAACACTGGGTGGGTGGAAATTTGTGGATCCACGCAGATTCCAGAACTTTCCACCACAGAAATGTGAGGAAAATGCGTTTTGTTTGTCACTTTTTTAGCTTTGCCAGGGATTCTGGATAACAGAACCTGGTGGGAGGCAGTCAAGTCACCCCATCCTGAATTCCCCTGGGTGTCTAGTTTTCAAAAATGTATAGGTTTGCTACGTTTCCCTAGGTGCCGGCAGAGCTAGGGTTAAAAACGAAAGGTAGGCTCATTGCCAAAAAAGGGCCCGTTTTCACTGCGAAATTGAGGTGCGACCATGTTGCGTTTTGCGCTGTTTCCTGTTGCAGGCACTAGGCAGACCCAGGCAAGTGAGGTACCATTTTTTTGGGGAGTCCTGGGGGAACTCTGGGTGGGTGGAAATTTGTTGATCCACGCAGATTCCAGAACTTTCCAGCACAGAAATGTGAGGAAAAAGCATTTTTTTTGTCAATTTCCTAGCTTTGCAAGGGATTCTGGGTAACTGAACTTGGTGGGAGGCAGTCGAGTCACCCCATCCTGAATTCCCCTGGGTGTCTAGTTTTAAAAAATGTATAGGTTTGCTTTGTTTTCCTAGGTGCCGGCAGAGCTAGGGTTCAAAAACAAAAGGTAGGCTCTTTGCCAAAAAAGGGCACATTTTCACTGCGAAATTGAGATGCAACCACGTTGCGTTTTGCGCTGTTTCCTGTCCGGGCACTAAGCAGACCCAGGCAAGTGAGGTACCATTTTTTTGGGGAGTCCAGGGGGAACGCTGGGTGGGTGGAAATTTGCTGATCCACGCAGATTCCAGAACTTTCCTCCACAGAAATGTTAGGAAAATGCATTTTTTTTGTCAATTGTTTAGCTTTGCAAGGAAATCTGGGTAACAGAACCTGGTGGGAGGCAGTCGAGTCACCCCATCCTGAATTTGTCTGGGTGTCTAGTTTTCAAAAATGTATAGGTTTGCTAGGTTTCCCTAGGTGCCGGCAGAGCTAAGGCTCAAAAACGAAAGGTAGGCTCTTTGCAAAAAAGGGCCCGTTTTCACTGTCAAATTGAGGTGCAACCATGTTGCGTTTTGCGCTTTTTCCTGACGCAGGCACTAGGCAGACCCAGGCAAGTGAGGTACCATTTTTTTTGGGAGCCCTGGGGGAACGCTCGGTGGGTGGAAATTTGTTGATCCACGCAGATTCCAGAACTTTCCACCACAGAAATGTGAGGAAAAGGCGTTTTTTTGGTCAACTTTTTAGTTTTGCAAGGGATTCTGGGTAACCGAACCTGGTGGGAGGCAGTCGAGTCACCCCATCCTGAATTTGCCTGGCTGTCTAGTTTTGAAAAATATATAGGTTTGCTAGGTTTACCTAGGTGCCAGCAGAGCTAGAGTTCAAAAACGAAAGGTAGGCTCTTTGCCAAAAAAGGGCCCGTTTTCACTGCGAAATTTAGGTGCGATGACGTTGGTTTTCGCGCTGTTTCCTGTCGCAGGCACTAGGCAGACCCAGGCAAAGTGAGGTACCAATTTTTTGGGAGACCTGGGGGAACGCTGGGTGTGTGGAAATTTGTTGATCCACGCGGATTCCAGAACTTTCCACCACAGAAATGTCAGGAAAATGCGTTTTTTTGTCACTTTTTTAGGTTTGCAAGGGATTCTGGGTAACCGAACCTGGTGGGAGGCAGTCGAGTCACCCCATCCTGAATTTCCCTGGGTGTCTAGTTTTCAAAAATGTATAGGTTTGCTAGGTTTACCTAGGTGCCGGCAGAGCTAGAGTTCAAAAACGAAAGGTAGGCTCTTTGCCAAAAAAGGGCCCGTTTTCACTGCAAAATTGAAGTGCGACCACGTTGCGTTTTGCGCTGTTTCCTGTCGCAGGCACTAGGCAGACCCAGGCAAGTGAGGTACCATTTTTTTCAGGAGACCTGGGTGGAGGGGGGAAATTTGTTGATCCACGCAGATTCCTGAACTTTACACCACAGAAATGTGAGGAAAATGCTTTTTTTGTCATTTTTTAAGATTTGCAAGGGATTTCGGGTAACAGAACCTGGTGGGAGGCAGTTGAGTCACCCCATCCTGAATTTCCCAGGGTGTCTAGTTTTCAAAAATGTATAGGTTTGCTACGCTTCCCTAGGTGCCGGCAGAGCTAGGGTTAAAAAAACAAAGGTAGACTCTTTGCCAAAAAAGGGCACATTTTCACTGCGAAATTGAGGTGCAACCACCTTGCATTTTGCGCTGTTTCCTGTCGCAGGCACTAGGCAGACCCAGGCAAGTGAGGTACCACTTTTTTGGGGGAAACCTGGGGGAACACTGGGTGGGTGGAAATTTGTGGATCCACGCAGATTCCAGAACTTTCCACCACAGAAATGTGAGGAAAATGCGTTTTGTTTGTCACTTTTTTAGCTTTGCCAGGGATTCTGGATAACAGAACCTGGTGGGAGGCAGTCGAGTCACCCCATCCTGAATTTGCCTGGGTGTCTAGTTTTCAAAAATGTATAGGTTTGCTAGGTTTCCCTAGGTGCCGGCAGAGCTAAGGTTCAAAAACGAAAGGTAGGCTCTTTGCAAAAAAGGGCCCGTTTTCACTGTGAAATTGAGGTGCAACCATGTTGCGTTTTGCGCTTTTTCCTGACGCAGGCACTAGGCAGACCCAGGCAAGTGAGGTACCATTTTTTTGGGGAGCCCTGGGGGAACGCTCGGTGGGTAGAAATTTGTTGATCCACGCAGATTCCAGAACTTTCACCACAGAAATGTGAGGAAAAGGCGTTTTTTTGGTCAACTTTTTAGTTTTGCAAGGGATTCTGGGTAACCGAACCTGGTGGGAGGCAGTCGAGTCACCCCATCCTGAATTTGCCTGGCTGTCTAGTTTTGAAAAATGTATAGGTTTGCTAGGTTTACCTAGGTGCCAGCAGAGCTAGAGTTCAAAAATGAAAGGTAGGCTCTTTGCCAAAAAAGGGCCCGTTTTCACTGCGAAATTTAGGTGCGATGACGTTGGTTTTCGCGCTGTTTCCTGTCGCAGGCACTAGGCAGACCCAGGCAAAGTGAGGTACCATTTTTTTGGGAGACCTGGGGGAACGCTGGGTGTGTGGAAATTTGTTGATCCACGCAGATCCACGCAGATTCCAGAACTTTCCACCACAGAAATGTGAGGAAAATGCATTTTTTTGGTCAAAGTTTTTAGCTTTGCAAGGGATTCTGGATAACAGAACCTGGTGGGAGGCAGTCGAGTCACCCCATCCTGAATTCCCCTGGGTGTCTACTTCAAAAATGTATAGGTTTGCTAGGTTTTCCTAGGTGCTGGCAGAGCTAGAGTTCAAAAACGAAAGGTAGACTCTTTGCCAAAAAGGGCCCGTTTTCACTGCGAAATTGAGGTGCGACCACGTTGCGTTTTGCGCTGTTTCCAGTCGCAGGCACAAGGCAGACCCAGGCAAGTGAGGTACCATTTTTTTCAGGAGACCTGGGGAAACGCTGGGTGGGTGGAAATGTGTTGATCCACGCAGATTAAAGAACTTTCCACCACAGAAATGTGAGGAAAATGCGTTTTTTTGTCCATTTCCTCGCTTTGCAAGGGATTCTGGGTAACTGAACCTGGTGGGAGGCAGTCGAGTCACCCCATCCTGAATTCCCCTGGGTGTCTAATTTAAAAAAATGTATAGATTTGCTTTGTTTTCCTAGGTGCCGGCAGAGCTAGGGTTCAAAAACGAAAGGTAGGCTCTTTGCCAAAAGAGGGCACGTGTTCACTGCGAAATTGAGATGCAGCCACGTTGCGTTTTGCGCTGTTTCCTGTCTCAGCCACTAGGCAGACCCAGGCAAGTGAGGTACCATTTTTTTCAGGAGACCTGGGTGGAGGGGGGAAATTTGTTGATCCACGCAGATTCCTGAACTTTACACCACAGAAATGTGAGGAAAATGCGTTTTTTTGTCATTTTTTTAGCTTTGCAAGGGATTCTGGGTAACAGAACCTGGTGGGAGGCAGTTGAATCACCGCATCCTGAATTTCCCAGGGTGTCTAGTTTTCAAAAATGTATAGGTTTGCTATGTTTCCCTAGGTGCCGGCAGAGCTAGGGTTAAAAAACCAAAGGTAGACTCTTTGCCAAAAAAGGGCACGTTTTCACTGCGAAATTGAGGTGCAACCACCTTGCGTTTTGCGCTGTTTCCTGTCGCAGGCACTAGGCAGACCCAGGCAAGTGAGGTACCACTTTTTTGGGGGAAACCTGGGGGAACACTGGGTGGGTGGAAATTTGTGGATCCACGCAGATTCCAGAACTTTCCACCACAGAAATGTGAGGAAAATGCGTTTTGTTTGTCACTTTTTTAGCTTTGCCAGGGATTCTGGATAACAGAACCTGGTGGGAGGCAGTCAAGTCACCCCATCCTGAATTCCCCTGGGTGTCTAGTTTTCAAAAATGTATAGGTTTGCTACGTTTCCCTAGGTGCCAGCAGAGCTAGGGTTAAAAACGAAAGGTAGGCTCATTGTCAAAAAAGGGCCCGTTTTCACTGCGAAATTGAGGTGCGACCACGTTGCGTTTTGAGCTGTTTCCTGTCGCAGGCACTAGGCAGACCCAGGCAAGTGAGGTACCATTTTTTTGGGGAGTCCTGGGGGAACGCTGGGTGGGTGGAAATTTGTTGATCCACGCAGATTCCAGAACTTTCCAGCACAGAAATGTGAGGAAAAAGCATTTTTTTTGTCAATTTCCTAGCTTTGCAAGGGATTCTGGGTAACTGAACGTGGTGGGAGGCAGTCGAGTCACCCCATCCTGAATTCCCCTGGGTGTCTAGTTTTAAAAAATGTATAGGTTTGCTTTGTTTTCCTAGGTGCCGGCAGAGCTAGGGTTAAAAAACGAAAGGTAGGCTCTTTGCCAAAAAAGGGCACATTTTCACTGCGAAATTGAGATGCAACCACGTTGCGTTTTGCGCTGTTTCCTGTCTCAGGCACTAAGCAGACCCAGGCAAGTGAGGTACCATTTTTTTGGGGAGTCCAGGGGGAACGCTGGGTGGGTGGAAATTTGCTGATCCACGCAGATTCCAGAACTTTCCTCCACAGAAATGTTAGGAAAATGCATTTTTTTTGTCAATTGTTTAGCTTTGCAAGGAAATCTGGGTAACAGAACCTGGTGGGAGGCAGTCGAGTCACCCCATCCTGAATTTGTCTGGGTGTCTAGTTTTCAAAAATGTATAGGTTTGCTAGGTTTCCCTAGGTGCCGGCAGAGCTAAGGCTCAAAAACGAAAGGTAGGCTCTTTGCAAAAAAGGGCCCGTTTTCACTGTCAAATTGAGGTGCAACCATGTTGCGTTTTGCGCTTTTTCCTGACGCAGGCACTAGGCAGACCCAGGCAAGTGAGGTACCATTTTTTTTGGGAGCCCTGGGGGAACGCTCGGTGGGTGGAAATTTGTTGATCCACGCAGATTCCAGAACTTTCCACCACAGAAATGTGAGGAAAAGGCGTTTTTTTGGTCAACTTTTTAGTTTTGCAAGGGATTCTGGGTAACCGAACCTGGTGGGAGGCAGTCGAGTCACCCCATCCTGAATTTGCCTGGCTGTCTAGTTTTGAAAAATATATAGGTTTGCTAGGTTTACCTAGGTGCCAGCAGAGCTAGAGTTCAAAAACGAAAGGTAGGCTCTTTGCCAAAAAAGGGCCCGTTTTCACTGCGAAATTTAGGTGCGATGACGTTGGTTTTCGCGCTGTTTCCTGTCGCAGGCACTAGGCAGACCCAGGCAAAGTGAGGTACCAATTTTTTGGGAGACCTGGGGGAACGCTGGGTGTGTGGAAATTTGTTGATCCACGCGGATTCCAGAACTTTCCACCACAGAAATGTCAGGAAAATGCGTATTTTTTTGTCAATGTTTTAGCTTTGCAAGGTATTCTTGGTAACAGAACCTGGTGGGCGGCAGTCGAGTCACCCCATCCTAAATTCCCTTGGGTGTCTAGTTTCCCAAAATGTATAGGTTTGCTAGGTTTCCCTAGGTGCCGGCAGAGCTAGGGTTAAAAAACGAATGGTAGGCTCTTTGCCAAAAAAGGGCCCGTTTTCACTGCGAAATTGAGGTGCGACCACGTTGTGTTTTGCGCTGTTTCCTGTCGCAGGCACTAGGCAGACCCAGGCAAGTGAGGTACCATTTTTTTCAGGAGACCTGGGGGAACGCTGGAGGGGGTGGAAATTTGTTGATCCACGCAGATTCCTGAACTTTACACCACAGAAATGTGAGGAAAATGCGTTTTTTGTCATTTTTTTAGCTTTGCAAGGGATTCTGGGTAACAGAACCTGGTGGGAGGCAGTCAAGTCACCCCATCCTGAATTCCCCTGGGTGTCTAGTTTTCGAAAATGTAAAGGTTTGCTACGTTTCCCTAGGTGCCGGCAGAGCTAGGGTTCAAAAACCAAATGTAGGCTCTTTGCCAAAAAAGGGCACGTTTTCACTGCGAAATTGAGGTGCGACCACGTTGCGTTTTGCGCTGTTTGCTGTCGCAGGCACTAGGCAGACCCGGGCAAGTGAGGTACCATTTTTTTGGGAAACCTGGGGGAACACTGGGTGGGTGGAAATTTGTTGATCCATGCAGTTTCCAGAACTTTCCACCACAGAAATGTGAGGAAAATGCGTTTTATTTGTCAATTTTTATAGCTTTCCAAGGGATTCTGGATAACAGAACCTGGTGGGAGGCAGTTGAGTCACCCTATCCTGAATTCCCCTGGGTGTCTAGTTTTGAAAAATGTATAGGTTTGCTACATTTCCCTAGGTGCCGGCAGAGCTATGGTTCAAAAACAAAAGGTAGGCTCTTTGCCGAAAAAGGGCCCGTTTTCACTGCGAAATTGAGGTGCGTACACGTTGCGTTTTGCGCTGTTTCCTGTCGCAGGCACTAGGCAGACCCAGGCAAGTGAGGTACCATTTTTTGGGGGAAACCTGGGGGAACACTGGGTGGGTGGAAATTTGTTGATCCACGCAGATTCCAGAACTTTCCACCACAGAAATGTGAGGAAAATGCGTTTTTTTGGTCAAATTTTTTAGCTTTGCAAGGGATTCTGGATAACAGAACCTGGTGGGAGGCAGTCGAGTCACCCCATCCTGAATTCCCCTGGGTGTCTACTTTTTCAAAAATGTATAGGTTTGCTAGGTTTCCCTAGGTGCTGGCAGAGCTAGAGTTCAAAAACGAAAGGTAGACTCTTTGCCAAAAAAGGCCCCGTTTTCACTGCGAAATTGAGGTGCGACCACGTTGCGTTTTGCGCTGTTTCCAGTCGCAGGCACTAGGCAGACCCAGGCAAGTGAGGTACCATTTTTTTCAGGAGACCTGGGGGAACGCTGGGTAGGTGGAAATGTGTTGATCCACGCAGATTAAAGGACTTTCCACCACAGAAATGTGAGGAAAATGCATTTTTTTGTCAATTTCCTAGCTTTGCAAGGGATTCTGGGTAACTGAACCTGGTGGGAGGCAGTCGAGTCACCCCATCCTGAATTCCCCTGGGTGTCTAGTTTTAAAAAATGTATAGATTTGCTTTGTTTTCCTAGGTGCCGGCAGAGCTAGGGTTCAAAAACGAAAGGTAGGCTCTTTGCCAAAAAAGGGCACGTTTTCACTGCGAAATTGAGATGCAACCACGTTGCGTTTTGCGCTGTTTCCTGTCTCAGGCACTAAGCAGACCCAGGCAAGTGAGGTACAATTTTTTTAGGGAGTCCTGGGGGAACGCTGGGTGGGTGGAAATTTGTTGATCCACCCAGATTCCAGAACTTTCCTCCACAGAAATGTGAGGAAAATGCGTTTTTTTGTCAATTGTTTAGCTTTGCAAGGGATTCTGAGTAACAGAACCTGGTGGGAGGCAGTCGAGTCACCCCATCCTGAATTTTCCTGGGTGTCTAGTTTTCAACAATGTATAGGCTTGCTATGTTTCCCTAGGTGCCGGCAGAGCTAGCGTTCAAAAACGAAAGGTAGGCTCTTTGCAAAAAAGGGCCCGTTTTCACTGCGAAATTTAGGTGCAACCACGTTGCGTTTTGTGCTTTTTCCTGACGCAGGCACTAGGCAGACCCAGGCAAGTGAGGTACCATTTCTTTCGGGAGCCCTGGGGGAAAGGCTGGGTGGGTGGAAATTTGTTGATCCACACAGATTCCAGAACTTTCCACCACAGAAATGTGAGGAAAAGGCGTTTTTTTTGTCAACTTTTTAGCTTTGCAAGGGATTCTGGGTAACAGAACCTGGTGGGAGGCAGTCGAGTCACCCCATCCTGAATTCCCCTGGGTGCCTAGTTTTCAAAAATGTATCGGTTTGCTGCGTTTGCCTAGGTGCCGGCAGAGCTAGGGTGCAAAAACTACAGCTAGGCACTTTGCCATAAGAGGGTCAATTTTTAACTGCAAGCTTGATGTGTGACCACATTGCATTTTGCGCCGTTTCCTGTCGCAGGCACAAGGCCGACTCACACAAGTGAGGTACCGTTTTTATCGGGAGACTTAGGGTAATTCACATTTGTAAATCACCTGTTATTACCTATTGAGTTTTCATGCATTTCTCCCTTCCCAATGAAACACATTGTGTAAATAAAGCTGAGAAAATTGAGATTTCAGCCCCACAAACCCTTTTTTGATAACATTTGCAGGGAAAATACCAGAGGCTTTCATTTGCAGCCCGTTTTTCCCATTTTTCTGAAAAAAACAAAAAATTCACTGCATTTTGCTTAATTTCTGGGACCCCTCCAAGGGAATCCACAAACCCTGGGCACCTTTAGAATCCACATGATGTTGGAAGAAAAGGACGCAAATTTGGCGTGGATACCTTATGTGGTCAAAAAGTTACAGGGGCCTAAGCGCGCACTACCCCAAATGGTTAAAAAAAGGCTTAGTACAGGAGGGGAAAAGGCCTAGCAGCAAAGGGGTTAATGGAGTACAAACAAAGAGTCGAAAAATATGGCAAGAGTTAGTAGATGTCACCAAACTTCAAAAAGCTACATTATATCTTAAAGAAAACAATATTTATTATAAAAAATATACATGTGGATGAAGAAGAAATATTTTTAGGAGATGACAGAAGAATTTCAACTGGTCAAAACGAAAACGTGGATGTCTCCAGGAGTGAAGAAATTTATGAACAGTGGCGTCACTAGGGTTGGTGTCAACCAGTGCAGGTAACTCATGGTGTCACTCTGAGGACGGGCTGCCGCCAGCACGCACTTGGTAGGTTGTTTCTTCGTTGTCATGCAAATCTGTAAAAGTTGCAAAGGAATGGGAGGGTCGCGGGGGTCCTTCAGATTTACAAAGGCAGGTCCTTGCTTTTTGCTTTCAAATGCATTTGACTTCGTGATTTCAAAGCGTTCAGAGACAGCACCAGTCATAAAAAATTAATCCAGAACCAAGGCGCACAGTGAACCCCCTCCCCAATTTAGAGCCATTTGAGGACTGTGATTATTACCACATAATGTAGAACTTGGGGCAGTCTTTCGTGCCCTCGTTGACTTCAGCAGCCTGCTCTCAGCAGATGTGATGATGCCCCTGGCCCCCTGAGTATCATCATCCTTCCCTTCTTTTGTCTTCGGTCACAGAGCGCTGTGTGCTGCTGACTGAATGAAATGAGATGCTCTCGGCGCTGAGCGCCCTCCTTTTATGCTCTGAAGCTGTAAGTAATGCCAAGGGGGTGGATGTCACGGTGTCACCCCATGTGAGGGTGTCACCCGGTGCGGTCCGCACCCCCCGCACCTCACTAGTGACGCCTCTGTTTATGAACATTATAGTCGCCATGTTGAGGGTGCTGGTTCTCAGCGCGCCACCGGAAGCAGCGCTCTAGTGCTCCGTTTGGAGCCCAGGTGAGGCTGTACTTAGGGCGAGCATTGTGAGCAGCTCGACCTTAATAAAGCTTACCTTGCATCTACAATTGCGCTCCCTGACTCCTGCTTATTAAGCGCGCAGCGCTTGTGATATTTTTAACTCTTGCCGCTTTTTGTGCTTTTCTGTTATTATTATTTCTTAGCCCTTGTTTTTAGCTAGAATATAATTGTCCACAGACCTGCACTATAATTGGGCCCCCCACCGCTTGTAGAGCGGAGTCCTTCGTGATATCTTCTTCCATTTACTTGTGGCGCTTGGTCGCCATGTTGAGGGTGCTGGTTCTCAGCGCGCCACCGGAAGCAGCGCTCTAGTGCTCCGTTTGGAGCCCAGGTGAGGCTGTACTTAGAGCTCACTTTTCCCGCGCAGCGGTGACGCGCAGCGGTAGCGCCTGACTCGCGCCTGAGTCAAGCCAGAGTCTGCCCGTCTGCGCCCGTCAGCGCTAAGGAAGTGCGGGGTGCGGCAGAACTCGATCCTCTACATCATGTCTTCGTCTACCATCAGGTACAGTAGAGCAGACTTATTGGCCGTACGAAAACGATTTTCCTCTTGTTCCCTTCCGCTAGTAGCGCCGCTAAAGGGCCCTTATCGGTGCACTTGCTGCTGCTGGCGCCTGCCTCCACCTTCCCGTATCCGTTCCTTAGAAACTTCCTCCCGGCAGATTAACGTGTCTGGGGTGAATACAGTTAGTATATATAGTTTAAATGTCAGATCTCTGGTTAAACATCAGGCGGATATCTTTGATATTGTTACTAAAGACTCCCCGGATGTGTTCTTCATGACCGAGACCTGGTTACAGGATGCGGATACTGCCATCTTAAACCTTGCTTTCCCCCCTGACTACACCGTAGCTACTCTCAATCGTGGCTCGAGAGGGGGTGGAATTGCAATGGCAGTGAAACGGCGTTTTCCTTATGAATGGAAAGAACTAAAGCTTCAGGGATGCGAATGTGCCCGTTTTAGGATTTCTCTCTCCCACTGCTACAGCCTCTCAGGCCTCCTAATATATCGGCCCCCGGGCTGCGATGCCGCCTTTAGGGCCGCTCTCTCGGACGTCATCAGCACAGAAGCTCTTGGCTGTGCGAATTTTAACGTGGTAGGCGATCTTAACCTACATTTTGATTGCACATTTTTACCTTCTATCAAGAGCTGCCTGGCCGATTTAGAAGCCTTGCAGCTCCTACAGAGAGTGTCATCTCCCACCCATTTAGGTGGACATACACTGGACCCGTTCTTCACCACCTTAGAGGACATAACTATATGTCCACCTGTCCAGCTGACATGGACGGATCACATGTTGGTGAAGGCAGCTATTCTCGTGGCAGATCCTCTTTTTGTGTCACAGTTTAAAACCTCTTTTTCCCGCCAGTGGAGTAAATTAAAACTAGAAGACTTTTACTCTCTTCTAGAAAAGACACCTTTACTTCCCTTTTCGGATGTTGACTCTGGGTATGACACATTCTGCAACTGGATTGGCAAGGCCTTGGACTCTCTTATTCCCCTGGTACGTTCCAAGTGCCGGACTAAGCCCCATAGCCCGTGGTACGATCAGACCTTGGCGTCTCTTAAGAGAGAATGTAGGCAAGCAGAAAGGCGATGGAGGAAAGCCTATGACCCCGCGCTTAAAATCTGCTACCTCACTCTATCTAAGGCATATCATAGAGCGGTCTGTCGAACACGTGCGGCATATTATGCGCAGGAGTTTCGGAACAGCCCTAACCCCTCTAAACTAATCTTCAAGGTCCTAAAGGACCTTATGACTAAGAGGGCTTCTGCTTCTGATATTTGCACTGACCTCCATTGCGAGAAACTAGCCTCTTTTTTTGTCCAAAAGGTGCAAGCAATCTATCACACCTTTCCAACTGTTATGCACTGCTCGGATTCAGGTGTCTGTCCAAAGGGCAATGATATGCCCTTGGATATATTGGCCCCCCTTTCTGAAGAGGGCTTTGATCTACTGAGCCTAAAAATCAAATCTGGCTCTCCTGTAGACCCCCTCATACCGGCCCAGTTTAGAAATATGCAGGCATTATGCCGCTCACCCTTGTTGGCCCTTATCAACTTGTCACTGGCCTCAGGGAATGTGCCCACCAAGTGGAAACAAGCGGTAGTCACACCCATCCTAAAAAAGCCTACCCTAGATCCTATAAAACCCGAGAATTATCGACCCATCTCACTGCTTCCGTGGGCTGCTAAAGTCACCGAAGCCCACGTGAATAGGATCCTGGCCGACCATCTTGCCAAAGTTAACATCTTGGATCCCACACAAAATGGATTTCGAGCAGGTCACAGCACGGAGACTGCCTTGTTATACATGGTCGAACATCTGCGCTCCGTGCTGGACACCGGACGAACAGCGGCACTTTTGTTGTTAGACCTGAGTGCCGCCTTCGATACGGTGTCCCACGAGATCCTGTTGCGGCGGTTAGAGGAAGCTGGGGTCAGGGGTGTGGCTTTGGGGTGGTTCCGCTCCTTCCTTTCCAATAGATCTTTTCAGGTTGCAATACCACCCGCCAAATCCACCTCTCACCCGCTCACTTTGGGGGTTCCACAGGGATCATCTTTGAGCCCCACTTTATTTAATCTATATGTGAGTCCGCTGGCTGCGGTAGTCAAACGCTGGGGCCTGACAATGGTGTCCTATGCGGATGACACGCAACTGGCGGTCACACTAAGTGGGGACTCAGCTGTGGACGCCCTCAACTTCTGTGAGGGGCTACGTGCGGTGGCCAATTGGATGAACCAAAACTGCCTCCAATTGAACACAAAGAAGACAGAGGTGATGGTGGTAGGGAAGCAACCTGGATGGTGGAACGACAACTGGTGGCCTCCCGAGCTAGGAATGATCCCTTCTCCTGCTATGGAGATAAAAAACCTCGGGGTCTGGCTGGACCCCACTCTTAGTTTTATCTGCCAGACTAAGAGGGTGGCGGCTTCCTGTTTTGGAATAATTAGGGGTATCAGGCCGGTGCTCAAATTTTTCGATGCCCCCACTAGACAGCTTGTGGTTCAGGCATCTGTACTATCCAGGATAGATTATGCCAGTGCCCTGCTAGCAGGCACGAATAAGGCAGAACTTATGCAGCTGCAACGGGTGCAGAATGCCGCCGCAAGAGCGGTATTAGGGCTGCCTAGACGTTCTTCAGCGTCTAAAGCATTGCATACGCTCCATTGGTTGCCTGTTGCACGGCGGATTGAGTTTAAGGTGCTCTGCCTGGCTTTTAAAATTTTGAAAGGCACGGCCCCACCTATTCTAACGAACCTACTTACCCCATATGTTCCCTCTCGATCATTGAGATCGATGGGTCAGAATTTGTCAGTTGTTCCTCGCTTTTTACTGAGCAGGAGTGGAGGCCGCTCCTTCCGAGTAATTGCCGCCAAATTATGGAACGCCCTTCCTAGTGAAATTTGAGCTCTGGAAAATTTATTACAGTTCAGGCGTGCCATCAAAACTTTCCTTTTTAATAAAAACCCCTGATTCTGTTGCATTTTGTGATATTGTGTTTACCTTTCTTGGCGCCAGGACGCCCCTTTGCTGGGGCAGCTGTGCGCGGTACAAAAACCATTAACATAACATAACATAACATAACATACATCCTTCACATTCAAAAGAAGTGATTGGAAATACTCTTGAATTATTCCAAATGAAGAAAGCAAAGGGAAGTCCTATGAGTGTTTGGGAAAGAATTTAGAAGCCCTTTGTTTTCCACAGCTCTTCCCCACTGGAAAAGGTGGATGATATGATGACCGACCCGTGCAGATTCAAGCTTCAGAATATCGCACTACTAGATTGTACTCAAAAGATCCAAGAGTTTGACAATGTATTCCATACATATTTCATCTTTTGTTTGAAAGTGACTTGTCTGGACTTTCCTGTACAGTGAACCACATAATAAAAACAGTAGTTCATGTTCCACATATTTCTGCAAAGGAATTCATGGACAAAGTAGAACAAAGAGACAATCATTTAGAATCTCAGTTGATTAATTTGATGGCATGTCAACGTAGTACTAATGAGTATGGGTATCGTCGTCATGGAGAACTGAAATGTATGTTAAGGTACTTAGGAACCCCTACATGGTTTGTTATGCTAAGCTGTGCTGAATATACATGGGATGATTTACTTGAGTTTCTACGAGAAGCAAATTCAAATATTAAAAACATTTAATTGAAGACAGCTGGAGAACTCTGTTCCTTGGATCCTGTAAATGTGTGCAGATATTTTATTCATAGATTTCAAGCTATGATGTCTTGTATCTGCAATAAAAAATAACCCACCTCTTTGAGAAGTTATTGATTTCCTTTGGAGAAAGGAGTAACAAGCCCAAGGTGCTCCAAATATACATATGTTATTATGGCTCAAGGATACTCCTACCTTTGGAACCGATTCTGATGAGACTGTTTTATCTTTCAATGAAGACTATGTTACCTGTGTGATTCCAAAAATAGGAGAAGGAAATACTTTAAGACAAGTTTTACTGTTTCAAAGTCATCTATGTAGGAAATATTGTCGACGGAAATACAAGTCAAAGGAAAAATGTTATACAAAATGTTGATTTAAATTTCCACGTCCAGTAATTTCCAAAGGAAGAGTCAATAATTTCATGTCAGCAGTGAGGTATACTGTCACTTGAAAATCTCCAAAGAATACTTACAATATAAAAAGAAGTGAAGAGTCAAAATAGATTAATGACTACAATCCAGTGATTTTGATGATGTGGAATGCAAATATGGATATCCAGTAAGTTGCAGATAATTTGATTGCTGTTGCTCACTATGTTATGTCCTATATAACCAAATCTGAAAAGACAGAGTTGAAAGAAATGTGGAAAGAAATTTCTCAAGAGAAGACTCTTAGTAAAAAGATGTACAGCTTTAGTTTAAAAATGCTTTCGCATCGAGAGAATGGATCCTACGAACTTTCGGACAGTTGACATCTGCAAGTTTATATTCATAGTCAAGAGGAATCATTTGGGTAAGTCTAGGTCTTAGTGCAACACAAAAAAAGAGTATTGAAATCTGTACAAGAAACTGAATACTTAGCACTAAATAAACTGGAAAGTACAGATATTGTTAAAACAAATATGTTGGATACGTACTATCCTAAAAGAAGTCCACATATGGAAAACATATGTCTCTATGAAGTACTGCAACATTACAGCTTTAAGGGAAATGTTACAGAAAATATAAATGAAGGAAAATATGCAGTAATTGGATGTGAAGGGTGTTTGGTAAACATGCAAAAGGAAATCTTATTAATCACAGGAAACTCAGTTGCGATATTCCATATAAAAGAGAATATTTCCATTTAGCAATTCTGCAACTCTTCAAGCCTCAGTGGACTGAAATGGAATTACTTGGAGATTTTGAGTGCTATGAAGATTTTTTCAATGCATGTAAAGATAGCATTGAATGTACAATTTTTCCAAATTATCTGCAAATGTTGAACAAAGAGATTGATCAAGAAACTACTATGGCAGCTGAAATAGCTAGAGACAGTTCTCAAGATAGTGAAAATTCTGCTCCACTAAGTCAAGATCCACTAGGGCAACTAATTCTTGAAAAGGAAGCAGCAATACAAATGATTGAAGTGGAAACACCAATGCAACAAGCACAACAGGACACTATACAGTTGGAAAAGTTAGAAAAACAACTGAATATTGAACGGAAAGATATATATCAGCAAGTTACAGAACAATACAACATGGTTCACTGCATGAAAAGAAAGATTGCCAATGCACATCATTTAAACCTGTTCAAATGTATATCAATGGGCAAGCTGGAACAGGTAAAAGTTTCTTGATTAAAGTTTTGACCAGTTTTCTACAGAAATCACTAAGGGTGGGCGTAAAATCTGTTTCGCGGGCGAATTTGCCGATTTTCCGTGATTTCGCGATCCGCGAATCTCGCGAAATCGCGGTAAAATCCGCGAATCAGCGGGGGCGAATATTCAGCCAAGCAAGGGTTACAGCAGCAGGTGCAAAAGTTGAACCTAGTTTCTTTCTAACCTTTTACAAAAGGGTTACAAACAAATTAACTTCAACTTGGACACCTGCTGCTAATTGCTTCCTGGCACCTCGTTGCCTACTTGCAACTATTCTCTGACCCTGCTCGGACCCTTGAAGCAGGGTCAGAGAATAGTTAAAAGTAGGCAACGAGGCACCTGTCCAAGGAATTAAACCTCATCAGGAAGCACTTACAGATATAAAAAACAGGAAGAAGGGAGAGGATGGCAAATACACCCATTTTGAGTTGTCAGGAGGGGTTAAACTAAAAGAGACCTTTACAGCACAATTTTCATATGCATTTTGCTAAAAATAAAAAGCTGTATGTTCTGTAGGGGAAACTCAGGAATCTGGCCCTTCAGAGATCCGGCCTCTCTTTCTTTCCCTCGTTCTCTCTCTCCCTCTCTCTTTCCCTCTCTTTCTCTCTCTTTCTATCTATCTATCTATCTATCTATCTATCTATCTATCTCTCTCTCCCTCTCCCATAAACGACTGCATGGGTAACTTCGCTATGCAAGCGGCTCGCGAAGATGCAAAAAGCCCCGCGAACACGCAAAAAACACCGCGTACATGCAAAAAACCCCGCGAACACGCAAAAAACCAAAAATCCGCAAATTCGCACAAATTCGCGAATTTTGCGGATCGCGAATTCGCAAATCCGCAAATTCGCGGATCGCGAATTCTCAAAATTCGCCCATGCTTAAAAACCACTGACTCACGTTTATCTTGTGTTGTAACGGCTCTAATGGGGTTAGCAGCACACAACATTAAAGGGATTACATTACATTGTTTGCTTATGCTACCAGTTGAACATGAAAATATGTTGGAATATCAAAGCCATCTGGAGAAGCTTGTTATGAAGTGTCAAGCGTACTGAAGAAAATGAAACTTCTGATAATTGATTAGGTAAGCATGGTCTCAAACTTAATACTTGCCTTTGTACATTTGAGAATGCAAGAAATTTTAAAATGAGATTCTGATGTTTTATTTGGAGGAAGACATATAATTGTATTCGGTGATCTATTACAACTTACTCCTGTGAAAGGCTAACCAGTTTTTAAGACCCTTGTTCATGAAGACACTAATAAATCTTTGGGAAGTATTGGAAATGTGAACATTTGGTCTCATTTTGAATATAAAGAACTTATTAAGAATATGCGACAAGCAAGTGACTAACATTATGGAAACATTCTTCAAAATATTAGAATTGGTGTCTTCACTAAACATGGCAAATAAACTTTACAAAGTCGACTACTAACAAACTTGTTTCCAAATGAAAACATTGTATCTGAAATAATGTATACAAAAATTGGAGAAAAGAAGTCTATAGTTTGCCTTATGCCAACACTGAAAACGTGTTCTACATTCATTGAAGAACGTTTGAAACTGTAGAAACAACCAATAATGAAAATGGAGGCCATTGATGAAATAGAATACGAAGGAGGTTCTATTCTTCTGTCAGAGAAATTACAGTCAAAATTAGATTATTTGGAAAAATCTATATTTAAGAATGCTGGTTTGGAAAATACCTTATATGTATGTGTAAACTGTCGGGTAATATTACAGCATAATTTAGATGCTGAAAAAGGTTTAGTGAATGGAGTAATGAGAAAAGTTGTTGATTATGTAAATTTTCAAAACAGAGAAGGAATTGAATTTTTGAAGATGAAATTTGTTAAGATAGAAGAGGTAAAACAGGTTGGACGTTGTGCTGTTTGTTTCTTGTTTGTAAAAGATTTGTATGTTTGTAGAAAACAGTTTCCTCTATCTTTAGCATATGCAGTGACCATTCATAAATCTCAAGGTTTAGGTGTTGACAGTGCTTTAGTAAATATTGGAAGTTCAGTGTTTAAAGAGGGTATGGCATATGTTGCTTTGTCTCGAGGAAGAACATCATTTGGATTGTATTTGACCAAAAGGTTACTGCAGATGCAAATTGTGTAAAAGAGTATAATAGGTTAAGAAGACTGTTTGCTCATAACTTAGGTGAATATCCTATTTATGAAAAAGTATAGTATGTCCTAAACAAAAATATAAGAAACATTCTAGGGATTTTATAAACAATAAAACAATTGAAGAGAATGAAAGTTTACAAAGAAAAGGAAAAAGGACACGGTTGATAATATTGTAGGATATCAGTTAGAAAATAGTTCAGGTAATCAATCAATCAATCAGTGACACTTATAAAGCGCGCTACATACCCGTGGGGTCTCAAGGCGCTGGGGGGGGGGGGAGCCGCTACTGCTCGAACAGCCAGGTCTTCAGCTTCTTCCTGAAGGAGAGGTGGTCTTGGGTCAGGCGCAGGTCGGTCGGGAGGGAGTTCCAGGTCTTGGCGGCCAGGTGGGAGAAGGACCTTCCTCCTGTAGTCGCTCTTCGGATGCGGGGGACGGCGACGAGGGCGTGGTTGGCTGATCGGAGGTGGCGTTTGGGAGCGTAGAAGTTGACTCGGCTGTTGAGGTAGCTCGGGCCTTGGTCGTGTAGGGCTTTGTGTGCGTGGGTGAGGAGGCGGAAGGTGATTCTTTTGTTGACGGGGAGCCAGTGAAGGTCTCGCAGATGTCCGGAGATGTGGCTGGTTCGTGGGATGTCGAGGATGAGTCTGGCTGAGGCGTTCTGGATCCGCTGGAGTCTCTTCTGGAGCTTGGCGGTGGTCCCGGCGTAGAGGGCGTTGCCGTAGTCCAGTCGGCTGGTGACGAGGGCCTGGGTGACGGTCTTCCTGGTCTCGGTGGGGATCCACCAGAAGATCTTCCGTAGCATGCGTAGGATGTTGAAGCATGCCGAGGAGACGTTGTTGACTTGCCTGGTCATGGAGAGGGAGGAGTCCAGGATGAAGCCCAGGTTGCGTGCATGGTCTGTCGGTTTGGGTGCGGTGCCCAGGGCGGGAGGCCACCAGGAGTCGTCCCAGGCGGAGGGAGAGGAGCCCAGGATGAGGACCTCCGTCTTGTCCGAGTTCAGTTTCAGGCGGCTGGTCGTCATCCACTCGGCTACCTCTTTCATCCCTTCGTGCAGGTTGGCTCTGGCGGCGGCGGGGTCGTTGGTCAGGGAGAGGATCAGCTGGGTGTCGTCGGCGTAGGAGATTATGCTGAGGTTGTGTTTGCGTACGATGGCCGCGAGGGGGCTCATGTAGACGTTGAAGAGGGTGGGGCTCAGAGATGATCCTTGGGGGACGCCGCAGATGACTTCGGTGGCCTCTGATTTGTACGGTGGTAGGCGGACTCTCTGTGTTCTCCCGTCGAGGAAGGAGGTGATCCACTCCAGCGCCTTGTCCTGGATTCCGACGTTGCTGAGGCGCCGTACTAGGGTGCGGTGGCAGACCGTGTCGAATGCCGCGGAGAGGTCTAGGAGGATGAGGGCCGCTGTTTCTCCATTGTCCATCAGGGCTCGGATGTCGTCGGTGGCGGCGATGAGGGCGGTCTCGGTGCTGTGGTTGGCTCGGAAGCCGGACTGTGAGGGGTCGAGGGATCCGTTCGTCTCGAGGAAAGCGGCCATCTGCTTGTTGACGGTCTTCTCGATGACTTTGGCTGGAAACGGGAGGAGCGAGATGGGGCGGTAATTCTTGAGGTCGGTGGGGTCCGCTGTTGGTTTCTTGAGTAGGGCGCTGAGTTCGGCGTGTTTCCAGCTCTCGGGGAAGATGGTGGTGTCGAGGGATGTGTTGATGATGTCTCGCAGGTGGGGTGCGATGACAGCGTCGGTATCAACTGCTATGCTAATGCAATTGTGGACATCGTGTTTTTTCTAGAAAATCTACAGCATTTAATTATGGAAAATCGAGAAAAAAGATTCTGTTCTTTGTTACATTATTTTTGAAAAGTTGAATACTGATAGAACTAAAACCCACACTGCTTCTGGCATACGGCATCTTTTGGATATATGTACTGGTTCTTTACAATTTACACTTAGTGTACAACAAGATGCTCAAGTATGTCTTATGTTTATGCTTGCAGTATTGGAAGATGAAGGAATACAAATTGAAAATCTGTTTGGACTACTTTGCAGATGGGAACATGAATGTGAAGACTGTTCATTTTCTTCTAACACTCAAATAGACACTGAATGATTCATATATTTGACAATACCAGTTTGGAAAACAGTGTATTTTAATAAATTAGTAGAAACAGTTAATCACGATATGAAATTAACTCACTGCAAATCAGAAATATTGTCATCATGATTTATCGAAAGATTTGGACAATATGTAATTTTAATGCTACAACGTTTTACAGCAGATGGAAGAAAATTGGAAACAATAAAAAAAAAATTGTGGCAAGTCCAGTGTCAATTTCAGGAAGAACATTTAAAGCAGTGGCTATTATCTTCCATGATGGACCTAGTACAACATCTGCATACTATACTGTGTATTTAGGATGCACTGAAGGATGGACGCACTGTAATAACACCCATTTAGAATTGAAATGTCGGTTGAATTATGAATTACCAATTTCATATCTAATATTTTGATGCCAAAGTTCTGAAATCATCATTCAGCCTATTGGGAAGATGCCAACATGAATTAATGACTTTATTCTGGAAATGTTCCATGCAAATGAATTCGGAAACATCATTCAGCCCATTGGAAAGATCTCATCATGAATTAACAAGTTTGTTTTGGATATTTTCAATGCAAATGAATTCAGAACTATCATTCGGCCTATTGGGAAGATGTCAACATGAATTAATGAGTTTATTTTGGATATTTTCAATGCAAACAGTTTTGGAAACATCATTCCGCCTATTGAGTAGATGTGAGCAATTTATTTTGGTTCATTAATATTGCATTTGGAAAATTGTGATGGAAAGAAGGAGTTTATATATTTGATGTTTGTATTATATCCAATGAAAATGAGAGTGTTTATTTTTGAAAATGTAAAGGGATAGTTGAACTTGTTAATATTTTGAACACAGATTTGTTTTTCTTTTACAATCTTATTGATTCTATTTTTTTGCCCGCTGTTTCATAATGATCAACATTGAAATCACTGTGTATGGTGAAATTCAATAGAATCTGAAAACAGCAAAAAAGAAAACCTGAATATGTTGTTATGTAATTCTAAAATTATGTTGTGTTCTTAATGTAAAATATTATTTGCAATAATAGTATTTTTCTTGTCTTTTACAGAAAGTTCAACTAAAGTTTGGAAATATTTCAGATTTAATTTACAATGAAACAACTATAAAATAGTTTTAAAGAGTTTGATATTTACTTCAATACAGAAGGTAAGATGAAATAATGTAATAAACATGAATTAATGTTTACAGTCACTTTTTTGCAGTTATTCATTTTTTCAAAAGCAATCATCTCCCTCCTGAAATCACCTCGGTAGTACTCATGCAGTCCTTCAATTACTGAAGCATAACCTATATACTTAGAAAATCAGCCAGTCATTACTAATCCACACCTTTAATCTGTCTGGTAGTACCCATATGATTCTGCAATCATCCAGACATTAGTTCTACAGTATTCCAATCACCCAAGTATTATCTATGCAGTTCTTCAATCATCGAGACATTACTCTTCTACTCATGCAATCACCCAGGCATTACTTATGGAGTTACAAAATCTATGAAACAACACATATTCACTTACAAAATCACTGAGGCACTGCCAATACACTTCTGGAATAGCCTAGGTACTACTCATCTACTCATGCAATAACACAGACAGTATCTATATATTGCTTGAATCACCCATGCACCACCCATGCATTCATGTAATCACCCAGGCACTAGTCTTGCACTCCTCCGATCACTCAGGCACTACTCATCCACTCATGCAATAACCCAGGTACTACCCATGCACTGCTCCAATCACCCATGCACTACCTGTGCACTTCTCTAATCACCCAGACACTACTCATTCACTCCTTCAATTACCCAGCCAATAGCCATGGACTTCCCCAATCAGCCAGGCACTACACATCCACTCATACAATCACCTAGGCACTACCCATGCACTAATGCAATCGCCCAGGCACTATCCATGCACTCTTCCAATCACCAAAGAACCACCCATGTACACATACAGTCACCCATGCAGTGCCCATACAATACTCCAATCACCCAGTTAGTACCCAAGCACTCATACAATCACTCCACCACTATCCAAGCACTTATTAAAGCACCCAGGCACTACCCAGGCACTCCTCCTATAACCCAGGCACTACCAATGCATTCTTACAATCACCCAGGCACTACTTATACACTAATGCAATTATCCACGTATTACCTGTAAACTCATGCAATCACCCAAGCATTACCCATGCAGTTACAAAATCACCTAGGCATTAAAAAAGCACTTCTCCAATCACCCAGGCACTACTCATCCACTGATACAATTACGCAGGCATTACCAATGCACTGACGCAATAAGCCATGCCCTACCCATCCACTTCTGCAATCAACCAGCTAGTAACCATAGACTTATCCAATAACTCCACCAGAACCCAAGCACTTATAAAATCACCACACACTACTCTTCCTCTCTTGTAATCACCTTGGCACAACCCATACACTCATGCAATCATGCATACATTACCCATAAACTAATGCAATCAGTCAAGCATTACTCATGTACTCTTCCAATTTTCCATACATTACCTCTGTACTCATGAAATCACTGGGGCATTAACCAAGCAGTTATAAAATCACCCATGCACTACCCATGCACTCCTCCAATCACTCGGGCACTACTCATCCACTCATGAAATAACCCAGGCACTACTCATGTACTGATCCAATCAACTATTCACTACCCATGCATTCTTCTAATCACCCACACACTACTCATTCACTCCTTCAATTACCCAGCCAGTAGACATGCACTCCTCCAATCACCCAGTCACTACCCATGCACTTATAAAATCACCATGCACTATCCTTGAACTCCTCCAATGATCCAACCACTACTCATTGACTCATGCAATAACTCAGGCACTATTTATTCACTGCTCCAATTACCCATGCACTCATCCAATCACCCAGGCACTTATAAAATCATCATGCACTATGCTTGTACTGCTCCAATCATCCAGGCACTACCCATGCACTCATGTAATCACCCAGAAAGTACCCATGCACTTCTCCAATCACTCAGGCATTACCCATGCACTCATGCAATCACCCAGGCATTACCCATGCACTCCT
Organism: Lissotriton vulgaris; assembly: GCF_964263255.1. NCBI lineage: Eukaryota > Metazoa > Chordata > Amphibia > Caudata > Salamandridae > Lissotriton > Lissotriton vulgaris. Next base: position 818,308,561 of record NC_141695.1, on the reverse strand, counting down.
CCAATCACTCAGGCACTATTGATCAAATTCATGCAATAACCCAGGCACTACTCATGCACTGCTCCAATCACCCAACCACTACCGGTGCACTCCTCTAATCACCCAGTCATTACTCATTCAGTCCTTCAATTACCCAGCCAGTAGCCATGCACTTCTGCAATCAACCAGGCACTTTGCATGGACTCATGCAATGACACAGGCATTACCCATGCACTCATGCAAGCACCTATGTACTACTGATGCACTCATGCAATCACCCAGGTGTGAGAAGTTGGCCTGATATGCAGTGCTCACTATTCTAGTGATCACTATGTATCAGTCCAAACAACCCTTATTGATGATTGGTTGTAAGTCAACCGATAGACCAGCTATCCTAGTAGCACGGACAAGAGCAGTCTTCGGGCTAAACTCTAGAGGGCGTGTTAAGCCAGCTGTTATACCATCACATATACCCCTTGAACACCAAGTGAAAGGACACCACACAAGTGTTATGAAAATAAACAGTGTATTTATTTAGATCACAACAGCCCTGTACTCTTTATGAGGACAGGGTACTAAGCACACAACAAAACTCTTACGAAAATACTTTAAGTTGCACAATTTACACAAATGCCCGAGGGGCACGGAAAACCATATACTACAAAAGTGGAATGCGAAATTACTAGCAGGTAAGTACTAATCTCACAGGGTTTAGAATCGCTAGGACTGGCCTACTGAACCTTCAGATTACTAGTAGGAGGCCTAGGGGACTCGGGTGCAGAGTGTGCACTCTCACGCGGGATGCGGGACAAAGTCTATGGAGGCCAGTAAAAGCAAAGTTAGTGTTCTCGAGCGAACCCGATAAGGTAGGTTGAAAACGAAAGTGGATCTGGACCCTTGGATAGTGAGGCTATGCTGGGGCACCGAAATGCCGAAGTTACCTAGCCCAGGGGCTGCGGCTGCATAGGTCTGAAAAGACGTCGGGAATCCTCGTTGACGAACCAGGAGCCTGAAAGAAGGAGTTGCTGGCAGGCGACCAGTGAAGATTGTTCGGTGGATCCAAGCCTGGATCGAAGATGGAAGACACCTGTAAGCAGAGGGGACCAAGTTCTGAATCACTAGCCAGTGATTAGATGGGCACCAGGATGGCACCGGATGGTGTCACCTCGACCAGGTGAGTGGGCGACGCTGGGCTCTGCAGTCTCACGGACCAGGAGGCGTTGTCGGTGACCAGGATGGAGGTGCGAGCTGTCCCACGATGGTTGCTGCTGTCGACGTCGCTGGACCCAGGATTGGGGCAACAAGTCTTGGCAAATTCAAGCCCATGCGGTGGACCTAAAATGGCGTCTGGAGTGGACCAGGAGGGTCCGGGGTGCTCCTCTTTTGGAAGGGAGCAAGGGCCAGTCTGGAGCAACCAGACCAGTAGTGTTGTTGTCGTCGGTCGTCGTCGGGAAGGCCACAAGCCAGCGGGCTAGTAGCCAGACAACGCGGTGAGCAGCCAAAAAGCAGAAGGGCCCCACACAGATCTCGTGGATGCTGGGAGGCTGGACTTCGGTGTTGGAGCTGCTCAGGGTGGGGGCTTCTCAGACCCCAAAGCACTCACCAGAGGATCCCTCGGCGGTCGTGCTGGATAGAAGTTGTGCAGTTCTGATGATGGCCGGTCCCTTGAGGTCTCGTTGCACCTACGGTTCTTAGCTTAGCTGTAGAGGTAGGTAGAGGTCAGAGGTGCCAGGGAAGCCGGGTCTCGTCGTGCTGGTCGGTCGGATTCCGGAGGAAGGACGTGCAGCAAACCGCAGTGTTCTTAGATGGTGCCTGCGGATGCAGGGTGACTACTCCTTAGCCACAAGGGAGCAATCTTGAGAAGAGTCGAGAGTTCCTTTCGTAGAAAGTAGTTTCTTGATTCAAAGATGATCTAATTTGGAAGGGTCCCCGCTCCTGCCTTTATCCTAAAGAAAAGGGTGGGTACGCGACTAGGTCCTGCCCTAGGGGTGGGACCAGGAAGGGGGGTGGTTACACCCCTCTCCCATGCCGGACTTTCCCCAGCTCAGGGGCTGGTGTGCCCCTGGAACTGGTTCTAGCCGGCAGATGCGTAGTGAGCACCGGGGTGCCACTTGCAGTCACCTTCCTGTAAAGCCCTGCCTACCCAGGATACACAAAACCCTGTCTGGGATGGTGCTAGCACCGCCCCTGACAGGAAACCCTTTGTCCAAGCTCCCCTCGTGGAAGGACTCCCAGCTGCAGGGGGTCAGACTTGTGTCTGTGGTGGCAGCATTCATTTTGTGATGCTGAGTCTTGAGTTAACTTTAACCGGGGTTCACAGTTACATACATGTCGTGTCCCTCTAGAAGGGTGGAATGCTAACCCCGTCGCCAGAATTGGCGAGGGGTTAGTATTCCAATTCGTATGACACCTTACTCGACATGTTTTGATAAAGCGATACCAAAGATAGCATTTAACCGCGAGGATTATAATGCACTTAAGAGTATATGGTATGCGTTATCATGGAACAGCTATTAGGACTTGGTTCCGCAAGCTGCAAATGGACTCAGCTCATGCCAGAGCACCATTTCACACGATTCCAAGCACTCTGCCTTCAGGATTTTCAAGGCCTGCCATAGGAGTGACTGATAGGAATCTGTGTGTCCATTTTAGGGTTAGATATAGGTATACTATATCTAAAGCAAAGGGTGACTACACCACCTTGCCCCAGCTGTCGTGCAGCCAGTTGTGTCAGATTTAGATGACCAGCCAGGGGTGGCATAATACATGCTTCAGCTCCTGGTAGGCCCTGGGTACACCTATGCCCTGAGTTACAGGGTCTGATAAGGTGGCCCAGTACCAATTGGATAATGCACCTAAGGTACAGGTGTCAATTTAGTGAGAGAACAGCTAGGCTGTGGGTCTGATTAGCAGGCCCACAGCCAGAGAAAGTCGTAAACCAGTGAAACAAAAGCAAAAAATCTGGGTGATCATAGGATTACAGACCCTACTCTCCTACATGACCCCCCCCCCAAACTTTGGGACAATAAACTAACCTTGACCAGGTGAGTCTTCTTTCTCTAAGTGGAAATACCTGGAGAGCCCATCTGCATTGCCATGATCAGTGCCAGGTCTATGCTCCACTGTAAAATCCATCCACTGTAGGGAAATGGACCACCTAAGCAGTTTGGGGTTTTCACCCTTCATCTGATTTAGCCACAAGAGGGGCTTATGGTCGGTCTGAATCTTGAAATGAGTGCCAAACAAGTATGGCCTCAGTTTCTTCAGGGCCCAAACCACAGCAAAGGCCTCCCTCTCAATGGCTGACCAATTTTTCTCTCTGGGGGTCAGCCTTCTGCTTATAAAAGCAATGGACTGGTCATTACCATCAAAATTCAGTTGAGATAGAACAGCTCCCACACCCAACTCAGAAGCATCTGTTTGGACAATGAATGGTTTGGAGTAGTCTGGACTCTTGAGGATAGGTGCTGTGCACATGGCCTGCTTTAGGTCATCGAATGCTTTTTGACAGCCTGCTGTCCACTGAACTTTCTTTGGCATCTTTTTACTTGTCAGTTCATTAAGTGGAGTCACAATTGATCCATAATTTCTGACAAACTTTCTGTAGTAACCAGTCAGGCCCAAGAAAGCTCGAACCTGAGTCTGGGTGGTTGGAGGAGCCCAATCCCTGATGGATTGTATCTTGCTCTCCAGTGGCTGAACCTGGCCTCCACCTACAAGGTGGCCCAGGTATACAACCTGTGTCTGCCCTATCTGGCACTTTGTGGCCTTGATAGTGAGACCTGCCTTCTGCAGAGCCTCTAACACTTTCCTCAGGTGGACCAGGTGATCCTCCCAGGTGGAACTAAAGACAGCTATATCATCAAGATATGCTGCACAGAAGTCATCCAGCCCAGTGAGAACTTGATTCACCAGCCTTTGGAAGGTGGCAGGTGCATTTTTCAGACCAAAGGGCATTACCACAAATTGATAATGTCCACTAGGGGTTGAAAATGCTGTCTTGGGCTTGGCATCCTCAGCTAACCTGATTTGCCAATACCCAGCTGTCAGGTCAAATGTACTTAAGTAGTTGGCAGAAGCCAATCTATCTATAAGCTCATCTGCCCTTGGTATTGGGTGGGCATCAGTCTTAGTGACTGCATTGAGACCTCTGTAGTCTACGCAAAACCTCATCTCTTTCTTACCACCCTGGGTGTGAGGCTTTGGCACTAGAACTACTGGACTAGCCCAAGGGCTATCTGAGGGTTCAATGACTCCCAACTCCAACATTTTCTGCACCTCTGTCTTGATGCAGTCTCTAACATGATCAGGCTGCCTGTAGATTTTACTCTTGACTGGCAGGCTGTCACCAGTGTCAATCTCATGGGTGCACCAATTGGTTTGACTGGGTGTTAGAGAGAACATATGTCTGAAGGATTGAAGAACCTGTTTACAATCCTTCTGTTGATGTTCAGAGAGGCTGCCACAAAAGACAACACCATCTACTGACCCATCATCAGGATTCTGAGTGAGCAGGTCTGGGAGAGGGTCACTCTCCTCATCCTGTCCCTCATCTGTGGCCATGAGCAAAATCATGTCCTTCCTGTCAACATATGCTTTGAGCCTATTCACATGAAGCACCCTGTGGGGGCTTCTGGGGGTTCCAAGGTCCACCAGGTAGGTGACCTCTCCCTTCTGCTCAAGGATTGTGTGGGGCCCAGACCATTTGTCTTTGAGTGCTGCTGGGGCCACTGGCTCCAACACCCACACCTTCTGTCCAGGCTGATACACAGTCAGGACAGCCTTTTGGTCATGCCAAGCTTTTTGGAGTTCTTGGCTGGCCTTAAGGTTTTCAGATGCCTTTTCCATATACTCAGCCATCCTGGAGCGGAGACCAAGTACATAGTCCACTATGCTGGTTGCAGGGTTTTTGAGAGGTCTCTCCCATCCTTCCTTCACCAAACACAGGGGTCCTCTCACAGGATGCCCATACAGAAGTTCAAAAGGGCTGAAGCCAACCCCCTTCTGTGGGACCTCTCTGTAAGCAAACAAAAGGCAGGGAATCAGGACATCCCATCTACGCCTGGGCTTTTCAGGTAGTCCATGAATCATCCCTTTTAGGGTCCTGTTGAACCTTTCAACAAGCCCATTGCATTGTGGGTGATAGGGTGTGGTGAACTTGTAGTTGACACCACATTCCTTCCACATAGCAGTTATGTAGCTTGACATGAAGTTTGCACCTCTGTCAGAGACAACCTCCTTAGGGAAGCCCACTCTGGAGAACACTCCAACTAGGGCTCTTGCCACCACAGGTGCTGTAGTGGTCCTAAGGGGAATAGCTTCAGGATACCTGGTGGCATGGTCCACCACCACCAGTATAAACTTGTGCCCTGATGCTGTCTGGGGTTCCATTGGTCCAACAATGTCAATCCCCACCCTTTCAAAGGGCACCCCCACCACAGGCATTGGTATAAGGGGGGCCTTTGTTGTGCCACCTGACTTACCACTGGCTTGGCAAGTGACACAGGAGCGACAAAACTCCTTGGTATCTTCATTCATGTGAGGCCAGTGAACGTGTGAGACAATTCTCTCCCAAGTCTTGTTCTGGCCTAAGTGACCTGCAAGGGGAATCTCATGGGCCAAGGTGAGAAGGAAACCTCTCAGAGACAAGGGGATGACCAGCCTCCTGGTTGCACCAGGCTTGGGGTCTCTTGACTCAGAGTATAGGAGTCCATCTTCCCAGTTTTATTGTGGGCACCTGTGGCGTTCCCTGCAGCGTCAGCAGCAGCCTGCTGTCTGAGGGGTTCAAGAGAAGGGCAGGCTAAGTGTTCCTTCCCCAGGTCTGCTCTGGAGGGTCCCCCTGAGCCCAGAAATTCAACTTGATCAAGTTCAAATTCTTTAGGCTCAGTTTCCCTCAGTTCCTGTAGGTCAGCCTCCTCTGAGACTTGATCCTCAACCTGGGGCAAGGGGGAAAGCAATGCCTTAACCCTACTGCTCTTCTTCTTGGAAGGTGTCTGGTCCATTGTTCCAGGATCCAGCACCTGTTCAGTGGGGCATCTTCTGGCCTGTGACCTAGTCACAGCAAGCACATGTGCTGGCAAGCCTAACATCTCCATGTGAGTCCTATGCTCCACTTCTGACCATTGTGATGACTCCAAATCATTGCCCAACAAACAATCCACTGGGAGGTCTGAACTAACTACAAACTTCTTTTGGCCATTTACCCCTCCCCAGGAGAAAGCAACAATCGCCATACTATGACTGGTAGTGACGTTGCTGGCATTGGTCACCAGGAAATCTGTACCTGGCATGATCTGTCCAGGGTCCACAAAGTTAGGTGTCACCATGGTGACACTGGCACAAGTGTCCCTATAGGCCTGAGCAATTTTGCCATTTATCAAAGGTGTCTGCCTGTATTTGCCCAAAGTATTGGGACTGACATCAGAGGATATATCCACATCCCCTGTACAGACAAGGACAGCCTGAGTGAGTGTGCCAACTAAGTTGTCATACCCCTCAGAACCCAAGGTTAACCCAACTAATCCCTTGGGAGGTGCACTACCACTGCTGGCGGTACTAGGGGGTGCAGTTGCCTTAGGTGCAGTGGCAGGAGTTTGCCCTCCGTTCTTGGTGCACTCACTAAACCAGTGAGTTTTACTTTTACAGTATTGGCACCACCTTTTAGACTGGCCTTCTTGATTCTTCTTCTTCTGGGAAGCCTGACCCCCACCCTCTTTGGGTTGTTGGGGACCTGTTGAAGACTTCTGGTCATTTTGTTCACCTTTGGTATCTTTACCCTTCTGGTCTGCTTTCTTCTGACCACCCTGGTTCTGGCCCTGGTTCTGCTTAACCCTTGTTCTGACCCATCTGTCTGCCTTCTTTCCCAATTCTTGGGGAGAGGTCAGATCTGAGTCAACAAGGTGCTGATGCAACAACTGGGTCTGACAATTGTTTAAAATCTGTTCCCTCGTGATCAGATTGTACAATCCTGTATAATCAGTAACCTTACTGCCCAGCAACCAGCCCTCCAAAGCCTTAGTGGCACGATCCACAAAGTCAGACCAATCCTGAGACTGAGTTTTCTGGGTATCCCTGAACAGCAACCTGTACTGCTCAGTGGTTAGGCCAAACCCATCTATCAGTGTATTTTTCAGGACTTGGTAATTGTTAGCATCCTCAGCTCTAGTAGTGAGGAGCTTGTCTCTACATTTACCTTCAAAGGAGAGCCACAAGATAGCTGCCCACTGACTCTGGGGGACACACTGTACAGTGCAAGCCCTCTCCAAAGCAGTCATCTATTTGTGGATGTCATCCCCTTGTTTAAAGGGGGGCACTATCTTACTCAGGTGTCTAGTGTCTAAAGTCCTGTCTTTTCTCTTGGGAGAATGCTGCCACCAGTGAGATCTAACCCACTTAACTTTTGCTCTCTAGCAAAGGCAAGCCTCTCTTTGGCCAGGGCAAGTTCTTCCCTTTCAATCCTCAGATTGGCTTCCCTCATCTTAGCTTCATGCTCCCTTCTCTTAGGGGATGACATCCCTCTATGAGAAGAGGTCTGAGAGCCATTGGTTCGAATGGATCTGTTAGAACCTCTAGAAAGAGACCTATCTCGTCCATTCCCAATATTAAGTCTGCCTGAGAGTGGCCCTGGGGGTCCCCCAAATCCATTCTCATGCCTACTTAAGTTGGTCCTAGTGAGTCTACTGACTTCTACCTGACCTTTGTCTTCCTCATCCCCTGATAACTCATCTTCCTCCTCCTCCTCAGCATCATCTGCTTCCTGGAGGGGGTGGTCAGGGTTACCAAAGGGTCCCTGTAAGGGGGGCATATTCCCATCTGGAAGAGAAGGATCTGTGTTAGCAGCCCTCCTAGCATCATAAGTCTCTAAGAAACCAATCAGAAAAGGAATGGTAGGGTTAGAACCCTGTTTTAGTTTCCTGGAGGTACACACTTGTCTCATCTCCTGGAAGCTGAGAGCAGCATATCTGGAAGGGACCTGTGGAGGGTCCACAACCACAAGAGGGGTCTGTGAAGACTCTCCGTGGTTAGACATGCTTCTAGTGTGGTGTAAGTGATGCACCTACCTACACTATTTGTTTGCCTACTAATCCCTTGCTAAGAGTTGTAGTCAGGGTGTGCTAGGCCCTGTTGAACTACAACAGCTGGTTCAGTAGAACTCAGAGTATTCTAAGCTAAGTTATATGTACCTAAGTACTTATGTGATCTTTCACAATGATAGTCTTAGGATACGTGTGGTAAAACAACAGCAAGCTCAAATCCCAACCGCTGCTCACCAATGTGAGAAGTTGGCCTGATATGCAGTGCTCACTATTCTAGTGATCACTATGTATCAGTCCAAACAACCCTTATTGATGATTGGTTGTAAGGCAACCGATAGACCAGCTATCCTAGTAGCATGGACAAGAGCAGTCTTCGGGCTAAACTCTAGAGGGCGTGTTAAGCCAGCTGTTATACCATCTGTTCTGACATGGTTTTTGGCGCTATTTCGGAGTGATGAAGACTTTAAGCTTGCTAACATCTATGATCTGCATTCTTACCTTGTGTTGGCCCTTTTAAGCCCTTTCTTTCAGACCTAGAAGAGGATAGCTGCTTTATATGATGATAGATCCCTTATTCTTGATCTAATCCATCTATTGCCTATTGGCTTTGACATAATTATGTGTTCTTTCATTATCCTGCCTATAGTAGAGGGTGGATCCTGTGGTCCTGACTTTATATTACATATTGGTATGGTTTGTGTAGGTATTCTGACAGAGCTAAGGGTTATTTCATCCTTCTCAGGCCTACAAGGCCCAGAACTAGAAAGACTCCATTTTGCTTTCTGTCCCTGCAGAGCGGAGATGCTTGAAGGGTAAAGGTAATGTTTATAGTTAAGCCTGTTGTCTGCTAGGGGAAAACCAGCCAGGACTGGTTCTTATCGGAAGAATGTGTTTGTCTTTTGGGCCCAGACGTAACATGCAGATGCGCACTGCGGTTGCGCGGAGAGCCCTGGAGCTAGCACAGAAATTCGGTGGGAGGCAGCCCTCTGTTGGAAATTTCCATGAGGGGAGAGGATTCCATATTAGCGAATTGCAGGAGAGGAGGAGTGGTCAGTTTGGTTCTTGAAGAGTGAAGAGTAGAATGTTTGCTGGAGCTGAAGAGTACAGTTCAGTTCAATTGGTTTTCTGGAATGGAGAAAGAGGGCAGATGATTGCTGAAGCTGGAGAGAGCAGTCATATGAACAAAGTTGGAACTATCAGCTGGGGCTGCCAGTTTATCAGAATGCATTAAAGCAGATGGAGGAGTTGAAGCTGCTAGCTGAAGCAGTTGAGCCAGAGGAGTGAAGCTGTGGTGACGGAGGGAGAGCGAGAGAGCCCTGGTCCCACCAGAGAGAGAGAGAAACATTCCTTCTAATAGGTGAGGTAGTCTAAACTAGTTTGCTTTACACTTACACCTTAATCTTGTCTTTATTACCTAGGCTATTGTATGTCTAATCCTTTTTCTTTCAGCGGTGTGTTACAGTTCCTGTTAGTTACAGAGACCCCGCAGATAACTTTGTCCCTGTTATATGTCTAATCCTTTTTCTTTCAGTGGTGTGCAGTCTATTTACAGTTCCTGTTAGTTACAGAGACCCCGCAGATCTGTGTATGTGTCTATTCCCATTTTATTGTTATTGTAATAAAGATACCCCAGTTCTTAGTGAACCAGTGTGCATGTGTTATTCTTATGATAGAGCTAACCTTTCTTCTAACCAGATGCTTTAGCAACTGATGGATCAAAAGGAAATAGGAGCGTTTAAATCAGGGAATAACTTTTGCATACAGTGTGTGTCTCTTGTGGACCGGGCTGTGAGGAAGAGAGCACTAGGGCTGCAGACCGGTGTGTAGGCACGCAGGATTGCGGAGGTGCCGAGTGAGCAGTGACTGTGGTCAGTGTGTAATGGTAAATAATCAGAACTGCCCCAGGGTAGATTAGTCTGGACCCATGTGGTCGCGAGACTATGAGGTATGAGTGTGGTGTAGGGCATGGACGTCCTTAGTAATTAGTGAGTATTCCTAGTAATCCCTATAGATTTAGTGGTGTTTCTAATGATATGAGCTTGTATATTGTGAGTTCCCCATCCTCAGGTAGGTACCCAGGTGCCTGGATAGATGGGTCCTGAGGAGGGAGCTGGTTACGTTTTGGCCAGGTTGGTGGTGCTCTGGTGAGCTGGTTCTATCTGGTCTGAGAATCTGGTCATAACATCTGGCGTCACGAATTGTTCACGTAGCCTGTGTGCTCTGTATTGTTTTTATCTTGTTGGTTGGCACTCGGCACGAAAATTGGCCTATGGGCTTGGACAGTAGCAGTGTAAGGAGATTGCAGTACATCATGGCATTTGACTTATGCAGGGTGGAAGAAATGCTTTTCATCTTGGTGTTTGAACTGTCAGGCTTGAAGGGTGACATTACATGAGGGAGCCAATTACATCTTGGTATTGATGCAATTGTACATATGTGTGTGAAAAATGCTTTTAAATTGCCCATTAAATTGCTTGCTGCATTTGCTTATGCTGTGCAATGTGAAATGTATTCAGTGTAATATGACTTGTGGAGTTCCTTGTAAATAGCGCCATGTAAATATGGCTTGTGAGGAGCATGTTCTCATTTTGACTTGCTCTGTTCCTTGTAAATTGTGCCTTGTATATATGCCTTGTGAAGAGCATGTCATTATTGTGACTTGTTGACTTTCTTGTACATATGGCTTGTGAATAGCGCCATGTAAATATGGCTTGTGAGGAGCATGTTCTCATTTTGACTTGCTGTGTTCCTTGTGAATTGCGCCTTGTATATATGCCTTGTGAAGAGCATGTCATTTTTTGGACTTGTTGACTTTCTTGTAAATATGGCTTATGAATAGCGCCATGTGGATATGGCTTGTACAGAGCATGCTATTGTTCCGTTAGGCAGGAGAGAGCTGGATCTCTTTCAAGTGCTTGGTGAAAATGTTTTGTAGATGTGCGCGCGTGTTATTTGAAAACGCGGAGTGATAAGTTCTTGAATTTCCCATGTACTGCAGACATTGGGGAATGATTGTGTTTGAGCTGCCAAAGGGTTAATATCTTGGTTTGAGACGGCAGTATTTATTTTAACATGCTGTTTAACATGCATGGTTATGTGAGCTGACACTAATAGTCAGTGATTGTTTAGCTGGATGGTGGTTTGATTTGACTTTTTCATTGGTTGCTGGGTCTGCCTATGTGCTTTGTCAGCTTGCTGACAGAATAGTAACATCTTGCATGGAGAGAAAAAAGCTGTGTTCATTTAACATTCTATTTGAAATGCGTCCACGAATTTGTGTGGGTTTGCCTTTGAACACATGATTTAATGTGTCTGACTCGGAGATCGGAAAGTTATTAATCAACCAGTCGTATTGACATAAGGGTTTGCACGGAGGGTGCTTTAGTGCTTTAACGGTTGAGAAGAAAATATAAAACAGACCCATCATAGAATGTGCTTTTAATTAGTGAAATGCAACCGTGTGCTTTTAAAAAAATGTGTTCTAGAAAATATACATGATTATTTTTTTTTCCAATGCAAGCTGCCCTTTAGAACAGCGTGTGTGAGTTAACCCACTCAGTTAGAAAAAATGGCTATTTGAAAAAAAAAATGATGAATCTGGCCCTTTTAATAGGTAGAATAGAAAAGCTTGCACACTAAATTATGAATTCTTGGTTATGCAATGCAAAATTACATGTTGCCCCTTGTTTAATTTGATGGTGTTTCACATGTTATTTTCAAAAAGAAAAATGAAATGTGTCTGCATGCAATGTTGTTCTAATATTTTTTCCCTTTCAGCAAGTAGCAGTACTTCATGACAGAATTATTTTAAAATGCTAGCATGTGACTTAGTTACAAAAAATATGTCTTTATTAATTTGCTTTTTACCACGTTTAAATCTGCTTCAGTTAGTTAGAAAATAATGGTCAGTGCTTCTGGCCTGGGAACGGCTGTATGTTTTCAGTTTGAAGGCATTTGTTTTGACCTTGACTGATATGAGCCCGGCATCTGTTCGCGGTTCAAGTTTTGAAAGGGTGGAAGACGTGGGTAACTTCTGAGAGCAGAGAGAGCCAGCTTGTTATTCTTGGCTATGTTACAATTTTTTTCCGCGGAGAAATGTTTATATAAGGGGGGGTCAAGTCGCTCTTCCTTTCTGTCGGTGCAGACAGCTTCATTGACTTCAGATAAGGGATGCTTGCTCATACAGAATAATTGGCAGACGCTTGGCCCCTGGAGTTAGATAAATAAAGTAGGCCCAGTGAGCTTCCCTGACTAGAGATTAGAGATGCTTAAACAGAATGGTTGGCAGTAGCTTTGCTCCTGCAATGAGATCAGCATTTGGCAGTGATTCAAAATTACATCGCAGTGTAGCCCGGCTCCTGCTTATTATGGTTGGAGCTGATTCAAAACTCTGAGCGCGAACATCTTTCTGAAGGGAGGGGCTGTTTCTCAGATGAGTAAGGAGTAGCTAGACCCCAGCCCTTCTGGCTGTGTATGACAAAATTAGATTTTGCCCAAACAAATTGAAAGAATATGAAATAAATAGAATGTTTAAATCATTCCTTGGATTTAGAAGAATTCTTTTCATGAATTAGGAGGTTGCTTTCGAAAATAAAAAGCACTTGGGGTGCTTTTTAAATGGAAGATGTATTTTTGCAAGATTGATGATGCGTGTTTCTTGTTTCAGATGGCTTTATCGTGTGGGGGCCCTGGATGAGTGTCATTTTCTTATTTTGGAGTGCTGTGTTTTTTTGTTTTTGTTTATTGTTTTTGGAATGATTGTTCCCAACCCCCAAAACCCCCGAGGCTGAATCCAGGATTAGAAGCAGACGTACCAGGCTGAATCCAGGATTAGAAGCAGACGTACCAGGCTGACCAGACTGGAGGGTGTGCGTCCTTGGCACCGGATACTTATGAAGATGGAGAATCATGGCCTTTGCAAATAGACTTTTTTCCTGAGAAGAGACCAACTATAAATTGACAGTTGACTGCCTCAGCAGTCAGGCTTAAATTCTAGATACTCAATTTTCTGAAAAAATTTTCATTGACCTGAAATGTAATTCCTTGGCCTGCATTCTTGAGCCTTGCATTTTTTCCCATGTTTCTATTTCAGATGGACATTATGCCACTTTTGCAGTTACCATATACATGCCCCACTTACAAAAAAATCGCAGTCCTGTTCATGGTTTTGATGTTTATGCAGTGCCACATTCATTCAAGATTCATATATATTTTGCTTTTAGTATGCTATGCTATTTCATTATTGATACACATGTTTATCTTTCACCTATTTCATAGTTTTCCTGTTTTCTGCAAAACAGTCTTGCCAATGGAAGAGAAAGCAGTGTTTTAAATGATGGTGCACACATGTGTTCCACAGCATGATACAGTGAGGAACTAGGTGCAAACTGTTTCCTGATTTCGATGATTTGTGATCTTTACCTATTGCCTTTGGCATGGTTCAAATTTAATTCTATGATCTTTTAGAAAAATGTATACACCACACTTAGATAATTTTCTTTGACTTATTGCTTGATATGCATAGTGCTACACCAGCTATTTTGTAGGAATGGGGTTATCATTATTTTCCTGTTATTACACTTTTACTTTGATTCATCAACTCTTAATTAGTACTGTGGGATTAGTTCCAATGGTGGTCACCCTAGACTTTAAGGTGTTCGTGGGAGGTGTGTCTTTTAGTCAGGTTATGTCCTACATCTATTAGTAATGTTTGCCTAGACTTTGAGGACCCTTTGTCATGTTTATTTGTTAGATTTTACCAAATTCTTTCTTAAGTTGACCGAAGTAGGTAGGCCTCATTTAGGCCCCTTGTTGTTTTTATTCCACGAACATGGCCCTACACCAATAGATTTCATGAGTTATCACTAGGAGTTGAGGCACATTTAGTTCTTAAGTTGACCAAAGTAGGTAGGCCTCATTTAGGCCTTTGTTGTTTTATCATTAGAAGTTGAGGCACATTTAGTTCTTAAGTTGACCAAAGTAGGTAAGCCCCATTTAGGCCCCTTGTTGTTTTCATTCTACAAACATGTCCCTACATCAATAGATTTCATCAGTTATCACTAGAAGTTGAGGCACATTTAGTTCGAGGGTGCTTTGGTTAGTTTCTGTTGTTATCAGATCAATCTTAGTTACATTTCAGCATTCAGGTCGAGGGTGCTTTGATTTGTTTTCAGTTGGTTGTTAGATTTGTATTACCTACATCAAGTTTTAGGTGGAATTTCCTTCAGTTGTCATTTATTTTAGAGAGTCTTTTGGTTTTTGGTTTTGTTGATAGATTATGTTGATGTTTGTTTATTAGTTTGTTGTTGTTTATAGATGTTCGCAAGATAAAGTCTAGGGTGGAATGTTCTGACATGGTTTTTGGCTCTATTTCGGAGTGATGAAGACTTTAAGCTTGCTAACATCTATGATCTGTATTCTTACCTTGTGTTGGCCCTTTTAAGCCCTTTCTTTCAGACCTAGAAGAGGATAGCTGCTTTATATGATGATAGATCCCTTATTCTTGACTCTAATCCATCTATTGCCTATTGGCTTTGACATAATTATGTGTCCTTTCATTATCCTGCCTATAGTAGAGGGTGGATCCTGTGGCCCTGACTTTATATTACATATTGGTATGGTTTGTGTAGGTATTCTGATAGAGCCAAGGGTTATTTCATCCTTCTCAGGCCTACAAGGCCCAGAACTAGAGAGACTCCATTTTGCTTTCCGTCCCTGCAGAGCTGAGATGCTTGAAGGGTAAAGGTAATGTTTATAGTTAAGCCTGTTGTCTGCTAGGGGAAAACCAGCCAGGACTGGTTCTTATCGGAAGAATGTGTTTGTCTCTTGGGCCCAGACGTAACATGCAGATGCGCACTGCGGTTGTGCGGAGAGCCCTGGAGCTAGCACAGGAATTCGGTGGGAGGCAGCCCTCTGTTGGAAATTTCCATGAGGGGAGAGGATTCCATATTAGCGAATTGCAGGAGAGGAGGAGTGGTCAGTTTGGTTCTTGAAGAGTGAAGAGTAGAATGTTTGCTGGAGCTGAAGAGTACAGTTCAGTTCAATTGGTTTTCTGGAATGGAGAAAGAAGGCAGATGATTGCTGAAGCTGGAGAGAGCAGTCATATGAACAAAGTTGGAACTATCAGCTGGGGCTGCCAGTTTATCAGAATGCATTAAAGCAGATGGAGGAGTTGAAGCTGCCAGCTGAAGCAGTTGAGCCAGAGGAGTGAAGCTGTGGTGATGGAGGGAGAGAGAGAGAGCCCTGATCCCACCAGAGAGAGAGAGAAACATTCCTTCTAATAGGTGAGGTAGTCTAAACTAGTTTGCTTTACACTTACACCTTAATCTTGTCTTTATTCCCTAGGCTATTGTATGTCTAATCCTTTTTCTTTCAGCAGTGTGTTACAGTTCCTGTTAGTTACAGAGACCCCGCAGATAACTTTGTCACTGTTATATGTCTAATCCTTTTTCTTTCAATGGTGTGCAGTCTATTTACAGTTCCTGTTAGTTACAGAGACCCCGCAGATCTGTGTATGTGTCTATTCCCATTTTATTGTTATTGTAATAAAGATACCCCAGTTCTTAGTGAACCAGTGTGCATGTGTTATTCTTATGATAGAGCTAACCTTTCTTCTAACCAGATGCTTTAGCAACTGATGGATCAAAAGGAAATAGGAGCGTTTAAATCAGGGAATAACTTTTGCATACAGTGTGTGTCTCTTGTTCTTAAAGCGCAAGTAACCTTTCCTTCTAGTCAGGTGTTACAGCCAGAACAGATGCTGCCCCTGATCAGGGAAGTAGCCACTGAATAATTAGGGAGAGAGAGGAGCCCTTAAGCTAGGGAAACAGTTACACACTAAGTAATTCGGCCATTCCATAATATTATTGTAGTAGTGAACCTCTAGTGAATAGTGAGAGAAACTTCCCAACATAGAGAGAGAGAGAGCTGAAGGTATTCATAGGAGAGTGATCGTCGTTGGTAAGCGGCGTTAATGAGAACACCAGGTGGGAGACTGGTACTTAGGTTCGCCGGATTGTGGACCGGGCTGTGAGTTAGAGAACACTGGGGAGGACACCAGTGCTTGGGTCCGCCGGATTGCGGATCGGGCTGTGAGTTAGAGAACACTGGGGGGACACCAGTGCTTAGATCCGCCGGATTGTGGACCGGGCTGTGAGGAAGAGAGCACTAGGGCTGCAGACCGGTGTGTAGGCACGCAGGATTGCGGAGGTGCCGAGTGAGCACTGACTGTGGTCAGTGTGTAATGGTAAATAATCAGAACTGCCCCAGGGTAGATTAGTCTGGACCCATGTGGTCGCGAGACTATGAGGTATGAGTGTGGTGTAGGGCATGGACGTCCTTAGTAATTAGTGAGTATTCCTAGTAATCCCTATAGATTTAGTGGTGTTTCTAATTATATGAGCTTGTATATTGCGAGTTCCCCATCCTCAGGTAGGTACCTAGGTGCCTGGATAGATGGGTCCTGAGGAGGGAGTTGGTTACGTTTTGGCCAGGTTGGTGGCGCTCTGGTGAGCTGGTTCTATCTGGTCTGAGAATCTGGTCATAACACCATCACATATACCCCTTGAACACCAAGTGAAAGGACACCACACACGTGTTATGGAAATAAACAGTGTATTTATTTAGATCACAACAGCCCTCTACTCTTTATGAGGACAGGGTACTAAGCACACAACAAAACTCTTACGAAAATACTTTAAGTTGCACAATTTACACAAATGCCCGAGGGGCACGGAAAACCATATACTACAAAAGTGGAATGCGAAATTACTAGCAGGTAAGTACTAATCTCACAGGGTTTGGAATCGCTAGGACTGGCCTACTGAACCTTCAGATTACTAGTAGGAGGCCTAGGGGACTCGGGTGCAGAGTGTGCACTCTCACGCGGGATGCGGGACAAAGTCTATGGAGGCTAGTAAAAGCAAAGTTAGTGTTCTCGGGCGAACCCGATAAGGTAGGTTGAAAACGAAAGTGGATCTGGACCCTTGGATAGTGAGGCTATGCTGGGGCACCGAAATGCTGAAGTTACCTAGCCCAGGGGCTGCGGCTGCATAGGTCTGAAAAGACGTCGGGAATCCTCGTTGACGAACCAGGAGCCTGAAAGAAGGAGTTGCTGGCAGGCGACCAGTGAAGATTGTTCGGTGGATCCAAGCCTGGATCGAAGATGGAAGACACCTGTAAGCAGAGGGAACCAAGTTCTGAATCACTAGCCAGTGATTAGATGGGCACCAGGATGGCACCGGATGGAGTCACCTCGACCAGGTGAGTGGGTGACGCTGAGCTCTGCAGTCTCACGGACCAGGAGGCGTTGTCGGCAACCAGGATGGAGGTGCGAGCTGTCCCACGATGGTTGCTGCTGTCGACGTCGCTGGACCCAGGATTGGGGCAACAAGTCTTGGCAAATTCAAGCCCACGCGGTGGACCTAAAATGGCGTCTGGAGTGGACCAGGAGGGTCCGGGGTGCTCCTCTTTTGGAAGGGAGCAAGGGCCAGTCTGGAGCAACCAGACCAGCAGTGTTGTTGTCGTCGGTCGTCGTCGGGAAGGCCACAAGCCAGCGGGCTAGTAGCCAGACAACGCGGTGAGCAGCCAAAAAGCAGAAGGGCCCCACGCAGATCTCGTGGATGCTGGGAGGCTGGACCCCAAAGCACTCACCAGAGGATCCCTCGGCGGTCGTGCTGGATAGAAGTCGTGCAGTTCTGATGATGGCCGGTCCCTCGAGGTCTTGTCGCACCTACGGTTCTTAGCTTAGCTGTAGAGGTAGGTAGAGGTCAGAGGTGCAAGGGAAGCCGGGTCTCGTCGTGCTGGTAGGTCGGATTCCGGAGGAAGGACGTGCAGCAAACCGCAGTGTTCTTAGATGGTGCCTGCGGATGCAGGGTGACTACTCCTTAGCCACGAGGGAGAAATCTTGAGAAGAGTCGAGAGTTCCTTTCGTAGAAAGTAGTTTCTTGATTCAAAGATGATCTAATTTGGAAGGGTCCCCGCTCCTGCCTTTATCCTAAAGAAAGGGGTGGGTACGCGACTAGGTCCTGCCCTAGGGGTGGGACCAGGAAGGGGGGTGGTTACACCCCTCTCCCATGCCGGACTTTCCCCAGCTCAGGGGCTGGTGTGCCCCTGGAACTGGTTCTAGCCGGCAGATGCGTAGTGAGCACTGGGGTGCCACTTGCAGTCACCTTCCTGTAAAGCCCTGCCTACCCAGGATACACAAAACCCTGTCTGGGATGGTGCTAGCACCGCCCCTGACAGGAAACCCTTTGTCCAAGCTCCCCTCGCTGGAAGGACTCCCAGCTGCAGGGGGTCAGACTTGTGTCTGTGGTGGCAGCATCCATTTTGTGATGCTGAGGCTTGAGTTAACTTTAACCGGGGTTCACAGTTACATACAGGTCGTGTCCCTCTAGAAGGGTGGAATGCTAACCCCGTCGCCAGAATTGGCGAGGGGTTAGTATTCCAATTCGTATGACACCTTACTCGACATGTTATGATAAAGCGATACCAAAGATAGCATTTAACCGCGAGGATTATAATGCACTTAAGAGTATATGGTATGCGTTATCATGGAACAGCTATTAGGACTTGGTTCCGCAAGCTGCAAACGGGCTCAGCTCATGCCAGAGCACCATTTCACACGATTCCAAGCACTCTGCCTTCAGGATTGTCAAGGCCTGCCATAGGAGTGACTAATAGGAATCTGTGTGTCCATTTTAGGGTTAGATATAGGTATACTATATCTAAAGCAAAGGGTGACTACACCACCTTGCCCCAGCTGTCGTGCAGCCAGTTGCGTCAGATTTAGATGGCCAGCCAGGGGTGGCATAATACATGCTTCAGCCCCTGGTAGGCCCTGGGTACACCTATGCCCTGAGTTACAGGGTCTGATAAGGTGGCCCAGTACCAATTGGATAATGCACCTAAGGTACACGTGTCAATTTAGTGAGAGAACAGCTAGGCTGTGGGTCTGATTAGCAGGCCCACAGCCAGAGAAAGTCGTAAACCAGTGAAACAAAAGCAAAAAATCTGGGTGATCATAGGATTGCAGACCCTACTCTCCTACACCAAGCACTACCCATGCACTCTTTCAATCACTCAAGAACTGTCTATGTACTCATGATATCACCCAGGCATTACCCATGCACTCTTGCAATCATCCATGCACTACGTATGCACTCATGCAATCACTCTGCCACAACCCAAGCACTTATAAAGTCGCCCAGGCACTACCCATGCACTCATGAAATCACCGAAACACTACCCATGTACTCTTCCAATCACTCAGAGACTATCCTTGCAGTTCTCCAGTCATCCACACAGTGCCTATGCACCCATGTAATTATGCACATATTATACACACACTTCTTAATATAACACATATACATTTCTCTTTTTTTAACAGAATAGGTGGCTCTACCAAGAATGTTTTTTTCTTCTTTTTTAATTTTGATTTTTTTTGTATTTTTTAACTCTTTAAAAAAAATGGAGTTTAAAAAAAATAAAAATAAAATAAACAACAAGAAAAAGGGACACAACTGGTGTCACAACTATTGCAAATAAAACAAAAACGATGGCATCAATAGACTGCTCCCTGTAGCACAAAATCTTCTTGCATTTGATGCAACTATTTCAAAGAACAGAGATTTTAGGCCTGATGTCCGGTCCTCTGTTGGAAAAGCCAGGACCGGAGATGTGCTCGGTCCTGGGTGCTGGTCATTCTGGAGGGCTAGTTGTTTAAGCTCCCTCTTTCTCTGCTCTAGGGCCAGCTGCCAAGGGTTGATGGTTTGAAGATCTATTAGCAGTGAAGAAGTACTGCAAGAGCCCCTTGATAAAATGTGGTGAGAGATGTTACAGGTCATCGTGCAGGTGTTTACCTCCTTCTCACACTCCAGGGAAGTAAAAAATGCCCAGATAACACTTTCTTTTTTCTTACGTGGAGGTAACTCCAAATCTTCATCTTCTTCATGAAGGTCCACTGCTGCAGTTGAAGATGCCATATTTCCAAACTTGCTGCTAAAAACACCAAAAAGATATGAACAAGAGCAAAAAAGCACAACAGGTGTGTCTCCTGCCAAGGTTCTTCAAGAATTGACATAATTGGGTGGGGTCTTGTAACTTCTAGAATGAAAAGGGTCTCAACCAATGAAATTCTTTTTTTTAAAAGTCACATGGATTCGTGCATGGAGCACGCACACAGCGTGCATCCGTCGCAAATTCACAAAAATATATATGAGAATAATTTATCTTTATTGTAATAACAAATATATGATTTTTATAAATAAATTAAATAATTTCTTGCTTTAATATACTGATAAAACATATATATATATATATATATATATATATATATATATATATATATATATATATATATATATATAGTTTTAAAACTTAAAATTTTGCGGCGGAGTCGTGCAGCCAGCGTGACCTTCGCAACTACGTATGTAACGTTACGCGAGATAGTAGTATGAAAGAACCCCTCACTTATGAAGCGTGCATCCTACACGACTTTACCAATATGGCGACTTGGATTCGCACACCGATCGAGACAGGTATACATGATCAGTGCGCGAATCCACTTTCTTATTTAAAAAAATTCATTTATATTTACTTCTTATGAATCAGAAAAGAATACATTATCTTTATAAAAATAAAACAATTAGGAAAAAACATTTTTGGGACATTATAGTAACAAATTAGAATTTAAAAACCTGAAGAAACATAGGTTTCAGGGACGTTATAGTTAGAAATTACCATTTATAAAACCGTAGAAATTCATGGAAAAAACCATAGGTTTCAGGGACATTATAGTAAGAACTTAGCATTTAAAAAAAAAATAGAAATTCACAAAAAAAATGTACTTTTTAGGGATGTTAAAATTAGAAATTAACATTTAAAAAACCTTAAAAACTCACTGAAAAAACCATAGGTTTCAGGGACATTATAGTTAGAAATTAGCATTTAAAAAGCCTTAGAAATTCACTGAAAAAACCATAGGTTTTAGGGATGTAATAGTTAGAAATGAGCATTTAAAAAACCTCGAAATTCATTGAAAAAACCACAGGTTTCAGGGATGTTATAGTTAGTTGGACAATTCACTCATACAAAACCAGAGAAATAGGCCGTTATAGTTAGTTGACTAACTATAACATCAGGGATGTCATTTGAGATGTCATCAGTGATGTCATCAGTGATGTCACTGACCATGTCATGAGCGATGTAATATGTGACGTCCTCAGCAATGCATCGTGGGGGTGCGAGTTATAGTTACTCAACTGACTATAACGGCCGAATTTCTCTGGTTTTGTACTAGAGAAATGTCCAACTAACTATAACATCCCTGAAACCTGTGGTTCTTTCAGTGAATTTCAAAGGTTTTTTAAATGCTCATTTCTAACTATAATGTCCTTGAAACCTATGGTTTTCTTCAGTCAATTACTTATAGGCATGGCGCTGATTCAAATTTATTGAAGGCTGGGGCAATCTGATGGTGCAAGACTTCACTTTGGGCACCTTGGTATACGCTATACACACAGGGCATTTAGGAGTAGTAAAGTTAGGATTCCTAACTTTACTACTTCTAAATGCCCTTTGTGAATACCGAAAGTCGTAAAGTTAGGATTTTGTCTCAGATTACTTTAGTGAATCTGGCCATACGTGTATAAATCTGATTATACTAGATAATCGATGCGGCAATCATAATTTTGCTTTATTGGGAGCCTGAGGTCATATGGTTTACATTGTGTATATTAATATTTATGGCCGGGATACCCGTCACCCCCTCCCAACACAATCCCCAAGGATGGGAAGACGGACACAGTTCTTGACTTTTGGAAGGCGGGAGGGAGTTACCCTCCCGGCCGTATTTATTAAAATATGAAACAAAATTAAAACATTAAAATAACAGTTTCATATCATGTACAATTTCATTTTCACATTACGATGTTTATGGGCTAACCTTAACACAGCTCTAATACAAAGGTTCTCCTAGCCGATTCTAAACATCCTGCAAATGCATATACTCAAAATTAAATTGTACATCCTAACATTACGGGCCAACGGCAAGGTCGTAACCGTAACAAAATTGGCTCCTTGTTCCGTCTCGGGCTCACGTGCAACGAGGAGGTGCAGCTTCCAAGCACAGGAACAAGAGGATGCTTCCTTAGATTGTTGCTCTTTTATTCTTCCTCGGGAGGGCGTATACCCTCCTCCGATCCGCCTACGGGCGTGGCCAACGGTGTAAGTGTCTAGGACAACCCCTCTTGGGCGGGAAAAGGCGCGCCCCGGCTACGCCGCTTCGGGCATACCAGCCGAGACACGCCTCCCGCCCAAAATGGTTTCCGGGGGGGTCAGGGCACCCTACCATACGTTCGGGGGGACCGAGTGGTCGCCCCTTTCCAATCATACTGGGTAATATTTCCTAATTTTACATCTTACCAGCCTTTTGAATTTTTTGCATTTTACATTAAATTGGCTGCCAATTTTCGTGTCATAAGTAGCCTTTTGGGATTTGTGTTTTTATTACGTTAACATGCATTTATAATATCAGGTTACTTGAATTGGAGGTTTTTTGGTCAATATAATTGATGTAACATTATCAATTTTGTCACACCACACGTTTTGTTTGGGTTTCATCATGGTTTTTGAACTGTGTATTATATAATTGTGCTGATTTTCTGCAATTTTCAGATGGCTGTCGGATTATCGGCCAAGGGTAGTGATCTCAATATCCTGGTCCTGGTCACGTAAATTCATTAGGTATATTGAATATCCACCCACCAATAATATGTTGGGCACCACTGCTTTACTTCACATCATATCAGCTTGCTGAAGTTTTTCCGTTCTAAGATGGACACAGTCATTTATATCATTAGTACTCTATTGGTTTTGCGTCTACACGGTTATAGCATGCATTTTTTATATTAGTCCACTTGATTTTAAGGTGTATTTGATTATGAGAAGTGATGTGACATGGTGTGATGTAGAATCATTGTAAACGAACATCCCCCAAGATGACACATTGGAGACGATAGAGCTATTCCAGGATGGCTATCCTCGAGAGGATCAAACGCCTAATACTTTTGTCATGCGGTGCGCGAGAATGGCATTAAAAGAGAATGTTTTCAGTTTTGAAGGTAACCTATATTGGCAAACCACAGGAACATCAATGTGCAGCACCTGTGCCCCAAGCATGGCCTACCTGTACATGCATAGTTTTGAAATAAAATATATATATAGTGTCACCAATCCTTTCCAAAATAAATTGAAACTTTGGAGACGTTATATGGGCGACATTCTGGCCATCAGGGAAGGTGACCAGACGTCTTTTGACATTTTTTCCACTTGGTTAAACTCATGTGACAGGAATTTGAAATTTGCTGGAAAAGCAAGTACTCAATCTGTGTCCTTTTTGGACCTTTTACTGTACCCTAAAGAAGGAAGAATCTATACAGAACTGTTTCAGAAATTCATGCGAGGAATTCATTGTTAAGTTATCGTAGCTTCCATCCGCATTCCCTACTCACTAATCTCCCTGTGGGGCAATTCCTTAGGCTGCGCAGGAATTGCTCTGAGCTGACTATTTATAAAAAAACATGCAAAAAATGTTAGTGAGGAACTAGCAGCTAGACATTACCCGAATCGACTTATACAGGGGGCGGCCAAGAGAACACGCAACAATAACAGAGAGGCGTTGCTTGAATCACATGAAAAAACAAAAAGTGATAGAATGGTTTGTGTGATTACCTTCAGTAACCTAACAGATACTATTAAGAAGGACATCAATAAAAATTGGCATATTCTAAATACAGGTAAACTGAATTTGGAAAAACCATTGTTTGCGTTAAAACGCATTAGCAATTTACTTGACTTATTGGTACATATGTGACCAAGGACATGACAGCTCTTGGCTAGACAGCTAACATTATGGAGAGAATCCCCAGGGCCAGGACACTTTCCATGTGCTCTATGTGCACTTTTACTCGGAATACTACTCAATTTGATATGGCTTTAGAAACACCATGGAAACTTAATAACCATACCAACTGAAAAACAAGCAGAGTAATTTATATGATCATGTGTCTGTGTTCACTTTGGTATATTGGCATGACCACACGGACGGTCAAAAATAGGATTGTCGAACATCAGAGTGCTTTCACATGGAAGAAATCCAATACCCGCATGACCAGATACTATCTAGAAATGGCCTATTCAGAAGATGACGTGACGTGGCTCATTATTGATAAACCTAGATATGACATCAATATGAACCCTTTATATAGAGTCCTTTTCCAAAGTGAACAGAGATTGGTGTTCCATACCATGAGTCATATTACATGGCTCAATGAAGACATTTTGCTGTGTTCATTCTGAGATAGACATTGAGTTATACTAAGAATACAACATAACCATGTCCTTTAAGTATGTAGTACCATGTAATAATATATGTATGAAATTGCAACAATAATAATAACTCCTAAATATACTCCTATGATGAAGTTCATGTTGCCTAAACTAATACAACAACAATATATTACAGGAGTAACTCCTGGGGCAATGTGGAAGATGCTATGCAGTCTCTAACATAACATCAATTACACTAGTCATCTGCTAGTATGGTTTTTGGATAAAATGGTTTGTCAATCGTAATCTTTACGTAGAAAAAGACACTGTGTTATAAAACAATGATCTTTTTAATTAATCATCTTAGGAATTTATTCTTTTGAATTCTTTCATTTACTGGATATATGGTATCCTAATCCAGTGGATTTATTAACTCCTTGATAAATCCTCTCGTAATAATTATACAGAGTGTGTGTATTCAATGATATTTCATACAAAAACTACAATTCCCCTGACCACAGGACCAGGAAGTGCAAAGCACTACTTACGGGGCATGATGAGAGCAATAGTGAGGCTGACATTTTTAAACCGAAGGGTAACAAACATCTCTCCCTTTCGGTCTTTACTTGAAATCAGGCAGAACACAGAGATGAAGGTAGGTTTTGTCGCCCAGGTTCAGCGTAAGAGACATAGTGATTACGCCAGTCCAGGGGCTTCCTCCTGTATCAGCGTCCAATGTTTGCTTTTCCTGCTATGAGTTAGATACACATTTTTTTGCAACTGTTTGGATTAAGAAACACTGTCAGCCATGTGAGCAAATCTAAATATTTACATAGTCGGTTTGAGGCATATATTGAACATGATCAGCCCTAAATAAGAATATGCTTTGTCACTTCGCAATTTTAAAACTCTCATCACTCATGGGACTCTACAAATAACACACAATATCAGGAGACTGCTTGGCAGGGGAAATGATTTTAACGCCACATATATTGGACATGCACAAAGCATAATCGAAGCATACACCCAGGAAGAGCTCGGAGAAAATAATATGAGAGGTTATTATATTATATTACATATTTGTTCCATTGGTTGGGATTGATAATAAAGAAAGTAATGATCCTAGATTGAGCGAGAGTTTTAAGGCTGTGTAGAAACAGTAGTGAATGTATAACATGTTCAAAGCAATAGAAGGAACATGATACCATATGACAAGCTGAATACCTATGTATGAAATAGAGGGTCTGTGGGTTTTTAAATTTTCATTTTTATGTTATGACTTTATTTTCATGTCTACACCTTCAGACCCCTTAGATCTGTCAGTAAAGGACTCCTCGAAGGTGGAGGTACATTAGTAGTACAAAAGTGGTGAGATGTTTAACCCCTTGACTGTCGCGGTAATTCCGCCGCGGCGCTGGGTGGGGGAGGGAGGGTTGCGCGGCGCCGCCATGCTTGTGATGGAACAACTTCGTCACGAGCCACGGGCGGGCTGTGCTTATGACGGAGTGGTTCCGTCACGACTCCGCCCATTCATGAATTCGCCCGCACAGGCGGGGAATCCGTGCCGCATGGAACCACTCCGTCATGAGCACACGCCACCTGTGGCTCCGTCACAAGCATGGAAGGGGTTAACCACTATAGCATGCCAATATGAATTTCCTGTCACATGAGCTGTGAGGTGGGTTTCACACCGGTGAGTGTGTACACAAATATTGTGGGAAATGTATTTACTATGTACTAAGTCTGATGTAGGTTTATACTTCTTGCAGATGGTGGACCGGACTGCAGCGGGTACCACTTTGACTGATGCCATTACATTAAAGTTTGGTATTTTTTACTTTTTAGTATCATTATTTTTGCACGAAAATAGCAGATTGACTACAAGAGTGTCCTGAAGAATGCCCTGAACCAGAAGGTCACACAGACAGAAACATGTCGACCTTAACTTAATAGGGAATAACTATACCCCTATTTCTCACTTAGCTTTTTTAGCTCTAACCATCAGGGACACCTAGTAAAGTCAATTCTGTCTCCCATGAGTTAGTTTTAAATCACTTTTTATATTTCATTTGCTCTGCCCATCACACCGACTACCATTGGATGATTTAAAAACACCTCACACTCCTCTCCTGAGGGAGAGTTGTAGCCCACACTGTGCACCTTTCAGTCACAGTGTGCAAGAGGGAACCCAATGATGAAGCATGTCACCTTTAGGTGAGTGAGGGTTCTCGTCTTAATAAGACTAATGCACTTTTTCCCTACACGTAGTTAGTTTTTGTCATATAATTTTCAAACGTCCCGGTACTTTTTTGTGAGTATAATGATATTTTGTGTCACATTGTATGTCCTATGAGAGTTTTTTTCATGTTTTTGAGCTTTATATTATACATTTTGCAGATGTTTTGCTAATTTAAGATGGCTGTTGCATTTCCAGCCTTAAGTAACAATTTAATTATCTCGGTCACGTAACTATATTAGGTTTATTTAACACAGATCCATCTCAACTTGAGTTATTGGGTCAGTTAACATTGGTGATATTATAATTTCTGGTTGTGTATAATACGTTTCCTTCTTGAGCGTTAAGCATGTTAGAAATCAAAAATCACGTGAATCACACTATCGTCGTTGTTTTATCATTACCATTCCAAGATGGCTGTTATTTTCGTATACATATTATGCCTTTGGCCAGTTCTGTCTTGTAGCAGCTAACTGGTCATCGCTGTTTTATAGGAACGAATGACTACGTATAAATGGCGCTTCATTGAAGGCTATGCCTGTTTCCCGGTGGACCTTGGGGATGGATAGGATATGTATTAAGGTAGACTCGGTTGCTGGGCCGTTGGATGGAGGCAGTTTCACTATGTACATGCCTAGATTGTGTCGTAGGAATATTGGTCTATATATGCCCTTATGTCAATACTGTTGACCCAGTGCGAGGATGCTTGCCTATGTGGGGTTTACATGTAAGTTTTGGCATTTGTGTTAACGCAACTCCTCCCCACTGCGTAAGCTTTAACAAGACCCTTTCATGTTAGTGTATTACTATCTCGTTTACTGTGTCACATTTTTGCAGATTGGAAGATTTTTGACAGCCATGATGTGGGGCAGTGATTTATCATTTGTATTGTGTTCTCTCCATGCCGAAGCCAATGCAAACCTACCATTAATGATGACCTTTTGGAGATATTAGGTGATACATGCTTCACAGAACGGTCACACTTTCTGTTATAGGTATTATACAATTAAACATTATGCACACCAGATGATGTTACGTGATGTTACGTGAATATTGTTAAGCTAATTTCCTCTAGCACCGTGTATATGTTTCCTTTGCACCAAGTACCGTGCATTGGTCCGTCTGAGACCCATGCATATTGGTGGCTTTTAATTGCTTAGTAATTTTTTTTGAATATGCAGAACACTGTTGTCGGCTACACCAAGCATTGTAATATTTAGGATTGTCATCATCCCTTCTCTCAATGATGGAAGATATCTATCACTCTATCTAGATTTATTGTTTATTACGCTATTTCATGCTTTCTTTCTTCTCACCGTTTTACATAGTACAGCTACCATTCTTGTAATCTTTGATAGATATTACTTCTGGGTTATTTATCCCCATTTCCGCATTAACGGAATAAGACCTTGGAAAGACGGTTGGATTTAATGTGACCTATATTTAAGAGGAATAGATATATATTTGTCTCTTTCTCTCTCTCTCTCTCTCTCTCTCTCTCTCTCTCTCTCTCTCTCTCCCTCTTTCTCTCTCTCTCTCTCTCTCTCTCTCTCTCTCTCTCTCTCTCTCTCTCTCTCTCTATATATATATATATATATATATATATATATATATATATATATATATATATATATATATATATATATATATATATATATATATATATATATATGTGACAATCTCAGCTTTCTCTCGCCTGGAGCCCAGTCCTGGATACCGTCGGCGCAGAGGAAGAGAGGAGACCCAAAGTGCAGGTGAGCAGTGTTTTTATTCAATAATGGAAACGGCGCACCTCAGCATAACGTTTCGGCCTTCACATATATATATGTATGTATATATATATATATATATATATATAAATCCTGAACAGCAACTCCAGCTACTTCCACCACAGCGCGGCGGCGAAGACAAAGAAACGGACCACTTCTGTAGGCAAGATGATTTATTTCAACCTTTCACACCCAGTGCAGCATAGGCAGATGACGCATTTCGGGCCCGAGAGCCCTTGATCACATAAAGACTGACTGAATTATTGCCATTTTTAAATGCTGATTTGCATCCCGCCCAAATCACATGATCTGTTCAGTAGTAGTCAAGCTAGAAAACAGACTTACAGTGTTTTTGCTTGCAACCTTTAAGTTACAAACATAATTGTCATTATAATTACAACATTTAGCAGCCATACATTAATAAATATTAAATAAAATGTATCAAATGTTAAAAAGACAATACTAGTCCATTTTTACCTAAAAGATAATATTACCACATGGTGCGCTTACTTATATTAGGTAACAGAACCTCTCCATTCTTCTGAATCTAATTAATTGGAAACAAACTGTCAATAACATCAAATATCAACAGTTGCTGATGACATTATAACCGGTTAAATCCGTTAACAAAAAAACATAGTAAAATATGCTTACAGGAAGATTACTAAATACATGATATTCAAGTATGAGCAGTATGAGCAAAGCCATGCATAGCAGCAATAAAAGTATGTGCAAAACGTGCTGATTAAGATCTCAAATATAGAGAATTGTTAAAAGACCAAAATATGATTTACATATGAACATGTGCAATATTAAATCAAAGCAACATAAACTTCATATTGTTTAAATGTTTAAAAAACTCTTTAAAAATTATTTAATCATATTGGCCCTAAGGTGCAAAAAAAGTGTTACTTTGTTTTCTGATATTTAAAATCGGATCAAAATACCATGATTTTTATGCATTAACTGACAAGAATTACATTGCAGCTTACAGCAAATGCCTCCAATACTTCTCTTGTCTGTACAGAGTGTAACAGAGTCCAGATAAAAACTTCGATAGAAACACTAATAGGACCAGATTGACAAACTGCATGTTGGCTTTGAATTTACCATCAACGAACCAGACTGTCAGAGGAAGGTGTACATATCCTCAGAATTATTCACTCCGATGTTACGTGAATATTGTTAAGCTTATTTCTTCTAGCACCGTGTATATGTTTCCTTTGCACCAAGTACCGTGCATTGGTCCGTCTGAGACCCATGTATATTGGTGTCTTTTTATTGCTTAGTAATTTATTTTGAATATGCAGAACACTGTTGTCAGCTTCACCAAGCATTGTAATATTTAGGATTGTCATCATCCTTTCTCTCAATGATGGAAGATATCTATCACTCTATCTAGATTTATTGTTTATTATGCTATTTCATGCTTTCTTTCTTCTCACCGTTTTGCTTAGTACAGCTACCATTCTTGTAATCTTTGGTAGATATTAGTTCTGGGTTATTTACCCCCATTTCCGCATTAACGGAATAAGACCTTGGAAATACAGTTGGATTTAATGTGACCTATATTTAAGAGGAATAGATATATCTTTGTCTCTCTCTCTCTCTCTCTATATATATATATATATATGTACATAATACATTTATTCTTCCATCGACCTTTAGATGTATATATATATAAAAAATATTTTGTTTTCAGAAAGACATACATTCACTGGATGATGTCATCAGTGATGTCATCAGTGATGTCATTCGAGATGTCATCAGTGATGTTATGACCTTGTCATGAGTGATGTAATATGTGATGTCATCAGCAGTGCATTACGGGCGCACGAGTTATAGTTAGCTGAACTAACTATAACGGGGGAATTTCAATGGTTTTGTATGAGTGAAATGTCCAGCTAACTATAACATGTTTGAAACCTATGGTTTTTTCAATGCATTTGCAAGGTTTTTTAAATGCTAATTCCTAACTATAACGTGTGTGAAACCTATAGTTTTTTCAGTGAATTTGCAAGGTTTTTTAAATTCTAATTCGTAACTATAACATGTGAAACCTATAGTTTTATTCAGTGAATTTCAAAGGTTTTGTAAATGAACATTTTTAAATGTATTAATTATTATATTTTCATCTTTTAATACTAATTTCTTACATTTTTAATAGAAATATTTATATTTATTTTATTTTTTTAATTATATTTCATATTCTTATTGTAAAATAATAACAAAACTAAATTCCAAATTGTTTTTGGGATTATTTTTTTTCCAATATATTAAAATTGAATTCTATATAATTCCTTTTTCATTGTTTTTTTTGTGGTAATCGTACCGTATGCGTACGGTAACGTAATTACACCAAATTTGGCAGAGAGGTAGAGTTCAGTTTGCAGATTGTGCTTTTTGTTAAATGGTGTAAATCCGTTCAGTAGTTTCTGAGAAAACCCCTACAGACTATGCATGTAGTGTTCTATGCACCGGGAAACTTGTCTTTTATATCTTCAATTCCCCAATCTGTATCCTTACACTTCCAGTAAACACTATCACACGTCTGTTTCAGTACTGTAGAGACCATACAGCACTATGTGCTTATCTATACACTGTTCTAAAAGAATCCATTCACTACATTAAAACACGAATCTGCAGATGTACAATAAGTGGTACATCCCCAGAGATATGCCAGGTATTGTTTATTGTGATATCACCTCCTTCTGGCGTAGGGCTTTATAATGTGATGCACCTTCCAGATGTGTCACATTGTAAATACTACACACCATGGCAAATCTTTTGCACCACCAGTGCATCACAATAGTGACGCAACAGATGTGTTAAAAGAGGCACAAGGGGGCTATAAATCCACCCGTAACACATAGAAATTCATCCAGGCAATTTCACCAGCAGTGCAAATTGAAGCATAGACTTGTAACATATTTATGTACATAAGTTACATTCAAGTGCTTCGGAGGCACTACAGTATACTATAGGTAAACTGCTTATAGATTTATGCTGTAGCAGTTCCTTATAGTTCTGCACTTTCACATTCACCATACACTATTAATGTATTCATTCATTCATTTATGCACTACACATTCCTTCACACAAAGTTTTACACACTATCATAGAAATATTGCTCTTTCTTTGACCAGTAGAGGTAGTTCTGAGAAGAACTGTTTTTTGTGTTTTTAGTTTTCTATTTTTTTTTGTGTTTTTTCAACAACAAAAAAATTGAAAACCAAAAAAATGAAACTGGAACCCAAAAAGTGTCCAACAGGAACAAAAGAATGAAAAAAAAACCTAATGTCGAGGACAGCGATGCTCCTGCTTCCTGCGTTTTATCAGTTCGATAGACTGTTCCCCATAACACAAACGTTTATCGCGATAAATGCATAACATTTTAACTTCACCAAAATCAGCATCAATTTGTGGGTGTGGACTGCTTGCTGAAAATGCTGCTACAGCAGTTGATGTGCTTGGTGCAGTAGCATGTGGGTTGTCCTGCAACCTCCGTCTTGCTGCTCAAGCAAAGTTGTTGGGGTGCAAGTTCTTCACATGTCGCACCATATTTGCTGTGCCAAAGGAGTATTTTTTAGATGGATCACCCCTTGAAAGAATTGTTTGGCAAATTTTACAGGTTACTTTTGGAGCATTAACCTTTTTTTGCCCTTCTGGAAAAATAAAAAGCTTCCAAATTACAGCTTCTTTCCTTTCTTTGGCGGTTCTTCAGGAATGAAATCTCCCTCTGAAGAATGGCTGGAAGATGAGTCCATTGCTGTTATTATGGGGATCTTCCTTCTATTTGATAGGATTCTCAGAAGAGATGCTTCTTCTTAGAAAGTCAAAATTGAATGATTTAAATGGGACGGAACTTTCAATAGTTGGAATAGGAAGTGTTATGAACCAATCAAATCTCTTCTTTTAAGGTCACATGGCTTTGCGTACGCTCACGATGCTCTTACGATGCGAGTACGCGCGGAGTATGATTAGCAGTACAAACTGTTGCGATCACCCTCTCAGTGTCAAATCAGAGCACAGGGCGCGCTACGAGAATGATTTCAAGTGGGCACTCATTGGAGATCCGATTCTGGGCCTGCCTCTGCGCACATGATAACCCCAAACCTGTCTCTCTCTGCTATTAATTGTTGGTGCACACATTCACACTTGCTCATGCGCGGTGCACGCCCACCCACACTTCCCAGATGTCACCACATAGCTTTCTTGGTATTACTAAGCCTGGAAGCCAATACATTAGCCAATGGGAGGTCCCCCAGGGCCGTCATTCTTGGAGAGCATGAAAACGCTACCAATAACGGCCCTGGGCTTGGTTTGGTCAGCCCCCGCGGTTCCCATATAATGCGGGCACTGACGTGAGCACGCTCTTTTGCCTGCCTGTGCTGCGATGACAGACAGACTGTCGTCGTCGATTGTACTAGGAACTGTTTGCTCGAACGGAGGAGGGCTCGTGACACTCGACGTGGTGTCACTGCTGCTGCCGCCCAGCTAGGCCACCATAGGCGCGGTGGAGGCGTCGCCCACGCCCAGCTCACCCCAGGCCCAGCCAAAGCCCCAACCTTTGAAGACAAGACAAGAGACGACAGAAGCAAAGGTAAGAGAAGCAGTTACAACATCAGACTCTGCTGTAAATTGTACCTGCATGATAGTATATTTTTTTACTGCGTCACGTGGCCCTCTCAGCTCTGTTTTGCTTTATTTTTGTGTGCAAGATGCTTTGTGCTTCATCGTATTTGCTCCCTCCTAATCCTCCCGTGAATTTTAATATTTATTGCTGCCTCACGTGGCCTTCCCAGGCCTCTATTCTTATTGATCGTATATGGCGGATCGGAATATTTCCAACTGCGTCGCGGGGCCCTCCTAGGCCTTTTTTAAATAAATTGTGAGTGCATGAATTTCTGTGCCGTATTTTTGAACTGTGTCACGTGATTTATCCTGTATTATTATAAATTGTGCGTTCATAATAGTATTATTTTTTTACTGCGTCACGTGGCCCTTTCAGCTCTGTTTTGCTTTATTTTTGTGCGCAAGATGCTTTGTGCTTCATCGTATTTGCTCCCTCCTAATCCTCCTGTGACTTTTAATATTTATTACTGCCTCATATGGCCTTCCCAGGCCTCTTTTCTAATTGATTTTATATTGCTTATCGGAATATTTCCAACTACGTCACAGTGCCCTGCTAGGCCTTTTTTAAATAAATTGTGCGTGTATGAATTTCTGTGTCGTATTTTTGAACTGTGTCACGTGATTTAGCCTGCATTGTTATAAATTGTGCGTTCATAATAGTATTATCTTTTTACTTCGTCACGTGCCCCTCCCAGCCCTGTTTTACTTTATTTTTGTGGGGTACATGCTTTGTGCTTCATTGTATTTGCTCCCTCCTAATCCTCCTGTGACTTTTAATGTTTATTGCTGCCTCACGTGGCCTTGTCAGGCCTCTATTCTAATTGATCGCATATGGTTGAACGTAAAGCTTGTTTACAAAACAATGACAAGTTATCTGTCAAAGGACAGAATATGTAGTATGCAGCAGGCGCGCAATGCCCATTAGGCTAACGGGGCTTCAGCCCCCAACCGATCATCTGTGTCTCTTCCACGTTTTATTGTCCTTTTATCTCTCACTTTCTTACTGTCTCTCACATTGTTTATTTTTCTTTTTTACAGTTATGGACGCTGTTGTCGCCACTGTGCCGTATAAAACCTTACCCGAGTTTAAATGGTGAACTCTTTTGGCTACAGTGAAGCCTGCTTCAACCCTCTTTTCATCATGTCTATGGCACTAGGTGAGCAAACAAACTTGTTTCCGAAACAACAACAAATTATCTGTGAAACAAGAGAGTCGATAGTGTGCAGCAGCTTGACTGTGTAGAAATGTATAATTACCACAGAGCAGTGACAATAAATAGGTTACAACAGTCTGAGGAACAGATCTACAAGCTTATTGTGCCACTTTTGTGCTAATTTTAACATGGAAAAAGTGGCGCAAGGAGCTTGTAAATCTGGGTCTAACTTTTCAAAATAAACTCTCAAGTCCAGACTCTGCGAGACAGTTTCAATGTTGTTTTCTCTCTCTTTCTCTCTCTCACTCTCTGTGACATAATTTCTCTTTCTCTTTTAAAGTTATAGACACTGCTGTCTACTTTGGCGTGCAGAAGCAGAGTTGAATTGAAGTTGTGAACTCTGGTGGCGGCAATGTTTATACAAGGTAAGCACAGCGGCCTAGATATACAATGCCTCCATTGCAATGCATTAGAAATAAATCGGCGTATTCACCGGCCGCATCCCTGCGTTCTGACATGTTAAACATGTTTTGTTTTCTTTCAACTCTATGCTGTATTATATTATATTATACAATATAATACCGGACGGTATAGTGAGGGGTTACAGCAACAGAGAAGCATTGGATTACTGTTGGTTCCCGGGACCGGGATACCAGCATAGAGTTGAAAGAAAACAAAACATGTTTCACATGTCAGAACGCAGGGATGCGGCCGGTGACATCTTCAAGAACAAAAACCCGGACATCTCCAAACCGCCCCCAAAAGTGAATGTGGAGGCTACTAACACTCTGACACTCCAATTCCAAAAACTAGAGAAACTCTACGAGCGCGAACTCCGCAAGTGGTGGGAGGGAACATCGCTACAGGGATATGTCGAGGTACAAAGGGTACCTCGAGGATTACGGATTTTTACCGTCCCTGCATACGAGAACCCAGACCCTCTCCTCCTGGAAACATGGGCTGCGCATATAGCCAACTCCTGCAAAGGCATGTTGGAGATTCTAATTCAATTTGCGTGGAGTGATTGCTACAAAGTGGTGAAAGAGATCGAGGAGTTGGAAGCACTAATCCTACTAAATACTGATAAAGAGGAACAAGAACAACTGAGGGCAAACATGAAGAAAAGATTGTAGAAATACGAGACAAAGATCAAACTGAGGAAACAGGAAAAATTTGACCGAGACGAACGGGACTACGCAATGGGGAGGGTCCTGACCTTTTCCAAAAAGTATGACCAGTCACGAAAGGAAGTAGCAAGAAAGAGCCAAATGCCAAAAACCTCAGCCGAAACAAGAGTGGAAACCTCGGACTCAGATCTCACTGCAAGTGAAATATCTGGAGATGAGACGACAGGTCCGGCAACAACATCAACCACCAAAACTCCTTTTCAACAGGAGTTCAAAGTAATCCAAGAAAGTTGGCTCAGAGATGGCAAGAACAAGCCCCCAGAAGAGGTAGGCAAACCGGGCGCGGCGGCTGGAAAGGGAAGAGGCAGCGGACAAACAAAAACAGCCTCAAGGGTAACCAGAAGCCAGAGAAGAGGCAGATGGTGAGCGCCTCCGAACATCTTACCATTGTGAACATATCCCAAAGACAACTAACACCAGTGGAAGAGTCCGTTTTGAAATTAGGACTCACATTTTGTCCAAATAAAAATATGAAATACACACAAACGAGAATTGACTTGTACAAATTTATTCGGAAGGTCAAATTGCATAAGTTTTACAAGACTAAACCAACTGTAAAAGAAGTCAAACACCTGAGACACAACAAAAAGGATACTGACCTCCTAACTGTCAATGATTTGACGGCATGTGTAGTTCTGCAAAATCTAAGACTAGAGGGAGACATGGAAATGAATGTGACGTGCAACACTCTTACACAAAGACTAGCCAATGTTAATATCGACCAAGAGGCACCCAATAGTGGGTTTAAACCTGCATCGAAATTTGTCCCTCAGACTGTCGTAGACTCTATTGATATCTTTTCCGATGACCATGAGGACAGAACAGAGTCATCAAAAACAGCATTTTAATACCACCAAAGAACAACAATTGGCAATAAAGGATTTGATGGAGGACATAACAATCATATGCAAACCTTCCGACAAACGAGGCAACATCGTTATCATGTCCAGGTCAAAATACATTGCAGAAGCCATGCGTCAACTACAAGACACAACTTGTTATGCCGTGATAATGAAAAGAGACTATTTGGCAAGCATTGAGGCTCTACATGTTTTGCTCAAAAAATGGCATGACAAGCAAATGTTAGAACTTGAAGAGTATCTTTTTCTAAAGACTGTTAATCCTATTCTACCTCGTTTTTACCACATGCCCAAGGTCCACAAGAACACTGACAATCCCCCAGGGAGACCTATCATCTCCTCCATGGGAGGACTTACCGAGAATCTTTCGAAATTTCTAGATCACTACCTTTTCAATTTTGTACTCTCTCTGAAGTCTTATATTGGAGATACATCAGACTTCATAGAGAAGGTGGAACATATAGACTGGCAACCTTCATATGTACTGATCACCTTAGACATAACAAGTCTATACACATTTATAGAACATGAACAAGGCCTTTTCGCTGTGGAATATTTCCTGAACAAAAAAGAATTGAAATATACAATGCACAACAAAATGCTGTTGGAGTTAATTAAATTCTGCTTATATAATAATATCTTTCTCTTTCAGGATGTCCAATATCGACAGCTTTCTGGTACGGCGATGGGCTCCTGCTTCCCCCCCAGCTATGCGAACCTTTTCGTAGGCTGGTGGGAGGAGCAGGTAGCCTGGGCCCCCAAAAACGCCACCTGGAACAACAAAGTGGTGGCATGGAGCAGGTAAATTGATGACCTGTTTCTGGTGTGGGACGGGTCTGTAGATGAGGCTAAACAGTACATACAAGCGCTTAATGACAATGACTGTAACTTAAGATTCACAGGTGAAGTGAGTAGGGAAAAGGTCAATTATTTGGACCTCCAAGTCAGTGTGAGAGACTGACAAATTTGCACAACCTTATATCGCAAACCCAAGGCTGGTAACAGGGTTTTACATGCTTCCAGCAGTAACCCCCGGAAACTCATTAACAACATTCCCTATGGGGAATTTTTAAGACTGAAGCGTAATTGTACTCAGATTGAGGATTTCAAAAAAGCAGCCAGTGAGAGTGTCGAAAGATTCCTAGTCAGAGGTTATAACTTAAATCTCTTACAGGATGCATTGAATAAAGTCAGAACAGTACCCCGTAGTACCCTCTTTGAGAAAAAGACCCGTCCCATCATAGATGGAAAATTCTGCATGATAACACCCTACTCAGCAAATTCTTTCAAGTTAAGATCTATATTAACCAAACATTGGCATATTTTAAAATCTGATCTAATTGTAGGGCCTGACATACCAGCTGTCCCACTTATAACTTTCAGGAAGGCCAGATCATTACGTGACCATGTGGTTCACAGCCATTTGAAGCCGCTTGAGAAACATCAAGGCTGGTTGAAGGATGCTAAAGGTTTTTTCCCTTGTGGGAAATGCAAAGCCTGTTCAGCCAGTAAGAGGACTTTGACGTACGATGTAACAGGCTGCAAAGGGGGCAAGAAAATCAATAAATTCATGTCTTCATGTCTTGCCACACAGACCATGCGGTCTATTGTTTAATGTGCCCCTGTTCATTAAGGTACGTTGGAAGTACCATTAACCCTGTCAAATTGAGATTGTTGGAGCATATGCGGGCCA
Organism: Lissotriton vulgaris; assembly: GCF_964263255.1. Classification (NCBI taxonomy): domain Eukaryota; kingdom Metazoa; phylum Chordata; class Amphibia; order Caudata; family Salamandridae; genus Lissotriton; species Lissotriton vulgaris. The sequence continues at coordinate 818,270,686 of NC_141695.1, read as the reverse complement.
TCGTGAATAAAGACTTTACATATCCGGTGGCCCGTCACTTTGCAATCAAACACAACAGTAACAGGGACCTTCTGAGGTACTTCTGTTTGGATTGTGTTGTTGAAAACCCAAGGGGAGGTAACAAATTACAGATACTCAGGAGATTGGAATCTCGATATATTATCTATTTGGAAACTAGGGCACCAAAGGGTCTGAACATGGGAGAGGAACTGGCTTCTCATTTGGGGTAAAGAAAGTAATATCAGTATTGAAAATGTGACTGTCATTTATATTGAATTTATCAGTAGGATATTATGTGATACATATATATTGAAGAAGGGTTTATTATTGTTGAAGATGCACCCAGATGTGAATTTCAGTTGTATATTAGAAATGTGTAAGGTTTGTTTAAACCGCTTAGCTTTTGATTTCATTCTGAGATTTTGGCAGCCATTTGGGCTGCAAATGCGATACACGGCAAGATACTGTTTTGGAAGATATTGAAGACTACGATACATGTAATGATGATAACGTTGTGGTTTAACGCGACGTTATTTGTTTCTCAGATTTTTGAAGTCTGGTTGAATTGTGTCCACTAGCTTGCAAAGAATGAATTATTATCATTATAGCAATTTTGCCTATACGCGGCGTGAACTGACGGTGTAACAACCTATTTTATAACGTTTCTATGACAAATTGTGAAAGTATAACACACTCAAAGATGGCGCGCAAAATGAATTGACTGCTAAAGTCCATTGTTTGTTTTGTTGATTCTTACAAACACTGATAATGGTGCCGCATAGCATTTTCTGATGTGAACACTGACAAAGGGATCTCATTCCCGAAACGCGTTTGTTTTGTAATAAAATCCTTTGCTGAATGCTGAAATACCCGTGAGTGCTGTATTTCTTCGAAACCCGGCTGGGTATCTTAAGAGGAAATTGGAGCCGCTATTTGTACACGCGGACACCACCGCGTTACAGCACCCGCTTGTAAGAGTGACTTGTGTAAGTGGTGTAACAGGAGCCTGGATATATATATATATATATATATATATATATATATATATATATATATATATATATATATATATATATATATATATATATATATATATATATATATAATTTATATATATATTTATATATATATATATATATACGCTTGCCCACCACTTCAGATCCACTGGAAAGAGGCTAGTGTAGACCCGTATTCTTCAATAGTGATTTTTATTTAGCGATCACCATGTTGCCATGACATGTTTCGGCCGGTAGAGACGGTCTTGATCACATGTATATGTGCCAATATGTGGTAGTTCTTCTTAAGCATCACTCGAGGAGACAACAGAGGTTTACCAGCCTCAATCACAGGTATGTACAGAATTGATGTGGCAGGTTGGTTAAAGGCGCCCTTTCAAATGCCTGACGTGTTTCGCTGTGTAGCTTCTTCGGAGGCTTTTATTGAAAGGAAAACTGTGTGGCGGTGTGCCTGCTCCCCCATTCATTCGCCCACAATGACACACCCCTGGATGAATCTACCAAATAGAATAGTGATGTAGGTATTATGGGGGATGGAGTGCAATGTATTTAACATTTAACATTAATATATGAACAATTACTGCTAAAGATAAAGTCCTCAGTGAACCCCCACCACAGAAAACTGTGCTTAATCCCACGCAGCTCCTCCGTATTAAGGCCAGTGTATCCGACCTCACGACCCCCTTCATCATGGGGTGGTGCTTTCTCGACGGCCGGACCGCCGTCTTTAGATGCCAATATGTGGTAGTCCTTCTTGAGCAGCACTGGAGGAGACGACGGAGGTTTATCAGCCTCAATCACAGATATGTTTAGAATTGATGTGGCAGGTTGGTTAAAGACAGCCTTTCAAATGCCTGACGCGTTTGACTGTGTAGCTTCTTCGGAGGCTTTTAATGAAATGATAACGTGCGGCGGTGTGCATGCTCCCCCATTCATAGGCCCACAATGACACGCCCCTGGATGGAGCTCCCAAATTGAATAGTGCTATAGGCATTTTGGGGGATGTAGTGCAATGTATTTCAACTTTAAAATTAATATATGCACAATTACTGCTAAAGATAAAGTCCTCAGTGGACCCCGCCACAGAAAACTGTGCTTAATCCAACGCTGCTCCTCCGTATTAAGGCCGGTGTATCCAACCTGACGGCCTCCTTCATCATAGGGTGGTGCTTTCTCGACGGCCGTACCATCGTCTTTAGATGCCAATATGTGGTAGTCCTTCTTGAGCAGCACTCGAGGAGACAACAAAGGTTTACCAGCCTCAATCAAAGGTATGTACAGAATTGATGTGGCGGGTTAGTTAAAGGCAGCCTTTGAAATGCCTGATGCGTTTCGCTGTGCAGCTTCTTCGGAGGCTTTTAATGAAAGGAAACGTACAGCGGTGTGCTTGCTCCCCCATTCATTGGCCCACAATTACACACCCCTGGATGGATATACCAAAAAGAATAGTGCTATAGATATTCTGGGGGATGTAGTGCAATCTATTTCACCTTTAAAATTAATATATGCACATTTACTGCTAAATATAAAGTCCTCAGTGAACCCCCGCCACAGAAAACTGTACTTAATCCTGCACCACTCCTCCGTATTAAGGCCGGTGTATTGGTCCTCACGGCCCCCTTCATCACGGGGTAGTGTTTTCTCGACGGCCGGACCGCCGTCTTTAGATGCCAATATGTGGTAGTCCTTCTGGAGCAGCACTTGAGGAGACGACGTAGGTTTATCAGCCTCAATCCCTAGTATGTACAGAATTGATGTGGCAGGTTGGTTAATGGCAGCCTTTCAGATGCCTGACGCATTTCGTGGTGTAGCTTCCTCTGAAGTTTTTAATGAAAGGAAAACGTGCGGCAGTGTGCCTGACCCCCATTCATTGGCCTACAATGACACGCCCCTGGATGGAGCTCCCAAATAGAATAGTGCTATAGGCATTGTGGGGGATGTAGTGCAATGTATTTCAACTTTAAAATTAATATATGCACAATTACTGCTAAAGATAAAGTCCTCAGTGAACCCCCCACAGAAAACTGTGCTTAATCCCGCGCCGCTCCTCCGTATTAAGGCCAGTGTATCTGACCTGACGGCCTCCTTCATCATGGGGTGGCGCTTTCTTGACGGCCAGACACCCGTCTTTAGATGCCAATATGTTGTAGTCCTTCTTGAGCAGCACTCGAGAAGGTCGATGGAGGTTTACAAGCCTCAATCACAGGTATGTACAGAATTGATGTGGCAGGTTGGTTAATGGCAGCCTTTCAAATGCCTGACGCATTTCGCTTTGTAGCTTCTTCGGAGGCTTTTAATGAAAGGAAAACGTGCGGCATGTGCCTGCTCCCCCATTTATTGGCCCACAATGACACGCCCCTGGATGGAGCTACCAAATAGAATAGTGCTATAGGCATTGTGGGGGATGTAGTGCAATGTATTTCATTTTCACCTTTAAAATTAATATATGCACAATTACTGCTAAAGATAAAGTTCTCAGTAAACCCCCGCCACAGAAAACTGTACTTAATCCAGCACCGCTCCTCCGTATTAAGGCCGGTGTATCCGACCTGACGGCCCCCTTTATCGTGGGGTGGTGCTTTCTCGACGGCCGAGCCGCCATCTTTAGGTGCCAATATGTGGTAATCCTTCTTGAGCAGCCCTCAAGGAGATGACAGAGGTTTACCAGTAAGTATGGGCGAAATTTGCGAATTCGCGGTCCACGAATTCGCCTGAAATCGATTTCGCGATCCGCATAATCCACGAATTTGTGCGAATTTGCTGATTTTATTTTTGCGTGTTCGCAGGGTTTTTTGCGTATTCGCGGGCCGCTTGCAGCGTTCGACCGCGAAGTTACCCATGCGGTCGTACATGGGCGCGGCCATCTTGTGCGCGTTGCGTATTTCCGTTTCCGGGCGCTATTGGCAAGCTCGCCTTGTGTGCGGCGCTCTATTACGAGTTCGCTTGTGTTTTTGAGTGCTCGCGGGGGAAATATCACGCAAACTTACCCACGCGGTACTCAATGGGTGCGGCCATCTTGTTTTTCATTCATTGGTATGGTTCTGGGCATGCTTTTCCTATTCTCCCCTAATCTCTGCAATCCTTTGTTTCTTTGAATTTTCTTTTGATCTTTTTTACTCATTATCTATCCCTCTATTTTTCTACATCTATATTTTGTGTTTTTTTCAACTTTTCGTTACTTTTAAAGCTACTTTTTTAAACTCTTTTCTTTTCTTTACTTGTTCCCTATTCTTTCCTATTTTTTTTTTCTTCAGCTGTCCAGGACCATGCCAAAGGGAGCCGGGAAGAGCAAGGGTAAGGGACCCACACCCCGCACCCGGCTCCCATGCGGGTGATTGAGGGGGGAGCAAGTGGTGGCCAGGGAGATTTTCAACGCGGTGGAGGAGGCCGCCCTTATATATTTTTGTTCTGTGCCACCTCCCTAAGACCGTGGCAGCAGGGAGCATGCCCGGTCAAGGGTATGGCCTCTGGGAGCGTCGCCAGCGGTGGGATATGGTGTGCCGGGCCATGCGGAGGGAGTCGGAGGTCCGGCACACCTATGACCAAGCGACGCACCGGTGGGCCGACGTCCTCGACCGGGAGCAGGACCTGTTCCACCTGCTAGGCGTAGAGATCCCTAGCCTTGGTGAGTAGCTATTTAATAACTACTTTGTATTCTTCTGCTCTGTGTTATATTGCTAATATATGTTTTTCCCGAAGAGCAAGAATGCTGCCTCTTCGATTAGATTGCAGGTAAAATAGTGTTTAAATAGCTTCTGTGATTGCAGGTGCTCGCCTCCTCAGTGGCGTTGCTACTATACTTACTTGTTTGCAACTTTGTGCTCATTTGGCCTGAATATGTATGAGTGTAGTACTTTACAGAACTGTGTAATGCTAGAGAGACTAGAGACTCAAGTCTAGTCCTTCCTTTGTACTCCTGCTGCCACTAAGAAGAAAAGATAGTGATGGATTGATTGATAGGTTGAGTATATTATGACTTGTTATTAGTAGTAGGACATTTTTTAGTGCTCTGCAATCACGATGACGGACTGTGTCTGTCACGTCGCGTGCTTCTGAGTGCTGGCAGTCGTAGTAGAACCTTTTTGTTGTTGGTTTAGTTAGTGATTTACATAACTTTCCAAGTAGATGGTCTGCGAATCCAGCAATACTGTACTAGTATCCATGTAGTGCAGTTGTTGCTAATTTGTTTCCCCAAGATAATTTTAAATTGAGGTCAAAGAAATCAAATATTTCCAAAAAACAATCATCCATGTTTGTGTTTATTTCATGATCATCAGCACCTTCCAGGGGCAAGGCAGCAACATCCCAGACTCTGGCGGAACAGAGTGGGCAGGAACGGTCCTCTGCAGGCTCTTCTGCTGGCCCCAGTAAGTTGTTCTGTTGTTAATATAATTATACTTCCCTAGCTTTTACAGCTCCTATTCATTCCAAACTGTTTCCTAATTCTATTTTTTACAAAATAGTCTTTGATCTTCTTGTAGACTGTTTCTACTTTCTTATCCTGCCTATCTAGCATCACTCTCTGTGCTACTACTATTTACTATTATTTATGAGTCGGTCTGTGTAGGTAGCTAAGCTTGCTCAGTTGGCAAACGGTATTAAACAAAACTCTGATCCAGCAATAGCTCTAGAGGCACTCAGTGCAGTCCTTTGGGTTGCCCTTGCTGTCTATTCCAGTCTTCTTAATGGTAGTGCTTTGAAAATTTCCAACAACAGAATGTCAATGTCCACCAAGAATAAGCTAGTAGTTGGCTTTTTGATTTGATAGTAGCACATACCATACCGCTAGTGTTTCAGGGAGTATTCTGCATATACAGAAGTATGGACAAGAGAAATAGGACATTGTTGATGATAGGTGCAGTTCGAATTTCCACATACCTCAGTCAGAAGTAACTGTCCGGGACTCGGGAGCCCTCACCTTGTTGGAACTTCAAGTCCTCCTGGTGGTGATGAAGAGTAGTTGGCTCTGTCTGTAATTATAAAAATGTTGCACGTTAAATAGCAAGCATTCATCAGTTGTGCCAAAAAGAGTTGCATGTTATGGCTAAGCATGTAAGATAACACCCTCCCCAAAACTGTGACTTCTTTTCAGTCCCAATAATTAAAAATTGTTCAACATTTTTTCTTCCATTACGAGACAAAGTAGGGGGTGGTGTATGGCATCTAAAAAGATGACATGTTTTTTCTAGGCGTCACAACATCGGATGCAGCACTTGCCACCACCAGTGCCGGGGCCAGCAGCGCTGGGGGGTCCACTCAAGCGGCGGATGCCGCGGCACCACCAGGAGGAGCTGAGGGGGATGGCTCAGCAGCGGCGGACGGTGGTAAGTTATTATTATACTACTTACTTATTGACATTTTAGAGTAAGCTCGCAAAGAAGTGTATGATGTACTGTACAGTAGACAGTACACTACTACAAGTACACTGTACTGTTAAGAACAGTTACTGATTTAGAACTAAATTTTTTTAGCCAATCACAGAGAAGACAGTCACCCTTGACTTAGCAATAGCATTAGCGGCGGTAGTTCTCGAGTAAGCAATGGCCCCCTCTATTTGACTTCAAATCAGCTGGGAAACTTTTATCGTGAAGCCAAGTCATATCAGATGAACTTGAGGGATGTGATGAACGAAAAGGGAAAGAACTTAGGGTCAATGGAAGGACGAGCGAGTCGTAACATTTATGCCTATAGAATGATACATGTTTTTGAATGCAGACAGAGGTGGCTGATAGGAAGGAATCAGAAGCATGGCTGCTTGAAGCAAGGATGGTTGGAGGAGAAAGAAAAAATGACTGCCTGTGTGGGTCAATCGGAAAATTCATGTGTGGTGTGCATTGCAATATATCATTTTGGTGAAACTCAAATGCAAGTCAAGAGGGTGGTTTACCAAATAAAATGAAAAGGGTGTTATTTGGTTGTTGAGAAAAAGTAAAGTTGTTACAGTTGAGACATTAAGAAGAATGATAGACGTTTACTTTGGAAGCCTGGATGGTATCTTTTTCCTCATACATAGCAGAGGAGTATGTAGAGCAGACACTCAGTGCATGAAGAGTGTTACTTTGTTCGAACAGCATGTCCGTGCCAGAGTAGCAAAGCAGAGGAAATCCAAATACTACAAGTTGTGATTGTTCAGAAGCTCTCCCTTGCCTAAAGTAACAGTACAGTAGTTTACTTTGCAAGCACAGCACATATTGTGTATGCATTGTATAGTTGACAATTATATCAAGTCAAGTCCCTTCCTCCGGCAATTATGGTTACCACATTCACTCCCAATGTTCATAATTTTCTTTCTGCTGTGTTAATCATGGGTGGACTATCGCTGTTGTTCACTCAATCTATCGCAACAAAGCACCTAAATTCATCCAACATATAAGCAAAGAGCTCATGTGATCGGCTGGATACATGATCAGAAATTAATAATCTTCATATTCCTTTTGTAGTACTGAAGGCCCAGGGGGGGCAGTGCGAAATATAAATTACATTAAGCAGTAGCCCTTGATGTAACCGAGTATGGCCAGTGCCACCCCTGTACAAAAGTAAAAGCTTCCCTATCCCCACCTGCATGTACTGCTTAAAGTAATGCATGCAAGTCTGCGTCATCATGGCTTGTGTCTCTTTATCTTGGATGCAAGCTGACTGAGGTGGCATTATGCCGGCTACCACAAGTTCACGTACAAGTAATTTCTTTTGCAAAACTAGAGAAAAAAGAAGAATTCTGGTGTACTCTCTGACTCTCTGACTATGTATTGTGTCCATAGTGCTGCCTGGTAGTAGAATTCCTGAAACTCCCACTGTTACAGGCCTACAAAGACGGCGGAAAGATACATGCCAAAATGTTATACTGTACTTACAAATTGCTAGTGTTACTGTGAGACAACTTTCTGTTGAATTATTTTCTGTTATTGTTAAAGAGTATTGGTTACATTATTTTTCTTTCTTTCTTCATATAGATGCTCCCAAAAAGCTCACCAGAAGGGAGATGGCTGTCCGGGCCAGGACCCGGAAGCTGGAGGCCATTCGGGTGGAATATTGCCGGCTGTGGGCTCGGGAACAGGAGGAGTGAGCGTCAACAACCTCCTCCAGCACGGCCCCCGTGTCCACCAGCCAGCAGCCTCCAGCACGGCGACGTGCTCGGACATCCCCCCGCCGCCGCTCAGCTGCAAGAACACCAGTAGCTGGCCCCCCAGAGCCTGGAAGGTACGCATGCACCGCCTAAGCCTAAGAGTGGACTACCTGGAGCGCAAGGTGGACGACCTTGTAAAACAGCTCCGGGACCTCAGCAATGAGCGGCGGGACCGCCTGTCCAGACACCGCCGGAAGTGATTGTGTCCCTTGCCCCTTTTTTAAAGACTGTTGGGGGGTGGGAAGAACAATTGTTACTTACCTGTAAACAGGTGGTTCTCCAGTATTGGTGTCTTTCATAGATTCACATGCTTGAATATTCCCCGTCGTCGAAGTGGGAGTCCCACGGTAAATAAAATAGCAATAATGCTAATATATATATATATATATGTAATATCATAATACATAATAAAACAGATAAAATATATCCTGAAAACCTCAACAAGGGTTCCTACATAGGAATGCATTAGAGAGAAAAAACTCATTTGCAACATATCAGTGTCATTATGTTAGTCCAAACTGCAGCCAATCAGGCTCAAGCACCCTCTAGAACCTTCTCCTCAGAAGCTCAAGCCCTCAGATTTTCGTAGCACAAGTAATAAGAGCGTATGAGGAGAAAAGAGCCTCTGAGGGGAGGAGGGAGGGTCGCATGTGAATCTATGAAAGACACCAATACTGGAGAACCACCTGTTTACAGGTAAGTAACAATTGTTCTTCTCCAGTATTAGGGGTGTCTTTCATAGATTCACATGCTTGAATAGAATAGATAGCAGTAACCTCCTTAGAAGCTGAGATTGCAATAATTCTTAACACTTGAAAAGAACAACAAATAGCTTAAAAGCATAGGCAATCTCAAAGAAATGGAGGAGGGAACAGAGGCTCACCTTATTTGAAAAGATGACGAAGCACTGCTTGCCCCACTGCGGTATCTGCTTCGTTGATAGCTTCCAAACAATAATGTCTGGTAAAGGTGTACCTGCTGGACCATGTCGCTGCCCGACAAATCTGGTGTAGAGGCACTCCCGCAAACAACGCGGTGGATGATGCCATCGCTCTTGTTGAATGTGCCTTCACTGGACTCGGTAAAAGCCTGCCAGCTTGCTGGTGACAAAAGGATATGGCTGAAGAGAGCCATCTTGCAACTGTTTGTTTAGTCACTGAATGCCCCTTTCGCAGCTGTCCATATGCTATAAATAGCTGATCGGATTTACGGAAAGGGGTTGTTCTTGAAATGTAGAATTTTAGACAACGCTTGATGTCTAAAGAATGTAGTCGTTGTTCTGCTGGAGATTTAGGATCCGGGAAAAAAGTCTTTAAGAAGACAGGTTCGTTCAAATGGAAGTCAGTAGGTACTTTCGGCAGAAACTTAGGATTGGTACGAAGTGACACTCCATCGGGCTTAAACTGTAAATATGGAGGCTTGATGGTAAAAGCGTGAAGGTCACTTACACGACGAGACGATGTTAAAGCCAAAAGTAAAGCAACCTTCCAGGTAAGAAACTTGATGTGTGCTCGGTGAATCGGCTCAAATGGAGGCTTCATAAGTTGTGACAATACTACGTTGAGGTGCCATGCCGGAGGAGGGCGCCTTAACGGAGGAAACTTCCTGAAAAGACCTTTAAAGAACTGTCGGATGATTCTGGATGAACAGAGAGACGTCGAGCCATCATGGCGGTAGAGTGAAATAGCTGCCAGAAAAACTCTCAAGGTGGCATGTGAGAGACCAGACTGAGCGAGGCTCAGAAAGAACGGCAAAAGTTGCTCCGGGGTGGAATCAACTGGATGAACATTGGATGCAGCGCACCAATGACAGAAACGCTTCCACTTTAACTTATATGTTTTGATGGTTGATGGAGCTCTAGCAGACGCTAGAATGTGTCTACATTCTTGGGGCATACTTAAGGAGGCAAATTCAACGTACTCCGGTTCCATGCTGACAATTGAAGTGTCGATGGGTCTGGATGACAAATTTGACCGTCGTCCATCGTCAGGAGGTCCGAACGTGGATGCAGATGAATGGGTTTGCATTGTGACATTAGAAGGAGTTCCGAAAACCAAGCCTGCCTGGGCCAACGTGGGGCGATTAGAATCAAGCGGCAGGGTTGCCTGCGCATCTTCCACAACGTTCTTGGCACCAACGGGATCGGTGGAAACGCATAAGCAAACAGTCGAGCTCCTATCCATGAGTAGGGCATTGCCGCTGGATTCTGGATGAGGATGCCAACTTGCGAAAGTCTGGCACTTCCGATTCACTGGGGTTGCAAAGAGGTCTATCCTGGGATGACCCCATCGGCGGAACACCAGGTCTAGAGTTGGTTGATGCAACTCCCATTCGTGAGTGGATGACGCAGACCTGCTCAGGGAATCTGCCAATATGTTGGAAGCCCCCGGCAGATGGACTGCCGTCAAAGAAATGTTGTGACAAAGTGCCCATTCCCAAATTCTTTGAGCTAGACGAGACAGAGGCTGAGATCTCGTGCCGCCCTGTTTGTTCATGTAGTGCATGCTGGTGGTGTTGTCTGTTTGAACCAGCACCGATTCCCCCTGCACCACGGGCAAGAAAGCTTTGAGCGCCAGGAAGATTGCCATCAACTCCAGTCGGTTGATATGCCAGGCTCGCTGAATCGCCGTCCATTTTCCCTTGATGGAAAGGTCCAGGAGATGAGCACCCCATCCTTCCATGGACGCATCCGTGGTCAATTTCAGATCCGGAGGCTGGGCAAGGAAAGAAACCCCTTCGTCTAGATTGGCTTGTTGTTCCCACCAGAGCAGACTGGTCTTCATGCGGGGTGTGACTGTCACCTGGTCGTTGAACGACCCTGACACTTGTCGCCATTGCAGGTCCAATTCCTCCTGTATAGGACAGGTACGTAACCTGCAATTTGGGATCAGTGCGATACAAGATGATGCCATCCCCAGAAACGACTTTAACATTCGCACTGAAACTGACTTTTTTGACCTGATGATTGAGACCAGACGAACTATCTTCTGTCGCTGTTCGATGGAGATGAACGCTTTTGACACGTCTGTGTCTAGGATTGCTCCGAGGAAGTTCCTTTTCTGCAGAGGTGTGAAGTGTGACTTTTCCACATTGATGGTCAACCCTAGAGACTTGAACAGGTTTTGGCACAAACGTGTGTCGTGAGCCAACTGTAGCGAGGATTGGTATTTTAGAAGACAATCGTCCAGGTAAGGAAATATCTGAACTCCCTGAAGACGCAGATGAGCCATGACTGGAGCCAGAACCTTCGTGAAGACACAAGGAGCTGATCGGAGGCCAAAAGGTAGGACTTTGAACTGATAGTGAACGTGACCCACCTTGAAACTCAAGTATTGCCGATGTCGAAGGATAATTGGCACATGAAAATAGGCGTCTTGCAGGTCTATTGTCGTTAAGAAATCTCCGCTGCAGAGAATTCGCAAGACTTCCGATAACGTCAACATGCAGAAAGATTGTTGTTTGAGGAATAGATTGAGAGCTCTCAAGTCCATAATGGGACGCCACTTCCCCGTCTTCTTTAGAATGAGGAAAAACCTTGAATAGAAACCTTTGCCTCGCTGAGATACAGGAACCACTTCGACTGCACCCTTTTCTATTAGAAGAAGAACTTGATGTTGCAGTTCCTCTAGATGGGGAGGTGGCGGTTGTTGTTGTTGTTGGATCATCTATAATTAGACTTTCCTCTATAGGACTTGTAGTGTTGCTGACGAGAAGATTGCTGATTTGAGTAACGCTGGTTTCCCTGATTGTACTGGCGGTACTGCGATTGTCCTCCTCGTGAAAAATTGGACGAAGTGCCCCGTCCACGCGCCCCACGAAAAGGCTGCTTCTTGAACTGTAAGGACCCAAGCGACTTTGCCGTGTCGGTATCTTTCTTTATGGTCTCCAATGATTCATCGATGTGAGAACCAAACAAAGATTCTTCGTCATACGGCATGTCAAGTATTTTTTACTGGACCTCTTGCCGGAACGACGTGGATTTCAGCCAACCCTGGCGTCGGAGCGCCGCAGCACTGGCAAGAATACGGAAGGCAGTACCCGCGACGTCCACAGCACAGTCAATCATTTCCTCCGAAGCTCTTTGCCCATTCTGAAGGATCTGGTGCGCTTCCGCTCTGGATGTTTCCGGAAGTAGCGCAATCAGCGCGGAAATGTCTGACCACATTTGATGGTCGAAACAACCTAAAATGGCCAGAGCATTAGCAGCACGGGCTGAAGTAGACGCCATGGACGAAAACTTTTTCCCAATTGCATCCAAACGTCGACCCTCTCTATCAGGAGGGGAAGTAATAGGAGTTGACGGGTTGCGCGCACGACGTTGCGCTGCCTGAGTCACTACGGAGTCTGGCTTAGGATGCGAGAGTAAACATGCAGGCGAGCCCGTTGGGGCCTTATATTTCTTTTCCAATCGAGGTATTTGAGAAGGCAAGGAGTTTGGAGCCTGCATGATTTTCAGTCCCTCCTTCCAAACAAACTCGATGATTGGTATGGTATGGACTTGCTTATAAGGCTGGTTCTTAAAATCATAAAGGAAACAGTCTTCCTCTCGCTGCACTCTAGGTAATTTGAAGCGGTCTGCCGCTTTATCCATCAATTTATGGAAGCTAGCGATGTCAACCGGAGGTGAATCACTGGAATCGCCCTGTTGTGGCGAGGGTGTCTGTATTCGATAGTCATCGAATTCCGCCATATATGGATCTTGGTCATCATCTGTATCCTGATTAACCTCCCCTTCCTCTCTTTCCGGCTCCGACTCATCATTCACATCTTGTTGTGAATTAGTGGGGATAGCTGAACGCGGATCTTCTGATGGAGCAGCCTGTCTAGGAGGAGTTTGCTGAGGCTGAAAAGACATTGCGGCGTCAGAGGTAACATGTCCCGGAGTACCCTGGGGGGTAGGCGGAAATCTTCTATTGTAATCATCCAACATATGTTGGAGGTTGGAAAATAGCGATACTGGAAAAGTCGCGATAGGAACCTGCACATATTGTTCTTCGTGCTGGTCTACAGCCTCATCCTCTTCCTCTTCAGAACTAGTGTCCTGACATTTGATTATCAAATCCGATGGACTCTGAGCATCACCATAAACAGTTTCGTCCGGAACGGATTCCGTTTCATGGTCCGATACGAATAATGGAGAAGGTGGCTGTAGAGTAGGAGTTGGCAGGTGGATAGCGGAATCCTCCACATTGCTGACAGAAGACTCCGTAACGACTGCAGGGACAGAGATGTCCAAGGGCACTAAGGGCATATTGGCGAAGGACAGTGAACCTGAAGTGGATTTAGCGTCCTGTGGCTGTGATCCTGACGGTAATGATAACGTTGACGACAATGATTTTGAAACAGTCGTCGGAGACGGTGATGTCTTGGATGTATTCGTCGACATTGAAGGCTTTGATACTACCGTCGACGTTGTTATTGTCGACGGGATCGTCGTCTAATCCTTAGATGAAAACTTCGCCGTCGGCGAAGCTGTCGTCGACGAGCTAGTCGACGTGGTCCTCGACGTCGACGGTGTTTTCGACGTCGACGTCGACGGGGTCGTCGACGGGGTCTTCGAGGTCGACGGTGTCTTCGTCGACGGAGTCTTGGACGTCGACGGGAGCTTAGCCGTCGACGGGATCTTCGACGGAATCGTCGACGATTACTTCTTCGTCGACGTTGGCTTCTTCGTCGACGATATAATAGGGATCGACGAGACTGAAGAGGCAGAGGCTTTCGTAGTCGTGAAAGCCGTCGACGATAACCTCGCCGACGACGGTGACGACGTCGTTGTGACAGTAGTCGTCGACGAAGCCACAGTAGCCAATCTCGTCGATGGAATGGTCGTCGACGAGCCCGTCGACGACCGCGCTGTCATAAGTGTGACAACACTTATAGAGGCTGGAAAAGACGCCTGAGAGCCAGGTCTCGTGGGCGTAGACACAGCAGTCATAGTAGCAGTAGGTTTTACTGGAGCTACAGTCAAAGCCAGCTTTTTCTTCTTTAGAAAAGGAGATGGTAACTCCTGAACACTGCCACGCTTGGAAGCCACAGAAGAAGGACCTGACTGGAAACTTTCTGCATTTGATAAAACTGCGTCCTTATCTTGAAGGCGCTTCAGCCATAACAGAAGACGACCCTCCCTGTCTCTGAGGGTTTTAGGAGGGAAAGTTCTACAGAACTTATAGTCAGCCACCTTGTGTTCTGGATATAAGCAGTAAATACACTTTTGGTGGGGGTCCTTCTCAAACAAACGCAGTTTCCCACAGGAAGAGCAAGGTCTAAATAAAGACTTCTTACTTGACATCTTGAGAAAACACTGAGTAGAAGAGTAGATATGAAGAAAAACTGAGCAGAGCTCAGGGAGACTCCCTTCACACGACGTGCGGTAGAAAAACTGAGGGCTTGAGCTTCTGAGGAGAAGGTTCTAGAGGGTGCTTGAGCCTGATTGGCTGCAGTTTGGACTAACATAATGACACTGATATGTTGCAAATGAGTTTTTTCTCTCTAATGCATTCCTATGTAGGAACCTTTGTTGAGGTTTTTCAGGATATATTTTATCTGTTTTATTATGTATTATGATATTACATATATATATATTAGCATTATTGCTATTTTATTTACCGTGGGACTCCCACTTCGACGACTGGGAATATTCAAGCATGTGAATCTATGAAAGACACCCCTAATACTGGAGAATCGGGAGTTGGGGATTATTTGGGACTAGTGGACTATTTGAAATGGACAATTGTTTGGGTTAGGGAGTGGTGGGACTAGTTTATTTTTGTTAGGTGAAATATATCATTATTCATTTTACATACTTCAACATAGTGTACACATTGATCTTATTTTGTGGTGTGGTGGGCGGGGGTTAAGGCATGTTTGGTTTCCTCAAACTTACCAGCATGAATTTTATAAAACGTCCAAAAATGTTCAAAAGTGCCACTAACAGAGTTAGTGAATTCAATTGGCCTACTAGTACTTTACTAGTACTACTGTCAGTCTCTCCTCCTAGCCCATTATTCTACCTCCTCATTATTCTACCTCCTCAAAATGCTTATCTTACCTGTGATTCGTGCTTGAGAATAGAGCTAGGCACAGCGCTGGCTGCATGGCAAATGGCGATTATGCCACCCCGGACCGAAATTCTGTTGTTGTGGTGTTAGTAGGAGTGGTACCACACTAGCAGTAGCAACATATGAAAAACAAAGGAAAAAAATGAGACATTGAGTGGCCTGAGAGGAGTATTAGAAGGAACAGTAGCCTAAGCAATGGTGAAGATAAGTATGGGGAAAAAAGAATTGCATGGATGATTATGGCTACAACAAGAACAGTGACACAGCAGCGACACAACAAGTCTTCTTGATATGTAGGAGGATGATGTTGACGATGGATCCAATCGATGGTGGGCATGAAATTCAGAATTTATTTTAAAATACTTATTGTTGTTTTTTTAACCAGAATTACAATATCCTAGGTTTCATCTAGCTGCCTTAAAATTGATTTGAAGAGGTTGCTTGCACCTTATACTCCCAAGAAAGTGTGTGGAATTATTGTGGTAATTTACTCACACCTCAATGAAAACCACACAGCCCGGGGGAAGAGGGTTAGGGTTTGAAACTTGGATGGGAATGGGGTTTGTGTGGAAAGTTTTGTGGAGAGAGGAAAAAAAACACAGCATGGACAAACAACAAATGAAGATAAACAAATCTTTGGATACAAAGCTATCCATAAATCTTTTAAGGGACATAAGGGAAGTGAATGCACTATTGCATGCATGAAGTTGTTTGCTAAATGGATAGGTTACTGAAAAGTAAGTAGTACTTTCTACAATCTACTAACTATGAAGAAACAATGAGACTACAGGGCTGCAGAAATTACGCAATTTCACTTGCCTATCTGCCCGCAGAGAGAAGAACCACTTAGTACATTAAATTAGTTTAAAAAATAGCAAAGACATAAGTCTACAATGGCTGGAGGGATGAATTAAAGCAGAGAGCAAACAAATGCACAGAGTAACACTCATAGAAGTTCACAGCAATAGCATTACTTAAAAGAGAAGTAGAAATGAAGATGGATACTGTAACTGTATGTTGTTGTAGTTGTCCTGTTGAATTTGGGAAGTTGCATGCATGCAGCCATTCTTCTTTTTCGCGGTAATCCTCCATTCCATCTGACGCTCCGTCAATCAATGTTGGGACCAGAAGACACATTGTCCACTGCCTGCCTGGCTGATGCTGAATTGCGGGTCGCTAATCGCACAGGGTTATGGAAAAACAGGAAGTTATATTAAAACACCACAGAAAAAAATATATAAGGTACGCTGAGTAGTGCAAAAATAACACTTTCAGTTTCAGAGTCAACAGTATTACAATACATACAAGCATCATTTCGAAAGTGCGTACTCGTCTCCTTTTCAAGGATAAATAAGTGTGGGCGAAATTTGTGGATCTTTCCCCTCCGGCTAGGTGTAAAGTGTAAACTGCGATTTTAGAATAAAATTAGACTTTCCCAGCAGTGCTCCCAGACCCCTCAACCCACCCCCACACATCTAGAACCCCTCCAAGCCGCCCCCCAAAAACATGCGATACTACTAGGCCTAACTTTCAACCGTGTCAAAAAGCTCTCTGCAACTAGGGCTAGGCCCAAACCCCCCTTTTCCACCATGGATTTTCTCCAAACCACTTGCATCCGATATTAGACATTCCCAGCATTGCCCCCAGACCACTCAACCCACCAGCAAAAAAGTAGAACACCCCCAAACAGGCCAATAGAAAAATTGGAAAATGTCACACTTAGAAAATTTGAGGCCTACCTCAAAATCACTCCAAATGCGCTCTGCAGCTACGCCCTAACTCCCCTTTTCCACCATGGATTTCCTTGAAACCACTTGCAATCAAAATTAGACTTTCCCAGCAGTGCTCCCAGACCTCCCAACCCACCCCCAAAAACCTAGAACCCCCCCCCAAACAGCCCCCCAAAAACACACAAGTGAGTTAAAAAGGAAAAGCTTTTTCACCATGGATTTTCTCCAAACCACTTGCATCCGATATTAGACCTTCCCAGCATTGCCCCAGACGCCTTAACCCACCCGCAAGAAAAGTAGAACACCCCCAAACAGGCCAAAAGCAAAAATGGAAAATGTCACACTTAGAAAATTTGAGGCCTACCTCAAAATCACTCCAAACGCGCTCTGCAGCTAGGCCCTAACTCCCCTTTTCCACCATGAATTTTCTTAAAACCATTTGCAATCAAAATTAGACTTTCTCAGCAGTGCTCCCAGACCCCCCAACCCACCCCCAAAAACCTAGAAACCCCACAAACAGCCCCCCAAAAACACGCAAGTGAGCTAAAAAGGAAAAACATTTTCACCATGGATTTTCTCCAAACTACTTGCATCCGATATTAGACCTTCCCAGCATTTCCCTCTGACCCCTCAACCCACCCGCAAAAAAAGTAGAACACCCCCAAACAGGCCAAAAGCAAAAATGGAAAATGTCACACTTAGAAAATTTGAGGCCTACCTCAAAATCACTCCAAACGCGCTCTGCAGCTAGGCCTTAACTCCCCTTTTCAAACATGGATTTTCTTGAAACCACTTGCAATCAAAATTAGACTTTCCCAGCAGTGCTCCCAGCCCCCCAATCCACCCCCAAAAACCTAGAACCCCCCCAAACAGCCCCCCAAAAACATGCAATACTGCTGGGCCTCAGTTTAAATTGTGCCATAACCATGTCTGCAACTAGGCCCAAACCCCCCATTTCCACCATGCATTTTCTTGAAACCACTTGCAATCAAAATTAGACCTTCCCAGCAGTGCTCCAAGACCCCCCGACCCACCCCCACAAATCTAGAACACCCACAAACAGCCCCCCAAAAACATGCAATACTGGTATATCCAAAACATGACAACTTACACTGTTCACAAAAAATTGCAGTTTTCAGCTTTTCACTACTTCGATCTTCTTAAAACTTACCTGGACACTTGTTCCAGCGATTCCCAAGAATCTCAGAAAGACAGAACAAAATCGAACCACTGCGCTCTTTGAAGAAGAAGAAGAAGAAGAAGAAGAAGAAGAAGAAGAAGAAGAAGAAGAAGATCTACGACTAGTTTTCACTTTTCACCCAAACACACGCGCCCGCAAAACACCAAAAAAGCACCAAATTCTGCCAATTCTGGACCAAAGAATGCCAAACCCCCCTAAAGCGTTGTCAACATCATTATGAAGGAGTCTGCATCGGGCCCTGAGCCCTAGACTCAGCGGGACCCTACCAACTTAAACCCAAAAACCCTAGTAAATCGCACTGTACCCTAAACCCTAGAAATGCTTTGTCTGTCTGTGTCAAAGAGCCTAGGTATGCTACATCAGGATGCTTCACTCAGTGGTGCCTGTCTTGACCGTCTGCATGGCCCTGCCGCAAGCATGGACCAAAAATCCGTTCCGCTCAAGAATTTGCAAATTTTCAGTAACGGAAACATAACGGATGTTTGGCCCAAGCTTAAGGCAGGGCCATGCAGACAGTCAAGGCAGGCACCACTGAGTGAAGCAACCTGATGTAGCATACCTAGGCTCTTTGTCAGACAGACAAAGCATATCTAATTGTATGCAGCAAGCCACATAGCCCCAATTTTAAATGAACTGCTGTCTGGAGTGGAGTGGACTCTGCCTGGCATAACACCAACAGTACACTGCCTCACCCTCGACCACTACATACCACGAATAGACAGACATGAAGTTCTTCTGTAGTAGTTGTTGTAGACTGGTTTACCTGTTTGCCACTCACAAATTGGCCATAGTTCTTCCGTAAACCGACGCTGATGATCCATCCATCCCAGTGAGTGACTGTAAAGGAAAAAGATATATTATTTAATCAATCATCATGGTATATTGGCAAGTGAGTCCACTCCAAGGACATTTTGCATATTGGAAAATGCAACACAGTGGCCCCTGAAGTTGAAGTACAATTTGAATTAAACAAGGTAAAAAAAAACAGAGTAGTAGACATGAGTTACAATTACTGTGTAAAAGATTAAATAATAACTAAGACAAGACATATGATTCATTTCATGCACAAAAAACAAACAGCAATTGGTTTCATCAGAGCCAGACAGCCATTGCTGTTCATTGCATGCCATCTTCTCATTATTCATTACCTGTTCTACTTTTTGTCCGCATTTTCTTCGGAAAGTGAGGGCCCACAGGGCAGCCTCTCCTGTCAATTTCAGAAGTAACTCTGTCAGCAATCAGCAAGCATGTAGTCAGTCAGTAATTTCAGTCCCACTTGAGGGGACTAGTCTACGAAGACAAAGTTTCTTTATTCTTCGTAATCCATCCATCTGCCTTGAGGGAAATGGATAGGAGGAGTCTGGAGGAGGAGGATAGAGGAGCATGATTGAGTTGTGAACTTGTGAACCTCAGGAATGCAGACTGCGGCATCTTCAAATCAATAAGGAAAATAGAATATAGGAAAATAGAATGAAGACAGTGCTGCTGATGGACTTGTTGTAATTAGAGTTTTGTTGTGGTAAAAGTTGCAAAACAAAGAAAGACACACAGGAATAAAAGTGAATAAGGACGAAAAAAAAGGAAGTCCTTTTCATGCCTCGGTGTCAGGGAAGTATAGCTCGTCGTCAAACTCTATGAATTGAGACAGGAGTAGGTCAGCTAACAGAGAAGAACTTCCGTCACCTCAGTCGGTGTCCTCTTCTTCCTGCGAGCATTCACGTATTTTGTAATCTGGTGGTATGAAGTGCTTATTCATCAGTGTTAACCTCTCCACATTTTTGGGCGAGAGGCGGGTCCTTTTTGAAGTTACAATGGCACCAGCAGTACTGAAAACACATTCATAAGACACGCTTGCGAGTGGGCAAGACAAATAATTTAGACCCAGGTTGGTGATCAGTGGCCATTGAGGCCTTTTCCTATACCAATACAGCAATGGGTTCTGATTCACAAAGATCTCTGTTGGGTCATCCAGATAGGCCTGCACCATCGACTCAAGGTTCTCCACGGTTGCTCCACTTTGCGTACCATCTGTGGCCTTTGCAGCACTGGAACGTGCAAACCCTTGATGAGTTAGCCAATCCGCTTCCGACAATATTATGGCTGGGCCTGGTGCAGGTGAGGATGATGATACGGTTGCTGGTGTCGTTAACGGATGTGAGGGAAAGTGACTCCCTTCGGCCAGAGATTTAGAAATGGAACTTGACGCTGGATGGCCTAATGATTCAGTTGTACTTCTGCCGGCTCCTTGAATTTTCTGCCACTCTTTTTCGAACCGAGTGGCTGACACAGCTAGCCAATGCTTGTACTTTGAAACATCTGCTTCATCAAAAGGAATGAATGCTTTGCTGGCCACTGCCTTTTTGTAACGTGGATCCAGAATAGTGGCACAAATGTAATGTTGCTATGTATGTATGTTTTTAACCCTTTCATTGGCAACTAGGCGGCTTAATAACCTCTCCAACAACTGATATGCGTCTTGCTTTTCAGCATCATCTCGGAACGTTGAAAACACCGCCTTCAGTTGGTGCTCTAGCATGACCAACAATGGGATAGCTTTGCCCAAAGAACAGTCCTCCGTGCTGACTTCACGTGTGAAGACCTCAAAAGGACTAAGCATGTCTGTCAGGCTTGCAACTAGCTTCCATTCCTCCAACTCTAGCCTCATGTCTTTCATAGTAGAACCCAGTTTATAGACATAATCATTTATTACCCCCCACTGCTCAGACAGACGCTCAAGCATGTAAAAGGTTGAGTTCCAACGTGTTGCCACCTCCTGGATGAGTCCTTTGGCTGGCTGTCTACGTTCATTTTGAATGCTCCTCAGCTCCTTCCGGGCCTTAAAAGAATGCCTGAAATGTGCGCAGATTCTTCAGCAGGTGGTCAGTAACTTGCTGACTGTGTTTTCTTTTTTCAAGAAATCTTGCACCTCGATGTTAATACTGTGCGCCAAACACGGCACCCTGAAATAGTAACCTTGCTGCATGGCCTTAACTATATAACTGCCATTATCCGTGGAAACATAACCAACAATCCGATTTCTTGAATGCAGCCATTCATAGACTTTCCTATCAAACTCCTCCAAAAGGTTAGGTGCAGTATGAGTTTTCTCCATGGCAAACATGGCTACTGTTGCATGTTTCGGAGTAGCTTGAATAACTGTGTATGTGTCAACACCTACTTTTAACTTTTCTTTAACCCCTGTTTGTTGGCCTGATATATGATGCTCACTAGTTCTAGTGATCACCTTGTATCAGTCCAAGCAACCCTTATGGTGATTGTTTGTTTGTCAACCTTATAGACCAGCTATCCTAATGGTAGCATGGACAAAGCAGTCTTAGGCTAAACTCTTTTGGCATGTGAAGCCAACTGTTTTACCACATATAACCCCTTGAATACCAAATGAAAGGACACCACACAGGTAGTTATGAAAATAAACAAGATAAACAAGATATTTATTAACTAACATACACCGCTGAACTCTTTATAAGATCAAAGGGCTAAGCACATGACAAGACTCTTAAGAAAAATACGTTTAAGTTGCACAATTACAATGTTGCCCTAGGGGCACATCAAACCATATACTAAACAAGTGGTATAAGGAAATCGATAGAAGGAATGGAGCTGTCCAGAGGCTATAGGATCAATGGGGCTACACTATCCTAACCTGAGGTAAGTAATAGGAGACCCACGGGACGCGGGTGCAGAGTGTGAACTCACACGCGAGATGTGTACCAAAGTCAATGGACAGTACAGATTACGAAAAGGTAAGTATTAGACAGTTCCAACTAGCTAGGACTAAAACGACAGGAAATCTGGACACTAGGAGAGTCAATCTACCCTTGAGCACCGAAATGCTCTTGTTACCTCACCCACGGGCTGCGGGTGCATATGTGTCAAAATGTTCAGCGTTGAAGTCTATTGAGCCTGGAAAAAAAGATGCTGCAGGCGGCCAGAAGGAAGATGTCCGGAGTGATCCAAGGGTGGATCAAGGAAGATGAAGACCTGAAAGCAGAGGGGACAATGTTCACAGTCACTAGTCAGTGACTGGAGTGGAACCAGGAAGGAACCAGATGCTGTCGTCGCGATAAGGTAAAGAGTGGACGCTTGACTCTGCAGCCACGTGGACCAGGAAGTGTCTTGGAAGACCAGGATGGAGGCACAAGCTGTCCCACGCAGGCTCTCGCTGCCGGCGGTGTTGGTTCCGGATTCTGCGTCAACAGGCCTTGGCAAAGGCAACCCACGCAGTGAGTGGAAAAGGCGTCTGGTGCGGACCAGGAGGGTCCGGGGTGCTTCTCCTTTGCAGGGAAGCAGGGGCCAGTCTGGAGCAACCAGACCAGTGGTGCGGATTTCAAGGATCCTTGTCTAGGAGGCCACTAGCCAGCCGGCAAGTGACCAGACAACGCGTTGAGCAGCAATCAAGCAAAAGGGCCCCACGCAGATCTCGTGGATGCTGGAGGGCTGATCTTCTGTGCAGGAGCTGCTCGGGGCTGGGGCTTCTCAATCCCCAAAGCACTTAGTTGAGAATGCCTCTGAGGTCATGCTGGAAGCGAAGTGCAGTTTCTTCAAGATGGCCGGTCCCACGTGTCTCGTCGCACCCACGGATCACAGCTGTGCTGCAGATGTAGGTAGAGGTCGGGGAGCTCTGGAAGTCCGGGTCTCGTCGGGCTCTGAAGTCTGGATCCACTCGGGAAGACGACAAAGTGAACCGCTGGAACGCTTGATGGTGCCTGCTTGTGCAGGGTGGTCACTCCTTGGCGACAAGGGAGATTTCTTCAGTCTTCTGGGGAGCAGAACGTCGAAGTCCAGAGTTTCTTCTTGTAGAGTTTCAAATCAGGATTATTCTAATTTGGAATGGGACCAGCTCCTACCTTTATTCTCCTAAAGGGGGCTGTACTATGGCTAGGTCCCTCCAATAGGTGGGACCAGGAAGGGGGGTGGTTACACCCCCTATCCTTTGTCCGGTTTCGCGCCAGAGCTGGGGCTGGAGTGCCCCAGCAACTGGTTTGAACCGGTGTATGCACAGGGCACCTTGTGTGCCCCAGGCATGTCTCATTTCTTTCAGGCCTGTCCTACCTAATATACAAAATCCTGTCTGGGGTGGTGCTAACACCTCCCAAGGCAGGAAACCCTTTGTCCAAGCCTCCCTCACTGGAAGGACTCCCAGCAGCAGGAGGTTAGACTTGTGTCTGTGGTGGCAGCATCCATTTTGTGATGCTGAGGCTCAAGTTAACTTTAACCGGGGTTCACAGTTACATACATGTCGTGTCCCTCTAAAAAGGTGGAATGCTACCCCCGTCGCCAGAACTGGTGAGGGGGTAGTATTCCAATTCGTATGACACCTTACTCGACATGTTTTGATAATGCTATGCCAAAGTTAGCAATAACCGCAAGGATTATAATGCATTTAAGAGTATATGGTATAGCGTTATCATTGAAACAGCTAAAGGACTTGGTTCCGAAAGCTGCAGACAGGCTCAGCTCATGCTAGAGCACCATCTCACATAATTCCAAGCACTCTGCCTCCAGGATTGTTAAGGCCTGCCATAGGAGTGACTTATAGGAGTATATGTGTCCATTTTAGGGTTAGATATAGGTATACTATATCTAAAGCAAAGGGTGATTACACCACCTTGCCCCAGCTGTGTTAGCAGCCAGTTGTGTCAGTTTTGGATGGCCAGCCAGGGTTGGCATAATATATGCTGCAGCCCCTGGTAGGCCCTGGGTGCACCTATGCCCTGGGTACCTAAGGTACACTGTACAGGGGCTGATAAGGTGACTCAGTATCCAATTAGATATGTACCTAAGGTACATGGAATCCATTTTAACAGAGAGAGCAGGAAGCCTGGGGTCCTGAATAGCAGGATCCCAGGCCAACTAAGTCGAAAACCAGCTAAACACTAGGCAAAAAGTTGGGGGTAACCATAGTCAGATATCCACCTTCCTACACCTTGCAAAAGAGACCCAGTGTGCAGTGATGCACATGCAATAAATGGCTTGGCAACTGGTCCACATGTCTGTTGTCAGGTGGATAGTGTGAACAGCAATCTTCTGCAAAGCTGCCCCAATCACCTCCAGCACATCTTGATGTAGTGCTGGAACCGCAACTCTGGCAAAATAGGACCGGTTAGGAACCTTCCATTTAGGGCAGACTGTTGCCACAAATTTTAGAAAACCCACCTCTTCCACGAAAGAAAAAGGGAGAAGGTCCAGCGCTAACATTTTAGCTAGCTTTGCATTATACAGACGTGCCGTTGGGTGGTTGCGTTCAAATGGTGCCTCCGACCAAAACATTCTGCTAATGGTGGTCTGGACCGTTTTACGTGATGATGGTGATGCAGACTTCTTCAAACCAGTTAAGCTCATTGATGTACTTTTTCGCATTGGTGTCTCTCCCAGATTCTTAGTCTGCCTCATACATGTTGCAGGGGTAGAGGGTGTGGGCGCTACCACTGCAGTGCTACTGCCAGGGGTACTGGGTGTACCAGAATAAATGTCGGTCGGTTCTTGACTTCCCCCCTGCACAATCAGCCCCTCGTCAGCATCAGATGCAATGTGAATGGATACATTTGGATCAGTTCTACTTTTGGCTTCCCGGATCTTCCTTAGATGCGCCTCCCACTGGATAATGTGGTGTTTTTGGAGATGACCTCTCTGGCCTCTGGTACCATAGTTGGTACCAAGCTTACCCCGACTAACTAATATTTTACAAATCGAAAAAAACGACCATGTTTTCTGCCTTTTGGCTAACAGTAAATAAGTCCCAAACTGGGGACTGGAGATGTCTGCTGGTGGTGGAGGTGCTACTTTGATTTCCAATGCCAGATGAAGTGGAGGATGGGCGTGGCTGAATTTGTTTCTGTTGTTCACGTACGTCACCACTACTTTAGGTAATGGAGGTCGAGATGGATGGAGGTCCCTGCCGGCCCTTCTGACTAAAAAATATGGACACTGTAGGTTGTGTTGGTGTTGTAGTTAACTGCTTTGGTGGTGGTACCAGTTCCACTCCACCCACATCCCGCTCAGCAGCCATTTGGGATAGGGTGAAAATGTCTGTCTGCTGCATGTCCGCTTTGGCTGGAGTGATGTCTGTGGTGACTGGGTCGTCGTCAGACTGTTCATCAGCAGCAGAAGACACCACTTCTTGTTCGTCGTCATCACCCATAAGTGGAAGCCTTGCGGGAACCTTTCTTTTAGGCTTACCTACCTTTGTCGGCTCATGGCGTGCCTCACTCTCAGACTGCATTGGTGGGTTCCAATGAAGATCAAGGTCATCAGAATGAAGTGGGCTTGAAGAAGAACTTGTAGTAGTAGTAGTAGCCCTCCTTGATCTTTTTCTTGCTGGGGATCTGGAAGATGATGGATAATCATCAGGAGGAGTGGCTTCCTCGGATGATACCTCCGCTTGAATATCAATTTCCCGATGTGCCCCTACTTCTGGAGGAACAAGCGTTGTAGGCAGTTGTGCCACTCCATGAACCTCTAGTTGCACCTCTCCATGCACCTCTACTTGCGCCTCTCCTTGCGCCTCTCCTTGTCCTTGTACTTGCGCTTGTACTAGTTGCACCTGTGGTTGTTGTTGCGGCTGTGGTTGTTGAACATTTGTCAGCTGAGTTACACCCGGCGTTGATTGGATGGTACTTTCTTGTGATGAGCCAACATCACTGGTCGATGGTGATTGAGAAACTAAAGTGGCTGCCTCAGCAGCACTCATGGTCTTGGACCTAACTTGGCGTGGTGGCACTGAGCCCAATGAAGCGGAGGTGCTGCTTCCAGCTTGGTCCCCGGCGGACACCGCTGCTGCTGCAGGCATAGTTTTTTTTTTACCAAAAAAGGTGTCGGTGGGCCCACCAGTCTCCTTGGTAGGTGGTGCCACTTGCTTCTTCTGTTCCTTCTTACTGGCAGTGGCACTGGCAACTTTTTTCGCTGAGGTGCTACGGCCACCTTTCTTTGGGCCCATCTTCTTCAGATGTCAGAACAGCAGGCCGCAGTTGCACGAGTTGCAGAGTTGTCTTGTCTGTGGCCACACGTGACGTCACGTATCATTGTGCTGCACACACCGCTGCAGGACTTCTTCCTGGCACTGGTGGTTCTCTTGTGCACCTAAAAGCAATGGAAGCCAGAGGAACATCGGTTAAACACCCCAAAAAGTCAAAAACACAGAAAAATCACCACAATCCAATGCCATCCATGCCCTCAATGATGTTTAAATTCAAGGCACCCCACAGAAAGACTTGGTCCCATGCACCACTCACTACCCCTGGGCCTAATGGAAGAAAGCAAGGCAAACTGGGTGCAGACCTGAGCACACTGCCTGGCTTCAAAATGGGCCCTTGACCCCCAGCTACATGGCCAGGCTCTGCCTGGACCAGGCCTCAAAATGGCCCCCACCCTTCATGGCCAGGCCCCAACACCACCCCAAAAAGTAAAAAAACACACAAAAATCACCACAATCCAATGCCATCCATGCCCTCAATGATGTTTAAATTCAAGACACCCCATAGATAGACTTGTTCTATTCACCACTCAGTACCTCTGGGCCTAATGGAAGAAAGCAAGGCAAACTGGGTGCAGGCCTGAGCACACTGCTTAGCTTCAAAATGGGCCCTTGACCCCCAGCTACATGGCCAGGCCCTGCTGGACCAGGCCTCAAAATGGCCCCCACCCACATGGCCAGGCCCCAACAACACCCCGAAAAGTAAAAAAACACACAAAAATCACCACAATCCAATGCCATCCATGCCCTCAATGATGTTTAAATTCAAGACACCCCACAGAAAGACTTGGTCCATGATCCACTCACTACCCCTGGGCCTAATGGATGAAAGCAAGGCAAACTGGGTGCAGGCCTGAGCACACTGCCTGGCTTCAAAATGGCCCCTTGACCCCCAGGCACATGGCCAGGCCCTGCCTGGACCAGGCCTCAAAAAGGGCCCCACCCACAAGGCCAGGCCCCAACAACACCCCAAAAAGTAAAAAAAACACACACAAATCACCACAATCCAATGACATCCATGCCCTCAACAATGTTTAAATTCAAGACACCCCACAGAAAGACTTGGTCCATGCACCAGTCACTATCCCTGGGCCTAATGGAAGAAAGCAAGGCAAACTGGGTGCCGGCCTGAGCACACTGCCTGGCTTCAAAATGGACCCTTGACCCCCAGCTACATGGCCAGGCCCTGCCTGGACCAGGCCTCAAAATGGCCCCCACCCACATGGCCAGGTCCCAACAACACCCCAAAAAGTCGAAACACACACAAAAATCACCACAATCCAATGCCATACATGCCCTCAATGATGTTTAAATTCAAGACACCCCACAGAAAGACTTGGTCCATGCACCACTCACTACCCCTGGGTCTAATAGAAGAAAGCAAGGCAAACTGGGTGTAGAGCACACTGCCTGGCTTCAAAATGGGCCCTTGACCCCCAGCTACATGGCCAGGCCCTGCCTGGGCCAGGCATCAAAATGGCCCCCACCCACATGGCCAGGCCCCAACAACACCCCAAAAAGTCGAAAAACACACAAAAATCACCACAATCCAATGCCATCCATGCCCTCAATGATGTTTAAATTCAAGACACCCCTGTTGGGTTCCGCCCAGCCCACACACTGCAGGAACGTAGTATGCACCAATCCACTTCCCCTGCCCACTGGCCACTCACAAGATAGCAACCATGAGTGTACCAATGGACCTGAAAAGAGGGTGGAATATGAGGAGACACCAAGTCATCCACTCTTGTTATAACGATAGGACACAGCTCCCTCCTCCACGCTTCTGCACCTATGTAAAACAAAAAGGAACACACTTCACAGTACATGTACCAATCTCCAATACCCCAGAACTAGTGACCATGTCCTGCCACGACAATCACAGATCTCTTACCAGTGGATAATGCAGGCTCAGCTTCGTGAAGGCACCGGGCAACAGGTTAAACCAATCCAAGATAGTCTCTCTTGGACTTCAAAAATCTGTGGTTTACAAATAATGGTATCCTTCGTATATTTCCGAGGTATTTAGGGGAAAAAGGACATGTCTCTATTTTCGGCATGTACCAGAAAAAACCCCTCTTTCTTTATTTTTAACAAACAGCAGTGGGAAGGGGACGGGTAGCGTTACCAGGGAATGACCGAGTGATCCAGTACTCTGAAACAGAGCCCTATCGCGGAATGGCCCAAAACGTCACTTCCGCGTATAACAATGCAAAGAGGCGTTAGTAGAGAACGCGAGGAAACGAAGCAAAACGCCCCGATAATAATATTGCGTCTCCTCCTCGTAATGGTCTCTGTATTGGGCACAACTGAAGGCTAACAAAATTAAGTAAACAGGAGCCCCTATTCACTCAAGCCTCAAAATAAAACAAATACTGGAAAAGACAAGGGAGGGAAGGGAAGAAAAAACGGGTCGAGAATATCTAACTAACTACAGCAGGGAAGGGATATGAGTCAGGGGATAAAAAATACTCCTCACAAGCCCGTGAGGAATACAAGAAGAAATCCAGGACAGCAAGGAACCAGCACACAGCAACCAGGAAACAGGAACCCTCACAATGGCAATAACAAGCAAAGAGGTAAAGGTCGGACCAACCTTTATCCCACTGCTAGCAGGTCATGTGATGTCAGTACATGGTAACTGAGAGAGGACTAGACCCAAATCCTAACAACCCCACAGAAAGACTTGGTCCATGCACCACTCACTACCCCTGGGCCTAATGGAAGAAAGCAAGGCACACTGGGTGCAGGCCTAAGCACACTGCGTGGCTTCAAAATGGGCCCTTGACCCCCAGCTACATGGCTAAGCCCTGCCTGGACCAGGCCTCAAAATGGCCCCCACCCACATGGCCAGGCCCCAACACCACCCCAAAATGTCGAAAAACGCACAAAAATCACCACAATCCAATGCCATCCATGCCCTCAATGATGTTTAAGTTCAAGACACCCCACAGAAAGACTCGATCCATGCACCACTCACTACTCCGGGCCTACTGGCTAGTGTGGCTTTACACGCACCCCAAAATTAAAAAACAATTCAACTTATAACAGTGAGCTATTCAATTCCATGACATAAATGATATTTAAGTTCAACAAAACTCACAGAAACAGTTGTATCATGCACCCATGACTAACCCTGGGACTACTGCATACTGTGATTACCCACAATATATTTTTTTTAAAGTTGTGAAAAAGTTTAACAATTGTAGTTGCAGCAACTGCAATGCCCCAAGCAAACAACACCAACTTACTTGAAAATCTCAAATCCAAAAGTAATACAAAAGTGATCCAAACAAAAAGCCCTCAAATACAAATATCCAGCAGCAGCCACAAAAAGTAATCCTTCCAGCTCCAGATCCAAATGAACAGTGACCAGGACATGGAAAAGCACTGGGAGCAGCCTGCTGGACAGGAACAGGAAGTTGGAGACTCTGGGGCACTTCCTTCCTCCCACCCCCCCAAAATGGACTCCTTGCACCAAAATGTACAGCCAAACGTCAATCTGAGGAGTTATTCTGATCAAAATCATCATTTTCAGAAGGTTTATGCTGCCTGCGTTGGGTTTCTTGTGCAGAATTGCAATTTTTGCAATTTCTGGAAAGCGAGCTGTTCAAATCTCCCGCCGGAAGTCAGCTGCGCGCCGCATCTACATGTTCGGCATTGTTTACTCCCGCGATGCGTGATCGCGGGCCCTTATGACGTACTCGCGTTGTCAAACTCTCGCTGTGCAAGTTGGCGGGCCGCGATTACGTAATCGCGGTCGAAAAACTCTCGCGCAGCAAGATCCAAAATGGCGCAGCAGACGCAAACCTGGAGAAAAACAACTCGGCGAACACAGAATCACGTAAGTCAACGCAGCACGCGCGATATTGTATTTTTAAAGCGCAACCAAGCAAACAAATCCGCAGCTTGCAAATTCACGGATTTTTGGGCAAATACACGCAATTCGCGGACCGCGAATTTGCCAAAAATACGCAAATTTCGCGGACAAAACGGATTTTACGCCCACCCTTATTTACCAGCCTCAATCACGGCTATGTACAGAATTGATGTGGCAGCTTAGTTAAAGGCAGCCTTTGAAATGCCTGACGAGTTTTGCTGTGTAGCTTCTTCGAAGGCTTTCAATGAAAGGAAAAGGTACAGCTGTGTGCCTGCTCCCCCATTCATTGGCCCACAATGACACGCCGCTGGATGGATATACC
The DNA here is from genome assembly GCF_964263255.1 of Lissotriton vulgaris. Taxonomy (NCBI): domain Eukaryota; kingdom Metazoa; phylum Chordata; class Amphibia; order Caudata; family Salamandridae; genus Lissotriton; species Lissotriton vulgaris. The sequence continues at coordinate 818,240,363 of NC_141695.1, read as the reverse complement.
AAATAGAATAGTGCTATAGGCATTGTGGGGGATGTAGTGCAATGTATTTCACCTTTAAAATTAATATATGCACAATTACTGCTAAAGAGAAAGTCCTCAGTGAACCCCCGCCACAGAAAACTGTGCTTAATCCAGCACCGCTCCTCCGTATTAAGGCCGGTGTATCCGATCTCATGGCCCCCTTCATCAAGGGGTGGTGCTTTCTCGACGGCCGGACCGCCGTCTTTAGATGCCAATATGTGGTAGTCCTTCTTGAGCAGCACTTGAGGAGACGACGGAGGTTTACAAGCCTCAATCCCTAGTATGTACAGAATTGATGTGGCAGGTTGGCTAAAGGCAGCCTTTCAAATGCCTGTCACGTTTAGCTGTGAAGCTTATTCAGAGGCTTTTAATGAAAGGAAAACATGCAGCGGTGTGGGTTGAATCCATCATCGTTCTTTAGCTCACTTTTCCACCCCAGTTCAGACAGAGCTATGTGCAAATCAGTCTTGACCCTGTGCCTCACGGGAACAGTCCAGCCTGAACTGCCAAGCCATGTCTTCCCTGGACCGGAAACAAGCATCCTGGGACCAGTTTCGGGCTAACAGCCTCCATCAGCCAGGCTAGCTTAAATCCAATGGCAAAGTGAGCAAGGGACCCACGTCTAGGCATACCCTGCCAACTTAGGGCGAACAAAGCAAACACAAGAAGATGATGGACAGTGCTCTGAAACCTTTCAGACACTCACCCCCAGTCACAGATCTGGGTTGAATCCATCATCGTTCTTTAGCTCACTTCGCCACCACAGTTCAGATACAGCTATGTGCAAATAAGTGTTGACCCTGTGCCTCATGGGAACAGTCCAGCCTGAAAAGCCAAGCCATGTCTTCCCTGGACCGGAAACAATCATCCTCGAACCGGTTTCTGGCTAACAGCCCTCATCAGCCAGGCTAGCTTGAATCCAGTGGCAAAGTGAGCAAAGGACCCCCATCTGGGGGGAGGAGCAGAACGTTACGTTTTGTTGCCGTGCCTGCAGATGTGGGGGTGTGACTCCCTCACTCCAAGGGAGATTACTTCGGGTGTCCTTGATGCCCACAGGTCTGTTGAAGATCCTAGATGAAGCACAGATGCAGACAACAAAGAAGACTTGCACAACAGTGAGATTAGGAGCAGCAGCAGTTTTCCAAGATGCATGGAGGGCATCAAATATGCTCCTCAAAGCAGTCTGAGGGCACTGGCAAGTGCCCCTTCCCAGCCCAATACACTAAGTCCTGTCTGGGAAGTGGGCACACCTCCCTGTGATGTTCTACCTTCCCCTGCTGGAGCTCAGCTCAGCATTAAAAGGGTAGAGTCAAGTCTGGGGTCGGCAGCAACACTAGCATGCTGGCAGACCCTGTAAGGCTGTTACCAGTAGTACTAGTGGATTCCTGTTAGCCCCCCAGTGCATGGAATCATAACTCAAACACCTGTAAAGGTGTTGGGGAATTATTCCAACATGTTTGATACGAAACATGCACTGGTTAGGCAGAGCCACTACATAGTTAGCCATCAAGTAATGACGGATGGCCACTATATGTATTAAAATAGCTGGCTGCACTTACAAAGCCTGGAGAATAGAATCCAGGGTCTGCAGGGGTGTCCTGCTCATACAGGGGCACCCACAAACTTATAACCCTGCCTTCAGGATTGAAAGGCTCACCTTAGGGGAAACTTATAGATTTTAAGTATAGTCCTCTCAGAAATAAGAAAATGTATGTCTGTCATAAGTGGTGCTTGCAGCAGCTTACACAGGCTGCAATGGAAGGCCGGTAGTCACAGCTTGAGTGGTCTCTCATGGGTGGCACAAGTCATGCTGCAGCCCATGGGAGACCGCTGGTGTACCTACACCCTATGTACCTCGATCCCATATAAGGATTTATAATGGTACATCAGTAGCCAATTGTGGAGGTACAGAAGTACTTACCATAGTCAATTTAGGGAGGAAGCACAGTAAATGGGTCCTGATAAGCAGGATCCCAGTCAGACCAGTCAAAAACACACACTGACACCTGTAAAAAGTGGGAGTAACCATGAAAGCAGATCCTACTTTCCTACAAGGCCCAAAGATCTAGTCATTGTTTTACTATCCTTGAACCTCTCCAAAGCAAAATAGGCCCTGGCACCAAACATTCTCTACCCATCAAACGGCCAATCCATCAGGGTAGATTGAACATCAGGTGCGAAACCAGAACCAAATACATGCCTCCTGGCTATCATTCAACAACTCTGTAAAATGTCTCTGAACCTCCTCAGGCAACTTCGGAACGACTGTCTTGTCTGATTCCATCAATTCATGAATGTACCTTCCTGATAAACAGGTTGCATTGGTCGACTTCAAAGCCATGCTACCAGAGGGGAATACTTTCCTTGCAGACTGCTCCATCTACTTTGTTTCCCTATCCACCGGAGTTGCCGGAAAAGACTCAGGATTCAACTTTGAAGAACAGGAAGCTTGAACCACAAAACTTCAGGTGAAGGGTTGGTGGTTTCGAACCATGGATCACTTAGAGACGGTTTATATCTTCTCACAATTGGTCTAGATGCTGACAAAGATGTCATAGGTTTCTGCCAAATCTCTTGTAAAAGTTCAGTCATTAAATGCTCTCAGCAGTGCGGTACTCATAATCAATTTCATATATCTTGACCTCAAGCTGGAGTGTCAATGTTTCTCTCATCAAGACCCTTCTCTGGATCTCCCTCTCTTTTGAGGTGGTGAAACAAGCTCTATCGCCATATCTTTTAGATCTTCCTCAGACACATGTTTGGCCCCTCCACTGGCCTTACTTAAGACCATGCAGTCAGATCTTTGCTCTATCCTTCAGGGGCCTTCTAGGCAGTTGTTTTTATGGAGAGGAATATATCACATATCTTGACCTCAAGCTGGAGTGTCAATGTTTCTCTCATCAAGACCTTTCTCTGGATCTCCCTCTCTTTTGAGGTGGTGAAGCAAGCTCTACCGCCATATCCTTTAGATCTTCCTCAGACACATGTTTGGCCCCTCCACTGGTCTTACTTAAGACCATGCAGTCAGATCTTCGCTCTATCCTTCAGGGGCCTTCTAGGCAGTTGTTTTTATGGAGAGGACATTCTTCGGCCCAATCAGAATTTGACAGGCAAAAATGAATGCTCTGAGAGTATGCTTGTGCCTTTTTCTTGCAGCAGGAAGGGCTCTTTAAAAGAGAGTAAATTTACTTGTAAAACAAACAATTTTTGTCAGTAAAAATAAAAAAATGCGTACTAGTGCAAAAAAAAAACCATGAGCGAATTTGTCTCTCAGTGAGTTTTAAATAGAAATAAAGGCTCTGATGACGAAGAAGAATGTAATACCTCTGTCAACAAATTAGACTTGAGTTCAGTAGATGGAAGAGGCAATTCCAGCATTTCAGCTCCCTTCTTTATCCCCGAACGGTATGACGTGACCTCAGGCACAGAAATGCCTTTCGGTTACAATAACTCCCAATGAGGAGAAGTGTCTAGGTGACATGCTACCTCCAGACCCTCAAACTCAGGATCAAGTGACATATTTCCCATTCTTATAAATCTGTATCTCTTTCACCAAGCAAGTACTGCTCCTCTGCACTTCTCTTCAAAATCTACGCTTCTGCCTATGCATAGGTGAAGCCTGTTACCAGCATCAGAGACGTTGTCAAAGGTGCCGGTGACTTCGGTACCTGTATAGTGGAAGTCAATGGTGCTGAAATCAAGTGTTTTGCGATCTGAAATCGCAGAGGGGGCAAGACTGGCACCATAGACTCTTGTAGGACTTCTTCTACATGGCCAATATCCCTAGGCAATCAGCATAAATGGAAGGAACGGCACATGCTGATACTTCGCTGATAAACCACCCAAATAATAAGAAAGCTGGCCAATGGTGTGAGCAGGCATGCCAGGTGGAGTCATCGCCCTGCTAAAAATGCTATACATCACATTTAGAAAATGAAAAGGATCGACCCCTGGGAGCCGGGAAAGATGGCTACTCCTGCTTCTGTTGAGGTGGTGGGGGTGGAGCAGGAGTAGGAACTGGATCTACCTCCAGCTCCGGATCAGGAAATCCAGACTAAGTCAGAGGCTTCCTTGGACCCAACGGGGATACAGGAAGGGCTAAAGGAGATGGGGCCGGAGTCACCTCAACTCTATCCTCATGCAACCTCTGCATGTAGACAACGATCTTGGAGACTCCTACCTCAAAGATCAATGCCAGTAACCAGTACATCACTTCTTCTTGTGTTTTCTCTTTTATGACTTTGAGCAGAGCAATAAGGAAACGGCAACTCCAAACTAAGAGGAGACTTCCTCTTTTCTCCTTCTTGCCTTGGCCATGAAGAGCTTTGCCTCTCTCTCCTTCAAGGATTTGAAGTTCCTCTTCCGACATGATGAAAAACCATTTATGTTGGGGTCCAAACTAAGGCAAACAAACACATGTGGAGGGTCGGGGGGAATCTTTAACGACCTGTCTGCTCACTCCCCAATGATCAATAACAATACACAAGAGAGCAGAACAGGTCTGGGGGTGGTGTGTGGCCAAGACAGTGGCCTAGAAACAGTAGGCTACATATGTGAACCAAAGTTGTTGGAGGTTTATTGGAAACACACAGCTAGTACAAAACCCATCAGACCACAACTTCCGCTCGGCCCATTACTAGAGGTACCGACGGACAGAGCGGGGCCTCATACTCCCGAGCGGTTGCCGGGTGAGGTGAGGTCTTCACCCACACAATGCTGGGAAGAAGACATGCTTCTCTCCCACAAGTGGACGTCTAACCATTGAAGTTCCTGGTAGCTATGTACCTGTTCTACTAGTAATCTTATTGTGATTTTCACTTAACACAACAAATGTAGTTATGGTTGCAGTAGCTGCTTTATAATAGGTCCTGAAGAATGCCGGGGCAAAACCCCACTTGGCTGAAACATGTTGACCGTACCGCACACAGCGCCATAGGGTAGTCGGTCTACCAGGCGCGTTTTTTATCCTTTGACACACGAACTTCTGTTTAAACGTTTCTTCAGAGTCTGTGTAGTCAATTTTAAGTATCACTTTATCTTGAGCACTGCACATTATCTAGTCCACTATATGGAAAACATGCTGGCTAGTTTTCTGACATCCAGTTCTACACTGGCACTACATGGCCGGTTGGGATATGGATCGATTTGCAACTCCCACGTGACGTAAACTCCACCGCAAGGGTGGTCTGATGGGTTTTGTACTAGCTGTGTGTTTCCAATAAACCTCCAACAACTTTGGTTCACATATGTAGCCTACTGTTTCTAGGCCACTGTCTTGGCCACACACCACCCCCAGACCTGTTCTGCTCTCTTGTGTATTGTCCAAACTAAGGCACCAAAGACAATCTTCATGAGGATTAGTGATCGATATCTGACCCTCACATTGCATGCAGGGTTTGAACCCAGACTTCTTGAAGAAGACACTATTTTCTGCAACAACGTTGCAATTTCCTGGAAAAAACGTTGCAAGACTCCTACCCTATGGAGAGCCTAGGAAAATACTGTTATGCGTCAAAGGCGCAAAAGAAAGGGAACGGACATTAGCAAGTGAACTAGAGCTTCTTATGGCTCCGATGATGTCACGCGGAGTCGTGTGCGGAGCCCTGGAAGTATGCATCCTCTACAACGTGGGCGAGCTGAAAATAAACGTTTTGAGGGAATGCTGGTACAATGGCATATTGAAAGTTGAGGAAGACACAAGAATGTATCCATCAGAAAGCACTCATTACCATAGTACTCCCTGGGACTGAAGGGAAGTTCTTGGTCTGTGGATGTGGTCCTTGTGAAAGGGCAACATGTTGTAACCCGTAGAGAAGTCAGGTAATGGTTAAAGTGGGCTGACACACTGCCCCTTGTCAAATGTGAATTACAAAACCACAGACCAATGAATGAAGTCTGGCTGAAGTGCCATTTGTTTGCCTTTGCGAAGGTAGGACAGAAGGAAAGAAAGAGAAAGGATAAAATAAAGAATGAGAAAAGAGAGAAAGAAAGAAAGAAAAAAATTATGCAAAGAAGGAAAGAAAAAAGAAAAAGAGGAAGGGCAAAAGACAAAAAGAATGAAAGAGCAAAGACGAGACAGGCAGCAAAAAATAGGAAAGTAGGAATGAAAATAGGACATGAAGAACAAAAGAAATATAGAAAGAATGAATGAATAACTTAGTAGAGAACACTTTCAAACAGATACAATCTGGTATATTGTAAAATAGCAGTGGTCAGATAAACACAAAGCACCACAAAGCAATGTACGCCACCATTGGAAGGAGACAGGAACTGATAAGGCTAGAATGTGCATTGGTTACATCAAAAGACTCCTGCTATAGTCCTGCTATAACATTAGGCTCTAAACACAGAGGCAATACTATAGTAATTATAAAGTAAAAATAAAAGCCCTGGCACTGAAGGGAACGATCTTGTGTGCAGATGTTCTCATTGTGAAAGAGAAAAATTCAGTCACTCAAAGTGATGTCAACCAGTAGTTTGGACCATTTCCCCATGCTGTATGTGATGTAGTTGGCGGAAGCAAAATGACAAGACAGACCAATGGGTGGATGATGAGAGCTGGTTGAAGCCCCGTAAATTAACTATATTATTCATATAATATTATAAGATAAAAAAGTCTTGGCTGACGCCAACCTAATCAATTGTGAATAAACATTAGCAGTTTATTGATGATGGATATGGAAGAAATTATCTTTTTAAAAAAAGACGCATGCAACACTTAGCTGGAAAATATGATAAGAAAAGATTTAAGATTCATGATCCTTTTTACTCTTATGAATGCAAGATCACTTTGGTGATCTGTGAGTTGTTTGCAGTATTGTGGGGCTTTAACTCGTTCTTAGGCTGATTACTATATGCTTTTGGGTAGAAGAGGCTTTCAGGTGTAAATTTCTTTACTTTTGAGAGAGACTGGTATCTTGTAATTGCGAGCCTATTTACTGCATACGTTTTGTCGCATTTGTTAAATATTACATTACGTTTTTACCACATATAGTAAAATACAACACTGCTATTAACCCTGTGATGTTTCTCACAATTGGTATATACTGCAAATGGTTGGATGTCAGCTGTTAATTGATCAGAGTCCCTCAGATATACCCTGCTTACCTATCCCAGCGGGAAAGACAATACCACGTGACTCGGAATCGACCTATGGTGCATGAATTACATTTTACACTCTGGTGAGTGCCTTAATTTTGTCAAAACATTATGCGCGTATTAAAGAGCAGATTAACAGTAATGCAAAGATGACTTAATTAATACCTGGAAAATGTTTGCTAGATCTCTGAGGTTAAAAACGTAGTGAAATTTTATTGCCGTTGGAAGAAACGTTGTTGTAATCTTTTGGTGGAGAGCTGTAAAAGGAAAACAATATATTACTGTTTGAACCTGAAAAAGTTCTTCAATTGGCTAAACAAATCTGGTACACGGTGTCTATGTTTTAATTTCTATATCACAAGTAAAATATAGCTTTAAAGATCAGATGTCCAATGTATGCAATGTATTAATCCAAGATTGAGTTAGATGGAAAGTATTTTACAAATCAGATTGACTGAGTGACATAGGTCAGTGGCACAGCATATGTATCTCTGAGCCACAATGATTACACATAGGTCACTGAGCCAATTCTAATAGCATCGGTCAACAGTTTAAATTCTAAGAATATAGCTAAATACATAATATATAATGCTGCATGTTGCAAATTAGTTATGCCATCACAATGCACCTGAAGCACAAGTTATTACTTGTGTAACGATATATCTAGAAGAGACATTAGTGAGTGATAGATTATTTACCTTAGAATATTCCCAGGCATCAGACTGGATCCGGAAAACAATTCCGTCAGCAGTACCCCTGTGCATCGGTAGGCGTCGTCGTACGGCTCCGCTTAAGTCGCTGGCGTCGTAGTCGCTGAGATGACGTCGCTGGAGCTACTTAGACGCGCCCACGCATGCTGACGTCAGTTCTGTACACGACTTTCCACGCCAGGAACGCAGAGCTATAATATAATCCACGTTTGTAAAGCGCACAATCGCCCGTAAGTGTCTCTAGGCGCTGGGGGCCATCGGGAAGATTAAGCAAGCTATTGCCCAGAGTCACATGGTGCTCGGCTAATATTCGGCCGGTGATCGAACCGTGATCCCCAGATTCCGGAGTGAGTCGCCCTAGCCGAGGCGCCACACCTCTTCTATGCAAGATACTGACCACTGGTGCATTGAAAATAGGGCCTTGAAAGGGATGACCTTAACCTAGAAATGAGTTCACAGAACGGGGAGGATGGGTGGGGCGGTAAAGAATCTATCACTAACTAATGTCTCTTACAGATATATCGTTATACAAGTAGTAACTTGTGCATCTGAAAGAGACACGTTAGTGATAGATTCCTTACCTTAGAATAGATACCCCAGCAATACCAACCCCGGTGGTGGGTCTGCGAACGAAGATCACACCAGAAAGTCACGGAGGACAGAACGGCCAAAGAAGCCGTCTCTCCGGCCTTGACTGTCAAGGCAATAATGCGTAGTAAAAGTGTGCAACGAGGCCCACGTGGCTGCCTGACAGATGTCTTGCAGGGGGACACCATGTCCCAGTGCAGAAGTAGCTGCTGTCGCCCTGGTAGAATGGGCGCACAATCCCACTGGAGGTTCCTTTTTAGCCAGAGATTAACAGGCTTTGATACACAAGACGACCCAGCGGGAGATAGTCCTCTTGTGTACAGCCTGGCCTTTCTTGGTGCCCACGTAGCCAACAAAGAGCTGATCATCCACCCGGAACTGTTGTGTGCGGTTCAGATAAAAGGAAAGCGCACAATTTGGGTCCAGACAGTGGAGCCTCTCTTCCTCTCTGGAAGGGTGTGGAGGCGGAAAGAAAGTGGGCATGGTGATAATTTACCCAATGTGAAAAGCAGTGACCACTTTTGGCAAGAAGGAAGGATGAGTGCGGAGCACAACCTTGTCCGGATGGACTGACAGAAAACGAGGCTTACAAGGAAGAGCCTGGAGCGCACTCAGACACCTAGCAGAGGTGATAGCAACCAGGAAAGCAGTCTTTAAAGTCAACAAACGACGAGGGGCAGTTGTGGAGCGGCTCAAAGGGAGCACACATCAAAAAAATAAGGACCAGATTCAAGTCCCACTGTGGCATCACAAACGGAATAGGAGGGAAAAGGTGAGTAATGCCTTTGAGAAATCTATTAATAACAGGGGACTTGAAAAGAGAGGACTGTTCAGGAAGCCTGAGAAAGGCCGAAATCTCAGAAAGGTAGCCTTTGATAGTGCCCAGAGCAGAACCTTGCCAGGCTAAAGAAAGAAGGAACAAAAGGACCTCTGAAAAAGGGACAGAAAGGGGATCAACAGCCTTTGCTGTGCACCATGCCACAAATTTGTTTTTGCTCCTGCAGGCGTATTCCGATTTAGTGGAAGGACGCCTGGCTGCCAGAATGACATCACAGACTTCAGGAGGCAAGTCAAACGTAATCAACCTTCGCCCCTCAGTCTCCAAGCATGTAGGTGGAGGCTGGACAGGTTTGGGTGGAGGACCGTCCCCTGCTGCTGCAACAGAAGATCCTCCGAAGAGGCAGTCGTATCGGGGGATCTACGCTCATACTGAGTAGCTCAGGATACCAAACTCTTTGAGCCCAGTCCGGTGCCACAAGAATGACTTGGGCCCGGTCACGCCTGATCTTCTTCAGCACTCTGGGCGGAAGTGGTATAGGCGGAAAGGCGTACAACAGACTGCAGTTCCACTCGTGATGAAAAGCGTAGCCAAGCGAGTACCGCCTTGGAAATTCCAACGCGCAGAACAGCTGACATTGCGTGTTCTCTTCGGTGGTGAATAGATGTAACCACTGTCGAAAGAGACCTTGCACCACCTCCGAGCTAAGACGCCACTCATGATCCATCAGGTACCGAGGGGCTGAGTTTGTCCGCCCTGGCGTTCAAAGAACCTGCCAGGTGTTGAACAGTCAATGAAATGCCTTGACGTTCCAGCCATGTCCAGAGGTGCAGGGCCTCCTAACATAGGGTCCACGACCCCACCCCACCTTGTTTGTTGCAATACCACATGGTGGTGGTGTTGTCTGTGAACACCTGAACCACCTTCCCCTTGACAGAGGGAAGGAATGCCTTCAGTGCAAGAAGGATCGCCCAAAGCTCCAGAAGGTTGATATGGAGCCTGAACTCCGCCGGAGACCAGAGGCCTCTGATCTCCGCCTCTCCCAAGTGGCCTCCCCATCCCAGGAGGGTCGCATCCGGCACCACTGTGTGCTCCGGTTGGGAAGGGAGCGGGATCTGCCGTTGACCCAACGCTGATCCGTTAGCCACCACTGCAATTGTTGTGCAGTGCCCTCCGAGATCTGGACATTGTCGGACAGGTTCCCCTGATGCTGCCCCCACTGGAACTTCAGGTCCCACTGCAGAGCCCGCATATGCCATCTGGCATGATTGGTGAGCAGGATGCAGGAGGCCATGAGGCCCAGCAACCCCAAGGTCGTTCTGACCTAAACCCGGTACAAGGGCCGAAAGATCGGAATCATAGCCCGAATGTCCCGGGCTCGCTGTTTGGGAGGATAGACTCGAAACTGCGCCGTGTCCAGAACCGGGCCGATGAAGAGGAGCTTCTGAGAGGGAATCAGGTGCGACTTCGGCACGTTGATGGAGAACCCCAGCAAATACAGGAGTTCCGTCGTAGTCTGGATTGTGGAGACAACTGCCTGGGGCGAGCCCGACTTCAACAGCTAGTCGTCGAGATAGGGGAAGACTGAAAGCCCTGATCTGCGCACATGAGCTGCGACCACCACCATCACTTTCATGAACACCCGAGGGGCGCTGGTAAGGCCAAAGGGGAGCACAGTGAACTGAAAATGCTCCTGCCCTACCATGAATTGCAGGTAATGCCGGTGGTCTGGCAGGACGGGGATATGAAAATAAGCGTCCTACAGGTCCAACGCTACCACCCAGTCTTGCGGATCTAGGGCAGACAAGACCTGAGCAAGTGTGAGCATTTTGAACTTCTCCTTCCGGAGGAAGCGATTGACAGTCCGAGGGTCTAAGATAGGACGCAGGCCCTTGTCCTTCTTTGAAACCACAAATTAGTGGGAATAACAACCGCAACCTACTTCTGGCGTCGGAAAGGGCTCGATGGCCCCCTTGGCCAAGAGGGCCGCAACTTCTTGCTAGAGAAGTGTCAAGTGATCCCCGACAATGGGTGGTACTGTGGTGGCATGACTGGAGGGTTAGTCTCAAAGGGGAGGGAGTAGCCCCTTTGGAACAGTTGCAGAACCCACCTGTCCGATGTGATTATGGTTTTCTTTTCTTCAGATTTCAATCAGATAGAGAAGATATTGGTCTGAATGCAACTCTTCCTCAGCAACTCTTCCTCTGGTTCACTAAAGGTTAGGCTAACTCATCTGTTGAAGATGGCTTTTTTGATGTTTTAGACAACCTCAAAGGGTATTTATGTGCTTTTTCTCCTGTGCAGGGAGAACAGTTTTGACAGATTTATCTCCAGAATAAGGGGTATCACTAGCCTTTCATTAATTTTTTAAAAACCATTTCAGCAGTCTTCCCTTATGGTAAATGAGGGTTTTGGCTCGGGTGGGTGGTGAAAACTTCTCCACTGGCTGAGCTTATAGAGTTTTTGCCACTTCACCCTCCACTTGGAGCTACCATTCTACAATCTTCATCAAGGATACATCAGGGGATGAATGAAGTAGTACCAGAAGAACAAGTTACTTACCTTTGGCAACAATGTTTCTGTAAGAGACATATGTTAGTTATAGATTCCTTACCTTAGAATTTCCCCCAAGCCTCAGTTCGGATCCAGAGATTTTTCTTTAGCAGTACCCCTGAGCGTCAGTAGGTGGCGTTGGTCGACTTCGCTTCTGCCATTGGCATAGTGGTTGCCAGAATGACGTAGATGTGTCTACTTAGATGACACACGTGTGCTCTGACGTCAGTTTGTGAGACAATATACCATGCGCAACTACTAGGGCCCTGTAAGGGAGTCCCTATCCCTATCCCTAGGAGTCAGTTCACAGAGCGGGGAGGATGGGTGGGGCGGTAAGGAATCCATAACTAACCTATGTCTCTTACAGATACATCATTACAGAAGGTAAGTAACTTGTTCACCTGAAAGACACAGTTAGTTATAGATTCCTTACCTTAGATTAGATACCCAGCAATACCATCCCCGGAGGAGGGAAAACGAACTATGTTCACAGCAGAAAATTCTGGAGGCCCGAACGGGCAAAATTGCAGTCCCTCCAGTGCCAACACAGTGGTTGCTGCTGTAGCCCTAGTGGAGTGAGCATGCAGTCCCACTGGAAGATCTTTCTTAGCTAAGGTGTAGCAGATTTTCATGCAAGGGACAACCCATCGCGCGATAGTATGTTTTTGAACAGCCCTGTCCTTCTTAGCACCAACATATCCAACAAAGAGTGGATCATCCACCTAGCAATCTTTGGTGCAGTCAAGGTAGAATGACAGCACTTGTTTTAGGGTCCTGATGGTGGAGTCTCTCCTCCTCCTTGGAATGGTGCGGAGGTGGGAAGAAAGTAGGCAAGGTGATGGATTGGCCTATATGAAATGGAGTAACCACTTTTGGTAGGAATGAAGGCCTAGTCCTAAACACCACTTTGCCACTTTGTCCGGATGCACAGAGAAGAAAGGGGGCTTGAAAGATAGAGCTTGAAGCTCATTCACCCTGCGAGCAGAGGTGATGGCAACAAGAAAGGCAGTTTTCAGAGTTAGGAGCCTGAGAGTACAGTTATAATGAGGCTCAAAGGGAGCACACATGAGGTATGTAAGAATGAGATTCAAGTCCCACTGGGGAATTACGAAAGGATTTGGAGGAAACAGATGAGTAATGCCCTTAAAGAACCTATTAACAATAGGGGCCTTGAATAGGGATGGCTGATCAGGCCACCTAAGAAAAGCTGAGATAGCTGCGAGATAACCTATCAGGGTGTCCCGAGCAGAGTCTCTCTGGGCTAAAGAAAGTATATACAGAAAAACCTCAGAAAGGGGGGCAGAAAGGGGATCCACGGTCTTTGCTGTGTACCAAGCCACAAGCTTGTCCCATCTACAGGCATATACCAATTTAGTGGAGGGACGCCTGGCTGCCAAGATAACATTACAGACTTCGGGAGAAAGGTCAATAGCTGTCAACTGCTGACGGTCAATCTCCACACAAGGAAGTGGAGGCTGGCTAGGTTCGGGTGAAGAACCGCCCCCTGTTGCTGCAACAGAAGATCCTCCCAAAGGGGGAGTCTTATCGGAGGATCGACGGCCATGCTCAGAAGCTCAGGGTATCAGACTCTTTGTGCCCAGTCCAAAGCCACAAGGATAACTTGCATATAGCTGTATCTGAACTGGGGTGATGAAGTGAGCTAAAGAACGATGATGGATTCAACCCAGATCTGTGATTGGATTTGAGTATCTGAAAAGTTTCAGAGCTCCGTCCATCGTCTCCTTGTGTTTGCCTTGGAAACTACAACGTGCAATACTGGTGACATTGTGTGTTCTCTTTGGAGGGGAACAGATCTAACCAAGGCTCTTACCACTGCTGAATGAGACCTTGCACCACCGATGGATGGAGATGCCATTAGTGATCCACCAGGCACCGACGGCTGAGTTTGCCAGCTCTGGCGTTCATAGACCCCACCAGGTGTTGAACTACCAGGCTTATATCCTGGTGGTCCAGCCATGTCCAGAGGCAAAGAGCCTCTTGACAAAGGGTCCACGACCCCACCCTACCCTGTTTGCTGCGGTACCACATAGCGGTGGTGTTGTCCGTGAACACTTGCACCACTTTCCCTTTGAGAGAGGGAAGGAATGCCTTCAGTGCCAGTCAGATCACCCAACCTCCAGCAGATTGATATGGTGCCCGGACTCCACCGGAGACCAGACTCCTCTGTTCTCCACCTCTTATGCATCTGTCACTACTGTCAGTTCTAGATGAGGAAGGGAGAGGGATCTGCCTATGGCCCAATCTTAGTTTGTTAATCACCTCTAAAGCTGTGTCGCAGTCCCCTCCGAGATCTGGACATAGTTGGAAAGATTCCCCTGATGCTGCGCCCACTGGAACTTGAGGTCCCACTGCAGAGCCTGCATATGCCACTTGGAATGATCTACCAGCAGGATGCTGGAGGCCATGAGGTCCAGCAGACTAAGAGTCATTCTCACCGAAATCAGGGATAGAGGCTGAAACATCCGTACCCTGAATATCCCGAACTCACTGTTCAGAATGGTAGGGTCGAAACTCCAATGTGTCCAAAACAGCTCAGATGAAAGGGAGCATCTGAGCGGGGGTCAGGTGTGACTTTGGCATGTTTATAGTGAACCCCAGCAAATGCAGGAGGTCCGCCGTAGTCTGGGGGTGAGGGACTGCAGCCTGGAGTGAGCCTGCCTTCAACAGTCAGTTGTCAAGATAGGGGAAGACTGGAACCCCTGATCTGCGTAGATGAGCTGCGACCGCTGACAACACTTTCGTGAACACTGGCACTGGTGAGGCCAAAAGGGAGCACAGTAAACTGGAAGTGCTTGTGACCCACCACAATACCATATGTAGTATCTATGGGCTGGCAGGATGGGAATGTGGAAATAAGCATCCTGCATAACCAGCACCACAAACTAGTCTCCGGAGTCAAGGGCAGACAGGACCTAAGCCAACATGAGCATTTTTAGCTTTTTCTTCTGGAGAAAGTTATTAAGGGCCCATACGCCTTGAATAGGACGCAGGCCTTTGTCCTTCTAGGGCACCAGAAAGTAGCGAGAATAGCAACTATGGCCTACTTCTGGCATCAGTGCCTTCTCTATTGCTCCCTTGGCCAAAAGAGCAGAGACTTCCTGGCAGAGAAGCACCAAATGATCCTCTGACATGCGTTCGAAAGACTGTGGCATGAAGGGAAGGATAATCTCGAAGGGGAGGGAAAAGCCCCTTTGAACGATTTGCAGAACCCACCTGTCCAACTTGATAGATTGCCAGTCGGGGAGGTGATGGCGAATCCTCCCTCCCACTGGTTGAAGATGGGCCTGGAACGTCAAACTAGGAAGGCCATCAAAGGGCATGTCCATCAATGTTGACTGGAGATCCCCCGAAAAGCCAGATGTCCTCAACCAGGTGTTGAGTCTTAGGGCTACCAACGTGGCAATCTTTCTGCCTAGTGAGTCGGTGGTAACCAGTCCACACCTAATGGCGAATTTGGCTGCGTCTCTCCAATCCACAACAGCCTGGGAGATAATGACCAGGGCCTCCTCCTGGAACTGGGGCAGCACCAGTGCGACCATATCCTAGCTGGCGGGGGAAGAACGGCCCAAGAGGTACGCAGTTTTCACCAACGGGAGTCCTAAGCTGGAGGAAGAGAACATAAACTTCCCAAGATGATTCAGCTTCATGGATTCTCTATCTGGGGAAGCAGAATGGAATGCAGCCTTGGAAGAAGAGGACCACCGAACTTTCAGGCGAAGGGTGTTGACTCAAGAACACTGGGTCGCCCGGGCCGGGTGGTGGCGGCGGGCAACCGTCCTATCCACAGGAGCCCCTCTGCTGGGCTTGGACCAAGAGCCAAAAAGGACGCTAGTGAGTGCTTCATTGAAGGGCAACAGGGGTTCAGAAGAGGAAGTCACAGGCTGAAGCACCTCTGTCAGGAGGGTAGTCCTGACTGCCACAGAAGGGAGCTTGAGGTCCAAGGTCTCGGCTGCCTTTCTCACCAACACTGCATATGACGCTCCCTCCACCATAGCCACAGTAGGGGGAGAAAGCAAACTAGTGTCTGGAGATGTGTCCAGGCTACTGGCATAACCCAGGGAGCTCACGTTGGAGGCAGACCTTGTGGTGGATTCCAGAGGGTCTGGAGAGGCATTGGGGTGTGATCCTGTGGGGAGTGGCTCAGGTATCTTCCAGCCCGGAGTGGTGGAAGTGGCGCAGAGTAGCCCAGCTAGGTCCTGAAGTAGTGAGAGGGGTGTAGGGCCTCATGTCCTGTCCTTAAGGGGAAGGAGTGAGAATGGGTTTTGTCCTGGTAGTGCCTAACCTCAGTCTCAGAGCCTGGATGGTTCTTTAAGGGAACACCAGGTGGGGAGCCTAGGCTGTCCGGATGAGTCATCCTCTGAGGGGGATCCCCCAGTGGCTAGAGAACGTGGAGGCTCTGTAAACAGAGGTGCAGTAGTTCTGGTATCTGGCAGTACCGTTCCAGTTGGGAGGGTGCAGAGGTCCAGATGGAGGGGCGAGAGGGGGAAAGAGTCCCCAGTGGAAGAATCAGTGGGTCAGGGGCCAGCCAGCAGGGCTTCGTCCCCAGTGAATGACCATGGGGACACCACTTCTGTCCTGGGGGATCTTCCAGCACTGTCAGAGGGACAGAGGTTGGGAGATCTGCGCCAGGCAGACTGTTGCACGACACATGAGCTATGTGTCACCCTCAGGGGGGGCATGCGTGCTCCCCGGGAAGTCCTGGTGCGCCAGGCAAATGTTCAACTACAGGGTTGGGTCCCTGAGTTGGAGAGCCAGGTTCAGGTGTTGTCTGACCTGGAGGGTGGGACCACTGTAATCAGTGTCTTGACCCATGTCACTTCTAGGGGTACCACTCCAGTGGGGAGTGGGCAGTACTCTGGAAGGGGGTGCAGAGGGAGGGAGTCTTTGCCTCTGACCCGGGTGCAGTTTGAGGGTTTAGACCCTGAGATAGAGGGCCAGGTGCAGGGTGTCCCCCCTGACCTGGTGTCCCAGTTGCAGGATAGCACCCCTGAACTGGTGGGCGAATTGTGCAGGTCACTTGCCACAGGTGCCCTGTCAATTCTGAAAGGGGGTACCACTCCAGGTGGGAGGGTACAGAGCCCCAAGGAGGAGGACCGGGTGTGGGTGAGCCTACCCCAGTCTTTGGTCCAGCCGCCAGGTACAGGCCTGGGGCTGGTGGGTCAGTGCCAGGCTGACATACCTGACCTGACGGGAGGGAGAGTGGACAAAGGGTGCCAAGCACCTGGGGCTACTGTCCCCCGCTCTCTGAGGCCACAGAGGTTTGGGAGCCCTGAGAGGCATGAGGCCTGGGTCTCAGCTCTGACTACTGTCAGTGGCCACTGTGATTTGATGACTATCTGTTGGGACACACCCGTGAGCAAGTTAAGGTTAGATGCTGCACAGGTGGTGTCCACAGAGGAAGAGAAGGGTGCCCCATGGATTAGCTGGGTGGACCCTGAGAGTATGGACAGAGGATTTGAAATAGGCTCAGATTGGCTTAGAACTGGAATGTGCCCCTGCTGTTGCGGGCCAGGTCCATGTTTTATCGCCCAAAGTCGGGAAGTCCATCACGGTAGTGATTGGTCTACCCTACGTTTTGGCTGGAAGGGGGTTATGTTGGACTTGGCCCTCTTGGCAGGGTCATCTCGGAACTTTTTGCCTTCCTCCAATAATCTCTCTGATCTGTTTTTGTTGGTTTAATGACTCTGGGCACTTTACCACTGCTGACCAGTGCTAAAGTGCATATGCTCTCCCTATGAAAATGTATATGTGATTGATGTTCATGATTGATTCATTGGATTTACTGTCAGTTCCCAGTAGAGTGCACCAGGAGTGCCTGGGCTTGTAAATGCCAATACTGCTAGTGGGCCTGCAGCGCTGGTTGCGCCACCCACAGATGCCTTTTAAATGTGTCTAGGGACTGCCATTGCAGAACCGGCGTGCAGTCTGGCACTGTCATGCTGGCTGGGCAAGTGCACACACTTGCCAGCCTCTAAACCTTCCCTTAACTTCATATTAGTCACCCCTATGGTAGGCCCAGGGCAGGGTGCATTGTAAGTGTAAGGTAGGACATGCTCTGATGTGTGTGGCATGTCCTAATAGTGAATTACAGCCAAATTCGTTTTTCACTATTGTAAGGCTACCTGTTCCCTTAGGCCAAGATGGGCTGTTGGAATTATTACACTCTATACTCCCAGCAGGCTCAGGGAACATGGTAGAAAGTCAAGTTTAGTATGCCTGAACTCAGAATAATAAAATACTTCTTTTAGTAAAGTTTATTTTAATATCCTATGTTTGCAAATGCTACTTTTAGAAAGCTAGCATTTGCTTGCCTAACCATTTCAGCCCGCCTCTGCTAGGATGTGTATCTGACTGTCTGGGTTATGTGAGTGACAGGGCTGAGGGATGACAGGTGGTGAATGCAAGGATTACACCTTGGTGGGAGGTGGGAGTGCCCCTGGACTCTGAATAGGGCTGTGCTCTGCCACCACAATGCTGGCTCCGCCCCCTGGGGAGCGACTGATGACTCAGCCGACACCTGGCCCAGGAAAGGCGAAGCACTGTCAACAAGGTACTCCTGGCTGCCCCTGTCCACACAATGCTGGCTCCACCTCCTGTGGAGCGTCTGATGTGCCTGCCCCTCACACTGAAAGAAGAAACCAGAGTACACCCAACAGAGTGCTTCAAAACTGAAATGGACTATGCAAAGGCCCCCCTGGCCTGAAAAGATAAAAGAAATGCTGTATAAAAGAAGGAGCCCTGCTCCTTGTAAATCAGAATCCTGTTTCCCACAACGAACCTCTGCCCAACTAGAAGGAGAAGAAGAAGCTGGAAGGACTGGCCTGCTGTCTGCCTTGCTGAGGAAGGAGAGGAGAAGACTTATTGAAAAGACTGTGTTGACTTGTGCTAGAAACTTTCTCCAAGGGCTTGTCTGAGCTTGCCCCCTGATCTGAACCCCAGGACTAGTGGGTTCTCTGTGCCTTGGCTCGTCTGTGATTGAGCATGTGTTTCTTCCCGCCGGAGGCAAGACTGCGCCCCCCTCGCCTCCTCCTAGAACTGTGTCACTCGGGAGCTTGCCTGCCCTTTCACCCGTTGAGAGCCTCGCTCTGCCTGAGCCGCTCTCTGCCCCTCGGGTCAGGCCGCCTGCTCCTCTGCCACTGTTCGCTACTGGAGGACTTGGAGTGTTCATCTGCCCCCTCCCGCCGAAATCCTGGTCTCCTGAGCGCACATCCATAGCCTGGACGGCCGCCCGTGCGTTGTGATCGCACCCGGCCGCCCCGCTGTGCCCTCTGACCTGTGGAGAGGCCGCGCCGCATAACCAAAGGACTCGCCACCTCTACTGGCCGTATTGGAGGTCTCCCTGCCGCTCCCCACCTTCGGAAGCATCCTGCCATTCTTCAGATCCCAAGGTACATCTGCGCTTCCAAGCGCACCAAGAGCCTGACCCGTCCCCCTGCATCGAGGGACATTTGCCGCTCGCGGTGTCAGTGCGCCAACGGGCTCGGGGCCCGCACCGTTCTTATTTCCCCGTCAGCCTGTACCTTTGTACTAAGACCTTCCCTGTGCGCTTGGCCCGAGGAGCCTCTCATCACCTCCCTGCTCCTCACTGCAGCCGAGATCCCCCACCTCCGGGAAAAGGCCCTGTGTTCCTTGAGGCCCCTCTCATCGCCTCCCTGCTCCTCACTGCAGCCAGGAGCCCCCACCTCCGGAAAAAGCCCTGGGTTTCTCGAGGCTCCTCTCATCGCCTGCTTGCTGCTCCTCAGCACAGCCCCCACCATGGGAATCCGAGTCCACCTGCTCACGCGAGATGCGCGAGTCTTGGTAGGGCCCGGGGTTTTCTTCTGTGTGGAGCACAGAGGAGCGCTGCGAAGCACACAGAGGCGCTTGGGAGCGCCGTACCTTCCAGGAACGGGGCAAGAAGCCCCAAATATCGCATAACAAGAACTGTGGCATTATCCTTTCTAAAAGAGTAACTGAACTGTCACAAAAAGAACTATTTTAAGCAAAAGAGAGTAAAAGGAAGCAGCTATTATTTCAACAGAACACTTGCCTATTCACAACCTTGTGGCTAAGAAAAACGTTATTGATGGTCTTCTGATAAATACTTGCCTGCATATATATTTTTACATAAAGAAGCCGTATTTTTATATAACTACAGCCTGGTGTCCATTTGTGGGGGGATTGGTATGTTTACTGTGTGTGTTATCACAAATGCTTAACTCAGCAACGCCTGGAGAATAGCCTTGGCTGCTCACGCCACGCACCTAGAGGGTGAGCAAGGGTAAATCTAAGGGGTCATCCTTCGCCCTGACTTAGAGGAGAGGGTCCCTGCTTGTCACAAATGAATACTTGCGCCAACCAGAGACCCCCAAAAATGAGATGTAAGGCATTGTAAAAGGTATTAAGTTGAGCCTGAGATGCTCAGGCTCCCAGAAACTGTAGGAGGTGTGGAGTTGTATCAGAAGTAGGCTCCTGAGATGGTGCCTTGGAATGACAACGCTCCGAGTAAAGCATTGCATCAGCTGATAAACGGGGAGAAGGCGAAGAGCGTCTGTGCCTCTACGCCTTCTTCTAGTGTTTGAACTTACCCGATGACCTCAACGACTAGGATTGTGACGAGGAGTGGGGGCTTCGCCGAAGGGCCCCAGAACATTCCTCTTGAAAGAGGCCAGAAACAAAGTTGAGCCAACCGCCAGGGGTCCAGCAACTTTCGAGACTGTTCCCGCAAAGTTTTCCACGCCATGGCCCAGCAGTCGGAGCACGGCTTCGGGTCATGCTCGCGGTCCAGACACCAAAAGCGCATGAAGTGCGGGCCCGTCACAAATTTCATCCTGTGACAGGTGCAGCAGAGCTTAAAGCTGGTCCGACAAAGGAACATCCCTGATGCACCAGGAGTTGAAGGACTTGAAAAAGATGTCGCCAAAAAGTCAAAAAAAGCTAGCCAAAAATAGGCTAACGGGTAGCTCTCTCCGGATCTGGGCTAGGCTAGTGCGGAAAAAGAAAGAACTGACGTCAGCGCGTAGGGGCGGCATCTAAGTAGACACCGTATTGTCATCCAAGAAACCACTCCACCGACGACGGATGCGGAGTCGACCGACGCCACCTACCCACATGCAGGGGTACTGCTAAAGAAAAATCTCTGGATCCAGTCTTATGCCTGTGGAAAATTCTACAGTAAGGAATATATAACAAACTGTCTCTTTCAGATGCTGGGTACATGTGAGATGCATGATATATACAAACGTACTTCCATGGCTGTATGA
This sequence comes from Lissotriton vulgaris, assembly GCF_964263255.1. Taxonomy (NCBI): domain Eukaryota; kingdom Metazoa; phylum Chordata; class Amphibia; order Caudata; family Salamandridae; genus Lissotriton; species Lissotriton vulgaris. The sequence continues at coordinate 818,219,352 of NC_141695.1, read as the reverse complement.
GTTAAACTTGTCAGAGAGTCTCTTACTTAGTTGGTAGCTTTTTAATTAGAAGTGCCATTCAGAGAAGTCACAGTTGGCTCCGCTAGTATATTGGTTCATTAGTATGCTTGGGAGTCCTGGCTTAGCATTTGGCGCTGCCCTTTCTGTTCCATCCCTCCCTGAGTCCCTCGCTTCTTTCCCTTTGATTTGTCCTTTGAGGCTTTTCCGGAGACCACAACCAGCAGAATGAGCAGCAGCGCAAGACCACTTTAGCTTGGGAACAGCCTGTGGGAGCAATAAGGGTTTGTGTGAGCCCACCGAGCTACACGAGAGCCGAGGTCCCAATCAGTAGTTGTAAACCAGCTATACGGGTCGAGCCTTGTAGTAAGGCGCGGTTGTGGAAGAATGACCACTAGGTCTCATAAGAACTCCCACTGAGCACCCTGGAGGAGGCAAGAGTCCAATCAACATCCCAGACAACTGATGGGTGTATGTACGTAAGCAGTCAAGAGCAGCGGGGAGCTTGGGGGCGTGGCTAACTGACAAGCATGGCAGACGCATCTTAGCAGAGCTCCGGACCAGGCCCTGAATCCTGATTACAACCCCGCTGTTGCAGAGCCATTTGACCCTCTGTGCTCCCTGACGATCCCCCCGGGACCCTGCACAGGGTTGGATTGAGATTAAAAATCGGCCCGGGCACGTATTAAAAAATCGGCCCACATTTCCATAATGCCTTCCCTCAAATCACTGCTTTCAGCGTAATTTTACATAAAAAGGAGGGGGGTAAAAAATGCACGCATCAGTTTACACTAGTGCAATACACCTGACAACAAGTGAGGCCACTTCTGCTCAGGCCCGCTGCCCCGCTCAGTATGCCTACATTAATGGGAGGCCCAGCGAAAGATAAGGGGTGACACCTCTACCTGTTGCTGCTATACGGGAGATGAGTGCCCATCTCAGGGCCGGCCCTAGGCATGTGCAAACTGTGCACCTGCACAGGGCCGCCAAACCCCAGGGGCCGCCACGACGACCGGATACCAATCATACAATATTCATGGCACTGGCGGCCCTGGCAGGATTTGGCGGCCTCCGAGTCCGACCACCCGCATAGCACCATTTTTGAGGCGGCGGCTGCGACGTTTATAACTGGTCCGATGCCCCGTTTCAAGTGTAGGCCTCAGTTTTTGCCAGTAACCAATTGGAAGGTAGATTATATACTAGGCGCGGAAGACCCCGGAAGTCTTACCCGTACACAGCCCTACGGGGGTGTGGGGTTTAAGCACCAGTCATGCGAGCGAAGGCTGGAGGGCTCGCTCAATCCAGGGAGAGTATCCTCCACAGGGCTCGAGGCTCTGGATCTGCCCACGCAGCTTAGCCCCCGGCGGCGGCAAATGTCTTCAGAGGGGCCCCTGTTCCCAGAGCCAGCCCCCAAGGGCACAGGAGTCAGGAGCCACCGGCTACCAGCACTGCACCAGCCGCAGCAGCCTCCTCTCACCGTACAGTGCAGTCCTGACCTGACGGAGCACCCAGGTCTCCACTCGTCATTGTCTAATGCTGTGCTAAACTTCTGGGCACGGAGTCTAGGGGATCCGGACGCACTGCAACAAGGGGCCCAGGCAGCCGTGCCAGAGGCAAGGAAGTCTTCAGCATGAGACCAATCTGTGAAGTGGGGCCTGCCTGATGACCAGATGAAGGTAGGAAAAAACACAGCAATCACCTGCAATGTCGGGCGGGTAAGTGCGTGCATCTGTTTTATTTAATTAAACTTCAGAGGCTCTCTTCACCAGATATAATGCACCGGATTGCCAGGCTCTCCTCGTCATTTCATTCGGCTCTTTCACAGGCGCTTCTGTTTTTTCCCACGGCACTGTTAAAACGTAATTCACTGAAATATCTAAATCCTAATCATGCCACCAATGATCAAATGAAGTTTCCTATTTTTATGTAAGGCAGCTAACATGTGTATTTATATGAGGATGGAAATACATTTTATAAAGTTATCCTTTCTATGGAAACCGCAAATGTATATTTCTATTGTAACACAATGTTTGCTACCTCTCACATTTTGTTTGCTTTTGATACTTGCACTAGTGCCACCATTGCCTACATAACGTTTGTTCTTGTGCCTCTGTGTCTAGCATATATTGCAGTATATTACCTCTAAATGTACTTTGTTTTCTCTTGTAACCTGCACACTTGTCACTCTTTCCTCCTGTGTAATGCACTGTTTGCTACCTCATATAGTTTGTTTGCTCACAATTGTCACTTTTACCTCATGTAACTTATCGTCTGCTTTTGTAATTTGTTCACTTGTAATTTTCTGTTCCTATTGTGAAGCGCTCTGACGCCTTCGGGTAAAGTTTGCACTATATAAAAATGCATAAATAAATAAATAAATAAACACTGCATGCGTATTATGGCGCACCTTACAGTTTAACTTGGGCCTTTAGGTGGGATGAATGTGGCGGTGCCCGGATGGCTGTTATCGATTATATAGCCTGCAAAACATGTAAAGGAAAGAGGATAGACGACGTTCTGCAGGAGAGTGGGTTGTGTGAATGAAGTTTAAAACACTATTACTGACATTTTAGATATGTTTACTTTAAACTTATAAGGTTTCTTTAAGTCAGGGTATAAGTTACAGTAAAAAGTTGCTGCTTAAGTACTACCGGAACATTTAACACAATCGGCCACATGCATCATCCCGGCCTTTTGCAAATTCCAAATTGCGAAAAATAGGGAATCGCAATTTGGAATTCGCAAAATGGGATGCATGTATATTTTCGCAAAATATTTGCGATTCGGTAAAAATCGCAATTTTTACCGAATCGCAAATATTATGCAAATTTCAAAGTGCGAAGTCGCAATTCCCATTGATTCCTATGGGGCAAAAGGCCCATAGGGATCAATGGTAAGGCTTTAACAAATTGCGATTTTCTTTTTGAAAATCGCAATTTGTTAATGCATTCCAAGGGTGCAGAGGGGTGTCCAAAGGAACCCCCCCTGCACCCCAGAAATGTAATTTGAAGTGCATGTTTCACACACACATGTCCTAAGGACATGTGTGTCTGAAACATGAAAGTTTAAAAAATGCATTTTTGAGCATTTTCAAAACTTTTCGCAAATTACCACGAGGTTCAACCTCGTGGTAATTTGCACCTCCTAATTGCTAATTCGCAATTAGAAAAACAATCATGCATTGCTTTTAAGGAATCTGAAATTTGCGATTCCTTAAAAGCAATCGCATTTTTGGAAATCGCTAAAAATAGCGAATTTCATAAAAATGCATGATGCATCCCAAAAACTTATTTAGGAAGTGCAAACCGACGAATTTACCAATTCGCACCGTTTGCACTTCCTAAATAGGTTGATGCATGTGGGGGTATGTGACCAAATAGCCCGAAATACTAAAAAGGGCATTTCACTTGCATGTGATGAGAATAGGAGTACCCATCATTTTACAATTCACAAGGCAGGCCAATCTTTGTTCCCCATTGCTTGTTGAGTCCTAGGCATCTGCAGGCAGGACAGCTAGGAGGGCGTGGTATCCAGTGTGCTCACTCTCCTTTTTCCCCAGCACCTCCCCCTACCCCCAAGGGGCGGCAATCTGAGGGATAGCCCCGGGCGCCACAAGCTCTAGCTACGCCCCTGCCTCCGACTTTTTACTAACTTCCAACCAAAGCCTGAGACTCAACCTAACCTAGTGCTTCCCGTGCGTTGTGGTGCCTTGGCGTATGTGAGTCTCTCTCTCTAGTCTCTGCAGTGCAGCCATTTCTCTGGTGTGGTGGTGCCACTGGTGGTGGTCCTAAAGCTGAGCTCAGAATAAGGTAAACTAAGTGAAGTAATAGTATAACGCACCTGGCGCGTGGGAGGCAGATCTGAATGTAGTTGATTCTGATTCTGCAGCAGTGTCACTGACTCTGACTGACTGCTGCGTCAGTTAATGGCGTTTGTTGAAGCAGGTTAATGCCTTGCCTTTACTATCCTTTTGTGCAGTAACGCAGGGTAGTATAGGGGGCTGCAAGAGACCCTTCAGGTTCAGAATCTCTGTTCACAATCACCCGTCCAGCCAGGGGTTATTTCTGCTGCCCCGACACTATTACCACAAGGACTCCACCATGCGTAGCTACCGCGGAGCCGGGTTACCCTGATGACCGTGATAACATTTTATGTTAAAACTAAGTAAGATTGAAAATATGAACACATCCAAAATAAAGGAAAAAATCCAATGTAAAAATACAGTTTTTTCCGACTTTTTGAGAGTTGGATGAGGCGTCTCTCTCTGTTATTTTGTAGGGGTTCTGTCCGTCTTGTACAAAGCCTTAAGCATAATTAGTTTTCCTCTCACCTCTGAGGCCTGCCCTTTTCCCTGCAGTGTTCTGTGCACTTTAGCATTCTCTAGATTCCAGGCCGTAGAAATTGTATTCCACGAGCACCCATATACAATAATATTTTTTTCAAATCTTGTACAGTGATATGACCACAGAAGACCCGGATTTTATATTAAAAACAGAGATTGGGACTATACCATTTCCAACTGAACGGCAATATTTCTCTCCATGTAATCCCATACCAGGCGTTTTTCACGTAGTTTGGTGCTTACTTTCCCTCCATGTTAAAGAGCAGTAGATATTTCAGCACCTAGTTCTACATAGGTAAATCACATATAAGGTCCCAAAGGCGAGAATATTGCATTGCAAATGCTTGTTTAAATTGTTATAACTGCAGCCACGGCGGGTTTTTGCTCAGATAGGGGCCATGACAAAAGCACATTTTGAGCCCCTTCTAATGCCCTCCCGCTCTTGCCCCCTCCCCCCTCCAAGGTTTACATTTCCGCCTGTTCTAAGCGCTGTATGTAGCAGGGGATTGTATTCTGTATCACTGAGTGACCCGGTTCTGAGACGAATTCGGAAGGGTAGGAGCAGCCGCAGGTACTGGTCATCTAATGACTTTTCTGGACGTATTATTAAAACACCTTCCTGAGCTCCGCACCGGCCGGACCCCCTCTTCCGGGGCCTCCACCTACGCTCCCTGCACAGGGCCACCATGAGCCTAGAGCCGGCCCTGCCCATTTCCTTCCAGAAAGGCCACTCAGACACCCACTGGGCCACTGGCGGTATAGTCGAACAACAGAGACACTGTACACATCGGCCCCCAGGCTGCATAAAAGCAGCCCTCAGCTGGAACTCGGACCCCGGCCCTCGAGCATTGCCCGAATGCCCCCGTTACCAATCCGACGTTGACCCTGCACAATGCGTTTGGGGGGAATTGAAACTGTGAGTTGGACCCAGAGGTTAAACCTTGATCCGGAGATCTCATTGCGGCAGCCCTGAGCACAGTGTGAGGGCAGGCCACGTTGCGTCTCTGAAATAACCAGCACTGGGACGGGTGTGCGGTTGGAAAGAGACCGGCCTGTAGCGAACTTATATTACCTACAGAGGTGCATCCAAACTGTTGGCTGGAGCTGCGTGAACCAAGGACCCCATCGATCATTGCCGAGTGACTGCTAGTATGGACAGTAAAATCATACCTGTGATTTCCGCTGGCTGTGCTGGGGCATTGTGACTCCCTTTCCCTCCTGAGTTCGGCGGCGGAAAACATTCTCGGACCATAACCCTTTGGAATTGATACTAGAATGGGGCCCTCCCACTCCGGTTCCAACATGGAGACTGCAACCAGTTGCCCTGGAGGACCCTGTATTTCGCACTACCCTAACCACTGCCATATCAAATTATTTTTCAAAAAATACAAACACTGCCAATACACGACAGGTGGAGTGGGAGGCGTTTACGACGGTCATCCGTGGAGATGACATTAGTACCAAAGTAGGGGTCCGCTCCGCGCTATGCTAGATACAAAGTTACAGAACTTAGGAGGCGCTAGGGGGCGCACGGCGACATGGCTGCCTGAGAAGCAGCTCCGCCGGGGGATCGGCAACTCTGGTGGATCTCGCCGGTCTCATCCCAGCCACCGGCCCCCCGGACGCCTAAACAGATGTGGGAAGTGCTGGAGCACGTAATGCGGTGAGGAACGGCCCCCGGCGGACAGAGATTGCCCCACAATTTGCGGATGACCGGGGCGAGATGTCCGGACGCCTGACAAGATGGCCGCCGCATTGGGACATAAGCACAGCAGCTTGGCAGCAAACAGTCGCCGGTCTACCGTCCAAGATCGCAGATGCGTAGCGGAGGTAGGGTTTTGAGGACTGGCCTCTCCACTGCCCCTGCATCATAATTTGTCGCGCTGCGGTGCGCCAGGGACCCACGTTCAGGCGCTAGAGTCACTGCCTGACAAGATGGCGGCCGCAGCTCAAAAAACGCGGGCATAGCCGACTAGTCTCCAGCTACGGTGGCTGTGCCACGACCCTGGCGGTGGCCCGGTACAGCGGAAGAGAGAACAGCGAGCTGCTGTACGCCCAGCGTGGAGGGCAGTACTGAGCGCGAGCGGAGAGGGGGACATACCCACGCTCCTACAGGTTAGGTGGTGTTGGCTAATGGCGGCGAGCGTTGTGAGCAGCGGACAGTCTGCGCTTGTCGGTGCTGCCTGAAGCTCTGCGTGGGCTCGCCCATCCATCAGGGACCTGTGGCCACCGCTGCCCTGCCCCATCAGCCCATGAGAGCCGGTGCTTCATGTTGTGGCGCCAGGATTGGAAGCTGACGTGAGTAACGGGGGCTTTCTAGCAACCACGTGCGTGGCCGCCCCTCTTGGTCAGAAGCTCGCAGATCCCGGCATTGCAGGCCCGCTGAGGCTGGAAAGAGAGACTGCAACCTGGCATACGTTGGGCCTGCAGAAGCGACACACCTACTGCGATGGCTGCTTGACAAATACTGCGTGTGGAGGGAGTGTGCTGGCCATATCGCGACAACACGCCACCTGTGGGGTCAGGGAGACCCGAGATATCATCTGCACAGCGAGCTGCCACACTGGGTCGCCTTCTCTGCACGACTGAGAGGCCACAAGCCAACTAAGTGGAGGGGGTTTGTTGGACGGCGGTGAGGTCAGCATACAGCCAGCATTCGGTCTCATCACCTCGCGCCCAGGAGAGTGTCACCCTCAACCTGTGCATTTAGCGCTGTGACGATCTTTTCGGCGGCAGACACCCCAAGGGTGGGGTTCACCACGGCGTCAGCGACCAGGCATACGAGGGCATCGGGGTCCACGTGCAGGAAGGCGGTCTCCCCACCCGCAAGCATGGGCAAGCCGGACAAACACCAACAGAAGCTGCCCTTTGAGGCGAAAAAAACGCAGAAATCCACTGACGGGGTGGTGGAGGATGAGGCAGGGCATGCGCCCAATAACAACATTGAAAAGATCCTGCTAGCGATACAATCGAACCTACAGGACATTAATGGCAAGTTGGACAACTTAACTTGCAGAATGGATACCATGGCAGCACGACAAGAAAAGCATGGAGAGAGACTGGATGAGGCCGAAACACGCATATCCGCGGTTGAAGATGAGGCGCGGACCTCCACCTCAAAATGCGCAGATATGGAACGGCTCCTGGAGGTGATCAGGGCGAAGGAGGAGGATTTAGAAGCGCGCTCGAGGCGCAACAACGTACGGATCACGGGCCTGCCGGAGTCCACCAACACAGGCCGCATGGAAACCTACGTGGAAACACTGTGCAAAGACCTGTTCGGAGCTGAGGCCCTATCGGCCCTCTTCATCGTGGAGCGTGCACATAGGTCACTGGCCCCGAAACCACCGCCCGGCGCCACGCCGAGACCGATTGTGGCGCGAATCCTCAACTACCGCGACAGGGATACGATCCTTCGACTAGCAAGAGAGAAAGGGAAGATCCAGCATCAAGGGAACTCCTTGGAATTTTATCCTGACCACACAGTTGCGGTCCAGCAGGCCCGGAAAGAATACACTGCAGTGAAGGCCAAATTGCGTGATTTGAACATTGTGTATTCCATGATGTATCCGGCGCGCCTCAGGGTGGTATGGAAAGAGAAAGCGACAGTACTACCGTCTCCGAAAGCAGCACAAGAATTTGTCAAAAGGGTGCAACGGGAGATGAGAGACAATTCGCAAAATGAACAACGACGTGACTCGGACTAACAGTAAGGGGTTGATTCATGGTCTGCCACTGGTGAGTGTACCGTTCTGTTCCAAATCATGCGTTTTAGCATGGACTCTAATCTCCGCACTTGGCTAGCCTGCTTGATACTGTTTTCCAGTTTGACCGGTTGTGGGGTTGGTTCAACATGCACAGTGTGTCTGGGTGAAGAGGTCCCGCTGGGGCTCAGAGGCTACTGCTCGATGATGCGGATCACTGCTAACTTTGAATTGTGAATGTATCACGACACATGCACGCTACATAAAGCAATATTGGCATACACAACTGTGAGACACTAATACCCTGTGGCGTTTGCTCTCTGCAGGCTGGTGCGCGTGTGGCAAGAGACTGCCCCCTTGTCTGCTGTGCTCTGCTCAATATGCTCTAACTATGGGACGCCTCAATCACTGACTGTCAGCGATCCCCGATACACTCTATGTGGCGAGCAGTACAAGTGGGAGGCGAGGGACTCTGTGCCTTGCTGATTAATTGATGTAACTGCATTGGAGACGCACTGTTCCAGACATGTTGCTAAGCCAATGGCTCTGTTGTTGGCTGTTCGGGGGGTGGGGGGGAGGGGCGGCGAGTATTCACCTGAACTGCGTTTCATACAGCTTCTTTAGCATCGCCCACACCTGTACACCGGGTGAAGAGTTGTGCCCCTGGCGGACCTCTACAAGGGTATAACCCAGTAAGAGTTTGGTTCTGGGCACTGTATTTATGGTTGTGGGAGTTACGGATTGGTGCACTGGATGGGACTGGCTTCGGCAGGTTGGGGTTGCTGGAGTGGGTGGGTTCAGGGGAGGTGGGTTATTTGATTGTACTAGTAGACCGACAGAATGTGTAATGTCTTTTTGTGCTGGTTCCAAGTTAGTCCTAGCTACTGCTGTGTCGAATGGGGCACCTAAAGGGGAGATACTGGCAATCCCTATGTAATTGATTTGTGGTGTGCGATCATGCCTTATGTCATTGGATTTTGATGGGGACCAGGGAGGCGGGTAGGCACAGTTTAAACGTTCTTACATGGAACATTAGAGGGTTCTCACAGCCACGTAAAATACGGCAGATATTTGCCAGCCTGACAAGGTGGAATGTGGACATAGCGTTCCTACAGGAGTCTCACCTGGCCCCACACTCGCACGCACAGCTGGGGTCAAGATGGGCGGAGGAGGTTTACAGGGCCTCGTACTCTTCTTACTCTAGAGGGGTGATCATTTTGGTGAAACGGGGGGTGGGTTTCGTGAATCGCACAGTAACACAGGACCCTTCAGGCAGATTTTTAATGGTATCAGGTACATTGAGAGGGCAGAAGGTGACATTGTTGAATGTGTACGGTCCTAACACAGACGACCCAGATTTCTTCAGGGAGGTATGGGGGCACCTGCAGAAACACAATAGCACGCACATATTATGTGGTGGTGATTGGAACGTGACACTACGTGACGGTTTGGACCGTTCAGCTAACTCAGTGGAACAGCACAAGCACTCACGCACACTGGTGGGACACATGATGAAAGACCTGGGTCTAGAGGATCTTTGGAGGTTGAGGAACACCGACGCGCCTGGGGCCACACACATTACTGCTTCCCACAACAGCTGGTCCAGGCTGGATTACTGGCTGGGCTCCTCTGACCTGGCACTATGGGTGCGACACCTACAGGTGCTCCCTCGCACGCTATCTGACCACAATCCTGTCCTCCTGCAGCTGGACATTCCAAGATACACACCTCCCCCCTTCCAGTGGCGCTTTAACGCGCGTGCTCTAAGTGATGCAGTTTACGCAGACACGATCAAGAAGGCGATTAAGGATTACTTTGACCTTAATGCCCCATCGACTGATGACCCTGGCATCCTCTGGGAGGCATTCAAGGCCACGATTAGAGGGGTCTGTATTGGCACCACAGTGGGGGTTCTGAAGGATATTAGAGCTCAGATACGCAGATGTGAGCAGCAGATGAGAGACCTGGAATCCCTCTATGAGTCCACTCAGGATATCATGCACCTGGCCAAACTCCGTGAAATACACACAGAGCACGCAGACTTTCTAGACTCCGAAATGAAATATTTGAACCGCACACATGTGGCTAGAGCCTTTCGGGAAGGAGGTAGACCGGGGGCTTTCTTAGCGCGGAAGATATGTACAGGTCGCGGCCCAACTGCGATCCTTAGGGTGAAGAACGGGGAGGGAGACACACAAACCCATGCTACTGACATACTGAAATGCTTTGTTAATTCATTTGGATCCCTCTACAAGTCCCAGCCCACTGCCCCGGCTGATGACACCTATGAATACCTGCACGATGTAGCGATAGGGTGGCTGTCAGATGCGCACAGGGAGTACTTAGCGAGGCCTATCACGGCGGATGAGGTTACTGAGATCATAGGCTCACTTCCAAATGGCAAGGCACCTGGCCCGGATGGGTTCACCCCGGAATTTTACAAACAATATGCAGACATCCTAGCGCCGCACTTAGTGGATATGTATGGCACCTCCTTTGAGAAAGGAATGCTCCCCCCCACGTTACGCGAGGCCATGATTATCGCTCTCCTGAAACCATCTAAAGATCCGGGGGAATGTGACTCGTACCGACCGCTATCTTTAATAAACGTAGATTCGAAAATTCTTGCGAAGCTTATAGCCAAGCGGCTGTCACCACTGATGACCAGTCTGGTACTGATCGACAGCACATAACACCAGGACTCTATTTGCACTATCACACTATCTGCAACCTTCAGTCAAAGCTGTAGCGGTCATGTTAGACGCGGCGAAGGCGTTTGACTCCATTGAATGGCGGTATATGATCACTGTCCTCAATAGAATGGGGTTCCCTAAACGTTTTGTGCAATGGGTCCCCCTGCTTTACACGCAACCACGTGCCAGGGTCAGAATCAATGGGTATATTTCGGATCAATTTGCAATTGAGCGAGGGACGCGGCAAGGCTGCCCACTCTCGCCGCTATTATTTGCGTTAGCACTAGAACCTCTGGCGTGTCTGATACGACAGAACTACAAGGAATCGGCACTGCACTTCATAGCCAGGCCGCTTCACATATCATTATATGCGGACGACATGTTACTGTACGTCCGGGACCCGGAGACTCACTTGAACGCCATACTCAGGGAATACATCAGGTTCGGGGGGCATTCGGGTCTGGCCATAAATTGGTCCAAATCCTCTATAATACCCCTCACGGACACCACTTCTACATTTGTGGTGGACTTTCCGCTGGGGTGGCAACAGGACCCTATCAGATACCTAGGGGTCATGTACCACAGAGATCCGGATGAGGTGCTTAGGGCAAACTACGGGGTGGTGCTGTCGAAACTGGAGGACAGTGTAAAACGTTGGATACATCTGCCCCTTTCACTGGCAGACAGGATAGCGATTGTCAAAATGAACATACTGCCCAAGCTACTATACCTGTTTAACAACATTCCAATCACTCCGCCGCAGGCTGTCTTCCGTCACATAAACTCCCTGGTGCGGACCTTGATTTGGGCAGGTAAACAGGCCCGTGTGGATCTGCGGACTCTGACACTTCCACTTGCACGGGGCGGCTTCGGGGTACCTGATTTCCTCCTGTACTACCTGTGCGCGCAGGCTCAATACGCGGCGTATTGGTATCACGCAGTTCCATACCTCACTCACACCGCTATAGAGGAGAGCGGCGCACACCCTATTCCACTCACAGCAATAATCTCACACACCCGCCCCCCGTTGCATGCTAGAGATATCAACACGGTGGATGCTACGGTCAAAGCCTGGCATAGACTAGGGCACCTAGCACACAAGACCCCACTATATGCACCAGCCATGATGCTACACCATCATCAGGAGCTCTCGGTAACTGGGGAAAGCGTCGGAATGTCTCTACTGACCAGAGCCGGTATTGATAGGATGGGAGACGTGTTCCAAGATGGCGAGTTCGTGGGCCTAGACAAACTGGGTTATGTTCATAACCAAACATCCATGTTTCGCTTCACATATTTCAGACTCACTAGAGCCCTGAGGGAGCACTACCCTACGTTCCCATCGGAGCCGGAATGCCTTGCACCATTACAACTGTTAATCACAACTAATGATTTGTCACACCTGGTGTCTAGGCTATATTCAGCCGCACAATCGGAACTAGACGGACAAGAGTTGAAGGCAAAGGGGCGGTGGGATGCACTACTTGACACACCATTGTCTGATGAAGAATGGGCTAGCGCATGCGCCCTGACACAGATACTTACACCAAATGGTAATCTGAGGATAATTCACTTTAAATTCCTCCATCAAGTGTATTACACACCAGCGAAATTGTTAAAATTTGGGTTGCAGGAGGAGGACAGATGTAAAAGATGTAACCAGGAGGGTGCGGGCTTTGCACATTTGGCGTGGGGCTGCGCCAAGGTGGAAGGATACTGGGGGGAGGTAACTGCCACTTTATCTGTTATGCTGGAGGAGGAGGTACACTGTACACCCAAAGTCTGCTTACTGGGGATAGTACCGCAGTTCAGGGCCTTGAAGAGGAAGTTCTGTGCGATAGCACTCTTATTGGCTAAGAGACAAGTGGCGCAATGCTGGCACAGTCGCAAAGTGCCGAAGTTAAAAACATGGTTGCATGACATGTCCACCTGTCGTGACAAGTTACAAACTTATGAAGAATTGTTACCAGCTAAGTCGCGACCAAAAAATATGTGGGTTTATTTGGAGGATTATCTGACCTCCCTGCAGGATGATGAGGAACTTCCACCCATGGACTGAACGGGTTGAATGACTGCATGAGTGCTACTGGGACGGGTGTGGGATGACGGCGGGAAGAGGGGGAACCTAAGTATGTCAACACAACTGCTAGGTAGTACACTAAGGTTACACTGTACGGTCTGAATTGGGGTATGTTGTTATATTGTTCTTGTTATTAAAAGAGAAAAAGTGAGACTCAGTTCTAAAACCAGCTATTAGCCATACATACGATAACCTACAGTATTCTGCGACATATGTAACATTCACTCACAATGTTGGTTAATGGAATAAACGTAGCGAGCCGGCCCCAGGGTTGTAGGCTCATGCTGTGTCAACTGCTTGATTTTCAATAAAGGTCTTGCGCAAAAAAAAAAAAAAAAAAAAGTTACAGAACTTAGAAGACTGACTAGGTGGGCTTGAAACTGAGGTAGCGTTAGACGATGCAAATAAGGAAGCATTGCAAGAAGCGCATATAAAACATGCGGACAATTGACCACCGCACATACACTCAAAAATAACAAGCAGAGGCAGACAAAGCAGGTACATTACTAACAAGAATTATACGAGACACTCAGTATTATTCCTGTACATGAGATTACTACACGTGAGGTAACCAAGGTAACTTCGCAATTTGACATCAACACGGCATTCCAGAAATATTATGAAACATTAAATGCAGCTCCTGCGGAACTACAAGAAGAGGAGCTAAGTGACTTTCTTAAGGACCTAGAGATCCCCCAACTTACAAACACACAGGTTGAGGAATTGACAGCCTCTATAACAAAAGTTGAAATCTGTGCAGCAATAAAAGACCTTCCACACGACAAAACCCCATGCCTTGACAGCCTAACCGTGGAATTTTACAAGACTTTCTTGTCACAACTGGCTCCCCACCTTGAAAAGTTGTACCACACAGCATTGGAAACAGGTTCCTTAACCCTCACTACTCTCCTGACTCGCTTAGAAGAGGTCGCTCCCCACGCTCCCAAGGCTTGGCGATTTGATGATTACAGAGCGCCTTGAAGCTGATTAGCGGTATCGTAGCGCCTTCCAGCTGACTTCAAGCACCGCGTCTGTGCTCCGCTCACTCTGCTGCCATCCCTTAGCGCTATTATACCCCCGCATTGCTGCATTGTGAGATCACCACCTGTAGTGCAGTATATTTTAATTAGCGCATTGTTCTGAGCGCATTGCTTATTTAAATATACTTTATGCCCGATTGTGCCTCTGATTGTGCCCCAGTCTCGCCCAGTTTCGCTTTCTATCTGTTGCAGCCATTTTGTTGTTGACGTGCTTCTTAGCCGTAGCTCCACCCCGCTCCCGCCTCCCAGCTGACCCTCCCTCCCACAGATAGTTGTAGACCACCACCTCCATCCCCGCGCTGTGACTCTCCTGACTCGCTTAGAAGAGGTCGCTCCCAAGGCTTGGCGATTTGATGATTACAGAGCGCCTTGAAGCTGATTAGCGGTATCGTAGCGCCTTCCAGCTGACTTCAAGCACCGCGTCTGCGCTCCGCTCGCTCTGCTGCCATCCCTTAGCGCTATCATACCCCCGCATTGCTGCATTGTGAGATCGCCACCTGTAGTGCAGTATATTTTAATTAGCGCATTGTTCTGAGCGCATTGCTTATTTAAATATACTTTATGCCCGATTGTGCCTCTGATTGTGCCCCAGTCTCGCCCAGTTTCGCTTTCTATCTGTTGCAGCCATTTTGTTGTTGTTGTGCTTGTGAGAAGTTGGCCTGATATGCAGTGCTCACTATTCTAGTGATCACTATGTATCAGTCCAAACAACCCTTATTGATGATTGGTTGTAAGTCAACCGTAGACCAGCTATCCTAGTAGCGTGGACAAGAGCAGTCTTTAGGCTAGACTGTAGAGGGCGTGTTAAGCCAGCTGTTATACCATCACATATACCCCTTGAACACAAAGTGAAAGGACACCACACAAGTTGTTATGAAAATAAAAGTATATTTATTTAGAACACAACAGCCCTGGACTCTTTATGAGGACAGGGCGCTAAGCACAATACAAAGCTCTTATGAAAATACTGAAAGTCGCACAATTTACACAAATGCCCGAGGGGCACGAAAAACCATATACTCTAAAAGGGGAATGCGAAATACTAGCAGGTAAGTAACTAGTCTCAAAGGCTTAAGGATCGCTAGGACTGGACTACTGAACCTTCAGATTACGAGCAGGAGGCCTAGGGAGATCGGGTGCAGAGTGTGCACTCTCACGCGGGATGCAGGACAAAGTCCATGGATGCTAGATTTTGTGAAGTTAGTGTTATCGGACGAATCCGACTAGGTAGAGCTGAAACGAAAAAGGATCTGGACCCTTGGATAGTTAAGCTATGCTGGAGCACCAAAATGCTCAGGTTACCTTGCCCAGGGGCTGCGGCTGCATAGGTCTGGAAAGACGTCGGGAATCCTCGTTGCAGTCTAAGGAGCCTGAAAGAAGAAGTTGCTGGCAGGCGACCAGTGATGAAGTTCGATGGGATCCAAGCCTGGATCAGTGATGGAGGATACCTGTAAGCAGAGGGGACCAAGTTCTGAATCACTAGCCAGTGATTAGATGGGCACCAGGATGGCACCGGACGAAGTCACCTCGACCAGGTGAGTGGGCGACGCTGGGCTCTGCAGTCTCTCGGACCAGGAGGCGTTGTCAGCGACCAGGATGGAGGTGCGAGCTGTCCCACGAAGGTATCTGCTGTCGACGTTGCTGGACCCAGGATTGGGGCAACAAGTCTTGGCAAATGCAAGCCCACGCGGTGGACTCAAAATGGCATCTGGAGTGGACCAGGAGGGTCCGGGGTGCTCCTCTGTTGGAGGGGAGCAAAGGCCATTCTGGAGCAACCAGACCAGTGGTGTTGTCGTCGTGGTGCGTCGTCAAGAGGGCTACCAGCCAGCAGGCAAGTAGCCAGACAACGCGGTGAGCAGCAAAGAGCAGAAGGGCCCCACGCAGATCTCGTGGATGCTGGGGGGCTGGACTTCAGTGCTGGAGCTGCTCAGGGTTAGGGCTTCTCAAACCCCAAAGCACTCACTCGAGGATCCCTCGGCGGTCGTGCTGGATAAGCGTCGTGCAGTTCTGAAGATGGCCGGTCCCTCGAGGTCTCGTCACACCCACGGATCTCAGCTGGGCTGATGATGTAGGTAGAGTTCAGAGGTGCCAGGGAAGCTGGGTCTCGTCGTGCTGGTCGGTCGGATTCCTGAGGAAGGACGTGCAGCAAACCGCAGTGTTCTTAGTTGGTGCCCGCAGATGCAGGGTGACTACTCCTTAGTCACAAGGGAGAAATCTTGAGAAGAAGTCTTGAGTTCCTTTCGTAGAAAATAGTTTCAGGATTCAAAGATGATCTAATTTGGAAGGGTCCCCGCTCCCACCTTTATACTAAAGAAAGGGGCTGGTACGCGACTAGGTCCTGCCCATGGGTGGGACCAGGAAGGGGGGTGGTTACACCCCTCTCCCATGCCGGACTTTCCCCAGCTCAGAGGCTGGTGTGCCCCTGGAACTGGTTCTAGCCGGCAGATGCATAGTGAGCACCGGGGTGCCACTTGCAGTCACCTTCCTATTCAGCCCTGCCTACCCAGGATACACAAAACCCTGTCTGGGATGGTGCTAGCACCGCCCCTGACAGGAAACCCTTTGTCCAAGCTCTCCTCGCTGGAAGGACTCCCAGCAGCAGGAGGTCAGACTTGTGTCTGTGGTGGCAGCATCCATGTTGTGATGCTGAGGCTCGAGTTAACTTTAACCGGGGTTCACAGTTACATACATGTTGTGTCCCTCTAGAAGGGTGGAATGCTAACCCCATCGCCAGAATTGGCGAGGGGTTAGTATTCCAATTCGTATGACACCTTACTCGACATGTTTTGATAAAGCGATACCAGAGTTGGCATATAACCGCGAGGATTATAATGCACTTAAGAGTATATGGTATGCGTTATCATGGAACAGCTATTAGGACTTGGTTCCGCAAGCTGCAAACGGGCTCAGCTCATGCCAGAGCACCATCTCACATGATTCCAAGCACTCTGCCTTCAGGATTGTCAAGGCCTGCCATAGGAGTGACTGATAGGAATACGAGTGTCCATTTTAGGGTTAGATATAGGTATACTGTATCTACAGCAAGGGGTGATTACACCACCTTGCCCCAGCTGTCGTGCAGCCAGTTGTGTCAGATTTAGATGGCCAGCCAGGGGTGGCATAATACATGCTGCAGCCCCTGGTAGGCCCTGGGTACACCTATGCCCTGAGTTACAGGGTCTGATAAGGTGGCCCAGTACCAATTGGTAAATGCACCTAAGGTACACGTGTCAATTTAGTGAGAGAACAGCAAGGCTGTGGGTCTGATTAGCAGGCCCACAGCCAGAGAAGTCGTAAACCAGTGAAGCAAAAAAAAAAATCTGGGGTGATCATAGGATTGCAGACCCTACTCTCCTACATGACCCCCCCCCCCCCAATCTTTGGGACTATAAACTAACCTTGACCAGGTGAGTCTTCTTGCTCTAAGTGGAAATACCTGGAGAGCCCATCTGCATTGCCATGATCAGTGCCAGGTCTATGCTCCACTGTAAAATCCATCCCCTGTAGGGAAATGGACCACCTAAGCAGTTTGGGGTTTTCACCCTTCATCTGATTTAGCCACAAGAGGCGCTTATGGTCGGTCTGAATCTTGAAATGAGTGCCAAACAAGTATGGCCTCAGTTTCTTCAGGGCCCAAACCACAGCAAAGGCCCCCCTCTCAATAGCTGACCAATTTTTCTCTCTGGGGGTCAGCCTTCTGCTAATAAAAGCAATGGGCTGGTCATGACCATCAAAATTCAGCTGAGATAGAACAGCTCCCACACCCAACTCAGAAGCATCTGTTTGGACAATGAATGGTTTGGAGTAGTCTGGACTCTTTAGGATAGGGGCTGTGCACATGGCCTGCTTTAGGTCATCGAATGCCTTTTGACAGCCTACTGTCCACTGAACTTTCTTTGGCATCTTTTTGCTTGTCAGGTCATTAAGTGGAGTCACAATTGATCCATAATTTCTGACAAATTTCCTGTAGTAACCAGTCAGGCCCAAGAAAGCTCGAACCTGAGTCTGGGTGGTTGGAGGAGCCCAATCCTTGATGGATTGTATCTTGCTCTCCAGTGGCTGAACCTGGCCTCCACCCACAAGGTGGCCCAGGTATACAACCTGTGTCTGCCCTATCTGGCACTTTGTGGCCTTGATAGTGAGACCTGCTGCTTGCAGTGCCTCTAACACTTTCCTCAGGTGGACCAGGTGATCCTCCCAGGTGGAACTAAAGACAGCTATATCATCAAGATATGCTGCACAGAAGTCATCCAGCCCAAGGAGAACTTGATTCACCAGCCTTTGGAAGGTGGCAGGTGCATTTTTCAGACCAAAGGGCATTACCACAAATTGATAATGTCCACCAGGGGTTGAAAATGCTGTCTTGGGCTTGGCTTCCTCAGCTAACCTGATTTGCCAATACCCAGCTGTCAGGTCAAATGTACTTAAGTAGTTGGCAGAAGCCAATCTATCTATAAGTTCATCTGCCCTTGGTATTGGGTGGGCATCAGTCTTAGTGACTGCATTGAGGCCTCTGTAGTCTACACAAAACCTCATCTCTTTCTTACCACTGTGGGTGTGAGGTTTAGGCACTAGAACTACTGGACTTGCCCAAGGGCTATCTGAGGGCTCAATGACTTCCAGCTCCAACATTTTCTGCACTTCAGATTTGTTGCAGTCTCTGACATGATCAGGCTGCCTGTAGATTTTACTCTTGACTGTGAGACTGTCACCAGTGTCAACCTCATGGGTACACCAATTGGTTTGACTGGGTGTCAGAGAGAACATATGTCTAAAGGATTGAAGAACTTGTTTGCAATCCTTTTGCTGATGTTCAGAGAGGCTGCCACAAAAGACAACACCATCCACTGACCCATCATCAGGGTTCTGAGTGAGCAGGTCTGGGAGAGGGTCACTCTCCTCCTCCTGTCCCTCATCTGTGGCCATGAGCAAGCTCATGTCCTTCCTGTCGACATATGCCTTGAGCCTATTCACATGGAGCACCCTGAGGGGGCTCCTGGGAGTTCCAAGGTCCACCAGGTAGGTGACCTCTCCCTTTTGCTCAATGATTGTGTGGGGCCCAGACCATTTGTCTTTGAGTGCTGCTGGGGCCACTGGCTCCAACACCCACACCTTCTGTCCAGGCTTGTACACAGTCAGGACAGCCTTTTGGTCATGCCAAGCTTTTTGGAGTTCTTGGCTTGCCTCAAGGTTTTTAGAAGCCTTTTCCATGTACTCAGCCATCCTGGAGCGGAGACCAAGTACATAGTCCACTATGTTGGTTGCAGGCTTTTTGAGAGGTCTCTCCCATCCTTCCTTCACCAAACACAGGGGTCCTCTCACAGGATGCCCATACAGAAGTTCAAAAGGGCTGTAGCCAACCCCCTTCTGTGGGACCTCTCTGTAAGCAAACAAAAGGCAGGGTATCAGGACATCCCATCTACGCCTGAGCTTTTCAGGTAGTCCATGAATCATCCCTTTTAGGGTCCTGTTGAACCTTTCAACAAGCTCATTGCATTGTGGATGATAGGGTTTGGTGAACTTGTAGTTGACACCACATTCCTTCCACATAGCAGTCAGATATCCTGACATGAAGTTTGCACCTCTGTCAGAGACAACCTCCTTAGGGAAGCCCACTCTGGAGAACACTCCAACTAGGGCTCTTGCCACAACAGGTGCTGTAGTGGTCCTAAGGGGAATAGCTTCAGGATACCTGGTGGCATGGTCCACCACCACCAGTATAAACTTGTGCCCTGATGCTGTCTGGGGTTCCATTGGACCAACAATGTCAATCCCCACTCTTTCAAAGGGCACCCCCACCACAGGCATTGGTATAAGGGGGGCCTTTGTTGTGCCACCTGACTTACCACTGGCTTGGCAAGTGACACAGGAGCAACAAAACTCCTTGGTATCTTCATTCATATGAGGCCAGTGAAAGTGTGAGACAAGTCTGTCCCAAGTCTTGTTCTGGCCTAAGTGTCCTGCAAGGGGAATCTCATGGGCCAAGGTAAGAAGGAAACCTCTCTGTGACAAGGGGACGACCAGCCTCCTGGTTGTACCAGGCTTGGGGTCTCTTGCTTGTATAGGAGTCCATCATCCCAGTATACCTTGTGGGTACCTGTGGCGTTCCCTGCAGCCTCCGCAGCAGCCTGCTGTCTGAGGGGTTCAAGAGAAGGGCAGTCTAACTGTGCCTTCCCCGGTCTTCTCTGGAGGGTCCCCCTGAACCCAGAAACTCAACCTGATCAGGTTCAAGTTCTTTAGGCTCAGTTTCCCTCAGCTCTTTGAGGTCAGCCTCCTCTGAGACTTGATCCTCCACCTGGGGCAAGGGGAAAGGCAATGCCTTAACCCTACTGCTCTTCTTCTTGGAAGGTGTCTGGTCCATTGTTCCAGGATCCAGCACCTGTTCAGTGGGGCATCTTCTGGCCTGTGACCTAGTCACAGCAAGCACATGTGCTGGCAAGCCTAACATTTCCATGTGAGTCCTCTGCTCCACTTCTGACCATAGTGATGACTCCAAATCATTGCCCAACAAACATTCAACTGGGAGGTCTGAACTAACGACAACCTTCTTTTGGCCACTTACCCCTCCCCAGGAGAAAGCGACAATTGCCATACTATGGTGGGTAGTGAGATTGCTAGCATTGGTCACTAGGTAGTCTGTACCTAGTATGATCTGTCCAGGGTCCACAAAGTTAGGTGTCACCATTGTGACACTGGCACAAGTGTCCCTATAGGCCTGAGCCATCTTTCCATTTATAAAAGGTGTCTGTCTGTATTTGCCCAAGGTATTGGGACTTGCATCAGGGGACATATCCATATCCCCTGTACAGACAAGGACAGCCTGAGTGAGTATGCCAACTAAGTTGTCATACCCCTCAGATCCCAAGGTTAACCCAACTATTCCCTTGGGAGGTGCACTACCACTGCTGACTGTACTAGGGAGTGCAGGTGCCTTAGGGGCTGCAGTAGCAGGAGTTTGCCCTCCTTTCTTGGTGCACTCACTAAACCAGTGAGTTTTACTTTTACAGTATTGGCACCACCTTTTGGACTGGCCTTCTTGAGTCTTCTTCTTCTGGGAAGCCCGACCCCCACCCTCTTTGGTTTGTTGGGGGCCTGTCGAAGACTTCTGGTCATTTTGCTCATTCTTAGTATTACCCTTCTGGTCTGCTTTCTTCGGACCACCCTGGTTCTGGCCCTGGTTCTGCTTAACCCTTGTTCTGACCTATCTGTCTGCCTTCTTTCCCAATTCTTGGGGAGAGGTCAGATCTGAGTCAACAAGGTGCTGATGCAACAACTGGTTCTGACAATTGTTTAAAATCTGTTCCCTCATGATCAGATTGTACAATCCTGTATAATCAGTAACCTTACTGCCCAGCAACCAGCCCTCCAAAGCCTTAGTGGCACAATCCACAAAATCAGACCAATCCTGAGACTGAGTTTTCTGGGTTTCCCTGAACAGCAACCTGTACTGCTCAGTGGTTAGGCCAAACCCATCTATCAGTGTATTTTTCAGGACTTGGTAATTGTTAGCATCCTCAGCTCTAGTAGTGAGGAGCTTATCTCTACCTTTGCCTTCAAAGGAGAGCCACAAGACAGCTGCCCACTGACTCTGGGGGACGCACTGGACAGTGCAGGCCCTCTCCAAAGCAGTTATCCATTTGTGGATATCATCCCCTTGTTTAAAGGGGGGCACTATCTTACTCATGTGTCTAGTGTCTAAACTCCTGTCCTTTTCTCTAGGTAAAATGCTGCCACCAGTGGGATCTAGCCCACACATTTTTTGCTCTCTAGCAAGGGCAAGTCTTTCTTTGGCCAGGGCAAGTTCTTCCCTTTCAATCCTCAGATTGACTTCCCTCATCTTAGCTTCATGCTCTCTTCTCTGAGGGGATGTCATCCCTCTGTGAGAAGAGGTCTGAGAGTCATTGGTTCGAATGGATCTGTTAGAGCCTCTGGATAGAGACCTATCTCGTCCATTCCCAATGTTAAGCCTGTCTGAGAGTGGCCCTGGGGGTCCCCCAAATCCATTCTCATGCCTGCTTAAGTTGATCCTGGTTAGTCTACTGACTTCTACCTGACCTTTGTCTGCCTCATCCTCTGACAACTCCTGATCCTCTTCCTGTCCTGCATTAACTGTTCCATTGAGTTGGAGGTCAGGGTCACCAGTGGTTCCATCTAAGGGAGGCATGTTCCCATCTGGATTAGAAGGGTCTGTGTTAGCAGTCCTTCTGGCATCATAAGTCTCTAAGAGACCAATCAGAAAGGGAATGGTAGGGTTAGAACCCTGTTTCAGCTTCCTGGAGGTACACACTTGCCTCATCTCCTGGAAGCTATGAGCTGCATATCGTGAAGTGACCTGTGGAGGGTCCACTGACACAAGGGGGGCTTCTGAGTTCCCTCCTTTGTCCGACATGCTTCTAGTGTGGTGTAAGTGATGCACCTACCTACACTATTTGTTTGCATACTGATCCCTTGCTAAGAGTTGTAGTCAGGGTGTGCTAGGCCCTGTTAAACTACAACAGCTGGTTCAGTAGAACTCAGAGTATTCTAAGCTAAGTTATATGTACCTTGGTACTTATGTGATCTTTCAAATGATATTCTTAGGATACGTGTGGTAAAACAACAGCAAGCTCAAATCCCAACCGCTGCTCACCAATGTGAGAAGTTGGCCTGATATGCAGTGCTCACTATTCTAGTGATCACTATGTATCAGTCCAAACAACCCTTATTGATGATTGGTTGTAAGTCAACCGTAGACCAGCTATCCTAGTAGCGTGGACAAGAGCAGTCTTTAGGCTAGACTCTAGAGGGCGTGTTAAGCCAGCTGTTATACCATCACATATATTATGGCTTCTGGAGGTTTTTGGATCAGTAAACGCTCCGGGTGCACTGCCCGTATGTACGCACACAATAATGATTAGCTATTGTTTAGGTGCAAAATTCGGCGAGTGGGGAAACCTAAACCACTCAAACAGAGTCTAAACAAAAACTCTCATGAAGGGTATGTCTTGGAGTCTTTAATGTAGTGAACAGCCAGCCGACACGTGTTTCATCGCACTTGCGATTCCTCAGGGCTGAAATGAACAGAAAGTTGACAATGGAACATGTATCTCGTAGGGGTATACAGACAAAAAAGACCTGATCATCTGGTCTTAGCATGCTTAATTTGTGCCTCTACTTTAGTGATTGTATATTGGTACACAATTATTTCCTAGGTGCCACCCCAACATATTCGTGTCACTGGTGTGAGAATTATCATCTATCACTAGTCGTGCTGGTGAGTAGTGAAAAAGTGTATTATGACACCAGAAGAACTTGGATAATTCTCAAAAGAGACAGAGTCTCTAACTATAGGGTGATCTATCTGTGTGCGGCCCATTCATACATCATGCTACGTGAGGTTTGTGGCTGAAATGAGACTCTGACCCTACACGTAACATACCTAGATGGCTGTGTCCAGGTCAGATGAGGTCTGATAAATCGACAAAGAAAAGGAACAAAACCGAAAAACAGGAGAAACCTCATTACTACTAGTCAGGCTTCATATAATGAGGCAGAAAATACACCGTGATGGGGCTGTGAGATAACAAAGAAATTATGGCTCACCGCTCAGCTGGTGCTAATTCCAACCCAGCCGGGCCCTAGACCGTAAGGATACTCGGTATGAGTATGTCTGTAGATAGATACGTTTCTGTAACCAGATTAAATAATCCGGGTAAGTACGAGCCAGTCGACATATCAAAACACTATATATACAACTATTTCATGGATCTAGTTTGTTTCTGTAGAGTCCACAGCTTCGACTCGAAATATTCTTTACATAAAAACAACATTGCGTTTAAGACCTATTACACAGCCGGCATAATCGTCATGCGAATGCTCCCTACTCTTCTCCCCTTAAAACTCAATACGGTGTTATTCATTAGTGCCCCCAGTGTGGCTCTATATGGAGCAAAACAGTTCAAAATGCACTTACATTGGATGACAATGTATTATATCCTCAGTCTCGGAGGTCTCAGTTAATTATTAATATCCGAAGTTGGCTACCGCCCATGTCGAGCAGAGAGTTTGTTCTGCAAAAATGGGAGCCATAATTATCATTAGTCCCATTTACATGTTTAACTTTATCAAGGTATATTAGGTACCACAGTGTGTGGGCTTACCTATGGCGGGAATAGTTCGTAGCGTTATAGGTTCTCACGTAAATGTGCGCCCCACGCTGTAAATAGATAAAATTAGAATTGGAGTCAAGCTCCTCGTATTTGGACAGACGGTCTTTATCACTGAAACGGCAAGGTACTTTCCGTGTTGCAAGAGCTGCTTACCGGTTTCAAGCAGTGGAGCGGCAAGCGATGTGTATCGCGTCTGGACCCCCGAGCCGTGTTCCTGTTTGGACACGTGATCGGGTAAGCAGGAGACGTTAAAAGGACGTCTCAACGTAAAATACTTAAAAGACTAGACTGTTTGTTGCAGTTAGGGACGCCTCCATGTTGGATTCCCAATGAGTCCCCGGAGGTAGTCGGTCTACATCATAAACATCGATTTAAGCATTTCAAAGAGTCAGAAACGCTGGTCATGTAATTGATTAGTGAGAAGCGTCAATAATACGACAGGAGAGAGTAGATATATGAATATTGTACCATATATGTAACATGCCGATTTCGTAATCGGTCAAACACAAATGAAAGTAATGAGAACAGTATCTAGTTCCTTTTAAAATTATATGTACGAGGCAAATTTAGCGGCATAACGAAAGGGAGAAATAAGTAAAACCCCCAGGTGAGTCTTAAGCGTGTGCACCGTGAATGAATATCAACACACTACAGGTGCCTGTCCCAGTCACACGTGGATGTCTAAATTTCAAAACAATTATACCAAATCTCTTCTGTATATACATCAATTGAATACAGACTGCCACGTGTGGGACAATACAAATCCACATATTATTTACAAAAAGGTACAGGAGAGTTTTTCTAGCATGAAGGGGTGGTAATAATAACTTCATGATATCACAATTCATATAATGCTTGAAACACTGGTCATTACATAGCTTATCATGTGTTACAATTCATGCAGTTCAATTTCCCAGGAAATATTGCATCTCCTGATCATAATTGAGTCCCCGTTCCACAGATTTAAGACGCATGATCCAGGTCGCCTCTGTGCGTCTAAGTCTCAATTCGCGGTTGCCCCCTCTAATATCCTGAGAGACTGTGTCTATGCCAAAGAATTTGACCACTTTATTGGTCCTGTCCTTTTGGCAGGAAGCTATATGTAAGGCCACAGGGTATTTCGGATCACAGTTTATTATTGCCCTTATATGTTCCATCATTCTCTCTTTCAATGGTCTGATGGTGCTTCCTACGTAAAATTTGCCACATTCACATTCTATGACATAAATTACAAATTTAGTGGTACAATTGATATTGCTCTTAATGACGAAGGAAACACCATCTGGACCCGTGAATCTAGTTGTGCCATGTTTCGCCCATTTACACATACTACAAAATCCACATTTATAAAATCCTAGGCTGTGTTGTGTCATCCATGTTGCTTGTTTGGTATCTCTAGGTACCGTAGGACTCAATTTATTTCTCAATGTATTCCCTCTTCTGAATGAGATTTGTGGTCTATCTGAAATACAATTAGTGAGGGCTCTTTCAGATCTTAATAAACCCCAATGTTTAGTCAAGCTTTTCCGTAAAGCGTTGTGGAATGAATTAAAGTCAATTACCATTCTGATTTGTTCCCTCTCAGAAGTGGTAGGTTTATGTGTACTGGTAAGAGTGTGTATTCTCTTAACTTTTTTGGCTCTTTTCTCAGCTTTCAAAATAGTCGTTTTTGTGTAACCCCTGTTATAAAATCTCTCCTTCATGCCAGTCAGACACCTCCCAAACTCACAGTCCTCACTACAGTTCCTTTTCGCCCTCAGAAACTCGCCATAGGGTATGGCGTTTATTTGATATGAGGGATGAGAGCTGGAGGCATGCAAGACTGCATTGCATGCAGTGGATTTCTTGAATAGTCTACTATGTAGACAGTTGGATGACACATAAAACTCTATATCCAAAAATTCGATATTGGACCTGCTCCAATTCATCGTAAATTGGATTCTCCAGGTATTATCATTCAAATGTCTGAAGAAGTCATTCAATAGCTCCTCAGAGCCAGACCAGATCAGGATGCAGTCATCAATATATCGACCCCAAAAAATTATGGAGTCGATATATTGAGCACCCTTTTTACTCCAAATAAGATCAGATTCCAGTGCGCCCAAGAATAGGTTGGCAAACGAGGGTGATATTTTTGAGCCCATGGCCACTCCCTTCTTTTGACAGTACCAGTTTCTGTCAAACATGAAAAAGTTGTTTTTAAGTATTAGTTCAATCATTGTAGACAACATTACTGTATGTTTCCACAGTGTGGCCGGTCGGTTGTGAAGAAATTTGTTTACTGCTTGCATACCTAACTCTAGCTCTATACTGGTATACAGTGAGACTACATCCAGAGTGACAAGTAGAGATCCCTCTTGCCACTGGATGTCAGCTAAGGTACTCAAGATATGTTTGCTGTCCTGTATGTATGAAGGCAAGTTTCTGACCAGGGGACCTAAAAACAGATCCACATATTCTGCTATCCTTTCGGTAGGACCCCCTATGCCAGAAACAATTGGTCTCCCTGGTGGAAAAGGGAGTTTTTTGTGGACTTTGAGAAGAGTATATAGCCATGGATAGGTCGGTCTAAACACTTTGAGATACAGAAACTCCTCCTCGTTTAGTAACCCTGACTGTTTCCATTTAAGGAGTTGTGAATTAATCTCCAATGTTAAGGGACCCATGGGGTTGTATGTAAGGCGTTCGTAGCAGGATTCGTCTTGTAATTGCTGCGAGATTTCATGTTGATAATCTACCCGATCCATTATAACTACTTTGCCCCCTTTGTCCGCTTCCCTGATTGTTATGGTGCTATCATTCATCAGTGTGTTAAGTGCTTGTCTTTCCCCATGGGTAAGGTTATCTTTGTATTTAAACATTCTGTCTTTACGATGACAATTCAGGTTATCCAGATCCTCTACTACACGTTTATGAAAGCTATCTATTGCATTGCCACCAGGTAGTGTGGGAATCCACTTGGATTTAGATTTTAAACCACTGACAATGCTGTAATCGGATTCTATATCCAATTCCTCCAATAGCCGATCCATATCTAGAGGAGAATCCTCCATATCAGTTAATGACAACAGAAGGTGGGTTGCATGTACATCTTTTATTGACAGGGAATCAGAAGTACTTGGTACAGGTAAAATTCTCGTTTCTCTCCCCCTATGTTCTAGTCCAAAGAAATGCTTCCTTAATTTAAGGTTCCGAATAAACTTAAAAAGATCAACTTTAAGCTTACAAATATCTCCAGTGGCATATGGGTTAAAGTTCAATCCCTTGCTCAGGAGAGAGATCATGTCTGGAGTGAGATGAAGTTGTGAGAGATTGATGACCTGCACACCCTGATTCTCAACATTTACTGATTCTTGCTGGCTCCTGACCTCAGTTTCCTGCGGTAGTCTTCTGAGCTTGCTGCCCCTCCCTCTCCTTGTTTTGGCTCTGACTGGTTTCTTGGGGGCACGTATCTGTTGCCCTTGCGTATGCGTAAAACCTCCTGAAAAAAAGCTGGCATGTTTTGTCTGTCTTGATTATCTGAATCCCCCCCCACAGCATTGACCGAATTCAGAGAGGTATTACTGGAAGACAAGGAGGTAGGTTCTGAATTGATCTTACTCCTATTGTCAGTCTTGGAGCTACTCGGGATCAGGGAGTCATATTTTTTATCAAAGGTAAAAATTCTGCCACGTGTGTAATCCAACTCGTCCCTTCTTAGTTGCCTAGCTTTCCTATTGATATCCGATTGGTGTTTTAAGAGGATTTCATCCAAAATGGTGTAATTCTTCACCGTTGGTTCAGGTAAATTAAGATCTTTGATCTCTTGTTCCAGAGTAGCTATCTCTGCTTGCAATTTGGTAACTTTACGTTCTGAGCTAACAATCAAAATCTCCATAAGAGTGATGGAGTTATTCGTAAGAGATTCCTCCCATTTTACCATAAGGTCCGCATCTAGGTCGTCGTAGGTGGGGAATATCTGCCCTCTGAGTCCCCTTGGGATACGTTTTAATCTCAAATATTGCTTTAAAGTCACCCCATCCCACCATTTAGAATTCTCCAATTTCTTAAGTCTCTCTAACTTAAGGAATTTGTCTTTCAGACCCTCTATGCGAGGGGGATTAGTACTGGTAGAGGCCAATTGAGTGGACATACCTTTAGCTAAGTTGTTAAACAACTCTTCTGCCACTTTTGTGCGATCCATATTCTGGATTATTGTACCTAAATCTAGTGGTATTCTAGATTGTAAGAATAAATTGTGCGTGGCGGCTACCCTGCACTGATAATCTACTATGGCTTCTGGAGGTTTTTGGATCAGTAAACGCTCCGGGTGCACTGCCCGTATGTACGCACACAATAATGATTAGCTATTGTTTAGGTGCAAAATTCGGCGAGTGGGGAAACCTAAACCACTCAAACAGAGCAGCGAAAACTCCTCCTACACAACGTACTCAGTTGCCGATGCACTCAATGGTATGCAATGTTTAGTAACAATATACAACAACAATTAACAAATGACAGAAGTGGCACCTAGGAAATAATTGTGTACCAATATACAATCACTAAAGTAGAGGCACAAATTAAGCATGCTAAGACCAGATGATCAGGTCTTTTTTGTCTGTATACCCCTACGAGATACATGTTCCATTGTCAACTTTCTGTTCATTTCAGCCCTGAGGAATCGCGAGTGCGATGAAACACGTGTCGGCTGGCTGTTCACTACATTAAAGACTCCAAGACTTACCCTTCATGAGAGTTTTTGTTTAGACACTTCTGTCATTTGTTCATTGTTGTTGTATATTGTTACTAAACATTGCATACCATTGAGTGCATCGGCAACTGAGTATACCATCACATATACCCTTGAACACCAAGTGAAAGGACACCACACAAGTTGTTATGAAAATAAAAGTATATTTATTTAGAACACAACAGCCCTGGACTCTTTATGAGGACAGGGCGCTAAGCACAATACAAAGCTCTTATGAAAATACTGAAAGTCGCACAATTTACACAAATGCCCGAGGGGCACGAAAAACCATATACTCTAAAAGTGGAATGCGAAATACTAGCAGGTAAGTAACTAGTCTCAAAGGCTTTAGGATCGCTAGGACTGGACTACTGAACCTTCAGATTACGAGCAGGAGGCCTAGGGAGATCGGGTGCAGAGTGTGCACTCTCACGCGGGATGCGGGACAAAGTCTATGGATGCTAGATTTCGTGAAGTTAGTGTTATCGGACGAATCCGACTAGGTAGAGCTGAAACGAAAAAGGATCTGGACCCTTGGATAGTTAAGCTATGCTGGAGCACCGAAATGCTCAGGTTACCTAGCCCAGGGGCTGCGGCTGCATAGGTCTGGAAAGACGTCGGGAATCCTCGTTGCAGTCTATGGAGCCTGAAAGAAGAAATTGCTGGCAGGCGACCAGTGATGAAGTTCAATGGGATCCAAGCCTGGATCGGTGATGGAGGATACCTGTAAGCAGAGGGGACCAAGTTCTGAATCACTAGCCAGTGATTAGATGGGCACCAGGATGGCACCGGACGAAGTCACCTCAACCAGGTGAGTGGGCGACGCTGGGCTCTGCAGTCTCTCGGACCAGGAGGCGTTGTTGGCAACCAGGATGGAGGTGCGAGCTGTCCCACGAAGGTATCTGCTGTCGACGTCGCTGGACCCAGGATTGGGGCAACAAGTCTTGGCAAATGCAAGCCCACGCGGTGGACTCAAAATGGCGTCTGGAGTGGACCAGGAGGGTCCGGGGTGCTCCTCTGTTGGAGGGGAGCAAGGACCAGTCTGGAGCAACCAGACCAGCGGTGTTGTCGTCGTGGTGCGTCGTCAAGAGGGCTACCAGCCAGCAGGCAAGTAGCCGGACAACGCGGTGAGCAGCAAAGAGCAGAAGGGCCCCACGCAGATCTCGTGGATGCTGGGGGGGCTGGACTTCGGTGCTGGAGCTGCTCAGGGTTAGGGCTTCTCAAACCCCAAAGCACTCACTCGAGGATCCCTCGGCGGTCGTGCTGGATAAGCGTTGTGCAGTTCTGAAGATGGCCGGTCCCTCGAGGTCTCGTCACACCCACGGATCTCAGCTGGGCTGATAATGTAGGTAGAGGTCAGAGGTGCCAGGGAAGCCGGGTCTCGTCGTGCTGGTCGGTCGGATTCCTGAAGAAGGACGTGCAGCAAACCGCAGTGTTCTTAGTTGGTGCCCGCAGATGCAGGGTGACTACTCCTTAGTCGCAAGGGAGAAATCTTGAGAAGAAGTCTTGAGTTCCTTTCATAGAAAGTAGTTTCAGGATTCAAAGATGATCTAATTTGGAAGGGTCCCCGCTCCCACCTTTATACTAAAGAAAGGGGCTGGTACCCGACTAGGTCCTGCCCATGGGTGGGACCAGGAAGGGGGGTACAGCACCCCATTCCCACACTGGGTACAGCACCCATTCCCACAGATCACGCACGTAACCTGGGCTTCATCCTAGACTCCTCCCTCTCGATGACCAGTCAACGCAGTCTCATCGTCATGCTTCAACCTACTACGCATGCTCCAAAAAAAATTCAGTTGGATTCCCACCGAAAAAAGAAAGACAGTCACCCACGCACTGGCCACCAGCCGACTGGATTATGGAAATACACTCTACGCCGGAACCACAGCCAAACTTCAGAAAAAACTCCAACGCATCCAAAACGCCTCCGCCAGACTCATACTGGACATCCCCCGCCAAGCTCACATCTCCGGCCACCTGAAAGACCTCCATTGGCTCCCCTTCAACAAAAGAATAACTTTCCGGCTCCTTACCCACGCACACAAGGCCCTCTATGACCTAGGACCTGAATGCCTCAACACGCGACTGTCCTTCTACACACCCAACAGTCAACTACGAACTTCCAATCAAGCCCTCACCGCAATCCCGCGCATCCATAGATCCACCATGGGAGGAAGATCCTTCTCCTACCTAGCGGCCAAGACCTGGAATTCTCTCCCCACTCACCTCCGCCTCACACAGAACCGCCTATCCTTCAGAAAGCAGCTAAAAACCTGGCTATTCGATAAGTAATGCACCTACCCCCCTCAAGCGCCTTGAGACCCTTTGGGTGAGTAGTGCGCTATACAAATTCATGAACTTGAACTTGAACTTGAACTCACTACAAGACAAGCTTTGGTAACATCTCTATGGAAGCTGAGCAGAGATCCAACAATACCGCAGGATTCCGACCCCTTTCTTTACTGAATACAGAATAAAATTCTTAGTAAAATATAGGCTTGCAGATTACAACAGTATTTACCGTGATTGATACACATCGATCAGTGCGGTTTTGTTCCGGGTAGAAGCAGTTCCCTAAACATCAGGCGCTTACACCAGATAATAACCTTGATACCTTCTGATAATACTATAGAAGGCTGTGTTTCGCTGGACCTGCGTCAGGCATTTGATACCCTTCATTGGGATTATATGCTACGAGCCCTCTCTCTATTCAGCATTCCACAGGCATATATAAAATGGGTCAGACTACTATACATGGACCCCATGGCCCAGGCCTGGACAGGTGCCCATATTTCTCTGCCCTATCCAGTAGCCAGAGGCACGAGGCAGGGTTGCCCATTATCGCCCCTGCTTTTTGTGTTGGCACTCGAGCCACTTGCCATTAAGGTACGAACAGTAGCATGAGATAGGGGTATCAGCTGGGGATCACCACCCATATTCTCTCTGCTTATGCAGACAACACTATTCTTTATCTTAACAATCTCCAAGACCCCCTTTCTGTGGTGTTTCGAAAATTCCAAACACTGTCTGGCCTAGCCATAAAAGAATCCCAATCTAACGCCTAATATTTTAAGGACGATGCAAATGCGGACCCGGTTTGCTTCGGACACTGGTCATTTACTATTGCAACTGTTACTTTTAAATATTTGGGTATACAAACATATAGACAACCACAGGACTTGATGGAAGGTAATTTGAACCGAGCCATTAAAACGCTCAGATAACAAATTTCCTTTTGGACTTCATTACCGCTCTCGGTAGCAGGGAGGGTGGCCATATCTAAAATGGTTGTGCTCCCTAGACTGCTTTATTTTTTTACTAATTTACCGGGAATAATTCTGAGCCATATATTCAAAACACTGAACACACTACTAATTGAGTTAGTATGGGGTAACGGGCGAAGGAGAGTAGGGCTCCTGAAACTACAGCTCGGTACAGACAAGGGAGGCCTTGAAGTCCCAGACTTCAAAGCATATTGTTATGCCAGTCAGCTGCAGTGGCTGTCCTACTAGATAGCCAGTCGTTACTTGCAAAAAATAGGCATGTCATGGACAGCATGGGAGAAAAGAGCGCTGCATACATTGTTATTGCCCAAAAGCAGGCCCCATCGATCTGCAGCTCCACTATTAAAGGTGGCCATGGCCTATTGGAAGAAGGCTATCCACTATACGAAAGGACTGAAGCCATATGCGCCTAATATCCCTCTGATGGGGATCCCAACACCAACTGGGATAATCTCCTCTAAGTAATTGACAAAATGGACTGATGAGGGAGTGACTACAGTAGGAATGTTGTATGCAGACAAAATGCTTATGGACCATAACACGTTCGTCAGAGAGCAAGGAGTTCCGAATTTGCTTTATTTACTCCACGCTAAAATCAGTAAATATATGAGAGGTATCTGGTCGCCAGATAGCACGGGCCCCAAATGCACAAACTCCTATGCATGGCATATCTCATGGGATACGGTGGACATTTAACTAGATGGCTATACAGACGCATCCCAACGTGTGCAGCAATCTCACCCTAAGAGCTCAGAGAAAAATGGTCAGCTGATCTAGGACATAAGATAACAGATAAGGATTGTGAGAAATTATTAGAATACCTCAAGAAAGTATCACGTAACTCTAAATTCAAGCTGATCCAATCTATGCTGTTACACAGGGTAGACTTGGCCCCACATACACTGAGTAAAATGTTCCTGGGTACGGTGGATGTCTGTCCCAGATGCCACACACAGCCAGCGGGCTGCTACACATGATTTGGGCATTCACAAAGTTGGCTCCTTTCTGGGAGACAATCTACAAAATCCTTAATGAGGTGACACCACGAATAGGAAAAAAACTGTGGAATTTGTTATATTAGGGCTTTGTAAAAAGCGCAGGTCTCAAGGAACGCAGTATAGATTTCCTAATTTACTACTTATATTGGCGAAATGATCAATTACAATAAGATGGATATCCGCGCAACCTCCGGCAGTGTTAACATGTCATAATGAAGTAGTGAGATGGGGGAGGGCTTAGGGTATGGCGATACGCAGAGAAGAAAATAGGTTCTAAGGAAAGATACAATATCACTGGAATGGGATGCGCTGGTGGAACAGTTTGTACCTGCTGAACCTTCACTGCACTAAAAACTAACAGTGGCCAGACTAAATGAAAATAATATTAGCATAATAAAAGATAGACACCGCAGATATCTCATGTGCATATGATATATAAGAGTACCAAGTGTAATCCAACAATGATTCTCTACTCTGAGTCTTGGGGGACATGTACAAGCAATACGATACTTGCTATGAGTCTGGGGAGGGTGGGCGGGTGGACCATGATAGTTAATAGATTTTAAGAAGAGGGAGGGGGGGTGTTTTAAAACAATAAAATATATTTTTGTTTAAAAGAGCAGCAGGGAGCTTGCGGTCTAATCAGCACTACCCATGAGCCGCCCGGAAGGACCCACCAGAGCGAGCCCCGTTTGCGAGGAGGCATGTTGGATGGACACCCAGGAACCACTGGGAGCACAACAGAGTCCGGATTCCATCAGAGAGGGAAGGGAGCATTAGAGGAGTCCATTGCAGGGGGAGGTGAGGAAGGCCCCTGTTTGAAAGGAGGATCTGCATTTATGGTTACCCTCACTTTTAGCTTCATGTAATGCTGTTTCTTACTAGGCTGACTGACTAATCAGAACCCCAGTCTCTTTGCTTTCTCCCCTAAATCGGTTATAATAAGTACTTAGGTCCATCCCAGATTGGATACTGGTGCACCCTTATCAGTTCCTAGTATGTGGTACTGAGGTGCCCAGGGCATAGGAACACTAGGGCTCCCGCATGGGCTGAAGCATGTATTATGGCACCCATGGGAGACCACTCAAACGGAAACTACAGGCCTGCCATTGCAGCCTGTGTAAGCTGGTGCTAGGCTAGCACAACATACAGCAGATATAGGTTTCCCTATATCTATGGTCATTGCACTTAAAACCTGTAAGTGACCCTTAAAGCAGTACTTTCAATCCTGAAGGCAGGGTGCTCGATTCTAAGTGTGAGGGTGCCCCTACATGAACAGGACATCCCTACAACCTACGGAGTCCATTCTCCCTGGTTGTAATTGCATCAGCCATTATAATACATAGGGAGGCCATGTTTAATTTCACAATGACCATCTCTAAACTGGCTGTAACGAACCCTGTCATGTTCGGAATCAAACATGTTGGAATCATACCAATAAACGGTGTGAGAGTTATGTTTCCATGCACTGTAAAACTCCCCCTGGAGGCCCTCAGTGCTCTCGGTACCAGTCTTCTAGACAAGGACAGCACAACATGGCTGCTGCTGACCAGAGACACCATTCTGCTCTCCTGCTGCGGAGCCAAGCTTGAGCAGGAGAAGGCAGAACAATAGGTTTCTTGTCACAGGGAGGTGTGACCACCTCCCAGACAGGGTTTAGTGTATTTGGGGCCGGGTGGGAGTGCTTGCCAGTGCCCTGACTCCCCTGCTAGTGGTGAGTCACCAGGACCTTGCTAGTCCCGACACTACACCTTCTTCGCTTTCCACATTGTTTGCAGTTGTCAAGGCTTGTTGGTGCTCCCAACAGACACCGACCGCTCAGCTCTCGACATCTGAAGTGGGGAAACTTGAGAACAGATCCTAGTCTTCAACAGCGTTGCCTGGTCTTAACAACTGCAGCTCCAAGGTCACCTTCAACTCTCCTGCAGCACCCGCCATTGGTGGCCATTCGTCTTCCGTGCCTACTGGTCACCCCTGAGTGGCATAGACTCTGTCCCCTCTGCTTGTAGGTACTTTTCAACTTGAATTCACCTTTGGGTTCCACCGGACACTTTCACCTTCCCCAGCAGCGGCATCTTCCTGAAGTCCTCCACTGGGTTTGACAGCGGTTTCTAACGGCAATTCACACCTATGCACCCGGCTTCCCTGCTATAGGTGGCCTGGTTCCTAGGGTATCCACGGGTGGGTTGGCTCTCCAACTTTGTATCTTCCACTGGGATTCTTCAGGGTTCCCTTGGAAGGGTCATTCTACTTTAAAACTGCAACTGCAACTTACCCGTTGACTTGTATTGATCCCCCGGTCGTGTTCCCAGTCTACACACACCCTCCTTGGGACTCCTGGTTACTTACCTTGGGTGGTTTCTTTGGGTCCCCAGCACACTTCTTCCTCTGGGTATAGTCTTGACTTTTGCATAACACTATTTTAGTATATCGTTTGGTGTCCCCCTGGTGAATACTGTGCATTATGTGTAGGGTTCCCGGTTTGATGGTTTTTATGTTTTTTAACATTTCCATCTGTATTTATCCATATTTATTTTTGGGCCATTTTATCTGTATTTATCCATATTTAATTTGTGTTTTGTGTATAAATGAAAGTGTAAAACTGTACATGTCCATATTTATTTAACTGATAGACACGCACTCATACTTTGATGTCTGTCGTGTTTTAGCTATTTAAGCTGCCAAATATTACATAACAGTACATCCACTGGTAAATACTAGCATTATACCACAAATGTATAATAAGACATGCCGTTATTTAAAGTAATTTCATCCTGTTTTTTAATTTTCAATGCTGTCCATCTGCTCAGCTGTTGGACTATGACTCATGAAAGACAGCATGGAGAGACACTTAAAAGCAGCACAATTGTCTGTATTTATCGACTTTTAAAGATAAATGCAGGCAAAAAGCACATTGTTTTCTGTCTGTATTTATCTGTAAAAAATCCATAAAAAAGGAAAACAGGGAGCCATTATTTTGTGCTACTCACCTGTTTCAATTGAAAAGTAGTGTGAGCATTGTGTATATCTCTGGCTAGGAGATATCTGTATGAGTTGGTGAGTGTCTTTTAATAAATGCATATTTTCATAAATACACTGTGTGGTTCTTTTTCACATAATCTATATCTATAAGATTATCTTCTGCTAAAACAAACTGCTTTACACTCCTTCTAGACTAAGTCTGAAGGCTGCTCTCCACAAGCTACCACTTAGAGAACTTTCTAACGTTGTCTCAGACCACTAAAATACCCATAAGGGTTGTCTGGATTGGTGAAAGGTGCCCACTTACATAAGTGTACACCATATACCAAGTCCAGCCTCTAACAGCCCCCGTCTTAGGTCCCAGATCCATGGAGGATCCAGCCCAGATTGGCACTCCACGGGAAGTGCTTTTCGAGTGCAGAGTGCATAAAGCACCAGTGAGCAGAGATCGAGGCTGGGGGAAGTGTGTGTGCAGAACAAGGAGCCAAGATCCTCTGATGGCTGTAAGGGGTCGTGGATGGAGTTGGTTTAGAGCCTCTGTTCAGAACAGGGTGACAGTTCAGTTTACTTTTGGTGTGTTGAAGTGTTTTAGGAATAGCTGAGCAATACTCCGCCCGCTGAAGGAACTCTGCGTAATATGGTGGAGTTTTTCAGTAACTTTATGTAATTCTGCAGAGCAAAACTCTGCGTGCTCCTCTCAGGCTTAGTTTTGGCAGGAAATATCTTCAGCTCTTACAGTCAGCTTGTTATCTGGGTAAAGGCAATATATACATTTCCTGGAAATCAGAATAGGCACTTATTTTGCCACATTTCTTGCAGGCCTTGTGGAGGCTTCTATCTGAACAGCTTTCCATGTTGAAGAAATATACTTATTCTCAACTAATCCAGGGGCAGCAATGGAGACGTCAACGCACGCCCAAGAAAAGGCTTTGAAAAAGATTTCTGAACAATGCTTTGAGATTTTCTTTACGCATAAGTACGATAGAACTCTGAAGTGCAAAATTAATGGGCAATGATCAGACATCATTTTCGGAAGCTTATTGATACTAACCTTCTTCAATTCTGTTGCAGATAATAAAAAGTAACAAAATTCTGATGCCCCTAAAGGAATTATTCAGTTTAGTTCTTTTTTGATAATGTCACAATCGTGATCAGTATTTGGTAAAGCAGGAAAAACAGTTAACCAATTCAAACAATCAACTGTATCAAAACACAAGTTTTTATTCTCGTGATTTCATTTATATTGTTATACTTTTTCTTTTTCTTTTTGGCAACAAAAACAAAACTGAGAGAATTACATTTGGTTACAGTCTTGCAACATCACCATTTGCCAACAAAATGGATTTCTCAAATACCATAGTATGCGACACAGTCACAAATGATATAACAATTTCTTTGTGTATCCTAATTACAACAAAATAAGCAAAGTGGTGATATTATGTCGACGTTTCGGTCCTCCCTTTGGTCAAAAGATCCTTAGGACCATCATCAGGACGATGTAGTTGCACATATGTATCTAATGGGGAAATAAGCTTGTGCTTTAATAATGTACCTGCACGTCAATTTTTTAATTGCTTCACACAGCTGAACAACAAATACAGCCTTATATACCGGACTACCCAGTGAATGAATAAAAACAACTCACACCACGTGAAAATATGGAAAAGTATATTAACCTATAGTTAAAAAAACACCCAAAGTGTCAATGCAAAGTAACTCACTAGATGAAGAGTGTCGACTGTCGATCACCTGGACATAAAAGTAAAGGTCAGTAAACCTATACCGCTAAAAAGTCTCGGTTACAATGTCAGACCGTATTAATATCAGAGATTACAAGTCAGTTTTCACTTACTTAAATGGATTTTCCGAAGCGTCTTAAAGATCACCCCGTCGGCTCAGCTATTCAAAGACCGAGTAACCGAGTACTGTGTGTTTTGTTGGATTGGTGTATTGGTTTATGTATGGCCACTTAGCGCACTTACATATTGAAATATCTCCTTTGATTCATGTCTCTGCAGGTTATGGTTGTGTTTTAAATTGCCAATGTAAGTAATTCTGATATCGTAAATACACATTGCGGTTTTTCTGAGACAATGGTAGATCAGGGTGACTCTGATTTATCTCACATTTTGTTGCAGACGATATTTGAAAAACAGTATAGAGACAAGTAATTCCTTCTCCTGATAGATGGAACTTTTTCAAAAACAGGTGAATACACATAATACACTCGTAGCTCGGGTGACACGTTTTTAAAACTTTTTTAACTATAGGTTAATATACTTTTCCATATTTTCACGTGGTGTGAGTTGTTTTTATTCATTCACTGGGTAGTCCGGTATATAAGGCTGTATTTGTTGTTCAGCTGTGTGAAGCAATTAAAAAATTGACGTGCAGGTACATTATTAAAGCACAAGCTTATTTCCCCATTAGATACATATGTGCAACTACATCGTCCTGATGATGGTCCTAAGGATCTTTTGACCAAAGGGAGGACCGAAACGTCGACATAATATCACCTCTTTGCTTATTTTGTTGTAATTTGGATAAACAAAAAAATTGTTATATCATTTGTGACTGTGTCGCATACTATGGTATTTGAGAAATCCATTTTGTTGGCAAATGGTGATGTTGCAAGACTGTAACCAAATGTAATTCTCTCAGTTTTGTTTTTGTTGCCAAAAAGAAAAAGAAAAAGTATAACAATATAAATGAAATCACGAGAATAAAAACTTGTGTTTTGATACAGTTGATTGTTTGAATTGGTTAACTGTTTTTTCCTGCTTTACCAAATACTGATCACGATTGTGACATTATCAAAAAAGAACTAAACTGAATAATTCCTTTAGGGGCATCAGAATTTTGTTATTGAAAATACCCAGTCCCTGGGGGATAATTGGGTGGCTCTATAGTTTCTAGATAATAAAAAGTAGTCCAATTTAGTATATTTCTGAAAAGAGCATGCAAAATATGTAAACCCCGGTGTTAGAAACGGGACCCTGGCTGGCCAAGACTCACGCCAAAGTCAGTCAGGGATCACCATTTCTAAGGTCAGGGCAAGGGAGTCACACGCCAAGATAACCCCTGCTCACCCTCTAGGTAACGTGGCGCGAGCAGCAAGGCTAAACTTGGAGGCGGTATGAGTTAAGTATTTGCGCACGCTCCCCAGCAACAACACCCAAGGCCCACCACAAAGGAAACTCCACACAAGGTTATATAAAAAATAGCCTTTGTATTATAATAAAAACACATTAGATAACACACGCAAACTTTACAATGTGCCAGAGGCACAGGCAGAATTTACAAGGGAATTATGTACAGGACAGGGCCACATGGACCACTGTCAGGGGTAGGCACTTGTTAGAAATAATACTTGTAGGTATACACTTAGCACATAAACATATAATGATTAGCACCAAAAATAGTACAGGTAGCACACAACCAGTAATCACTGGTGAAGAGTAAATACCTCCTACGCAACCCTAAAACACTGTAGGACAATCACGCAGGGAACTAGGACCTTATCATCAGGACCTAAGGAATGAATACCACCACCTAAGCAGGTCACTTTTAGCAAAGGGAAGGAAACCTAAACATAAAATGGGACATCAACAATCCTCTAGCAGGTCACATCTAGCAAAGGGGAGAAACATAAAATGGGACATCAACAATTGCACATGAGGCATTAAAACACATTCAGAGGTGCAGGTTAGAACTTTTGCGCAAGAATCACACACATCAGTAACTTACAATGCGCAGGGTGCACATAGCACCACACTCGAACTTGTCCCTCAGGCCAACTGGCCTCGCAAGGGGCGGAATGCCCTGAGTCTCAATGTCAGGGGGTCTGCGCAGGCAGCACAGAACACAAAGCCTAAACGTAGCAACTGTCCACAAAGTGCTGGACAGTTGTAAATAACAGCTGGGCAAACGTTGGAGCCTCGTGGGCTCAAGAACACAGGTGGGCAAGGAGCCTCTCAGGGGCTCGCAAAGCAAATGTGGCGCCTTAGAGCTTCAGCGCTCTTAACAAGGAATATGCCCCCAGAGAGTCTCTCTCAGGGCTCTAAATCGATGTGGCCAAGGAGCCTCTCAGGGCTCGTAAACCAACTGCCCCCTCGAGCCTCGGGGCTCGTGAATACAATTGCGCTGTGAGCCTCGCAAGGCTCGAAGTAAGGAATGCCCTGAGCCACTCGGGCTCGAAATATACAAATTGGCCCCAGGAGCCTCGGGGCTCCTAATCACAAATCTGGGCTTTGGTGAAGTCCCTCACGGGGGACTCAGAACACGGGCAAATGCAAAATGCCCAGGAGAGCCTCAACCGGCTCTCCACAAAGGACTGCTGCGCACGTTGGAGCGGCCCTCTCCCAACGGGGCCTCTCGACGAACAAAGGACCCTGTCCCCGCACTCACCGGTACCTCGCTGGTGCTGCGGGGGCAGGAACACTGCCGGCTCTCCTCGCGCTGCTCCTCTCTCCTCACGGGGAGCCTGGGGCACGGCCGGCTGCCTCTCTTCTTTGCTCCTCGGCTCCGGGGGCGGGACTTCCGGTTCGCCTCTCCTGGGCCACACAGCAATTGGCTGGGCACACGAGCACTTCCGGGTCGTCGCAGGCAGCGCGGCGGCCCGGCAGGGGCAACACACACTCCTGGGCTGCAGCGGTGATCTCGGGGCAATGCCGGGTGGGCACCGGCTTCGAAATAAATAAACACAACGGGGCAATGCCGGGTGGGCTCCGGCCTTCGAATAAAAGGCAATGCGAGGTGGGCACTCGCTCTGCCGAAAATCGGCAAACCAGAACGGGCAGATGCCGGGTGGGCACCGGCGACACACAAAGCACTCCCAAGCTCTGGCAATAAGGACAGGCGCTCCCCAGCGCCACAGGACAAAAATAAAGCGCTCACAGCGCCAGGAGCCGAATAAAGCGCTCTCAAGCGCTAGGCAGGGGATTCCAGCGCTCCCCAGCGCTGAAGGGCAGAGAGCAGCGCTCTCTCAGCACAAAGTCAAGCACAAAGTCTCTTAGGCAGGCAGGGGGGGCAAGGCAGGGCCAGAGCCAGCTCACTGGGTCTCCAGGCAGGGAGACAATCCAAGTGGCGGTCCTCCTGGCCCCAGCAGCAGCAGCCCCCTCTGGCAAGGATCCACAAGAAGAACCAAGGACAAATTGTATGGGGACACAGCCCCTTCTTATACAGAAAATTCCCTTTGTCTGTAGGTGCAGGGTGGGGGAAAACCAGTCGCAGCTGGTTTTGAAGTACTCTGTTTACCTCAACCACCCTCTCTATTCACTGGCAGGGCTAGGGACATCAGTCGCACTACAGGGGGTGGAGCCAGCATTGTGTGGGGAAAGTCCAGGCCCATCAGGGACCAGGTGCACTCCTCCCAAGCTATCAACATGCTAATCTCACACTCACCACCGGGCAGACCCATCCAGCCTTCCTGGAGCTAGGCTCACCAGCCAGCTCCAGCCAATCACACGGCAGGCATATTTTACATTAATATGCCAAGTCCTAGAAATGGCATTTCTACACATGACACACACATGCCACATACACCATTGCGAAGCATTCATTCGCACGAACTCGCACATACCAAATTCGAGCATGCACTCCCCATGCATCAGGAACTACTAGGGACACAGACATTCCCCATGCATTCCTATGGGAGAGCAGGCCAGCCTAACTACATGCACGCACTTTACTCTGGGACACAGGGAAAAAGTGCGCACAGACCAGAAAATCATCCACGCATATCACAGATTAAAAGCAAAAAGATTAGGGGTGAACCTGCCTTAAGGGCCAAGTCCCACACCCGGATTATTAGGCTCCTTATTTCCCCAAATGTCTGCCCGCCCATGTGAATTAATTAAAGAGTTCAGAGCTCGGAATACCCTAGGTTTTCCCCATACATAAAGACCCTTATTTATAAAGTCAGCGGAGATATTTAAGTCGCTGCACACTGTAATAGGTCTGGGCCAATTCCTTAATTCGCTTTCCAAAAAATCAAATACCTCAGGATCGTCCTGATTGGAGCCATAGATCAAGCAAATTGTACATCCAACATCCAGCTCAACCAGTGCCTACCTCCCAAAGTGTCTGCCCCGTGGCGCTTTGCTCCTCCCAGCATAGCTTTAGCTAGGACTGCCACCCCTCTAACTGTAGACGTCTGTGAGGAACAGGCCAGCAAACCGAAGCCTCTTATGCTTAGCAGATTTTTTTTTCCCAGGGTAGATGAGTTTCTAGTAGGCTTAACACGTCTATAAAATTCGTACTCGCAAAGTGGGCCAGCCTTTGCCTCTTCCTCCAGTCGTTTAAGCCCCCAATATTAACTGAGCATATCTGAAGTTTCCCCAATTATCCCTTTTGGGTTGTCACCTCCCTTTTGCATCAGCCAAAACAACTGTACTAATATAGAAAGCCCTACACCATACAAAATCAAATAGCACCAGGTATTTTCTCTTTGTTTAGATTTTCCCTCCCCTTCCTTCCCAACCCGACCACCCCCTCAGCACCCCTGCCCCCTCCACCCCCCAACCTTCAGCCCCCTTTTCCCCCTGAACCCGCCACCCTCATGAAGCGCTCCGACCTAGGTCTGTGCATGTGATGTGTGCAACAAAAGCGGCCTGGGTCATTACTAAGCTAATCCAAAAAAAAACATTACCCTAACAAGTCATACATACCAAAAACAGGCAAAAAATCAGCAAACCACAATTTATATTGTTATTAAGCGGCCCCATTACCCACCAAGCCTTAGATCATACATTTCTGCAAGTCCAACAATAGAAATTATTCTGTATGATTACCCAAAGCATCCAGATATTCTTTAGCTTTT
This sequence comes from Lissotriton vulgaris, assembly GCF_964263255.1. Taxonomy (NCBI): domain Eukaryota; kingdom Metazoa; phylum Chordata; class Amphibia; order Caudata; family Salamandridae; genus Lissotriton; species Lissotriton vulgaris. The sequence continues at coordinate 818,176,532 of NC_141695.1, read as the reverse complement.
ATCTCGGACGCAAAGTACCGGGTCTATCCATCGTGAATCACCTTAAGTTGTGCAGGAATATTAAGGTAGATCTGGATATATTTCTGTGAGAAGTTGGCCTGATATGCATTGCTCACTATTCTAGTGATCACTATGTATCAGTCCAAACGACCCTTATTGATGATTGGTTGTAAGTCAACCTTATAGACCAGCTATCCTAGTAGCATGGACAAGAGCAGTCTTTAGGCTAAACTCTAGAGGGTGTGTTAAGCCAGCTGTTATACCATCACATATACCCCTTGAACACCAAGTGATAGGACACCACACAAGTTGTTATGAAAATAAAAGGATATTTATTTATAACACAACAACCCTGGACTCTTTATGAGGACAGGGTGCTAAGCACAATACAAAACTCTTAAAGAAATACTGAAAGTCGCACAATTTACACAAATGCCCGAGGGGCACGAAAAACCATATACTACAAAAGTGGAATGCGAAATTACTAGCAGGTAAGTACTACTCTCAGAGGCTTTAGAACCGCTGGGCCTACAATTCTGAACCCTTAGATTAGAAGCAGGAGGCCTAGGGACGTCGTGTGCAGAGTGGAAACTCTCACGCGCAATGCGGGACAAAGTCTATGGATACTAGTAAATGCTAAGTTAGTGTTCTCGGGCGAACCCGACTAGGTAGGTCAAAAACGAAAGTTGATCTAGACACTTAGAGAGTGGATCTACGCTGGAGCACCGTGGTACTCGGTTTACCTAGCCCAGGGACTGCGGCTGCATAGGGTTCAAGTGTCGTCGGGAATCCTCGTTGACGAACCAGGAGCCTGAAGTAAAAGTTGCTGGCAGGCGACCAGTGAAGATGTTCCGGGCTGATCCAAGGACTGGATCAGTGAAGAAGGATACCTGTAAGCAGAGGGGACCAAGTTCTGAATCACTAGCCAGTGATTAGGTGGGCACCAGGATGGCACCGGACGAAGTCACTCAGCCAGGCGAAGAGGTGACACTGGATTCTGCTGCTGCACGGACCAGGGCGCTGATGTCGACCAGGCTGGAGGTCTGCAAGCTGTCCCACGTCGGATGTCTGCTGCTGGCGATGCTGGATCCGGTGAAGGAGGCAACAAGCCTTGGCTACGACAAGCCCACGTGGCGACACAAAATGGCGTCTTGAGGGGACCAGGAGGGTCCGAGGAAGGTCTCCTTCAGGAGGAGACTAGGGCCAGTCTAGAGGAGCTAGACCAGCGGTGAAACAAACGTAGGACGTCGTCTGGAGGGTCACTAGCCAACTGGCAAGTGACCGGACAATGTGGCAGCAACCCAGGAGCAAAAGGGCCCCATGCAGATCTGGTGGATGTTGGGGGGCTGGACTTCGGTGCTCGTGCTGCTTGGGGTTGGGGCTTTTCTTACCCCAGTGCACCCACTCGAGGGTCCCTCGGTGGTTGTGCTGGTTCAGTGTTGTGCTGGTTCTGATGGTCGCCGGGTCCTCTGGTCTCGTAGCACCTACGATTCTCAGCTGTGCTGTAGAGGCAGGTTGAGGTCAGAGAGGGCAGGGAGTCCGGGTCTCGTCGTGCTGGTCAGTCTGGTTCCGGAGGAAGGACGTTTCAGCAAACCGCAAGATACTTAGTTGGTGCCTGCTGCTGCAGGGTGACTACTCCTTAGTCACAAGGGAGAAATCTTGAGAAGAAGTCTTGAGTTCCTTTCGTAGAAAGTAGTTTCAGGATTCAAAGATAATCTAATTTGGAAGGGTGTCCGCTCCTACCTTTATTCTAAAGAAAGGGCTGGTACGCGACTAGGTCCTGCCCATGGGTGGGACCAGGAAGGGGGGTGGTTACACCCCTCTCCCCTGTCCGGACTTTCCCCAGCTCAGGGGCTGGTGTGCCCCTGGAACTGGTTCAAGCCGGCATATGCACAGTGAGCACCGGGGTGCCACTTGCAGTCACCTTCCTCTAAAGCCCTGCCTACCTGGGATACACAAAACCCTGTCTGGGATGGTGCTAGCACCGCCCCTGACAGGAAACCCTTTGCCCAAGCTCTCCTCGCTGGAAGGACTCCCAGCAGCAGGAGGTCAGACTTGTGTCTGTGGTGGCAGCATCCATTTTGTGATGCTGAGGCTTGAGTTAACTTTAACCGGGGTTCACAGTTACATACATGTTGTGTCCCTCTAGAAGGATGGAATGCTAACCCCGTCGCCAGAATTGGCGAGGGGTTAGTATTCCAATTCGTATGACACCGTACTCGACATGTTTTGATAAAGCGATACCAAAGTTGGCAAATAACCGCGAGGATTATAAGGCACTTAAGAGTATATGGTACGCGTTATCATGGAACAGCTATTAGGAATTGGTTCCGCCAGCTGCAGACGGGCTCAGCTCATGCCAGAGCACCATCTCACATAATTCCAAGCACTCTGCCTTCAGGATTGTCAAGGCCTGCCATAGGAGTGACTGATAGGAATCTGTGTGTCCATTTTAGGGTTAGATATAGGTATACTATATCTAAAGCAAAGGGTGACTACACCACCTTGCCCCAGCTGTCGTGCAGCCAGTTGTGTCAGATTTAGATGGCCAGCCAGGGGTGGCATAATACATGCTGCAGCCCCTGGTAGGCCCTGGGTACACCTATGCCCTGAGTTACAGGGTCTGATAAGGTGGCCCAGTACCAATTGGTAAATGCACCTAAGGTACACTTGTCAATTTAGTGAGAGAACAGCTAGGCTGTGGGTCTGATTAGCAGGCCCATAGCCAGGGAAGTCATAAACCAGTGAAGAAAAAAGCAAAAATCTGGGGTGATCATAGGATTGCAGACCCTACTCTCCTACATGACCACCCCCCAAACTTTGGGACAATAAACTAACCTTGACCAGGTGAGTCTTCTTGCTCTAAGTGGAAATACCTGGAGAGCCCATCTGCATTGCCATGATCAGTGCCAGGTCTATGCTCCACTGTAAAATCCATCCCCTGTAAGGAAATGGACCACCTAAGTAGTTTGGGGTTTTCACCCTTCATCTGATTTAGCCACAAGAGGGGCTTATGGTCGGTCTGAATCTTGAAATGAGTACCAAACAAGTATGGCCTCAGTTTCTTCAGGGCCCAACCACAGCAAAGGCCTCCCTCTCAATAGCTGACCAATTTTTGAATTTGAAATTGAATTTGAATTGAATTTGAATTTGAATTTGAATTTGAATTTAAAATTATTTATAAAGCGCACGTTCGCCAGCGGCTTCATGGCGCTACAACTTACAGAAAACAAGGTAGAGGGGCAAATGTAAAGTGGAGAAGTTCAAGCTACGGGAGGACAGTTAATTAAAGGCACTGGAAAACAAATGAGTCTTGAGTTGTTTTCTGAACTGGGGATAAAGAGTCACAGTTCTGAGCTCAGGAGGCAGGGAATTCCAGAGGAGAGGAGCAAGGGTCGCAAATTTCGAGCCTCCCCATTTCTTCCTCCGAAATCGCGGGACAGTGAGAAGGGCCTGGGTGGATGAACGGAGGTCTCTGGTGGGGACGTAGGGAGTGATCTCGGAAGAAATAAAAGCCGGTGCCGTGCCCAGTCTCGCTTGAAAGGTGATGGAGGCCAGCTTGAACTGGACACGTTCACGAACAGGGAGCCAATGTAAAGATTTAAGAAGGGGGGTGACATGGTGGGATTTTGGTAATTTGAACACCAGGCGCGCCGCCTGGTTCTGAATCTGTTGCAACCGCCTAAGGCTATATGCAGGTATACTGGCATATAGGGCGTTGCCGTAATCCAGGCGGGAGATGACCATCGCCAAGGTGATCAGTTTTATAGCGTGAAAAGAAAAAAAGCGGGACACCTTGCATATAGTACGCAGTGAGAGAAAGGAAGAGGACACCACAGAACTAACCTGGGAGTGAAGAGTGAGTTGGGAATTGAGCTTGATACCTAAAGTTTTTACTGAGGAAGAGGGGACAGGTGGGGAACCAAGGGAAGGGGGCCAGAACAGAGGAGACCAGGGACTGGATGAACCACCCGTCAACACCAGCTCGGTCTTATCTGGGTTGAGTTTTAAATGGTTGTGGTTCATCCAGTCTCGGATGTGGGTCATAGTGGATTGGAAATTAGAGATAGAAGACGGGGAAGAGGACAGGTCAAAAACAAGCTGGAGGTCGTCAGCATAGTTATATACTGTGACCTCCATCTGCTGTAAAGAAAAAATAAGTGGGGCAATGTAAAGGTTGAACAGAAGAGGAGAAAGGGAAGAACCCTGGGGGACCCCGCACAGGACTTTCCGGAAATCCGCAGTAAAGTCACCCAGGCGAACTGCCTGGGTGCGGTCCCTTAGGAAGGAGGATAACCAGACCAATGCAGTACCTCCGATCCCCGCCGCCCTGACACGGGAAAGTAAGATGGTATGATCAACAGTGTCAAAGGCGGCTGAGAGATCAAGAAGGACCAGGGCCTGGGTCTTGTTGGTATCCATTCCCTCCCTGAGGTTATCAAGGACCGAGAGTACCACGGACTCCGTAGAGTGTGCGGGGCGGAAACGGCCTGGCGGGGGGCTAACACCCCATGCATCTCCACAAAAGCGCTCAAAGTGCGGGTGACATGGCGCTCGAGCACCTTTGCTAAGAAAGGCAAGAGGGAGATGGGACGATAGTTGGTGGGGACCGAGGGGTCCGCGCCAGGTTTCTTGAGGATGGGGACGATGATTGCTGTTTTCAGAGGGGTGGGTACCACACCCTGAGAAAGTGAGCTGTTGAGGTGGTGAAGAGGGGGATCGGGACATGAAGAGAAAATGTGACGGAGAATGTGGGAGGGACAGGGGTCTAGAGGGGAACCAGATTTGACTAAGGGAATTATCGAGGTAAGGATTTCCTTAGTCAGGGATGGGAGAACATCAAGTTGTCCCTTAGGGGGGGGACACTGAGGGTCCACAAACGTAGGAGAAGGGGGAGGGATATTAGCCTTGATGGGGGAAATTTTTTGGATAAAGAAATTGTTGAGGGAGTGACAAAGTTCTGGTGAGGGAGTGGGTTTCAATGTGGTTCTATCAGAGAATGCCAGGTTGTGCACAATCGAAAAGATTTCTTTCGATTGGTTCTCTGCGGCGAGGATTTTGGAGGAGAAATAAGCTGTTTTTGCCCCCAAGATGGCCTGCTTATACTGGGACAAGATGTTGATAAACTCCAGTCGTAATAGGGGGCAGTAATTTCTACTAAACTAGCGGTACGCTCAGCTCTGCGTACCGCTAGTTTAGTAGTTTTGAGGTCCTCATTAAACCACAGATTGGCATCCTTCTCCCGCTTAGACGTAACCCGCTTAAGTGGGGCAATGGAGTCGCAGCCAGAGGTAAGCCACTGGTTGATGGACCCGACTTGGGAGAGAGTAGATGACCCCTGTAATGAAGGGTAGGAGGCAGTGCGTAGGTCAGAGAGATTGTCTGGGTCTACTCGTCCCCAGGCCCGGACCCAGACGTTTTTAGAAAGTGGGGGTTTGACCGGGGGGAATATGGGGAGGGCAAAAGAGATCAAATGATGGTCCGACCAGGTGCAGGGTGAGATAGAAACAGATTTTACAGGGCAGTTCAGGGACCAAATCTGGTCTAGAACATGTCCTTTAGCGTGGGTAGGGAAGTGAATGTGGGGTATAAAATTAAGAGATCGGAGGGTTTCTGAAAATTCCTTAGAGGAAGAGCACTCTGCAGGGTCGGACGGCCAAAAATTGAAGTCACCCAAGAGCAGAATGGAAGTGTTGTTAACCGCGATCGTGGCTAATACTTCCAGAAAGGTAGGGAGAAACAATAATGGTGATTGGGGGGGACAGTAGATGAGTAAGCAGGTGAGGGGAGGGGAGATGGAAGTGGTACGAATGGCCAGGTACTCGGTCGTGGCAATATCGGGCAGAGAGAGAATTTGAAAAGGCAATTCCGCTCGGGCAATGAGCGCTACACCTCCCCCAGCCCTGCCGTTAAGGTGATCCGAGCGAAGGGCGTAGTATGAAGCTGGTAGGGTAGCCAGAAGGGCGGGGAGGGAGTCACCGCGAAACCAAGTTTCTGTGAGAAACAGAATATCTGGGGCATGGAGGTCCAGCAGCACCGATAGCTCATGCGAGTGAGCTACGGCGGACCGGGTATTGAGATAACAAGCTGAGAGAGTTTTGATGGGTGCAGGGTTGACAGTACCCCCAGGAGAATTGGTGGGAATGTAGTGAGGGGGGGGGAAACGTGAGAGGGGGACAAGCCAAAAGAAGAAATGTGGGAACGAATGGGAGCAGCTAAAAACCAAGGGCCCTGGAGGCTGAGAAGTTCTGCCGGGGAGTAGGTGAGCAAATGGGCAGAGTGACGTGCCCCTAGCCCCGGTCGGCCGCGGACGGGCGCAGACGGGCTTGACTTGTGCGCGACTTCGGCGCGAAGTCGGCGCTCCCGCTGCGCTCTTCCGCTGCGCTTGCTCCAGGTTGCCATATATATCTGGTTACCGTGAGCCACTAGACCGCTGACCTGCACGGTGGAGAGGCAGGGCGGAAGTGGAGCAGGACCAGGCAGGAAGTGTCGCTCGTGGGCTGACCCTCCGCTCAAACGGCACACAGCCGGGGCAGACCAGGGTCAAGAGCGAGGAAGATGGAGGTAGGTTCCCAAGATACAAAATGATAGTTCAGGCACAATGCTCCCAATCAGCATGAAGGCGTTTTTAAAATTACAGACATTATTGCACACGCAAGCGCGCAAACCTTTAATCAGCAATGAAAAGTTTAAAAGTACACCGGGTGCACAACACAGCTATCCATCAGCTGGGCTGTGCAATTTAAAATGAAATGAAATCAGCGTAGCGTAGGAGCGCGCAAATAGCCTGCCACCTCTGTGATCTGTAGTAGTTGTCTGAGCGCGGGGGAAAACAGGAACCAAAATATACCCGGAAATACTGCAGCCACTAGACCGCTGACCTGCACGGTGGAGAGGCAGGGCGGAAGTGGAGCAGGACCAGGCAGGAAGTGTCGCTCGTGGGCTGACCCTCCGCTCAAACAGCACACAGCCGGGGCGGACCAGGGTCAAGAGCGAGGAAGATGGAGGTAGGTTCCCAAGATACAAAATGATAGTGCAGGCACAATGCTCTCAATCAGCCAGCAGAAGGCTGACCTCTCTCTGGGGGTCAGCCTTCTGCTAATAAAAGCAATGGGCTGGTCATGACCATCAAAATTCAGCTGAGATAGAACAGCTCCCACACCCAACTCAGAACCATCTGTTTGGACAATGAATGGTTTGGAGTAGTCTGGTCTCTTTAGGATAGGTGCGGTGCACATGGCCTGCTTTAGGTCATCGAATGCTTTTTGACAGCCTGCTGTCCACTGAACTTTCTTTGGCATCTTTTTACTTGTCAGGTCATTAAGTGGAGTCACAATTGATCCATAATTTCTGACAAATTTCCTGTAATAACCAGTCAGGCCCAAGAAAGCTCGAACCTGAGTCTGGGTGGTTGGAGGAGCCCAGTCCGTGATGGACTGTATCTTGCTCTCCAGTGGCTGAACCTGGCCTCCACCTACAAGGTGGCCCAGGTATACAACCTGTGTCTGCCCTATCTGGCACTTTGTGGCCTTGATAGTGAGACCTGCTGCTTGCAGAGCCTCTAACACTTTCCTCAGGTGGACCAGGTGATCCTCCCAGGTGGAACTAAAGACAGCTATATCATCAAGATATGCTGCACAGAAGTCATCCAGAAGTGAGAACTTGATTCACCAGCCTTTGGAAGGTGGCAGGTGCATTTTTCAAACCAAAGGGCATTACCACAAATTGATAATGCCCACCAGGGGTAGAAAATGCTGTCTTGGGCTTGGCTTCCTCAGCTAACCTGATTTGCCAATACCCAGCTGTCAGGTCAAATGTGCTTAAGTAGTTGGCAGAAGCCAATCTATCTATAAGTTCATCTGCCTTTGGTATTGGGTGGGCATCAGTCTTAGTGACTGCATTGAGGCCTCTGTAGTCTACGCAAAACCTCATCTCTTTCTTACCACCCTGGGTGTGAGGCTTTGGCACTAGAACTACTGGACTAGCCCAAGGGCTATCTGAGGGCTCAATGACTCCCAGCTCCAACATTTTCTGCACTTCTGATTTAATGCAGTCTCTGACATGATCAGGCTGTCTGTAGATTTTACTCTTAACTGGCAGACTGTCACCAGTGTCAACCTCATGGGTACACCAATTGGTTTGACTGGGTGTCAGAGAGAACATATGTCTAAAGGATTGAAGAACTTGTTTGCAATCCTTTTGCTGATGTTCAGAGAGGCTGCCGCAAAAGACAACACCATCAACTGACCCATCATCAGGGTTCTGAGTGAGCAGGTCTGGGAGAGGGTCACTCTCCTCCTCCTGTCCCTCATCTGTGGCCATGAGCAAGCTCATGTCCTTCCTGTCGACATATGCCTTGAGCCTATTCACATGGAGCACCCTGAGGGGGCTCCTGGGAGTTCCAAGGTCCACCAGGTAGGTGACCTCTCCCTTTTGCTCAATGATTGTGTGGGGCCCAGACCATTTGTCTTTGAGTGCTGCTGGGGCCACTGGCTCCAACACCCACACCTTCTGTCCAGGCTTGTACACAGTCAGGACAGCCTTTTGGTCATGCCAAGCTTTTTGGAGTTCTTGGCTTGCCTCAAGGTTTTTAGAAGCCTTTTCCATATACTCAGCCATCCTGGAGCGGAGACCAAGTACATAGTCCACTATGTTGGTTGCAGACTTTTTGAGAGGTCTCTCCCATCCTTCCTTCACCAAACACAGGGGTCCTCTCACAGGATGCCCATACAGAAGTTCAAAAGGGCTGTAGCCAACCCCCTTCTGCGGGACCTCTCTGTAAGCAAACAAAAGGCAGGGTATCAGGACATCCCATCTACGCCTGAGCTTTTCAGGTAGTCCATGAATCATCCCTTTTAGGGACCTGTTGAACCTTTCAACAAGCCCATTGCACTGTGGATGATAGGGTGGGGTGAACTTGTAGTTGACACCACATTCCTTCCACATTGCAGTCAGATATCCTGACATGAAGTTTGCACCTCTGTCAGAGACAACCTCCTTAGGGAAGCCCACTCTGGAGAACACTGCAACTAGGGCTCTTGCCACAACAGGTGCTGTAGTGGTCCTAAGGGGAATAGCTTCAGGATACCTGGTGGCATGGTCCACCACCACCAGTATAAACTTGTGCCCTGATGCTGTCTGGGGTTCCATTGGACCAACAATGTCAATCCCCACTCTTTCAAAGGGTACCCCCACCACAGGTAGTGGTATAAGGTGGGCCTTTGTTGTGCCACCTGACTTACCACTGGCTTGGCAAGTGACACAGGAGCGACAAAACTCCCTGGTATCTTCATTCATGTGAGGCTAGTGAAAGTGTGAGACAAGTCTGTCCCAAGTCTTATTCAGGCCTAAGTGTCCTGCATGGGGAATCTCATGGGCCAAGGTAAGAAGGAAACCTCTCTGAGACAAGGGGATAACCATCCTCCTGGTTGCACCAGGCTTGGGGTCTCTTGCTTCAGAGTACAGGAGTCCATCATCCCAGTATACCCTGTGGGCACCTGTGGTGTTCCCTGCAGCCTCATCAGCAGCCTGCTGTCTGAGGGGTTCAAGGGAAGGGCAGTCTAACTGTGCCTTCCCCAGGTCTTCTCTGGAGGGTCCCCCTGAACCCAGAAACTCAACCTGATCAGGTTCAAGTTCTTTAGGCTCAGTTTCCCTCAGCTCTTTGAGGTCAGCCTCCTCTGAGACTTGATCCACAACCTGGGGCAAGGGGGAAGGCAATGCCTTAACCCTACTGCTCTTCTTCTTGGAAGGTGTCTGGTCCATTGTTCCAGGATCCAGCACCTGTTCAGTGGGGCATCTTCTGGCCTGTGACCTAGTCACAGCAAGCACATGTGCTGGCAAGCCTAACATTTCCATGTGAGTCCTCTGCTCCACTTCTGACCATAGTGATGTTTCCAAATCATTGCCCAACAAACATTCAACTGGGAGGTCTGAACTAACCACAACTTTCTTTTGGCCACTTACCCCTCCCCAGGAGAAATCAACAATTGCCATACTATGGTGGGTAGTGACATTGCTGGCATTGGTCACTAGGTAGTCTGTACCTAGCATGATCTGTCCAGGGTCCACAAAGTTAGGTGTCACCGTTGTGGCACTGGTACAAGTGTCCCTGTAGGCCCGAGCCATTTTTCCATTTATTTATTTTATTTATTTATTTTATTTATTTAATTTGTATAGCGCGTTATAACCACCGGGGTCTCTAAGCGCTGCTTATAAAAGGTGTCTGCCTGTATTTGCCCAAAGTATTGGGACTTGCATCAGGGGATATATCCACATCCCTTGTACAGACAAGGACAGCCTGAGTGAGTGTGCCAACTAGGTTGTCATACCCCTCAGATCCCAAGGTTAATCCAACTAATCCCTTGGGAGGTGCACTACCACTACTGACTGTACTAGGGGGTGCAGGTGCCTTAGCGGCTGTAGTGGTAGGAGTTTGCCCTCCTTTCTTGGTGCACTCACTAAACCAGTGAGTTTTACTTTTACAGTACTGGCACCACCTTTTTGACTGGCCTTCTTGGGTCTTCTTTTTCTGCTGTGAAACCTGAACCCCACCCTCTTTGGTTTGTTGGGGGCCTGTCGAAGACATCTGGTCATTTTGCTCATTCTTGTTAATACCCTTTTGGTCTGCTTTCTTCTGACCACCCTGGTTCTGAGCCTGGTTCTGCTTGACCCTTGTTCTGACCCATCTGTCTGCCTTCTTTCCCAATTCTTGGGGAAAGGTCAGATCTGAGTCAACAAGGTGCTGATGCAACAACTGGTTCTGACAGTTATTTAAAATCTGTTCCCTCATGATCAGATTGTACAACCCTGTATAATCAGTAACCTTACTGCCCAGCAACCATCCTTCCAAAGCCTTAGTGGCACAATCCACAAAGTCAGACAAATCCTGAGACTGAATTTTCTGGGTGTCCCTGAACAGCAACCTGTACTGCTCAGTTGTTAAGCCAAACCCATCAATCAGTGTTTTTTTCAGGACTTGGTAATTGTTAGCATCCTCAGCTCTAGTAGTGAGGAGCTTATCTCTACCTTTGCCTTCAAAGGAGAGCCACAAGATAGCTGCCCACTGACTCTGGGGGACGCACTGGACAGTGCAGGCCCTCTCCAAAGCAGTCATCCATTTGTGGATGTCATCCCCTTGTTTAAAGGGGGGCACTATCTTACTCAGGTGTCTAGTGTCTAAACTCCTGTCCTTTTCTCTAGGTAAAATACTGCCACCAGTGGGGTCTGCCCCACTCAATTTTTGCTCTCTAGCAAAGGCAAGTCTCTCTTTGGCCAGGGCAAGTTCTTCCCTTTCAATCCTCAGATTGACTTCCCTCATCTTGGCCTCATGCTCTCTCCTCTGAGGGGGATACCATCCCTCTTTGAGAAGAGGTCTGAGAGCCATTGGTTCGAATGGATCTGTTAGAGCCTCTGGATAGAGACCTAACTCGTCCACTCCCAATGTTAAGCCTGCCTGAGAGTGGGCCTGGGGGTCCCCTAAGTCCATTCTCATGCCTACTTAAGTTGGTCCTGGTGAGTCTACTGACTTCTACCTGACCCTTGTCTGCCTCATCCCCTGATAACTCCTGATCCTCTTCCTCACCTTCACTAACTGCTTCATTGAGGTTGAGGTCAGGGTCCCCAAGGGTTCCCTCCATGGGGGGCATGCTCCCATCTGGATTAGGAGAGCCTGTGTTAGAAGCCCACCTGGCATCATAAGTCTCTAAGAGACCAATCAGGAATGGGATGGTAGGGTTAGAACCCTGTTTAAGCTTCCTGGAGGTACACACTTGTCTCATCTCCTGGAAGCTAAGAGCTGCATATCTTGATACGCCCTGTGGAGGGTCAACTGACACAAGGGGGGCCTCTAAGTTCCCTCCTTTGTCTGACATGCTTTTCTAGTGAGGTGTAAGTGGTGCACTTACCTACACTATTTGTTTGCCTACTGATCCCTTGCTAAGAGTTGTAGTCAGGGTGTGCTAGGCCCTGTTAAACTACAACAGCTGGTTCAGTAGAACTCAGAGTATTCTAAGCTAAGTTATATGTACCTTGGTACTTATGTGATCTTTCAAATGATATTCTTAGGATTCGTGTGGTAAAACAACAGCAAGCTCAAATCCCACTGCTGCCACCAATGTGAGAAGTTGGCCTGATATGCAGTGCTCACTATTCTAGTGATCACTATGTATCAGTCTAAACGACCCTTATTGATGATTGGTTATAAGTCAACCTTATAGACCAGCTATCCTAGTAGCATGGACAAGAGCAGTCTTTAGGCTAAACTCTAGAGGGTGTGTTAAGCCAGCTGTTATACCATCACATATACCCCTTGAACACCAAGTGAAAGGACACCACACAAGTTGTTATGAAAATAAAAGGATATTTATTTATAACACAACAACCCTGGACTCTTTATGAGGACAGGGTGCTAAGCACAATACAAAACTCTTAAAGAAATACTGAAAGTTGCACAATTTACACAAATGCCCGAGGGGCACGAAAAACCATATACTACAAAAGTGGAATGCGAAATTACTAGCAGGTAAGTACTACTCTCCGAGGCTTTAGAACCGCTGGGCCTACAATGCTGAACCCTTAGATTAGAAGCAGGAGGCCTAGGGACGTCGTGTGCAGAGTGTTAACTCTCACGCGCAATGTGGGACAAAGTCTATGGATACTAGTAAATGCTACGTTAGTGTTCTCGGGCGAACCCAACTAGGTAGGGCAAAAACGAAAGTGGATCTAGACACTTAGAGAGTGGACCTACGCTGGAGCACTGTGGTACTCGGTTTACCTAGCCCAGGGGCTGCGGCTGCATAGAGTTCAAGTGTCGTCGGGAATCCTCGTTGACGAACCAGGAGCCTGAAGTAAAAGTTGCTGGCAGGCGACCAGTGAAGATGTTCCGGGCTGATCCAAGGACTGGATCAGTGAAGAAGGATACCTGTAAGCAGAGGGGACCAAGTTCTGAATCACTAGCCAGTGATTAGGTGGGCACCAGGATGGCACCGGACGAGGTCACTCAGCCAGGCGAAGAGGTGACACTGGATTCTGCTGCTGCACGGACCAGGGCGCTGATGTCGACCAGGCTGGAGGTCTGCGAGCTGTCCCACGTCAGATGTCTGCTGCTGGCGATGCTGGATCCGGTGAAGGAGGCAACAAGCCTTGGCTACGGCAAGCCCACGTGGCGACACAAAATGGTGTCTTGAGGGGACCAGGAGGGTCCGAGGAAGGTCTCCTTCAGGAGGAGACTAGGGCCAGTCTAGAGGAGCTAGACCAGCGGTGAAACAAACGTAGGACGTCGTCTGGAGGGTCACTAGCCAACGGGCAAGTGACCGGACAACGTAGCAGCAACCCAGGAGCAAAAGGGCCCCACGCAGATCTGGTGGATGCTGGGGGGCTGGACTTCGGTGCTCGGCTGCTTGGGGTTGGGGCTTCTCTTACCCCAGTGCACCCACTCGAGGGTCCCTCGGTGGTCGTGCTGGTTCAGTGTCATGCTGGTTCTGATGGTCGCCGGGTCCTCTGGTCTCGTCGCACCTACGATTCTCAGCTGTGCTGTAGAGGCAGGTTGAGGTCAGAGAGGGCAGGGAGTCCGGGTATCGCCGTGCTGGTCAGTCTGGTTCCGGAGGAAGGACGTTTCAGCAAACCGCAAGATACTTAGTTGGTGCCTGCTGCTGCAGGGTGACTACTCCTTAGTCACAAGGGAGAAATCTTGAGAAGAAGTCTTGAGTTCCTTTCGTAGAAAGTAGTTTCAGGATTCAAAGATGATCTAATTTGGAAGGGTCCCCGCTCCTACCTTTATTCTAAAGAAAGGGGATGGTACGCGACTAGGTCCTGCCCATGGGTGGGACCAGGAAGGGGGGTGGTTACACCCCTCTCCCCTGTCCGGACTTTCCCCAGCTCAGGGGCTGGTGTGCCCCTGGAACTGGTTCAAGACAGCATATGCACAGTGAGCACCGGGGTGCCACTTGCAGTCACCTTCCTCTAAAGCCCTGCCTACCTGGGATACACAAAACCCTGTCTGGGATGGTGCTAGCACCGCCCCTGACAGGAAACCCTTTGTCCAAGCTCTCCTTGCTGGAAGGACTTCCAGCAGCAGGAGGTCAGACTTGTGTCTGTGGTGGCAGCATCCATTTTGTGATGCTGAGGCTTGAGTTAACTTTAACCGGGGTTCACAGTTACATACATGTCGTGTCCCTCTAGAAGGGTGGAATGCTCACCCCGTTGCCAGAAAGCAGATTTAAACAGATCGCCCTAGAATCTGACCCTTCCACACCCTCTGGAACCCCCAACACACTGAGGTTATTTCTCCTTTGTCTGTTTTCAAATTCTTCCAGCTTCTGGATATCCTTGTTTTGCGCACTTTGAGCCTCTACTTGAGTGGATGCGGTGGCTGCTTCTGCTTCAGTCACTACTATTCTCTCCTCAAGGTTCATCACCCTGTCTCCTACATTTATACATGCTTTGGAGAGCTTCCTTACAACCCCTTGCATCTTTCTCAAAGCTGCCTGAGCCTTGCGTCTGTCCTGGCGGGTTTCCTCCCTGTGAGAGGGAATAGGCTGATGTATTATCTCCAACATGGGGGGGGGGGGGGTTGCAGCAGATTCCAATGGGGGTATACCAGAGAGTTGAGTAGCAGATGAATAATCCCCTTTTCAGATCTTTTCTGCCTCGACCTTGTGCGTCTGACTGAGAGTTGGGTTTCTTAGTAGTAGTGGGGGGATCTAAATCACTGTCCTCAGGATCTGAGTACAGATTTCTATCCCCTGGTGATGAGCTCCGGTCATCTTGGGACCATTTGGCCCCTTCAGAGACAGAGAAGAAGCAGTCACTAGGCTCCTTTTCTTTATCCAGTTCTAGTCTATTTTTGTCGCCTGTTAGAGGATCAGATGCCCCCATCACATCACTGATCTCCATCACAGGAGTTGGATGGTGAAAGCCTATTTCGTCTTCTGCCACTCCAGGTGCAGACACCTTTTCTAAGATGTGTATGATTTTGCCATTTTGGATCAGCCTTGCGGGGACAGTTTTCACTATAGGTGTATCAGTTGTGACAGTCTCCCCCATGTTGCCTATCCAAGCATTCCCCTCTTTATCTCTGTCAGTGTAGGTTGAGGGGTCTGTTGTTGGAGCAGTGCCCAGTGTATCTAATTTAAGTTTGCTGCCTTGAGAGGCGATCTGAATTTTGCCTGGGCTCACCTCATTGATTTGCTTCCCACTTGCATCCTTCAGAACAACAGGTGCCGCTACTGCTCCCACTGCCGCCCCTTTTGCCTCTATCAGCGTCTCCTTAACGCGCGTCAGCATCTCTACTTTCAAGGGGCTGGCTGGATGGTTCTTGCTCATGACTCTGCCTCTCCCTCTACTCTGCGGGTCTGGTGTTGGCGTCCGCTGCGTGTCGCCCTGCATCTGCTCCAGTACACCCGACTCCGACATGGTCGAGCCCGCGACAGCCTCTCCTCGCAGCTTTCGGGCTCCTGCAGCCGCCTTAGATCCAGCGGCGTTTGCCATCAGCTTTGGAGTCATTCTTCCTCCACTTCGCCGAATCACCAGGTGAGACAGATAAGGCAGATACTTCCAAATGGAATGCTCGAGTAGCCGCAGCCCGATATTTGTGAGAGCCGCCCAGAGCCTGAAATGAATCCTCCGCGGCCCTAGCATAGAGGTGTAAGGTATTTCCCTTCCGCAATACTTTTAGATAGTGTGATAAATCGCTGATTTGCTACATTCGGTAGTCCTGTAGGGGATTCCTCTATTCACAACCTGACCCAGCTCGTCAGTGCTGCATTCGATCTCTAGGGGGTCGCCATCTTGCTTACTCTTTTGCAATATGATTTAGAAGCTTTTAATAGAAAATAATCAAGATGGACTTTTGAGAATAAGCTATTAGCAGACACCAGATATGTGGAACATTTAAGGAAATGGGCCCAAGATTACTATGATGCGAACCGTTTTGATGCGTCCAGGAATAATGTCTGGGATGCATTCAAGGCAGCTTTGAGAGACGAAACAAACAGCTTCTCTGCTAGGCTCAGGAAGGAGGCTCGGTTAGAAAATGAGAGACTGATGGCCATCTAGCAGCAGCAAAAGAGCAACATGTGAGGGATATTGGGCAGGGAAAGGAGGGGGTGGAGAGTCAGCAGAGGATTCTTGCTATCAAAGCAGAGGTTCATAAGTGGATAGCTCAGAAAACTGCTGGTGAATACCAGACCCATAGGGGTAAGCTCTATGAGACTGGAGAATAGGTGGGTAAAGTATTGGAACTTCGGATTAGGCAGGGAAGTACTAAGAACATAATTTCAAATACTCGGGAAGGTAACCAGAATTATTCAGAACCAACTGATATCCTGAAAGTCTTCAAATTTTTCACTGTATAAGGAAGAGACTAGTCCAGATGCTGTCAGTGGGGAGTTCGATGACACCAGTTGGGTAATGCGGAAAGGGAAATATTAGATAAAGAACTGCTAATAGGTGAGGTACTTGAAGGTTTACAGGAGCAAGCAGTGGGAAAGGCTGCAGGGCCAGACAGTATCCCGTTAGAAGTTTATAAAAGCATCCAAAGTGAGATTGCCCCAATACTCCTAGATCTATTTAGCGGGATAATATGTACCGGTCTAATTCCAGATTCCTGAAAGGAAACAAATAGCATTGTGTACCACAAAAAGGGGAAACCAAAAGAGAATCCTGGATCATATAAGTCAACATCCCTCATCAATGGGGACACCAAGATCTAGGCTAAGGTTCTTGCTAAAAGGATGGGAAGAATCACTGGCGGTCTGGTTTCTCCGTGGCAGCATGGGTTCATTCCAGTGGATTCTGGAGGCTTTTGGATCAGTTTACGCTCCGGGTGCACTGCCCGTTTATACGCACACAATACAGAAATGCTATTTATTAAGGTGCAAACCGGCGAGTGGAGAAACCCTAAACCACTCAATTAGAATAGAAAAAACTACCCCTTATTCAACAAACTTGGTTGCCGATGCACTCAATACGGTACACATATTGTTAAGTAACAATACACAAGCATTAAAGTAACAAAATGACAGAAGTGTTTCAACAAAAACTCTCATGAAGGGTAAATCTTGGAGTCTTTAATGCAGTATACAGCCAGCCGACCCTGCCTAACTTCTGAGATCGGACGAGATCAGGTGCTTTCAGGGTGGTATGGCCGTAGAGATTTACCCTTCATGAGAGTTTTTGTTGAAACAGTTCTGTCATTTTGTTACTATAATGCTTGTGTATTGTTACTTAACAATATGTGTACCGTATTGAGTGCATCGGCAACCAAGTTTATGGGTTCATTCCAGGCCGAGCGACAACTGACCATATCAGGCGGGCATTACCCTTTTTGATGCACAGGGTGACGGATGGCCATGATCCTTCTCGACGCGGGCAGAGAAGCCTTGGGACTTCTACTGCGGAAAACGGATCAGAGCTATTACAAGAAAATGCCATATAAGGTTTTAGATAATGCTTGGGGGGTCTGAAAGCTAGTGCAAATATAATTTGCTATTCCAAAAAGCACAACTTACTTACCTTCGGTAACGATATATCTGTCAGAAACATTTCGTTCTTTCGTTCTTTCGTTCCAGTGCACTGCATCTAGCCACCACAACCAAAATCAATAAAGCCCGGTGGGGCCGCCGCTCATTCTCGCACATTGCTGCGAGAATGTGGAACTCTCTCTCGCTCAATCTCAGAGAGAATAACAATCGGATGGCATTCAGGAAAGCTCTGAAAACACACTTGTTTGCAAAAGCGTGTTAACCTACCCTGGCCCTCGCCTCAGTAATCAGTTAAAGCGCTGCGAGGCCTCCGGGTAGTTACGCGCTATATAAATACAATTTTTCATTTCATTTCATTTCTGTAGTTAGTAATAGATTCCTTACCTTAGAATATCCCCAGGCCTCAGACTGGATCCGGAAATGTTTGCGTAGCAGTACCCCTGCACGTCGGTAGGCGTCGTCTGCAGCTCCGCATCTGTCGTCGGCGTCGTTGGCGTCAGGATGACGTCGCTGGAGTACTTAGACGCCGCCCTCGCGCGCTGATGTCAGTTCTTATACACAGCTTTTCCGCGCCAGAAACGCAGAGCCATGATAAAAACCAACACTGGTGCCATGAACCTAGGGCCCTGAAAGGGGATGACCTTAACCATAGATATCGGTTCGCAGAACAGGGAGGATGGTTGGGGTGGTAAGGAATCTAATACTAATTACTGTTTCTTACAGATATATCGTTACCAAAGGTAAGTAACTTGTGCATCTGAAAGAAACAGGTTAGTATTAGATTCCTTACCTTAGAATAGATACCCCAGCAATACCAACCCCGGTGGTGGGTCTGCGAACCAATAATCACACCAGAAAGTCCTGGAGGACGGAACGGCCAAAGAAGCCAACCGTTCAGACTTGGCTATCTAGGCAGTAATGTCTTGCGAACGTGTGCAGCGAGGCCCACGTAGCTGCCTGACAGATGTGGAGAATGGACAGGTTTGTGTGGAGGACCGTCCCCTGCTGCTGCGACAGAAGGTCCTCCTGAAGAGGCAGATGAATCGGGGATCAACAGACATACTGAGTAGCTCGGGATAACAGTATCTTCGTGCCCAGTCCGGAGCCACAAGGATAACTTGGGCCCGGTCGCGCTTGATCTTCTTCAGCACTTCGGGCAGAAGTGGTATATGCGGAAAGGCGTACAGCAGACCGCAGCTCCACTCGTGACGAAAAGCATCTCCGAGCGAGTGCCGCCTTGGAAATTCCAACGCGCAGAACTGATGACATTGCGCGTTCTCTTCTGTGGCGAATAGATCTAACCAAGGCTCTCCCCACTTCTGAAAGAGGCCTTGCGCCACGTCCGAGTTCAGACGCCATTCGTGATCCATCATGCACCGACGGCTGAGTTTGTCCGCCCTGGCGTTCAGAGAACCTGCCAGGTGTTGAACTACCAGGGTCACGCCCTGATATTCCAGCCACTGCCAGAGGCACAGAGCCTCCTGGCATAGGGTCCACGACCCCACCCGCCCTGTTTGTTGCAGTACCACATGGCAGTGGTGTTGTCCGGGAACACCTGCACTACACTTGGACAGAGTGGAGGAATGCCTTCAGTGCATGCCGGATCGCCCACAGCTCCAGAAGGTTGATGTGGAGCCGGGACTCCGCCGGAGACCAAAGGCCTCTGATCTCCGCCTCTCCCATGTGGCCTCCCCAGCTGTGGAGGGACACGTCTGTCACAACTACGTACTCCGGGTGGGGTAGGGAGAGGAATCTGCAGTTGACCCAATCGCGGTCCGTGAGCCACCACTGCAACTGTCTTGCAGTGACCTCCGAGATCAAGACATGGTCGGACAGGTTGCCATGATGCTGGGCCCACAGAAACTTCAGGTCCCACTGCAGAGCCCGCATCCGCCAACGGGCGTGATGCACCAGAAGGATGCAGGAGGCCATCAGCCCCAGAAGCGGCAGCGTCAACCTGACTGAGACTCGGGATAACGGCTGAAAGATCGGAATCAGAGCCTGAATATCCCAAACCCACTGTTCCGGAGGATAAACCCGAAACTGCGCTGAGTCCAGAACCGCTCCAATGAAGAGGAGCTTCTGAGATAGACACAGGTGGGACTTCGGTACATTGATGGAGAACCCGAGCAGGTGCAGGAGGTCGGCCGTAGTCTGGAGGTGGCTGACGACTGTCTGGGGCGAGCCCGCCTTCAACAACCAGTCGTCGGGGTAGGGGAAGACTGAAACCACTAACCTGTGCAGATGAGCTGTGACCACCGCCATCACTTTCGTGAACACCCGTGGGGCGCTGGTAAGGCCAAAGGGGAGCACGGAAAACTGAAAGTGCTTGTGGCCTACTGTGAACCGCAGGTAACGTTGGTGGGCCGGCAGGACGGGGATATGAAAATAAGCGTCCTGCAAGTCCAACGCTACCATCCAGTCTCCTGGGTCCAGGGCAGTTAGGACCTGAGCTAGTGTCAGCATCTTGAACTTCTCCTGCCGGAGGAAGCCGTTGACGTTCCGCAGGTCCAAGATAGGGCATAGGCCCCCTTTGCCCTTCTTGGGTACCAGAAAGTATTGGGAGTAACAACCACACCCTACTTCTGGCCCAGGAACGCTCTTGATGGCCCCCTTGGCCAAGAGGGCCGTAACTTCCTCCCGTAGAAGTGTCAAGTGATCCCCCGACACGCGGTGGTATCGCGGTGGCATGGCTGGAGGGGTCGCCTCGAAGGGAAGGGAGTAGCCCCTTCGGACGATTTGCAGCACCCACATGTCCGATGTGACAGTGCGCTAGTGGAGGTGGTGATGGCGAACCCTGCCCCCCACTGGCATCACATGGGCCTGAAAGTTTGGACTAGGAAGGTTTTGAGGCGGATGCTGCAGGGGCGGGTGTGGACTGTGTGAGAAGTTGGCCTGATATATGATGCTCACTAGTTCTAGTGATCACCTTGTATCAGTCCAAACAACCCTTATGGTGATTGGTTGTAAGTCAACCTTATAGACCAGCTATCCTAATGGTAGCATGGACAAAGCAGTCTTAGCCTAAACTCTTTTGGCATGTGAAGCCAGCTGTTTTACCACATATAACCCCTTGAATACCAAATGAAAGGACACCACACAGGTAGTTATGAAAATAAAGATATTTATTAACTAACAAACACCTCTGAACTCTTTATGAGATCAGAGGGCTAAGCACATGACAAGACTCTTAAGAAAAATACGTTTAAGTTGCGCAATTACAATGTTGCCCTAGGGGCACAACAAACCATATACTAAGTAAGTGGAATGTGAAAGTCGATAGAAGGAATGGAGCTGTCCAGAGGCTGTAGGATCGTGGGGACTACACTACCCTAACCTTAGGTAAGTAATAGGAGGCCCACGGAACGCGTGTGCAGAGTGTGAACTCACACGCGAGATGCGTAACAACGTCTATGGACAGTACAGTTCAAGTAAAAGGTGAGTACGGACAATCCTGACTAGTTAGGACTAAAACGACTGTGGAACTGGACACTAGGAGAGTGAATCTACACTTGAGCACCGAAATGCTCTTGTTACCTCACCCACAGGCTGCGGGTGCATAGGTGCGAAGTCGTGTCGGGTTCCGGCGTTGAAGTCTATGGAGCCTGGAAGAAAAGATGCTGCAGGCGACCAGGAGGAAGATGTCCGGTGTGATCCAAGGGTGGATCAGTGAAAAGAAGGACCTGAAAGCAGAGGGGACAATGTTCAAAGTCACTAGCCAGTGACTGGAGTGGAACCAGGAGTGTAAACAGATGTCGTCGTCGCGATCAGGTGAAGAGTGGACAATTGTCTCTGGTGCCACGTGGTCCAGGAGGTGTTTTCAACGACCAGGATGGAGGCACGAGCTGTCCCATGCAGGCTCTCGCTGTCGGCGGTGTCGGATCCGGATTTGGTGAACGGAAACAGCGTCTGGAGTGGACCAGGGGGGTCCGGGGTGCTTCTCCTTTGCAGGGAAGCAAGGGCCAGTCTGGAGCAACCAGACCAGTAGATTAGATTTCAAGGTTCGTCGTCTAGGAGGTCACTAGCCAGCCGGCAAGTGACCAGACAACGCGTCGAGCAGCAGACAGGCAGAAGGGCCCCGCGCAGATCTCGTGGATGCTGGAGGGCTGGTCTTCGGTGCAGGAGCTGCTCGGGGTCGGGGCTTCTCAGTCTCCAAAGCACTTGGTCGAGGTTACCTCAGAAGTCGTGCTGGAGCGAAGTGCTGCTTCTTCCAAGATGGCCGGTCCCACGTGTCTCGTCGCACCCACGGATCTCAGCTGTGCTGCAGATGTAGGTAGAGGTCGGAGAGGTCTGGGAATCTGGGTCTCGTTGGGCTCTGAAGTCTGAATCCTCAAGGGAAGACGACAAAGGGAAGCCGCTGGACGCTGATGGTGCCTGCTTGTGCAGGGTGGACACTCCTTGCCCACAAGGGAGATTTCTTCAGTCTTCTGTGTAGAAAGTCGAAGTCCAGAGTTTCTTCTTGTAGAGTTTCAGTTCAGGATTACTCTAATTTGTAATGGGACCAGCTCCTACCTTTATCCTGCTAAAGGGGGCTGTCCTATCACTAGGTTCCTCCTATGGGTGGTACCAGGAAGGGGGGTGGTTACACCCCCTATCCTTTGTCCGGTCTTGCGCCAGAGCTGGGGCTGGAGAGCCCCAGGAACTGGTTTAGACTAGTGTATGCACAGGGACACCTTGTGTGCCACAGGCATGTCTCATTCCTTTCAGCCCTGTCCTACCCAATACACAAAATCCTGTCTGGGGTGCGGCTAGCACCTCCCAAGGCAGGATACCCTTTGTCCAGGCCTCCCTCGCTGGAAGGCCTCCCAGCAGCAGGAGGTCAGACTTGTGTCTGTGGTGGCAGCATCCATTTTGTGATGCTGAGGCTCGGGTTAACTTTAACCGGGGTTCACAGTTAGGTGCATGTTGTGTCCCTCTAAAAGGGTGGAATGCTACCCCCGTCGCCAAAATTAGCGAGGGGGTAGTATTCCAATTCGTATTACACCTAACTCGACATGTTTTGATAATGCTATGCCAAAGTTAGCAATAACCGCGAGGATTATAATGCACTTAAGAGTATATGGTATAGCGTTATCATGGAAACAGCTAAAGGACTTGGTTCCGAAAGCTGTAGACAGGCTCAGCTCATGCCAGAGCACTATCTCACTTAATTCCAAGCACTCTGCCTCCAGGATTGTTAAGGCCTGCCATAGGAGTGACTTATAGGAGTATATGTGTCCATTTTAGGGTTAGATATAGGTATACTATATCTAAAGCAAAGGGTGATTACACCACCTTGCCCCAGCTGATTGATAAGTCAGTTGTGTCAGATTTGGAGGGCCAGCCAGGGTTCGCATAATACATGCTGCAGCCCCTGGTAGGCCTTGGGTTCACTTATGCCCTGGGTACCTAAGGTACACTGTACAAGGACTTACAAGAGTGACCCAATACCAATTGGTAAATGCACCTAAGGTACATGGATGTCAATTTAGAGAGAGAACAGCTAGGCTGTGGGTCTGATTAGCAGGCCCACAGCCAGGGAAAGTCGTAAACCAGTGAAGCAAAAAGAAAAAATCTGGGGTGACCATAGGATTGCAGACCCTACTCTCCTACAGACTGGCCTCGCCGTTGTCCCCGACCGCCACCACGGCGGTCTCCACATCCGCCACCGCGCTGGACGGTAGTCTGCGGCCTGTGGCTGACAGGACGTGTTGGGGCGCCCATTCCTTGGCCACGAAAGGAGCGAAAGGCAGCCGTTTGCTGGTGCGGGCCGAGAGGCCCAAGGACTTGGCCGTAGCCATGGAGTCCTTAAAGCGCTCAAGCTCATGGTCTGCCTTGTCGCCAAAGAGGCGATGGCCATCAAACAGCATGTCCATAAGGGTGTTCTGGACATCAGCTGAAAAGTTGGCGGACCTCAACCAGGCATGGCGAAGAATCGCCACCGTCGTTGCCATCGCTCTGCCCAGTGATTCTGTGGTATCCAGTCCACACCGGATGGAGTACCGTGCTGCATCTCGACCCTCCGCAAGGGCTTGGGTGAGTTTAGTCTGGATCTCCGCCGGACATTGTGGAAGCACGTCTGCGACCGTGTCCCACAGAGAGTGGGTATAATGGCCCAAGAGGCACGTGGTGTTGACTGACCGCAGCCCTAAACTCAGGGAAGAGAATACCTTTTTCCCGTATTGCTCGTACCTCTTGGATTCCCCATCGGGGAGCCGTCGGGAATGTGGATTGGGAGTTAGAGGCCTGGATGACCAGGCTCTCGGGGGTGGGATGAATGGACAGGAAGCAAGGGTCAGCTGGAGCCGGGAGGTGGCGTCTGGCCACGTTCCTATCTACAGGCTGACCTGTAGCGGGCTTGGACCAAGTGCCCAAAAGAACGTCAGACAAGGCCTCATTAAACGGCAGCAATGGCTCAGCTGAGCTTGTCTGCGGTTTAAGGACCTCAGTGAGGAGGTTAGTCCTCACAGCCGCGACGGGGAGCTCCAGGCCCAAGGCCTTGGCCACCCGCGTCAGCACCACACTATAGGCAGCCCCCTCCTCCGTTGCCACGGTAGGAGGGGAGACAAAACCAGTGTCCGGCTAGGTGTCCAGACCACTGGCCTCCCCTAGCTCACCGGTCCAGTTCTGATAAGACTGGCACTCATGTGCCAGAGGGTCCTCAGACCCCTCCCAATCCCCCTCACCACCCATCGCCTGAAATTCAGGACCAAAGGATAGGGCCGGATCATAGAAGTAGAAATCTCAAATCGGCGTCGAGAGCGGCGCCGAGCGGCACCGTTCCAGCGCCAGACCCGTATCGAGGGAGGGATCAGGGATGGCGCCGCCCTGGGGTCCGGCGCTGGCGAGGTCGTGAGGTCGACCGGCGACGACCCGCATCCGGACCCGGATCCTGCGGGGGCCTGTGGCGCTGGGACCAAAGTCACCGCCGGCGTCGGGACTGAAGCACACAACGGTGTCGGGCCAAAGCGCCAGACCCGCTGGGACCCCCAGTTGGAGCCGCTGGGCCCGAAGGCACCGTGGAGCCCAACGGAGGAGTGAGCTACCTCATGGCCGTGAGGAAGGCCTCGATCTCCGCCAGATTCGTGCTCTGCCAAAGGGACCGACGGGTATGAAGCAGGTCACGACGACCGCAGCTCTGGCGGAGCACCGAGGGCGGCATTGCCCGAACCCCCGGCCGCGTCACGCAAGCGTCGGGGGGGAGTCGGAAGAGTGATGACATCTCTTCGACTTCTTGTGCTTACCTGAGGACTTCGAGCCCGAAGACAGAGGACAAGTCCCGGAGCTATGGTGGATCCGACCCCGCGACCGGTCCCTCGACCTCCTCGCGGACCGTGACCTCGAGCGGCACGGGGCCGACTGCCGGAGCTCGAGCCGCTTGTGGGACCGCTCCCGCCTAGCTTTAGACGTCAGGGCTCGACAGTCGGAACAGGCCTTGTCGTCGTGGTCGAGGCCCAGGAAATGAAGACACCGGCGGTGGGGGTCGGTAACCGACATCAGTCGGTCGCAGTCGGCGCAGGGTTTAAACCCGGGCATCCCTACCGGCACCATCGGAGTCGCTAGACTTCGAAAAGGATCAAAAAATGATCGAAAAAGTTTAGTCAAAAATTGACTAAGGGGTACCACTTTTTCCGGATCTGCTCTTGCTGGCGCAGAAAAAAGAAGAACTGACGTCAGCGCGCGAGGGCAGCGTCTAAGTACTCCGGCGACGTCATCCCGGCGCCAACGACGCCGACGACAGACGCGGAGCCGCAGACGACGCCTACCGACGCGCAGGGGTACTGCTACGCAAAAGTTTCCGGATCCAGTCTGGCACCTGGGGATATTCTAAGGTAAGAAATCTAATAATAACCTGTTTATTTCAGATTCAACTGTTACTTACCACTTTGGAAGTCCAGCATCTTCCCACAATTCAGCTATGATAGAATGGGGAAGCTCTGGGAGCAGCAAGGAATTAAAAGATTAAGCAATATTTTTTGTTTTAAATGTGTTTTATTGATTTTTCCAGTAAAAGTAACATTAGATATCGTGACATATTGTAGAGGCAATAGGCATATACAGTTGGCGGGACAGACAAGCATGTCTTCCCTGAAATTGAAAGGCGAAGCGAGATACATATGCCAAGAAGAGAGTACGATATCAAGGAGGCAAATGTTAAGCATTGTAAGAAGGCAGGACAATAAAAACGTCAACCAAACCCCCCCGCACAACCCAGACCCGGCCCCCCCACCCCAACCAGTGTGCCATATGTCAGCATAAAATCGACGAGTGGACCAGTGATGATTGGTGCGAGTAGCCAAAGGGTCACCGAGAGTCATGTATAGTGTCAGTGAGACGTAGAACCCGGAGGTATTTAGGACATGTAACTTCATTGAATTCTTTGGACAGGATGGACAACAATGGAAGCCATGTTTTTTGAAATGCAGTGGTGGAATTTGTAAATGTAGCCTGTATGCGTTCCATCCCAAGGGTGAACCAGACCTTGTGTAACCACCCTGTGTGTGTGGGCTTAGTCGTCGAGCGCCACAGTGATAAGATGTGTTGCGTGGCTGCCTGCATGGCGATCCCCATTTGTCGACCCCAAATTGATTTCAAAGGATTGGGGAGTCCCAGTATAGCATAAGCCGGGAATCTTGGGATTTTAGTTGCAAAGGTGGAATAAATATCGTCTAGTACCACTTCCCAATAGTTCCGGATTTCCTGACAGTCCCAGAGGAGATGGGTTAAAGTGCCTCGCTCCCCTCAGCCCCGCCAGCAAAACTCGCTGCGTGATGGGTTCCCCTTGTGAAGCAGGGCCGGGGTGAGATGCCAGTACATTGCCAGCTTCACTGCAGTTTCCCTTGCCGCTGTATTGCGTGTGGTGTGTGAAGCTCTATAATACACATAGCCCCATTCCCTAGAGGTTAACGTCCTACCTAGTTCAGCCTCCCAGCGCCTCTGACCTAGTGTTTTATCTGGATTGTGTGGTGGCGTGAGCATCTTGTAGATATCTGATATGAGGTGTTTATCTTTGTCTTTGGTTAGTAACCATTTCTCAAAGGTCGTCATTGGGCGACCCACCATGGTGGCTGTGACCGGGTCGGTGAGCCAATGTCCAAGTTGAAAATATTGGAAAAGGTGAGGATTCTCTATCTCGTACCCTTGTTTGATTTCTGAGAGGGGGAGGAAGCCTCGCAGGTCGAAAAGGTCACCGGCAGAGCGACATGTAGTACCACGCCATTGTGAAAATGCACGTGGGTTATTGCCCGGAGGAAATTTTGGGATGTCCAATATGGGGGTGAATGGGGATGGGAAGGTTGTCAAACCTCTCTTGAGAGCGACCCTGTCCCAGACCTGCATAGTTGTGTGGGTAATAGGTGATTTTAATAGGTATCGTGGCCGATGTTGCCTGGCGAGGAACGGAATCCTCCAGAGCGGAGTCCGAGCCATGGCCCTATCCTTGAAGAGCCATCTCGTCTCCGACTCCGGTCTATACCACTCCACTAGATAGCGGAGTTGAGAGCCGTGGAAGTATTGCAGCAGATTGGGAACGCCAAGGCCTCTTTCGTCCATGCTCTTATGCGCCAGTTGTTTATGGATACACGCGCGTTTCCCCTCCCAAATGAAGCGGTGGAGAGCGGCCTGGAGATCTTTTAGGGTGCCCACTGGGGGCACGATCGGGAGGGTCTGGAAGAGATAGAGGATCCCAGGTAGAACTGACATGTTCACCGCTGCGACTCTCCCCAATAGAGAGAGCGGCTGTTTTGACCAGCGCACGAGATCAGTCCGGATCTGGGAAGCTAGGGATTTGTAATTAGTTAGTACCGCCGACTCCGTTGAGGAGGCGAGGGTGATCCCCAGGTATGGGATTTGAGTGGCAAGCTGAAGACCGCTCCCCTGTCCAATGGCAGAATCGTTAGATTGCACATTCTTGCCCAATGGCAGTATCAGAGATTTCCCTCTATTAATGCGGAATCCCGAGACGGAGCCGAATGAATCAAGTTCCACCATAAAGGTGGGTATAGAGCGCTCAGGGTGGTCGAGGGCAGGTATGACGTCATCTGCGTACAGGCTTATCGTGTGGGGTTCGTGTCCAAAAGTGATGCCTCGAATTTCCGGATTGTCCCGGACCTTCTGCGCTAGGGGCTCTATATACAGGGCAAATAGAAGGGGGGAGAGAGGACACCCCTGTCTTGTACCGCGCTGGATTTCAAATGGGTCCGAGCGAAAGCCGCCAAGCCGGACTCTGGCCTAGGGGTGATGGTAGCAGCAGGCAATCCAAGAACAAAAGCGATCACCTAATCCGAAATGCCTCAGGACCCGTTGTAAATAGGTCCATTGCACGCGGTCGAACGCTTTCTCAGCGTCGATGGCTAGCAGTGCAGAGTCTGAGGCCTGAAAGTGGGCTTTGTCAATCAGATGGAGTACTCGTTTAGTGTTGTCACTACATTGTCGGTTGGGCACAAAACCTGATTGGTCTGGTTCGAAAATCCCGGGGAGACAGGGTCCAAGACGTGCAGCAAGAATGCCAGTAAATAGTTTTAGGTCGAGGTTCAATAGTGAAATCGGGTGGAAAGCAGAGCAGTGCATTGTTTTTTTACCCGGTTTTGGCAATACCACCACTTCGGCAGCCAGCATATCTGGAGGGATGGCACCAGGGCCCTCAAAAGAGTTGAAGAGTCGGGTAAGCACTGGGGCTAACAGCAAGCTGAAGGTCTTGTAGAATCCCGCAGAGAATTTGTCTGGCCCCGGGGACTTAAGTGGGCGTAAACGGGATATGGCTGCCAGTACCTCGTCTTGGCGGATGGGGGCATCCAAGGCGTCTGCGTTTGCCTTGACCTCCGTTGTATTCAAGTACGCATCTATCTCCTCAGGGGATGTCTCCTTTGCCCCGTACAACGAGGCATAATAAGATCGGAACGCTTCGGCAACCTGAGTGTCCTCCGTGAGGACTACTCCGGTGTCATCTGTGAGATTGGTAATCTTGGAGCGTTGGGTTTTAGCCTTCAGGGCACTGGCTAGTAAACGGAAAGTTCTGTTACCCCCAACATAATAGGTATGTCGAAGGCGGAGTGCTGCGAATTCCGCCCTGTCAGTATCCAGGCTAGCAAGTTGGGCCCTAGCCGCTTTTAGTTGCCTCCTAAAACGTGGAGCGCAGGTGCGACTGAGGACCCTTTCTAATTCCGCGACACGTGCTGGGAGGTCATCTCGTTTAGCTTTGCGGTCTTTGGTCTCAGCGGCTGCTATGGCAATCAGTTCGCTGCGGGTGACCGATTTCAGAGCCCCCCAGAGGGCTGTCGGATATCCCCGGCGT
This sequence comes from Lissotriton vulgaris, assembly GCF_964263255.1. NCBI lineage: Eukaryota > Metazoa > Chordata > Amphibia > Caudata > Salamandridae > Lissotriton > Lissotriton vulgaris. The sequence goes on along the minus strand of NC_141695.1, from coordinate 818,147,780 downwards.
GCTGTTAGTGGCTAGATAGTCAGTAATGCAGTCGTAGATTCTTTTAGGAACCTCTGGTCGCTGCAACAGGGTTTTGCGCAGGCGCCATGAGCCCCGGGGGCGAGGAGACGTGTGGAGTTTGAACGATAGTTCTACCGCGTCGTGATCGGAAATAGCCGCGGGTATTATGCTAACCTCCTCAAGGGTTGTGAGCAGCTCCGAGGAGCCTAAGAAATGGTTGAGCCTAGCATATGTGCGGTGCACGTGTGAGTAAAAGGTAAACTGTGATGCAGTCGGGTGTTTAGCCCTCCAGAGGTCCACCAATCCCCTCTCTTTTAGCCACTCGAGTCCGGTCGCCGAGACCGCGCCTGTCTCTCCATATTGGTGCCCTGACCTATCGGCATGCGTGTCCATAACCATGTTTAAATCCCCACCCAAAAGTAAAGGTGAGTTAGAGGATTGAAATGCCTCTGAAATAGCGCCTTTCAGGAAGGCCTCCTGTCCCTTATTTGGGGCATAAAGAGAACCAACTGTGAGATGTGTGTTCCCTAGCTGAAATGTGTACGCTAACAGGCGGCCCTTAATCTCCCCTACCTTGTCCCCCACCCGTCCCCGGAAGTGTTTGGATATTAGAATTGCCACTCCGGCAATCTTCGTGGGAAGGGAGGAAAAAAATTGTTGTTGGAAGGCATGGGAGCGCATTTTATGCCAGTCCTTTGGCAAGAGATGGGTCTCCTGCAATAAACAAATATCGGCCCCAGAATTTTCGAAATAGGAGATGATCGCTCTTCTCTTAATGGGGTTGTTCAACCCTTTCACATTGAGGGTCAGTACTTTTAATGTGGTATTATTCATGGCAAGTTGGATAGTTGGTATAGCTTAGAGTCAGAGTCATGTGCATGTGGTGCATCAGAACGCAAACAACAACCCCCCCTGTGACATCGCAGACCACTCACGACCATCCCGTGGGCTATATTCGTCATGGATCGTGACTGGTAAATGAAAGACATGTCCAATCCGTCGTTGACAGAACCCTTTTGGCACACTGGTTCCCACCCCTGACCCCTCCCGCGATCCCAGAACCCCCCCAAACAATCCAACTGTCAAACTTTATGCTCAAGTTCAGAGTCCATTGTTCCAGACCGGAAAAACTTCCCCCTCCCTCCCATCTCCCCCCCCTCAACCCACAAACCAAGAAAAAGCATAGTCCCAGTCCTGTTAGTCCGCACAGGGCTGTGGTAGTGCATCCTGTATGGGTCATTCCAGATGGCGGCCTCTCTGGCCCCCGCCCGACTTGCTCCCACCGGGTTGGGCAGAGTATGTGCTATAGGTAACCTCCCTGGCAAAAGTACCAATCACTCGGAGGAAGAGGTCTCCTTGGCAACCTCCGCCACTGCTGTTGCATGTTCCTGTGTGATGACAGAGGCGTCTGGTTTCAGGTGGTGCGACGGGGATCGTCTATAATTCACTGTTTGCCATCCCTTTCCAACCTATACTTCACACTAGCCAAATTGTATGATTGGGGTAAAAGGGAGAATGATAGATGTCCTAGGTGTCTGGAAGGGCCTGCTAATCTACTGCATATGTTCCATCAGTGCGAGAAATTAGGTACTACCCGAGGGGAAATAGAGAAGCTTTGGGAGGGGCTGTGTTAGAAATGGGATCCCTGGCTGGCCAGGGCTCGCACCAAAGTCAGTCAGAGACTACCATTCCCAAGTCAGGGCAAGGGAGTCACACGCCAAGATAACCTCTGCTCACCCTCTAGGTAACGTGACGCGAGCATCAAGGCTAAGCTTGGAGGCTATGTAGGTTAAGTGTTTGCGCACGCACCCAGCAACAACACCCAAGGCCCACCACAAAGGAAACTCCACACAAGGATATATATAAAAATAGCCTTTGTATTATACCAAAACACATTAGATAAAAACACACACTTTACAATGTGCCAACAGGCACGGGCAGAATTTACAGGGGATATGTACAAGACAGGGCCACATGGACAACTGTCAGGAATCAGCACTTTTAGAACTAGCACTTAGAATGTAAAATCACTGTAGCACAAATTAGAACATAAAGCATACAACCAGTAACCACTGGTAACAGTTAAGTACCACCTACGCAACCCTAACCACCTTAGGAAAAGGTCACGCAGGGAACTAGGACCTCACTAGCAACACCTGTACTAGCAAGAACAACCCCCTAAGTATCACCATACATTTAGGGGCATAGGCACATTACACATGATGCATCACAACACATTCAGAGGTGTAGGGAAGGAAAACAATTGCGCAAAACTCACATGAGCCACCACCTGTGGCAGTCCCTAGGCCAACTGGCCTCTCTAGATCTAGGATGCCCTGTGTCACAATGTCAGGGGCCTAAATGGAGCAGCTGCCCGCTAAGTGCTGGGCAGCTGTGGATTGATGGGGCCAACCCGTGGGAGTCCCTCCCAGGGGACTCAAAATCAAATAAATGTCCCCAAGAGCCTTGTGGGCTCTAACCAAACAAACTGTGCCCTGGAGCCTCTCGTGGGCCCTTCAGAATGATGCCCTCGACGTTGGAGTCCCTCTCGGGGGACTCGAGAAGAACTGGGGTGCCCTGAAGCCTCTCTGGGCTGGCCAACAAATATGCCCGGTCTGAGCCTCGCAGGCTCTGAAGAACAGATACCCTCTGCAATATAGGAGCCCCGCTCTGGGGCTCGAAAACAAAGATATGTCCCCGGGGCCCTCGTGGGCTAAATCAAGATGCAAATGCGGGCCGTCCGAGTCCCTCTCTGGGGGGCTCGAAACCAAGGATATGCCCCCTGAGCCTCGCAGGCTCGTAAAGCAACTATGCCGCCAGGTCGGAGCTCGGATTCAAAGTGAGGCTCCACGGCCTCAAACACAAAGGCCCTCGCACTGGAGGGGAGGGGCGGGCACCGGCAATGTGCCCGACGCCCCCCTCTCCTCTACACAGCCCCGGCCTCACTCACCGGACTACTCGCGCAGGGACGTCTCCTCTCTGCAGGACCTCGCTGGCGGCTACAGGAGGGTGGCGGGAAGCACTGCCTGTCTCTCTGTTCAGGCAGCACGGGGCTCTCCTTCAGACACCGGAGCCCCGCCTGCACCTGCCGCCGCTCTGCTCCTTTGGTTGCCTTGGTGATGCGGGGCTCCCCCTCCACTCACGGGAGCCCCGATGGGGGAAGAACACCGGCTTCTTCCTTGTGGCGGCGCGGGGCTCTCCTGCAACTCTGGAGCCCCACCTGCCCCTCCAGCCGCCCTTCTCCTCTTCTCGGGCTGCGGGGCGGGACTTCCGCCTTTAACCCCCAGTACTTCCGGGTCGCCATGGGCAGCGCTCCCAGGCTGCGCTCCTATCAAACGAGGGGTGGGCACCCTCGAGGCAGCAATTTGCGGGGCAATGCCGGGTGGGCACCGGCTGAAAAGATAAATAAAGCGCTCCCTGCGCTATAGAGAAAATAAAGCGCTCCCCATGCTATAGGGCATAACTAAAGCGCTCCCAAGCGCTATGGCGGTTGATTACAGAGCTCCCAGCGCTAAAGGACATGAAAGCGCTCCCAGGCGCTTAAAAGGAAATTAAAGCGCTCCCAGGCGCTTTGAGGAAAATACAGCACTCCCAAACGCTAGGGCAAGGTCCAGATCCAGCAAAGCTCTTTAGGCAGGCAGGGGGCAAGGCTGGGCCCAGGGGCCAGCTCACTGGCCCTCCAGGCAGGGAGCCAGTCCAAGTGGTGGTCCTCTTGGCACCCAGCAGCAGCCCCCCTCAAATAGGATCCTGGAAGAGAACCTTTTCATGGGGTCACAGCCCCTCTTTTATACACCGTTTCCCTTTGTCTTTGCTCAGGGTGAGGGGAAAAACCAGTTGCAGCTGGTTTGTGAGCACTCTTGATGTGCTCAGCCTCTCACTCTATTCACTGGCAGGGCTAGGGTCATCAGTCGCACCACAGGGGGCGGAGCCAGCATTGTGTGGGGAAAGCCCAGCGCTATTCAGGACCCAGGTGCACTCTTCCCTAGCCATCAGCATGCTAATCTCCACACTCACCACCGGGCAGACCCATCCAGACTCCTGGAGCCAGGCTCACCAGCCAGCTCCAGCCAATCACGTGCCAGCACACTCACTGCACACGCACACCCATGTCTAGAAGTGGCATTTCCACACTAGACACATACACGCCGCACATATCATTGCGCAGCATTCAATCACATGAGTCCGCACATACCAAAATAGAGCCTGCACACCTCACGCATCAGAAACTACCAGGGACACAGACATTCCCCATGCATTCCTATGGGAGGGCAGGCCAACCTTACTCCACGCACTTAGAGTGCGCACGCACTTTCCACTGGGACACAGTGAAAGTGCGCAGAAACCACTAAATCACATACTAAAAGCAAAAAGTTTAGGGGTGAACCTGCCAGAAGGGCCAAGTCATACAGGCTGTTAGGTGTTAAGATCAACCTATCCCCTACCCTATTGATAATAGGAACTGATAGTAACTTGGGGTTGAATAAGGAGGACAAAGCCCTTGTTTTTATATCTGTTGCGGTCCTCCGGATTCTCATATCGGCGGGCTGGAAAGATACTGTAGCACCTTCCTTCCAGATGTGGCTAGCTAGACTTCTGGGGATACATAATATCGAATCTTTCTTATATGAGCATAAGGGCAGGAAAACACGGGAAATGGGGCTGAACATCTGGGCCCCTATTAAGAGGTGAAGGGACTCTCGTTTATAAAAATGTTCAGTTTAGTAACGAAGGCGGTAATAGGAGGCTGGATCCCACTGTACATTGACCTCTGGAAAAAGCTGCTCCTGCAAAAAGCACAAGTTACTTACCTTCGGTAACGATATATCTGTAAGAAACTGTAGTTAGTGTTAGATTCCTTACCTTAAAATATCCCCAGGCGTCAGGCTGGATCTGGAAAGTTTTCATCAGCAGTACCCTTGCACGTCGGTAGGCGTTGTCGGCTCAGCGTTCGTCGTCGGCGTCGTGATCGCCAGGATGACATAGTCGGAGTACTTAGACGCTGCCCTCGCGCGCTGACGTCAGTTCTGTACATAGCTTTCTGTGACAGGAACGCAGAGCCATGATAGAAACCAACACTGGTGCCATGAAACTAGGGCCCTCAAAGGGAGATACTTTAACCCTAGATATTGGTTTACAGAACGGGAGGATTGGTGGGGCGGTAAGGAATCTAACACTAACTTCTGTTTCTTACAGATATATTGTTACCGAAGGTAAGTAACTTGTGCAACTGAAAGAAACAGGTTAGTGTTACATTCCTTACCTTGAAATAGATACCCCAGCAATACCAACCCCGGTGGTGGGTCTGCGAACCAAGATCACACCAGAAAGTCCTGGAGAACGGAGCGGCTGAAAAAGCCATCTCTCTGGACTTGGCTGTCAGGCAGTAGTGCCTACCAAACGTGTGCAGCGAGGCCCACGTAGCTGCCTGACAGATGTCCTGCAAGAGGACTGCCGACCCAGGGCAGTAGTAGCCACCGTGGCCCGAGTGGAATGGGCGCGCAGCCCCACAGGAGGCTCCTTTTTTGCCAAGGAATAACAGACCTTGATGCACAAAATGGCTCACCGAGAGATGGGCTGCTTGTGCACCTTGTAGGAAGGTGGATATCTGACTATGGTTGCCCCCAACTTTTTGCCTAGTGTTTTGCTGGTTTTCGACATAGTTGGCCTGGGATCCTGCTATTCAGGACCCCAGGCTTCCTGCTCTCTCTGTTAAAATGCACTCCATGTACCTTAGGTACAGATCTAATTGGATACTGGGTCACCTTATCAGCCCCTGTACAGTGTACCTTAGGTACCCAGGGCATAGGTGCACCCAGGGCCTACCAGGGGCTGCAGCATGTATTATGCCACCCTTGGCTGGCCATCCAAATCTGACACAACTGGCTGATCAATCAGCTGGGGCAAGGTGGTGTAATCACCCTTTGCTTTAGATATAGTATACCTATATCTAACCCTAAAATGGACACATATCCTCCTATAAGTCACTCCTATGGCAGGCCTTAACAATCCTGGAGGCAGAGTGTTTGTAATTATGTGAGATGGTGCTCTAGCATGAGCTGAGCCTGTCTGCAGCTTTTGGAACTAAGTCCTTTAGCTGTTTCCATGATAACGCTATACCATATACTCTTAAGTGCATTATAATCCTCGCGGTTATTGCTAACTTTGGTATAGCATTATCAAAACATGTCGAGTAAGGTGTCATACGAATTGGAATACTACCCCCTCGCCAGTTCTGGCGACGGGGGTAGCATTCCACCCATTTAGAGGGACACAACATGTATGTAACTGTGAACCCTGGTTAAAGTTAACCCGAGCCTCAGCATCACAAAATGGATGCTGCCACCACAGACACAAGTCTGACCTCCTGCTGCTGGGAGTACTTCCAGTGAGGGAGGCCTGGACAAAGGGTTTCCTGCCTTGGGAGGTGCTAGCACCACCCCAGACAGGATTTTGTGCATTTGGTAGGACAGACCTGAAAGGAATGAGACATACCTGGGGCACAGAAGGTGTCCCTGTGCATACACCGGTTCAAACAAGTTGCTGAAGCACTCCAGCCCCAGCTCCGGCGCGAAACCGGACAAAGGATAGGGGGTGTAACCACCCCCCTTCCTGGTCCCACCCATAGGAGGGACCTAGTCATAGTACAGCCCCCTTTAACAGGATAAAGGTAGGAGCTGGTCCCATTCCAAATTAGATTATCCTGATTTGAAACTACAAGAAGAAACTTTGGACTTCGACGTTCTGCTCCCCAGAAGACTGAAGAAATCTCCCTTGTGGCCAAGGAGTGACCACCCTGCACAAGCAGGCACCATCAAGCATCCCAGCGGTTCACTTTGTCGTCTTCCCTGGTGGATCCAGACTTCAGAGCCCGACGAGACCCGGACTTCCAGACCTCTCCGACCTCTACCCACATCTGCAGCACAGCTGAGATCTGTGGGTGCGACGAGACATGTGGGACCGGCCATCTTAGAGAAACTGCACTTGGCTTCCAGCACGACTTCAGAGGCATCCTTGACGAAGTGCTTTGGGGACTGAGAAGCCCCAGCCCCGAGCAGCTCCTGCACCGAAGACCAGCCCTCCAGCATCCACGGGATCTGCGTGGGGCCCTTCTGCCTGGTTGCTGCTCGACGCGTTGTCTGGTCACTTGCCGGCTGGCTAGTGACCTCCTAGACGACGATCCACGACATCTACACTGCTGGTCTGGTTGCTTCAGACTGGCCCTTGCTTCCCTGCAAAGGAGAAGCACCCCAGACCCTCCTGGTCCCCACCAGACACCTTTTCCACTCACCGCGTGGGTTGCCTTTGCCAAGGCCTGTTGACGCCGAATCCGGAACCAACACCGCCGAATGCGAGAACCTGCGTGGGACAGCTCGTGCCTCCATCCTGGTCGTCGAAGACACCTCCTGGTCCACGTGGCTGCAGAGTCAAGCGTCCACTCACACCTGATCGCAACGACATCTGGTTCCTTCCTGGTTCCACTCCAGTCACTGGCTAGTGACTGTGAACATTGTCCTCTCTGCTTTCAGGTCTTCATCTTCCACGATCCACCCTTGGATCTCTCCGGACATCTTCCTTTTGGCCGCCTGCAGCATCTTTTCTTCCAGGCTCCATAGACTTCAACGCGGAAACCCGACACACTTTGACACCTATGCACCCGCAGCCCGTGGGTGAGGTAACAAGAGCATTTTGGTGCTCAAGGGTAGATTGACTCTCCTAGTGTCCAGATTTCCAGTCGTTTTAGTCCTAGCTAGTCGGAACTGTCTAATACTTATCTTTTCGTAATTTGTACTGTCCATTGACTTTGTTACGCATCTCGCGTGTGAGTTCACACTCTGCACACGTGTCCGGTGGGCCTCCTAATACTTACCTCAGGTTAGGATAGTGTAGTCCCAGCGATCCTACAGCCTCTGGACAGCTCCATTCCTTCTATCGATCTCCTTATACCACTTGTTTAGTACATGATTTGAAGTGCCCCTAGGGCACCATTGTAATTCGTGCAACTTAAACGATTTTTTCCCAAGAGTCTTGTCATGTGCTTAGCCCTCTGATCTCATAAAGAGTTCAGAGGTGTTTGTTATTAATAAATATATTGTTTATTTTCATAACAACATGTGTGGTGTCCTTTCACTGGGTATTCAAGGGGTTATATGTGGTAAAACAGCTGGCTTCACATGCCAAAAGAGTTTAGCCTAAGACTGCTTGGTCCCTGCTACCATTAGGATAGCTGGTCTATAAGGTTGACTTAGAAACCAATCACCATAAGGATTGTTTGGACTGATACAAGGTGATCACTAGAATTAGTGAGCATCATATATCAGGCCAAATTCTCACACACCTCCCTTCCCTTCTTAGCGCCCATGTAACCAAGAAAGAGCTGGTCGTCCACCCGGAACTGGCGTGTGCAGTCTAGATAGAAGGAGAGCGCACGTTTTGGGTCCAGACGGTGGAGCCTCTCTTCCTCTTTCGAGGGATGCAGAGGCGGAAAGAAGGTGGGCAAGGTGATGGACTGCCTAATATGAAAGGCTGTAACCAACTTGGGCAGGAAAGAAGGACGAGCCCTCAGAACAACCTTGTCTGGATGGACAGAGAGGAAAGGAGGTTTAGAAGATAAAGCCTGGAGCTCACTCACTCTCCAGGCAGAGGGGATGGCAACCAGAAATGCAGTTTTAAGAATCAAAAGACGTAGAGGACAGTTATAAAGTGTCTCAAAGGGAGCGCAAGTCAGATATGTCAGGACAAGGTTCAAGTCCCACTGAGGCATCACTAAGGAACAGAAGGAAACATGTGAGTGATGCCTTTCAAGAATCTATTTACAACAGGGGAATTGAAAAGAGAAGGCTGATCAGGAAGCCTCAAGAAGTCTGAAATGGCCGAGAGGTAGCCCTTGATAATGCCCAGAGCAGAGCCCTGCTGGGCAAGAGGAAGAAAAAAGAGGAGAACCTCTGAAAGGGGGGCAGAGAGTAGATCCACAGCCTTTGCTGTGCACCATGCCACAAATTTGTTCCACCGGCAGGTGTATACCGATTTTGTGGAGGGACGCCTGGATGCCAGAATCACATCACAGACTTCAGGAGGCAAGTCAAATGGCCTCAATTGTTGCCGCTCAATCTCCACGCATGTAGGTTGAGACTGGACAGGTTCAGGTGGAGGACTGTCCCCTGCTGCTGCGACAGAATGTCCTCCTGAAGAGGCAGATGAATCGGGGGATCGACTGACATGCTGAGTAGCTCGGGATACCAGTATCTTCGTGCCCAGTCCAGAACCACACGGATGACTTGGGCCCGGTCTCGCCTGATCTTCTTCAGCACTCTGGGCAGAAATGGTACAGGCGGAAAGACGTACAACAGACTGCAGCTCCACTCACGACAAAAAGCGTCTCCGAGCGAGTGCTGCCTTGGAAATTCCAATGCGCAGAACTGATGACATTGAGCGTTCTCTTCCATGGCGAATAGATCTAACCAAGGCTCTCCACACAGATGAAAGAGACCTTGCGCCACTTCTGAGTTAAGACGCCATTCGTGATCCATCATGCACCAGCGGCTGAGTTCGTCCGCCCTGGAATTCAGGGAACTTGCCAGGGGTTGAACAGCTAGTGTTACGCCCTGGTGTTCCAGCCATGTCCAGAGGCGCAGAGCCTCCTGACAAAGGGTCCACGACCCCACCCCACCTTGTTTGTTGCAGTACCACATGGCCGGGTGTTGTCCGGGAACACCTGCAATACACTTCTCTGGACAGAGGGAAGGAATGCCTTCAGTGCAAGACGGATCCCCCGCAGCTCCAGAAGGTTGATATGGAGCCGGGACTCCGCCGGAGCCAAGAGGCCTTTGATCTCCGCCTCTCGCATGTAGCCCCCAATCCCAGGAGGGACGCATCCATCACTACTACGTGCTCCGGTTTTGGTAGGGAGAGGGATCTGCCGCCGACCCAATCGCGGTTCGTGAATCACCACTGCAACTGACTCGCAGTGCCCTCCAAGATCAGGACATGGTCGGACAGGTTGCCTGATTGCTGTGCCCACTGAAACTTCACATCCCACTGCAGAGCCCGCATCCGCCACCTGGCGTGATGCATCAGAAGGATGCAGGAGGCCACCAGCCCCAGAAGCCGCAGCGTCAACCTGACCGAAACCTGGGATTAAAGGCTGATCGGAATCAGAGCCTGAATATCCAAAACCAGCTGTTCGGGGGGGATAAACCCGAAACTGCGCCGAGTACAGAACCGCTCAGATGAAAATGAGTTTGAGAGGGGCACAGGTGTGACTTCGGCACATTGTCAGAGAACCCCAGCGAGTGCAGGAGGTCGGCCGTAGTCTGGAGGTGGGAAACAACTGTTTGGCGCGAGCCCGCCTTCAACAACCAGTCATCGAGATAGGGGAAAACTAGCACCCCTGATCTGCGCAGATGAGCTGCGACCACCGCCAACACTTTTATGAACACCCAAGGAGTGCTGGTAAGGCCAAAGGGGAGCACAGTAAACTGAAAATGCTTGTGGCCTACCGTGAACCACAGGTAGCGCTGGTGGGCCGGCAGGACGGGGATGTGGAAATATGCGTCCTGAGAGTCCAACGCTACCAACCAGTCTCCAGGGTCTAGGGCAGCTAGGACCTGAGCTAAATTGAGCATCAAAAACTTCTCCTTCTGGAGGAAGCCGATGATACTCCGGAGGTCCAAGATAGGGCGTAGGCCTCCTTTGCCCTTCTTGGATACCAGAAAGTAGTGGGAGTAGCAACCACGTCATACTTCTGGCCCAGGAACGCCCTCAATGGCCCCCTTGGCCAAGAAGGCTATAACTTTCTCATGCAGAAGTTGCAAGTGATCCCCCGACATGCGGTGGCAATGCAGTGGCATGGCTGGAGGCGTCGCCTCGAAGGGGAGGGAGTAACCCCTTCGGACGATTTGCAGCACCCACCTGTCCGACGTGATGGAGCGCCAGTGGTGGAGGTGATGGTGGACCCTGCCCCCCCACTGGCGTGGAATGGGCCCGAAAGGTCGGACAAGCAAGGCTTTGAAGCAGATGCTGCGGGAGCGGATGTGGACTGACCTTGCCGTTGTCCCCTGGCACCGCCACGGTGGTTACCACCTCCGTGGCTGCATTGAGGCTGGTTCTGCGGCCTGTGGCTGGCAGGATGTGTGGGGGTGCCCCTTCCTTGGCCATGAAATGGGCGAAAAGCAGAAGTTTGCTGGCGTTGGCCCGACAGGCCCAAGGACTTGCCATAGCCCTGGAGTCCTTGAAGCGCTAAAGCGCACTGTCTTTTTGTCACCAAAGAGGCGACGGCCATCGAAGGACATGTCGATGAGCGTGGCCTGGACATTGCCCGAGAAATTGGCGGACCTCAGCCAGGCGTGGTGGCGAACCGCCACCATTGTGGAAATCGCCCTTCCCAGCAAGTCCGTTGTATCCAGTCCACAGCTGATGGAATAACACGCAGCATCCTGCCCCTCCGCAAGGGCTTGGGCGAGCCGGGCCCGGGCCTCCTCCGGGCACTGGGGCAGCACGTCTACAACCGTGTCCCATAAAGAGTGGGTATAACGGCCCAAAAGGCAAGCAGTGTTGATAGACCGCAACCCCAAACTCAATGAGGAGAACAGTTTCTTCCCAAACTGATCAAACCTTTTGGATTCCAGATCAAGGGGAGCGGTCGGGAATACGGTCTGGGACGTAGAAGCCTGGATCACCAGGCTCTCGGGGGTGGGGTGCACGGACAGAAAGCTAGGGTCGCCAGGCACCGGGCAGTGGCATTCGGCCACGTTTCGATCCACAGGGAGCACTGTGGAGGGTTGGATCAGGCGCCCAACAGATTGTCCGTGAGGGCCTCATTGAACGGCAGTAGAGGCTCCGAGGAGCTTACTGGCGGCTGAAGCACCTCAGTGAGGAGATTAGTCCTCACGGCCGCAGCAGGGAGCTCAAGAGCCAAGGCCGACTCGACCCCGTCTTCTCATCCAGCAAGGACATCGCCTTCAGCCACGCCACCGGACTCCACTGGACGGACCACAGCTGTGTGCACTTCAGCTTCAAAAGGACCACGATCCACCCCCAACAGCAACAGGCTGCACGCAGAGGCTGGAACAAGATCACAGCCGGCCAGCTCGCGACTTCCCTGAGCAAAAACCCACCCACCAGCGCAACGAGCCCCAGCCAAGCGGCCACCAACCTCACGAAGTGGATCAGCGACTGCGCAGACGACCTCGCCCCCCTGAGGACCCCGCCTAGCAGACCCGGCAGCAAGAAAGCCCCATGGTTCACCGACGAACTCAAGAGCTCCAAGAAGAACTGCAGAGCCCGTGAGAAAGCCTGGCACAGAGACCCAACACCGGACAACATGACTGCCCTCAAGCTCGCCACCCGAAAACACCACCAACTGATCCACAACACCAAGAAAACTGCATTCAAGGAACGACTGGACAACAATGCACACAACAGCAAGGAACTCTTCAACATCGTTGAAGAGCTCTCCAACCCCAATGCCGGAAACAACGACATCACCCCTTCGCAAGACCTCTGCAACTCCCTCGCCTCCTTCTTCCACAACAAGATCGCGGACATACACAACAGCTTCAGCACTCAACCAACGCACACCACGACCGAACCACCGCCCCCCACCACCACCCTGCGCGCTTGGACCCCGATCAACACCGAAGACACCATCCGCGCGATGAACTCCATCCACTCCGGATCTCCGACCGACCCTTGCCCTCACCACGTCTTCAACAAGGCCGACGCTGTCATCGCACCCCACCTGCCGGACATCATCAACACCTCCTTCAACACCTCTACCTTCCCGGAGAGCTGGAAGCACGCCGAACTCAGCGCCCTACTAAAGAAGCAATCAGCCGACCCCACCGACCTCAAGAACTACCGTCCCATCTCGCTGCTCCCGTTTCCCGCCAAAAGTCATCGAGAAGACCGTCAACAAGCAGCTGGCCGCCTTACTCGAGTCGAACGGATCCCTCGACCTCTCGCAGTCTGGCTTCTGGGCCAACCACAGCACCGAGACCGCACTGATCGCAGCAACCGATGACATCCGAGCTCTGCTCGACAACGGAGAAACAGCGGCCCTCATCCTCCTAGACCTCTCCGCGGCCTTCGACACTGTCTGCCACCGCACCCTAGTACAGCGCCTCAGCAACGTCGGAATCCAGGAGAAGGCACTGGAATGGATCACCTCCTTCCTCGCCGGAAGGACACAGAGAGTCCGCCTCCCCCCCTTCAGATCAGAAGCCACCGAAGTCATCTGCGGAGTTCCTCAAGGCTCCTCGCTGAGCCCAACCCTCTTCAACGTCTACATGAGCCCCCTCGGAGCCATCGCACGCCAGCACAACCTCAACATCATCTCCTACGCCGACGACACCCAGCTGATCCTCTCCCTCACCAACGACCCCGCCACTGCCAGAGCCAACCTACACAAAGGGATGAAAGAGGTAGCCGAATGGATGAAGAACAGCCGCCTGAAACTGAACTCGGACAAGACGGAAGTCCTCATCCTGGGATCCTCACCCTCCGCCTGGGACGACTCCTGGTGGCCTCCCGCCCTAGGCAGCGCACCCAAACCAACAGACCACGCACGCAACCTGGGCTTCATCTTGGACTTCTCCCTTTCCATGACCAGACAAGTCAACGCCGTCTCCTCGTCGTGCTTCAACATCCTTCTCATGCTGCGCAAGATCTTCCGGTGGATCCCCACCGAGACCAGGAAGACGGTCACCCAGGCCCTTGTCACCAGCCGGCTGGACTACGGCAACTCCCTCTGCGCCGGAACCACCGCCAAACTCCAGAAGAGACTCCAGCGGATCCAGAACGCCTCGGCTCGACTCATCCTGGACATCCCCCGTCGCAGCCACATCTCCGGACACCTGGAAGACCTGCACTGGCTCCCGGTCAACAAGAGAATCACCTTCCGCCTCCTCACCCACGCACACAAAGCCCTGCACAACCAAGGCCCAGGATACCTCAACAGCCGCCTCAACTTCTACGCTCCCAATCGCCAGCTTCGATCGACCGGCCACGCCCTCGCCGCCGTCCCCCGCATCCGAAGAGCCACCACAGGGGGACGGTCGTTCTCCTACCTCGCTGCCAAGACTTGGAACTCCCTCCCGACCCACCTCCACCTGACCCAGGACCACCTTGCCTTCAGGAAACAGCTCAAGACCTGGCTGTTCGAGCAGTAGCGGACCCCCCCCTAGCGCCTTGAGACCCTCGGGTGAGTAGCACGCTATACAAATGCTTGATTGATTGATTGATTGATTGATGGCCTTGGTTGCCCTGCGCAAAACCACACCATAAGTGGCGCCTTCCTCTGTAGCCACGGAGGGAGGAGAGATGAATCCAGTGTCGGGCGAAATGTCCAGACCACTGGCCTTCCCTTGCTCATATGCCCAGTCCTGGCTCAACTGGCACTGGTGTGCCAGAGGGTCGTCAGACCCCTCCCAGTCCTCCCCTTAATCCGTGACCTGGTAAACAGGCTGGAATGATGGAGCCGGGTCATAGATGAAGGCCTCATCCATTGACGCCGGAGACGGCACCGAGCGGGGCCGTTCTGACGCCGGACCCGGACTGAAACTGGGACCGATGTCGTCCGAGGACGGCGCCGGGAGCAACACCATGGGGGTCGGCGCCATCGGAGGGGTCGTAAGGTCAACTGGTGTCAACCGGGATCCAGGCACTGATCCCACAGGGGCTGGCGCCGTCGGGACCGAAGTCGACGAAGGCGAATGGGCCGAAGCACCCGACGGAGCCGGAGCCACCGGCCCGCCTAGGCCCCAAGTTGGGTCTGCGGCAGGCCTCAACAATGGGAAGTGAGTCCTCATGGCAATGAGGAAATCACAAATCTCCTCCGGCGTTGCTCGCAGGCCTTTGAATAGAATGGTATGGGCCTGGAGACGTCGCCTGCGGCTCCGACGGACCCGCGCGGGCGGTGTCACCCGAACCCTTAACCACATCACACGAACGGCGAGGGGAGTCTGAAGAGCGATGTCGCCTCTTCGACTTCTTCTTTGAGTGCCTCGACTTACCGGAGGACTTGGAGCCTGACGAGTGCTGGCGATGACTCGACGAACGACGACTGCGGCTCTGCGACCGGTCCCTCGACCTCCACAGAGCCGACTGCCGGATCTCGAGTAGCTTGCGGGACAGCTCCCACCTAGCTTTCGAAGTCAAGGCCCGGTAGTCGGGGCACGACTTGTCGTCGTTGTCGGCCCGAGGCAGTAGAGACACCGATGGTGGGGGTCGGTCACCGACATCAGGCGGTGACAGGCGTCGCACGGCTTGAAGCCAGGCATCCCTACGGCACCAGGAGTCGAAGTCAACTCGAAAAAGGGATTCAAAATAGATCAAAGGTTAGTCAAAAAATGACTAAGAGTACTGCTCTTCCCGGATCTGCGCTAACTGGTATGGAAAAAAGAAGAACTGACGCCAGCACGCGACGGCGGCGTCTAAGTACTCCGGCGACGTCAACCCGGCGATCACGCAGCTGACGACGGACGGGGAGCCGCAGACGACGCCTCCCGACGCGCAAGGGTACTGCTGACGAAAACTTTCCGGATCCAGCCTGACACCTGGGGATATTCTAAGGTAAGTAATCTAACTCTAAGCTGTTTCTTTCAGATTTATGATTTTATTGCACCATTATCCCGAAGTAATGAAATATTATTCCCTGTTTGTTTTTACTGTTTTTAGAAAGCTCTTTTCTAGCTTGTATCTTGTATAATTGTATTTGTTTTAAATCTATGTATATCAGATTTTTTAACAATAATGCAATGTAAAGTATATCTGTTGATGTTTGTACCAGGTATTTTTTGCTAATAACTGTAGGAGAGTAGGGTCTGCAATCCTATGGTCACCCCAGATTTTTGCTTTTTGCTTCACTGGTTTATGACTTTTCCTGGCTGTGGGCATGCTAATCAGACCCACAGTCTAGCTGTTATCTCTCTAAATTGACACACATGTACTTTAGGTGCATTTACCAATCGGTATTGGGTCACTCTTGTAAGTCCTTGTACAGTGTACCATAGGTACCCAGGGCATAAGTGCACCCAAGGCCTACCAGGGACTGCAGCATGTATTATTCCACCCCTGGCTGGCCATCTAAACAGACACAACTAGCTGGTAAAACAGCTGGGGCAAGGTGGTGTAATCACCCTTTGCTTTAGATATAGTATACCTATATCTAACCCAAAATGGACACATATACTCCTATAAGTCACTCCTATGGCAAGCCTTATCAATCCTGAATGTTGAGTGCTTTGAATTATGTGAGATGGTGCTCTAGCATGAGCTGAGCCTGTCTGCAGCTTTCGAACCATGTCCTTATAGCTGTTCCATGATAACGCTATACCATATACTCTTAAGTGCATTATAATCCTTGCGGTTATTGCTAACTTTGGCATAGCATTATCAAAACATGTCGTGTAAGGTGCCATACGGTATGGAATACTACCCCCTCGCCAGTTCTGGCGACGGGGGTAGCATTCCACCCTTCTACAGGGATAAGACATGTATGTAACTCGAACCCCGGTTAAAGTTAACCCGAGCCTCAGCATCACAAAATGGATGCTGCTGCCACAGACACAAGTCTGACCTCCTGCTGCTGGGAGTCCTTCCATCAATGGAGGCCTGGAAAAAGGATTTCCTGCCTGGGGAGGTGCTAGCACCACCCCAGACAGGACTTTGTGTATCCAGATAGGCAGGGCTGAAAGGAATGAGACATGCCTGGGGCACACAAGGTGACCCTGTGCATACCCTGGTTCAAACCAGTTGCTGGGGCACTCCAGCCCCAGCTCTGGCGCGAAACCGGACAAAGAATAGGGGGTGTAACCACCCCCCTTCCTGGTCCCACCCATGGGAGGGACCTAGTCACTAGTACAGCCCCCTTTAGCAGAATAAAGGTAGGAGCTGGTCCCATTCCAAATTAGATTATCCTGAACAACTCTACAAAGAAGAAACTCTGGACTTCGACGTTCTGCTCCACAGAAGACTGAAGAAATCTCCCTTGTGGCCAAGGAGTGACCACCCTACATCTGCAGGCACCATCAAGCATCCTAGCGGTTCACTTTGTCGTCCTTCCTGGTGGAACCAGACTTCAGAGCCCGACGAGACACGGACTTCCAAACCTCTCCGACCTCAACTCACATCTGCAGCACAGCTGAGATTCGTGGGTGCGACGAGACACGTGGGACCGGCCATCTTGAAGAAACTGCACTTCGCTTCCAGCACGACCTCTGAGGCACCCTCGAGAAAGTGCTTTGGGGATGGAGAAGCCCCAGCCCCGAGCAGCTCCTGCACCAAAGACCAGCCCTCCAGCATCCACGAGATGTGTGTGGGGCCCTTTTGCTTGATTGCTGCTCGACGCGTTGTCTGGTCATTTGCCGGCTGGCTAGTGGCCTCCTAGACGACGATCCTTGAAATCTACACCGCTGGTCTGGTTGCTCCAGATTGGCCCTTGCTTCCTTCCAAAAGAGAAGCACCCCGGACCCTCCTGGTCCGCACCAGACGCCATCTTCACTCACCACGTGGGTTGCCTTTGCCAAGGCCTGTTGACTCCGAACCCGGAACAGATACCGACGACTGCGAGAGCCTGCGTGGGACAGCTTGTGCCTCCATCCTGATCGTCGAAGACACCTCCTGGTCCACGTGGCTGCAGAGTCAAGCGTCACCTCTTCACCTGATCGCGACGACATCATCTGGTTCCTTCCTGGTTCCACTCCGGTCACTGGCTAGTGACTGTGAACATTGTCCCGTCTGCTTTCAGGTCTCCATCTTCCTTGATCCACCCTTGGATCACTCCGGACATCTTCCTCCTGGTCGCCTGCAGCATCTTTCTCCAAGGCTCCATTGACTTCAACGCGGAATCCCGACACACTTTCACACCTATGCACCCGCAGCCCGTGGGTGAGGTAACAAGAGCATTTCGGTGCTCATAGGAAGATTGACTCTCCTAGTGTCCAGGTATCCTGTAGTTTCAGTCTTAACCAGTCGGAACTGTCTTTACTTACCTATTTCGTAATTTGTTCATGCCCATTGACTTTGCATTGAAACCCGCGTGTGTGTTCTAACACTGCACACGCGTCTCGTGGGCCTCCTGCTCCTTACCTAAGGTTAGGGTAGTGTAGCCCCAGCGATTCTACACCCTCTGGGCATCCTCATTTCTTCAATAGTTCTACTTATACCATTTACTTAGTATATAGTTTGTCGTGCCCCTTGGGCACCATTGTAATTTGTGCGACTTCTTGTATTTCTCAGAAGAATATTGTTATGTGCTTAGCCCTCTGATCTCATAAAGAGTTCAGAGGTGTTTGTTAGTGATAAATATATTGTTTATTTTCATAACAACCTGTGTGGTGTCCTTTCATCTGGTATTCAAGGGGTTATATGTGGTAAAACAGCTGACTTCACATGCCAAAAGTATTTAGCCTAAGACTGCTTTGTTCATGCTACCATTAGGATAGTTGGTCTATAAGGTTGACTTACAACCAATCACCATAAGGGTTGTTTGGACTTGTGAGAAGGTGGCCTGATATGCAGTGCTCACTATTCTAGTGAACACTATGTATCAGTCCAACGACCCTTATTGATGATTGGTTGTAAGTCAACCTTATAGACCAGCTATCCTAGTAGCGTGGATACGAGCAGTCTAAGGCTAAAGACTCGAGAGGGCGTGTTAAGCCAGCTGTTATACCACACATATACCCCTTGAACACCAAGTGAAAGGACACCACACAAGTGTTATGAAAATAAACAGTGTATTTATTAAAATCACAACAGCCCTGTACTCTTTATGAGGACAGGGTACTAAGCACAAAACAAAACTCTTACGAAAATACTTAAGTTAGCACAGTATATACAAATGCCCGAGGGGCACGGAAAACCATATACTCTGAAAGTGGAATGCGAAATTACTAGCAGGTAAGTACAGTACTAATAGGCTTTGGAATCGCTAGGACTTGACTTTAGAATCTTTAGATTACTTCTAGGAGGCCCAGGGGACTCGGGTGCAGAGTGTGCACTCTCACGCGGGATGCGGGACAAAGTCTATGGTAGCTAGTAAAGACAAAGTTAGTGTTCTCGGGCGAACCCGACCTGGTAGGAGGAAAACGACAGTGGATTCTGACCCTTGGATAGTGAGGCTATGCTGGGGCACCGAAATGCCGAAGTTACCTAGCCCAGGGGCTGCAGCTGCATAGGTCTCAAAAGACGTCGGGAATCCTCGTAGACGGACCAGGAGCCTGGAAGAAAGATGCTGGCAGGCGACCAGTGAAGAGAGTTCGAAGTGATCCAAGCCTGGATCTTGAAGATAGATGACACCTGAAAGCAGAGAGGACCAAGTTCGTGACTACTAGCCAGTAGTCAGGTGGCACCAGGAGGGCACCGGATGGTAGTCACCTCGACTAGGTGAGTGGGCGACGCTGGGCTCTGCAGATCTCACGGACCAGGAGGCGTTGTCGGCGACCAGGATGGAGGAGCGAGCTGTCCCACGATGGATGAAGCTGTCGGCGTCGCTGGACCCAGGATTGGGCAACAAAGCCTTGGCTAATTCAAGCCCACGCGATGGACCTAAAATGGCGTCTTGAGTGGACCTGGAGGGTCCGGGGTGCTCCTCTTTTGGAAGGGAGCAAGGGCCAGTCTGGAGCAACCAGACCAGCAGCAGTGATGTCGTCGGGCGTCGTTAAGAAGGCCACAAGCCAGCGGGCTAGTAGCCAAACAACGCGGTGAGCAGCAAAAAGCAGAAGGGCCCCACGCAGATCGTGGAGATGCTGGGAGGCTGTACTTCGGTGCTGGAGCTGCTCAGGGTCGGGGCTTCTCGGACGCCAAAGCACTCACCAGAGGATCCCTCGGCGGTCGTGCTGGAAAGAAGTCGTGCAGTCTTGAAGATGGCCGGTCCCTCGAGGTCTCGTCGCACCCACGGTTCTCAGCTTAGCTGTAGAGGTGAGTAGAGGTCAGAGGTGCCAGGGAAGCCGGTTCTCGTCGAGCTGGGCAGTCGGATTCCGGAGGAAGGACTTGCAGCAGACCGCAGTGTTCTTAAGATGGTGCCTGCGGATGCAGGGTGACTACTCCTTAGCCACAAGGGAGAATCTTGAAGAAGAAATCTTGAAGTCCTTTCGCAGAAAGTCGTGTCTTGATTCCAAAGATCTAATTTGAACAGGGGGCCCGCTCCTATCTTTATACTAGAAAAAGGGTCTGACCCGGTGACTAGGTCCTGCCTATGGGTGGGACTAGGAGGGGGGTGGTTACACCCCTCTCCCATGCCAGACTTTCCCCAGGCCAGGGGCTGGTGTGCCCCTGGAACTGGTTCTGACCGGCCTATGCGTAGTGAGCACCGGGGTGCCACTCAGCAGTCACCTTCCTGTAAAGCCCTGCCTACCCAGGATACACAAAACCCTGTCTGGGATGGTGCTAGCACCGCCCCGGACAGAAACCCCTTTGTCCAAGCTCTCCTCGCTTGAAGGACTCCCAGCAGCAGGAGGTCAGACTCATGTCTGTGGTGGCAGCATCCATTTTGTGGAGCTGAGGCTTCGTTTAACTTTAACCGGGGTTCACAGTTACATACATGTCGTGTCCCTCTAGAAGGGTGGAATGCTAACCACGTCGCCAGAATTGGCGAGGGGTTAGTATTCCAATTCGTATGACACCTTACTCGACATGTTTTGATAAAGCAATACCAAAGATAGCATTTAACCGCGAGGATTATAATGCACTTAAGAGTATATGGTATGCGTTATTATGGAACAGCTATTAGGACTTGGTTCCGCAAGCTGCAAACGGGCTCAGCTCATGCCAGAGCACCATTTCACACGATTCCATGCACTCTGCCTTCAGGATTGTTAAGGCCTGCCATAGGAGTGACTGATAGGAATCTGTGTGTCCATTTTTAGGGTTAGATATAGGTATACTATATCTATAGCAAAGGGTGATTACACGACTTTGCCCCAGCTGTCAGGCAGCCAGTTGTGTCAGATTTAGATGGCCATCCAGGGGTGGCATAATACATGCTTCAGCCCCTGGTAGGCCCTGGGTACACCTATGCCCTGAGTTACAGGGTCTGATAAGGTGGCCCAGTTCCAATTGGTAAATGCACCTAGGGTACATGTCGTAATTTAGAGAGAGAACAGCCAGGCTGTGGGTCTGATTGGCAGGCCCACAGCCAGAGAAAGTCGTAAACCAGTGAAACAAAAGCAAAAAATCTGGGTGATCATAGGATTGCAGACCCTACTCTCCTAGAGGACTGATACAAGGTGATCATTAGAACTAGTGAGCATCATATATCAGGCCAACTTCTCACAATACATTTTTTTTTTTAAAAAGAATTCTGAGGTGGAATGATATTTGGGAGGGGTAG
Organism: Lissotriton vulgaris; assembly: GCF_964263255.1. NCBI lineage: Eukaryota > Metazoa > Chordata > Amphibia > Caudata > Salamandridae > Lissotriton > Lissotriton vulgaris. The sequence continues at coordinate 818,126,452 of NC_141695.1, read as the reverse complement.
TGTTTAGGGCACTTTCATCTCACTGGCTGGACTTTAAAACCTTTTCAAAGAGGTGAATAGGCTACTAAAGTGACAATGGTTAAGGCCTTTCAGGATTGTTATGATTTCATATTGCTACTGTAAAGGTTGTCATGGTCCAACGACCTCAACAATGGGAATGATTCACACATGTGAAACGAGGGCTATGTAATTTTATAATATCTACATGTCCAAAGGGAAAAATACTTCATAAAAATACTTTCCTTTTATAAAAATTCACTTGTCCCAGTTGGTGCCATGCAGTGAGGTAACATATTAAGTGTCAGTTCTCAGATCAGAGCTCTTATAATGTCCTCTCTGATTATGTCATGGTAAATATATTATCAGGGTGTGGATTTTAGTAAAGCTCTGATTATGCCACATTTCTGAATACACTGAAAGCTGAGTATACCTGTGTTTTTATTTCTGTCATATATCTGAATATTGACAGGTTATACTTATGATAACTCTGTCAAGGACAATCTTACCGTCATATTCTGCTGCAATCCCTGAGCCTTGGCTCGGAGTGTGTGAAGCATGTGACAAAATCTACATTTTTATAATTTTAACATTAGGGCTTTTCCCTTTGTACCTCTACCTGAACCAGGGGGTATGGGTTGCACCCCTTGGCCTCCTATGACTCCTTTTTCTTTCAGTACATGGAACAGGGCACTGCATCCTGTTATAGCAGCCATAACATATATTTCTTCGTTTATGTCAGTCAATCAGAAGCATTGGGTCCACATACCCAACATGGATGATCGAAAAAGAGCTCCGTCATCCTAAAAAAAGATTTGTTTATTTTTTAACTTAGTCTTTAGTTGGTCTGCAGACCTGGATTTGCAGACCACCTGCAGACTAACAGTTCTGATTTTTCAATGTTTTTAACTCCTGTTAAGCCCACCCTATAACATATTTTAAATGCTAATTTCTCAAAAACTATTTACACAAAAACAATCAAAGGCACTTCCGTTCATCAGTTTTTTTCTGGAGAGAAAAGAAAAGGATCTTTTGGGAGTTAAAATGGGAAATTAATTTTTTGGACCCTTTTTTACAACCCAGCCACAGAACTGCACCATACCTGTCATGCCAAACTCAAATTAGGTCACCATTTCTTAGGAACATTTCAGCAAGATTCATCACATGACTCCAAAGTTATTAAGAAAACAAAAGAGGTCCTTCAATGGAAACTCTGACCTTACCATAACTAAACAGTCACTATCATTGCCTGTGTAAAACATATATATGTAATCCATGTATATAATTTTGAACAAAAACCCACTCATTCCAATATATACACAAACACATCAGACACTCTCAATCACACATGCGTCAGTTTGCTTACCCAAAGCTGCGGAGACCAGCTGAACCTGAAGCTTCTGCACAGTGATTGCCATGTTACATTGGGTCATATGCTGTGTTAGGATTGTGCTGTAAATCGACTGAAGTGCATCCTGTCCTGGGAAACTCACAGCAAACACACAAAATCGTCTCTGTAAAAAGACCAAAATTAATTATGAGAAGCTGATCATGGTGTAAAAGTTGATAACTGACAGGCGCACAAGTTACTACTTGTGTAACGATATATCTGTAAGAGACATTAGTTGGTGATAGATTCCTTACCTTAGAATATCCCCAGGCGTCAGACTGGATCCGGAAATCTTTGCATAGCAGTACCTTTGCGTGTCGGTAGGCGTCGTCTACGGCTCCGCGTCCGTTGTCGGCACCGTGGGCGCCGTGATGACGTCGTCGGAGTACTTAGACGCCGCCTCCACGTCCTGACGTCAGTTCTTAGACACAACTTTTCCGCACCAGAAACGCAGAGCTATGCTAAAAACCAACACTGGTGCCATTGAAACTAGGGCCCTGAAAGGGGATGACCTTAACCCTAGATATCGGTTCGCAGAACGGGGAGGATGGGTGAGTCGGTAAGGAATCTATCACCAACTAATATCTCTTACAGATATATCGTTACACAAGTAGTAACTTGTGCATCTGAAAGAGACACGTTAGTGATAGATTCCTTACCTTAGAATAGAAACCCCAGCAATACCAACCCCGGTGGTGGGTCTGCGAACCAATAATCATACCAGAAAGTCCTGGAGGACGGATCGGCCAAAGAAGCCATCCCTCTGGACTTGGCTGTCCACGCAGTAGTGTGCAGCGAGGCCCACGTAGCTGCCTGGCAAATGTCCTGCAAGGGCACTCCTTGGCCCAAGGCAGTGGTAGTCGCCGTGGCTCGAGTGGAATGAGCCCTCAGCCCAACAGGGGGTTCCTTCTTAGCCAAGGAGTAACACGCCTGGATACACAAGATGATCCACCGCGAGATGGTCCGCTTGTGCACCGCCTTTCCCTTCTTAGCGCCCACGTTACCAACAAAGAGTTGGTCATCCACCTGGAACTGGCGTGTGCGATCCAGATAGTAAGAGAGCGCACATTTTGGGTCCAGACGGTGGAGCCTCTCTTCCTCTTTAGAGGGATGCAGAGGTGGAAAGAAGGTGGGCAAGTGATGGACTGCCCGATGTGGAAGGCTGTGTCTACCTTGGGCAGGAAAGAGGGCCTTGTCCGCAACACAACTTTGTCCGGATGGACCGAAAGGAAAGGAGGTTTAGAGGATAGAGCCTGGAGCTCACTCACTCTCCTGGCAGAGGTGATGGCAACCAGGAAAGCAGTCTTCAGAGTAAGAAGGCGGATAGGACAGTTGTGAAGTGGCTCAAAGGGAGCGCACATCAGAAAAGTAAGAACCAGGTTCAAGTCCCACTGAGGCATCACGAAGGGAACAGGTGGAAACGTGTGTGTGATGCCTTTCAGGAATCGATTAACAACAGGGGACTTGAACAAAGAAGGTTGATCAGGCAGCCTTAGAAAGCCTGACAGGGCAGAAAGGTAGCCCTTGATAGTGCACAGAGCAGAGCCCTGCTGGGCAAGAGAAAGGAGGAAGAGAAGAACCTCAGAAAGAGGGGCAGAGAGAGGATCCACAGCCTTTTAAATTTGTTTTTATTGCAGAATTAGAAACCATTGCATATAATAAATCAACCAGCACACTCATGGTGTCCCCCCGCATGGATAAAATAAACCATAGATCGTACACAGCCATTCAGCCCGTATCCCGGAGGCCGGGCGGCGTAGTAATCCAAACTTCCAGCAAGAACATCACAGTGAGCATCCCTGAGGGACAATTGGTCAATAACCGCTTTGTGTATCTGCATTTTACCCCCCTAAACACCTAACCCTCCCCCAACACCGTCTAGCATGCACTAACATTCCAGTTACACAGGCGATACTCACAATCCCGACCCCCAGTCCATTCGATGGTGGGCCCCTATCATATCAGTTCCATGCGTCCCTGTCTCTATTCCACCGCCTATCCAAGCTCTCCCGTCACGCTGGGACAGTTCCAACCCCGGGGATCACTGCTGCCTCCCGACCTGGGTCCCGGTGCCTAACCCCCCCCCCCCAACAACCCCAAACCAACCCCCATCCCCCCTCCCCAGCAACCGCTAACGATGTGGGCCATGTTCCTAACGCTACTATGGGCTCGCTACAGATCAATTGATACCTCTATACTCATTAGCCTCATGGAGCCCGCATACACAAGCAATTCAGTCTTCGTCCTCCACCATGGAATCACGCAACGCCTGGACTATCATTGTAGGAGAGTAGGGTCTGCAATCCTATGATCACCCAGATTTTTTGCTTTTGTTTCACTGGTTTACGACTTTCCCTGGCTGTGGGCCTGCCAATCAGACCCACAGCCTAGCTGTTCTCTCACTAAATTGACATGTGTACCTTAGGTGCATTATCCAATTGGAACTGGGCCACCTTATCAGACCCTGTAACTCAGGGCATAGGTGTACCCAGGGCCTACCAGGGGCTGAAGCATGTATTATGCCACCCCTGGATGGCCATCTAAATCCGACACAACTGGCTGCACGACAGCTGGGGCAAGGTGGTGTAATCACCCTTTGCTTTAGATATAGTATACCTATATCTAACCCTAAAAATGGACACACAGATTCCTATCAGTCACTCCTATGGCAGGCCTTGACAATCCTGAAGGCAGAGTGCTTGGAATCGTGTGAAATGGTGCTCTGGCATGAGCTGAGCCCGTTTGCAGCTTGCGGAACCAAGTCCTAATAGCTGTTCCATGATAACGCATACCATATACTCTTAAGTACATTATAATCCTCGCGGTTAAATGCTATCTCTGGTATTGCTTTATCAAAACATGTCGAGTAAGGTGTCATACGAATTGGAATACTAACCCCTCGCCAATTCTGGCGACGGGGTTAGCATTCCACCCTTCTAGAGGGACACGACATGTATGTAACTCTGAACCCCGGTTAAAGTTAAACGAAGCCTCAGCTCCACAAAATTGGTGGCTGCCACCACAGACACGAGTCTGACCTCCTGCTGCTGGGAGTCCTTCCAGCGAGGAGAGCTTGGACAAAGGGTTTCCTGTCAGGGTCGGTGCTAGCACCATCCCAGACAGGGTTTTGTGTATCCTGGGTAGGCAGGGCTTTACAGGAAGGTGACTGCAGAGTGGCACCCCAGTGCTCACTACGCATCTGCCGGCTAGAACCAGTTCCAGGGGCACACCAGCCCCTGGCCTGGGGAAAGTCCGGCATGGGAGAGGGGTGTAACCACCCCCCTTCCTGGTCCCACCCCTAGGGCAGGACCTAGTCGCGTACCCACCCCTTTCTTTAGGATAAAGGCAGAAGCGGGGACCCTTCCAAATTAGATCATCTTTGAATCCTGAAGCTACTTTCTGCGAAAGGAACTCAAGACTTCTCAAGATTTCTCCCTTGTGACTAAGGAGTAGTCACCCTGCATCCGCAAGCACCATCTAAGAACTCTGCGGTTTGCTGCACGTCCTTCCTCAGGAATCCAACCGACCAGCACGACGAGACCCGGCTTCCCTGGCACCTCTGACCTCTACCTACCTCTACAGCTAAGCTGAGAACCGTAGGTGCGACGAGACCTCGAGGGACCGGCCATCATCAGAACTGCACGACTTCTATCCAGCACGACCGCCGAGGGATCCCCTGGTGAGTGCTTTGGGGTCCGAGAAGCCCCGACCCTGAGCAGCTCCAGCACCGAAGTCCAGCCTCCCAGCATCTCCACGATCTGCGTGGGGCCCTTCTGCTTTTTGCTGCTCACCGCGTTGTTTGGCTACTAGCCCGCTGGCTTGTGGCCTTCTTAACGACGCCCGACAACATCACTGCTGCTGGTCTGGTTGCTCCAGACTGGCCCTTGCTCCCTTCCAAAAGAGGAGCACCCCGGACCCACCTGGTCCACACCAGACGCCATTTTAGGTCCACCGCGTGGGCTTGAATTTGCCAAGACTTGTTGCCCCAATCCCGGGTCTAGCGACGTCGACAGCATCATCCATCGTGGGACAGCTCGCACCTCCATCCTGGTCGCCGACAACGCCTCCTGGTCCGTGAGATCTGCAGAGCCCAGCGTCGCCCACTCACCTAGTCGAGGTGACTACCATCCGGTGCCCTCCTGGTGCCACCTGACTACTGGCTAGTAGTCACGAACTTGGTCCCCTCTGCTTTCAGGTGTCATCCATCTTCGATCCAGGTTTGGATCAACTCGAACAATCTTCACTGGTCGCCTGCCAGCAACTCCTTTCTTCAGGCTCCTGGTTCGTCTACGAGGATTCCCGACGTCTTTTGAGACCTATGCAGCTGCATCCCCTGGGCTAGGTAAACTCGGCATTTCGGTGCCCCAGCATAGCCTCACTATCCAAGGGTCAGGATCCACTGTCGTTTTCGATCTACCTAGTCGGGTTCGCCCTAGAACACTAACTTTGTGAAATCTAGCTACCATAGACTTTGTCCCGCATCCCGCGTGAGAGTGCACACTCTGCACCCGAGTCCCCTAGGCCTCCTACTAGTAATCTGAAGGTTCAGTAACGTAGTCCTAGCGATTCCAAAGCCTATTAGTACAGTACTTACCTGCTAGTAATTTCGCATTCCATTTCCATAGTATATGGTTTGTCGTGCCCCTCGGGCATTTGTGTAAATTGTGCAACTTGAAGTATTTTTATAAGAGTTTTGTATTGTGCTTAGTACCCTGTCCTCATAAAGAGTACAGGGCTGTTGTGATTCTAATAAATACACTGTTTATTTTCATAACACTTGTGTGGTGTCCTTTCACTTGGTGTTCAAGGGGTATATGTGATGGTATAACAGCTGGCTTAACACGCCCTCTAGAGTTTAGCCCGAAGACTGCTCGTATCCACGCTACTAGGATAGCTGGTCTAAGGTTGACTTACAACCAATCACCATAAGGGTTGTCTGGACTGATACATAGTGATCACTAGAATAGTGAGCACTGCATATCAGACCAACTTCTCACATTGGTGAGCAGCGGTTGGGATTTGAGCTTGCTGTTGTTTTACCACACGTATCCTAAGAATATCTTGTAAAAGATCACATAAGTACTTCAGGTACATATAACTTAGCTTAGAATACTCTGTGTTCTACTGAACCAGCTGTTGTAGCTCCTCAAGGCTTAGCACACCTTGGCTACAACTCTTAGCAAGGGATCAGTAGGCAAACATATAGTGTAGGTAGGTGCATCACTTACACTACACTAGAATCAGCATGTCAGACAAAGGAGGAAACTCTGAGTCTCCCCTTGTGTCAGTGGACCCTCCACAGGTCACTTCCAGATATGCTGCTCTTAGCTTCCAGGAGATGAGACAAGTGTGTACCTCCAGGAAACTAAAACAGGGGTCTAACCCCACAATCCCATTCCTGATTGGTCTCTTAGAGACTTATGATGCCAGGAGGGCTGGTAACCCAGACCCTTCTAATCCAGATGGGAACATGCCCCACCTAGAGGGAATCTCAGGTGACCCTTACCTTATCCATCTCTCTGCAGAAGGTGAAGAGGAGGATGAGGATCTAGAGCCATCTGAGGACGAGGCAGACAAAGGTCTGGAAGTAGTTAGCCAGCTAACTAGGGACAACTTAAGCAGGCATGAGAATGGCACTAGGAGACCCCTGGGGCCCCTCTCAGGCCAGCTTAACATTGGGAATGGACGAGTTAGGTCTCTATCAAGAGGCTCTAACAGATCCATTCGAACCAATGGCTCTCAGGCCTCTTCTCACAGAGGGATGACATCCCCTCAGAGGAGAGTGTATGAGGCCAAAGTGAGGGAAGTCAATCTGAGGATTGAAAGGGAAGAACTTGCCCTGGCCAAAGAGAGACTTGCCTTTGCTAGAGAGCAAGAATTGAGTGGGACAAATCCCACTGGTGGCAGCAATCCCCCCAAGGGAAAACAGGAATTTAGACACTAGACACCAGAGTAAGATAGTGCCCCCCTTTAAACAAGGGGATGATATCCACAAATGGATTACTGCTTTGGAGAGGGCCTGCACTGTACAGTGTGTCCCCTAGAGTCAGTGGGCAGCTATCTTGTGGCTCTCCTTTGAAGGTAAAGGTAGAGACAAGCTCCTCACTACTAGAGCTGAGGATGCTAATAATTACCAAGTCCTGAAAAGTACACTGATAGATGGGTTTGGCCTAACCACTGAGCAGTACAGGTTGCTGTTCAGGGATACCCAGAAAACTCAATCTCAGGATTGGTCTGACTTTGTAGATTGTGCCACTAAGGCTTTGGAGGGCTGGTTGCTGGGCAGTAAGGTTACTGATTACACAGGATTGTATAATTTGATCATGAGAGAACAAATTTTAAACAATTGTCAGAACCAGTTGTTGCATCAGCATCTTGTTGACTCAGATCTGACCTCTCCCCAAGAATTGGGAAAGAAGGCAGACAGATGGGTCAGAACAAGAGTTAAGCAAAACCAGGGCCAGAACCAGAGTGGTCAGAAGAAAGCAGACCAGAAGGGTAAAGATTCTAAAGGTGAACAAAATGACCAGAAGTCTTCAACAGGTCCCCAACAACCCAAAGAGGGTGGGGGCAGGCTTCCCAGAAAAAGAAGAATCAAGAAGGCCAGTCCAACAGGTGGTGCCAATACTGTAAAAGTAAAACTCACTGGTTTAGTGAGTGCACCAAGAAAGGAGGGCAGACTCCTGCTACTGCAGCCCCTAAGGCACCTGTGCCCCCTAGTACAGCCAGCAATAGTAGTGCACCTCCCAAGGGTTTAGTTGGGTTAACCTTGGGTTCTGAGGGGTATGACAACTTAGTTGGCACACTCACTCAGGCGGCCTTGTCTGTACAGGGGATATGGATATATCCCCTGATGTCAGTCCCAATACTTTGGGCAAATACAGGCAGACACCTTTAATAAATGGAAGAATGGCTCAGGCCTATAGGGACACTTGTGCCAGTGTCACAATGGTGACACCTAACTTTGTGGACCCTGGACAGATCATGCCAGGTACAGATTTCCTGGTGACCAATGCAAGCAATGTCACTACCAGTCATAGTATGGCAATTGTTGCTTTCTCCTGGGGAGGGGTAATTGGCCAAAAGAAGGTTGTAGTTAGTTCAGACCTCCCAGTGGATTGTTTGTTGGGCAATGATTTGGAGTCATCACAATGGTCAGAAGTGGAGCAGAGGACTCACATGGAGATGTTAGGCTTGCCAGCACATGTGCTTGCTGTGACAAGGTCACAGGCCAGAAGATGCCCCACTGAACAGGTGCTGGATCCTGGAACAATGGACCAGACACCTCCCAAGAAGAAGAGCAGTAGGGTTAAGACATTGCCTTCCCCCTTGCCCCAGGTTGAGGATCAAGTCTCAGAGGAGACTGACCTACAGGAATTGAGGGAAACTGAACCTAAATAATTTGAACTTGATCAAGTTGAATTTCTGGGCTCAGGGGGACCCTCAAGAGAAGACCTGGGGAAGGACCATTTAGACTGCCCTTCCCTTGAACCCCTCAGACAGCAGGCTGCTGCTGAGGCTGCTGGGAACGCCACAGGTACCCACAAGGTATACTGGGATGATGGACTCCTGTACACTGAGGCAAGACACCCCAAGCCTGGCATGGCCAGGAGGCTGGTTATCCCCTTGTCTCAGAGAGGTTTCCTTCTTACCTTGGCCCATGAGATTCCCTTAGCAGGTCACTTAGGCCAGACAAAGACTTGGGACAGGCTTGTCTCACACTTTCACTGGCCTCACATGAATTAGGATACCAAGGAGTTTTGTCGCTCCTGTGTCACTTGCCAAGCCAGTGGTAAGTCAGGTGGCACAACAAAGGCCCCCCTTATACCAATGCCTGTGGTGGGGGTGCCCTTTGAAAGAGTGGGGATTGACATTGTTGGTCCAATGGAACCCCAGACAGCACCAGGGCACAAGTTTATACTGGTGGTAGTGGATCATGCCACCAGGTACCCTGAAGCTATTCCCCTTAGGACCACTACAGCACCTGTTGTGGCAAGAGCCCTAGTTGGAGTGTTCTCCAGAGTGGGCTTCCCTAAGGAGGTTGTCTCTGACAGAGGTGCAAACTTCATGTCAAGCTACTTAACTGCTATGTGGAAGGAATGTGGTGTCAACTACAAGTTCACTACACCCTATCATCCACAATGCAATGGGCTTGTTGAAAGGTTCAACAGGACCCTAAAAGGGATGATTCATGGACTACCTGAAAAGCTCAGGCGTAGATGGGATGTCCTGATACCCTGCCTTTTATTTGCTTATAGAGAGGTCCCACAAAAGGGGGTTGGCTACAGCCCTTTTGAACTTTTGTATGGACATCCTGTAAGAGGACCATTGTGTTTGGTGAAGGAAGGATGGGAGAGACCTCTCAAAAAGCCTGCAACCAGCATAGTGGACTATGTACTTGGCCTCCGCTCCAGGATGGCTGAGTACATGGAAAAGGCATCTGAAAACCTTAAGGCCAGTCAAGAACTTCAAAAAGCTTGGCATGACCAAAAGGCTGTCCTGACTGTTTATCAGCCTGGACAGAAGGTGTGGGTGTTGGAGCCAGTGGCCCCAGCAGCACTCAAAGACAAATGGTCTGGGCCCCACACAATTCTTGAGCAAAAGGGAGAGGTCACCTACCTGGTGGACCTTGGAACTCCCAGGAGCCCCCACAGGGTGCTTCATGTCAACAGGCTCAAAGCATATGTCGACAGGAAGGACATGAGCTTGCTCATGGCCATAGATGAGGGACAGGAGAAAGAGAGTGACCCTCTCCCAGACCTGCTCACTCAGAATCCTGATGATGGGTCAGTAGATGGTGTTGTCTTTTGTGGCAGCCTCTCTGAACGTCAACAGACGGATTGCAAACAGGTTCTTCAATCCTTCAGGCATATGTTCTCTCTAACACCCAGTCAGACCAATTGGTGTACCCATGAGGTTGACACTGGTGACAGCTTGCCAGTCAAGAGTAAAATCTACAGGCAGCCTGATCATGTTAGAGACTGCATCAAAACAGAAGTGCAGAAAATGTTGGAGTTGGGAGTCATTGAACCCTCAGATAGCCCTTGGGCTAGTCCAGTAGTTCTAGTGCCAAAGCCTCACACCCAGGGTGGTAAGAAAGAGATGAGGTTTTGCGTAGACTACAGGGGTCTCAATGCAGTCACTAAGACTGATGCCCACCCAATACCAAGGGCAGATGAACTTATAGATAGATTGGCTTCTGCCAACTACTTAAGTACATTTGACCTGACAGCTGGGTATTGGCAAATCAGGTTAGCTGAGGATGCCAAGCCCAAGACAGCATTTTCTACCCCTGGTGGGCATTATCAATTTGTGGTAATGCCCTTTGGTTTGAAAAATGCACCTGCCACCTTCCAAAGGTTGGTGAATCATGTTCTCACTGGGCTGGATGACTTCTGTGCAGCATATCTAGATGATATTGCTGTCTTTAGCTCCACCTGGGAGGATCACCTGGTCCACCTGAGGAAAGTGTTAGAGGCACTGCAAGCAGCAGGTCTCACTATCAAGGCCACCAAGTGCCAGATAGGGCAGACACAGGTTGTATACTTGGGCCACCTTGTAGGTGGAGGCCAAGTTCAGCCACTGGAGAGCGAAATACAGTCAATCAGGGACTGGGCTCCTCCAACCACCCAGACTCATGTTCGAGCTTTCTTGGGCCTGACTGGTTACTACAGAAAGTTCGTCAGAAATTATGGATCAATTGTGACTCCACTTAATGAACTGACTAGTAAGAAAATGCCAAAAAAGGTTCAGTGGACAGCAGGCTGTCAAAAAGCATTCGATGACCTAAAGCAGGCCATGTGCACAGCACCTATCCTCAAGAGTCCAGACTACTCCAAACCATTCATTGTCCAAACAGATGCTTCTGAGTTGGGTGTGGGAGCTGTTCTATCTCAACTGAATTTTGATGGTCACGACCAGCCCATTCCTTTTATAAGCAGAAGGCTGACCCCCAGAGAGAAAAATTGGTCAGCTATTGAGAGGGAGGCCTTTGCTGTGGTTTGGGCCCTGAAGAAACTGAGGCCATACTTGTTTGGCACTCATTTCAAGATTCAGACCAACCATAAGCCCCTCTTATGGCTAAATCAGATGAAGGGTGAAAACCCCAAACTACTTAGGTGGTCCATTTCCCTCCAGGGGATGGATTTTACAGTGGAGCATAGACCTGGCACTGATCATGGCAATGCAGATGGGCTCTCCAGGTATTTCCACTTAGAGCAAGAAGACTCACCTGGTCAAGGTTAGTTTATTGTCCCAAAGTTTGGGGGGGGGGGGGGGGTCGTGTAGGAGAGTAGAGTCTGCAATCCTATGATCACCCAGATTTTTTGCTTTTGTTTCACTGGTTTACGACTTTCCCTGGCTGTGGGCCTGCCAATCAGACCCACAGCCTAGCTGTTCTCTCACTAAATTGACATGTGTACCTTAGGTACATTATCCAATTGGAACTGGGCCACCTTATCAGACCCTGTAACTCAGGGCATAGGTGTACCCAGGGCCTACCAGGGGCTGAAGCATGTATTATGCCACCCCTGGATGGCCATCTAAATCTGACACAACTGGCTGCACGACAGCTGGGGCAAGGTGGTGTAATCACCCTTTGCTTTAGATATAGTATACCTATATCTAACCCTAAAAATGGACACACAGATTCCTATCAGTCACTCCTATGGCAGGCCTTGACAATCCTGAAGGCAGAGTGCTTGGAATCGTGTGAAATGGTGCTCTGGCATGAGCTGAGCCCGTTTGCAGCTTGCGGAACCAAGTCCTAATAGCTGTTCGATGATAACGCATACCATATACTCTTAAGTGCATTATAATCCTTGCGGTTAAATGCTATCTCTGGTATTGCTTTATCAAAACATGTTGAGTAAGGTGTCATACGAATTGGAATACTAACCCCTTGCCAATTCTGACGACGGGGTTAGCATTCCACCCTTCTAGAGGGACACAACATGTATGTAACTGTGAACCCCGGTTAAAGTTAAACGAAGCCTCAGCTCCACAAAATGGATGCTGCCACCACAGACACGAGTCTGACCTCCTGCTGCTGGGAGTCCTTCCAGCAAGGAGAGCTTGGACAAAGGGTTTCCTGTCAGGGGCGGTGCTAGTACCATCCCAGACAGGGTTTTGTGTATCCTGGGTAGGCAGGGCGTTACAGGAAGGTGACTGCAGAGTGGCACCCCAGTGCTCACTACGCATCTGCCGGCTAGAACCAGTTCCAGGGGCACACCAGCCCCTGGCCTGGGGAAAGTCCGGCATGGGAGAGGGGTGTAACCACCCCCCTTCCTGGTCCCACCCCTAGGGCAGGACCTAGTCGCGTACCCACCCCTTTCTTTAGGATAAAGGCAGGAGCGGGGACCCTTCCAAATTAGATCATCTTTGAATCCTGAAACTACTTTCTGCGAAAGGAACTCAAGACTTCTTCTCAAGATTTCTCCCTTGTGACTAAGGAGTAGTCACCCTGCATCCGCAGGCACCATCTAAGAACTCTGCGGTTTGCTGCACGTCCTTCCTCAGGAATCCGACCGACCAGCACGACGAGACCCGGCTTCCCTGGCACCTCTGACCTCTACATACCTCTACAGCTAAGCTGAGAACCGTAGGTGCGACGAGACCTCGAGGGACCGGCCATCATCTGAACTGCACAACTCTTATCCAGCACGACCGCCGAGGGATCCTCTGGTGAGTGCTTTGGGGTCCGAGAAGCCCCGACCCTGAGCAGCTCCAGCACCGAAGTCCAGCCTCCCAGCATCTCCACGATCTGCGTGGGGCCCTTCTGCTTTTTGCTGCTCACCGCGTTGTTTGGCTACTAGCCCGCTGGCTTGTGGCCTTCTGAACGACGCCCGACGACATCACTGCTGCTGGTCTGGTTGCTCCAGACTGGCCCTTGCTCCCTTCCAAAAGAGGAGCACCCCGGACCCTCCTGGTCCACTCCTGACGCCATTTTGAGTCCACCGCGTGGGCTTGAATTTGCCAAGACTTGTTGCCCCAATCCTGGGTCCAGCGACGTCAACAGCTTCATCCATCGTGGGACAGCTCGCACCTCCATCCTGGTCGCCGACAACGACTCCTGGTCCGAGCGCCGCCCACTCATCTAATCGAGGTGACTACCATCTGGTGCCCTCCTGGTGCCACCTGACTACTGGCTAGTAGTCAGGAACTTGGTACCCTCTGCTTTCAGGTGTCATCCATCTTCGATCCAGGCTTGGATCAACTCGAACTATCTTCACTGGTCGCCTGCCAGCAACTTCTTTCTTCAGGCTCCTGGTTCGTCTACGAGGATTCCCGATGTCTTTTGAGACATATGCAGCTGCAGCCCCTGGGCTAGGTAAACTCGGCATTTCGGTGCCCCAGCATAGCCTCACTATCCAAGGGTCAGGATCCACTGTCGTTTTCGATCTACCTAGTCGGGTTCGCCCGAGAACACTAACTTTGTGAAATCTAGCTACCATAGACTTTGTCCCGCATCCCGCGTGAGAGTGCACACTCTGCACCCGAGTCCCCTAGGCCTCCTACTAGTAATCTGAAGGTTCAGTAACGTAGTCCTAGCGATTCCAAAGCCTATTAGTACAGTACTTACCTGCTAGTAATTTCGCATTCCACTTCCATAGTATATGGTTTGTCGTGCCCCTCGGGCATGTGTGTAAATTGTACAACTTGAAGTATTTTTATAAGAGTTTTGTTGTGTGCTTAGAACCCTGTCCTCATAAAGAGTACAGGGCTGTTGTGATTCTAATAAATACACTGTTTATTTTCATAACACTTGTGTGGTGTCCTTTCACTTGGTGTTCAAGGGGTATATGTGATGGTATAACAGCTGGCTTAACACGCCCTCTAGAGTTTAGCCCGAAGACTGCTCGTATCCACGCTACTAGGATAGCTGGTCTATAAGGTTGACTTACAACCAATCACCATAAGGGTTGTTTGGACTGATACAAAGTGCTCACTAGAATAGTGAACATTATATATCAGGCCAACTTCTCACACTAGTAATTCGCATTCCACTTCCATAGTATATGGTTTGTCGTGCCCCTCGGGCATTTGTGTAAATTGTGCAACTTTCAGTATTTCTTCAAGAGTTTTGTATTGTGCTTAGCACCCTGTCCTCATAAAGATTCCTGGGTTGTTGTGTTCTAAATAAATATCCTTTTATTTTCATAACAACTTATGTGGTGTCCTTTCACTTGGTGTTCAAGGGGTATATGTGATGGTATAACAGCTGGCTTAACACGCCCTCTAGAGTTTAGCCTAAAGACTGCTCTTGTCCATGCTACTAGGATAGCTGGTCTATAAGGTTGACTTACAACCAATCATCAATAAGGGTTGTTCGGACTGATACAAAGTGTTCACTAGAATAGTGAACATTATATATCAGGCCAACTTCTCACATTGGTGAGCAGCGGTTGGGATTTGAGCTTGCTGTTGTTTTACCACACGTATCATAAGAATATCATTTGAAAGATCACATAAGTACCAAGGTACATATAACTTAGCTTAGAATACTCTGAGTTCTACTGAACCAGCTGTTGTAATGTTTAACAGGGCCAGGTACACCCTGACTACAACTCTTAGCAAGGGATCAGTAGGCAAACAAATAGTGTAGGTAAGTGCACCACTTACACCTCACTAGAAAAGCATGTCAGACAAAGGAAGGAACTCAGAGCCCCCCCTTGTGTCAGTTGACCCTCCACAGGTCATATCAAGATATGCAGCTCTTAGCTTCCAGGAGATGAGACAAGTGTGTACCTCCAGGAAGCTAAAACAGGGTTCTAACCCTACCATCCAATTTCTGATTGGTCTCTTAGAGACTTATGATGCCAGAAGGGCTTCTAACACAGGCCCTCCTAATCCAGATGGGAGCATGCCCCCCTTAGAGGGAACCCTTAAGGACCCTGACCTCAACCTCAATGAAGCAATTAGTGAAGGTGAGGAAGAGGATCAGGAGTTGTCAGGGGATGAGGCAGACAAAGGTCAGGTAGAAGTCAGTAGACTCACCAGGACCAACTTAAGCAGGCATGAAAATTGACTTGGGGGACCCCCAGGCCCACTCTCAGGCAGGCTTAACATTGGGAGTGGACGAGTTAGGTCTCTATCCAGAGGCTCTAACAGATCCATTCGAACCAATGGCTCTCAGACCTCTTCTCACAGAGGGATGACATCCCCTCAGAGGAGAGAGCATGAGGCCAAGATGAGGGAAGTCAATCTGAGGATTGAAAGGGAAGAACTTGATCTGGCCAAAGAGAGACTTGCCTTTGCTAGAGAGCAGAAATTGAGTGGGGCGGACCCCACTGGTGGCAGCATTTTACCTAGAGAAAAGGACAGGAGTTTAGACACTAGACACCTGAGTAAGATAGTGCCCCCCTTTAAACAAGGGGATGACATCCACAAATGGATTAAGTAAGCAACAGGGAGGGACTTTAAAAAGGGCAATATTTATGGGGGTCCAGTGTACGTGCCCTATCAAACTGTAACCAAATGATGTACAAAGTTCCCCAGGGGGTAGTGTTCTTATGGCTGGACGTTCTCTCTCTCTGAGTGAAGGTGTAAATAAGAGTCAGGGAAACAGTGTCCCTTGTTGGAACTAGGGATGCCTCACACAACTTACTAGCTTCATGACTGCTGTCATTTTGCCAGATGGTTGTCTCGTCTCATCATCGGCTTCCTGCTCCAGCGTCAGGCCGGCGCTGCAATGCCTGACGGGTAGCACTAAGCGCTACGCTTTTATGGAGTTCTTTTGTTCCTGGACGTTGATCGAGTGTGTGTGAGGGGCCTAAGTGGTGGAGTAGTGAGTGTGAAGGGGTGTGTGTTTAAAAAAGGCTAGTGTAGTCTACTAAGACACCTTTATTCATGTAGCTAACTACCTTGATACAATTGTTGAAGGGAGGGGTACCGGGACCAAAAGCTATGGAGATTGGTCTCGTTCAACCCTCGCCTATGATCAGGTCAACATGTTTCATGCCCTATCGGCAATTCTTCAGGACCTTGGTTGTGCTCATAAACTCATATAAAGCCCACAGCGGGCTAGGGAGTGTGAAAAATACAACCTGAGGGGTCGAAGACCGAAGCAGGAAGGTGTCCTGCGTAGGAATCCACCCTAAAAGGAAGGAAAATCAATAAGTAAATAAATATTCTCCGCAGACTCATGCATATTGAAGGTCAAAGTTGTATATACAGATGGAGAGAGACACAATGCCCCTTAAGTGAGGCGTTGATTTACGCCCAATGGGGTCATGTGAATCGGCTATGAAAGAGAGAGAGAGATTCTAAACATCTTTATTATTTAAAGGCGGCCAACTATGTCCACATTGGGCGTCCAACAAATATTCCGTAACTCATGCGTATGTCAGATTATATTTGTTAGTACTATGAGGAATGTGGCGCCATGTGAGCTCCAAGAGCAGGATGGAGGGGCAAAAAATTCCTTGTCGATCTTACCCTCAGTCTCTGATGCTGGTCCCCACAGACTGTTCTCGTGGGACCTGTGCTGTAAGGTAAGTATCTGTCAAAGATAAGAAGGGGGAAGGGGGGAGGGAGGGAAACGGGATTAGGAGAACGGATGATTCTCCCGAGGGGCAGGAATTTGTGATGAGGGCGGAAACGACCAAAAATCCATCTGTGGTCTCGCCCACCACCCGTCGGTACCCGTAAAAACATACCACTCAGGGCAGGCTGCAGCGGGAGCGGAGACCCAGTGGATACAGATCGGGCCCCCAAACCAACCGCAGTGCATTCCCATGAATGAACGAACCGTGGTTCATCTTGCTGGCGTAGTTACCCCTATGTCTCAAAATCGGTGGGAAGGGGCTGAGGAGCTGAGGCAGCCCTCGAATTTAGCCACCGCGGTGGTCGGGGACCCAAGGGCGCCACGTGTGTTGCACCCACGCCACACACCCGGGTGAGGGCAGTTTCCAAGAACCCCTGAATGGCGGGAAAACAAGACCCAGATAGCCTCGTTCGACGGTCCCTTAAGCCCTGAAAGTTGCAGGGACCTGGGCCTTTTACATCGCACCCCTTTACCTTTTTAGCGCGAGGACTTTACCTCTCGGCACCTAGACCCACACACCGGCGTGGCTCGGCACGCAGAACAGCTGGCGGTGTTCAGTAGTGCCTGCCGCCGTTAAATGTCCGTCCTCGAGGCCGTTGTTTGGGGGCGTGTACCGCCGTTGGTTGCTTAGCAACGCGGCCAAGCAGGTCCGGAGGAGTGGTGCAGGGTTATAACGTGTATGCGTCGGCGCTTCGGATTAACGCGCCATCTTGGAATGGGGTAGAAACTCTAAGAGAGCCTGTAGTCATAGTGTTGTACCTTATGTTAGGGGTTTGGAAATAAAAAAGTTAAGTGGTAATTTGTAAATGAGTCCATACCAATCCAAATGATATTATGGCAGGATCGGCCATAGCGATCTTTGTGGTGGTGGAGGGGGGGCTTATCGGCAGGGGAGAGTTACGCTGGGATTAAGCGTATTAGAAGTCGTTTTGGTGAGTGACAATCCCATCTCTGGAAGCATAATAGCTGCAAGGGTGAACTGAGGGTAGGGCAACGTATATTGGTGTGTCACATCAGTACCATCTTGGAGTTAATTGAATCAGTAGACGCTGTCAGTGTGTGGAGACCATGTCATACAGGTTCAGTGCATATGGATTTGGTCGGAATCAAACAAGGAGGTATGTCATACTAGCTTAAGTTTATTTAGTTAGCATATTCCAGGGGACGGAGTCATTCAGTCCCTGGGTGTCTAATTGTAAACGGTGCACCCATCTCTGTTCAATTCTATATAGGGCCTGTTGGTTTGATGAGGGATGCCATTTCAAAATCACCCATTGCATGCTCTCAGCGGCATGGCCTTGTTGCTTGCAATGTTCATATAGCCGGGTATGAGTCTTGGTACAGCGGATATTGCTGTTGTGTTCCATAATGCGTACCTTGACTGTGCGCATCGTCATTCCTATGTACTTCAACCCACACGGGCAGGTCAGCATATAAATGCACTTGCTGCTGTTACAATTTGTGTGTCTGTTCAGATGCCATGTAAAGGTGTCAGATAGTTGGACTGATTTTGTTTGTGTTGTTTGGGGACAGACAACACAATTGCCACACCGAAAATGTCCCACAACTGGGGGCAGGTCCCAAAGGGTGTTCTGGGGGAGGGTACTAGTCTTCCTTGGTCGGGTAAGAACCAATTGGTCCTTGAGATTAGTGGTTCTTTTGTAGGCAAAACGAGGGCGGGGGATGTCCAAATTCACCGAATTCAAGATACCCCAATGGGTGTGCACTGTTTTTTTGATGAACGAGGAATTTTTTGTGTAAGAGGTTACACAGGTGATGATATCCTCTTTCTCCTTTGTGTGTGTTTCTAGGAGATATTCTCTGTTATTATTGAGTGCTCTCTTCACCGATTGTTTCAGTAATCTTGTCGGATAGCCTCTATCCTGGAGTTCATGTTGTAAGATGTTCGCCTCCCGTTGGTAGTCTGTGGTCGAGGTACAATTCCTGCGGAGTCTGAGAAATTGGCCAAACGGTAGGTTGTCCCTCAAGGCCCTGGTGTGGTGGCTGTTGTAGAGCAGGAGACTGTTTCTGTCGGTCTCTTTTTTGTAGAGGGTAGTGGTGATTCCTGTCGGGCCCAGCATGATTGTCAGGTCCAAGAAGGGTATAGAATTTTCAGAGATGGTCCCTGTGAATTTCAGGAATGGATCCTGGTGGTTGATCCACGTACAGAAGGCATTGCAACTAATCCGATCCCCTTTCCAAAAAATCAGGATATCGTCAATGTAACGACGCCATAGGGTGAGGTTCTCAAGGAATGGGTTATGTTCTGGAGAATAGATGAAATATTTCTCAAAGGCGGCCATATATATACAAGCCACGCTCTGCGCGAAGGTTGAACCCGTAGATGTTCCACGGATCTGATGGTATAGTTGTGACTCGTATCTGAAGAAATTCTCTGTGAGGGCTATGTTAGCTAATGCCATGACAAAAGAGATCGGGGTGGGGGATGTCCATTCTTCCGACCTCAGGGTGGATTCTACTGCCTCTAAGGTTGCCTGTTGGGGGATGTTCGTATATAAGGCTTCCACATCTAAGGTCAATAGGAGATCAACGTCTTCTCTACCGTCCACATCATTGATCAAGCGAAGGACATCTCTGGTGTCCTGGCGGTAGGAGGGAATTTTCTTTACTACTGGTTGTAAAAAGACGTCACAAAATTGGGACAGTGGTTCCAACAGGGACCCTATTCCGGAGACGCTTGGTCTTCCAGGGACAGGAGTGACACCTTTTTGGATTTTAGGAAGCGTGTAAAAGTATGGTGTTACTGGTTCCGTTGTTATCAGGAAATCAGCTTCCTTCTTAGTCATCCATTCATTCGTCTCGCCTTCGATCACTGAACTCATGATGGTGGTGGTCAAACGTTTTGTTGGGTCCACAGTGAGGGGCCTGTAGTGGTTGTTGTTTGATAGCTGCCGTCTACATTCTAGGTCGTAGTCATGTCGGTCCTGTATGACCGTGGATCCCCCCTTGTCTGCTTGCTTGATGACAATGGTGTCATCATTGCCCAGGGTGATCGAGGCTTGTCTTTCAGCATTAGTCAAGTTGTGGAATTGTTTGATATGAGGTTTGTTATCGAGGCTGGCAAGGACTGCTCGCTCAAAGGTCAGGACCTCTTTAGACCGGTATCTTGGCTCGTAGGTTCAGGTTTGCCTCCGGACCTCTTGGGGGACCATCCCATCCGTCGGAGTGAAGGTGGAAGGTTTCTTTAGACCGGTATCTTGGCTCGTAGGTTCAGGTTTGCCGTCGAAGAAGGCTCGTAATCGTCTACTGATTCAATTACCTCCAAGATGGTACTGATGTGACACACCAATATACGTTGCCCTACCCTCAGTTCACCCTTGCAGCTATTATGCTTCCAGAGATGGGATTGTCACTCACCAAAACGACTTCTAATACGCTTAATCCCAGCATAACTCTCCCCTGCCGATAAGCCCCTCCTCCACCACCACAAAGATCGCTGTGGCCGATCCTGCCATAATATCATTTGGATTGGTATGGACTAATTTACAAATTACTACTTAACTTTTTTATTTCCAAACCCCTAACATAAGGTACAACACTATGACTACAGGCTCTCTTAGAGTTTCTACCCCATTCCAAGATGCGCGTTAATCCGAAGCGCCAACGCATACACGTCATAACCCTGCACCACTCCTCCGGACCTGCTTGGCCGCGTTGCTAAGCAACCAACGGCGGTACACGCCCCCAAACAACGGCCTCGAGGACGGACATTTAACGGCAGCAGGCACTACTGAACACCGCCAGCTGTTCTGCATGCCGAGCCACGCCGGTGTGTGGGTCTAGGTGCCGAGAGGTAAAGTCCTCGCTCTAAAAAGGTAAGGGGGTGCGATGTAAAAGGCCCAGGTCCCTGCAACTTTCTGGGCTTAAGGGACCATCTAACGAGGCTATCTGGGTCTTGCTTTCCCGCCATTCAGGGGTTCTTGGAAACTGCCCTCACCCGGGTGTGTGGCGTGGGTGCAACACACGTGGCGCCCTTGGGTCCCAGACCACCGCAGTGGCTAAATTCGAGGGCTGCCTCAGCTCCTCAGCCCCTTCCCACCGATTTTGAGACATAGGGGTAACTACGCCAGCAAGATGAACCAATGTTCGTTCATTCATGGGAATGCACTGCGGTTGGTTTGGGGGCCCGATCGGTATCCACTGGGTCTCCGCTTCCACTGCAGCCTGCCCTGAGTGGTATGTTTTAACGGGTACCGACGGGTGGTGGGCGAGACCACAGATGGATTGTTGGTCGTTTCCGCCCTCATCACAAATTCCTGCCCCTCGGGAGAATCATCCGTTCTCCTAATCCCGTTTCCCTCCCTCCCCCCTTCCCCCTTCTTATCTTTGACAGATACTTACCTTACAGCGCAGGTCCCACGAGAACAGTCTGTGGGGACCAGCATCAGAGACTGAGGGTAAGATCGACAAGGAATTTTTTGCCCCTCCATCCTGCTCTTGGAGCTCACATGGCGCCACATTCCTCATAGTACTAACAAATATAATCTGACATACGCATGAGTTACGGAATATTTGTTGGACGCCCAATGTGGACATAGTTGGCCGCCTTTAAATAATAAATATGTTTAGAATTTCTCTCTCTCTTGCATAGCCGATTCACATAACCCCATTGGGCGAAAATCAACGCCTCACTTAAGGGGCATTGTGTCTCTCTCCATCTGTATATACAATTTTGACCTTCAATATGCATGAGTCTGCGGAGAATATTTATTTACTTCTTGATTTTCCTTCCTTTTAGGGTGGATTCCTACGCAGGGCACCTTCCGGCTTCGGTCTTCGACCCCTCAGGTTGTATTTTTCACACTCCCTAGCCCGCTGTGGGCTTTATATGAGTTTATGAGCACAACCAAGGTCCTGAAGAATTGCCGATAGGGCATGAAACATGTGGACCTGATCATAGGCGAGGGTTGAACGAGACCAATCTCCATAGCTTTTGGTCCCGGTACCCCTCCCTTCACCAATTTTAACAAGGTAGTTAGCTACATGAATAAAGGTGTCTTAGTAGACTACACTAACCTTTTTTAAACACACACCCCTTCACGCTCACTACTCCACCACTTAGGCCCCTCACACACACACGATCAACGGCCAGGAACAAAAGAACTCCATAAAAGCGTAGCGCTTAGTGCTACCCGTCAGGCATTGCAGCGCCGGCCTGATGCTGGAGCAGGAAGCCGATGATGAGACGAGACAACCATCTGGCAAAATGACAGCAGTCATGAAGCTAGTAAGTTGTGTGAGGCATCCCTAGTTCCGACAAGGGACAATTTTTCCCTGACTCTTATTTACACCTTCACTCAGAGAGAGAGAGAGAGAACGTCCAGCCATACGAACACTACCCCCTGGGGAACTTTGTACAACATCCACAAATGGATGACTGCTTTGGAGAGGGCCTGCACTGTCCAGTGCGTCCCCCAGAGTCAGTGGGCAGCTATCTTGTGGCTCTCCTTTGAAGGCAAAGGTAGATATAAGCTCCTCACTACTAGAGCTGAGGATGCTAACAATTACCAAGTCCTGAAAAATACACTGATTGATGGGTTTGGCTGAACAACTGAGCAGTACAGGTTGCTGTTCAGAGAAACCCAGAAAATTCAGTCTCAGGATTGGTCTGACTTTGTGGATGGTGCCACTAAGGCTTTGGAAGGCTGGTTGCTGGGCAGTAGGGTTACTGATTACACAGGGTTGTACAATCTGATCATGAGAGAACAGATTTTAAATAACTGTCAGAACCAGTTGTTGCATCAGCAGCTTGTTGACTCAGATCTGACCTCTCCCCAAGAATTGGGAAAGAAGGCAGACAGATGGGTCAGAACAAGGGTCAAGCAGAACCAGGCTCAGAACCAGGGTGGTCAGAAGAAAGCAGACCAAAAGGGTAGTAATAAGAGTGAACAAAATGACCAGAAGTCTTCGACAGGTCCCCAACAAACCAAAGAGGGTGGGGGTCAGGCTTCACAGCAGAAAAAGAAGACTCAAGAAGGCCAGTCAAAAGGGTGGTGCCAATACTGTAAAAGTAAAATTCACTGGTTTAGTGAGTGCACCAAGAAAGGAGGGCAAACTCCTACCACTACAGCCCCTAAGGCACCTGCACCCCCTAGTACAGTCAGTAGTGGTAGTGCACCTCCCAAGGGATTAGTTGGGTTAACCTTGGGATCTGAGGGGTATGACAACCTAGTTGGCACACTCACTCAGGCTGTCCTTGTCTGTACAGGGGATGTGGATATATCCCCTGATGCAAGTCCCAATACTTCGGGCAAATACAGGCAGACACCTTTTATAAATGGAAAAATGGCTCAGGCCTACAGGGACACTTGTGCCAGTGTCACAATGGTGACACCTAACTTTGTGGACCCTGGACAGATCATGCTAGGTACAGACTACCTAGTGACCAATGCCAGCAATGTCACTACCCACCATAGTATGGCAATTGTTGATTTCTCCTGGGGAGGGGTAAGTGGCCAAAAGAAAGTTGTGGTTAGTTCAGACCTCCCAGTTGAATGTTTGTTGGGCAATGATTTGGAAACAAAAACTATGGTCAGAAGTGGAGCAGAGGACTCACATGGAAATGTTAGGCTTGCCAGCACATGTCCTTGCTGTGACTAGGTCACAGGCCAGAAGATGCCCCACTGAACAGGTGCTGGATCCTGGAACAATGGACCAGACACCTTCCAAGAAGAAGAGCAGTAGGGTTAAGGCATTGCCTTCCCCCTTGCCCCAGGTTGTGGATCTAGTCTCAGAGGAGGCTGACCTTCAAGAACTGAGGGAAACTGAGCCTAAAGAACTTGAACCTGATCAGGTTGAGTTTCTGGGTTCAGGGGGACCCTCCAGGGAAGACCTGGGGAAGGCACAGTTAGACTGCCCTTCACTTGAACCCCTCAGACAGCAGGCTGCTGCTGAGGCTGCAGGGAACGCCACAGGTGCCCACAGGGTATACTGGGATGATGGACTCCTGTACTCTGAGTCAAGAGACCCCAAGCCTGGTGCAACCAGGAGGCTGGTCATCCCCTTGTCTCAGAGAGGTTTCCTTCTTACCTTGGCCCATGAGATTCTCCTTGCAGGACACTTAGGCCAGAATAAGACTTGGGACAGACTTGTCTCACACTTTCACTGGCCTCACATTAATGAAGATACCAGGGAGTTTTGTCGCTCCTGTGTCACTTGCCAAGCCAGTGGTAAGTCAGGTGGCACAACAAAGGCCCCCCTTATAACACTACCTGTAGAGGGGGTACCCTTTGAAAGAGTGGGGATTGACATTGTTGGTCCAATGGAACCCCAGACAGCATCAGGGCACAAGTTTATACTGGTGGTGGTGGACCATGCCACCAGGTATCCTGAAGCTATTCCCCTTAGGACCACTACAGCACCTGTTGTGGCAAGAGCCCTAGTTGGAGTGTTCTCCAGAGTGGGCTTCACTAAGGAGGTTGTCTCTGACAGAGGTGCAAACTTCATGTCAGGATATCTGACTGCAATGTGGAAGGAATGTGGTGTCAACTACAAGTTCACCACACCCTATCATCCACAGTGCAATGGGCTTGTTGAAAGGTTCAACAGGACCCTAAAAGGGATGATTCATGGACTACCTGAAAAGCTCAGGCGTAGATGGGATGTCCTGATACCCTGCCTTTTGTTTGCTTACAGAGAGGTCCCACAGAAGGGGGTTGGCTCCAGCCCTTTTGAACTTTTGTATGGGCATCCTGTAAGAGGACCTCTGTGTTTGGTGAAGGAAGGATGGGAGAGACCTCTCAAAAAGCCTGCAACCAACATAGTGGACTATGTACTTGGTCTCCGCTCCAGGATGGCTGAGTACATGGAAAAGGCATCTAAAAACCTTGAGGCCAGCCAAGAACTCCAAATAGCTTGGCATGACCAAAAGGCTGTCCTGACTGTGTACAAGCCTGGACAGAAGGTGTGGGTGCTGGAGCCAGTGGCCCAAGCAGCACTCAAAGACAAATGGTCTGGGCCCCACACAATCATTGAGCAAAAGGGAGAGGTCACCTACTTGGTGGACCTTGGAACTCCCAGGAGCCCCCTCAGGGTGCTCCATGTAAGCAGGCTCAAGGCATATGTTGACAGGAAGGACATGAGCTTGCTCATGGCCACAGATGAGGGACAGGAGGAGGAGAGTGACCCTCTCCCAGACCTGCTCACTCAGAACCCTGATGATGGGTCAGTTGATGGTGTTGTCTTTTGCGGCAGCCTCTCTGAACATCAGCAAAAGGATTGCAAACAAGTTCTTCAATCCTTTAGACATATGTTCTCTCTGACACCCAGTCAAACCAATTGGTGTACCCATGAGGTTGACACTGGTGACAGTCTGCCAGTTAAGAGTAAAATCTACAGACAGCCTGATCATGTCAGAGACTGCATTAAGACAGAAGTGCAGAAAATGTTGGAGCTGGGAGTCATTGAGCCCTCAGATAGCCCTTGGGCTAGTCCAGTAGTTCTAGTGCCAAAGCCTCACACCCAGGGTGGTAAGAAAGAGATGAGGTTTTGCGTAGACTACAGAGGCCTCAATGCAGTCACTAAGACTGATGCCCACCCAATACCAAGGGCAGATGAACTTATAGATAGATTGGCTTCTGCCAACTACTTAAGTACATTTGACCTGACAGCTGGGTATTGGCAAATCAGGTTAGCTGAGGAAGCCAAGCCCAAGACAGCATTTTCTACCCCTGGTGGGCATTATCAATTTGTGGTAATGCCCTTTGGTTTGAAAAATGCACCTGCCACCTTCCAAAGGCTGGTGAATCAAGTTCTCACTGGGTTGGATGACTTCTGTGCAGCATATCTTGATGATATAGCTGTCTTTATCTCCACCTGGGAGGATCACCTGGTCCACCTGAGGAAAGTGTTAGAGGCACTGCAAGCAGCAGGTCTCACTATCAAGGCCACAAAGT
The DNA here is from genome assembly GCF_964263255.1 of Lissotriton vulgaris. NCBI lineage: Eukaryota > Metazoa > Chordata > Amphibia > Caudata > Salamandridae > Lissotriton > Lissotriton vulgaris. Next base: position 818,100,606 of record NC_141695.1, on the reverse strand, counting down.
GCCAGATAGGGCAGACACAGGTTGTATACCTGGGCCACCTTGTAGGTGGAGGCCAGGTTCAGCCACTGGAGAGCAAGATACAATCCATCAAGGATTGGGCTCCTCCAACCACCCAGACTCAGGTTCGAGCTTTCTTGGGCCTGACTGGTTATTACAGGAAATTTGTCAGAAATTATAGATCAATTGTGACTCCACTTAATTACCTGACAAGTAAAAAGATGCCAAAGAAAGTTCAGTGGACAGCAGGCTGTCAAAAAGCATTCGATGACCTAAAGCAGGCCATGTGCACCGCACCTATCCTAAAGAGTCCAGACTATTCCAAACCATTCATTGTCCAAACAGATGGTTCTGAGTTGGGTGTGGGAGCTGTTCTATCTCAGCTGACTTTTGATGGTCATGACCAGCCCATTGCTTTTATTAGCAGAAGGCTGACCCCCAGAGAGAAACATTGGTCAGCTATTGAGAGGGAGGCCTTTGCTGTGGTTTGGGCCCTGAAAAAACTGAGGCCATACTTGTTTGGTACTCATTTCAAGATTCAGACCGACCATAAGCCCCTCTTGTGGCTAAATCAGATGAAGGGTGAAAACCCCAAACTACTTAGGTGGTCCATTTCCTTACAGGGGATGGATTTTACAGTGGAGCATAGCCCTGGCACTGATCATGGCAATGCAGATGGGCTCTCCAGGTATTTCCACTTAGAGCAAGAAGACTCACCTGGTCAAGGTTAGTTTATTGTCCCAAAGTTTGGGGGGGGGGGTCATGTAGGAGAGTAGGGTCTGCAATCCTATGATCACACCAGATTTTTGCTTTTTGCTTCACTGGTTTACGACTTTCCCTGGCTGTGGGCCTGCTAATCAGACCCACAGCCTAGCTATTCTCTCTCTAAATTGACATGTGTACCTTAGGTGCATTTACCAATTGGTACTGGGCCACCTTATCAGTCCCTGTACCCAGGGCATAGGTGTACCCAGGGCCTACCAGGGGCTGCAGCATGTATTATGCCACCCCTGGCTGGCCATCTAAAGCTGATACAACTGGCTGCACGACAGCTGGGGCAAGGTGGTGTAATCACCCTTTGCTTTAGATATAGTATTCCTATATCTAACCCTTAAATGGACACATATATTCCTGCCAGTCACTCCTATGGCAGGCCTTATCAATCCTGAAGGCAGAGTGCTTGGAATTATGTGAGATGGTGCTCTGGCATGAGCTGAGCCCGTTTGCAGCTTGCGGAACCAAGTCCTAATAGCTGTTCCATGGTAACGCATACCATATACTCTTAAGTGCCTTATAATCCTCGCGGTTATTTGCCAACTTTCGTATCGCTTTATCAAAACATGTCGAGTACGGTGTCATACGAATTGGAATACTAACCCCTCGCCAATTCTGGCTACGGGGTTAGCATTCCACCCTTCTAGAGGGACACGACATGTCTGTAACTGTGAACCCCGGTTAAAGTTAACTCGAGCCTCAGCATCACAAAATGGATGCGGCCACCACAGACACAAGTCTGACCTCCTGCTGCTGGGAGTCCTTCCAGCGAGGAGAGCTTGGACAAAGGGTTTCCTGTCAGGGGCGGTGCTAGCACCATCCCAGACAGGGTTTTGTGTATCCCAGGTAGGCAGGGCTGAGAGGAAGGTGACTGCAAGTGGCACCCCGTTGCTCACTGTGCATATGCCGGCTTGAACCAGTTCCAGGGGCACACCAGCCCCTGAGCTGGGGAAAGTCCGGACAGGGGAGAGGGGTGTAACCACCCCCCTTCCTGGTCCCACCCATGGGCAGGACCTAGTCGCGTGCCAGCCCCTTTCTTTAGAATAAAGGTAGGAGCGGGACCCTTCCAAATTAGATCATCTTTGAATCCTGAAACTAATTTCCACGAAAGGAACTCTCGACTTCTTCTCAAGATTTCTCCCTTGTGACTAAGGAGTAGTCACCCTGCATCAGCAGGCACCAACTAAGTATCTTGCGGTTTGCTGCACGTCCTTCCTCCAGAACCAGACCGACCAGCACGACGAGACCCAGACTCCCTGCCCTCTCTGACCTCTACCTGCCTCTACAGCACAGCTGAGAACCGTGGGTGCAACGAGACCAGAGGAACCGGCTATCATCAGAACCTGCACGACACTGATCCAGCACGACCGCCGAGGGACCCTCGAGTGGGTGCACTGGGGTAAGAGAAGCCCCAACCCCAAGCAGCACGAGCACCGAAGTCAAGCCCCCAGCATCCACCATATCTGCGTGGGGCCCTTTTGCTTCTGTGTTGCTTGCCACGTTGTCTGGTCACTTGCCCGTTGGCTAGTGACCCTCCAGACGACGTCCTACGTTTGTTTCACCACTGGTCTAGCTCCTCTAGACTGGCCCTTGTCTCCTCTTGAAGGGGAAATTCCTCGGACCCTCCTGGTCCACTCCAGACGCCATTTTGTGTCGCCACGTGGGCTTGCCTTAGCCAAGGCTTGTTGCCTCCTTCAACGGATCCAGCATCGCCAGCAGCAGACATCCGACGTGGGACAGCTCGCAGTCCTCCAGCCTGGTCGACATTAGCGCCCTGGTCCGTGCAGCAGCAGAATCCAGTGTCACTTCTTCACCTGGCTGTGTGACCTCGTCCGGTGCCATCCTGGTGCCCACCTAATCACTGGCTAGTGATTCAGAACTCGGTCCCCTCTGCTTACAGGTATCCTTCTTCACTGATCCATCCTTGGATCAGCCCGGAACATCTTCACTAGCCGCCTGCCAGCAACTACTTTCTTCAGGCTCCTGAGTATCAACGAGGATTCCTGACGTCACTTGAACCCTATGCAGCCGCAGCCCCTGGGCTAGGTAAACCGAGTACCATGGTGCTCTAGCATAGGTCCACTCTCTAAGCGTCCAGATCCTTTTTCATTTCAGCTCTACCTAGCCGGGCTCGCCCGATAACACTAACTTTGCATTTTACTAGTGTCCATAGACTTTGTCCCACATTGCGCGTAAGAGTTTCCACTCTGCACACGAAGTTCCTAGGCCTCCTGCTTCTAATCTAATGGTTCAGCATTGTAAGCCTAACGGTTCTAAAGCCTCTGAGAATAGTTACTTACCTGCTAGTAATTCGCATTCCACTTCTATAGTATATGGTTTGTCGTGCCCCTCGGGCATTTGTGTAAATTGTGCAACTTTCAGTATTTCTTCAAGAGTTTTGTATTGTGCTTAGCACCCTGTCCTCATAAAAAATCCAGGGTTGTTGTGTTCTAAATAAATATCCTTTTATTTTCATAACAACTTGTGTGGTGTCCTTTCACTTGGTGTTCAAGGGGTATATGTGATGGTATAACAGCTGGCTTAACACGCCCTCTAGAGTTTAGCCTAAAGACTGCTCTTGTCCATGCTACTAGGATAGCTGGTCTATAAGGTTGACTTACAACCAATCATCAATAAGGGTTGTTTGGACTGATACAAAGTGTTCACTAGAATAGTGAACATTATATATCAGGCCAACTTCTCACAACCGTCCCCTGCTGCTGCAACAGAAGATCCTCCTGAAGAGGCAGACGAACCGGGGGATCGACTGACATACTGAGTTGCTCGGGATACCAGTATCTTCGTGCCCAGTCCGGAGCCACAAGGATGACTTGTGCCCGGTCACCCTTGATCTTCTTCAGCACTCTGGGCAGTAGTGGTATAGGCGGAAAGGCGTACAACAGCCCGCAACTCCACTTGCGATGAAAAGCGTCTCCGAGCGAGTTCCGCCTTGGAAATTCCAACGCGCAGAACTGATGACATTGCGCGTTCTCTTCGGTGGCGAATAGATCTAACCAAGGCTATCCCCACTGCTGAAAGAGGCCTTGTGGCATGTCCGAGTTCAGACGCCATTCGTCATCCATCATGCACCGGCGGCTGAGTTCGTCCGCCCTGGCATTCAGAGAACCTGCCAGGTGTTGAACCACCAGGGTCACACCCTGATGTTCCAGCCACTGCCAAAGGCGCAGAGCCTCCTGGCAGAGGGTCCTCGACCCCACCCGCCCTGTTTGTTGCAGTATCACATGGCGGTGGTGTTGTCCGTGAACACCTGTACTACACTCCCCCGGACAGAGGGGAGGAATGCCTTCAGTGCTAGACGAATCGCCCGCAGCTCCAAAAGGTTGATATGGAGCCGGGACTCCGCCGGAGACCAGAGGCCTCTGATCTCTGCCTCTCCCATGTGGCCTCCTCAGCCCTGGAGGGACGCGTCTGTCACAACTACGTGCTCCGGTTGAGGAAGGGAGAGGGATATGCCGCTGACCCAATCGCGGTCCGTGAGCCACCACTGCAGCTGTCTCGCAGTGCCCTCCGACATCAGGACATGGTCGGACAGGTTGCCCTGATGCTGGGCCCACTGAAACTTCAGGTCCCACTGCAGAGCCCGCATCCGCCAACAGGCGTGATGCACCAGAAGGATGCAGGAAGCCATCAGCCCCAGAAGCCGCAGCGTCAACCTGACTGAAACTCGGGATAAAGGCTGAAAGATTGGAATCAGAGCCTGTTCGGTTGGGTAAACCCGAAACTGCGCCGAGTCGAGAACCGCTCTGATGAAAAGGAGCTTCTGAGAGGGACACAGGTGTGACTTCGGCACATTGATGGAGAACCCCAGCTGGTGCAAGAGGTCTGCCGTCGTCTGGAGGTGGCTGACGACTGTCTGGGGCGAGCCCGCCTTCAACAAGTAGTTGTCGAGATAGGGAAAGACTGAAACCCCTAACCTGCGCAGATGAGCTGCGACCACTGCCATCACTTTCGTGAACACCCGTGGGGCGCTGGTAAGGCTGAAGGGGAGCACGGTACACTGAAAGTGCTCGTGGCCTACTGTGAACCGCAGGTAGCGCCGGTGGGCCGGCAAGACGGGGATGTGGAAATAAGCGTCCTGCAAGTCCAACGCTACCATTCAGTCTCCCGGGTCCAGGGCAGCTAAGACCTGAGCCAGAGTCAGCATTTTGAACTTCTCCTTTCGGAGGAAGCCGTTGACGTTCCGTAGGTCCAAGAAAGGGCGTAGGCCCCCTTTGCCCTTCTTGAGTACCAGAAAGTAGTGGGAGTAGCAACCACATCCTACTTCTGGCCCAGGAACGCGCTCGATGGCCCCCTTGGCTAAGAGGACCGTAACTTCCTCCTGCAGAAGTCACAAATGATCCCCCGATATGCGGTGGTGTTGCGGTGGCATGGCTTGAGGGGTTGTCTCGAAGGGGAGGGAGTAGCCCCTTCAGACGATTTGCAGCCCCCACCTGTCCGACGTGACAGTGCACCAGTGGGAGTGGTGATGGCGAACCCTGCCCCCCACTGGCGTCACATGGGCCGAAAAGCACGGACTAGGAGGGTTTTGTGGCGGATGCTGCGAGTGAGGGTGTGGATTGGACCCGACCGCCTCCACAGCGATTTCCACGGCCGCCACCAGGCTGTATGTTAGTCTGCGGTGCGTGGCTGGCAGCAGGTGTGGGGGCGCCCCTTCCTTGGCCACGAAAGGAGCGAAAGGCAACCGTTTTCTGGCGCGGGGCCGAGAGGCCCAAGGACTTGGCCGTAGCCCTGGGGTCCTTAAAGAGCTCAAGCGCATGGTCTGCCTTGTCGCCAAAAAAGGCGACGGCCATAAAACAGCATGTCCATCAGTGTGTTCTGGACATCGGCCGAAAAGTTGGCGGACCTCAACCAGGCGTGGCGACGAACCGCCACCGTCGTTGCCATCGCTCTACCTAGTGAGTCGGTGGTATCCAGCCCACACCGGATAGAATATTTAGCTGCATCCCGGCCTTCCACAAGGGCTTGGCCGAGTTTGGGCCGTACCTCCAACGGACACTCTGGCAGCAATTCCGTGAAAAGATCCCGCAGAGAGTGGGTGTAGCGGCCCAAGAGGCATGCGGTGTTGGAAGACCGCAGTCCCAGACTAGGGGAGGAGAATACCTTTTTGCCGTACTGCTCATACCTCTTGGATTCCCTGTCTGGTGGAGCCGACGGGAATGCGGTCTGGGAATTTGATGCCTGGATGACCAGGCTCTCGGGGGTGGGGTGGGTGGACAGGAAACATGGGTCGCCCGGGGCCGGGCGGTGGTGTCTGGCCACGTTCCTATCTACGGGCGAACCCGTAGCGGGCCTGGACCAAGTGCCCAAAAGAACGTCGGTCAAGGCCTCATTAAAGGGCAGCAGAGGCTCGGCCGAGCTTGACTGCGGTTTAAGGACCTCAGTGAGGAGGTTTGTCCTCACGGCCGCGACTGGGAGCTCAAGGCCAAGGCCTTGGCTGCCCTCATCAACACCACACTGTAGGTCGCCCCCTCCTCCGTAGCCACGGTAGGATGTGAGACAAAGCCAGTGTCTGGTGATGTGTACAGACCACTGGCATCCCCAAGTCCACCTGTCCAGTCCTCTTAAGACTGACACTCGTCAGAGGGTCCTCAGATCCCTCCCAATACTCCTCTTCACCCATCCCCTGATAGTCAGGGTTGTCAAACGATGAGGCCGGTTCATAGAAGCTAAACTCCCCAAGCGGCGTCGAAAGCGGCTCCCAGCGGCGCCGTTCCGACGCCGGAACCGGAGCGAGGGAGGCATCAGGGACGGCTGAGGGACCGGCACCGGCGAGGTCGTTAGGTCAACCGCGACGACCCGGATCCCGAAGCGGATCCAGAGGGGCCCTGCGGCGCGTGACCTGAAGGCGCCGGCGGTGTCGGTGCCAAAGCACCCGACGGCGTCTGGGCCGAAGCCCCCGACCCGCTAGGGGCCCCAGACGGGTCCGCTGGGCCCGAAGGTGCCGCGGAACCCGTCGGGAAAGAGAGGTTCCTCATGGCCATGAGGAAGCGCTTGATCTCCCCCGGCGTCGCGTCTTGCCCAGGGACCGGAGGGTGTAGAGCAGGCCACGACTCACGCGACTCCAACAGAGCCGCGTGTGCCGTGTCACCCGAACTCCCGGCCGCGTCGCGTGAGCATCGGGGGGAGTCAGAAGAGCGATGACGTCTCTTCGACTTCTTGTGCTTACCTGACGACGACTTCGACCCGGAGGAGTGATGCGGACTCTCGGAGCTGTGATGGCTCCAACCTCTTGACCTGTCCCTTGACCTCCTGTGGGACCGGGACGTCTCGCGGCACGGGGCCGACTGCCGGAGTTCGAGCCGCTTGCGGGACCGCTCCCGCCTAGCCTTCGAAGTCAGGGCCCGGCAGTCGAGGCAGGCCTTGTCGTCATAGTTGACCCCGAGACAGTGGAGACACCGACGGTGAGGGTCCGTGACCGACATCAGACGGTCGCAATCCTCACACGGCTTGAAACCAGGCATCCCTAGGCACCATCCGGAGTCGCAAGACTCAAGAAAAGATGATCAAAAGGGATCAAAAAAGACTAGTCGAAAAGTGACTAAAGTACTGCTTTTTCCAGATCTGCACTGCTGGCGCGGAAAAAAGAACTGACGTCAGCACGCGGAGGCAGCGTCTAAGTACTCCGACGACATCATCACGGCGCCCACGACGCCGACGACGGACGCGGAGCCGCAGATGACGCCTACCGACGAGCAAGGGTACTGCTACGCAAAGATTTCCGGATCCAGTCTGACGCCTGGGGATATTCTAAGGTAAGGAATCTATCACTAACGTGTCTCTTTCAGATTGTCACTATTGCACATCATGTAAACTGCTCAGTGGTGGTGGAGAAGCGAGTTATGTATAATCAAGTTAAAAAGATACTGGTGTAAGCTGAGCTGTAGTCACCATAATACTGTTATGAGACGTGGAGAGTGAAACACCTGTAACTTGAATTGGTGGAGCAAATTTTGAAAAACCCTTCCTGACATGGAAAGGTTTCTTTATTGAAACAAAGTCACCAGGACATATGAGAAAATCTTTTACAGTTCTTCTTGAATCAAAATAGTTTTTTTGTTTTCTTTGAATCAATTCTACTTGGTTCCTAACAGACTCATCATTCCATTTACTTCCTTTGACCCACCTACTCATCCAACCAGGGCAAGACATGGTGGAAGCTCTACGCCCACGCAACTGCTCAAAAGGGGATACACCTGTAGTCGAATGAGGAGTTGTTTGGTAAAACCAAAGCATACTTCTCACTGAGTTACTCACAACACACTTGTTTGACAAAGCCCACTGTATACACTCACCCAATACCCTGTTCATTCGTTCAACCAAACCATTGGTTTGAGGGTGGTAAAGTGAACTTCTCAAATGTGTAATCCCACATGTGTGTAAGTAATCTTGAACTTCACTCGCTACAAACTGTGTCCCATTATCAGTAACTAAAATCTCTGGGAACCCTTCCTTCGAAAAAAATCTACACCAGATTTGGCACTTACTTCCCTCACAAATTTGACCTCTGGACATTTTGAATAATAATCCATAAGGACCAAGGCAAACTTTGAAGAAGCGTCTAAAGCATGAAAAGGTCTGACTATATCTAAACCCAATTTCACCCATGGTGCTGCAGGTAATTCATTGGTAGACAAAGGTGGAGTACGCAACTTAACAGCTTCGTCACAGCTTGAACAAATAACACACAATTTAGCAAAGTCATCAATCTCTGTGTCCATTGAAGGCCACCAAAAGGAAAGTCTCACCCTTTTTTTGTCTTAGTCGATCCTAAGTGACCCTCATGTGCACATTTGATTAAATTAGTTCTTAAAACACTGGGAGGAACAAGTCTGTCACCTTAGTAATAGACCATCTTCAATGGTAAGTTCATCAGATATTTGTAGATACGTCTTAAATGCAAAACTCAAATTCCTCTCTCTGGGCTAACCTTCTTTTATGAATTTAATGACACGACGCAAAGAAAAATCACCAGAAAGAACTTGCACCATTCATTCTCAGAAACAGCACACAATTGTGGAAGATCTACGGCTGCTACAAGAAAATCTTCACTGTCTTCCTCATCTAAATTTTTCTTTTCTTCCACAATGCTGGAAGAACGTGATAAGAAATCTGCACACCCGTTTTTACACCGAGGAATATATTCTGCAGAGAAGTCAAATTGGAGAAGTTTTGAAGATATGCGAGCAATTCTAGGGGTGAAACTCCTAACATTTTTTCCACTGAGAATGTGGACTAATGGTTTATGATCAGTTTGCAAAAAAATGTTTTTCCTCATAGGTAATTCTTGAACTTCATCACAGCCCACCAACATGCCAACAGCGCCTGGTTGGCTGAGGTTGGCACCAAAGCCAGGCAGAAACCACCACTCTAATTAGGGCAAGGGAACTACTCCTCAGAATGACCCCTGCTTACCCTTTTAGGTAGTGTGGTGCGAGCAGACAAGGCTCAACTTCGGGGCGCTAAAGTTAAGCATTTATGACCTTTCACAGTAAAACACACTGACTCCCCCCACAAATGAACACTAGGCGGTATTTCTATAAAAATGCGTACTTTATGTAAAAATATATCTATATATGCAGACAGATGACACAAGACCTTCTATAACGTTTTCTTGAATTGTCCGTAGGAAGTATTAATTCACTTTAAGCTGCTTCCATACAGTTATTGTTGATCTTTTGAACAGTTCCAGTTACTCTTAAAAAATGGTGACGCCACGGTTTGTAATATCAATGTTCAGTCTCTGTGAAAAGGTGTGCATATCTCTCAAAACAACTTCCCAGTACTTCACAATGATGCCAGTTGCTTAAAAAGATGATGCCACAATGTTCCGGTTTTTAAAGGGTTAAATACTTCCAACAACCCCTTCTCTGGTGTTCAGGTACTCTCTTTAGGGGCCAGGTACTGTACTTTCAAAAACCTGGGCCCTCAGGAACGCTCCTGTGCGCTCCGTACAATTACGAGGAAAGGCCCTACCGAATCTCACGCATCTCGCTTGAGACGCGTACACCGAGGCCCTACCAACTCTCACGTATCTCGCTTGAGACGCGTACACCTAGGGCAATGCAAAACAATGGTACGAGTCGTACCCAGCTTGTGCAGCGCATACTCCGGGATCTCAGCGTACTGGGCAGTTTGAACCACACGAGGCGTACCAGCAGCTGGGTCACAAGATCTCAAACATAGGCAATGCGGTTTCTGTTATAGTTCTTCGGAAAGGTTTACTTTGCAATGTCCTTCACATTAGGACACTGTATCACACTTCCTTGCTGCAGATGTTGGGCTCTTGTTATGCTTCCCGGCAGGCAGGGCAATCCTTAGCTTCTCAGCGGACTCTGAGCGCGTCGCTCGGGGAAGCCCGTCTAAGTTGCACGCCTCTCGCGGGCGCAGAGTACCAGTCGTACGATTTCTGTGCGCTTCGCACTTCAGGACGACCCGTGGCCTTTCTCCCCGTGTGCGCCTCGTATCAAAGGCGTACAAGGCTGGGACGCCGGAGCAAGCAGGGGCAAGAGGCAGCCCCCAGTGCTACGGGGAAACAAGAATGTTGCGGGCCCCGAGCCAGTGACAAGCACTGTGCGTAGGTGAAGGAAGTTTCTGAGGATGCTCCGGACCACCCGATGTCCTCAAGAGGGCGAGACGTATTGGGAGAATACATTTAGGTGGCGGAGCGTTGTAGGGTGTCCGTGCGCCTCGTTGCACAGACGTACCTGGGGGTCTTCAACTAGCGGGGGGATTCCGGCAGGAGGGGCGCTGCACAGGGGCCTCCAGTACGGTCTGTACTTGAGGCGGATTCCTTTGGTTGTGCGGCGCGGCCTCTCCACAGGTCAGAGGGCACAGCGGGGCGGCCGGGTGCGTTTGCAATGCACGGGCGGCCGTCCAGGCTATAGAGGTGCACTCAGGAGACCAGGATTCCGGTGGGAGGGGGGGAAGACAAGTGCTCCAAGCGTTCCAATGGCGAGCGGTGGCAGAGGAGCAGGCGGCCTGACCCGAGGGGCAGAGAGAGACTCTTGGCAGAGCGAGGCTCTCAACGGGTGAAAGGGCGGGCCGCTCCCGAGTGCCACAGTTCTAGGAGGGGGCGAGGGGGCGCAGTCTTACCTCTGGCGGGAGGAAACACACAACGGGCCAGGGCACAGAGAACGCACTGGTCCTGGGGTTCAGTTCAAGGGGCAAGCTCAGTCAAGCCCTTGGAGAAAGTTTCAAGCACAATTCTGAAAAGTCCTTTGTAGGTCTTCTCCTCTCCTTCCTCAGCAAGGCAGACAGCAGGCCAGTCCTTCCAGCTTCTTCTTAGTCCTTCTAGTTGGGCAGAGGTTTGTTGTGGTTAACAGGATCTAGTTTCTTGGGAGCAGGGCTCCTATACGTATACTCAGTTTATTTTGTTCTTTCAGGCCAGGGGGGCCTTTGCATAGCTCATTTCAGTTTTGAAGCACTCTGTTGTGCTGTTCCTGGCTTTTCCTTACAGTGTGAGGGGCAGGGACATTAGACGCTCCGCAGGAGGCTGAGCCAGCATTGTGATGACAGGGGCAGCCAGGAGTACTTTGTTGACAGGCTTCCTTCTTCCTGGGCTAGGTGTTGGGGTGAGTCATCAGTCGCTCCCCAGGAGGTGGAGCCAGCATTGTGGTGGCAGAGCACAGCCCTATTCAGAGTCCGGGGGCACTCCCACCTCCCACCTAGGTGTAATCCTTGCATTCACCACCTGTCATCCCCCAGCCCTGTCACTCACACAACCCAGACAGCAAATACACATCCTAGCAGAGGCGGGCTGAAATGGTTAGGTAAGCAAATGCTAGCTTTCTAAAAGTAGCATTTGCAAACACAGGATATTAAAATAAACTTTACTAAAAGAAGTATTTTATTATTCTGAGTTCAGGCATACTAAACTTGACCTTCTACAATGTTCCCTGAGCCTGCTGGGATTATAGAGTGGAATAATTCCAGCAGCCCATTCTGGCCTATGAGAACAGGTAGCCTTACAATAGTGAAAAACGAAATTCGCTGTGATTCACTATTAGGACATGCCACACACATCAGGGCTTGTCCTACCTCTCACTTACAATGCACCCTGCCCTAGGGCCTACCATAGGGGTGACTCATATGAAGTAAAGGGAAGGTTTAGAGGCTGGAAAGTGTGTGAACTTGCCCAGCCAGCATGACAGTACAAGACTGCACGCAGGTTCTGCAATGGCAGACCTAGACACATTTTAAAAGGCTGCTTCTGTGGGTGGCGCAACCAGCGCTGCAGGCCCACTAGCAGTATTGGCATTTACAAGCCCTGGCACTCCTGGTGCACTTTACTGGGGACTGACAGTAAATCCAATGAGCCGATCATGGATATCAATTACAGGTACACTTTACATTGGGAGAGCATATGCACTTTAGCACTGGTAAAGTGCCCAGAGTCATTAAACCAACAAAAACAGGTCAGAGAGAATATTGGAGGAAGACAAAAAGTTCAGGGATGACCGTGCCAAGAGGGCCAAGTCCAATACACGTCATCTTGGAAAACAGATAAACCATTAATTCCCTTCAAGATCTTTGACATGAGACGTTGAAACACGGATGCCGCTGAGGCGAGCCCGAACGGCATGCGTACATATTGAAAAGTTACCAAAAGGAGATACAAATGCTGTAAGATGTCTTGATTCTGGTGATAATTCTACCTGATGATAGGCAGATGCCAAATCTAATTTAGTGAAAACTTTGGCGTCTTTCCAGCTAGCTAGAAGTTCATTAATGTTTGGGAGTGGGTGCAAATCAACCCATATTTCACTGTTTAGACAACGAAGGTCAATGCAAACTCTGAGTTCTCCATTTTGTTTCCTAGCAACCACCAAAGGAGATAACCATAAGGATGACGCCACTGGCTCAATTATTCCTTTATTGCACAATGACTCAAGTTCTTTTTCAAAATCTTGTCTGACACTAAAAGGGACATTTCTAAGTTTATGTTTTATAGGAATAGCTCCTTCTTTGACTATGATTTTGTGCTGAAAATCTTTGATCTTCCCCAGCTCTCCAGAAAACACATGAGGAAAACCATTCACTAAGTTTTCAAGGTCAGGACAATCTCTAATGGCGAGAATTTGTTCTTTGGTCCCTGGTCTGAGTACCATCCCAAATAAACCCTGGTGGAACCACCCTAAGATATTTAATCCTTTCTGTGCAACATACATTTTTCTAGCAATTTTCCTCCTTTAAATTCCATAATCTCATCATTGAAACCTGAGAGGGTAATTTCACGTCCCTTGTATGAGACAGCCTTGCGATCTGGGGGAAGAAGAGGTCTGTCAGGCCAATTTGAATTATAAAGATCGAGCGTGATCATGGAGATTCGCGCTCCAGAGTCAACTAAAAGATTTAAAGTACGATCCCCAACAGAAATTTGTACATAAGGGTCTACACACAAATCAGGATCCCCTGTGATGATACCATCGTCTTTGACAACAACAACCATATTGCTAACTTCATTTGTTACAGATACATCATCTTCTTGTGTCAATGTTTCATCAACAACACATTTTATAGGAGAAGGCTTTGGATTAAACCTTCCTTTGCCAGCTTGACATATTTTAGAAAAATTACCGACCTTATTACAGTTATTTCACGTTGCAAACGTTGCTGGGCACTTAGTACCAGGAACATGTGGTTTATAGCCACACCTGTAACAAATATTGTTTTTAGAAAATGGAAAGTTCTGTCTTTCTGAAAAGCGTTGTTTTTCTGGATTTTTGTTGTCCAACACCTTAGTATCCTTGAATTTTACAGCAGAAACAGGATCACTATTTTTTCTTCAAGCTCTTTTACAGACAGTTGGGAAGTTTCAATGCTCTTCGCTACTTTGATACACTCTTCCAAAGTAGGATTCCCCATAGAAAGTAATTTTTGTTTGATAGATTTATCTGTGCAATGAGATATGAACTGATCACGTACCAGTTCGTCTGCAAAATTCTCAAATTGACAATCCGCAACCAGTCTTCGTAGAGCAGTAATGTAATTGTAAACGTTCTCTCCTGTGTTCTGTGTACGTTTGAAAAATTTGTGTCGAAGAACGACCAAACTTGGTTGAACATCAAACCTTGTTTCTAGTTTTTTAACAGTTTCTTGGTACTCATCAAGTGGTTCTCCTTCAATTTTTAAAAGATTTGGAAGGTGTTTTAATATTTCTCTTCCCTCAAATCCTTATGAGTGTAATAACATGTATTTTTTCCATTCAGCTCTAGATCTCAATGCTCCGACAGCACCAAGACAAGTTTACAATCCATCAAACCATTTTTTCCAAATAATTGGTGGTTTTCCTGGAGTTTCCAAGAATGGAGGTGGAGGAGAGACTGACTGCATGTTAGTAAAACAACTAGAATGATTCTATGATGGAGCAAAGTCACAATTCCTCCTCAAAGAATGACTAAATGACCATACATTTTTCAAGACGAGAACTGAAACTAATGACAATAATGACCTTTGAGTAATCTTGTACAGAAATATGAATTGACCTGTCCTACTTAAATTATAACTTAAACCAACTATAGTCTTTTAATGTAGTTCCTTATTTGATTAGCATTTGGAGCTAGAAAGGAACAAAAGAGTCAAATCCAGTGCAGAAATGAAGAACACTGTGTCGTAAAAAGGTGTTGACAGCAGGCTCCTTTAAAGCACGTTGTTTAAGAATGTTTTCTTTTTTTTAAATGCTGTGTACTTCAATTTTCACAGTACGTTGCTAACGAGTGTTCCCAAGGAGGATTGTCGGCATTGAGAGATGTGCGAGCGCTCTCGAAGACTTATTTTCTTTAGTGCGTGTAGTGCGTTGCTAAGGTATGTTGCCAAGGAGCCTTCTCATCATTGAGAAGCGTGCGAGCGTTCTCGACAACGTAACATCTCCCCTTTGTGACATGTGCGCATGCTTGTAATTCGTGCGTTTCACTACTGAACCGCAACGCGCTCACGTCTTCGGAGAAAACTGCGGTTGCTGGAACGCATATGCGTTTCACTGAAACTGACCTTAATTTTCTCCCATCATCGCCCCACAGGCCTTCCCTCGATCACCGCGGCAAGTTAGGCGAACCTCTGAAGAATGACAGGATCAAGATGACATCCAGAAATGCTGCAGACACCTTCTCGGTCCGAAGTGCAGCTGGAACCAATGCTTCTGAAAGTGAGGATCTGCTCCTCTCGTGGGTTCTTTGAGATGGCCCAGCAATCGTCGCCAAGAAAGATGTGGTAAGGAACGGCACAAACAGTCAAGTTAATACTGTTTATTTCCCATCAGGCTGGGCCGTCAGGATTATCGACTGCCCCTCATAAAAGTATAAGATCAACTGCCTGGAACTGGAACTGGAACGCAGTCCAGAACACTCATAGCAGAAAATGCCATCCTTTAATATACAACAACCATATCTAAATGCAACGTAGAATACTACACTATCACACTCCTTACCATCATTCTCCCATTGTCGTTTCTTCCTCTTCCTATGTTTATTGTCTCCTCTTCCAAAGCCTCCACCAGGCCAAAAGAATTAATCAGGACCGTTTCCTGAGCTCCAGGGCATCTTCTATGTACCATCTAGCCAAACAGCCCTTTTAGCCAGGGAATACCAGTAGCTCCGTACGCCCAGCATATGTCCGTACTTGCCATCAAACCCACTAAAACCTTTGGTCTGTGAGTGTCTGCAGCTTTGTAGGTGTGCAGAAATAAGCTGAATATACAGTGAACCAATTTATAGATTATTTACCGGTTATCTTCGATTCTAGATTCCTCTAAAGTAGTGGTATGCAAACCACAACTCAAGACTATACCCAAAAGAGGTAGAAGTGCTGGTGAACCACCCGAGGTAAGTAGTTAGGAACTCCACGGAGTCTGTGTGCAGAGTGGGAACACGACCGTGAGCTCAATACAAATCAATGGGTAAGTCACTGTTGCAATTTTAAAGAAGAAGGACCCTTCCCAGTGGACCCTATAGAAACCCCTTGGAAGACAGAAGTTTGGAGAGCCACCCGACCCGTGGATACCCCAGGAACCGGGATGCCTACACCAGGGAAGCCGGGTGCATAGGTGTGAATTGGTATCAGAAACCTCCATCAAACTCAAAGGAAAACTTCGGGAAGATGCAGCTGCTGGAGAAGGTGAATGTGTCCAGTGGAACCCAAAGGTGGATTCAAGATGAGAAATACCTGCAAGCAGAGGAGAAAGAGTCTATGCCACTCAGGAGTAACCAGGAGGCACAGAAGACGAATGGCCACCGATGTCCGGAGCCTGAAGATCTTAGTGGAAGGAAGCCAACAAGCATTTGCAACAACAAGTTAACACAGTGCATAGGGTTTTCGGTCCCTGCGGCTCCGACAAGAGATACTGGCCTCAAACTTGGTGATAGAACAGGGCAGATCTCCAGGGATGTGAAGAACCACCACTTGTGACGCTGAGCCATTCAGAGACCATGTGAGCCCGGGATTGTGAGAAGTTGGCCTGATATATAATGTTCACTATTCTAGTGAGCACTTTGTATCAGTCCAAACAACCCTTATGGTGATTGGTTGTAAGTCAACCTTATAGACCAGCTATCCTAGTAGCGTGGATACGAGCAGTCTTCGGGCTAAACTCTAGAGGGTGTGTTAAGCCAGCTGTTATACCATCACATATACCCCTTGAACACCAAGTGAAAGGACACCACACAAGTGTTATGAAAATAAACAGTGTATTTATGTAGATCACAACAGCCCTGTACTCTTTATGAGGACAGGGTACTAAGCACACAACAAAACTCTTATAAAAATACTTCAAGTTGCACAATTTACACAAGTGCCCGAGGGGCACGAAAAACCATATACTATGGAAGTGGAATGCGAAATTACTAGCAGGTAAGTACTGTACTAATAGGCTTTGGAATCGCTAGGACTACGTTACTGAACCTTCAGATTACTAGTAGGAGGCCTAGGGGACTCGGGTGCAGAGTGTGCAATCTCACGCGGGATGCGGGACAAAGTCTATGGTAGCTAGATTTCACAAAGTTAGTGTTCTCGGGCGAACCCGACTAGGTAGATCGAAAACGACAGTGGATCCTGACCCTTGGATAGTGAGGCTATGCTGGGGCACCGAAATGCCGAGTTTACCTAGCCCAGGGGCTGCAGCTGCATAGGTCTCAAAAGACGTCGGGAATCCTTGTAGACGAACCAGGAGCCTGAAGAAAGGAGTTGCTGGCAGGCGACCAGTGAAGATTGTTCGAGTTGATCCAAGCCTGGATCGAAGATGGATGACACCTGAAAGCAGAGGGGACCAAGTTCGTGACTACTAGCCAGTAGTCAGGTGGCACCAGGAGGGCACCGGATGGTAGTCACCTCGACTAGGTGAGTGGGCGACGCTGTGCTCTGCAGATCTCACGGACCAGGAGGCGTTGTCGGCGACCAGGATGGAGGTGCGAGCTGTCCCAGGATGGATGAAGCTGTCGACGTCGCTGGACCCAGGATTGGGGCAACAAGTCTTGGCAAATTCAAGCCCACGCGGTGGACTCAAAATGGCGTCTGGTGTGGACCAGGAGGGTCCGGGGTGCTCCTCTTTTGGAAGGGAGCAAGGGCCAGTCTGGAGCAACCAGACCAGCAGCAGTGATGTCGTCGGGCGTCGTTAAGAAGGCCACAAGCCAGCGGGCTAGTAGCCAAACAATGCGGTGAACAGCAAAAAGCAGAAGGGCCCCACGCAGATCGTGGAGATGCTGGGAGGCTGGACTTCGGTGCTGGAGCTGCTCAGGGTCGGGGCTTCTCGGACCCCAAAGCACTCAGCAGAGGATCCCTCGGCGGTCGTGCTGGATAGAAGTCGTGCAGTTCTGATGATGGCCGGTCCCTCGAGGTCTCGTCGCACCTACGGTTCTCAGCTTAGCTGTAGAGGTAGGTAGAGGTCAGAGGTGCCAGGGAAGCTGGGTCTCGTCGTGCTGGTCGGTCGGATTCCTGAGGAAGGACGTGCAGCAAACCGCAGAGTTCTTAGATGGTGCCTGCGGATGCAGGGTGACTACTCCTTAGCCACAAGGGAGAAATCTTGAGAAGAAGTCGAGAGTTCCTTTCGTAGAAAGTAGTTTCTTGATTCAAAGATGTTCTAATTTGGAAGGGTCCCCGCTCCTGCCTTTATCCTAAAGAAAGGGGTGGGTACGCGACTAGGTCCTGCCCTAGGGGTGGGACCACGAAGGGGGGTGGTTACACCCCTCTCCCATGCCGGACTTTCCCCAGGCCAGGGGCTGGTGTGCCCCTGGAACTGGTTCTAGCCGGCAGATGCGTAGTGAGCACCGGGGTGCCACTCTGCAGTCACCTTCCTGTAAAGCCCTGCCTACCCAGGATACACAAAACCCTGTCTGGGATGGTGCTAGCACAGCCCCTGACAGGAAACCCTTTGTCCAAGCTCTCCTCTCTGGAAGGACTCCCAGCAGCAGGAGGTCAGACTCGTGTCTGTGGTGGCAGCATCCATTTTGTGGAGCTGAGGCTTCGTTTAACTTTAACCGGGGTTCACAGTTACATACATGTTGTGTCCCTCTAGAAGGGTGGAATGCTAACCCCGTCGCCAGAATTGGCGAGGGGTTAGTATTCCAATTCGTATGACACCTTACTCGACATGTTTTGATAAAGCAATACCAAAGATAGCATTTAACCGCCAGGATTATAATGCACTTAAGAGTATATGGTATGCGTTATCATGGAACAGCTATTAGGACTTGGTTCTGCAAGCTGCAAACGGGCTCAGCTCATGCCAGAGCACCATTTCACACGATTCCAAGCACTCTGCCTTCAGGATTGTCAAGGCCTGCCATAGGAGTGACTGATAGGAATCTGTGTGTCCATTTTTAGGGTTCGATATAGGTATACTATATCTAAAGCAAAGGGTGATTACACCACCTTGCCCCAGCTGTCGTGCAGCCAGTTGTGTCAGATTGAGATGGCCATCCAGGGGTGGCATAATACATGCTTCAGCCCCTGGTAGGCCCTGGGTACACCTATGCCCTGAGTTACAGGGTCTGATAAGGTGGCCCAGTACCAATTGGAGATGTACCTAAGGTACATGGAATCCATTTTAGAGAGAGAGCAGTAGGCCTGGGGTCCTGATTGGCAGGGCCCCAGGTCAACTAAGTCGGAAAACCAGCAAAACACCAGGAAAAAAGTTGGGGGTAACCATAGTCAGGTATCTACCTTCCTACACAACCCCCCCCCCCCCCAAACGAAAGGAGATAAGGCTATCCTTGACCAGGTAAGCCTATATTGCCTGAGTGGCCATATGAGGTGGTACATGCACTGGCATGGTTACCCCCTGTATCATGGTCCACTAAGCAACCCCTCACCCTAAGGGTATCTGAGGGTCTCCACCATAGTGAATCACTACCTGTGGTGTGCTTTGGCAAAGTAAAAGGCTGGTGTGGGAATGGAGTACTGAAGTGAGACTCCACTACTGTTGGGCTCAACTTCCTCCAATCACTATCCACCATATGTGCCTTTCTTTCCAGTACTGAGTTGCTATGAGCTCTCAGGATCAACCTCTGGCTACCTAAAGCTGGAGGCTGAGTCCCTCTTTTTGGCTTACTGGAGGGACAGGTCAGGTTTGGGGTTTTTAGGTCCTAGGTTTGGCTGTGCCCAGCAGTGTCCAGCTGTGGGAGTTCCCTAACTAAGTTTAAGGGGGATCCCTCAGGAGTGTGTTTTACTTTCACTTGGCTAGGACTACTAGCTTCAGTGATCCTAATCTGCTGATTGGGAAGTTCTTTTGGACAGGGGGCCCTTTGGGGTCCACCACTGGCCTCCCTGACCTCTACAGCCCTGGGCTGATGGAGGCAGGGTTGAGAGGGGCAGGTTACCTGCTCCAGACTGGGTCCCACCTGGGAAGGGTCCACTGCCATCAGGGGCTCTGCCAGGCTAGGCCTGGCTACCTCTGGGGCAGCTCCTTCACCAGGGGTAGAGTCAGTTCCCTGAGGAGGCTGGCTCTCACCTAGTGTCTGGGAGGGGGAAGACTTTTCTTCCTCCTCAATGCTCTCAGTTTGAGTGGAGTGATCCATTGTTTCAGGCTTCACAACACTATTATCTGTCTGAGTTTGAGCTGTGGCCATCACAACTCCACCAACCTTTTCAGGAAGGGACTCAGTTTGGGTTTGGGCTGTGACCATCACAGTCTTGCCAACCTGTTCAGGAAAGGCATCTTTCTGGGATAGGGCTGTGACTGGCACAGCCCTCCTGACCTGTTCAGGGAGCACATCTTGGACTGGGGCTGTGGCTATCACTGCCCCACTAACCTTACCATGGAGGTTTACCATTTTAAAATGGGTTTCTTGCTCTACCTCAGCCCAGGCTGAGGTATCTAAATCATTCCCCAGTAGGCAATCTACAGGCAAGTTTGGTGACACTACTACTCTCTTGTGACCAGTGACACCTCCCCAGCTGAGATTTACCACTGCTATGGGATGATCTCTCTGCACTCCATCAATGTTCACTACCTGGTATGTGGCACCAGGCATAAGTTGCCTTGAGGGGACTAGGCTCTCAGCCACCATGGTGATGCTAGCCCCTGTGTCTCTGTAGGCCTCAACTTTTGAACCATTGATGAGGGTCTCCTGTCTGTACCTGCCCAAAGTGTTGGGACGGGCTGTGAAGTTGGCAAACCCCATGCCAGTCTCACAGACAAGAGTATCTAAGTCAGGGGACCTGGTTAGGCCAGAGTCCCCAGGCACTCCCAAAGAAAATGCACCCAGATTCTTGGGGGCACTCCCACCACCTGGGGGATTACTACTAGTAGTAACAGGAGGCTGGGAAGCTTTATTTGTGGGTATGTTCTCCTTATTGTTGTTGGCCTTGGGACAATTGTTGTCACTTTTGTAATGGCCTACCTGTTTGCAGGTATGACAATAAGGTTTCTTTTGGGTTTTGGGAGAAGTTTGGGACCCACCCTTTTCAGGGGAATTTTGGGGCCCTGTGGTTTGATCAGAAGATTTATTCCCACCCTTCTCTTGAGGCTTGGTTGATTCCTTCTTTTGGTCACCATCCTGGTTCTTAGGCCTGACCCTGGTTCTGACCCATTTGTCTGCCCTCTTACCCAATTCTTGTGGAGAGGTCAGATCAGAGTCTACCAGGTTTTGGTGTAATAACTGGTTCTGACAATTACTTAAGATTTGCTCTCTCATAATTAGATTATATAATCCTTTAAAATCAGTAACCTTACTTCCCAGTAGCCAGCCTTCAAAAGCCTTAGTGGCACAATCAACAAAGTCAGTCCAATCCTGAGACTGAGTTTTCTGGGTATCTCTGAACATCAGCCTGTACTGTTCAGTGGTTAAACCAAACCCATCAACCAGTGTATTCTTCAGGACTTGGTAATTGTTAGCATCCTCAGCTCTAGTAGTGAGGAGCTTATCTCTCCCTTTGCCTTCAAAGGAGAGCCACAAGATAGCTGCCCACTGACTCTGGGGGACACACTGTACAGTGCAAGCCCTCTCCAAAGCAGTCATCCATTTGTGGATGTCATCCCCTTGTTTAAAGGGGGGCACTATCTTACTCAGGTGTCTTGTGTCTAAACTCCTGTTTTCCCTTGGGGGAATGCTGCCACCAGTGGGGTTTGTCCCACTCAATTCTTGCTCTCTAGCAAAGGCAAGTCTCTCTTTGGCCAGGGCAAGTTCTTCCCTTTCAATCCTCAGATTGACTTCCCTCACTTTAGCTTCATACACTCTCCTCTGAGGGGATGTCATCCCTCTTTGAGAAGAGCCCTGAGAGCCATTGGTTTGAATGGATCTGTTAGAGCCTCTGGATAGAGACCTAACTCGTCCATTCCCAATGTTAAGCTGGCCTGAGAGGGGCCCCAGGGATATCCTAGTACCATTCTCATGCCTGCTTAAGTTGGACCTGGTGAGTCTCCTGACTTCTACCTGTCCCTTGTCTGCCTCATCCCCTGACAACTCATTCTCATCCTCATCCTCAGCATCATCTGCCTCCTGGAGGGGATGGTCATGGTTATCAAAGGGAAAGATAAGTTTCAAATCCATCAAACCATTTTTTCCAAATAATTGGTGGTTTTCCTGGAGTTTCCAAGAATGGAGGTGGAGGAGAGACTGACTGCATGTTAGTAAAACAACTAGAATGATTCTATGATGGAGCAAAGTCACAATTTCTCCTCAAAGAATGACTAAATGACCATACATTTTTCAAGACGAGAACTGAAACTAATGACAATAATGACCTTTGAGTAATCTTGTACAGAAATATGAATTGACCTGTCCTACTTAAATTATAACTTAAACCAACTATAGTCTTTTAATGTAGTTCCTTATTTGATTAGCATTTGGAGCTAGAAAGGAACAAAAGAGTCAAATCCAGTGCAGAAATGAAGAACACTGTTGGGTATAAAGGTGTTGACAGCAGGCTCCTTTAAAGCACGTTGTTTAAGAATTTTTTCTTTTTTTTAAATGCTGTGTACTTCAATTTTCACAGTACGTTGCTAACGAGTGTTCCCAAGGAGGATTGTCGGCATTGAGAGATGTGCGAGCGCTCTCGAAGACTTATTTTCTTTAGTGCGTGTACTTGAATAGGCGCAGTGCGTTGCTAAGGTATGTTGCCAAGGAGCCTTCTCATCATTGAGAAGCGTGCGAGCGCTCTCGACAACGTAACATCTCCCCTTTGTGACATGTGCGCATGCTTGTAATTCGTGCGTTTCACTACTGAACCGCAACGCGCTCACGTCTTCGGAGAAAACTGCGGTTGCTGGAACGCATATGCGTTTCACTGAAACTGAAAACAGACTCGGGCGTCCCCTCAACAAAGAAACACATAAGTTGAGTATTTTACCCAAGAACCAGCATGCCGTTATTCCGGCGGGAAAGGTAAAGTTACAAGATTTAGAATATAATCTCTAAGAGCGTACTTCAACTAGGGAGGCAAAATCTATGGATCAACATTCCTATATATCTGCAGTAACCAAGTCTTTAGTGAGTGGCGTGTCTAAGAATAAGTTTTTTTTTAAATTCAAACATAAGCATTAGTCTCTCCGAGAATGAATAACACAGATAGAACAATTTAGAGTAATTTAAAAAGATATTTTCCACACCATGAATTTCGTAAACCTCTGTTATACATTTATTACCTTTCAAAACAAAATTGATCATAATACAGTATACAAATTTAAAAAAAACATGATTATACATTTCATAAAAACAATTTAAAACAAAGAATCACAAGTCGACGCGGCGCTTCGGTATTCTGTATTTCTACCTTCTTCAGGACTGATTCTAGACAAATTTAAAAAGATTAAAAAAAACAGGGTTACATTTCTTACATTGGTGCAGATATCTAGTCAATCAATACTCTATGTGGTCACAATACATGGTCACTATAGTGTGCTCTTTTCTCATAGACAAAAGAGCACACTATAGTGACCATGTATTGTGACCACAAGAAGGTAGAAATACAGAATACCGAAACGCCGCGTCGACTTGTGATTCTTTGTTTTAAATTGTTTTTATGAAATGTATAATCATGTTTTTTAAAAATTTGTATACTGTATTATGATCAATTTTGTTTTGAAAGGTAATAAATGTATAACAGAGGTTTACGAAATTCATGGTGTGGAAAATATCTTTTTAAATTACTCTAAATTGTTCTATCTGTGTTATTCATTCTCGGAGAGACTAATGCTTATGTTTGAATTTGAAAAAAAAACGTATTCTTAGACTCGCCACTCACTAAAGACTTGGTTACTGCAGATATATAGGAATGTTGATCCATAGATTTTGCCTCCCTAGTTGAAGTACGCTCTTAGAGATTATATTCTAAATCTTGTAACTTTACCTTTCCCGCCGGAATAACGGCATGCTGGTTTTTGGGTAAAATACTCAACTTATGTGTTTCTTTGTTGAGGGGACGCCCGAGTCTGTTTTTAGATTTATTATCCCCCCAGTCCCCAATTAACCTGTGTGGGGTCCTCCTTTCATTTCGTAACTTTCACTGAAACTGACCTTAATTTTCTCCCATCATCGCCCCACAGGCCTTCCCTCGTTCACCGCGGCAAGTTAGGCGAACCTCTGAAGAATGACAGGATCAAGATGACATCCAGAAATGCTGCAGACACCTTCTCGGTCCGAAGTGCAGCTGGAACCAATGCTTCTGAAAGTGAGGATCTGCATCTGCTCCTCTCGTGGGTTCTTTGAGATGGCCCAGCAATCGTCGCCAAGAAAGATGTGGTAAGGAACGGCACAAACAGTCAAGTTAATACTGTTTATTTCCCATCAGGCTGGGCCGTCAGGATTATCGACTGCCCCTCATAAAAGTATAAGATCAACTGCCTGGAACTGGAACTGGAACGCAGTCCAGAACACTCATAGCAGAAAATGACATCCTTTAATATACAACAACCATATCTAAATGCAACGTAGAATACTACACTATCACACTCCTTACCATCATTCTCCCATTGTCGTTTCTTCCTCTTCCTATGTTTATTGTCTCCTCTTCCAAAGCCTCCACCAGGCCAAAAGAATTAATCAGGACCATTTCCTGAGCTCCAGGGCATCTTCTATGTACCATCTAGCCAAACAGCCCTTTTAGCCAGGGAATACCAGTAGCTCCGTACGCCCAGCATATGTCCGTACTTGCCATCAAACCCACTAAAACCTTTGGTCTGTGAGTGTCTGCAGCTTTGTAGGTGTGCAGAAATAAGCTGAATATACAGTGAACCAATTTGTAGATTATTTACCGGTTATCTTCGATTCTAGATTCCTCTAAAGTAGTGGTATGCAAACCACAACTCAAGACTATACCCAAAAGAGGTAGAAGTGCTGGGGAACCACCCGAGGTAAGTAGTTTGGAACTCCACGGAGTCTGTGTGCAGAGTGGGAACACGACCGTGGGCTCAATACAAATCAATGGGTAAGTCACTGTTGCAATTTTAAAGAAGAAGGACCCTTCCCAGTGGACCCTATAGAAACCCCTTGGAAGACAGAAGTTTGGAGAGCCACCCGACCCATGGATACCCCAGGAACCGGGATGCCTACACCAGGGTGCCGGGTGCATAGGTGTGAATTGGTATTAGAAACCTCCATCAAACTCAAAGGAAAACTTCGGGAAGATGCAGCTGCTGGAGAAGGTGAATGTGTCCAGTGGAACCCAAAGGTGGATTTAAGATGAGAAATACCTGCAAGCAGAGGAGAAAGAGTCTATACCACTCAGGAGTAACCAGGAGGCACAGAAGACGAATGGCCACCGATGTCCGGAGCCTGAAGATCTTAGTGGAAGGAAGCCAACAAGCATTTGCAACAACAAGTTAACACAGTGCATAGGGTTTTCGGTCCCTGCGGCTCCGACAAGAGATACTGGCCTCAAACTTGGTGATAGAACAGGGCAGATCTCCAGGGATGTGAAGAACCACCACTTGTGATGCTGAGCCATTCAGAGACCATGTGAGCCCGGGATTGTGAGAAGTTGGCCTGATATATAATGTTCACTATTCTAGTGAGCACTTTGTATCAGTCCAAACAACCCTTATGGTGATTGGTTGTAAGTCAACCTTATAGACCAGCTATCCTAGTAGCGTGGATACGAGCAGTCTTCGGGCTAAACTCTAGAGGGCGTGTTAAGCCAGCTGTTATACCATCACATATACCCCTTGAACACCAAGTGAAAGGACACCACACAAGTGTTATGAAAATAAACAGTGTATTTATTTAGATCACAACAGCCCTGCACTCTTTATGAGGACAGGGTACTAAGCACACAACAAAACTCTTATAAAAATACTTCAAGTTGCACAATTTACACAAGTGCCCGAGGGGCACGAAAAACCATATACTATGGAAGTGGAATGCGAAATTACTAGCAGGTAAGTACTGTACTAATAGGCTTTGGAATCGCTAGGACTACGTTACTGAACCTTCAGATTACTAGTAGGAGGCCTAGGGGACTCGGGTGCAGAGTGTGCACTCTCACGCGGGATGCGGGACAAAGTCTATGGTAGCTAGATTTCACAAAGTTAGTGTTCTCGGGCGAACCCGACTAGGTAGATCGAAAACGACAGTGGATCCTGACCCTTGGATAGTGAGGCTATGCTGGGGCACCGAAATGCCGAGTTTACCTAGCCCAGGGGCTGCAGCTGCATAGGTCTCAAAAGACGTCGGGAATCCTCGTAGACGAACCAGGAGCCTGAAGAAAGGAGTTGCTGGCAGGCGACCAGTGAAGATTGTTCGAGTTGATCCAAGCCTGGATCGAAGATGGATGACACCTGAAAGCAGAGGGGACCAAGTTCGTGACTACTAGCCAGTAGTCAGGTGGCACCAGGAGGGCACCGGATGGTAGTCACCTCGACTAGGTGAGTGGGCGACGCTGTGCTCTGCAGATCTCATGGACCAGGAGGCGTTGTCGGCGACCAGGATGGAGGTGCGAGCTGTCCCACGATGGATAAAGCTGTCGGCGTCGCTGGACCCAGGATTGGGGCAACAAGTCTTGGCAAATTCAAGCCCACGCGGTGGACTCAAAATGGCGTCTGGTGTGGACCAGGAGGGTCCGGGGTGCTCCTCTTTTGGAAGGGAGCAAGGGCCAGTCTGGAGCAACCAGACCAGCAGCAGTGATGTCGTCGGGCGTCGTTAAGAAGGCCACAAGCCAGCGGGCTAGTAGCCAAACAATGCGGTGAACAGCAAAAAGCAGAAGGGCCCCACGCAGATCGTGGAGATGCTGGGAGGCTGGACTTCGGTGCTGGAGCTGCTCAGGGTCGGGGCTTCTCGGATCCCAAAGCACTCACCAGAGGATCCCTCGGCGGTCGTGCTGGATAGAAGTCGTGCAGTTCTGATGATGGCCGGTCCCTCGAGGTCTCGTCGCACCTACGGTTCTCAGCTTAGCTGTAGAGGTAGGTAGAGGTCAGAGGTGCCAGGGAAGCTGGGTCTCGTCGTGCTGGTCGGTCGGATTCCTGAGGAAGGACGTGCAGCAAACCGCAGAGTTCTTAGATGGTGCCTGCGGATGCAAGTTGACTACTCCTTAGCCACAAGGGAGAAATCTTGAGAAGAAGTCGAGAGTTCCTTTCGTAGAAAGTAGTTTCTTGATTCAAAGATGATCTAATTTGGAAGGGTCCCCGCTCCTGCCTTTATCCTAAAGAAAGGGGTGGGTACGCGACTAGGTCCTGCCCTAGGGGTGGGACCAGGAAGGGGGGTGGTTACACCCCTCTCCCATGCCGGACTTTCCCCAGGCCAGGGACTGGTGTGCCCCTGGAACTGGTTCTAGCCGGCAGATGCGTAGTGAGCACCGGGGTGCCACTCTGCAGTCACCTTCCTGTAAAGCCCTGCCTACCCAGGATACACAAAACCCTGTCTGGGATGGTGCTAGCACCGCCCCTGACAGGAAACCCTTTGTCCAAGCTCTCCTCGCTGGAAGGACTCCCAGCAGCAGGAGGTCAGACTCGTGTCTGTGGTGGCAGCATCCATTTTGTGGAGCTGAGGCTTCGTTTAACTTTAACCGGGGTTCACAGTTACATACATGTCGTGTCCCTCTAGAAGGGTGGAATGCTAACCCCGTCGCCAGAATTGGCGAGGGGTTAGTATTCCAATTCGTATGACACCTTACTCGACATGTTTTGATAAAGCAATACCATAGATAGCATTTAACCGCCAGGATTATAATGCACTTAAGAGTATATGGTATGCGTTATCATGGAACAGCTATTAGGACTTGGTTCTGCAAGCTGCAAACGGGCTCAGCTCATGCCAGAGCACAATTTCACACGATTCCAAGCACTCTGCCTTCAGGATTGTCAAGGCCTGCCATAGGAGTGACTGATAGGAATCTGTGTGTCCATTTTTAGGGTTAGATATAGGTATACTATATCTAAAGCAAAGGGTGATTACACCACCTTGCCCCAGCTGTCGTGCAGCCAGTTGTGTCAGATTTAGATGGCCATCCAGGGGTGGCATAATACATGCTTCAGCCCCTGGTAGGCCCTGGGTACACCTATGCCCTGAGTTACAGGGTCTGATAAGGTGGCCCAGTACCAATTGGAGATGTACCTAAGGTACATGGAATCCATTTTAGAGAGAGAGCAGTAGGCCTGGGGTCCTGATTGGCAGGGCCCCAGGTCAACTAAGTCGGAAAACCAGCAAAACACCAGGAAAAAAGTTGGGGGTAACCATAGTCAGGTATCTACCTTCCTACACAACCCCCCCCAAACGAAAGGAGATAAGGCTATCCTTGACCAGGTAAGCCTATATTGCCTGAGTGGCCATATGAGGTGGTACATGCACTGGCATGGTTACCCCCTGTATCATGGTCCACTAAGCAACCCCTCACCCTAAGGGTATCTGAGGGTCTCCACCATAGGGAATCACTACCTGTGGTGTGCTTTGGCAAAGTAAAAGGCTGGTGTGGGAATGGAGTACTGAAGTGAGACTCCACTACTGTTGGGCTCAACTTCCTCCAATCACTATCCACCATATGTGCCTTTCTTTCCAGTACTGAGTTGCTATGAGCTCTCAGGGTCAACCTCTGGCTACCTAAAGCTGGAGGCTGAGTCCCTCTTTTTGGCTTACTGGAGGGACAGGTCAGGTTTGGGGTTTTTAGGTCCTAGGTTTGGCTGTGCCCAGCAGTGTCCAGCTGTGGGAGTTCCCTAACTAAGTTTAAGGGGGATCCCTCAGGAGTGTGTTTTACTTTCACTTGGCTAGGACTACTAGCTTCAGTGATCCTAATCTGCTGATTGGGAAGTTCTTTTGGACAGGGGGCCCTTTGGGGTCCACCACTGGCCTCCCTGACCTCTACAGCCCTGGGCTGATGGAGGCAGGGTTGAGAGGGGCAGGTTACCTGCTCCAGACTGGGTCCCACCTGGGAAGGGTCCACTGCCATCAGGGGCTCTGCCAGGCTAGGCCTGGCTACCTCTGGGGCAGCTCCTTCACCAGGGGTAGAGTCAGTTCCCTGAGGAGGCTGGCTCTCACCTAGTGTCTGGGAGGGGGAAGACTTTTCTTCCTCCTCAATGCTCTCAGTTTGAGTGGAGTGATCCATTGTTTCAGGCTTCACAACACTATTATCTGTCTGAGTTTGAGCTGTGGCCATCACAACTCCACCAACCTTTTCAGGAAGGGACTCAGTTTGGGTTTGGGCTGTGACCATCACAGTCTTGCCAACCTGTTCAGGAAAGGCATCTTTCTGGGATAGGGCTGTGACTGGCACAGCCCTCCTGACCTGTTCAGGGAGCACATCTTGGACTGGGGCTGTGGCTATCACTGCCCCACTAACCTTACCATGGAGGTTTACCATTTTAAAATGGGTTTCTTGCTCTACCTCAGCCCAGGCTGAGGTATCTAAATCATTCCCCAGTAGGCAATCTACAGGCAAGTTTGGTGACACTACTACTCTCTTGTGACCAGTGACACCTCCCCAGATGAGATTTACCACTGCTATGGGATGATCTCTCTGCACTCCATCAATGTTCACTACCTGGTATGTGGCACCAGGCATAAGTTGCCTTGAGGGGACTAGGCTCTCAGCCACCATGGTGATGCTAGCCCCTGTGTCTCTGTAGGCCTCAACTTTTGAACCATTGATGAGGGTCTCCTGTCTGTACCTGCCCAAAGTGTTGGGACGGGCTGTGAAGTTGGCAAACCCCATGCCAGTCTCACAGACAAGAGTATCTAAGTCAGGGGACCTGGTTAGGCCAGAGTCCCCAGGCACTCCCAAAGAAAATGCACCCAGATTCTTGGGGGCACTCCCACCACCTGGGGGATTACTACTAGTAGTAACAGGAGGCTGGGAAGCTTTATTTGTGGGTATGTTCTCCTTATTGTTGTTGGCCTTGGGACAATTGTTGTCACTTTTGTAATGGCCTACCTGTTTGCAGGTATGACAATAAGGTTTCTTTTGGGTTTTGGGAGAAGTTTGGGACCCACCCTTTTCAGGGGAATTTTGGGGCCCTGTGGTTTGATCAGAAGATTTATTCCCACCCTTCTCTTGAGGCTTGGTTGATTCCTTCTTTTGGTCACCATCCTGGTTCTTAGGCCTGACCCTGGTTCTGACCCATTTGTCTGCCCTCTTACCCAATTCTTGTGGAGAGGTCAGATCAGAGTCTACCAGGTTTTGGTGTAATAACTGGTTCTGACAATTACTTAAGATTTGCTCTCTCATAATTAGATTATATAATCCTTTAAAATCAGTAACCTTACTTCCCAGTAGCCAGCCTTCAAAAGCCTTAGTGGCACAATCAACAAAGTCAGTCCAATCCTGAGACTGAGTTTTCTGGGTATCTCTGAACATCAGCCTGTACTGTTCAGTGGTTAAACCAAACCCATCAACCAGTGTATTCTTCAGGACTTGGTAATTGTTAGCATACTCAGCTCTAGTAGTGAGGAGCTTATCTCTCCCTTTGCCTTCAAAGGAGAGCCACAAGATAGCTGCCCACTGACTCTGGGGGACACACTGTACAGTGCAAGCCCTCTCCAAAGCAGTCATCCATTTGTGGATGTCATCCCCTTGTTTAAAGGGGGGCACTATCTTACTCAGGTGTCTAGTGTCTAAACTCCTGTTTTCCCTTGGGGGAATGCTGCCACCAGTGGGGTTTGTCCCACTCAATTCTTGCTCTCTAGCAAAGGCAAGTCTCTCTTTGGCCAGGGCAAGTTCTTCCCTTTCAATCCTCAGATTGACTTCCCTCACTTTAGCTTCATACACTCTCCTCTGAGGGGATGTCATCCCTCTTTGAGAAGAGCCCTGAGAGCCATTGGTTTGAATGGATCTGTTAGAGCCTCTGGATAGAGACCTAACTCGTCCATTCCCAATGTTAAGCTGGCCTGAGAGGGGCCGCAGGGATCTCCTAGTACCATTCTCATGCCTGCTTAAGTTGGACCTGGTGAGTCTCCTGACTTCTACCTGTCCCTTGTCTGCCTCATCCCCTGACAACTCATTCTCATCCTCATCCTCATCCTCAGCATCATCTGCCTCCTGGAGGGGATGGTCATGGTTATCAAAGGGAAAGATAAGTTTCAAATCCATCAAACCATTTTTTCCAAATAATTGGTGGTTTTCCTGGAGTTTCCAAGAATGGAGGTGGAGGAGAGACTGACTGCATGTTAGTAAAACAACTAGAATGATTCTATGATGGAGCAAAGTCACAATTTCTCCTCAAAGAATGACTAAATGACCATACATTTTTCAAGACGAGAACTGAAACTAATGACAATAATGACCTTTGAGTAATCTTGTACAGAAATATGAATTGACCTGTCCTACTTAAATTATAACTTAAACCAACTATAGTCTTTTAATGTAGTTCCTTATTTGATTAGCATTTGGAGCTAGAAAGGAACAAAAGAGTCAAATCCAGTGCAGAAATGAAGAACACTGTTGCGTATAAAGGTGTTGACAGCAGGCTCCTTTAAAGCACGTTGTTTAAGAATTTTTTCTTTTTTTTAAATGCTGTGTACTTCAATTTTCACAGTACGTTGCTAACGAGTGTTCCCAAGGAGGATTGTCGGCATTGAGAGATGTGCGAGCGCTCTCGAAGACTTATTTTCTTTAGTGCGTGTACTTGAATAGGCGCAGTGCGTTGCTAAGGTATGTTGCCAAGGAGCCTTCTCATCATTGAGAAGCGTGCGAGCGCTCTCGACAACGTAACATCTCCCCTTTGTGACATGTGCGCATGCTTGTAATTCGTGCGTTTCACTACTGAACCGCAACGCGCTCACGTCTTCGGAGAAAACTGCGGTTGCTGGAACGCATATGCGTTTCACTGAAACTGAAAACAGACTCGGGCGTCCCCTCAACAAAGAAACACATAAATTGAGTATTTTACCCAAGAACCAGCATGCCGTTATTCCGGCGGGAAAGGTAAAGTTACAAGATTTAGAATATAATCTCTAAGAGCGTACTTCAACTAGGGAGGCAAAATCTATGGATCAACATTCCTATATATCTGCAGTAACCAAGTCTTTAGTGAGTGGCGTGTCTAAGAATAAGTTTTTTTTAAAATTCAAACATAAGCATTAGTCTCTCCGAGAATGAATAACACAGATAGAACAATTTAGAGTAATTTAAAAAGATATTTTCCACACCATGAATTTCGTAAACCTATGTTATACATTTATTACCTTTCAAAACAAAATTGATCATAATACAGTATACAAATTTTTAAAAAACATGATTATACATTTCATAAAAACAATTTAAAACAAAGAATCACAAGTCGACGCGGCGCTTGGGTATTCTGTATTTCTACCTTCTTCAGGACTGATTCTAGACAAATTTAAAAAGATTAAAAAAAACAGGGTTACATTTCTTACATTGGTGCAGATATCTAGTCAATCAATACTCTATGTGGTCACAATACATGGTCACTATAGTGTGCTCTTTTCTCATAGACAAAAGAGCACACTATAGTGACCATGTATTGTGACCACAAGAAGGTAGAAATACAGAATACCGAAACGCCACGTCGACTTGTGATTCTTTGTTTTAAATTGTTTTTATGAAATGTATAATCATGTTTTTTAAAAATTTGTATACTGTATTATGATCAATTTTGTTTTGAAAGGTAATAAATGTATAACAGAGGTTTACGAAATTCATGGTGTGGAAAATATCTTTTTAAATTACTCTAAATTGTTCTATCTGTGTTATTCATTCTCGGAGAGACTAATGCTTATGTTTGAATTTAAAAAAAAACTTATTCTTAGACACGCCACTCACTAAAGACTTGGTTACTGCAGATATATAGGAATGTTGACCCATAGATTTTGCCTCCCTAGTTGAAGTACGCTCTTAGAGATTATATTCTAAATCTTGTAACTTTACCTTTCCCGCCGGAATAACGGCATGCTGGTTCTTGGGTAAAATACTCAACTTATGTGTTTCTTTGTTGAGGGGACGCCCGAGTCTGTTTTTAGATTTATTATCCCCCCAGTCCCCAATTAACCTGTGCGGGGTCCTCCTTTCATTTCGTAACTTTCACTGAAACTGACCTTAATTTTCTCCCATCATCGCCCCACAGGCCTTCCCTCGTTCACCGCGGCAAGTTAGGCGAACCTCTGAAGAATGACAGGATCAAGATGACATCCAGAAATGCTGCAGACACCTTCTCGGTCCGAAGTGCAGCTGGAACCAATGCTTCTGAAAGTGAGGATCTGCATCTGCTCCTCTCGTGGGTTCTTTGAGATGGCCCAGCAATCGTCGCCAAGAAAGATGTGGTAAGGAACGGCACAAACAGTCAAGTTAATACTGTTTATTTCCCATCAGGCTGGGCCGTCAGGATTATCGACTGCCCCTCATAAAAGTATAAGATCAACTGCCTGGAACTGGAACTGGAACGCAGTCCAGAACACTCATAGCAGAAAATGACATCCTTTAATATACAACAACCATATCTAAATGCAACGTAGAATACTACACTATCACACTCCTTACCATCATTCTCCCATTGTCGTTTCTTCCTCTTCCTATGTTTATTGTCTCCTCTTCCAAAGCCTCCACCAGGCCAAAAGAATTAATCAGGACCGTTTCCTGAGCTCCAGGGCATCTTCTATGTACCATCTAGCCAAACAGCCCTTTTAGCCAGGGAATACCAGTAGCTCCGTACCCCCAGCATATGTCCGTACTTGCCATCAAACCCACTAAAACCTTTGGTCTGTGAGTGTCTGCAGCTTTGTAGGTGTGCAGAAATAAGCTGAATATACAGTGAACCAATTTGTAGATTATTTACCGGTTATCTTCGATTCTAGATTCCTCTAAAGTAGTGGTATGCAAACCACAACTCAAGACTATACCCAAAAGAGGTAGAAGTGCTGGGGAACCACCCGAGGTAAGTAGTTTGGATCTCCACGGAGTCTGTGTGCAGAGTGGGAACACGACCGTGGGCTCAATACAAATCAATGGGTAAGTCACTGTTGCAATTTTAAAGAAGAAGGACCCTTCCCAGTGGACCCTATAGAAACCCCTTGGAAGACAGAAGTTTGGAGAGCCACCCGACCCATGGATACCCCAGGAACCGGGATGCCTACACCGGGGTGCCGGGTGCATAGGTGTGAATTGGTATCAGAAACCTCCATCAAACTCAAAGGAAAACTTCGGGAAGATGCAGCTGCTGGAGAAGGTGAATGTGTCCAGTGGAACCCAAAGGTGGATTCAAGATGAGAAATACCTGCAAGCAGAGGAGAAAGAGTCTATGCCACTCAGGAGTAACCAGGAGGCACAGAAGACGAATGGCCACCGATGTCCGGAGCCTGAAGATCTTAGTGGAAGGAAGCCAACAAGCATTTGCAACAACAAGTTAACACAGTGCATAGGGTTTTCGGTCCCTGCGGCTCCGACAAGAGATACTGGCCTCAAACTTGGTGATAGAACAGGGCAGATCTCCAGGGATGTGAAGAACCACCACTTGTGACGCTGAGCCATTCAGAGACCATGTGAGCCCGGGATTGTGAGAAGTTGGCCTGATATATAATGTTCACTATTCTAGTGAGCACTTTGTATCAGTCCAAACAACCCTTATGGTGATTGGTTGTAAGTCAACCTTATAGACCAGCTATCCTAGTAGCGTGGATACGAGCAGTCTTCGGGCTAAACTCTAGAGGGCGTGTTAAGCCAGCTGTTATACCATCACATATACCCCTTGAACACCAAGTGAAAGGACACCACACAAGTGTTATGAAAATAAACAGTGTATTTATTTAGATCACAACAGCCCTGCACTCTTTATGAGGACAGGGTACTAAGCACACAACAAAACTCTTATAAAAATACTTCAAGTTGCACAATTTACACAAGTGCCCGAGGGGCACGAAAAACCATATACTATGGAAGTGGAATGCGAAATTACTAGCAGGTAAGTACTGTACTAATAGGCTTTGGAATCGCTAGGACTACGTTACTGAACCTTCAGATTACTAGTAGGAGGCCTAGGGGACTCGGGTGCAGAGTGTGCACTCTCACGCGGGATGCGGGACAAAGTCTATGGTAGCTAGATTTCACAAAGTTAGTGTTCTCGGGCGAACCCGACTAGGTAGATCGAAAACGACAGTGGATCCTGACCCTTGGATAGTGAGGCTATGCTGGGGCACCGAAATGCCGAGTTTACCTAGCCCAGGGGCTGCAGCTGCATAGGTCTCAAAAGACGTCGGGAATCCTCGTAGACGAACCAGGAGCCTGAAGAAAGGAGTTGCTGGCAGGCGACCAGTGAAGATTGTTCGAGTTGATCCAAGCCTGGATCGAAGATGGATGACACCTGAAAGCAGAGGGGACCAAGTTCGTGACTACTAGCCAGTAGTCAGGTGGCACCAGGAGGGCACCGGATGGTAGTCACCTCGACTAGGTGAGTGGGCGACGCTGTGCTCTGCAGATCTCACGGACCAGGAGGCGTTGTCGGCGACCAGGATGGAGGTGCGAGCTGTCCCACGATGGATGAAGCTGTCGACGTCGCTGGACCCAGGATTGGGGCAACAAGTCTTGGCAAATTCAAGCCCACGCGGTGGACTCAAAATGGCGTCTGGTGTGGACCAGGAGGGTCCGGGGTGCTCCTCTTTTGGAAGGGAGCAAGGGCCAGTCTGGAGCAACCAGACCAGCAGCAGTGATGTCGTCGGGCGTCGTTAAGAAGGCCACAAGCCAGCGGGCTAGTAGCCAAACAATGCGGTGAACAGCAAAAAGTAGAAGGGCCCCACGCAGATCGTGGAGATGCTGGGAAGCTGGACTTCGGTGCTGGAGCTGCTCAGGGTCGGGGCTTCTCGGATCCCAAAGCACTCACCAGAGGATCCCTCGGCGGTCATGCTGGATAGAAGTCGTGCAGTTCTGATGATGGCCGGTCCCTCGAGGTCTCGTCGCACCTACGGTTCTCAGCTTAGCTGTAGAGGTAGGTAGAGGTCAGAGGTGCCAGGGAAGCTGGGTCTCGTCGTGCTGGTCGGTCGGATTCCTGAGGAAGGACGTGCAGCAAACCGCAGAGTTCTTAGATGGTGCCTGCGGATGCAAGGTGACTATTCCTTAGCCACAAGGGAGAAATCTTGAGAAGAAGTCGAGAGTTCCTTTCGTAGAAAGTAGTTTCTTGATTCAAAGATGATCTAATTTGGAAGGGTCCCCGCTCCTGCCTTTATCCTAAAGAAAGGGGTGGGTACGCGACTAGGTCCTGCCCTAGGGGTGGGACCAGGAAGGGGGGTGGTTACACCCCTCTCCCATGCCGGACTTTCCCCAGGCCAGGGACTGGTGTGCCCCTGGAACTGGTTCTAGCCGGCAGATGCGTAGTGAGCACCGGGGTGCCACTCTGCAGTCACCTTCCTGTAAAGCCCTGCCTACCCAGGATACACAAAACCCTGTCTGGGATGG
This sequence comes from Lissotriton vulgaris, assembly GCF_964263255.1. Classification (NCBI taxonomy): domain Eukaryota; kingdom Metazoa; phylum Chordata; class Amphibia; order Caudata; family Salamandridae; genus Lissotriton; species Lissotriton vulgaris. The sequence goes on along the minus strand of NC_141695.1, from coordinate 818,064,567 downwards.
TGCTAGCACCGCCCCTGACAGGAAACCCTTTGTCCAAGCTCTCCTCGCTGGAAGGACTCCCAGCAGCAGGAGGTCAGACTCGTGTCTGTGGTGGCAGCATCCATTTTGTGGAGCTGAGGCTTCGTTTAACTTTAACCGGGGTTCACAGTTACATACATGTCGTGTCCCTATAGAAGGGTGGAATGCTAACCCCGTCGCCAGAATTGGCGAGGGGTTAGTATTCCAATTCGTATGACACCTTACTCGACATGTTTTGATAAAGCAATACCAAAGATAGCATTTAACCGCCAGGATTATAATGCACTTAAGAGTATATGGTATGCGTTATCATGGAACAGCTATTAGGACTTGGTTCTGCAAGCTGCAAACGGGCTCAGCTCATGCCAGAGCACCATTTCACACGATTCCAAGCACTCTGCCTTCAGGATTGTCAAGGCCTGCCATAGGAGTGACTGATAGGAATCTGTGTGTCCATTTTTAGGGTTAGATATAGGTATACTATATCTAAAGCAAAGGGTGATTACACCACCTTGCCCCAGCTGTCGTGCAGCCAGTTGTGTCAGATTTAGATGGCCATCCAGGGGTGGCATAATACATGCTTCAGCCCCTGGTAGGCCCTGGGTACACCTATGCCCTGAGTTACAGGGTCTGATAAGGTGGCCCAGTACCAATTGGAGATGTACCTAAGGTACATGGAATCCATTTTAGAGAGAGAGCAGTAGGCCTGGGGTCCTGATTGGCAGGGCCCCAGGTCAACTAAGTCGGAAAACCAGCAAAACACCAGGAAAAAAGTTGGGGGTAACCATAGTCAGGTATCTACCTTCCTACACAACCCCCCCAAACGAAAGGAGATAAGGCTATCCTTGACCAGGTAAGCCTATATTGCCTGAGTGGCCATATGAGGTGGTACATGCACTGGCATGGTTACCCCCTGTATCATGGTCCACTAAGCAACCCCTCACCCTAAGGGTATCTGAGGGTCTCCACCATAGGGAATCACTACCTGTGGTGTGCTTTGGCAAAGTAAAAGGCTGGTGTGGGAATGGAGTACTGAAGTGAGACTCCACTACTGTTGGGCTCAACTTCCTCCAATCACTATCCACCATATGTGCCTTTCTTTCCAGTACTGAGTTGCTATGAGCTCTCAGGGTCAACCTCTGGCTACCTAAAGCTGGAGGCTGAGTCCCTCTTTTTGGCTTACTGGAGGGACAGGTCAGGTTTGGGGTTTTTAGGTCCTAGGTTTGGCTGTGCCCAGCAGTGTCCAGCTGTGGGAGTTCCCTAACTAAGTTTAAGGGGGATCCCTCAGGAGTGTGTTTTACTTTCACTTGGCTAGGACTACTAGCTTCAGTGATCCTAATCTGCTGATTGGGAAGTTCTTTTGGACAGGGGGCCCTTTGGGGTCCACCACTGGCCTCCCTGACCTCTACAGCCCTGGGCTGATGGAGGCAGGGTTGAGAGGGGCAGGTTACCTGCTCCAGACTGGGTCCCACCTGGGAAGGGTCCACTGCCATCAGGGGCTCTGCCAGGCTAGGCCTGGCTACCTCTGGGGCAGCTCCTTCACCAGGGGTAGAGTCAGTTCCCTGAGGAGGCTGGCTCTCACCTAGTGTCTGGGAGGGGGAAGACTTTTCTTCCTCCTCAATGCTCTCAGTTTGAGTGGAGTGATCCATTGTTTCAGGCTTCACAACACTATTATCTGTCTGAGTTTGAGCTGTGGCCATCACAACTCCACCAACCTTTTCAGGAAGGGACTCAGTTTGGGTTTGGGCTGTGACCATCACAGTCTTGCCAACCTGTTCAGGAAAGGCATCTTTCTGGGATAGGGCTGTGACTGGCACAGCCCTCCTGACCTGTTCAGGGAGGACATCTTGGACTGGGGCTGTGGCTATCACTGCCCCACTAACCTTACCATGGAGGTTTACCATTTTAAAATGGGTTTCTTGCTCTACCTCAGCCCAGGCTGAGGTATCTAAATCATTCCCCAGTAGGCAATCTACAGGCAAGTTTGGTGACACTGCTACTCTCTTGTGACCAGTGTCACCTCCCCAGCTGAGATTTACCACTGCTATGGGATGATCTCTCTGCACTCCATCAATGTTCACTACCTGGTATGTGGCACCAGGCATAAGTTGCCTTGAGGGGACTAGGCTCTCAGCCACCATGGTGATGCTAGCCCCTGTGTCTCTGTAGGCCTCAACTTTTGAACCATTGATGAGGGTCTCCTGTCTGTACCTGCCCAAAGTGTTGGGACGGGCTGTGAAGTTTGCAAACCCCATGCCAGTCTCACAGACAAGAGTATCTGAGTCAGGGGACCTGGTTAGGCCAGAGTCCCCAGGCACTCCCAAAGAAAATGCACCCAGATTCTTGGGGGCACTCCCACCACCTGGGGGATTACTACTAGTAGTAACAGGAGGCTGGGAAGCTTTATTTGTGGGTATGTTCTCCTTATTGTTGTTGGCCTTGGGACAACTGTTGTCACTTTTGTAATGGCCTACCTGTTTGCAGGTATGACAATAAGGTTTCTTTTGGGTTTTGGGAGAAGTTTGGGACCCACCCTTTTCAGGGGAATTTTGGGGCCCTGTGGTTTGATCAGAAGATTTATTCCCACCCTTCTCTTGAGGCTTGGTTGATTCCTTCTTTTGGTCACCATCCTGGTTCTTAGGCCTGACCCTGGTTCTGACCCATTTGTCTGCCCTCTTACCCAATTCTTGTGGAGAGGTCAGATCAGAGTCTACCAGGTGTTGGTGTAATAACTGGTTCTGACAATTACTTAAGATTTGCTCTCTCATAATTAGATTATATCATCCTTTAAAATCAGTAACCTTACTTCCCAGTAGCCAGCCTTCAAAAGCCTTAGTGGCACAATCAACAAAGTCAGTCCAATCCTGAGACTGAGTTTTCTGGGTATCTCTGAACATCAGCCTGTACTGTTCAGTGGTTAAACCAAACCCATCAACCAGTGTATTCTTCAGGACTTGGTAATTGTTAGCATCCTCAGCTCTAGTAGTGAGGAGCTTATCTCTCCCTTTGCCTTCAAAGGAGAGCCACAAGATAGCTGCCCACTGACTCTGGGGGACACACTGTACAGTGCAAGCCCTCTCCAAAGCAGTCATCCATTTGTGGATGTCATCCCCTTGTTTAAAGGGGGGCACTATCTTACTCAGGTGTCTAGTGTCTAAACTCCTGTTTTCCCTTGGGGGAATGCTGCCACCAGTGGGGTTTGTCCCACTCAATTCTTGCTCTCTAGCAAAGGCAAGTCTCTCTTTGGCCAGGGCAAGTTCTTCCCTTTCAATCCTCAGATTGACTTCCCTCACTTTAGCTTCATACACTCTCCTCTGAGGGGATGTCATCCCTCTTTGAGAAGAGCCCTGAGAGCCATTGGTTTGAATGGATCTGTTAGAGCCTCTGGATAGAGACCTAACTCGTCCATTCCCAATGTTAAGCTGGCCTGAGAGGGGCCCCAGGGATCTCCTAGTACCATTCTCATGCCTGCTTAAGTTGGACCTGGTGAGTCTCCTGACTTCTACCTGTCCCTTGTCTGCCTCATCCCCTGACAACTCATCCTCATCCTCATCCTCAGCATCATCTGCCTCCTGGAGGGGATGGTCATGGTTATCAAAGGGACCCTGTAAGGTGGTCATATTCCCTTCTGGATGAGAAGGATCTGTGTTAGCAGCCGTCCTAGCATCATAAGTCTCTAAGAGACCAATCAGAAAAGGAATGGTAGGGTTTGAACCCTGCCTTAGTTTCCTGGAGGTACACACTTGTCTCATCTCCTGGAAGCTAAGTGCAGCATATCTGGAAGGGACCTGTGGAGGGTCCACAAAACGAGAGGGGTCTCTGAAGACTCTCCGAGGTTAGACATGCTTCTAGTGTGGTGTAAGTGATGCACTTACCTACACTATTTGTTTGCCTACTGATCCCTTGCTAAGAGTTGCAGCCAAGGTGTGCTAAGCCTTGAGGAGCTACAACAGCTGGTTCAGTAGAACTCAGAGTATTCTAAGCTAAGTTATATGTACCTGAAGTACTTATGTGATCTTTCACAAGATCTTCTTAGGATACGTGTGGTAAAACAACAGCAAGCTCAAATCCCAACCGCTGCTCACCAATGTGAGAAGTTGGCCTGATATATAATGTTCACTATTCTAGTGAGCACTTTGTATCAGTCCAAACAACCCTTATGGTGATTGGTTGTAAGTCAACCTTATAGACCAGCTATCCTAGTAGCGTGGATACGAGCCGTCTTCGGGCTAAACTCTAGAGGGCGTGTTAAGCCAGCTGTTATACCATCACATATACCCCTTGAACACCAAGTGAAAGGACACCACACAAGTGTTATGAAAATTAACTGTGTATTTATTTAGATCACAACAGCCCTGTACTCTTTATGAGGACAGGGTACTAAGCACACAACAAAACTCTTATAAAAATACTTCAAGTTGCACAATTTACACAAGTGCCCGAGGGGCACGAAAAACCATATACTATGGAAGTGGAATGCGAAATTACTAGCAGGTAAGTACTGTACTATTAGGCTTTGGAATCGCTAGGACTACGTTACTGAACCTTCAGATTACTAGTAGGAGGCCTAGGGGACTTGGGTGCAGAGTGTGCACTCTCACGCGGGATGCGGGACAAAGTCTATGGTAGCTAGATTTCACAAAGTTAGTGTTCTCGGGCGAACCCGACTAGGTAGATCGAAAACGACAGTGGATCCTGACCCTTGGATAGTGAGGCTATGCTGGGGCACCGAAATGCCGAGTTTACCTAGCCCAGGGGCTGCAGCTGCATAGGTCTCAAAAGACGTCGGGAATCCTGGTAGACGAACCAGGAGCCTGAAGAAAGGAGTTGCTGACAGGCGACCAGTGAAGATTGTTCGAGTTGATCCAAGCCTGGATCGAAGATGGATTGTATTGTATTGTATTGCGGTATACTTATATAGCGCAAACCTGTCACCACCAAGGGCATCCTGGATGACACCTGAAAGCAGAGGGGACCAAGTTCGTGACTACCAGCCAGTAGTCAGGTGGCACAAGGAGGGCACCGGATGGTAGTCACCTCGACTAGGTGAGTGGGCGACGCTGTGCTCTGCAGATCTCACGGACCAGGAGGCGTTGTCGGCGACCAGGATGGAGGTGCGAGCTGTCCCACGATGGATGAAGCTGTCGACGTCGCTGGACCCAGGATTGGGGAAACAAGTCTTGGCAAATTCAAGCCCACGCGGTGGATTCAAAATGGCGTCTGGTGTGGACCAGGAGGGTCCGGGGTGCTCCTCTTTTGGAAGGGAGCAAGGGCCAGTCTGGAGCAACCAGACCAGCAGCAGTGATGTCGTCGGGCGTCGTTAAGAAGGCCACAAGCCAGCGGGCTAGTAGCCAAACAATGCAGTGAGCAGCAAAAAGCAGAAGGGCCCCACGCAGATCGTGGAGATGCTGGGAGGCTGGACTTCGGTGCTGGAGCTGCTCAGGGTCGGGGTTTCTCGGACCCCAAAGCACTCACCAGAGGATCCCTCGGCGGTCGTGCTGGATAGAAGTCGTGCAGTTCTGATGATGGCCGGTCCCTCGAGGTCTCTTCGCACCTACGGTTCTCAGCTTAGCTGTAGAGGTAGGTAGAGGTCAGAGGTGCCAGGGAAGCCGGGTCTCGTTGTGCTGGTCATTCGGATTCCTGAGGAAGGACGTGCAGCAAACCGCAGAGTTCTTAGATGGTGCCTGCGGATGCAGGGTGACTACTCCTTAGCTACAAGGGAGAAATCTTGAGAAGAAGTCGAGAGTTCCTTTCGTAGAAAGTAGTTTCTTGATTCAAAGATGATCTAATTTGGAAGGGTCCCCGCTCCTGCCTTTATCCTAAAGAAAGGGGTGGGTACGCGACTAGGTCCTGCCCTAGGGGTGGGACCAGGAAGGGGGGTGGTTACACCCCTCTCCCATGCCGGACTTTCCCCAGGCCAGGGGCTGGTGTGCCCCTGGAACTGGTTCTAGCCGGCAGATGCGTAGTGAGCACCGGGGTGCCACTCTGCAGTCACCTTCCTGTAAAGCCCTACCCTACCCAGGATACACAAAACCCTGTCTGGGATGGTGCTAGCACCGCCCCTGACAGGAAACCCTTTGTCCAAGCTCTCCTTGCTGGAAGGACTCCTAGCAGCAGGAGGTCAGACTTGTGTCTGTGGTGGCAGCATCCATTTTGTGGAGCTGAGGCTTCGTTTAACTTTAACCGGGTTTCACAGTTACATACATGTCGTGTCCCTCTAGAAGGGTGGAATGCTAACCCCGTCGCCAGAATTGGCGAGGGGTTAGTATTCGAATTCGTATGACACCTTACTCGACATGTTTTGATAAAGCAATACCAAAGATAGCATTTAACCGCAAGGATTATAATGCACTTAAGAGTATATGGTATGCGTTATCATGGAACAGCTATTAGGACTTGGTTCCGCAAGCTGCAAACGGGCTCAGCTCATGCCAGAGCACCATTTCACACGATTCCAAGCACTCTGCCTTCAGGATTGTTAAGGCCTGCCATAGGAGTGACTGATAGGAATCTGTGTGTCCATTTTTAGGGTTAGATATAGGTATACTATATCTAAAGCAAAGGGTGATTTCACCACCTTGCCCCAGCTGTCGTGCAGCCAGTTGTGTCAGATTTAGATGGCCATCCAGGGGTGGCATAATACATGCTTCAGCCCCTGGTAGGCCCTGGGTACACCTATGCCCTGAGTTACAGGGTCTGATAAGGTGGCCCAGTACCAATTGGAGATGTACCTAAGGTACATGGAATCCATTTTAGAGAGAGAACAGTAGGCCTGGGGTCCTGATTGGCAGGGCCCCAGGTCAACTAAGTCGGAAAACCAGCAAAACACCAGGAAAAAAGTTGGGGGTAACCATAGTCAGGTATCTACCTTCCTACAGGGATCAGCAGAGCAGTCAGCTTTGTTGCGGTGCCGGCAGATGCAGGGAAGTGACTTCACTTCAAGGGAGATTCCCTTCGGTGTCTTGGATGTCCACAGGCCTTGGAAGGTTCCTGTATGGAGCACAGGCCCAGACATTGCACCAGACAAGCAGGGTGACAAGACCAGGAGCAGCAGGAGTCTTCCCAGTTGCAGTCTTGATATTCATAGCCAAGTCCAAGTCCAGTGAAGTCCAGAGTGACCAGAGGGTCAAAGAAGAAGTGGCATCTTGAAGTGAATATTGTCCCAAGACGAATCTACGGACCCACCTACAGGTAAGCACTTAAGTACCCTAAGGAAAGGGTTGGGATGATTCAGGAATCCCTCCCAGAGGAGGGGTCCGACAGTGGGGAGGATACTCCCATGTCCTTTGTCCAGTTTCGCGCCAGAGTGTGTGCCAATGGTTCCCTGAGCTGGTTTGAACTGGACTAAGCAAGGAGGGCACAAAATGTACACCTCAAGCAGACTGAGTGGCACTGGCAAGCGCTCCCATCTGGCCCCAATACACTAAACCCCGTCTGGGAGGTGGTCACACCTCTAGGTGACAAGATATCTATTGTTCTGCCTTCCCGTGCTTGAGCCTGGCTCAGCAGCAGGAGGGTAGAATCGAGTCTCTGGTCAGTAGCAGCCATGTTGTGCTGTCTGGATCTAGAAGACTGGTACCGGGAGCACTGAGGGCCACCCGGAGGAGCTTTACAGTGCATGGAATCATACCTCCCACACCATTTACGGTGTGGGGGTATGATTTCAACATGTTTGATTCCAAACATGACAGGGTTCATTACAGCCAGTTTAGAGATTGTCATCGAGTAATGACACAAGGCCACCCTATGCATAATAATGGCTGGTGCAATTACAACCGGGGACAATTGACTCCGAAGGTTGTAGGGTTTCCTGCTTAGGCAGGGGCACCCTCACACTTAGAATCGAGCACCCTGCCTTCAGGATTGAAAGGCCTGCTTATGGGTTTTAAGTGCAGTGACCTTAGATATAGGGAAACCTATATATGTCGTAAGTGGTGTTAGCTTTTGTTTACACAGGCTGCAATGGCAGACCTGTAGTTTCGGTTTGAGTGATCTCCCATGGGTGGCATATTACATGCTTCAGCCCATGGGGGACTCCTAGTGTACTTATGCTGTGGGTACCTCAGTACCATATGCTTGGGATTTATTAGGGTACACCAGTATCCAATCTGGGATGGACCTGACTACTTACCATGACCAATTTAGGGGAGATAGCACAGAGACTGCGGTCCTGATTAGCAGGATCCAAGTCAGACTAGTCAGAAACAGCATAGCACCAGGCAAAAAGTGGGTGTAACCATAAAAACAGATCCTACTTTCCTACACAACCCCCTCCAACGTAAGGAGATGAGACTAACCTTAACAATTGAGTCTTCATTTTCTAAGTGGAAATATCTGGAGAGTCCATCTGCATTGGCACAGTTACTCCCCGGTGTATGTTCCATTGTATAGTCCATCCCCTGTAGGTAAATGGACCACTTCAAAAGTTTGGAGTTTTCACCTTTCATCATCTTTAACAGGCCTGGGCGTAGTTTGCAGAGTTTCACTATGCGGAACTCCGTTAAGTGACAAAAAAACTCTGCTGCCTTCTGCAAGTAGCAGAGTGCAGTGCGAACTGCAGTTCGTGCTGATCTTCTTGCCGCTCGGGTAAAAATTCTACCCAAGCAGGAGCTCGCACTCGCCAACTTACAGGTCATGAGCGGGGAAAAAAATACTCAGCTGCACTACGCGGAGCTGAGTTTTCTAAACTCCTCGAGCTCTGCGGAGTGCAGAAAACTCTGCAAACTTTGTGAACAGAGTGGAGTTCACCGCCCAGGCCTACTGTTTAAGCCATTGGAGGGGCTTGTGGTCTGTCTGAACAATGAATTGAGTGCCAAACATGTATGACCCCAGCTTCTTCAAGGCTTTCCTCTCAGTGGCTGACCAACGTTTCTCCCGGGGGGCCAACCTTCTGCTGATAAAAGCTACCAGTTGATTCTGGCTCCCAGCATTTAGTTGTGATAACACAGCCCTTACCCCTATCTCAGATGCATCTGTCTGGACAACAAATGTTTTAGAGTAGTAAGGACTTTGCATAATGGGAGCAGTGCACAAGCCCTGCTTCAGGTCATCAAATGCCTTCTGACAGCTTAATGTCCACTGATCTTTTTTGGGCATTTTCTTAGATATAAGATCATTCACAATGGACCCATATCTGTAGACAAATCTTCTGTAGTACCCAGTCAGACCCAAGAAAACTCTGACCTAAGTCTGAGTAGTAGGAGCAATCCAATCCACAAAGGTCTGGATTTTACTCTCTAATGGTCGAACCTGGCCTCCACCTACCGGGTGGCCCAACACTACCTTGCTCTGCACTATCTGGCACATTGGTGGCCTTGGTGGTATGCGAACCACGACTCGAGTCAAGACTATACCAAGAAGACGAAGAAGTGCCGGAGACCCAAGGAACCACCCAAGGTAAGTAACCAGGAGATTCACGGAGGCTGTGTGCAGAGTGGGAACACAACTGCGTGATCAATGCAAGTCAATGGGTACGTTGCGGTTGTAATTTAAACAAGCTTTTGCAATGCAATCAGTCTCACATTTGTGAAAGTTAGGGCTATTAGCGATGTAATTGACAACGTTTTTTACTTATGTTTTTTGGTTTGTAAGCATTTAACACTGCTGCTCTGTAACCTGATCAAGGAAAGTTATTTTGTAGAAGGTGCATATATATGTGTGCTCTGATGGCCTCCTTGCACAGATAAGCACTTTACTTGACCACTTCTACAGAGTAACAAAAAAGTTTACATCAGCACAATTTTTAACTCCTTCCATGCTGATGACGAACCCCAGCCGTCATGCACTACGGTGCTCATGTGCTGATGACGGCTGGGGTTTGTCACGGCCCGCCCCTGTTCGTGCTGTTTACAGCACACCAGGGGAATCGCGGCCGCATGGAAAGGGTTAATCAGAGAGTTTCATTTACTGACTTCATCTATGTCCGTTCTGGTGGGTATTGTGCATTTCTATGTATATTAAGTTCCATGCTGGTTAGCATAAAATGCATTCCTCTGCAAAGCGCATTTAAAGTGCAATTCAGCAGCATGTAGGCGCTATAGAAACACTCAACTAAAAGTTGCAGTAGCAGGAATAATCACAGGATAGTGGGCTGGTGCGGAGACTGAAACCTGTTTAACATGCGCACTGCGCTCAGGGCCCCTTCAATAATGCCAGAGATGTACTGATTGGAGGACTTAGAATGGGGAGTTACTGATAGGACTAGAGAAGCAGCACTGTCTAGAGGACTGAGAAGGGGGAATTACCACTGGGAACAGAGACATAGCTGCAGCACTGCCTAGAGGACTTAGAATGGAGGTGTTACTGATGGATCCAGAGAAGCAGCTTGCAGCACTGCCTAGAGGACTTAAAATGAGGAATATCAAAGTGACCAGAGCCACAGTGGCAGCACTTTCCCTAGAGGACTTAGAATGAGGAATTACCACTAGTACCAGCGAAGCAACTAGCAGCACTGTCTAGAGGACTTAAAATGAGGAATACCACTGTGAGAAGAGACACAGTGGCAGCACTTTCTCTAGAGGACTTAGAATGAGGAATTACCGACTGGACCAGAGAAGCAGCTAGCAGCACTGTCTAGAGGACTAAGAATGAGGACTTGCTACTTGGAACAGAGACACAAAATAAAACAAATAGGTAAAAGAAACCATTTGCGGGGCCAGTGCGGCTAAATAGACATTTTTAAACAGAGTTTTAAAAAGCGCGATCTTGACCTGAATTGGGTATCAGAACGCTTTACATAGCAGCAGTTGCATTATATGAGGACACATTTATTTTTGGTGGGCACAGGGAGATTAAGTGATTTGCCCAGAATCAAAGGATGTTCAGCGTCATTGCTGAGACTCGAACCCAGTTCCCCCGATTTGCGGTCGACCACCGTAGCCGTTAGGCCAACTCCTCTCCCCAAGTGCTGAACAAAGCATAGAGGGGTGAGCAGGGGAGTGAGAATTGTGGAGGGAAGGAGGACAACAAATTAAGAGAAGCATGTAGTACAGTATGTACAATGTGCGTCGCACAAGTTACTACTTGTGTAACGATATATCTGTAAGAGACATTAGTTAGTGATAGATTCCTTACCTTAGAATATCCCCAGGCGTCAGACTGGATCCGGAAAGTTTTGCGTAGCAGTACCCTTGCGCGTCAGTAGGCGTCGTCTGCGGCTCCGCGTCCGTCGTCGGCGTCGTGGGCGCCGTGATGACGTCGTCGGAGTACTTAGACGCCGCCTCTGCGTGCTGACGTCAGTTCTTAGCCACAGCTTTTCCGTGCCAGAAGCGCAGAGCCATGACAAAAACCGACACTGGTGCCAAGAAACTAGGGCCCTGAAAGGGGATGACCTTAACCCTAGATATCGGTTCGCAGAACGGGGAGGATGGGTGGGTCGGTAAGGAATCTATCACTAACTAATGTCTCTTACAGATATATCGTTACACAAGTAGTAACTTGTGCATCTGAAAGAGACACGTTAGTGATAGATTCCTTACCTTAGAATAGATACCCCAGCAATACCATCCCCGTGGTGGCGGGTCTGCGAACCAATATTTACACCAGAAAGTCCCGGAGAACGGAACGGCCGAAGTAGCCGTCCCTCCGGACTTGACTGTCCAGGCAGTAGTGTCTTGCAAACGTGTGCAACGAGGCACACATAGCTGCCTGGCAAATGTCCTGCAAGGGCACACCTCGGCCCAAGGCAGTTGTAGTGGCCGTGGCCCGAGTGGAATGAGCCCTCAGCCCAACAGGGGGTTCCTTCTTAGCTAAGGAGTAACACGCCTGGATGCACATGATAATCCATCGAGAAATGGTCCTCTTGTGCACCGCTTTCCCTTTCTTAGCGCCCGCGTACCCAACAAAGAGTTGATCATCCACCCGGAACTGGCGTGTGCGATCCATAGAACGAGAGCGCACGTTTTGGGTCCAGACGGTGGAGCCTCTCCTCCTCTCTCTCTCGGGGTGCGGAGGCGGAAAGAAGGTGGGCAATGTGATGGACTGCCCAATGTGGAAGGCCGTGACCACCTTAGGCAATAAGGAGGGCCTAGTCCTCAAAACAACCTTGTCCGGAAGGACTGAAAGGAAAGGAGGCGTACAAGAGAGAGCCTGGAGCTCACTCACTCTCCTGGCAGAGGTGATGGCTACCAGGAAGGCAGTCTTCAAAGAAAGAAGGCGAAATGGACAGTTGTGAAGTGGCTCAAAGGGAGCGCACATCAGAAATGTGAGAACCAGGTTCAAGTCCCACTGAGGCATCACGAAGGGAACAGGAGGAAAATTATGAGTGATGCCCTTCAGGAATCGATTTACGATAGGGGACTTGAACAAAGAAGGTTGGTCAGGCAGCCTCAGAAAGGCTGAAAGAGCCGAAAGATAGCCCTTGATAGTGCCCAGAGCAGAACCCTGCTGGGCAAGAGAAAGAAGGAAGAGAAGAACTTCAGAGAGAGGGGCATTGAGGGGATCCACAGCCTTTGCTGTGCACCATGCCACAAATCTGTTCCACCTGCAGGCGTATACCGTCTTTGTGGAGGGACGCCTGGCTGCCAGAATGATGTTGCAAACTTCAGGAGGCAAGTCAAATGGCCTCAACTGTCGCCGCTCAATCTCCATGCATGGAGGTGGAGACTGGACAGGTTCGGGTGGAGGACCGTCCCCTGCTGCTGCGACAGAAGGTCCTCCTGAAGAGGCAGACGAACCGGGGGATTGACTGACATACTGAGTAGCTCGGGATATCAGTACCTTCGTGCCCAGTTCGGAGCCACAAGGATGACTTGTGCCCGGTCGCGCTTGATCTTCTTCAGCACTCTGGGCAGAAGTGGTATAGGCGGAGAGGCGTACAACAGACCGCAGCTCCACTCGCGACGAAAAGCGTCTCCGAGCGAGTGCCGCATTGGAAATTCCAACGCGCAGAACTGATGACATTGCGCGTTCTCTTCGGTGGCAAATAGATCTAACCAAGGCTCTCCCCATCGCAGAAAGAGGCCTTGCGCCATGTCCGAGTTCAGACGCCATTCGTGATCCATCGAGCACCGCCGGCTGAGTTCGTCCGCCCTGGCGTTCAGAGAACCTGCCAGGTGTTGAACCACCAGAGTCACGCCCTGATGTTCCAGCCATTGCCAGAGGCGCAGAGCCTCCTGGCATAGGGTCCACGACCCCACTCCGCCCTGTTTTTTGCAGTACCACATGGCGGTGGTGTTGTCCGTGAACACCTGCACTGCACTCCCTCGGACAGACGGGAGGAATGCTTTCAGTGCCAGACGAATCGTCCGCAGCTCCAACAGATTGATATGGACTCGGGACTCCGCCGGAGACCAGAGTCCTCTGATCTCCGCCTCTCCCAAGTGGCCTCCCCAGCCCTGGAGGGACGCGTCCGTCACAACTACGTGCTCCGGTTGGGGAAGGGAGAGGGATCTGCCGTTGACCCAATCGCGGTCCGTGAGCCACCACTGCAGCTGTCTCGCAGTGCCCTCCGAGATCAGGACATGGTCGGACAGGTTGCCCCGGTGCTGGGCCCACTGAAACTTCAGGTCCCACTGCAGAGCCCACATCCGCCACCGTGCGTGATGCACCAGAAGGATGCAGGAGGCCTTCAGCCCCAAAAGCCGCAGCGTCAACCTGACCGAAACCCGGGATAACGGCCTGAAGATCGGAATCAGGGCCTGTATATCCCGGACCCGCTGTTCGGGTGGGTAAACCCGAAACTGCGCCGAGTCGAGAACCGCTCCGATGAAAAGGAGCTTCTGAGAGTGGCACAGGTGTGACTTTGGCACATTGATGGAAAATCCCAGCCGGTGCAGGAGATCCGCCGTAGTCTGGAGGTGGTTGACGACTGCCTGGGGCGAGCCCGCCTTCAACAACCAGTCGTCTAGGTAGGGGAAGACTGAAACCCCCAACCTGCGCAGGTGAGCTGCGACCACCGCCATCACCTTTGTGAACACCCGTGGGGCGCTGGTAAGGCCGAAGGGGAGCACGGTAAACTGAAAGTGCTCGAGGCCTACCGTGAACCGCAGGTAACGCCGGTGGGCCGGCAGGACGGGGATGTGGAAATACGCATCCTGCAAGTCCAACGCTACCATCCAGTCTCCTGGGTCTAGGGCAGTCAAGACCTGAGCCAGTGTCAGCATTTTGAACTTCTCCTTCCGGAGGAAGCCGTTGACGTTCCTCAGATCCAAGATAGGGCGTAGGCCCCCTTTGCCCTTCTTGGGTACCAGGAAGTAGTGGGAGTAGCAACCACGTCCTACTTCTGGCCCAGGAACGCGCTCGATGGCCCCCTTGGCCAAGAGGGCCGAAACTTCCTCCTGCAGGAGCCGCAAGTGATCCCCCGATACGCGGTGGTGTTGCGGTGGCATGGCTTGAGGGGTCGTCTCGAAGGGGAGGGAGTAGCCCCTTGGACGATCTGCAGCACCCACCTGTCCGAAGTGACTGTGCGCCAGTGAGAGTGGTGATGGCGAACCCTGCCTCCCACTGGCGTCACATGGGCCGAAAAGCACAGACTAGGAGGGTTTAGAGGCGGATGCTGCGGGGGCAGGTGTGGACTGGCTCCGCCTGTTTCCCCGACCACCTCCACGGCGGTTTCCACGGCCGCCGCCGCGCTGGACGACAGTTTGCGGCGATTGGCTGGCGGCACGTGTGGGGGCGCCCCTTCCCTGGCCACGAAAGGGGCGAAAGGCACTCATTTGCTGGCGCGGGCCGAGAGGCCCAAGGACTTGGCCGTAGCGCTGGAGTCCTTAAAGCGCTAAAGCGCGTGATCTGCCTTGTCGCCAAAGAGGCGACGGCTATCGAACGGCATGTCCATGAGTGTATTTTGGACGTCTACCAAGAAGTTGGCGGATCTCAGCCAGGCGTGGCATCGTATCGCCACCGTCGTAGCCATCGGTCTGCCCAGCGAGTCAGTAGTATCCAGTCCGCACCTGATATTATACTTCGCTGCGTCCCGGCCCTCCAGAAGGGCTTGGCCGAGTTTGGCCCGTACCTCCAACGGACACTCTGGCAGCACTTCCGCCCCCGTTTCCCACAGAGAGTGGGTGTAACGGCCCAAGAGGCATGCGGTGTTGGAAGACCGCAGTCCCAAGCTAAGGGACGAGAACACCTTTTTGCCATAGGCCTCGTACCTCTTGGATTCCCGATCGGGAGGAGCCGTCGGGAAGGCGGTCTGGGAGTTAGAGGCCTGGATAACCAGACTCTCGGGGATGGGGTGGGTGGACAGGAAACATGGGTCGCCCGGGGCCGGGCGGTGGCGTCTGGCCACGTTCCTATCTACAGGCGAACCTGTAGCGGGCCTGGACCAAGTGCCCAAAAGAACGTCCGTCAAGGCCTCATTAAACGGCAGCAGAGGCTCCATGGAGCATGACTGCTGCTTAAGGACCTCAGTGAGGAGGTTAGTCCTCACGGCCGCGACGGGGAGCTCAAGGCCCAAGGCCTTAGCAGCCCTCATCAACACCACACTATATGTAGCGCCCTCCTCCGAAGCCACGGTCGGAGGAGAGACGAATCCAGTGTCTGGAGAGTTGTCCAGGCCACTGGCCTCCCCAAGGTCTCCTGTCCAGTCCATGTTAGACTGACATTCCCTTGTCAGAGGGTCCTCAGACCCCTCCCAATTCTCCTCGTCCCCATCTCCTGAGATTCAGGGTCATAAGCAAATGAGGTGGGTTCATAGAATTGAAATTCTCCGCACGGCGTCGAGAGCGGCGTCGGTAGACGTCGACCCGACGTCGGAACCCAGTGAGAGGAGGCATCTGGGCCGGCGCCGCCCGAGGACGACGCCAGAGGGGACACCATACGGACCGACCCCGGGGGGGTCGTAAGGTCCACCGGGGACGGTCCATCGCCCGATGAGGGTCCAGCGGCACCCCGCGGCGCCGGGCCCGAAGGCACCGACGACGCCGGGGCCGCTGCATCCTGCCACGCCGGGCCCGAGGGCACCGGCGGTGTCGGGATCGTGGAGCCTTGCGGCGCCGGGCCCGAAGGCGCCGGCGGCGTCGGGGTCGTAGCCGAGAAAGGGACCTCATGGCCATGAGGAAACGCTCGATCTCCTCCGGCGTCGCGTTCAGCCCAGGGACCGGGGGGTATGGGGCCGGACGCGGCGCCCGCGACTCCCGAGGAGCCGCGTGGGCGGTGTCACCCGAACCCCCGGCCGCATCGCGCGAGCGTCGGGGGGAGTCGGAAGAGCGATGATGTCTCTTCGACTTCTTGTGCTTCTTACCTGACGACTTGGACCCGGAGGAGTTGCGCCGACTCCCGGAGCTGTGACGGCTCCGTCCCCGCGACCTGTCCCTCGACCTCCCGTGGGACCGGGACCTCACACGGCGCGGGGCCGACTGGCGGATTTCGAGTCGCCTGCGGGACTGCTCCCGCCTGGCCTTCCTCGAAAGGGCCCGACAGTCGGAGCAGGCCTCGTCGTCATGGTCGACGCCCAAACACATTAGGCACAGGCGGTGGGGATCCGTGACCGACATGGTACGGTCGCACTCGTCGCAATGCTTGAATCCGGGCATCCCTAACGGCACCGTCGGAGTCGTAAAGACTTCAAAATGGATCAAAAGAGATCACAAAAGTTTAGTCAAAAAGTGACTAGGGAACTGCTCTTTCCAGATCTGCGCTGGCTGGCACGGAAAAAAGAAGAACTGACGTCAGCACGCGGAGGCGGCATCTAAGTACTCCGACAACGTCATCACGGCGCCCACGACGCCGACGACGGACGCGGAGCCGCAGACGACGCCTACCGACGCGCAAGGATACTGCTACGCAAAACTTTCCGGATCCAGTCTGACGCCTGGGGATATTCTAAGGTAAGGAATCTATCACTAACGTGTCTCTTTCACATATGTGCATACCCTTCTGTACACAATGGTTAATGCCATGTACAATTTAGTATTCTTCACTGTCCATAAAGGAAGAATACAAGGCTTAACATACATGCAGGCTCGAAATATTGTGCCCAGTTCCCTTACCGGCTGTTTTGCTTGCTTAAAGCCTGTACACGCACATTATTGTATTTAATACTCATAAAAGTATATTGTTCCTAATACCAAAATATCAAAAATTATGTGTTTAATGCCTGTGAACAATCTCTCTCTCTCCCTCCCTTTCCCTCCCTCTTTCCCTCTCCCTCCCTCCTTGTTTGCAGGTCCTGAGGACACTGCACAGGTATAGAAGGCTTTAGTGTGCGGGATTGATAAGGCATGTGTGCAGGGTGAGAACAGGTCATGTTCATAGGTCGTGCAGGTCCGACATGAGGATAGAGGATGCTCTGGTGCATAGGCCTCATGTGTTTATAACAGGCCATGTGTGCTCAGAAAGCACAGGTCTTGTACGTGGAACAGGACCAGGTCATGTATGCGTAGCTAGAATAGGCCCTATGTGCTGTAGAACAGGCTCCGTGTAGAGGTCTTGTGTGCAGGTAGAACAGGAAGGACTGACCCGACAGTGAGGCCCTGCTTGTTCAGCCAGTTAAATATCCATCCTGCTCTCCGCTTCCCTGGCAGGTGTTTATATGTTGCCTTGGAGCCCACCTCTGCTTTCATTGGCTGAAGGTGGAAAATTAACCCTGGCTCTGAGGTGAGACCAGCGAACTAAAGAACACGACAACCAGCTCTCATGCTGCAGAGCATTCCACAGCAACCCTACAGCTGCCCAGCCCTTTTCCCTTTAGGACTAATGCAAAGCCTCTACAGATTTCACTGAAGATTACCAGTTTGTCACATAACTCTTGGCAGTAAACATTCTAATTGCGATAACTCCACACTTTAGCAGTGACGTAACTTGTGTTTAAGGGGAATGTGGCTTCCTGGCGTCCTAGCCTCGACTAAGTCCATCAAGAGAAATAAACGAAACAGGACAGAGTGGCCAGACTGGTTTTATAAACACCCAAACACATTAGCGCTTTTTAATTGTATTGTATAAATTGCATACTTTTATGATGACATTTTTTTAATCGAATAAAGTACATCTACTGCCATTAGCGCTACTTTTTCAGAGTTTGTCAATAAAGCCCACTTTCATTTTCTCATCTAGGCAGGCAGGTAGCTAATACAGCTGTAAATCGCCTCGTAGTGACGTGTACGCGTAGAGCCAATAAAATATCACAATTTTTCGCTGTCTACTGGCTCCTCTTGGTACTGTAACGCTGGCTTCACTTGTCAGGACATCAGTTGGAGCAATATATAACAAATAATTCGTAATATCATACTATATTGGACGTTTTCTGTGAACACCTGAGAGAAACACCATACATATGAAAGTATCAATCAATCAATCAATCAATAAATCAATCCTATCATTTGTAAAGCGCACTACTCACCCGTGAGGGTCTCAAGGCGCTGGGGTGGGGAATGCTTGAGGAGTTTTCTGAAGGTCAGCAGGTCTTGGGTCTGCCGTAGGTGGATGGGGAGGGTGTTCCAGGTCTTGGCGGCGAGGTGGGAGTACAATCTGCCATCGGAGGTTGCTCTTTGGAAGCAGGGGACTGTGGCGAGGGTGAGGTCGGTGTGGCGGAGCTGGCGGGTGGGGGTGTAGAAGCTGAGTCATCTATTGAGGTACGTTGGTCCGGTGTTGTGAAGTGCCTTGTGTGCGTGGGTGAGGAGCTTGAAGGTTATCCTCTTGTTGACTGGGAGCCAGTGCAGGTCTCTCGGGTGGGGAGTGATGCGGCTGCGGCTGGGGATGTCGAGGATCAGGCATGCAGAGGTGTCTGGATGCGTTGGAGCCGTCTTAGGAGTTTGGCCGAGGCTCCTGCGAGAGGACATTTCCATAGTCCAACCTGCTGCTGACGAGGGCTTGGGTGACCGTGCTTCTTGTTTCAGTGGAGATCCACTTGTAGATCCTGCGGAGCATGCAGAGGGTGTTGAAGCAGGAGGAGGAGACGGCGTTGACCTGTTTAGTCATGGAGAGGGTGGAGTCGGGGATGACCCCTAGGTTGCCTGCGTGGTTGGTGGGTGTTGGAGCGGTTCCCAGTGGGGTCGGCCACCAGGAGTCATCCCAGGCCAAAGGGGTGAATCCGAGGATGAGGACCCACGTCTTGTCTGAGTTCAGCTTCAGTCAGCTGTTCCTCATCCATTCAGCGTTGGCCTTCATTCCTTTGTGAAGGTTGGTTTTGGCGGTGTGGGGGTTCTTGGTGAGGGAGAGGATCAGCTGGGTATCATCGGCATAGGAGATGATGTTGAAGTCGTGCAGACGGGCGACGTGGGCTCGCTAAGAATGATACTCATCTGAAAGGAACACACTAGGAGAAACAAATGAAATGCAAAGAGTTCTTCACATTCTGAAAAAAAACGTTTGAGACAACTGTTTGTGAAAATCTAAGTGTTTCAGATTATAACCTCATGTTGGTCAACATCTTTTAGCTGTATGTCAGTCAAGAGTTCATTGAAGACAAGAAACAACAAAGTCTGTCACATGTTTTGTTAGGCCCGCATTCATCGGAATAAGAATGTCCACTTTGCGAGGTAATGGTGTGTGATTTAAATGCCTGCGTGTTTCTTTTGTCCTGGTACACTGTCAGGAGTTTGGTGGTGCAGCGACCTGATGGACACATTACAAGTCAGGAGTAAGAGGGCATCTTGTCCTCAGTGTGGTATGGGGTCTTACACGCCAACACAAGTACATGTTCTTTGACGCATCAAAGTGCATCACCCCAAGGAAGATGAGAGATCACTCTGAGACTGATGGGTCTGCCCCTATATCTAGAGTTCTTTGATGCTGGGGAGCACAGAGCAGTGCGCCATCACGAATGAGGCAAGATGGCAACCTTGAGAGGGGAGAGGGGAGACTGGACTGAGAGAGCCTGTGAGTCCCACAGAAGAGCTGACGGTGAGACGTGCTGCACCGACGGCCTGGATTGGATTTCTGTGCAACACTGTGCTTTGACCGGCCGGGATTGTGGCGGTTTACCCCCGAAGCGGTCCTGAGAGCGGAGCCTTGCACCGGTAATCGGCGAGCAGGTGAGCCCGGGTGTGTCTGGGGATATTAAATTGCAGACTGCCCAAGAGGCGATCACCAGCACTGGTGAATTCTGTGGCCCATGCTTCAAAGGACATTAGTTTATACCTTGGCTTTGATTAAGGGGAGGCGACCTACTGGCTGGGATTCCCCCCTATAAATAGTGTCCTTAAGCCGATTCCAGCCAGAGGAGACGTTGGAGTAAGCGTTATCGGTGAGAGAGCCACTGCAGCGTACCTCCTCTTCTCTCCTGTAGGACGGGAAGCGAGATTGTGGGAGCGAGTGGAGCGCCGCGGCCGTGGCAAGATGGCGGCTTGAGCTCCTAGCACTCTAGCGGCGGAAGAGGTGCCCCAGCCCTGAGCATAGAAAGTTTGGAGGTGGGGAGCGAAACGGCTGTGCCCTGTGGTATTGCTGGATACTGTGCTTGGCTAAGAGTGGCAAGGGAGCTTACTTTGACCTGAGGCTCTGATCATTGCAATACCGCGCAGCTCTCAAAACACCATGCGGGTTGCTTGATACTGAGGACGCTGCTTTGGGGGCCTGCTACCTGGGTACAACGCGGTATTGGAACGGCTGGTAGCTGCCTATTGCCGGTAGCTAGAACAGAGATTCCGGCAAACCCTAATACCCAGGTGGACATAGTGATATCCAGTGGCCTCGGGGAGATGAGAGCAGCTGGTGTGTGGCTTCCCTTGGACTGGTGCTCCGTAGCCCAACCAAGTGCCTCATACAATATTACCGTGGTTAGGTAGGTGCGAGCAGTGTCGCAAGAGTGCGATACCCTACTTGTACTTCGCTGGGGAAGTTAGAGACAAGAGGAGCTGAATCCTACCAATCGATCCCCAGTAGTTTGGAACGGGGAGTCCCTGACCCTAAAAGAAATATTGGTATCACCCGATGCTGGGGAAACCCAGATGCAAACAGGCGGGGGTTCCTACAGAGCAAGAAGAAACTGCACCAGAACAGGTACACAAGGAACCTACTCATGAATTCTTGGAAAACCCAGTCCAACAGCAGCTGGCTCAAATCCTGGAGTCCATTGCTGATATCAAGAACACGCTTCATCAGGACATCAGTAACATGGCGGTGGGCCTGAGCCTTCTAAGGGCAAAACACACTAAGCTTGCAGAAAGTGGCACAGACTGAATCCTCACTAGCAGAGATTATGCCAGCACAATTGACCCAGTCTAAACAAATGGGGGAAATATCACATAGAGTCCATGTCTTAGAAAAAAGAGCTGAAGAGGCTGAAGGGCGCAACCGTAGGAACAATATTAGGATCTTGGGATTGCCAGAAGGAGTGGAGGGCTCCAACATGATTGAATACCTGGATAGTTGGCTTTGTGATGTGGTGGCGCCAGAAGATTGTAGAAGTTCCATACCTTGGAGAGGGAGCACAGAGTTCTTTCTAGGCCTCTGGCTCCAGGGAGGCCCCTACGCCCATGGTGGCTCGACTGCTCCATTTTAAAGTCAGGGGTAAACCGTTACATAGTGCGCACACGGATGGACCCTTCATGGCAGAAAACAGTAAAGCCTCGCTGATCCCTGACTATACTTTATTTATTTATTTTATTTATTTGCAGGTTTGTACCACGCTAGATTCGACTCCCGGAGGAGTATCTCCGCGCCTTTAGGCATCTACAGCATATGTTTGGAGAAGAACCAGTTTAGCATCCGTTCTAGTGTTGGAATTGTGAGAAGTTGCCCTGATATATAATGTTCACTATTCTAGTGAGCACTTTGTATCAGTCCAAACAACCCTTATGGTGATTGGTTGTAAGTCAACCTTATAGACCAGCTATCCTAGTAGCGTGGATACGAGCAGTCTTCGGGCTAAACTCTAGAGGGCGTGTTAAGCCAGCTGTTATACCATCACATATACCCCTTGAACACCAAGTGAAAGGACCCCACACAAGTGTTATGAAAATAAACAGTGTATTTATTTAGATCACAACAGCCCTGTACTCTTTATGAGGACAGGGTACTAAGCACCCAACAAAACTCTTATGAAAATACTTCAAGTTGCACAATTTACACAAATGCCCGAGGGGCACGGAAAACCATATACTATGGAAGTGGAATGCGAAATTACTAGCAGGTAAGTACTGGACTAATAGGCTTTGTAATCGCTAGGACTACGTTACTGAACCTTCAGATTACTAGTAGGAGGCCTAGGGGACTCGGGTGCAGAGTGTGCACTCTCACGCGGGATGCGGGACAAAGTCTATGGGAGCTAGTAAAGACAAAGTTAGTGTTCTCGGGCGAACCCGATAAGGTAGATCGAAAACGACAGTGGATCCTGACCCTTGGATAGTGAGGCTATGCTGGGGCACCGAAATGCCGGAGTTACCTAGCCCAGGGGCTGCAGCTGCATAGGTCTCAAAAGACGTCGGGAATCCTCGTAAACGACCCAGGGGCCTGAAGAAAGAAGTTGCTGTCAGGCGACCAGTGAAGATAGTTCAAGTTGATCCAAGCCTGGATCGAAGATGGATGACACCTGAAAGCAGAGAGGACCAAGTTCGTGACTACTAGCCAGTAGTCAGGTGGCACCAGGAGGGCACCGGATGGAAGTCACCTCAACTAGGTGAGTGGGCGACGCTGTGCTCTGCAGATCTCACGGACCAGGAGGCGTTGTCGGCGACCAATATGGAGGTGCGAGCTGTCCCACGATGGTTGATGCTGTCGCCGTCGCTGGACCCAGGATTGGGGCAACAAGTCTTGGCAAATTCAAGCCCACGCGGTGGACCTAAAATGGCGTCTGGAGTGGACCAGGAGGGTCCGGGGTGCTCCTCTTTTGGAAGGGAGCAAGGGCCAGTCTGGAGCAACCAGACCAGCAGCAGTGATGTCGTTGGGCGTCGTTAAGAAGGCCACAAGCCAGCGGGCTAGTAGCCAAACAACGCGGTGAGCAGCAAAAAGCAGAAGGGCCCCACGCAGATCGTGGAGATGCTGGGAGGCTGGACTTCGGTGCTGGAGCTGCTCAGGGTTGGGGCTTCTCGGACCCCAAAGCACTCACCAGAGGATCCCTCGGCGGTCGTGCTGGATAGAAGTCGTGCAGTTCTGATGATGGCCGGTCCCTCGAGGTCTCGTCGCACCTACGGTTCTCAGCTTAGCTGTAGAGGTAGGTAGAGGTCAGAGGTGCCAGGGAAGCCAGGTCTCGTCGTGCTGGTCGGTCGGATTCCTGAGGAAGGACGTGCAGCAAACCGCAGAGTTCTTAGATGGTGCCTGCGGATGCAGGGTGACTACTCCTTAGCCACAAGGGAGAAATCTTGAGAAGAAGTCGAGGGTTCCTTTCGTAGAAAGTAGTTTCTTGATTCAAAGATGATCTAATTTGGAAGGGTCCCCGCTCCTGCCTTTATCCTAAAGAAAGGGGTGGGTACGCGACTAGGTCCTGCCCTAGGGGTGGGACCAGGAAGGGGGGTGGTTACACCCGTCTCCCATGCCGGACTTTCCCCAGGCCAGGGGCTGGTGTGCCCCTGGAACTGGTTCTAGCCGGCAGATGCGTAGTGAGCACCGGGGTGCCACTCTGCAGTCACCTTCCTGTAAAGCCCTGCCTACCCAGGATACACAAAACCCTGTCTGGGATGGTGCTAGCATCGCCCCTGACAGGAAACCCTTTGTCCAAGCTCTCCTCGGTGGAAGGACTCCCAGAAGCAGGAGGTCAGATTCGTGTCTGTGGTGGCAGCATCCATTTTGTGGAGCTGAGGCTTCGTTTAACTTTAACCGGGGTTCACAGTTACATACATGTCGTGTCCCTCTAGAAGGGTGGAATGCTAACCCCGTTGCCAGAATTGGCGAGGGGTTAGTATTCCAATTCGTATAATACCAAAGATAGCATTTAACCGCGAGGATTATAATGCACTTAAGAGTATATGGTATGCGTTATCATGGAACAGCTATTAGGACTTGGTTCCGCAAGCTGCAAGCGGGCTCAGCTCATGCCAGAGCACCATTTCACACGATTCCAAGCACTCTGCCTTCAGGATTGTCAAGGCCTGCCATAGGAGTGACTGATAGGAATCTGTGTGTCCATTTTTAGGGTTAGATATAGGTATACTATATCTAAAGCAAAGGGTGATTACACCACCTTGCCCCAGCTTTCGTGCAGCCAGTTGTGTCAGATTTAGATGGCCATCCAGGGCTGGCATAATACATGCTTCAGCCCCTGGTAGGCCCTGGGTACACCTATGCCCTGAGTTACAGGGTCTGATAAGGTGGCCCAGTTCCAATTGGATAATGCACCTAAGGTACACATGTCAATTTAGTGAGAGAACAGCTAGGCTGTGGGTCTGATTGGCAGGCCCACAGCCAGGGAAAGTTGTAAACCAGTGAAACAAAAGCAAAAAATCTGGGTGATCATAGGATTGCAGACCCTACTCTCCTACGTGACCCCCCCAAACTTTGGGACAATAAACTAACTTTGACCAGGGGAGTCTTCTTGCTCTAAGTGGAAATACCTGGAGAGCCCATCTGCATTGCCATGATCAGTGCCAGGTGTATGCTCCACTGTAAAATCCATCCCCTGTAGGGAAATGGACCACCTAATCAGTTTGGGGTTTTCACCCTTCATCTGATTTAGCCATAAGAGGGGCTTATGGTCGGTCTGAATCTTGAAATGAGTGCCAAACAAGTATGGCCTCAGTTTCTTCAGGGCCCAAACCACAGCAAAGGCCTCCCTCTCAATAGCTGACCAATTTTTCTCTCTGGGGTCAGCCTTCTGCTTATAAAAGCAATGGGCTGGTCTTGACCATCAAAATTCAGTTGAGATAGAACAGCTCCCACACCCAACTCAGAAGCATCTGTTTGGACAATGAATGGTTTGGAGTAGTCTGGACTCGTAAGGATAGGTGCTGTGCACATGGCCTGCTTTAGGTCATCGAATGCTTTTTGACAGCCTGCTGTCCACTGAACCTGTTTTGGCATTTTCTTACTTGTCAGTTCATTAAGTGGAGTCACAATTGATCCATAATTTCTGACAAACTTTCCGTAGTAACCAGTCAGGCCCAAGAAAGCTCGAACCTGAGTCTGGGTGGTTGGAGGAGCCCAGTCCCTGATTGACTGTATTTTGCTCTCCAGTGGCTGAACTTGGCCTCCACCTACAAGGTGATCCAAGTATACAACCTGTGTCTGCCCTATCTGGCACTTGTTGGCCTTGATAGTGAGACCTGCTGCTTGCAGTGCCTCTCACACTTTCCTCAGGTGGACCAGCTGATCCTCCCAGGTGGAGCTAAAGACAGCAATATCATCTAGATATGCTGCACAGAAGTCATCCAGCCCAGTGAGAACATGATTCACCAACCTTCGGAAGGTGGCAGGTACATTTTTCAGACCAAAGGGCATTACCACAAATTGATAATGCCCACCAGGGGTTGAAAATGCTGTCTTGGGCTTGGCATCCTCAGCTAACCTGATTTGCCAATACCCAGCTGTCAGGTCAAATGTACTTAAGTAGTTGGCAGAAGCCAATCTATCTATAAGTTCATCTGCCCTTGGTATTGGGTGGGCATCAGTCTTAGTGACTGCATTGAGACCTCTGTAGTCTACGCAAAACCTCATCTCTCTCTTACCACCCTGGGTGTGAGGCTTTGGCACTAGAACTACTGGACTAGCCCAAGGGCTATCTGAGGGTTCAATGACTCCCAACTCCAACATTTTCTGCACTTCTGTTTTGATGCAGTCTCTAACATGATCAGGCTGCCTGTAGATTTTACTCTTGACTGGCAAGCTGTCCCCAGTGTCAACCTCATGGGTACACCAATTGGTCTGACTGGGTGTTAGAGAGAACATATGCCTGAAGGATTGAAGAACCTGTTTGCAATCCTTCTGTTGATGTTCAGAGAGGCTGCCACAAAAGACAACACCATCTACTGACCCATCATCAGGATTCTGAGTGAGCAGGTCTGGGAGAGGGTCACTCTCTTCCCCCTGTCCCTCATCTATGGCCATGAGCAAGCTCATGTCCTTCCTGTCGATATATGCTTTGAGCCTGTTGACATGGAGCACCCTGTGGGGGCTCCTGGGAGTTCCAAGGTCCACCAGGTAGGTGACCTCTCCCTTTTGCTCAAGAATTGTGTGGGGCCCAGACCATTTGTCTTTGAGTGCTGCTGGGGCCACTGGCTCCAACACCCACACCTTCTGTCCAGGCTGATAAACAGTCAGGACAGCCTTTTGGTCATGCCAAGCTTTCTGGAGTTCTTGACTGGCCTTAAGGTTTTCAGATGCCTTTTCCATATACTCAGCCATCCTGGAGCGGAGACCAAGTACATAGTCCACTATGCTGGTTGCAGGCTTTTTGAGAGGTCTCTCCCATCCTTCCTTAACCAAACACAGGGGTCCTCTCACAGGATGCCCATACAGAAGTTCAAAAGGGCTGAAGCCAACCCCCTTCTGTGGGACCTCTCTGTAAGCAAACAAAAGGCAGGGAATCAGGACATCCCATCTATGCCTGAGCTTTTCAGGTAGTCCATGAATCATCCCTTTTAGGGTCCTGTTGAACCTTTCAACAAGCCCATTGCATTGTGGATGATAGGGTGTAGTGAACTTGTAGTTGACACCACATTCCTTCCACATAGCAGTTAAGTAGCTTGACATGAAGTTTGCACCTCTGTCAGAGACAACCTCCTTAGGGAAGCCCACTCTGGAGAACACACCAACTAGGGCTCTTGCCACAACAGGTGCTGTAGTGGTCCTAAGGGGAATAGCTTCAGGATACCTGGTGGCATGATCCACTACCACCAGTATAAACTTGTGCCCTGATGCTGTCTGGGGTTCCATTGGACCAACAATGTCAATCCCCACTCTTTCAAAGGGCACCCCCACCACAGGCATTGGTATAAGGGGGGCCTTTGTTGTGCCACCTGACTTACCACTGGCTTGGCAAGTGACACAGGAGCGACAAAACTCCTTGGTATCCTCATTCATGTGAGGCCAGTGAAAGTGGGAGACAAGCCTGTCCCAAGTCTTTGTCTGGCCTAAGTGACCTGCTAAGGGAATCTCATGGGCCAAGGTAAGAAGGAAACCTCTCTGAGTCAAGGGGATAACCAGCCTCCTGGTCATGCCAGGCTTGGGCTCTCTTGCCTCAGTGTACAGGAGTCCATCCTCCCAGTATACCTTGTGGGTACCTGTGGCGTTCCCAGCAGCCTCAGCAGCAGCCTGCTGTCTGAGGGGTTCAAGATAGGGCAGTCTAATTGTTCCTTCCCCAGGTCTTCTCTTGAGGGTCCCCCTGAGCCCAGGAATTCAACTTGATCAAGTTCAAACTCTTTAGGCTCAGTTTCCCTCAGTTCCTGTAGGTCAGCCTCCTCTGAGACTTGATCCTCAACCTGGGGCAAGGGGGAAGGCAATGCCTTAACCCTACTGCTCTTCTTCTTGGAAGGTGGCTGGTCCATTGTTCCAGGATCCAGCACCTGTTCAGTGGGGCATCTTCTGGCCTGTGACCTAGTCACAGCAAGCACATGTGCTGGCAAGCCTAACATCTCCATGTGAGTTCTATGCTCCACTTCTGACCATTGTGATGACTCCAAATCATTGCCCAACAAACAATCCACTGGGAGGTCTGAGCTAACTACAACCTTCTTTTGGCCAATTACCCCTCCCCAGGAGAAAGCAACAATTGCCATACTGTGACTGGTAGTGACATTGCTTGCATTGGTCACCAGGAAATCTGTACCTGGTATGATCTGTCCAGGGTCCACAAAGTTAGGTGTCACCATTGTGACACTGGCACAAGTGTCCCTATAGGCCTGAGCCATTTTTCCATTGATAAAAGGTGTCTGTCTGTATTTGCCCAAAGTATTGGGACTGAAATCAGGGGATATATCCACATCCCCTGTACAGACAAGGACAGCCTGAGTGAGTGTGCCAACTAAGTTGTCATACCCCTCAGAACCCAAGGTTAACCCAACTAAACCCTTGGGAGGTGCACTACTACTGCTGGCTGTACTAGGGGGCACAGGTGCCTTAGGGGCTGCAGTAGCAGGAGTCTGCCCTCCTTTCTTGGTGCACTCACTAAACCAGTGAGTTTTACTTTTACAGTATTGGCACCACCTTTTAGATTGGCCTTCTTGATTCTTCTTTTTCTGGGAAGCCTGACCCCCACCCTCTTTGGGTTGTTGGGGACCTGTTGAAGACTTCTGGTCATTTTGTTCACCTTTAGAATCTTTACCCTTCTGGTCTGCTTTCTTCTGACCACCTTGATTCTGGCCCTGGTTCTGCTTAACTCTTGTTCTGACCCATCTGTCTGCCTTCTTTCCCAATTCTTGGGGAGAGGTCAGATCTGAGTCAACAAGATGCTGATGCAACAACTGGTTCTGACAATTGTTTAAAATCTGTTCCCTCATGATCAGATTATACAATCCTGTGTAATCAGTAACCTTACTGCCCAGCAACCAGCCCTACAAAGCCTTAGTGGCACAATCTACAAAGTCAGACTGAGTTTTCTGGGTATCCCTGAACAGCAACCTGTACTGCTCAGTGGTTAGGCCAAACCCATCTATCAGTGTACTCTTCAGGACTTGGTAATTATTAGCATCCTCAGCTCTAGTAGTGAGGAGCTTGTCTCTACCTTTACCTTCAAAGGAGAGCCACAAGATAGCTGCCCACTGACTCTGGGGGACACACTGTACAGTGCAGGCCCTCTCCAAAGCAGTAATCCATTTGTGGATATCATCCCCTTGTTTAAAGGGGGACACTATCTTACTCAGGTGTCTAGTATCTAAACTCCTGTTTTCCCTTGGGGGAATGCTGCCACCAGTGGGATTTGTCCCACTCAATTCTTGCTCTCTAGCAAACGCAAGTCTCTCTTTGGCCAGGGCAAGTTCTTCCCTTTCAATCCTCAGATTGACTTCCCTCACTTTGGCCTCATACACTCTCCTCTGAGGGGATGTCATCCCTCTGTGAGAAGAGGCCTGAGAGCCATTGGTTCGAATGGATCTGTTAGAGCCTCTTGATAGAGACCTAACTCGTCCATTCCCAATGTTAAGCTGGCCTGAGAGGGGCCCCAGGGGTCTCCTAGTACCATTTTCATGCCTGCTTAAGTTGTCCCTAGTTAGCTGGCTAACTACTTCTGGACCTTTGTCTGCCTCGTCCTCAGATGGCTCTAGATCCTCATCCTCCTCTTCACCTTCTGCAGAGAGATGGATATTGTCAGGGTCACCTGAGGTTCCCTCTAGGGGGGGCATGTTCCCATCTGGATTAGAAGGGTCTGGGTTACCAGCCCTCCTGGCATCATAAGTCTCTAAGAGACCAATCAGGAATGGGATTGTGGGGTTAGACCCCTGATTTAGTTTCCTGGAGGTACACACTTGTCTCATCTCCTGGAAGCTAAGAGCAGCATATCTGGAAGTGACCTGTGGAGGGTCCACTGACACAAGGGGAGACTCAGAGTTTCCTCCTTTGTCTGACATGCTGATTCTAGTGTGGTGTAAGTGATGCACCTACCTACACTATATGTTTGCCTACTGATCCCTTGCTAAGAGTTGTAGCCAAGGTGTGCTAAGCCTTGAGGAGCTACAACAGCTGGTTCAGTAGAACTCAGAGTATTCTAAGCTAAGTTATATGTACCTGAAGTACTTATGTGATCTTTCACAAGATATTCTTAGGATACGTGTGGTAAAACAACAGCAAGCTCAAATCCCAACCGCTGCTCACCAATGTGAGAAGTTGGCCTGATATATAATGTTCACTATTCTAGTGAGCACTTTGTATCAGTCCAAACAACCCTTATGGTGATTGGTTGTAAGTCAACCTTATAGACCAGCTATCCTAGTAGCGTGGATACGAGCAGTCTTCGGGCTAAACTCTAGAGGGCTTGTTAAGCCAGCTGTTATACCATCACATATACCCCTTGAACACCAAGTGAAAGGACACCACACAAGTGTTATGAAAATAAACAGTGTATTTATTTAGATCACAACAGCCCTGTACTCTTTATGAGGACATGGTACTAAGCACACAACAAAACTCTTATGAAAATACTTCAAGTTGTACAATTTACACAAATGCCCGAGGGGCACGGAAAACCATATACTATGGAAGTGGAATGCGAAATTACTTGCAGGTAAGTACTGGACTAATAGGCTTTGTAATCGCTAGGACTACGTTACTGAACCTTCAGATTACTAGTAGGAGGCCTAGGGGACTCGGGTGCAGAGTGTGCACTCTCACGCGGGATGCGGGACAAAGTCTATGGGAGCTAGTAAAGACAAAGTTAGTGTTTTCGGGCGAACCCGATAAGGTAGATCGAAAACGACAGTGGATCCTGACCCTTGGATAGTGAGGCTATGCTGGGGCACCGAAATGCCGAAGTTACCTAGCCCAGGGGCTGCAGCTGCATAGGTCTCAAAAGACGTCGGGAATCCTCGTAGACGAACCAGGGGCCTGAAGAAAGAAGTTGCTGGCAGGCGACCAGTGAAGATAGTTCGAGTTGATCCAAGCCTGGATCGAAGATGGATGACACCTGAAAGCAGAGGGGACCAAGTTCGTGACTACTAGCCAGTAGTCAGGTGGCACCAGGAGGGTACCGGATGGTAGTCACCTCGACTAGGTGAGTGGGCGACGCTGTGCTCTGCAGATCTTACGGACCAGGAGGCGTTGTCGGCGACCAGGATGGAGGTGCGAGCTGTCCCACGATGGTTGATGCTGTCGACGTCGCTGGACCCAGGATTGGGGCAACAAGTCTTGGCAAATTCAAGCCCACGCGGTGGACCTAAAATGGCGTCTGGAGTGGACCAGGAGGGTCCGGGGTGCTCCTCTTTTGGAAGGGAGCAAGGGCCAGTCTGGAGCAACCAGACCAGCAGCAGTGATGTCGTCGGGCGTTGTTAAGAAGGCCACAAGCCAGCGGGCTAGTAGCCAAACAACGCGGTGAGCAGCAAAAAGCAGAAGGGCCCCACGCAGATCGTGGAGATGCTGGGAGGCTGGACTTTGGTGCTGGAGCTGCTCAGGGTCGGGGCTTCTTGGAACCCTAAGCACTCACCAGAGGATCCCTCGGCGGTCGTGCTGGATAGAAGTCGTGCAGTTCTGATGATGGCCGGTCCCTCGAGGTCTCGTCGCACCTACGGTTCTCAGCTTAGCTGTAGAGGTAGGTAGAGGTCAGAGGTGCCAGGGAAGCCGGGTCTCGTTGTGCTGGTCGGTCGGATTCCTGAGGAACGACGTGCAGCAAACCGCAGAGTTCTTAGATGGTGCCTGTGGATGCAGGGTGACTACTCCTTAGCCACAAGGGAGAAATCTTGAGAAGAAGTCGAGAGTTCCTTTCGTAGAAAGTAGTTTCTTGATTCAAAGATGATCTAATTGGAAGGGTCCCCGCTCCTGCCTTTATCCTAAAGAAAGGGGTGGGTACGCGACTAGGTCCTGCCCTAGGGGTGGGACCAGGAAGTGGGGTGGTTACACCCCTCTCCCATGCCGGACTTTCCCCAGGCCAGGGGCTGGTGTGCCCCTGGAACTGGTTCTAGCCGGCAGATGCGTAGTGAGCACCGGGGTGCCACTCTGCAGTCACCTTCCTGTAAAGCCCTGCCTACCCAGGATACACAAAACCCTGTCTGGGATGGTGCTAGCACCGCCCCTGACAGGAAACCCTTTGTCCAAGCTCTCCTCGCTGGAAGGACTCCCAGCAGCAGGAGGTCAGACTCGTGTCTGTGGTGGCAGCATCCATTTTGTGGAGCTGAGGCTTCGTTTAACTTTAACCGGGGTTCACAGTTACATACATGTCGTGTCCCTCTAGAAGGGTGGAATGCTAACCCCGTCGCCAGAATTGGCGAGGGGTTAGTATTCCAATTCGTATGACACCTTACTCGACATGTTTTGATAAAGCAATACCAAAGATAGCATTTAACCGCGAGGATTATAATGCACTTAAGAGTATATGGTATGCGTTATCATGGAACAGCTATTAGGACTTGGTTCCGCAAGCTGCAAGCGGGCTCAGCTCATGCCAGAGCACCATTTCACACGATTCCAAGCACTCTGCCTTCAGGATTGTCAAGGCCTGCCATAGGAGTGACTGATAGGAATCTGAGTGTCCATTTTTAGGGTTAGATATAGGTATACTATATCTAAAGCAAAGGGTGATTACACCACCTTGCCCCAGCTGTCATGCAGCCAGTTGTGTCAGATTTAGATGGCCATCCAGGGGTGGCATAATACATGCTTCAGCCCCTGGTAGGCCCTGGGTACACCTATGGCCTGAGTTACAGGGTCTGATAAGGTGGCCCAGTTCCAATTGGATAATGCACCTAAGGTACACACGTCAATTTAGTGAGAGAACAGCTAGGCTGTGGGTCTGATTGGCAGGCCCACAGCCAGGGAAAGTCGTAAACCAGTGAAACAAAAGCAAAAAATCTGGGTGATCATAGGATTGCAGACCCTACTCTCCTACAGGAATAAGAAGGTCTTAAGTTGTTTTCTAAATGGAAGATGTTCTACACATAGCCTGAGAGACTTTGGGAGACTATTCCATAGGGAGGGTCCTGCCACTGATAACGCTTTGGTTCCATGTTTGGCTTTTTTTGCTCTAGGTACACAGAGGAGGCCTTGTTCGCTCGACCTAAGTGACTGAAAAGGTAAATATGGAACAAACTTTTTAGTCAGGTATGCTGGACCCTGCCCGTTAAGGCTTTTGTGTATTGTGCAACATACTTTGAACTTGGCCCTCTGTTTGACTGATAACCAGTGCAACTTAGTCAGCAGTGGTTTGGAGGGCGTACGAGGGGGGGCGTTCAGAACCAGGCGAGCTGCCGTGTTCTGAACCACCTGTTGTCTTGTCATGACTCCCTCGTTAGCAGACAGGAGCAGGCCATTACAACAGTCTATTCGACTCAGGACCAGTGCCTGTACCAACGTTCTTCTAGTTGCATCCGGTAGTAAGGGGAAGATTTTTCGTAACAGGACAATAACATGAAAGCAGGCTCCCACCACCTGGTTGCCATGCTGTTTGAGTGTAAGTTCTTGATCTAATCGGACTCCCAGATTTTTAACTATTTGTTTGGGCTCAGGTACTGGGCCTAGGTCTTGTGGCCACCAGTCCGGAGTCCAGAGAAGTTTAGCTTCACCAAACTGCATGACTTCTGTCTTTCCAACGTTGCATTGCAAGTAGTTGGACGACATCCAGTGTGCCACTGCTTTCATACCCTGGGAAAAGGAGTTCCTAACCTCGGTGGTAAGGGACTTGAAGGGAAAGAGGAGTTGAGTGTCATCCGCGTAGGATACCGGGATGAATCCATAAGTTCTCATGATGTTAGCCACGGGTGCCACATAGATGCTAAAGAGCGTAGGGATCAAACATGAGCCCTGTGGCACCCCTTTGGAAATTTCAACCTCCTCTGACCGGTAAGCACCCATTGTCACTCGCTGGGTGCGGTTTGTTAGGAAACTCCTCCACCATGCCAGTGCCTCGTGCTTCAGGCCGATGTTAGCTAGCCTGGCAGTCAAGAAGGAATGTTACACGGTGTCGAATGCCGCAGACAGATCCAACAGTACCAGGATAACGGAGTGGCCTTTATCCTGGTACATATGTAGATCGTCTGCGACAGACATCTGGGTAGTCTCGGTACTGTGTTTTGGCCTGAAACCCGATTGTGAATAGTCTAGCCCTCCTGCAAATTCGATGTAATTAGACAGGTGTCTATTAACAAGCTTTTCAATAAGTTTGCCTAGAAAAAGGGAGCAGGGATATTGGCCTAAGGTTGGCTAGCTCAGTCCAGGGGATTGCTGTGTTTTTCCTGAGCGGCCTAACCAACGCCTTCTTCCATCCTAGCGGAACCTCTCCTGTGCTTAGCGAGAGGTTTACTAGCCTCTAGATCGCAGGTCCCAATTCATTCGCAAGTGTAGGCATAAAACGCGCAGGAATAGTGTCCATTGGACAGCCACTCTTTATCGGTGTGATAAGTGATAATACCTCCTCAATCGAGATAGGGGGGAATACAGAGAGAGAGTGAGTAGCAGGAGATTGTACTTCCATACTTAAAAATGGGGCATTATCATTCCTACTGGTTTGGTTAGAGTGAATAATTTTGTCATAAATTGCATCGATTTTTTTTGTAAAGAACAGAGAGGTGTCATCACATAGTTGCTGCGATGCCACTTCTGGACTCTCACAAGCTGCTGGTTTCGTGAATGTCTGTAAGATTTGATACAATACTTTCGGGTTATTGCCAGCCGCCGATAGTTGTGATGCAACATGATTTATTCGCGCAGCGCGAATAGCTATGTGATATACTGTCAAGGAGTTCCTGTAAAGTTGTTTGTCTCTGTCTTGACGGGAAGCCCTCCATTTCTTCTCTAATTTCCTAGTAGCCTGTTTGAGCGACCTTAGATGCTCCGAAAACCAGATTTCCTGTTTGTGTGCAGGTCTGGGCTTAAAGGTTTTTAATGGAATGATCTCATCTATAGTTTCAAGTACCATCCCTTCATATTTGCTCAGAGCGTTTTCAATACTCTCACTAGCGCTGGGAGTAGGGGGCTACGTATCTCTTTTTAAAGGCTTTCTGGGTCAGTTTATGCCATGGTCTTCTTTTACTGGGTAAGGCAATCTGTCCAGTACCATGCGAAATGGGAGTGGGAGTATAAAATTCAATGATAAAATGGTCTGTCCATTCTACTTGATAGGGGGGTAGACACTCGACCTGTGGGGAGTTGGTTAAGACTGAGTCTAAGGTGTGTCCCGCCTGATCAGTTGGGCCGCTATTTATCTGCTTTAGACCCAGTGAGTTAAGGTCCGCCATTAATGTTTGCACCTCGTTACAATTTTCTAACTCACTTTGGACATTAAAGTCTCCTAAGAGTAGGAAGTCGGTATTGCCATGTACATGGGGTGCCAATTACTCTACCAACGTGACAGATAGATTGGTGCACGGACCGGGCGGGGCGGTAGACCAATGCTCCCTTTCTACTCTTTTTAGACAAAATGTTAATTTTAAAAATCAGGAGTTCTAACTCGGGGGTACACAGCTCGTCCAGCACAGTAACATTAATTTCTTGCTTATGGACAATCGCGATCCCCCCACCAGTTTTAGTGGGACGATCTAACCTGATAATTTTGTATCCCACTGGGATTCCTAGAGTTATGGCCGGGACTGAGTGGGGTTTGAGCCACGTTTCCGTCAGGAAGCATAGGTCGGGTTCCTCTGATGAAATCAGATCCCATACCTCTATGGCGTGTTTAGGTAGCGATCTGATATTACATAATAAGTTCTTATTTCCCCGTAGTATACTGGTGCCCTTATTGTTTGTCGGGGTAGAGTTGTGGGCGAGTATCGCCTTGTCGTGTGGGAACACTCCGGGTGATTATCGGAGGTGTTTCTGACTCCAGCTAATATCTGGAATTGAACTTTGCAGTAACGACAGGCAAACGGGCCCTCTAAACTTCCCTCCACCCTGTTATCACACCCCATAGGTAAATGGCTTTGGATCCCTAGTAATACCTGTGAGGAGTAAGTTCTCCATGAGTGGGTGGGTAGCGCCATAGCCTCCAGCCCCTGGCCCTGTCCTGTCACGGACGGGCGCAGACGGGCTGGTCTTTGGCTTGTCTTCGGCGCTGGCTAAGGCGCCCCTCTGCGCGCAAACAGCTGAGCGCTAGGGCCGACGAGGGACTAAATAGCCCTGTAAAGTGGTGAGCTTGAGCGCTAACCGCTCGCCTTCCTGGGCGTGTCTTGCTCTTACCTGCCCCGCCCTCCGCTCAACGGTATAGGCTACCGAGTCGGACCGGGGCGGGCAGGCTTGAGTATTGGGCACAGACAGCCGGAAATGCAGTGGGAGCCCCTCTGAGCCCCGTCAAAGTGCGAGTGCAAACAGCAGTAAGTTAAAATCACTAACAATTTCCACTTCGGCCACACTTAGCGCTGGGTACTTTTAAAATTAGCAATTTAATTTTAAAAACACGGTCTGTTCGGGGTCAGTGCTGGGAGTTTTAAAATGTATCAAATCAATTTTAAAAACACGATCAGTGCGGGGTCAGTGCTGGGAGTTTTAAAATTAGCAATTCAATTTTAAACATACGCTAAAACAGTATGCAGCAGCGCTTTCGCTCAAAGTATGTATGTAGGCGCCAAGCGGGGTCGGGAGATGCTGCCACCGTCGTCCCTTACCGCAAGTGTCCGGTGCCTCCTTGCAGCCTAAATAGCCCTGTAAAGTGGAGAGCTGGAGCGCTAACCGCTCGCTTTCCTGGGCGTGTCTTGCTCTTACCTGCCCCACCCTCCGCTCAACGGTATAGGCTACCGAGTCGGACCAGGGCGGGCAGGCTTGAGTATTGGGCACAGACAGCCGCAAATGTAGTGGGAGCCCCTCTGAGCCCCGTCAAAGCACGAGTGCAAACAGCAGTAAGTTAAAATCACTAACAATTTCCACTTCGGCCACACTTAGCGCTGGGTACTTTTAAAATTAGCAATTCAATTTTAAAAACACGGTCTGTTTGGGGTTAGTGCTGGGAGTTTTAAAATTTATCAAATCAATTTTAAAAACACGATCAGTGCGGGGTCAGTGCTGGGAGTTTTAAAATTAGCAATTCAATTTTAAACATACGCTAAAACAGTATGCAGCAGCGCTTCCGCTCAAAGTATGTATGTAGGCGCCAAGCGGGGTCGGGAGATGCTGCCACCGTCGTCCCTTACTGCAAGTGTCCGGTGCCTCCTTGCAGCCTAAATAGCCCTGTAAAGTGGAGAGCTGGAGCGCTAACTGCTCGCCTTCCTGGGCGTGTCTTGCTCTTACCTGCCCCGCCCTCCGCTCAACGGTATAGGCTACCGAGTCGGACCGGGGCGAGCAGGCTTGAGTATTGGGCACAGACAGCTGGAAATGCAGTGGGAGCCCCTCTGAGCCCCGTCAAAGCGCGAGTGCAAACAGCAGTAAGTTAAAATCACTAACAATTTCCACTTCGGCCACACTTAGCGCTGGGTACTTTTAAAATTAGCAATTCAATTTTAAAAACACGGTCTGTTCGGGGTCAGTGCTGGGAGTTTTAAAATTTATCAAATCAATTTTAAAAACACGATCAGTGCGGGGTCAGTGTAGGGAGTTTTAAAATTAGCAATTCAATTTTAAACATACGCTAAAACAGAATGCAGCAGCGCTTCTGCTCAAAGTATGTATGTAGGCGCCAAGCGAGGTCGGGAGATGCTGCAACCGTCGTCCCTTACCGTCCCTTTGGAGGTTCCGCGGCGTCGCACCTCCTTCCTTGAGGTTAAGAGGGCTTTGCGGGAGGAAGTGATTCAGTACTCGTTGATATTACCAGCCCGTCTACAGATAATTCTTGAAGGGTGGACACACTTCTGTGATGATCCCAGAGCAGCATGGGATTAGATTGAAAGCTATAAAATGAACAGTCCACCTGCAACGAAAAATCTAACGACTCCTCCTGGAGGACAGAGATGGGAGAGGAGAGATCGAAGGCGACTGAGATGGGAGCATCCAAAGAGGCTGACTCCCTCGCAAACGGAAAAAGACAGAGCAGAGACACTACAGGCAGAGGCAGCCATGTTGCAGGGACACGGATCATCAATGGAGCGAGGCTCTG
Source organism: Lissotriton vulgaris (assembly GCF_964263255.1). Taxonomy (NCBI): domain Eukaryota; kingdom Metazoa; phylum Chordata; class Amphibia; order Caudata; family Salamandridae; genus Lissotriton; species Lissotriton vulgaris. Next base: position 818,027,150 of record NC_141695.1, on the reverse strand, counting down.
GATAGGAGAGAGGGTCCGGCGGTTCGGACTCAGACACATCTCACAGTGGTAGTGTTAAGATGCTGCATGTGACTCCGGGTACCGGTGATGAGATTTCATAATTTGGCTCATCCCAGTATCTCATTTTGTTTTACCACTTCTCTTCCTGCCCTCTCTCTCCTCCCTTAACTGAGTTTCTCCCCCAATTTTCAATTTCCTTTCTCCACACTTTGTTCGGAGGGCCCCGAGGAACGTGAAAGGGGTGGCTGGGTGAGCCCCTGGGTGAGGGTGGGATCGACCATCCAGGGCAGATTTGCTTTGGGCTATCCCAGATCCACTGTAGGAGTACCTTTGGTGGCAGCCGCGCCATCGTACATGTCTGTTACTATCAGGGGACTTTGTAGGAAGGTGGGTATCTGACTATATGGTTACCTCAACTTTTTGCCTAGTGTTTAGCTGGTTTTCGACTTAGTTGGCCTGGGATCCTGCTAATCAGGGCCCCAGGCTATCTGCTCTCACTGTAAAATGGACTCCATGTATGTTAGGTACATCTCCAATTGGATATTGGGTCTCCTTATGAGCCCCTGTAAAAAGTACTATAGATACCCAGGGCATAGGTGCATCCAAGGCCTACCAGGGGCTGCAGCATGTATTATGCCACCCCTGGCTGGCCATCCACATAGACTCAACTGGCTGATCACTCAGCTGGGGCAAGGTCATGTAATCACCCCTTGCTTAGGTATAGTATCCCTATACCTACCATTACATATAGACACATATATACCTTTAAGTCACTCCTATGGCAGGCCTTAACAATCCTGGAGGCTTGATTTTATGTGAGATGGTGCTCTAGCATGAGCTGAGCCTGTCTGTAGCTTTCGAAACCATCTCCTTATAGCTGTTCTATGATATAGCCATACCATATACTCTTATGTGCATTATAATCCTCGCGGTTAATGCTAACTTTGGTTTGGCTTTATCAAAACATGTTGTGTAAGGTGTCATACGCTTTGGAATACTACCTCCTCGCCAGTTCTGGTGACGGGGGTAGCATTCCACCCTTCTAGAGGGAGAAGACATGTAGTTGTAGCTTTACCAGGTTCAAGTTAAACAGAGCCTCAGCATCACAAAATGGATGCTGCTGCCACAGACACAAGTCTGACCTCCTGCAGCTGGGAGCCCTTCCAGCGAAGGAGGCCTGGACAATAGATTTCCTGCCTTGGGAGGTGCTAGCACCTCCCCAGACAGGCTATAGTGTATTGGGGCAGGGTGGGTTGAATGAAATGAGACACTGCCTGGGGCACACCAGGTGCTCCATGCATAGCCCGGTTCAAACCAGTTGCTGGGGCACTCTAGCCCCAGCTCTGGAGCGAAACTGGATAAAGGGAAAGGTGTGTAACCACCCCCTTCCCTGGTCCCACCCATAGGAGGGACCTAGTAGGTAATCCAGCCCCTTTAATCAGTATAAAGCTAGGAGCTGAGTCTAGAGACTTTAGATTATCCTGAACGAAACTCTGAAACAAAACTCTGGACCTTCGACATTCAACTGCAAGTAGGAGACTAAAGAATCTCCCTTGTGGTCAAGGAGTGACCACCCTGTGCAAACAGGCACCACCTAGCGAACTGCCAGTTTGCTTTGTCGACGCTCCTGAAGGATCCTGATGACTCTGCTTCACAGGACTGGACTTCCAGACTTCTCAGACCCGACCCACATTTCCAGCAAAGCTGAGACCCGTGGCATACACGAGAGACCTGGTACTGGACACCTGTCCATTTTGCTTTTTGCTAAATTGTGCAGCTTCTGAGGCATCCTCGAAGTTGTGCATTGGGAGTTGAGAAGCCCCAACCCTGAGTCGTGAGTGCACTGAAGCTCAACCCTCTACACTCCACGAGTGCCGCGTGGGGCCTGCTCTTGCATTTTCTCTTGACGCATCTTTGCGGTTGCAAGCCCACTGGCTAGTGGCCATCTTGAAGACTCCATTTTGAAACAACGCTGCTTGCCTGGTTGCTCTGGGCCTGCTCTTGCTTTCCTGTAAAGGGGAAGCTCTACAGACCTTGCTGGTCTGTACAAGAAGCCGATCTTTACTTCCTGCATGGGTTGGCTTTGCCAAGGCTTTTTGACTCCAATCCGGAAGCCAACACCACATACAGCGAGAGCCTTCATGGGACAGTCCTTATCCAGCTCCTGGTCATCGTCAACGCCTCCTGGTCCACGTGGCTGCAGACACAAGCTTCACTTCTTCACCTGTTTGCAGCTCGACATCGCCTGGTTCCTTCCTGGTTCCTTCCTGGTCACTGGCTAGTGACCCAGACTCTGTCCCCTCTGCTTTCAAGTTCTTCACTTCTCCGATCCACCCTTGGATCCATCCGGACATCTTCCTCCTGGTCGCCTGCAGCATCTTCTTGCAGCTCTCCATAGGAATCGACGACGAAACCCGACACTACTTCACACCTATGCACCCGGCTTCCCTGGGTGAGGTAACTTGAGTACTCCGGTACTCCCGTGGGTAATAACTATCCAAGTGTCCTGTTTTAACTGGGTTTCCTCGCAAGTCCACCTGGACTGTCCGAAATCAACTTGTTTCTAACTTTTATGTTCCCATTGAAAGTCCATGAGAACTCGCGTGTGTGTTTAGACACTGCACACGCATCCTGTGAGACTCCTACTTCCAAACCTGTGGTTGTTCAATCAATCAATCAATCAATCAATCATACCACTTGTATAGCGCGCTACTCACCCGGAAGGGTCTCAAGGCGCTTGGGGGAAGGGGGCTGCTACTGCTCAAACAGCCAGGTCTTGAGTTGTCTCCTGAAGGCGAGGTGGTCCTGGGTCAGCCGAAGGTGGATGGGGAGGGAGTTCCATGTCTTGGCCGCCAGGTAGGAGAAGGATCTGCCTCCGGCGGTGGCTCTTCGGATGCGTGGTACGGCGGCGAGGGCGAGGCTAGCGGACCGTAGCTGGCGGGTGGGCGTGTGGAAGGTCAGGCGGTCGTTGAGGTACTTGGGGCCCAGGTTGTGGAGAGACTTGTGTGCGTGGGTGAGGAGCTTGAACGTGATCCTCTTGTTGACGGGGAGCCAGTGCAGGTTCCTCAGGTGGCCGGAGATGTGGCTGCGTCGAGGGATGTCCAGGATGAGTCGGGCGGAGGCGTTCTGGATGCGTTGGAGTCTTTTCTGTAGCTTGGCTGTAGTTCCGGCGTAGAGGGTGTTTCCGTAGTCCAGCCGGCTGGTGACGAGGGCCTGGGTGACTGTCTTCCTGGTTTCGATCGGGATCTATCGGAACATCTTGCGGAGCATGCGGAGGGTGTGAAAGCATGAAGAGGAGATGGCGTTGACTTGTCTGGTCATCGAGAGGGAGGAGCCCAGGATGAAGCCCAGGTTGCGTGCGTGGTCTGTCGGCTTGGGGGTGTTGCCCAGGGCTGGGGACCACCAGGAGTCGTCCCAGGCGGAGGGTGATGGTCCTAGGATGAGGACTTCCATCTTGTCTGAGTTCAGTTTCAGGCGGCTGTTCTTCATCCACTCGGCGACGTCTTTCATCCCTTCGTGGAGGCTGGTTCTGGCAGTGTCGGGGTCTCTGGTGAGGGAGAGGATCAGCTGGGTGTCGTCGGCGTAGGAGATGATGTTGAGGTTGTGTTGGCGTGCGATGGCTGCGAGAGGTCTCATATAGACGTTGAAGAGGGTGGGGCTGATTGACGATCCTTGCTGGACGCCGCAGATGACTTCGGTGGCCTCGGAACGAAACGGGGGGAGGCGGACTCTCTGTGTTCTTCCAGCGAGGAACGAGATGATCCACTTCAATGCCTTCTCTTGGATGCCGGTGTTGCTGAGGCGTTGGACTAGGGTGCGGTGGCAGACAGTGTTGAACGCGGCGGAGAGGTCCAGGAGGATGAGAGCCGCTGTTTCCCTGTTGTCGAGAAGGGCTCGGATGTCGTCAGTGGCTGTGATGAGGGCGGTCTCGGTGCTGTGGTTGGCTCTGAAACCGGACTGCGAGGGGTCGAGGGATCAATTCGTCTCGAGGAAGGCGGCAAGCTGTCTGTTGGCGATCTTCTCGATGACTTTGGCAGGAAAAGGGGGGAGCGAGATGGGGCGGAAGTTTTTGAGGTCGCTGGGGTCCGCTGTTGGTTTCTTCAGTAGGGCGCTGAGCTCGGCATGCTTCCAGCTCTCCGGGAAGGTGGCGGTGTCGAAGGAGGTGTTGATGATGTCTCGGAGCTGGGGTGCGATGGTGGAATCGGCCTTGTTGAAGACGTGGTGGGGGCAGGGGTCAGTCGGAGATCTGGAGTGGAATGTGTTCATCGTGCGGGCTGTGTCTTCGGTGGTCACTGCTGTCCAGGTGCGGAGGGTGGCGGTGGGGTGCGTTGGTTTGACGGTTGGGTGCGGGGATGGTGCGTCGAAGCCGTTGTGGATGTCGGCAATCTTGTGGTGGAAGAACGAGGCGAGGGAGTCGCAGAGATCTTGTGATGGGGTGATGTTGTTGTTGCCGGTGTTGGGGTTGGAGAACTCCTTGACAATGCTGAAGAGTTCCTTGCTGTCGGGGGCGTTGTTGTCTAGTCGATCCTTCAGTGATTTCTTCTTGGTGGCGCGGATGAGCTGGTGGTGCTTGCAGGTGGCGTGTTTGAGGGCGGTCATGTTGTCAGTGGTCTGGTCGAGGAGCCAGGCTTTCTCGAGGGTGTGGCAGGTCTTCTTGGAGTCCTTGAGTTCGTCGGTGAACCAGGGGGCCTTCTTGCTTCTGGGTTTGCTGGGAGGGTTGTTCAGTGGTGCGAGGTCGTTGGTGCAGGTGGTCAGCCACTGCGTGAAGTTGCGGGCTGCTTCGTTGGGGTCCGGTGTGCTGGCAGGTGGGTTCTGGCTGAGGGAGGTGGTGAGTTGGTCAGCGGTGATCTTGCTCCAGCTTCTGTGAGGAACCTGCTGTGGGTGGTGGTGAATAGTGGTTTTTCTGAAGCTGAAGTGGACGCAGCTGTGGTCTGTCCAGTAAAGTCCGGTGGAGTGGCTGAAGACGATGTGCTTGCTGGATGAGAAGACGGGATCCAGCGTGTGGCCGGCGTAGTGGGTGGGGGTGTTGACCAGTTGCTTGAGTCCGAGGTTGGCGAGGTTGTCCAGCATTGTGAGGGTGTTGCGGTCCTTGTTGTTCTCCAGGTGGAAGTTGAGGTCCCCCAGGAGGATGTAGTTGGCGGAGGGGAGGGCATGTGGGCTGATGAAGTCCGTGAAGTCTTCGCTGAATTGTGTGCGTGGTCCTGGGGGTCTGTAAATGAGGGTGCCTCTGAGGGTTGTCTTTGGGTCGGTGTGGGTCTGGAAGTGGAGGTGTTCGGCGGCGGTGTATGTGTTGTCGGCGTCGGTCGTGATGCGGATGGTGTTCTTGTGGACGATGGTGATGCCTCCCCCAGTCTGGTTGACGCGGTCCCTCCTGATGATCTTGTATCCATCCGGGATGGCGATGGCGATGTCGGGGCTGAGGAGGCGTTCATCCATGTTTCAGTGAGGAACCCGACGTCTGGTGATGTTGTGTCGAGCAGGTTCCAGAGTTCGACGGCGTGTCTGTAGACGGAGCGGGTGTTGAGCAGGATGCACTTGAGGTCGCTGCTGGGGTTTGGCTTGGCGGGTGCGTGCAAGGTCGGAGGCAGGTGAACTTGCAGGTTGTGCAGGTGAAGGGTCCGTGGAAGCGTTTCGGGGCGGCCCAGCAGCAGGCGGGGTTCCGGCCGGCATTGAGTGCGTTGAGGGCGGCGGCGCCGTAGGTCTGTCGGGTCGTCTTGCATCGGTGGGGTCCAGGGGTCCTGGCGCTGGGCGCGGTCCAGGCGCGGACGGGCGCAGACGGGCTTACCTTTGGCGCACAATCAGCACCCCCGCTGCGCGTGACCGCTGCGCGTCCGCGCGGTCGCCATTTATGGCGAAGTGGGAGGGAGGGAGGAGCAGCTGGGAGGCGGGAGCGGGGAGGGCACAGAAGGAAAAGGGGGCGTGGCCGCTAGCACGGCGGCAGGAAGCGGGGAGCGGGGCGGGCAGGCACAGGGGGCTAATAACAATACAACACAGCACTGGGAGAACAAAGATGCCAATGTCAATAACTCAAATGGGGAAGAAAGATTAACAGCACAAATGGGAAACCAAGAAAGAGTAAACAGCACAAGTGGGAACAAAAAGATATAAAACAGCACAAATGGGGAAAAGGATTAGACAGCACACGCAGATACGGCGGAGGGTCGGGATCAGCGAGACAGAGGGTCGGGATCAGCAAGGTGGGCTCTGCGGGCAGCAGCGAGGCGAGGAGCACACGCAACAGCTGGTGGCCGTGCGACGCGGGGGGGTCCTGGGACAGGTCACACTCACCTGCGCCGAGCGGTCGCCATTTATGGCCAAGTGGGAGGGAGGGAGGAGAAGCTGGGAGGCGGGGAGGGCTCAGAAGGAAAAGGGGGCGTGGCTGCTAGCACGGCTGCGGGAAGCGGGGAGCGGGGCGGGCAGGCACATGGGGCTAATAACAATACAAACACAGCACTGGGAGAACAAAAATGCCAATGTCAATAACTCAAATGGGGAAGAAAGATTAACAGCACAAATGGGAAACCAAGAAAGAGTAAACAGCACAAGTGGGAACAAAAAGATATAAAACGGCACAAATGGGGAAAAAGATTAGACAGCACACGCAGATACGGCGGAGGGTCGGGATCAGCGAGACAGAGGGTCGGGATCAGCGAGGCGGGCTCTGCGGGCGGCAGCGAGGCGAGGAGCACACGCAACAGCTGATGGCCGTGCGGCGCGGGTGTGTCCTGGGACAGGTCAACCTAGTCCCAGAGATTCCCTAGGCCCTAGGCCTATTCACCTGTTCTGAAGTGGTTCTTCTACCACTTATTTAGTATATGGTTTGTGAGGCCCCTAGGGCAGAATTGTATTTGTGCAACTTATAGTATGCTTATTGAGTCACTTGTGCTGTATCTCGAACTCTGACCTCATAAAGAGTGCAGAGGGGTTGTGTTAGTAATAAATACATATATATTTTATATACACCTTGTGTGGTGTCCTTTCATTTGGTATTCAAGGGGTTATTATTGGTAAAACAATTGGCGTCATATGCTCTCTGAAGTATTAGCCTAAGACTGCTTTGTCCATGCTACCACTAGGATAGCTGGTCTATAAGGTTGACTTTACAACCATCACCATAAGGGTTGTTTGGACCGATACAGGGTGCCCACTAGAATAGTGGACATCACATATCAGGCCAACTTCTCACACCGGCTTCCCTGGGTGAGGTAACACGAGTACTCCGGTGCTCCCATGGGTCTTGACTCTCGAAGTGTCCTAGTCTAAAGGGATTTTTGTCGTAGTCCATCCGGAAGTGCCCTTAAACAGTAACTTTGCAACTTTTACGTTCTCCATTTTAAGTCAATGGTAACTCGCGACTATGTTTAGACACTGCACGCGTCTCCCGTGGGCCTCCTACTCCCTAACCTTTGGTTGTTTAGTGTAGCCCCAGCGATTCCCTAGGCCCTAGGCCTACTCTCTGTTTCTGTCGTGGTTCTTATACCACTTCTTTAGTAAATGGTTTGTGAGGCCCCTAGGGCATAACTGTATTTGTGCAACTTATCGTATGCTAATTGAGTAACTTGTGATGTACTTTTACCTCTGACCTCATAAAGAGTGCAGAGGGGTTGTGTTAGAGATAAATACATATATATTTGATATATACCTTGTGTGGTGTCCTTTAATTTGGTATTCAAGGGATTATACTTGGTAAAACAGCTTGCTTCACATGCTCTCTGAAGTCTTAGCCTATGGCTGCTGGTCCATGCTACCACTAGGAAAGCTTGTCTATAAGGTTGACTTTACAACTACCATCAATAAGGGTCGTTTAGACTGGTGCAAGGTGCCCAGTAGAATAGTGGACATCACATGCCAGGCTATCTTCTCACATTGGTGTGCAGCGGATGGGATAAGAGCTTGCTGTTGTTTTACCATATAATCTTGACATATCATTTGAAAGATCTCATTAAGGTACCTGTAGGTACATATAAATCAAGTTCTTATAATACTTTAAGTTCTACTGAACTTAGCAGTTGTAGGTGATAAGGGCTTAGCACACCCTGACTACAGCTCCTTGAGAGGTTCTAGTAGAAGTCATTTAGTGTAGGTAGGTGCACACACCACACCTCACTAGAAAATGTCACCGGAAGACGGATTGAGGCCGAGACAGGTGCTTCCTGGAGACTTTGCCACAGGACGGTGTATCACGACCGACCTGTCAGGCTACCTATCTCTCCATTCCTGCCCAGATAGTGCAAAGACTTTGGAGACATAGAGGACAATATATGCAGAAGCAGATTGCCTTGATCTATTATAACTTACCTTTTACTTCACGGCAAGACTCTCATCTGAGGTTTTACGCCATTCCAGGAGTTTCATTTTACTCTCAGAACTCATCTGGACTTGACTTAGACTAGTTGTCTCAGAAAACGAAGTTTATGTCCTCACCTCTTATGTGCAAACATTTGGTGCAAGGAGCCGTATGGAATTTCCTTTGATGACTTACTTGGAAGCATTTTCTCTCTTTTATAAGCACTGAAGAAGTCCCATCTGGGATGAAACGCGTCGGCTGTGTGGTGCTTATCTTTGAAATAAAGAACTTTGAAAGACAAGAAAACGCCATATTTCGCGATTTATTGTGGTGCACCTTTGCGGTTGTTTATAGTGCAGAGGGGTTGTGTTAGAAATAAATTAATACATATTTGATATATACCTTGTGTGGTGTCCTTTAATTTGGTAGTCAAGGGATTATAATTGGTAAAACAGCTTTCTTCACATGCTCTCTGAAGTTTTAGCCTATGACTTCTGGTCCATGCTACCACTAGGATAGCTTGTCTATAAGGTTGACTTTACAACCACCATCAATAAGGCTCGTTTAGACTGGTGCAAGAATAGAATAGTGGACATCATATGCCAGGCTAACTTCTCACATCATATACAACCGTATCGGAGGAAGTTTTAATGCAACATGCAATGTTGTTTGTGCATTTCCGAATCTGTAACCAGGTGACATTGAAAGGACATACAATTTCACCCTCGAGAGGCTGTGAAGTGGTGTTCCACATTTGTTAGGTGTTGACATTTGATATTACTGCGCACACCTGGCTCGCCTTGTGCAAGGTCGGATGTTAGGGACTGCAAGGGCCCATTGCACAATCTGTCATGGGGTCTGTCCATGGTCAAAAGGGGGTGTTACCGTATCTCATCTAGAGGAGAAATCTGTGAAAGGAGCTTGTCTCTGGGCAGACAATAACACCCACGGACCCTAGTCATAGATACCACGCAAACCCTCTCAAACACAGACACACTCACAGAAAAACATGTCCAGGCAGGATAATTTACTTACCTGTAATCCTAGTTGTCTTCCAGGGGTATCCTCATCAAAATCAGAAGCACTGAATATTCCCGCCCATGTGCGGGGACCCAGGAAATAATATAAAAATTATATATGGAAATCATATACATCTAGCTCCACATATATGTATGTACATATATCATTTTTCTCACACCAATGCAGCCCCAAAACTGAGGCTAAACAATGTAATTACCTATAAAGAGGCTGCATTTGCAAGCATATAAAACATACATTAGGTCAAATAGCACTTGACCTCTGTGTTTTAATGAGCAAAACACTAATATATATTGAAAATTGCAAATAAACTAGACATTGTTAGCCCACAGGTTGAATTGTAAAACAATAGCATAGAAAATGAAAGCATTTTCAACAAAAACTGGCACTGTGCCTTTAAGGCAGCCATGACCGTGGCTTCCTATCACGCCTCAGGGGTGACAGTTAGGTCAGTTGTTCTTTGCACATCCCTGAAAGTCAGGGCTTGACAACAAAACTTTAAACACGTTGACCTCATCTCACTTACGTGGGGAGGCGGGTGGGTTGCTTATGACTTTGATGAGGATACCCCTGGAAGAGAACTAGGATTACAGGTGAGTAACTTATCCTTCTCTTCCAGGGGATCCTCATCAATAGTCATAAGCACTGAATAGAATAGCAAGCCCATCAACCACTTGCAGATAAACGAGAAACACATGACCCAACCAAAGACTGTAACAGCTGAAATCAGCTGTAAAACATATTCCGCAAGGAGGCCTGGCCTACTTGGGTATATGCTCTAGTGTCTGAATCTAGACAGTAGTGTCGGGTAAATGTATGGACGGACCTCCAGGTCGCCGCCTTACAAATCTCAGACATGGGAACATTATGCAGAAAAGCTGTAGTAGCCACTTTTCCTCTGGTGGAATGTGCTTTGGGAGAAAACCTCAGGGTTTTCTGCGCCAATTGGTAAGCAAATTTGATACATGAAACTATCCACCTGGAGATGAAACGTTTCGAAGCTGCATAACCAGATCTGAACGATCCATAGTTGACAAACAGTTGATCAGATTTTCTTATAGATTTGGACTGATGTAGATAGAATTTTAAAACCCTTTTCAGGTCCAAAGAATGCAAGGTCCTCTCAGCTGGAGTGGAGGGATTGGGAAAAAAGATGGGTAGAGAGATGGTCTGGTTCACATGGAAATCTGACACCACCTTAGGCAGAAAAGAGAGATGTGTCCTCAACACCACCCTATTTAAATGGAACACTGTATATGGCTCTTTGGAACAAGAGCTTGAATCTCGCTCACCCTGTGAGCTGACATGATCACTACCAAAAAAGCAGCCTTCCAAGAAAAATGCTGCAAGGTTGCTTTATGAATGGGTTCGAAAGGAGGACCCATCAGTTTCGATAGCACCAGGTTCAACTCCCAGGGGCGTGACGGAGGACGTACCGGAGGGTAGATCTTCTTCAAGCCCTGCAGAAAATCTTTCACAGCTTGTAACTGGAAAAAATAAGGTTGAGAAGGTGAGCGCCTATAAGCAGTTATAGCTGCTAAATGCACCTTAATGGAATAAAATTTCAACCCTGCTTTAGCCAGATATAATAGGTAAGGGAGAATGACCTCTTCCTGACTCTTGATAGGATGACAATTGTTCTGCATACACCACATGTAGAAACGCTTCCACTTGCATGCATAGGAATGCCTTGTGGAAGGGCATCTCGCTTCTTTCAAAATGGACATGCAGTCCTGCGGCAGTCCTAGGTGGCCGTATTGTATGACCTCAGGAGCCATGCTGCCAAGTTCAGTGATGGAAGGTTGGGATGATGAATCCACCCGTTCATCTTGGATAGCAGGTCCGGCCTTCACGGCAGCTTCCTGTGAGGACACTCTGACAGATGTAGAAGGTCTGTGTACCACCACTGTCTCGGCCAGTCGGGGGCAATGAGAATCATCTTTGTGTACGAGTACGCTAGCTTGCTCAACACCTTCTGGATCAGCGGAAGGGGTGGAAAGGCGTACACAAATTCCCCTGACCAGTCTATCAAAAGGGCATTCCCTTTGGATCCTGGTCGGTAGAATCTTGAGGCGAAGTCTCAGCATTTAGTGTTTTCCTCGTCCGCGAAGAGATCTATGGTGGGACGACCCCATGACTGGAAGATGTTTTCAACTACCTCGTCGTTGAGAACCCAGTCCCCTCTGTCTTCGAAATGCCGGCTTAGAGCGTCCGCTCTCACGTTCTATTCTCCTGGGAGATGGACTGCTGTGACTGACAGATTCCGAGCCAGGAGCCAATGCCACAGATTTTGTGCCTCCAGGGAAAGGTTGTGTGAGCGTGTTCCTCCCTGTTTGTTCAAGTAGTACATTGTGGTGGTGTTGTCTATTTGTACTAACACTGATGATCCTTGAATCGAGGGCAGGAAAGCTTTGAGGGCTAGATGGACTGCCCTCAGCTCTAACATGTTGATGTGGTAGGACCGCTCTTTGGGAGACCACAGTCCTTGCGTCTGGAGATGACCCATGTGTGCCCCCCAACCTTGTAGAGAGGCATCTGTGATCAGCGTCTGGGCAGGTGGAGGTTGATGGAACGGAATCCCGACTTGCATATTTTGCCTTTTCATCCACCAAGGTATGGACGCTCGCGCTGTGTTTGACAAAGTTATCTTGTCGTCCCAGCGAGCTGACTGCTGGTCCCACTTGTCCTCCAGATCCTGCTGGAGAGGACGCATCCATAGTCTGGCATTGGGGACCAGAAAAATGCAGGATGCCATCGACCCTAGCAGGGAGGCAATCCTTCACACTGTCAGATCCTTGTTTTGTAGAACCAGTTGGCATTTCTGAGTGATGAAACACTGTCTCACTTTTCCTGCCTCGGAATCTAGCAGAGCTCCCAGGAAATGTATTCTCTGTGAAGTTGACTTTTTGAAATTTACATGTAGACCCAACCGATAGCATAGATCGATGCAGCTGTCTGGGGAAGGACCCTTCAACAGCCAGTCGTCCAGATATGGGTACATGCAGACACCCCTGCACCGTAGAGCGGCTGCTACAACTGCGATGCACTTCGTGAACACTCGGAGGGCTGACTTCAACCCGAATGGAAGGACTCTGAACTGGTAATGAGAGGTCCCCACCCGGAACCGGAGGAATCTCCTGTGACTGTAAGCTATCGGGACATGAAAGTATGCATCTTGTAGGCCCAGCGAACACATCCAATCCCCCTATACCTGAGATGCGGATATATTTGATGAAGCACCAACATGCAAAACTTTTCTTTTCTGACATAAAGATTGAGTGTCCGCAAGTCCAGAATGGGTCTGTACTCTGCTTTCTGGCCCTTTTTTTTTTTTTAAACCGTTTTTATTGACATTTTCTCCAAATTGAACAGTGCAGTCATCACTACCATAAAGTGCATTATGCATTTCCCCCATTCCCGCCTCCCCATCCCAGCCATTACCCATGAAAAGGCATGTAATTCACACACAAAAATAGTCCAAAATAGGTTTTCCACCGTCTCCATTATTAGAAAGTCTCTTTGTCTGCCGATTTGGTCCTCCCTCCATGAACACTTACAATCCAGCATCCAGTCCGTGGTAGCTTCGCCATTTCCCCCACACTTTTCTGAACTTCCTGGGACACCCCCTCGCCTTATATGTAGCTCTCTCAGCCGCCATTCATATCTAGGCCCCCCCTCCACTCCTCTAGACATGGTAGCACTGGTACCCCCCAATATTTTGCAATGTCCCTTTTTGCCACAACTAAAGCTAGTACTAGGAAGGTTAGCTGAGGACGCGGGAGGTCCACATCAATTGTCATGCCCAATAGAGCCAGCTTGGGGTCGACCTGCAATGGAGTCTCTAGTATTGCCGACATTTCCGTAAAAACACCTGACCAGTACCCCTGTATTTTAGGGCATGACCACAGGACGTGGAAGAAGTCCCCCCTGGGGTCCTGACAGCGCAGGCAATTAGCATCATCCGTCTTTCCCATCTTCTGGAGCCGCACCCTGTCAAAGTAGGTTCTATGTAGCGCGTTAAATTGGATAAGGCGGAGTCGGGATTTAACTGCCACCTCTCTAGGGTGTGTTAAGACCAGTTCCCAGTCGATGTCTTCCATGCCTTCCACGTCCGCCTCCCATTGTTGTCGTAGCCTGGCCAGGTCTCCCAACATATTGTTCGTGAGGGTCTTATAGGTACCATCTTCTGCTGAATATGTTCCTGTAGGAGCCTTCCTTCAAGTGGGGCAAATTCTGCCAGATCTACAGTGTCAATATTCTGTGCCCTCCATGCGTGTTGTAATCTAGTGTATTTGTACCTCTGTGTGGGGTGTAGGCCGAATTCTGTGGTCAGAGCCGTGAATGTTTTCAGTCGCCCTTTGGCCAGGATGTCGATCCACGTGGAGATCCCTATGTCGTCCCACCTACTATAGCCCGTCAGTTTGTGGAGCTCCGCCAGCCACGTGCAGTGCCAGATTGGTGTTTGTTTCGTTGGCTTCCCATCCCACCCCATACGTTTCGTGGACGCCCTCCAGGCCTGAATGGTGATTTCCGTTGCCGGCAGTAGGCGTTTCCTGCCACGTCCCCCATATAGATAGGAAAGGATGTGTCTGGGTGCTAATTTGTGGCGCTCTAGTGCGTATGAAGGGTGGTCTGCCTGCGCATGTATCCATTCGTTTATCCGGGCCAGGTGTTCCGCCCAGTAGTATGCTTCCAGATTCGGAAGCGAGATCCCCCCACTATATTGGTGCCTCTGTAGGGTGGTCAGAGCCACCCTGGGTTGTTTGCCCAGCCATATAAAGGCGCGAAGGTCCGCATGTATCTTGGAGAAGACTTTTGGGGGGAGGGGGTAGTACTCGTTTTGAAGGGCATACAGGTACTTGGGGAGGACAATCATTTTATACATGGCCGCTCGGCCTAGGAGGGTGAGCGGAAGCTGTCTCCAGCGGTCCATATCTGCAATGGAGTTAACCATGATACGCTCAATGTTACGGGTGTATGAGACATGTCTATCTAAAGTGAGGTAGACCCCCAAATACTGGAATCCCTCAGTCGTGGTGAGCAACCGTCTCGGGAGGTCCGGCCACACCTCTCTCCCTGCGGGGTCATATAAGACTGACTTATGCCAGTTTATTCTGTATCCGGCATGTTCACCGTATAGTTCCAATTCGTGGAATAACTGCGGGATCGACGTCTCCGGTGAGGTTACATATAGGAGGACGTCATCTGCATAAAGCGAGATCTTTTCCTCGTTCTCATCTCCTTTGGTCCGCTGAAACCCCCTGATGGACGGGTTCTGGCGAATTCTAGCCGCCATGACCTCTATTGTTAGAGAAAATAAGAGTGGGGAGAGGGGGCATCCCTGTCTGGTCCCTCCGTTCACTCTCACCCTGGCCCTCGGTTCAGTGTACAGCAGCTGCACCCATTTCTGGAAATTCGGCCCAAAGCCGAATTTCTGTAGGACACCCTCCAGAAAAGGCCAGTGCACCGCATCAAAGGCCTTCTCCGCATCTAGGGACAAGAGCCAGTGCGGGTCCCCCCTGTCTCTAACCTCCTGCAGCCAATTGTGAGTGCGCCTAAGATTCAATCTGGTAGCCCTGTCTGGTATGAACCCAGTCTGATCAAGGTGGATCAGCTGCGGTATCACCCGTCTCCCTCTCATCGCCAGGATAGTGGCCAATAGCTTCGTTTCCGAATTTAATAATGAGATTGGACGGTAGGACTCGCAGAGCTCCTTCGGTTTGCCGTCCTTGTGGATAGGGACAATAGTAGCCATGGTCAGATCGGGGGGGAGCCTACCCTCCTGGAGGGCATCCTCATATAAGCCCTTCAGATGTTTAACTAGTAGATCAGCCGTTCGCTTAAAGAATTCAGCCGGGAAGCCGTTGGGGCCTGGTGTTTTCCCCGGTCTCCGTTTGGCCAGCGCATCAGATATGTCGTCGAGTGCAATATCAGAGTCCATCGCTTTTGCGTCCTCAGTGGACAGGGTCGGGAGATCAGTTTGGTCAATGTACTGTAGTGCCTCTTCCCGTGACCCCAGATCTCTAGACTCATAAAACTGTTCATAGTGGTCTGCGAATGCCTCTGCGATATGTACGTCTGATTGGTGTGTTGTTCCCTGAGAGTCTGTAATCTGCTCCACCCATCTTTCCGCCCTTTCTTTTTTGCTAAGCCACGCCAGGAGCTTACCAGACTTGTCTCCTACGTCATATAGGCGATGCAGGGTGGCCAGTGCCTGTGTTTTCGCCTCTCCTGTCACTAGCTCCCTGTATTGAGATTGTCTATCTGTGAGTCTCCTGATTGCCACCGGGTCTCTCGAGTTCTGGCATTCCCTTTCCAGATCCAATATGTCGTGTTCGATGATTTCGGCCTCAGCATGGAGCTTTCTTCGCTCTTCCGCCAACCTATTCTTTGCCCTATCTCACATAACTGCCTTGAAAGCCTCCCAAAAAAACACTTTCGAAGCCACTGAACCCTCATTCTCGGCAACATAGACTTTAATGTCCGCTCTGAGGCCCCGTAAGACGTTTGAGTTCTGCAGATCCCATGCCGTTAAGTGTAATTGCCGTCTATCACCCTGACGTTTCGCCCCTAGTTTGACTAGCAGTGGAGAATGATCCGAAACCCCTCTAGCTTTGTAATCTGCAGCGTCCTGTATCGTCAGATGTTGGTGGGCCATAAAGACATAGTCTAATCTCGAAAAGGCCTGGTGGGCGCCCGAGAAGAACGAGTAGACCCGCGCCTCAGGGTGTAGCCACCTCCATGTGTCCGTGAGGCCCAGGTTGATCGCCCATTGTGACAAGGGGTCTGCGTCTCCCTCCTCTGTGCCGTGCTGGATCTATCCCTAGAGACATCCATTACGCCATTAAAGTCTCCCCCTACAATCTGTATGGTGTCGGCTGTTTCCAGCAGAATGTCCGCTACTTTCTTAAGCGTGGGGGCCTGGAGTTTCGGTGGTGCATAGACTGAGACTATAGTGTAGGCGCATCTGTTCCATGTCCCCTTGATAGCCACATATGTTCCCTGGGGGTCTGTCCATGTTCATGTTGTAAGAAATGGAGTGGTCTGTTTCAGAATAATGGCGACTCCTCTAGAGTCCGAAGTGTACCCTGCGTGTGCCAATAGCTTGAAGCGACCTCTAGCTAGGAAGCCGCTCTTAGTGCCTTTGAGATGTGTTTCTTGTAAGAGCGTGATGTCCGGGGCTGTACGTTTCAGATATGAATTGACCAGTCCCCTCTTAATCTTACTGCCCAATCCATTCACATTCCAGGACAGGATACTAATTCCACCCCGGCCTTCCAGATGCGTGTCATGGTCAGCTAGCATGATGGTGGTCTGTGGTAGTCAGGCGGACTTCCCCCCCATGGTAAGCGCCCCAGACCGTCGTGTGATATGTCTTGGAGTACCCAGGGGCATACCCGGGCATGTGAGAGTGACTTACAGTGTGGGGGCGTAGCATAGAACACCAGTAAATGTGACTGCATTACCAACTTTCCCCCCCTCCTCCCAACAACCCCAACACCAAACTGTTTGATCTTCCCAAAACCCCACCACCCCCTCCCCACCTTCACCTCCCGTCCCTCCCATACTCGTAACCAATGAAGCACAGGACTTTCAGGTGGTAAAGGTCTGTCGCCCTCCCGATGTCCCCCCCAACTAGACTGAGACTAGGGCTTCAGCCGTTTTGTCCCCGGCTCAATTAACAAACCAACAATAGGACGGGGATCCCCAGTCCCGTAGGCCACCAAAGGCAGCAACTAGGCAAACAAGCACCAATAGTGTCAGAATATACTCAGAGAGTAGTGGTTGTAACTTGCGTGTCCTCGGCAGCGGTTCCCTGCCGTCACAGACATCTGGTCCATACTTCTTCAGGAATGGGAATCCTGTGTGTCCATATCACGATCATCCGCTCCCCCAGTCGCTCCCTGTTCCATCTCACGGAATGCTGCTACCAATGGGTGAAGCGAGCGGTCTGTCAAATCCTCAGCTCCCGACAGAAGGTCATTTTCAGTATCCTCCATCCCTTCGACGGTGTGGTGAGCCAAGCTGTGCGCCGGGTTCTCCTCCGTGATCATACCTCGGTTACCTTCTCCTCTGATTGTCGTGGGCCTTTCCGAGTTCGTTGGTGAGGGTGAGTGCCGTTTCATTCTCGGGATTTGGGATCTTTGCGTTTTTGGTGGACTTCTCCGAAAGTTGGCTGCCGCCATTTCTGTGCGGATCCTGCGTCCTTCCTCCTCTGCTTCACTGGGCATCGGCCGTTCCTCCAGCCACTGCCATGCCTCCTCAGGGCGGTTGAAGAAGAGCGATCTGCCCTTATACAGCACCTTCAGTTTTGCTGGAAAGAGTAGCATGTAGGATATATGTAAAGCCCGGAGTTTTGCCTTAACAGAGTCGTAAGATCGGCGCTGTTTCTGCACATCCTGACTATAATCTGGAAAGATCATGATATTTGTATTTTCCAGTCTGAGTTCCCCCTGTTTTCTCGCCTCTCTCAGGATGAAATCTCTGTCCGCAAAGTTGAGGAAGTGGGCAATAAACGGCCGTGGCCGAGCCCCCTCTGGAGGTTTCATGAGCAGAGCCCTGTGCGCTCTTTCTATAATAAAGCAGTTTGAAAATTGGGCTTGTGGAAATGTCGATTGCAACCAGTCACGGAGGAAGGCCGCTACGTCGTTCTTCTCAATGCCTTCCCTAAAGCCCACGAAGCGGAGGTTGTTGCGCCTCGCCCTATTTTCGGCATTATCCACCCTCCATAGCAGCTGTCTGTGGGACGCCTGCAGCTCCACCATATCCTTCAGTAGCGTGGTAAGTGAATCCTCCGCCTCGCCAATTCTGGTTTCAGTGTCAGTCACCCTTTCCGTTAGATTCCGGAAATCTTGGCATAGCAAGAGAACCTCCGAGCCCACCTCACCTATTTTCGTCTCAAGTGCCATCCTGGAGCTTTGAATATCCGCCCTCGAGGCCTGAATCGCCTCCATAATTATGGCCGTGTCCGAGCGTGCGTCTGGTGTCGGCGGGACCGTCTCCCTCTGCGACCGCGTTGTGGCATAGCTGTCGATGGTTTCCTGTCTGGCCGACCTCGGTGGTGGATCCCTCTTCCCCATGTCAAAGCCCTTTGCCTGGGCGGAGAGCTCTTGGTGCAGCCAAAGGGCTATAGTGGGCGATGGAGGGCGTGGATCCTCCGGTTTAAGCACTTTCAGGGTGGGGGCGGAGAGGGAATCAGGGCGCGGGCGCAGTTCTTCCAGCGGGTCAGGCAGCGGGCCCCCTCCTTCTCCCCCCGCTCACCTCTCACCGCAGAGCCCCCCTCGTGGGGGCGTTGGTGATCGTGGGCCTCCACTCAGCACTCCCCAGGCAGTGTGATGTGTTCCACTGGGGCCCCAGTCGCCTCAAGTCTCAGGTCGGGGGGGGGGGAGGCCAGGCCCAGCCGGTCGCCGGCGCTATACAGCGCAGTCCACAGGGTAGCCCAGGGTGGAAGAAGCCCTCTCTCTCCCGATGGCGCCTGAGGTCGCAGATCCCTCGCTAGGTGTTCCAGGGAGTCTCCTCCACACTGCGGCGTTCGAGGAGTGCGGGGGGAGGGGTGAGATCTCGGGGCACCTCCGCACGCCCCAGCAGGTAGGGACACCGCAGTTCTCAACAGCGGTCCGCCGCCGGGCCCCCTGCAGTCGGGCCGAGCAGCCGCGGACAATTCAGGGCCGGCGGGAGCCGGAGACTCTTTCCCGAGGGAGGGGGGAGAAGCGTGCACTGTCAGAGCTTCCAATTTGGGTCCGCCCCCCTCCTTACCCGATCCGCCGGTCGTGCTGGGCCGTCCCGCAGCCGATCCCCCTCCGGATCCGCTCCTCTCCTCTCCCTCCGTCCCGGACCGGGCGGCCGGTCTCCCCGCAGGCCTCCGGCGATCCCCGCAGCCGTCCGCAAGCCCCCACAGCAGGCACCGGGGATTGAAAGGGGGGGGGGATGGGCTCGCCTTCCTATGTGCTGGGCTCCGGCGCAGATCCGGTAGATGCAGAGGATCCCAGGGGGTGCCGGCGTCAGGGCTCAGGCAGACCCGCTTTCAGGCCGAAGAGGTCTATGCAGTCGCCATTTTGTCTCTGCTCCTCTTCGCCAGCTTGAGTCCCCCTCACGGCACCGTTTCCAGTTCTTCTCCCGCCGGGTTGCAAGCGGGTCTGACAGCGGAGGTCTCCGAGCCTCTCTGGCTCTAAATTTGCAGGGTTTATGAAGTATGTGACACTAGTAAATCGGCAGATTACAGCAGGGCACCGGGAGCCTAGTGGAGACACGTCCTACTCCACCATGTCGCTGGCCACGCCCCCCTTCTGGCCCTTTTTCTTGACCAGGAAGTATCTTGAATAAACTCCTTTCCCTCTTTGAGATCTCGGTACCCTCTCAATTTTGTGAGAACGGTGACCACTTCTTTTTGTAGGAATTTTACCTGATGACTCTATGTTGGCATTGGAGGGATAGAGGGAGGTCGATGTTGAAAGCGAAGTAACCATTCTGAAGCGTAGCTAACACCCAGCAATTTTTTGTAATGGCACGCCACTCTTCCATATGATACGCAATGCTTTCCTCCACTGGAGTGGTTAACAGCACTGGGGGAAGGAAGACCTCATGTTTTGGATTGCGTCTTGTTGGAATTGTTGCCTTGACGCTGATTTCTTCCGCCTCTTGAGGAGTGCCTGCCTCTGTATTAGGATTTTTGCTGCCCCTGTTAGTCTTGATTCTTCTGCCAGTTAGGGGTTTGAACCCTCTGTTGGGAAGATTGCTTATTGTAGGGGCAGAACCTTTTACGGAATTCTTTTTTCTTTTCAAGCCCCACGGCCTTTAGAGTGTCCAATTCCGTTTTCATATGCTGCATTTCTTCATCAGTGTGTGAACCGAATAAAGATAATCCAGAGAAAGGCAGGTTCATGATATAGGTCTGAGATTCTGGCTTTAGGGCGGTAAGATGCAACCAAGAAGACCTCCTTGCGCATACCCCGTGAGCATATCCATGCGCCAAAAGGGTAGCTCCATCTGCTGCAGCGCTAATGATCTTATTGGAGACCTGGCTGCCCTCGGTAAAGATTTCTTCAAAATCCCTGTGATCTTCTTGAGGGATATTCTCAATGAAGTGCAGTAGGGAATCCCACAGGGATGTATCATAGCGTCCATTAGCGCATCCGGATTCGGGATACCTTCAGCAAGGAGGCCAAAGTGCTGCATACCCTTCGTCCCCAGGAGTCTTGCGTCTTGCTCTCCTTGTCTGGTGGTACAGTAGAGGAAGATTCCATGGCATGGGTCTTTCTCGCCGCTGCGATAATCACTGAATCCGGGGGAGGGTCGGCTCTGAGGAAGAGTGGATCCTCCTTTGGCGAACGATATTTTTTGAGAATCATTGCTGGAACTGATTTTATCATTGCAGGCGTGAGGAATATGTCCATGACTGGTTATATGATACCCTGAACCAAGGGAAGCAGAGGTCTGGCCGCTGTCTTGTGATGCAATGTTTCGAAAATCACTGAAGAATTGGTCTGGCGAGCTGTCATGGGAATCCCCAGCTTAAGTGCCCCCTGCCTAAAATGTCTTGGAAAGTGAAGATATTGTTCACTGGAGAGATACTCGACGGTGGACTGTTGGTCAGTGTTGGTGAATAGTCTCTATGTGAGCGAGTAGAAGATGAGGAACTAGTAGGAGATCTGTGTTCTCTTCTCCTGCTCCTTGACCTGGATCTCCGTCTGCTTAAGCGCACCGGGGTCCGGGTTCGCTCTTTATTTTTATTTTATTTTTTATTTGAAAGGTTTTATATAGCGCTGGCTAGACCCAGAGGTATCAGAGCGCTTTACATGAGTATAAGATACATTGTTACAAAGGTTACACAGTTGTTGGAGCATAGCTACATAGTTACATGTTAGGTAGAGACAAATAATAAGGTCGAGACAAATAATAAGGAAATATGCGTAAGGGAAAAAGCAGGCAAGGGGAGAGATTTGAGGGAGAGGGGGTAGGAGCAAGGAAAGTAGACAGCGAAAGAAAGAGGGAAATAGGAGGTGGAGGGTGAGAAACACAGCATGAAAGTAGAGGGGAAGGGTGACGGGGTCACAACTCGGTAGACAAGTAATAGTTAGGCCCAAAGTCCAGTAAGCTGTGATCCCAGGGGAAGTGGTATCATTCCCCTAACTCCGTTGCCAGAGGCTCCCTTAACGCAGTGGCCCCTCTCAGAGGGGTCTCTGAGACTCCAAGGACTACCTACTGGATCCTACCCCAAAAAGGGGAGAGGGAGTGCTTTGGCAAGGGGCGCCATACCATACCTCAACTGTGAGCGGCTCCCTTTGCACAGTGGACTCTCTCAGAGGAATCACTGAGACTTTTCCCCACAAGGGGAGAAGGAGTGTTTAGTTAAAGGGCACAAGGGACAGGGGCTAGGAGAGATTATGGGGAAAGGGGATATGAGCAGAGGAAGTAGACAAAGAATGAAAGAGGGAAAGCGGTAGGGAAGGGTGATAGAGAGCATGAAAGGGGGGGTGAAGGGTGCACAAGCGGGTAAACAGGTAGATCCCAGCAACAATGTTGTGAGAATTCGTAGGAGGGAGGGGAGGTAGGAGCCATAGCAGGGAGACGAGGAAGAACTGTGCCCAATGTCCGGCTGGGTAGGTGACGGTCAAGGGGATTCTAAGGCCAATCTCCTCTATAGCTGTCTAGCAGTTCCACCGGGAATCAGCCATGTTGCTCCGGTCTCAGAGTTCAAGATAAACAGTTTTGAACAGAGACATAGGCTACAGTTGCATGGTGCGGAGCAGAAGAAAAAAAGAGGGGAGGGGAGATATAAAACAATCTAGAGAAGGAGCAGGAGGCTGCCATTTAGTCTGCAGAGGAAACGAAAGCTGAGGCAGACGCCATTTTAAGGTCAGGCACATCAAGTCCAGGCCTCTGTAGGTCCCTGTGTAGGCATTGAGGCGGTAGTTGGTCTCAGCCATGATGAAGCACACTTTATGGGAGGCAGCAGCCAGTTCTAACCACCTGGATGCCATTTAGAAGCCAACCCCCTCATTCATATATGCAGCGACTGACCGCATATGTTTGCCTCGGGGTGCCTCCAGTGTCTGCCTATAGCCCCTCTCCACACCCGGCCAATTTAACCAACCTCTGCGATAGTCATCGGGCTCTGGTTGCCAGGCTCTGGTCTCCAGTGTGAACACAATTGCCACTCGAAGATCAATTAGTCCCTATGACAAACCTCTGTCATAGGGATCTTATCTGATGTCCGCCATCTTAAGGTCAGGCAAAGTTCAAAAATTGCTCCTTCGTTCACTTAAAAAGATCTGGCCCCCAAACCTGCCCCTTCTTACTCCCAACGTCTCCTGCCGTATCGGGAGACTAACCTGACTTTTCTTGTGGCCTTTTCACCGTCTCAGGTGATCGATGCACAGCGGGCACCATGCTGAGGTCAGGCACAGACCACGCTAGCTTTTCAACTCTAATTCTGTGCCTTCATGTTGCAGAGGGGTCATCCCTGGTCCCCCGGTCCTCCGTGCAGTCTGCTGGGTGTTCAGACGGCACTTGAACTCACCGCCTCTGATCAGGACAACCCCAGAGCACCAGGCAGCGTTGCCGATGTTTCCCTGCGGCCTCAGGTAACTCCTACAAAGTCCTGTGGTGGGCGCTAACCGTTGCTTGCTCCGGCTCTTCCCAGCTCTGGCCAATGACACAGTTCGCCCCCAAATCGCTGCAGGTTTCCTGTGGGTTCCACCAGAGGCGAGCCGTGGCAACAAGCCAAGTCGCGCCTTCACAGTCTCGCGTTCGGGCATCCACCGCACACTGTAGTGTAGCACTTACCCACCCGCAAGAGGCTCAAGATCCGGGATCCACACGTTTTCTCCACAGTTGAGAGCTTTACTGCAAGATGGGTTCACCTCTTCATGCAGTGATCTTCCTGACACTGCACTGTCAGAAGAATAGATTACCACATCCGGAGACCTAGCTGTTGATCCGCGGTGAGAGATATGAGAGCCTGAGGGAGATGACGATAGGCTCACTGGAGGAGAAGCCTCTCCTGAAGGGTATCTAGAGCGAGATCTGGAGCGACTCTGTAATGCCTGTTGTCTTGACGGAGACTGCCCTAAAGAAAACCTCTTCTTTTTAGAAGGTCGGCTTGAGCATGTAGGAGAACATCCCTTTGACTTAAAACGCCACTCCGATGCCAATGCCGCTTCCTTTCTCGACGTCGACTGTGGAGACCTCTGCTTTGACGTTGGCCGGTGATCCGGTGACGGATTCTCAAACTCGACGTCGTTCTAACAGGCGTTTTCTGCGTCGACGTTGAGATGTGCTGGGCCAACGTATGTCTCAACACTGAAGGTGATGACTGGTGTCTCAACGCCAAAGACTGATGAACCATCCTTGGCGGAGACCTGTAACTCGACGTCAAACGCAGTTGAGACGCCGACGGAGCAACCTGCTTCGACGTCGAACGCTGGTGATGAGGCGTCAACAAAGGGTGTCTCGACGTCAAATGCCGGTGCATTGACGGAGGGTTGTGCCTCGACGTCTTTCGCCAGTGCGACGACGGAGCGCTATGCCTTAACGTCGATCGCTGGTGCGACGACGGAGCGCTGTGCCTCGACGTCGATCGCTGTGGCGACGATGGAGTGATCCGCCTCGACGTCATATGCCCACCTGGCGACGACGGAGACCTGCCTCTCAACCTTGAACGCCGCCTGGTTGACATCAACGGAGGTACCTGAGTTCTAGACATCGAAGTCTTCGCCGTCGAAGGATGAGCTGTCTTTGAAGATGTTTTCGTCGTCGCCGGCAGGTTCGACACCGAGCCCGACGCCGACGGAAGACAGGTCAAGACTTCTCTCGACGTCAACCACGTTCTCCTCTTCTGCTGCCTTTTAGGAGACCTACCTCTTTCAGAGATGCCATAAATTTGGATTCTCTCTCTGTCTTTGAAGGTTCTCCTTGACAAGTTCTTACAGTGTTGACAGCATTCTGCAGAATGTGTCTCAGGGAGACATAGGATACACACAGGGTGTTTGTCAGTCCTGGCCTTTTTTTTGTCACAGGAGGGGCAAGGATCGAAAACTGAAGGCATTTTGACAAACATAAACCTTTTTTTAAAAACAGAAAAGGAAGCACCAGCACTCTAAAGTCAAAAGACGTCGAGTGAAAGTGAAAAACTTGAAGAATATCAAGATATTTTTGACAGAAAGTCAAAAAAGGTAGGAGCTGTAAAACCAGGGTCCTGACTGAAGGAGCCAGAAAGAACAACTGACCTAACTGTCACCCTGAGGCATGATGGGAAGCCAGGGGTCATAGCTGCCTTAAAGGCACGGTGCCAGTTTTTGTTGAAAATGCTTTCATTTTCTATACTATTGTTTTACAATGCAGCCTGTGGGTTAACAATGTCTAGTTTATTTGCAATTTTCATGATATATGAGTGTTTTGCTCATTAAAACACAGAGATCAAGTGCTATTTGACCTAATGTGTGTTTTGTATGCTTACAAATACAGTCTCTTTATAGGTAAATACATTGTTTAGCCTCAGTTTTGGGGCTGCATTGGTGTGAGAAAAAATGATATATGTACATACATATATGTGGAGCTAGATATATATGATTTCCATAAATAATTGTTATATTATTTCCGGGGTCCCCGCACATGGGCGGGAATATTCAGTGATTATGACTATTGATGAGGATCCCCTGCAAGAGAACACGCTGTGGAAGAGAACACGCTGACTCCTGCACGAAACGCATGGAAGGCACACCAACACACAGGGACCTACTCCCGCATAAAACGCACACATTTAGAAATACACTAACATTCTGAAAGAGGACTTGCGCACCCCCAAACGAAAACTGTATAGTTCAAGCACACACAACCCCACCTCCCCCTTTCCATACAGAGAAACATACATTGGTCCCGTCTCTCCACGTACAACCGCCCTCTTTAGGCTTGCACTGGGCTCTGTAAGTGCTGTCTGAGTAGAACCAGAAAACACTGTGGGCCTTATTTATGAAGGTCTTGCGCCGCCGGTGTGTAGTTCTGAAAATTCTGGAGGATGTGCAACAAACTTTGCCATAGCATGACGATTTTTATATCAAAAGACCGATAATGGCTAGTACATTATGCACAAGCATTTTCGCCATAATCAAGTAACGATTTCACCTCAAAATCGCCATTTTCGTTTTTGAACCCTTGGGTTCCATTTTACGCTTGGCAGCCATTTTGTGAGTTGCCCTTCACATAGGCTTGTAACCACAGCTGAATTCGATATCAGAGGACACATACGCCTTAATTGACTTTTCTGTGATGAGGAAATATAAATTTTATGGTCAAGAAATGTTCCCTAACGTGTACCCCACCGTCTCCATGTACGAGCTTAAAGTGCATGTAACTTCCCTCCTGTGCCAGCTATGAAGACGCAAACACATTTGCGTCCAACGTGAACATGTCCTCTTTCAGATCCACCCTGAATGGGTTGAATATTCCGTTTCTAAGTATGCCTTGCCACCGTCTTTGTATGGTGCACTTTCATGTTTTCCAGCCCAGGCGAAGTAGGCCCTGTTTTCTGTCATCAAGCCTCTTTCCAAAAGCATCTCTGCCTCCTGAAACTGCAAGGTGGGATGCCCCCACCCGGGAACTCTGTCCTACTCCCTGCGAGGCGAGCGGAGCCTGGCTCGGCCTGTCTGCCTGCCAAAGACAGAATTTTACCTTCATGCTATCAGTATAGCCAAGCTTAGCTTCCCGAAAACACATTCCAGTCCAGCAGAATAGATAAACAAACCCCCGGCTGCAGAGCAAAGGGCCCGGCCTCTCTGTCTCCATGCAAGTAATTCATAGCTCCCGTTTCCATGGTAGGCCCATACCCCCTCGCTTTACCCACAGACACGTAGGCACATGTGCACGCACTCATAGTCAGTATAGGATAGCCTCTGTCCGAGAGACCTTTTCCTTCTAGATAATATGGTTCCCAAACATCAGATACCAGATATGATATAGGAACGAGTTGATCTGACATGCCAGACTTCTGTCTCTTTCCTCTAGTGTAAATGTCAAGTCCCCTGCACCCTCCAACTTTACGTCAATCACACGTCATGCAGCTGCGCGCGCATCCTAGCTACCGATTTCTGCTGACTCTGCACCATTCTGTCATAGAGCCACCCACTTCTGACACTTACATGTGACATTTCTAGAACACACCTCTGTGTACGCCTTAGTTCACGCCTTCTGATTACGTATTGCTAACACGTGTGTATCCTTATCTTGTTTCTCTCAGCTGTTACGCCTTCTGCATTGACTTCTATTGTGTATATTAAGTATAAAAGTAATGTAATGTCAATAAAGTATGCTCTATCCCTTCCTGCACCCCAGTGGTGTCAGGAACCCGATATCCGGTACCAGAACCATTCCTTTTTAAGGAATAAAACCCCTAAGAACTCTAACACCACAGACTCTGCGTCTTTCTTTCCGATTGAGTTATTTTTGTTTAAGTACTTACCTGCATAGAAATTAAGACGGTAAATCAAATATTTACCACATTATTTTGGCGCCCGAACAGGGACCCCTCCCCCACCTCACGCGCCGGTTGGTGCGTTGCAGCCTTGGCCCCCTGCCACAGTCGTGACGGACACTACGCGTACCCGCAGGATTTCCTGTATCTCCCTCAGGCCTACGGAGGTGACGGAGACTGCGATCAGCACCCAGACGAGGCGGTGAGGAGTGCGGAGGATCCCGACCAGAGCCTAGCCGAAAGAAGCAAGGTCCGAGGTGTCAAGAGGCCCACCAGTTCCGAAGTATTCACGTATCGAGTTGAGTCGAGTCCAGTCCGGTCCAGTCCAGTCGAGTTTTCCGAGGCCTTCTGTTCCGTGCTTCCCGGTGAGTACCGTTGCTGGGGACGCATCTAGACGGGTGCATTATTATGTATCCGGTAAAGACGGGTTTGGGTACACAAACACGGTCTGCACTGTTTTAGACAGTGTATCTGTGCTGTTTAGCAGTACATCAAGTATTAAAGTTCTTGCACTGTTCTCGACAGTGTATCTGTGCTGTTTAGCAGTACATCTAGTATCAAGGTAGTCATACGTGTTCAAAATGTTTCATGTGATTAATGTCGTGGTATGAGTGGACTGTTTTGTGTACATTACTGTGTTTTCGTGTAACTAGCTGTGTTCAGAAGTAAGTAACAAATATTGAGTATCCAGCACTAAGTAACAAGATGCCGCTTTTCAATAAGTTAAGACAGATAGGAACTAGGAAAGGGATGCTAGAGGAAGAAATTCCTATCCCCCCTAGGGACACTCCTGGAAATTTTATGTACCATAAGCATGGCTTAGATGCCATACTGTACCTAGATTTATGGGCCGATTATACTAAGCACCTAGAAGAAAGACACAGATGGCCCGTTACAGGAACTTGGGATGCCGAGTGCATCCTGAAAGTAGAAGAAGCGCTATGGAAAAAGAAAGCCAGACAATCTCAGAAAGACGCCATAGAATTTTGGCGTAAAGAATCCCATAAACGTGCCAAAAAGGCCCTCCGAAAAGAAGACAGACATAGAGAAGAGTCGGATAATGTCTGAGAAAACGAATTAGTTAATGAAGGGATCCGAGTAAAAGCAGAACAAGTAGACCGCATGCGAAACAATCTTGTAAATGGCATGTACTTAGTGACCGAGGGTTCGCCTGAAGCCACTTCAGAAATACCGAAAGATCTGCCGCCACCATTGGTTCCAACTAAAGTAAATCACAGGACTACAAAGGACATATTCCTTGCTTCCTATCTAGATGATGTAGCTCCCGCTTACACCAATCCACCTGCCCAGGTACCGCCTGCTGACGGTGACGGAGGTGGCAACCCACTCCAAGACAATGTCCCGCCCTTACCACAACAAAGTTCACCCGCCCGAAATCCTGTTCCACCTGTTCCTCCACCACTTCCTACACCTAAGATAAATACCCTGAATCCGTTTGGGCTTGACCCTGGAAAAACACCAGTTCAGTTACTTACACAGACCCCACAGACAAGTCATGCTCAAGCCTCCGCCTCTGGAGGTGCGACAGGAGGTCACCAGACCCCGCCACAACAACATAGGTTAAACATAAGGGACATATTAAAGAACCGTACACCCCGAACCTCAAATTTCGACATGCTTAAAGAACCCCTTCCAGTTTGCAGATACGATCCAGTACCCGGTAAAGACGATAAGATGTTATTAGCATCTCTACGCTTACGAAAAGTTACAGATTACTTAGTGTTGTTCCCAGGAATGACTGAACACCTAGATAGAATATACCATTTTATCCAGACTGGGGAAGATCCTGACAGTATTAAAGAGGCCCTGGCTCACCAGAAAGCTGACACTCAAGGTTGTATATTACGCTTCTTCATAAACTGTCTAATAAGAGAACGAGACAGGCCTGGGGTAGACCAGGTTGAGATGGATGCACTAAACAAATGGGGCCAGAACATAGCCGAGGGAAAACACGATAAACAGAATTGTATAGCAAGTATGTACAAAAAGATCAGGAAAGAAGTAATAGAGATACACGAAAGAAAGAAACAAGAAAGGGAAGCAGATAACAACAGGCTTGATTCCTCCGAGGAGGATGACCCAGAGGAATCCGAACAACAACCTAAAGAAATGATAGAGTATGTGGGTAAGGGAAATTACCTTAGGAAAGGTATTCGCCCAGAAAGCAAGAGAGTTTTTCTTTCCGGCATATCAAAACTGAATTCTTCTGAATATCTGTTTCAAGATACCGATAAAATGCTTCAAGAACGAATGGGGTACCATGTACTCAATTCTATGGATGAACAAGAACTAGCCCGGTCAGCAGTACTATGGGCTGACAATCCTAGCATATACAATGATGATACAGTAGCACAGACATTTCTGAACCTTTCCCCAGACGAGCAGAAATTAGCTGGTGTATACATGATTCAGCACCTTCTCACGTTATACAGAAACCAACACTCGGACCCAGGTCCCTTACCTGATACATTAGAAGCACTACTTATGAATAGATGGAGAGGCTTAAGTACCAAGTTGATTCAAATAATTCTAGAGCAACGGCACAGATATAACGCTTTCTTAGGCCCTCAACATGTTTCAGCTCCGCCCCCAGAAAGAAAAATGTTTCATTTGGAGCATTTTGACAGGCAGAATCCTTTACGAGAAGTATACCCAGTTATGGGTGCCGATAATACCCTGAAACGTGTGTATGTGTACACACCTTTGACAAAGTTAGAATTGTTAGAGATGAAGAAACTAGTACCCTGTCCCGATAAAGACCCTGCAGGTTTTCACCGAGAACTTAAGGATATGTTACTCATGGGAGATTACACATATACGGATATTATGAAATTATTAAAAGTACTGTTGCCCACTGGCATCTATGAGAAACTCAAAGAAAAAGAATGGGAGGTGGGAGATAAAAAGATTATATGGACAGAAATAGAAGACGAAGAAAAAATCCGTACTCCAGGGCTAGGCCTTGGGGAAAAAGCTAAAGCATTACCAGGATTAATAGTACAGGTTTTGCCAAGATTATTGACAACTAAAAAGGAAGACTGGGACGCGATCTCAGCCTGTAAACAGAAACACGATGAAGATACTAGTGACTTCTATTCAAGATTCGAGAAATGTTTCATTATTAATAGTGGCCTGAAACCAAGCAGCGAGTCATACCCACACCTTTTTGTAAGTAAATTAGTAGAGAATTCCCTAACCCAGGTTAAGAATCGGGTATATAAAGTCGAGAGTACATGGCAGGCAAA
Source organism: Lissotriton vulgaris (assembly GCF_964263255.1). Classification (NCBI taxonomy): domain Eukaryota; kingdom Metazoa; phylum Chordata; class Amphibia; order Caudata; family Salamandridae; genus Lissotriton; species Lissotriton vulgaris. Next base: position 817,997,092 of record NC_141695.1, on the reverse strand, counting down.
TACGCCATCTCAGATGTTGCAAATGTTACAATATCATCAGAACAGAATTAGGGAAGAACAAGAACATGAACAGAGACGTATGAAAGACACGAAAATGAAAATACTAGTTGCCCAGTCAGTCCCAGCTGACGGTCAGAAAAAGGGTGGGACGCAGACAAATAATTCAGCAGCTCCTGTTAAAGGGACATGCAACTATTGCAAGCAGCCAGGCCACTACGTAAATGAATGTCCAGTCCTGAAACACAATATAGCGACAGGTAAAACTAAAGAAAGACCGCGTCAGCCTAGACAAGACCAGGTCCAGCCACAGACTTCACAGAATATACAGCCTATGCATGCTTCCTTCATCACACACCGCCCAGACCGTAGCGGTAATACAGCCACAGCCCATTGCCGCGACTCAGCAAGTTTCACAGCAAATGTACCAGTATGCCCAATCTGATTATCCCGATTATCAGCGATACACATGAAACAGCCTAGAGAGGGAGGTTGGCTTGCCTCTTATTGAGATTCCTGTAGATCAAGAGGGTCCTTATGTACATAGTCGAGTATTGGGAAAAGACAGAAAGTTTTTAATTGACACAGGGGCAAGCCGCACAACAATCAGCCATAATGAAGTCCCAGGGGCACCCCTCTCAGGCTCACAGAATGTTTCCCTTGGTTTTTCAGGACAGCCTATTGTAAATGAAGTGTCAGAACCCGTCCCCCTAGCAGTAGGTCCACTATCACGTGTTACAGACTTGTTACTCACGAAATCATGTCCAGAAAACTTGTTAGGAATAAAGACGCTGAAGGCTCTAGGAGCTGTGATATGTTGTTCTCCGGAAGGAGTTAGACTTTTTCTGCGTGACTTCAAGGGTCACTATGTATTACGAGAGTTTGATGTCAGATTGAAAAATGTACCGAAACACCTGTGGGCACAAGGCCCAACCGATGTAGGTTACATGCACATTACACCATACCGTGTTACACTCAAACCAGGAGTTGTTTTACCCCGAATCAGACAATACAAGTTACCACCCGATGCTGTCGTGGCTTTACTGGAAATCATTGAAGAGCTCATTGCCCAAGGAGTGGTCGTAGAAACCGACTCCAATATCTGTAATTCCCCTATCATTCCGATTCTTAAACGTACTGATCCCAATGCACCGCCAGTATATCGGCTGGTGATTGATTTACGAGAACTGAATAAATGCATTGTTCCACAGTACCCTGTGGTTCACGACATCTCATCCTTATTGACTGCTATTGATTCAGAAGCGACGTTCTTTACTGTAATAGACCTCAAGAACGCCTTCTTCAGTGTGCCCATTGATCCAGAGAGCCAATATCACTTCGGATTCAGTTTAAATGGACTAAGTTTCAAATTTTCACGCGCACCTCAAGGATTCACAGAAAGCCCCAGCATCTACAGCCAAGCATTAAAAAGACAACTTGATTGTATCCAAATGCCAGTTAACACTGCCTTATTGCAGTACGTCGATGATCTACTGATCACCGCACGAAGCGAACCCGAATGTGAACAAGCATCACTGATAGTTTTACATTTTCTGGCCGACAAGGGACACAAGGTGTCTCCTTCGAAGCTACAATTCTGTGTTCAGCAAGTTGTGTACTTGGGTCACTTGCTGTCCAAAGTGGGGAGACAGCTCACTCCTGACCGCATCCAGTTAATTGTAAATATGCCACAACCCCAGACACAAAAGGAAGTGCGGGCCTTTATAGGCCTCACCTCGTACTGCAGACAATGGATTCCCCAGTATGCATTTCTAGCTAAACCACTCATTCAGTTGACAACACAGGAGGCAGCGACTTCGACTGCCCTTCCTTGGACTCAGGAACATACACAGGCTTTTGAGGAATTAAAGAAAGCTTTATGTCAAGCACCAGTTCTAGCGACACCATGTTACAGCAAACCTTTTACACTTTTTGTCACAGAACGTGAAGGTACAGCGTTGTCTGTCCTCACTCAAGACCAAGCAGGTTCACATAAGCCTTGCGCTTATTTTTCGAGTACATTGGATTCAGTAGCCCAGGCACTCCCGGCGTGCTTAAAGTCAGTTGCAGCGACAGCCTTAGCAATCAGACAAAGCGATTCAATTGTATTAGGACATCCATTGACAGTACAAGTTCCACATTCTGTAGAGGTCCTTCTAAACCGAACCCAGACTCAACACTTGACTATAGCACGACTGACAGGTTATGAATTGACGCTATTCCAGCCCCACATAGAAATCAGACGCTGTAGCATTCTAAATCCCGCAACATTGTTACCTTCAAGTATAACAGATCCAGCCCCGCATGATTGTATAGAGATAATTAATGCAGTAACAAAGCCCCGACGAGACTTAACAGATGTTGCACTGACAAATCCAGACCTGACACTTTATGTGGACGGTTCATGCATGAGAACAAGTACAGGAGAATTAGTGGCCGCGTATGCAGTGACCACTGAAACCGAAGTCAAAGAAACACATCGTATTAACACATTGTCCGCTCAAGCAGCAGAGCTTGTCGCTCTGACCCGAGCCTGTATACTAGCCAAAAACAGAAATGTTAACATATACACTGATTCACGTTATGCTTTCGGAGTCGTACACGACTTCGGAATGTTATGGCAAGAACGAGGTTTCTTGACTTCCCACGGAGCCAAGATCCAACACGGTCCCCTCATTCAAGCACTGTTAGAAGCAATACATCTGCCTTCAGGCATATCCATCATGAAGTGTAAAGCACATACTAAAGTTACAGACTCTATTTCCCAGGGTAACGACCTGGCAGATCAAACAGCAAAACATACCGCATTGACTCACACCCAGGCAACTGATGTGACAAAGGCAATAGTACCGACACATTGTATGGCAGTTAGGGATCCCACACTAGATGTAATCGATATTCAGACACATGCCACTTCAGATGAAATTAAGAAATGGACTGAACTAGGAGGGGTCCAGACAGATCAGGGATGGATGACGAAGGGAAAATCTACATGGTTTCTCCCCGACTCTATGGTTCAAGTCATAATAAATACAGCACATAGTCCAGCACATCTGGGAGAAAAAGCCATGTTAGACAGTTTACAGAATCTCTGGTACAACAAACATTTACGAGCAGCAGCAAAACAGAAAGTGCGTACTTGCATGATCTGTTGTCAGTTCAATCCAGGTAAAAGCGTCCCTGTAGAGCAAGGTGGATTTCATCCTCCCGATCACCCTTTTGAAGTCCTCCAGATGGATTATATCCAGATGGAACGTTGTCGAGGATTCAAGTACGTCCTCGTAATTGTTTGTGCACTTTCCCGTTGGACAGAAGCATATCCAGTCCCAGATTACACTGCTCCGACCACTGCCAAGCAGTTGGTTCGAGAATTCTTCCCACGGTACGGCTTGCCTCGTATCGTGTACTCAGATAACGGACAGCCATTCTCGTCCGAGCTCATGAAGCAGGTATCACTCCTGTTAGGATATCAGTGGAAATTCCACTGCGTCCGACATCCCGAGGCAGCTGGCCTTGTAGAAAGACATAACCAGACACTGAAAACCCGTCTTGCTAAAGTTTGTAAAGAGAAAGGGGTCGACTGGATAGTCGCCCTGCCAGTTGCATTGTTCTATATGAGGATGGTTCCTCATTCGAGATCAGGGCTATCCCCGTATGAGGTGGTCTTCGGCAGGCCACCAAATATGTGGGGGACGCCCATGCCTAAGAAAATAACCGATGTTGATTGTAATATGCTGACAGATTACCTTGCCTCCTTGATGTCTGCACTCCAATCATGTCGTTCACAGGTTGCCGCAGCCTTTCCCGACAACACTGATGTAAAGCCACACGATGTCTGCCCCGGTGATACTGTGCTGATACGAAACTTCGACAGGAGGAGTCCGCTGGAGCCCGGTTGGCAGGAGCCGAAGCTCGTCCTTCTAACCACGAGGACCGCGATCAAGGTGGAGGGCAGAAAAGGGTGGATACATACAAGCCACGTCAAAAAATGTAATGAACTGCTGCTGCCAGAAACTGACTCTTCCACCCCCTCAAAGGACTGCCCAGATTCTAGTGACTTTAAACCTCCCATGGTAGAGAAAACTCCGCAAGAAGAATACAAGTTGAAATTACGGTCTAGCAAGTCAGACAGTTTAATTGTTTAAGTCCTCCCCTAGGTGAATCGGTTAAATAGTCTCTGACATGTATCCCCTAGACCCCAATAGAGAGAGAGATAGAGAGAAACAGATCAAGAAGCAACGCTACTGCAAATCTCTAAAAAGTTACTGTATTGTCACCTTATGGATTATGTTTTCCTTAAGTCTTACGATTATTGTCACCAGTATACTTCTGCATATATACTTTCCTATTGCTACACATGCACATTCTTCTTCTAATGACACTACCGAGCATTCTTTTAGCCAGTTACCTCTTCATGAATTGTCCTACCGACTTGCGCTGCGCAACAATACATTCATTAGTATGTTACACCACTCGCATCAGACCAGCAACGCTACAAATTGTTGGATATGTGGCCGACTCCCTCCCTACCAGAAATACAAAGGAGTTCTGCCCCTCTTCCCGTACCCGTTCACACACAATGGTTCATGTGGAGCCTGGTTTAGTTTGATTAATGCCTTAGATTCGAATTCCGTAGTTTATCAGGGTAACTGGGTATGGGGAAACCTGAACACAGTTCTGCATAGAGTATGTTATCCTGACAAAGAGGGAGTCCCCAAAAGAACAGGAACTGATCTAGAAAATGAAGTATATGGATTAGGAAATTTTACACTCAACCTCATGATTCTGAATGTTGAATCCGAAACCGAACCAGACTTGCCCACTATGTCAGTACTACCAGTCAAAGGTGAATTATGTATTAGAAAGAAGGGTTCAATACACCTGGGTCATAGTAAATGTACTACCGTGATCGAATTTAGTGATAAGGGCAAGTCCACATTCAAAGCTACACGTCATTCCTATTTCATTTGTGGTCAGACAGCATACATACGTTTGCCTCTAGGTTGGGATGGGACCTGTTACATTGGATTCTTACTGCCACCTGTTTTCCTAGCTCCACCAGATCATCATAGAAATTCCCGTCTAGTTCACAGACCCAAAAGAGATCTCCCAATTGTCGACTATACGGAAACGGCATGGGAAAAATTCACAGATTTCAACAAAGGTTTCTTCCCCTACTTAGGGGCTATCTTTAATAGTAAGTCTATACGCCACTTGACCAGAACTCTCGAAGCAGTAGTGAAAGAGACCACTTCCGCCCTAGGTAACTTGAGTGAGGAACAGTCTGCTATGAGACTTGTCGTTCTTCAAAATCGTCTTGTTATTGACGTCATACTAGCCGATCGCGGAGGAGCCAGTAAGGTCCTCGGGTCAGCTTGTTGCGTTTTCATCCCAGATAATGCTCCGTCCGTATATAAGGCTATTACCCGTCTCCATAAGATAGCTAGTCAGATACATCAGAATCCAGGCACTTGGACTTGGTCCGGTTGGCTATGGACTACCATATCAGCTTGGGGTTGGAAAATACTGTCACTTCTTGGAACCATTCTACTTATAGTATTCAGTTGCTGTCTATGTTTACAATGTGGGCCGGCGATTTGCGGCTTGTGCGCCACATCCTGCACTCCCCATTCAAGTCAACGTTCTAAATCCCATGTGAAAAAGGATGAGCAGATGATGCTAACTACTCAAATAAATAGATTAATGACGATTGATATATCATGAAGGGTCCGTAGGGAACAAGGAGGGAATGAGGAAATATAAATTTTATGGTCAAGAAATGTTCCCTAACGTGTACCCCACCGTCTCCATGTACGAGCTTAAAGTGCATGTAACTTCCCTCCTGTGCCAGCTATGAAGACGCAAACACATTTGCGTCCAACGTTAACATGTCCTCTTTCAGATCCACCCTGAATGGGTTGAATATTCCGTTTCTAAGTATGCCTTGCCACCGTCTTTGTATGGTGCACTTTCATGTTTTCCAGCCCAGGCGAAGTAGGCCCTGTTTTCTGTCATCAAGCCTCTTTCCAAAAGCATCTCTGCCTCCTGAAACTGCAAGGTGGGATGCCCCCACCTGTGAACTCTGTCCTACTCCCTGCGAGGCGAGCGGAGCCTGGCTCGGCCTGTCTGCCTGCCAAAGACAGTATTTTACCTTCATGCTATCAGTATAGCCAAGCTTAGCTTCCCGAAAACACATTCCAGTCCAGCAGAATAGATAAACAAACCCCCGGCTGCAGAGCAAAGGGCCCGGCCTCTCTGTCTCCATGCAAGTAATATATAGCTCCCGTTTCCATGGTAGGCCCATACCCCCTCGCTTTACCCACAGACACGTAGGCACATGTGCACGCACTCATAGTCAGTATAGGATAGCCTCTGTCCGAGAGACCTTTTCCTTCTAGATAATATGGTTCCCAAACATCAGATACCAGATATGATATAGGAACGAGTTGATCTGACATGCCAGACTTCTGTCTCTTTCCTCTAGTGTAAATGTCAAGTCCCCTGCACCCTCCAACTTTACGTCAATCACACGTCATGCAGCTGCGCGCGCATCCTAGCTACCGATTTCTGCTGACTCTGCACCATTCTGTCATAGAGCCACCCACTTCTGACACTTACATGTGACGTTTCTAGAACACACCTCTGTGCACGCCTTAGTTCACGCCTTCTGATTACGTATTGCTAACACGTGTGTATCCTTATCTTGTTTCTCTCAGCTGTTACGCCTTCTGCATTGACTTCTATTGTGTATATTAAGTATAAAAGTAATGTAATGTCAATAAAGTATGCTCTATCCCTTCCTGCACCCCAGTGGTGTCAGGAACCCGATATCCGGTACCAGAACCATTCCTTTTTAAGGAATAAAACCCCTAAGAACTCTAACACCACGGACTCTGCGTCTTTCTTTCCAATTGAGTTATTTTTGTTTAAGTACTTACCTGCATAGAAATTAAGACGGTAAATCAAATATTTACCACAGTGACCTGGGCAAGCTGGAACCATTGCCCCAAGTCAAACCTGTTTGGTCAGTTTCTCTCCCAGTGGCCGAACAAGATAGCATCAAAGCACAACAGGCCATAAACTGATCCCATCGCACACACCCCGCCTAAATCTTGCTCACACCTGTCCCTGCTCTTTTCTCTTCTTTTGCTTTATGATGAGGAGGAGCCCGGTTTTATTGAGGGTACACCGATATCTGATGAAAATGTTGGGCCTTGCCGGGTAATTGATCACGAACTGGACACACTAAATGTGTACTTGTCATCATGACTCTGCTTTTTCTTTTGTAATGAAAATATGTGAATAGCTCACTGTAAATCCAAGAATGTTTGCACTATACATCTAAGAATGCTTGCCTGAAGCTCAAAAATCTGTATAAAAGGAGAAGCCAGGCTTTGTAAATTTGAGCAGTCTCCTGAGAATATACACACCGTGTTGTTGTACTTCTAGGATGCTTGTTACTTGGTTGCAGCCAATAAATTCGATCTTTGACTTCACCTAGAAGACTCGTGTTTCTGTGGTCTGAATCAGGAAAGTACTCGAGGTCTTTGGGTGTTGCCCCTGACACCGCTGGGTTATCGGACCAGTACCGGTTCTGAAAAACCCAGTACCTCAGTTGGCGCCCAACGTGGGGCGGTATCAGCGGTACCGGTCCAAGCCAGAGGTTCGTGAGGAGCTTCGTGTGAAAATTCCGTAGGACGGCCAGCCACTTCAGCGACCCCTGTATGTCGATGTGGCTCCGAAGGTCTTTGCTGCGAGGTTCCCCGCATCCCGACGGCTACGAAGGACTGCTGCCCTGACTATCTCCCTGATTTGGACCGTTGATGTTTGGTAGAGCAAAACGATAGACGAGTCTTCTGGTGACGTCATCGATACCTCAGTTAAGTATAAGTGGAGCGTCTCCCAGTCCTTAGTTTGTTTGGTGTCCCCTTTTGGGACCGCTTTGATTTGGAACTTGCAAGCGCCAAAGCCGAAGGACTCGTGTATTCACGAGAAATATCGTAATCGATAGTCCTTTGAAGTTTGAAGCTAGACTAGAGAGCGAAGATGCCTGGTCTTAGCAGACTTGGAAATTTGTTTTGTCTTGGTTGTAATAATAGGGACTCCCGACTGGAGGACTCGTGTCCGGTTCCTCCGATTGGAACTCCAACCTATGAATTATATGTAAAACATGGAGTAGGCCCCATCACATACAATGAAGTATGGATAAAATACACCAGAAAAGATGGTGTTTTAAAATGGCCCCAATATGGTAGCTTTGGTACAGAAATCCTGGATAACCTCGAAGTTAAACTTTTTAAGAAGAAAGCCCGGCCGGCAATGTTTGACTCTTTCCGCTTATGGCGTAAGGAGGCCAAACAAAAGGAAATTAAATTAGAGAAGAAAAATAAGAGAGAAAGGGGTATCTCGATAATGCAAGCTGCATGGCAGTATAAAGACAATGAAGAAGAACAGATGAGTGAGCAGTTGCACAGGCAACGTAAAATGGTAATAGATAAATGTTATCCAGTCTTGCCGCCTCTTCAGCAAGAAGCAGCAAAAGAGCTTGAAAAAGATCCCCTAATGTTGCATTTGTTAAGTTCACCACCCTCCTATGCGCAAAATGCTACAGCACCTCCACAACCTTTAGTTGTGCAACCCATGGTTGTTATACCTCCTGTTCCTCCACAGCACCCACCAGCTACTCTTCAGCTGGCTCCTGTTCCTTCGGTGCAGCCTCCCCAAAGGTCACCGGCTTTTACACCTGCTCTTCCTATACTTCCTCCAACTCTAACTACTTTATCAACTACCACTCCTGGTACTCCTCCTGACACTGCCTCTGCATCTGCCTCATCTCACCCTGCCTTCCCACTTGTCTTTTCCTCAACTTCTCCGTCTGTCTGCCAGAGAGTGGCAAGCACTGTTTCTAGCCTTCTATATCCTTTGTTTGGAGCGGCAAGTCCGACTCATACCCCTGAACACAAAGAGTTGCGCAGCCACCTGCCTGATTCTAGGGAGAAAGAAGTATTGGATCGTTTGGCACATAAATGGGTTACTGACCCGATGAGATATGAACTAGAATCTGTTATGGATGTTTTCCATCAGTGGGAAGCATCAAAGCAGAGGTACGTTTTCGAGAAAATGTGTGTTTTCCTATGCGAAGATTTAGAGGAGAATGATTTGGACTCTAGTCCGCCTGAGTTGAACCATGTACGGTTCGAATTTTCAAAAGGCACAATTGTGGGTTCAGATGTTAGGAAAGCAGTTGCGACGTTGTTATCACTTAGGACTGAAGATGTTTCCAAGTCATTGTTTGAGCCAAGAAGAAAGGAAGACAATATCCCATGAGAGAGGTTCCCCCAGTTTGGAGGGAAGGGAACGCCAATGTTGTTCCAGCCATTTTGCCACATTTTCACCGTGTGTGGGTACATGTCCCATGGAAGCGAGCTGAAGTATTAGCCCTTAAGCAGACATTGCCCGATCCCCACAAGAATCCGGCAGGGTATTACAAGGAATTGTCGCAGACTGCAGGTTCATGCATTATGAATTTGGTCGATGTAGATATGTTGTTTGGGAATGTTGTTCCACAGCCTTTATGGGGAAAGATTTGTCATACAGATCATGATCAAGAGCTAGGCGACACATGGGTGAATATTGTCGCTGCTGATGCTAGACAAGTTGGTGGTGCTAAACCTGAGCCTTTAGTAGCAGAACTTCCTGGTAGAATTATTACGTATATGAAGACTTTGATGCCCGAATTGAGAGTAAATTGGGATAAGTTGTCTGCATGTAAGCAGAAGAAAGATGAAACGGTGTCCGATTTCTTCACCAGGTTTGAAGAAACATTTGTCGACCACAGTGGTCAAGATATGAGTACAGAAGGTGGTCAGCGACTGTTTGTCGATAAATTTGTGCACAATCTGCTTCCAGAGTTGTGTAAGAAGTTGAAGGATTAAGAGAGTTCATCCCCAGTTTCCTCTTCAGCACAGATATTGGCTACTGCACAATATTATGAAAATAGAGACAAAGATGAGAAAGATAGAGTAGAAAAGAAAACTAAAGAATTGAAAACGAAGGTCCTGTTACAGCAAGCATACCCGCCATGTGGTGGTAGTGGTCAGAATAGTGGCGGTCAGAATAACTATCAGAATAACTATCAGCAGCCTCCACAGTTTCAAAAGCCAAGAGTAGAGTATACTCAGCCACGCGTTCCTGTGGGTCCCAATCAGTGTTCGTATTGCAAGGAAGAAGGTCATTTTAAGTATAGTTGCCCTATCCTGTTACAGCGCGCAAATGGTGTGTCAAACAAAAGAGGTAGAGGTGTTCAGCAAACACCTAGAGGTAGAGGACGTGGAAACGTCCATCAGAATGCACGCTCCTTTCCGCCTCAGGACTCTATGAATAAGTTTGATCAGCAGAATAACGCATCTGCTAGGACAGCTCAGTACTATGCTGATGATTACTATGCAGAAGATGAGTGGACCGAAGGTAATGATTGCTAGGACAGCCATAGACAAAGAGAGGGAGTTGTTTCAGTTCCAGTAGATCAGAGTGGACCATACGTTGAGGTGATTACATCAGGTGTGTCAGAACCTTTTCTGTTGGATACTGGTGCTACAAAGAGTTCTATGATGCACTCAAAACTCCCTGGCGCACCTTTGTCTGGCGAAATGAATGTTTCTGTAGGTTTTTCTGGCGCCCCGGTTAGGAACCCGATTTCATGTCCTATGTCCCTGTCTGTTGGTCCTTGTGAACTCGAAGCACCCCTTATTCTAACTACAGGTTGTGGTGAAAACTTGTTGGGATTGGACTTGTTAAAAAGATTGTATGCGACTTTGTACTGTTCTCCTTCAGGAGTACAACTTACACTAGGTAAGAAAGTGGTTTCTCCAATGTATTTGTCAAGGGATAAAATTCCGACAGAATTACTGTCTCTACCTGATATTCTTTGGGCTACTGGTCCTAACGATGTGGGTCTCTTGGAAATACCACCATATGTTTTGACATTGAAAGCCAATGTTAGAATGCCGCGCATTCCCCAATACAAAATTTCTAGTGAAGGTGAAAAAGCGTTGTTAGCGATCATTTACGATCTGATTGAAAAAGATGTGATTGAAGAGACAAGAGGCAACGTTTGCAATAGCCCTGTTCAGCCTGTTTTGAAACGAACTGACCCGTCCCAGCCACCTGTGTACAGATTTGTGATTGACCTTAGAGAGGTGAATAAAATAGTAGTGCCACAATTTCCAGTTGTTCCTGACATTACTGCCCTGCTGACTATGATCCCAGCCTCTGCTACCTGGTTTTCTGTGATTGACTTGAAGAATGCTTTCTTCAGCATCCCAATTGCTGAGGAAAGCAGGGATATTTTTGGCTTCCGTTTAGGAGGACGAAGCTTCCGCTTTAAACGCGCTCCCCAGGGCTACTGTGAAAGTCCATTAATATATAGTCATGCTCTAAAAACGCAGCTTGATACGATTGTTTTACCTGAAGGCGCTACACTCATACAGTATGTTGATGACTTGCTTATTGCTGCAGATTCTGAGGAAATCTGTAAAGAAGCCACGTTGTCATTGTTGCGTCATTTGTGTGATCTGCATCACAAAGTGTCCCTGCCTAAATTACAATATTGTCGACAAGAAGTGACCTACTTAGGTCATCTCTTATCGAAGGAGGGAAGGAAACTGACCCCAGAAAGAATCCAGGCAATAGCAAAATTAAGTGTGCCAAAAACACAGAGAGAAGTGCGTGCTTTCTTGGGTATTACATCGTACTGTAGACAGTGGATTCCAAATGTTTCTTTACTGGCCAAACCATTGGTGGCATTAACATGTAAAGATACACCCAATCCCGTGCCTTGGTCCGAGGAGTGTCAGAAAAGTTTCTCTGAATTGCGCACAGCATTATGTTCGGCTCCTGTGTTGGGTACCCCCAACTACAGTAAGCCCTTTACATTATATGTCCATGAGCAAGAAGGTTGTGCATTATCAGTGTTGACACAATTATTTGGAGACAAGCAGCGTCCATGTGCATATTTTTTGTCGACTTTGGATCCGGTAGCTAGGGCGTTGCCGAGTTGTCTAAGAGCCACAGACGCAGCAGCTGTTTCTATGCGACAGTCTGCTGGTTTAGATAGTGATGAATAACACGTTAGTGGTCATGGTTCCACATGCAGTGGACACGTTATTGAACAGAACCAAGACACAGCACTTAACTAGTGCTCGATTGTCTGGTTACGAACTAACTTTGTTAGCAAGCCATGTGCACATCAAAAGATGTAGCACATTAAACCCAGCCACGTTGTTGCCAATTTCAGTTGAGACAGAGAGTGTTGAAGAACAGCACGATTGTTTTCTTAGAACAGAAGAAGAAACAAAAGGGAGAATAGACCTCCAAGATAGTCCTGTTTCTGAATATGATGGTACTTTATGGTTGGATGGTTCATGCTTCAAGCTTCCGAATGGTGACACGACTGCAGCATATGCAGTCAGCACTTTGCATACAGTCGTTGAAACTGCACGTATTCCACATAACTCAGCTCAAGCAGCAGAATTGATTGAACTTACAAGAGCGTGTGTGTTGTCAAAAGGAATGAAAGTGAATGTGTACACTGACAGCCAGTATGCGTTTGGTGTGGCTCATAGTTTTGGACGTCTGTGGCGTGAACGTGGGTTTCTGACTTCGTATGGAGCCAAGATCCAGCATGGTCAGTTGGTGAATGAGCTTCTTGAATCTCTGACCTTGCCTCTACAATTTGCGATTGTAAAATGTAGTGCTCACAAGAAGGTGACTGATGATGTTGGTCGTGGGAATGCATTTGCTGATGAAGTTGCAAAAGAAACAGCAAGGAATGTGATGAGCCGAATGTATGTTGCAGGTCCTGCAAGATGGGTTGGTGACGTTGGAATGTGTGAGGACACAATAGAGAGTGTGAAATCGATTCAATCTGAGGCCACAGAGAAACAGTTGAGCACGTGGAGAGAAAGTACGGGTAGAATGGATGCAAATGGTTGTTGGGTTGAATTGTCAGAGCATCAGAGATGGTTGCTACCTGATGCATACGTGCTTGCAGTGGTTACAATGGCTCATGGAATGGCTCATATCAGCGTGAAAGGGATTTGCAAGTTGTTGGCTCCAGTGTGGCAAAATGCTGGAATCCCTAAGTGTGCAGAGAACGTGGTTAAAAATTGCATGGTATGTCTGACACACAATCCTGGTAAGGGAACCCCAACTCCAGCTGGTCATTTTGCACCTCCTACGTATCCGTTTGAGGTTTTGCAGCTAGATTTCATACACATGGAGCGGTGCAACAATTTAAAATACGTACTCGTTGTTGTCTGTGCCTTCTCCAGATGGGTAGAAGCATATCCCTTAAAGGACAATACTGCCTTGTCCACCGCGAAAGCCCTTGTGAAAGAGTTTTTCCCTAGATTCGGAATGCCTAGAATGGTCTGGAGTGATAATGGGAGTGAATTTGTGGGACGAGTGATGAAAGAAGTGTGTGAAGGGCTAGGCATCAGACAAAAGTTCCACGCTGCAAATCATCCCCAATCAGCTGGATTAGTAGAATGCTATAATGCTACCCTAAAGTTAAAATTAGCCAAGATCCAAGCAAGCACTGGTCTTAAATGGCCTGATGCTCTGCCCTTAGCACTCCTATCCACCAGAATGACAGTGCATTCAAGAGTAAAACTTAGTCCCTATGAAATTGTTTTCGGCCGTCCGGACAACATATGGGGGTGCCCAGACCCACAAAGTTTAGTGAAATAGAGCACCCTGCTTTGCTGGACTATTTGTATGATTTGACGGCTAAATTGCGTGTTTTACACCAACAAGTCCACGACGCTCTGCCTCAGGCCTCTGAAACTCCAGGGCATCCTATCGATCCTGGATCCTGGGTACTGGTCAAGAATTTCCAGCGAACAAAGAATGACCAGCCCCGGTGGACCGGCCCTCATCTAGTCCTCCTCTCGACAAGATCTGCCGTTCGAGTGGAGGGTAAAAAACATTGGATTCACGGCACCCACTGCAAACGGTGGGTCCAGGAGGGTGTCGCCGACTCAGAGACTGAATCTGTGCCACGGTTCATCCCTTTCAGTGATGCTCGTGTGAAAGGAAAATTTACAGAACAAGAGAGTGACAATATTATGCAACCAGCCGTACCATCATCAGCCCAATTGGACACTACAGAACCTGAAGCCTTGTTTCAAGACCATACAATACCGGGAAAACAACGGTATAATCTGAGGCCAAGAAATACGAACTAATAAAATAGGACTAATACATTTTTTTTCCCTAAATACTATTTTTGAAAAGCGCAGCTCTCCCACCTGAGAAACTTGCTCATTTTTGTTTTTTCGAACCGCCATCCGGGTTCCGCTGCTAGGGCCGCGATTACCCAAAGTCTTTGAGGTGCAGCTCGCGACGTTAAGTCGACAGTTCTGTTTGGTCTAAGGGAGTTACCCTAAATCAACAGAAGCATTCCTTAGCAGAATCAACCTCCCATCGCGGGCAGCATCATAGAGAGGATGGATTTTTTCAAAATGGAGAGACCTGCCAAAGCTGTGAACTTTCAAACAAGAATATGTGGATTGATGACAAAGAAACGTTTTTTTATTATTATGCATTTTCCTGTTATTAAGTGCAATGATGTTTTTAATAGGATATGTACTGTTTTCTTTACAAGTGACCTTTGCACCGACTACATCGCCCATACCTCCTCCTACTATTTCTGCACATTCTTTTCAACCCCTTCCTGAACATGAGTCAGCTAGGAGATTAGAGTTTATTAATAACTCCTTCATCCAGCTCTTGCACCAACACCAACTAGTAATGAACACGACTAACTGCTGGGTGTGTGGTCTTATGCCTCACACAACGGATAAAGGCATTCCTTACCTTGTCCTGCCATTCAGTCACAATGGTTCTGTGTGGGCATACAGAACAATGTTCATCTATGCACACGAAGTCTACCCCCTACGTTCTGTAACCGACAATCCTAAGAATAGTGCTCTAGTTAAGGGTATAGTAGATATGATTAAGGAAGATATTTCCTATGAGACTATCCCGAGAGATGAGACGCTAGTATACATAGGATGGAACGTGACCGGATATGGAGCTTCTCTGAGTGAGAAACAGCAAGCTAAGAGATATTCCCCGATTTGGATTGTATCCCATCAGGGTCATCTGTGTCTGCAAGGTACTGGCAGGAATCCCAGAGCTCAGTTAGGGAAGAGTGTCTGTACTGAAACGTATGTTTTTGCATCTCAGACTTCCCCTTTGTTTCTAGCAGCTAAGGGTACCTACTTCGTCTGCCATGATAGAGCCTATACATGGTTGCCCCCTGACTTTTCGGGCACATGCTTCGTTTCGTTCCTGTTGCCACCCACCTACACGGCCGCGGCAGATTACCATAGGACAAGGACAGTTAGGGGTGTTGTGAGTAAAGACGACACTGCGGAACAGGAGTTTGGGGATTTCGCAAAAGGTTTTCTGCCGTTTTGGGGGCCCATGGTGAACAGCAGGAACATTCACCAACTGACGAGGGTAGTTGAATCCGCCGTGATTGAAACGGCTGGTGCCCTTAGTAACTTGACTGCTGAGCTCCAATCGGATCGTCTTATGACCCTTCAGAACAGGGTCGCATTAGATGTCATACTTGCAGACCGAGGTGGGGTATGTAAATTGATCCAATCAAGTTGCTGTGTTTTCATACCAGACAACGCTCCAACAGTGTACCAGGCCATCTCCAAATTGCATAAGATTTCCGAATCTATTCATGTGGATCAAGGAGATTGGTCTTTCTTGGGATGGTTCTGGGAACTGATATCCAGCTGGGGATGGAAAATTCTGATGGTCATTGGGATGGTCTTAGCCATTCTTTTCCTGTTCTGTCTGTGCGTGCAGTGTGCTCCTGCAATATGTGGCCTCTGTGTTACATCATGTGTAAGGAAGCCTGTGTCAAAAGACGAACTAAGTACCAGAATGATGTTACAGCAACATCTCAATGACTTTCGGAATATAGATCTGGACTCAGATTAGCATGAGATTAGGTTAAATTGCCTATGTAAGGGCAAAAGGAGGGTTTGTAGTTCTGAAAATTCTGGAGGACGTGCAACAAAATTTGCCATAGTATGACGATTTTTATATCAAAAGACCGATAATGGCTAGTACATTATGCACAAGCATTTTCGCCATAATCAAGTAACGATTTCACCTCGAAATCGCCATTTTCGTTTTTAAACCCTTGGGTTCCATTTTACGCTTGGCAGCCATTTTGTGAGTTGCCCTTCACATAGGCTTGTAACCACAGCTGAATTCGATATCAGAGGACCCATACACCTTAATTGACTTTTCTGTGACCTGGGCAAGATGGAACCATTGCCCCAAGCCAAACCTGTTTGGTCAGTTTCTCTCCCAGTGGCCGAACAAGATAGCATCAAAGCACAACAGGCCATAAACTGTTCCCATCGCACACACCCCGCCTAAATCTTGCTCACACCTGTCCCTGCTCTTTTCTCTTCTTTTGCTTTATGATGAGGAGGAGCCCGGTTTTATTGAGGGTGCACCGATATCCGATGAAAATGTTGGGCCTTGCCGGGTAATTGATCACGAACTGGACACACTAAATGTGTACTTGTCATCATGACTCTGCTTTTTCTTTTGTAATGAAAATATGTGAATAGCTCACTGTAAATCCAAGAATGTTTGCACTGTAAATCTAAGAATGCTTGCCTGAAGCTCAAAAATCTGTATAAAAGGAGAAGCCAGGCTTTGTAAATTTGAGCAGTCTCCTGAGAATATACACACCGTGTTGTTGTACTTCTAGGACACTTGTTACTTGGTTGCAGCCAATAAATTAGATCTTTGACTTCACCTAGAAGACTTGTGTTTCTGTGGTGTGAATCAGGAAAGTACTCAAGGTCTTTGGGTGTTGCCCCTGACACCGCTGGGTTACCGGACCAGTACCGGTTCTGAAAAACCCAGTACCTCAGGTGCGTCACTTTTAAAATGGGAAAAAGTGACTTACTAGTGGCGCAAGGCCTTCATAAATGAGGCCCTGTGTTTTTGCCAGGCTCATGTTCAAAAGGGTCTTTCAGAGCCACTGACCCGCCACGGCTGTCAGATTTGGCTCATGCACACCCGTTCAGGTCTCCACGGTGTGTTCTAAAGCTGCTGCTGCCCCTCAGAGAGCCACCCTTCCCGGGGAGGGGGTCTTGGAACTGGATAGACCATGCTAGCAGCTTGTTGGCAGTCTCAAGGGGCTGGAAAGGTAACTTCTGGAGGAAGGCTGTAGGTGGAAAAAATGGCATGGACTGTCGTGATGACACAGGCTTTGGAGAGTGGTGGGGTTAGGACCGCTGCTGCCCTCGCTTCTTTAAGCAGGGACTTGATCCCTTTACCTCAGTGTGACCTGGTCAATTTTGCTTCTCAGGGCTCCTGTGATGCTTCAGGGCTTGATCAGACAGGCGGCCTCAAAGGGCGCATCTGAGCCCCGCTGCGTGCTAGTCAGAGTCCTAAACTCCATCCCAAGAATCACTTTAGCATTCCCTAGATTACAGGCCATAGAAACTTGTCTTCCACAAGCACCCATAGACAATAATATTTGTTCCAAATCTTGTACTTTCATTGATATGACCTCCAAAGATCCAGATTGTATATTAAAAACAGAGCTTTAGACTATACCATTTCTTGCTGATAGGCAATATTTCTTTCCATGTGTTCCCATACCCAGGGGCGGCCTTAGGCATGTACATGCTGTGCACCTGCACAGGGCCACCAAACCCCAGGGGCCACCACGCCAATATATATCCTTAATATAATAATCCTCTGAGGATGGATACATATTTGCGTGGCGGCCCCTGGCAGGGATTTGGCGGCCTCCGGCTCTGTTCCACTTCCAAACACCCTGACCCCCCCTCCCCTCCCCCCTCTTCACTGGCCTCCGCACTCCGCCCGGACCCCCTCTTCCAGGGCCCCCTACCTACGCTCCCTGCCCAGGGCCGCCATGAGCCTAAAGCCGCCCCAGCCATACCTAGCATGTTCCTCAGTTTGGTGCTTACTTTTCCACCATGTTAAAAAACAGTAGATGTTTCAGAACCCAGGCTAATGTGCTGCATAGCTAAATACATATTAGGTCCCACAGGCGAGACCGATAGCATTGCAAAAGCTTGTTAAATGTAACTGCTAGGTTGTTTATACAGTGAATCCAACAGAATTAACACCCTAACTGTTCTTCCGTGTCTTTATGGAGGCATGTACCTGAATTAATTCAATTTCCAATGAAACAACTGTGTTCTTTCATATATACGATTTCTGATTGTCATGATGAAGTAAGTTGACCAATTAAATAAAGAGGTACAGCATTTGAACCACTGTTTTCTTTAATAAATAGGTTTTCATATTGTTATGATCTAATTTGATCAGGAAAAGAAGGAAAATTACAGTATTTGCTCCCATGCTCCAATAACTGAGACTAAAGTTTTTGCTTTAGAGGAGTAAATGCTGAAGGTTTATTGACTGGTTTCACTTATAAGCATTCCCTCTTTACATCTACGTTGTGCGAGTCCAAACTTACTCCTGCCCTAAGCCACACAGACATGGGGCAAGGTACCACTGCCATTTCGTTTACAGGAGGGAAGCAGGAGGAGACGGCAGGAAGGGAGCCACGTGGTTAAACACCAGGTTAACCACAGTTTACAATAGAAGGTGGGAGCAATATGAGGGAAGCCAGGCTGCACTTTCTGGTGTGAGTAAAAAAAACAAGACCTTCAGTACCCTCAAACATGGATAGGACCTCAAACTCGGACACCATCTTGGAGTGTTTCATTATCTCAGACTGGTGAAGAAAAGGCAGGGCCTGGGGTCCGTACTGTCGACACTGCATGATTCCTAGCTTCATCCTTTAGCTCCTCCTACTGCTGCTCACCACCTGGGATCCGTACTGTCGACACTGCATGATTCCTGGACCCGTCCTTTAGCTCCTACTGCTGCTCACCATCTCTCAGAGATGTTGGAGAGATAGATGCTTGTTGGTTAACCTCTTACTTTCTTCAAATGAACAGAGGGCTACTGGTTGGTAGCAAGAGATTAAACAGTGAACCTTTATACCGCCGGAGGATTAGGGGGCTCAAATATTGTCATGATACATTTACCGCCTCTTTCTCTTCTCTGATGCCCTGGTTGTCTTCATCTACAAACTCTATCACCATGGCCAGGTCTGCCTACTTTGCCTACAAGGCAGGTATAGCATTTGGTACTTGTGAGAAAATGGGGTGCATTATATGGTGTGGTTTTACAACCTCGCCATATACTACACTTACCAACACCTTTAGGATCCTTGGGTTTCGTCAGTCAAACCCTCAGGTCAATCATGGGTAGCTGTGCCACTGACAGCAAGGCTTAGACAGAGGATAAAATAAAAAAAAAATCGTAAATCATACGTTCTTATATAGCGCCTTTCACCGTAAGATCTCAAGGCGCTTGCTTTGGGAACCCGTCCTGGCCTTTCCCTGCGAGATTCCCCCTACTGGGCATCCCAGTAAAGTGTTTAAACAGCACCAAAACAATTGAAGACGATATCGACACAACACTCAAGAAATTCGATACCAATTTATAAAAATAGACTGTATTTTTCAAAGAATTTAAACACTAGAACAAAGATCCAACAGTGGGTTCTGGAGAAATTGATGTTAAAAGCAATAATAAATTAATGCAATTCACTCAACAACGAACAAGACATAGCAAAATCAACAAACTGGACACCAAGAAACGTTTTTGATATAAACTTAGATAAGTGTTACTGCATTTGGTTAGATGTTCTTGGGGCGACCAAATCCAGCAGGGAGGTGTCTAGGGGAACAGCAAGGTCCTAAGAACAGTTACCTTCACAGGGAATGCAGCCCTTCAGTAGTTTCAGAAACTTTTTCCGAATTACAATGGATTCCTATGGAGTGGTCCAGATGCAAGGAATGAAGGATGCTGAAGATGCTCTATGGATACTGTGAATGCAACACAGCTGTTGCAGATCTTCTTGCAGGGATACCTCAGTCTATGAAGGTGGTATGTGGGTCCTGGTTGTAGGGTCAACGTCCCACAAAGTTCTCTCCGGCCTAGTCAAAGTCCAGTCGCGTCTGGACTATCAGTTGCCAGTTGTTGCTGTCACAGGTCACTCCTTCCTGGGTGGATACGAATATGTTACTTACCTGTAATCCTACTTCTCTAACAGGTGTATCCTCATCAAAGTCATAAGCACAGAATATTCCCGCCCATGTGCGGGAACCCCAGAGTACATTAGCAATATATACATAAAAAGATATATATATATGTATTCCCACAAAGTGATCCTCTGTGCTTGAAAAACGCTCAACAGCGGGTGCTCTGCCCAGGGGCCGGATCCTGGCCCAACAATAACTATTACCACGAAAGAGGCGACACTCCCGGATTGTTTTTAAGCTTTTTAATTCAGCGTTCGACCCCACCAACGCGTTCCAGCCCCTCTAGACTTTTGACACGGTGACAAAAGCCTAGAGTGGCTGAAACGCGTTGGTGGGGTGAAACGCTGAATTAAAAAGCTTACAACCATCCGGGAGTGCCGCCTCTTTCGTGATATATATATATATATATATATATATATATATATATTGTCTACAGATTGCCCTGTGCACAGAGGACGCCACTCCGCATCGATTTGGTTAACAAACCTTTATTTGCCACAGAAAGATTTGCAAGCAGGTATAGTTCAAAGACGCCCTGACGCGTTTCGAGGCTTCAAGCCTCTTCTTCATAGGGCAGAGAAGCAGGAAGTGCGTGGCTACACATTTTGAACTTTTCAATATCCCAAATTGCATGCCGCGCCCACATGGGTTTGTCAAACAGCATGCTGGGTGATGACGTTCTATTTTCAGCCTCTGGTGGCTTGCCTCGCACTCGCCTTCATTATTGCTTGTTTTATTTCTTTTTTCGTCATTAAATACCTTCCAGTAGGCTCCGTTTGCAAAGCTGTCCATAATTCAAAAGCAATCCATGCGCCAAACACTCCGGCATAATTCCTTCGTGTGGACCCGTCATCACTTCACACGGGCGGTGCATCACTCCCACGGCCGGGCTGCCGTGTGATTTGTATTGTCTACAGATTGCCCTGTGCACAGAGGACGCCACTCCGCATCGATTTGGTTAACAAACCTTTATTTGCCACAGAAAGATTTGCAAGCAGGTATAGTTCAAAGACGCCCTGACGCGTTTCGAGGCTTCAAGCCTCTTCTTCATAGGGCAGAGAAGCAGGAAGTGCGTGGCTACACATTTTGAACTTTTCAATATCCCAAATTGCATGCCGCGCCCACATGGGTTTGTCAAACAGCATGCTGGGTGAGGACGTTCTATTTTCAGCCTCTGGTGGCTTGCCTCGCACTCGCCTTCATTATTGCTTGTTTTATTTCTTTTTTCGTCATTAAATACCTTCCAGTAGGCTCCGTTTGCAAAGCTGTCCATAATTCAAAAGCAATCCATGCGCCAAACACTCCGGCATAATTCCTTCGTGTGGACCCGTCATCACTTCACACGGGCGGTGCATCACTCCCACGGCCGGGCTGCCGTGTGATTTGTATTGTCTACAGATTGCCCTGTCCACAGAGGACGCCACTCCGCATCGATTTGGTTAACAAACCTTTATTTGCCACAGAAAGATTTGCAAGCAGGTATAGTTCAAAGACGCCCTGACGCGTTTCGAGGCTTCAAGCCTCTTCTTCATAGGGCAGAGAAGCAGGAAGTGCGTGGCTACACATTTTGAACTTTTCAATATCCCAAATTGCATGCCGCGCCCACATGGGTTTGTCAAACAGCATGCTGGGTGATGACGTTCTATTTTCAGCCTCTGGTGGCTTGCCTCGCACTCGCCTTCATTATTGCTTGTTTTATTTCTTTTTTCGTCATTAAATACCTTCCAGTAGGCTCCTTTTGCAAAGCTGTCCATAATTCAAAAGCAATCCATGCGCCAAACACTCCGGCATAATTCCTTCGTGTGGACCCGTCATCACTTCACACGGGCGGTGCATCACTCCCACGGCCGGGCTGCCGTGTGATTTGTATTGTCTACAGATTGCCCTGTGCACAGAGGACGCCACTCCGCATCGATTTGGTTAACAAACCTTTATTTGCCACAGAAAGATTTGCAAGCAGGTATAGTTCAAAGACGCCCTGACGCGTTTCGAGGCTTCAAGCCTCTTCTTCATAGGGCAGAGAAGCAGGAAGTGCGTGGCTACACATTTTGAACTTTTCAATATCCCAAATTGCATGCCGCGCCCACATGGGTTTGTCAAACAGCACGCTGGGTGATAACGTTCTATTTTCAGCCTCTGGTGGCTTGCCTCGCACTCGCCTTCATTATTGCTTGTTTTATTTCTTTTTTCGTCATTAAATACCTTCCAGTAGGCTCCGTTTGCAAAGCTGTCCATAATTCAAAAGCAATCCATGCGCCAAACACTCCGGCATAATTCCTTCGTGTGGACCCGTCATCACTTCACACGGGCGGTGCATCACTCCCACGGCCGGGCTGCCGTGTGATTTGTATTGTCTACAGATTGCCCTGTGCACAGAGGACGCCACTCCGCATCGATTTGGTTAACAAACCTTTATTTGCCACAGAAAGATTTGCAAGCAGGTATAGTTCAAAGACGCCCTGACGCGTTTCGAGGCTTCAAGCCTCTTCTTCATAGGGCAGAGAAGCAGGAAGTGCGTGGCTACACATTTTGAACTTTTCAATATCCCAAATTGCATGCCGCGCCCACATGGGTTTGTCAAACAGCATGCTGGGTGATGACGTTCTATTTTCAGCCTCTGGTGGCTTGCCTCGCACTCGCCTTCATTATTGCTTGTTTTATTTCTTTTTTCGTCATTAAATACCTTCCAGTAGGCTCCGTTTGCAAAGCTGTCCATAATTCAAAAGCAATCCATGCGCCAAACACTCCGGCATAATTCCTTCGTGTGGACCCGTCATCACTTCACACGGGCGGTGCATCACTCCCACGGCCGGGCTGCCGTGTGATTTGTATTGTCTACAGATTGCCCTGTGCACAGAGGACGCCACTCCGCATCGATTTGGTTAACAAACCTTTATTTGCCACAGAAAGATTTGCAAGCAGGTATAGTTCAAAGACGCCCTGACGCGTTTCGAGGCTTCAAGCCTCTTCTTCATAGGGCAGAGAAGCAGGAAGTGCGTGGCTACACATTTTGAACTTTTCAATATCCCAAATTGCATGCCGCGCCCACATGGGTTTGTCAAACAGCATGCTGGGTGATGACGTTCTATTTTCAGCCTCTGGTGGCTTGCCTCGCACTCGCCTTCATTATTGCTTGTTTTATTTCTTTTTTCGTCATTAAATACCTTCCAGTAGGCTCCATTTGCAAAGCTGTCCATAATTCAAAAGCAATCCATGCGCCAAACACTCCGGCATAATTCCTTCGTGTGGACCCGTCATCACTTCACACGGGCGGTGCATCACTCCCACGGCCGGGCTGCCGTGTGATTTGTATTGTCTACAGATTGCCCTGTGCACAGAAAGATTTGCAAGCAGGTATAGTTCAAAGACGCCCTGACGCGTATCGAGGCTTCAAGCCTCTTCTTCATAGGGCAGAGAAGGTGGTATGTGGGTCCTGGTTGTAGGGTCAACGTCCCACAAAGTTCTCTCCGGCCTAGTCAAAGTCCAGTCGCGTCTGGACTATCAGTTGCCAGTTGTTGCTGTCACAGGTCACTCCTTCCTGGGTGGATACGAATATGTTACTTACCTGTAATCCTACTTCTCTAACAGGTGTATCCTCATCAAAGTCATAAGCACAGAATATTCCCGCCCATGTGCGGGAACCCCAGAGTACATTAGCAATATATACATAAAAACATATATATATATGTATTCCCACAAAGTGATCCTCTGTGCTTGAAAAACGCTCAACAGCGGGTGCTCTGGCCAGGGGCCGGATCCTGGCCCAACAATAACTATTACCACGAAAGAGGCGACACTCCCGGATTGTTTTTAAGCTTTTTAATTCAGCGTTCGACCCCACCAACGCGTTCCAGCCCCTCTAGACTTTTGACACGGTGACAAAAGCCTAGAGTGGCTGAAACGCGTTGGTGGGGTGAAACGCTGAATTAAAAAGCTTACAACCATCCGGGAGTGCCGCCTCTTTCGTGATATATATATATATATATATGCGCAACAAGGTCCGTGCCTGGGTTTCCTGTTGAAGAGTGTCAGGCCAGGGTTTGTAGTTTGATATATATATATCTTTATATATAGATACTGCTTTATATATATATAATATTTTTCCATAAGCCAATGCAGCCTTCAAGAAAGGCAAGGCTTAATCGATGCTTATTTGTTCTGCTTTGGGATCTTAAAACTTTAGAATCCATATATATTAAAGAAGGAAGCACACAAGACAAAGAGAAAAGAGACACTTGAGCTCTCTTTAATGGGCTGCAGAAAAGCAGAAACGTAACATAGCAAGCAATGTTAGCCCATACGCTGCATTGGGACCATAACAGCATAAAAAATGAAAGAAAATGAAAAAAAGAACTTACACCGTGCCTTTAAGGCAGCCATGACCCTCCTTACCATCATGCCTCAGGGGTGACAGGTCAGTTGTTCTTTGCGGAGACCCGAAGGTCAGGATACAAAGAGATGAACTAAAGATTAGACATTTGCCCGGAGAGGTGGGTGGGTTGCTTATGACTTTGATGAGGTTAACCTGGAATAGAACTACTAGGATTAATGGTAAGTATAGGTTACATACCTGTAATCCTAGTTCTCTTCCAGGGGTATACTCATCAAAGTCATAAGCACTGAATTGTCCAGTCCTTGGGAGGAGAGGCTATCCTCAATCATCCAGAAATGTAGCACACTCCTCATCCCACGGCCAGAAAGATATCCATTCTGTTAGGCTCAATAGCAGCCTGCATATTTATCGTTCTCGATGTCAGACTGCAGATGAGACCTTTGAAACAGGCATTGAGGGATCATTGGTCTCCAGTATCCAACCACTGGAAGGACACCTTAACTCTTCCCCACACAAAGACTCACTGAGATGGTGGATGAAGAGTCCTCACTTTCTGAAAGAAACTCCCTAAACAAACACTCATCCAAGGTTGGTTAGCCCACATTGGTCCTCTTCAGATTCAGGGGATGTGGTCAAGGAAAAAAACTACCATAACATTATGTTGGAACTAAGAGAAGTACATCTGGCCCTCAAAATCATTTCCCCCCTCCATAAAGACACGCTCCCTGTTGGTTCAAACGGACAATACCTCAACTATTTATTCCCTGAACAAACAGGGAGGGACCAGATCCAGGGCTCTAGCACAGGAGGCTCAAATGATTTGGAAGTGGTTACTGGCGAGGAAGCTGATGCTATAGGCAGTTTAGCTCCCAGGTACTCTCAACATGCATGCAGATGCGTTAAGTGGCAACTTTGTCGTTGCGCACAACTGTGTGCTAAGAAAAGGCAGCACACAACATTTTTCAAAGATGGGGTTATCCAGACATCGCTTTGTTTGCAGATGCAACAAATGCAAAATGCTGCGCCTTCACATCCAGGTACCCTCAGCCAGACTTCAGAGGGAATGCTCTTTGGATTGACTGGTAAGAGACATTGCTTTACGCCTTTCCACCAGTCCCTCTCATACCACTGGTGAGCAACAAACTCGACAGATCCAGGACCAAGATGATCCTGCTCACGCCAGAGTGGCCTCACCAGTGGAGGTGACTGGACCTTCTTCATTTTTCCAAGGCGCCACACAGGAGGTTACCATGCCATCCAGATCTGTTAACCAAGTTCGGCCAGAAGGTGTTTCATCCCAACCTTCCATAACTGGGATTGACGGCATGGCTCCTGAGTTCCTCCAATATGGACATCTAGGCCTCTCGCCAGACTGTATGCATATTCTGAAGGAAACGAGGAGGCCATCTACAAGGAAATCATACTCTTTCAAATGGAATCAATTCTATTTGTGCTGTACGGCCAATGGACATAATCCAATCCTTGGTCAGGAACAGGTTATTCTCCCATACCTTTTTTACTTGGCTAAATCAGGTCTACAGTTTACTTCTATTGAAGTGCACTTGGCAGCAACTAAAGCTTATAGAAACCACCTACCCAGGTCCCTTTCTTTCCGATGCCAGTAGTTAAGGACTTCCTGGAAGGGTTGAAAAAGTTCTATCCTCCAATTAGATCACCTTCCCCTCCCTGGGAACTTATCCCCAGATTCATCAAGAACACATTTTGCGATTCTTTAATAGCGAAAAATACCGATTCGCTATTAAGGAATAGCAAAATGCTATTCATCAAGAAATCACTTAAAAAATAGCGATTTCTAATAATTCCTTAATTGCGACTTGCAGATTGCGAGTCGCAATTAAGGAATATCTCCCCATTCATTCCTATGTGCCTAGAGGCTCATAGGAATGAATGGGAAGAACATCTCAATTTGCTAATCGCAATTAGCGATTCGCAAATTGAGATTGCGATTTCAAGGGTGCAGGGGTGTCCAAAGGACACCCTGCTGCACACCTGAAATTGATGTGTGCACATATGTTGCGCACACACATGCCCTTAGGGCATGTGTGTGCGCAACATGAAACTTTGAAAAATTCACTTTAGTGCATTTTTCAAAGTTTTTGCTATTTACCATGTAGTTAGACTTCGCGGTAAATAGCGGCCCCAGATTGCGAATTCGAAATTTTTAAATGGTTCATGAATTGCATTTAAGGAATCTCAAATTGAGATTCCTTAAATGCAACTAATCGCAATTTAGTGATTTCTAGAATTGCGATTTTTGCATTTGGGATGATGAATCCCAAATGCAAAAAAAGCGCTTGCAAGGGGCCAGATTCTCAGAATCTAGCCCTTTGCGAGCCGATTTTAGTTTGATGAATCTGGCTGTTAATGTAGTCCTCTCTAAGTTAATGGGTCCACTCTTCGAACCCATTCACAAAGCCTGACTTGGAAGACCACCTTCTTAGTGGCAATTACCTCATCTCGCAGAGTAAGCGAGATTCAGGCCCTAGGTTCTAAAGAGCCTTTTCTCATTTTCCATGCTAACAGAGTGGTCCCGAGAACACACCCGAGTTTCCTGCCTAAGGTGGTCTCAAATTTTCATATCAATCAGTCTATTACTCTCCCCACTTTTTTCCAAACCCGTCTACTCTCCCTGAGAGGGTGTTACATTTCCTTGACCTAAAAAGGGTTCTAAAGTTTTACCTGGATAAAGTTAAACGCATGAGACAATCGGATTGTCTCTTTGTGAATTATGGTCCGATGCACACAACTCTCCCTTCCTCTAAGCAGTCTATCTGCAGATGAATAGTGTCTTGTATCGCTTTATCTTACCAGTTAGCAAATAAACAGCACCCTGGAAGACTGAAGACTCACTCCACAAGAGGCAAGCCTACACTACAGCCCTTTTCAGGAATGTGCCTATTCAAGAGATATGCAAAGCGGCTCCATGGTGATCGGTACACACCTTTACCCGCCATTGCTGCCTACATTCAGTTTGGGCACGCTTCCTTGAGTAATTTGTTTGGTTAATATGTTGTTCAGAGTGTACTAGCTATACTGGTGTTTGTCCGCAGGAAACTAGGGATGGGCTTGCTACTCTACTCAGTTTTTATGACTATTGATGAGTATACCCTGTAAGAGAAGGAGAAGTTACTTAGCTGTAATCCTAGTTCTCTTCCAGGGGTATACTTATCAAAGTCATAAGCAACCCTCCCTACTCCTCGGACAAATACCATGTTTATAACAGCACTCTGTCTCCTTATGATCACTACACAGTGTAACACGCCATTAAAAAAAACCAACTTAACTGTCACCTGTGGGGGCATGATGGGAGCTTGGAGGTCTTAAAGCATGGAACCAGCTTTTTGATGTGTGTTCTATATGCAGCCTCCTGGGCTAATCTGCCTGGTATTTCCTTGCAAAAAGAAGAATTGATGGACAGAATGCAGAACAATGTCAAACATTCACCCGAGTACAGAGATCTAGGCCTAAATCCATTGTTTTTTTTCTCATCATGCCATTCCAGTTTGGACCCAGCCATATACAAATCAGTCTTGACCCTGCACCCAATGGGAACAGCCCAGCCCGAACTGCCAGGCCAGGTCTGCCCTGGACTGGAAACAAGGATTCTATGACCAGTTTCGGGGTTTCACCCCTCATCATCCAGGATAGCTTGACTCCAGAGGCATGGAGAGCATGGGACCCACGTCTGAGCATACCTGTCCCACTCAGGGTGACAAATGCAAAAAGAACAATTGATGGACAAAATGCAGAACAGTGTCACACATCCACCCCAGTACAGAGATCTGGGCCTAAATCCATAGTTTTTTTGCTCACCATGCCATTCCAGTTTGGACCAAGCCATATGTAAATCAGTCTTGACGCTGTTCCCAATGGGTACAGTCCAGCCCGAACTGTATTAACTTGCCTTTTTCCTTGATGTTAAGAGTACATTTCTCTAAAGGCTATGAGGCTATGTTCAAACAAGTTAAGAGTACATTTCTCTATGTCATGGAAATGTTGCATAATGTTTTATTTTAAATGAATAAATACAGTATTGGCATTTGAACCTAATTTGGGGTTTAGGCTGCTTTCGGAGTGGATCGTTTGTTAATTTTTTCACGTGCTGGCCAATTGCGTGTGTAAGAGGACCCGCCTCATCAAGTGACCTGCAACAAAAGTGGCAACGTGGTGAAGTATCCAAGGTATTGGAAAATTGCAGGCCCGCCACATGATAGGATCTGGGAATGTGGCTTCTGTTATGAACAGTCCCTCATTGTATGGAGATGCGCAGTAACTTTACCTGTGTGTCACTGCCCTACTTTGGATCCAGAACTGTGGCTGAGGCGTTTGGGGACCCAAGGCAACCAGGAACACTTTGAATTTGGGACTCGCTAGGTTGCCATTAAACCTTTCCCTCCTTTTAACACAGGCACCATAGCGCTGACACCAGCATACGAGGCGCCGCTATTGACACTCACTGCAGTGATGTATTATGGGAATTGGAGTCCGGGACATCAGGACTGCAGCTGCTACCAATCAATAGTGATTCCAGCTTGACTCCCGCCCATGGGAGGGCCGTGCAGCATTCAAAGAAGGGACAGAGCGAGGCTCAGTGCAACAGGCATCCGAGGAAGGCACACCCGCTGAAATGCATTATGCCCTGCACTCTGCGAATAACCGGCTGCCTGAACGTCCCCTGCTGTGTCCTCTGATCTTTCCTTTCGGAGAGGATCGTTTGTTCATATTTTCACGTGCTGGCCAATTACGCGTGTAAGAGGACCAGCCTCATCAAGTGGCCTGCAACAAAAGTGGCAACATGGTGAAGTATCCAAGGTATTGGAAAATTGCTGGCCCGCCACATGGTAGGATCTGGGAATGTGGCTGCTGTTATGAACAGTCCGTCATTGTATGGAGATGCGCGATAACTTTACCTGTGTATCACGGCCCTACTTTGGATCCAGAACTGTGGCTGAGGCGTTTGGGGACCCAAGGCAACCAGGAACACTTTGAATTTGGGACTCGCTAGGTTGCCATTAAACCTTTCCCTCCTTTTAACACAGGTACCATAGCGCTGACACCAGCATACGAGGCGCCACTATTGACACTCACTGTAGTGATGTATTATGGAAACTGGAGTCTGGGACATCGGGACTGCAGCTCAATAGTGATTGCAGATTGACTCCCGCCCATGGGAGGACAGTGCAGCATTCAAAGAAGGGACAGAGCGAGGCTCAGTGCAACAGGCATCTGAGGAAGGCACACCCGCCGAAATGCATTATGCCCTGCACTCTGTGAATAAACGACTGCCTGAACGTCCCCTACTGTGTCCTCTGATCTTTCCTTTCGGAGTGGATCGTTTGTTCATATTTTCACGTGCTGGCCAATTGCGCGTGTAAGAGGACCCGCCTCCTCAAGTGGCCTGCAACAAAAGTGGCGATGTGGTGAAGTATCCACGGTATTGGAAAATTGCAGGCCCGCCACATGATAGGATCTGGGAATGTGGATGCTGTTATGAACAGTCCGTCATTGTGTGGAGATGCGCTGTAACTTTACCTGTGTGTCACGGCCCTACTTTGGATCCAGACTGTGGCTGAGGCGTTGGGGACCCAAGGCAACCAGGAACACTTTCAATTTGGGACTCGCTAGGTTGCCATTAAACCTTTTCAGTGTGATTAATAAAGTAAAGTACTATGTCACGTGATAAAAACATAAACAAAATACTTCGCGTTTAAACAGTTTTTCAAAAGGTGTTTGTACGTGCATACATAATGATTGGAGTATATATACCATAATCATCAAGGCAATCAGGTAGCACATTTTAAATTTAGTGGCTCACGACAAAATTAATGACGTAAATCACATGGAAACAAACCGTTTCAGATAAAGCATTTCTCCTGCCACTAATAACAAAAATCTCTGTTATCATTCACATAGTATAACGTAGAAATTACAAAATTGCGTTAATGAAATAAATTTGCCTTTCATTGTAAAATGAGCAACTCAACTCTGAGAGGATTCGAACCCCCGATCACAAAAGACTTACAAACGGGGTGTCTCAGCTCATTGCGCTATGCGATTTAACACGGTTTGACGACATATTACCGGCCTGCCCAGGTCGGGAGAGTTGCACCACCACGCTGAAGAAATGTGGGCTGTTGATTCCTAAGCTCAGAGTCAAACGGAATGACAGGGTTGCAGTTAATCGAAACTGGCTGCACTTTGGAAGGCTCGTCAAGAGTTTTATTTAAATGTGCGCGAGGCAGAACCAAACATTGGTCGTATCGTAGCGAAGGAACTACTGGTCCCAGAATGCCTTGAGACAAAGTATGCCCAGCTGATGGCGATAAAATGGCGAAATAGTGGACTGGTTTTCTTCGCATCTGCCCGCATGTATGCTGTCCCGTGATTAAGCGGCAGGAGCTGCGAAACGCGTTGGGAATGCAAAAAGAAATATTCCTGGATGCATGCCGGTTTTTGCTTCTAATAAAGGACTCTTCCTAGTCTGGCCGGGTCCTTCCTGTCATTGGGTGTGCTTTCACACATAGGGTGTCACAACGGAACATATTACCGGCCTGCCCAGGTCGGGAGAGTTGCACCACTACGCTGAAGAAATGTGGGCTGTTGATTCCTAAGCTCGGAGTCAAACGGAATGACAGGGTTGCAGTTAATCGAAACTGGCTGCACTTTGGAAGGCTTGTCAAGAGTTTTATTAAAATGTGTGCGAGGCAGAACCAAACATTGGTCGAATCGTAGCGAAGGAACTACTGGTCCCAGAATGCCTTGAGACAAAGTATGCCCTGCTGATGGCGATAAAATGGCGAAATAGTGGACTGGTTTTCTTCGCATCTGCCTGCATGTATGCTGTCCCGTGATCAAGCGGCAGGAGCTGCGAAACGCGTTGGGAATGCAAAAAGAAATATTCCTGGATGCATGCAGGTTTTTGCTTCTAATAAAGGACTCTTCCTAGTCTGGCCGGGTCCTTCCTGTCATTGGGTGTGCTTTCACACGTAGGGTGTCACAACGGAATATATATATATATATATATATATATATATATATATATATATATATATATATATATATATATATATATATATATATATACACATTTATAAATATATATATGTATGTATTGATATATATAGATAGATAGATAGATAGATAGATAGATAGATAGATAGATAGATAGATAGATAGATAAATAGCCTCAAACACAGCTTCAAACCATTCACCAATCCAGGTATCAGAAACCAGGCACGGAGCGCGTTTCAGTGCTCAATAGTTGTTTAATTCAGTCGACCATGGCGCGTTTCGGTCATTCCTGGACATTGATCACACACAAGCCTAGTCCTTAGAGTTGGGTAAACATGCATTAATAAAGATAGATATATATCCGTATCCCTCTCTCTGAAGCATTTGCCGGCTGGGAGTGCGAGAGACGTTCAGGAAACTGGTTGAATATATATTTTTATATGCATATTTTTTGTGAAGTCCCAGCAAATGGACACGCGCTTGCTGAGTCTAGAGTCACGCCAAAGTAGTGGATTCTCTGAGCTGGATTGAGAATGGACTTCTTGTAGTTGATGCAAAGACCCAACTGATTTGAACTTGAAGAACAAGTTACTTACCTTCGGTAACGCTTTTTCTGGTAGATACAATATCTGCCTGTGGATTCCTCACCTTGTGAATATCCCCCTGAGTCAGCAACATTCGGAAATTCTTTTGTAGCTTCGCGCCGACGTGGACCCGGACGTCATAGAGACACTGCATCGCTCGCGACTCCGCTGACGTCACCGACGCCTATAATAGGCCCACACCGGCGTGATGACATCAGTTCCGCCCTTTTTTCCATGCCTTTGAGGCACACGGATGGACCAATGACAGTAGACATAAACACAGTATACGCAGTACCAATATCAAGGTAACACACACAGTGTGAAGTAAATGCAATAAAACATTTGACAATAAAATAAATACATAATAGAAACACTGGCATAGAAGAGTGGACAACGGGGAGGCGGGTGGGTCAGTGAGGAATCCACAGGCAGATATTGTATCTACCAGAAAAAGCGTTACCGAAGGTAAGTAACTTGTTCTTCTGATAGATACATCTGCCGTGTGGATTCCTCACCTTGTGAATAGAGTCCCACAGCAGTCCCCACTCCCGGAGGAAGGTGTCCACTCTTCTAAACCAGGAAATCCTGAAGGACAGAGCGTGCAAAATGGCCGTCCCTCTTCACCTCGGAATCCAAGCAGTAATGCTTCGCGAAGGTGTGGAGGGAAGACCAAGTCGCCGTCCTACAAATATCCTCCACAGGAACACCTCTAGCCAATGCAGAAGTTGATGACTTAGCTCTTGTAGAATGAGCCCTTATACCCTCTGGAGGTTCCTTACCGGCCAAAGAGTAGCAGATCTTTATACAGAGGACAATCCATCTTGATAAAGTTCTTTTATGGACCGCTCTTCCTTTCTTGCAGCCAGCAAAGCCAATGAAGAGCTGGCCATCCAACCGACAGTCTTTAGATCTGTCCAAATAAAAGGACACCGCCCTCTTGGGGTCCAGACGGTGCAACCTCTCCTCCTCCTTGGAAGGGTGTGGGGGAGGATAAAAGGTAGGGAGGGTAACAGATTGACCAAGGTGGAAAGTGTGAGAAGTTGGCCTGATATATAATGTTCACTATTCTAATGAGCACTTTGTATCAGTCCAAACAACCCTTATTGATGATTGGTTGTAAGTCAACCTTATAGACCAGCTATCCTAGTAGCATGGATACGAGCAGTCTTCGGGCTAAACTCTAGAGGGCGTGTTAAGCCAGCTGTTATACCATCACATATTCCCCTTGAACACCAAGTGAAAGGACACCACACAAGTGTTATGAAAATAAACAGTGTATTTATTTAGATCACAACAGCCCTGTACTCTTTATGAGGACAGGGTACTAAGCACACAACAAAACTCTTACGAAAATACTATAAGTTGCACAATTTACACAAATGCCCGAGGGGCACGAACAACCACATACTACAAAAGTGGAATGCGAAATTACTAGCAGGTAAGTACTAATCTCATAGGGTTTGGAATCGCTAGGACTGGCCTACTGAACCTTCAGATTACTAGCAGGAGGCCTAGGGGACTCGGGTGCAGAGTGTGCACTCTCACGCGGGATGCGGGACAAAGTCTATGGAGGCTAGTAAAAGCAAAGTTAGTGTTCTCGGGCGAACCCGACTAGGTAGGTCAAAGACGAAAGTGGATCTAGGCACTTAGAGAGTTGTTCT
This sequence comes from Lissotriton vulgaris, assembly GCF_964263255.1. Classification (NCBI taxonomy): domain Eukaryota; kingdom Metazoa; phylum Chordata; class Amphibia; order Caudata; family Salamandridae; genus Lissotriton; species Lissotriton vulgaris. The sequence continues at coordinate 817,963,290 of NC_141695.1, read as the reverse complement.
ACGCTGGAGCACCGGGGTACTCGGTTTACCTAGCCCAGGGGCTGCGGCTGCATAGGGTTCAAGTGTCGTCGGAAACCCTCGTTGACGAACCAGGAGCCTGAAAGAAGAAGTTGCTGGCATGAACTCTGCAGTCTCACGGACCAGGAGGCGTTGTCGGCGACCAGGATGGAGGTGCGAGCTGTCCCACGATGGTTGCTGGTGTCGACGTCGCTGGACCCAGGATTGGGGCAACAAGTCTTGGCAAATTCAAGCCCACGCGGTGGACTTAAAATGGCGTCTGGAGTGGACCAGGAGGGTCCGGGGTGCTCCTCTTTTGGAGGGGAGCAAGGGCCAGTCTGGAGCAACCAGACTAGCAGTGTTGATGTTGTCGTTCGTCGTCGGGAAGGCCACAAGCCAGCGGGCTAGTAGCCAGACAACGCGGTGAGCAGCAAAAAGCAGAAGGGCCCCATGCAGATCTCGTGGATGCTGGGGGGCTGGACTTCGGTGCTGGAGCTGCTCAGGGTCGGGGCTTCTCGGACCCCAAAGCACTCACTCGAGGATCCCTCGGCGGTCGTGCTGGATAGAAGTCGTGCAGGTCTGATGATGGCCGGTCCCTCGAGGTCTCGTCGCACCTACGGTTCTCAGCTTAGCTGTAGAGGTAGGTAGAGGTCAGAGGTGCCAGGGAAGCCGGGTCTCGTCGTGCTGGTTGGTCGGATTCCGGAGGAAGGACGTGCAGCAAACCGCAGTGTTCTTAGATGGTGCCTGTGGGTGCAGGGTGACTACTCCTTAGTCACAAGGGAGAAATCTTAGGAAGAAGTCTTGAGTTCCTTTCGTAGAAAGTAGTTTCAGGATTCAAAGATGATCTAATTTGGAAGGGGGCCCGCTCCTATCTTTATACTGGGAAAAGGGGCTGGCACGCGACTAGGTCCTGCCCATGGGTGGGACCAGGAAGGGGGGTGGTTACACCCCTCTCCCATGCCGGACTTTCCCCAGCTCAGGGGCTGGTGTGCCTCTGGAACTGGTTCTAGCCGGCAGATGCATAGTGAGCACCGGGGTGCCACTTGCAGTCACCTTCCTCTAAAGCCCTGCCTACCCAGGATACACAAAACCCTGTCTGGGATGGTGCTAGCACCGCCCCTGACAGGAAAGCCTTTGTCCAAGTTCCTCTCGCTGGAAGGACTCCCAGCTGCAGGGGGTCAGACTTGTGTCTGTGGTGGCAGCATCCATTTTGTGATGCTGAGGCTCGAGTTAACTTTAACCGGGGTTCACAGTTACATACATGTCGTGTCCCTCTAGAAGGGTGGAATGCTAACCCCGTCGCCAGAATTGGCGAGGGGTTAGTATTCCAATTCGTATGACACCTTACTCGACATGTTTTGATAAAGCGATACCAGAGTTAGCATATAACCGGGAGGATTATAATGCACTTAAGAGTATATGGTACGCGTTATCATGGAACAGCTATTAGGACTTGGTTCCGCAAGCTGCAAACGGGCTCAGCTCATGCCAGAGCACCATCTCACATAATTCCAAGCACTCTGCCTTCAGGATTGTCAAGGCCTGCCATAGGAGTGACTGATAGGAATCTATGTGTCCATTTTAGGGTTAGATATAGGTATACTATATCTAAAGCAAAGGGTGATTACACCACCTCGCCCCAGCAGTCGTGCAGCCAGTTGTGTCAGATTTAGATGGCCAGCCAGGGGTAGCATAATACATGCTGCAGCCCCTGGTAGGCTCTGGGTACACCTATGCCCTGAGTTACAGGGTCTGATAAGGTGGCCCAGTACCAATTGGATAATGCACCTAAGGTACACATGTCAATTTAGTGAGAGAACAGCAAGGCTGTGGGTCTGATTAGCAGGCCCACAGCCAGAGAAGTCATAAACCAGTGAAGCAAAAAGCAAAAATCTGGGGTGATCATAGGATTGCAGACCCTACTCTCCTACAGAAAGGAGTTACCACCTTAGGCAGAAAAGCAGCCCTGGTCCTAAGAACCATCCTTTCAGCATAAATGGACAAAAAAGGGGGCTTGGAACTAAGAGCTTGAAGCTCACTAACCCTCCTTGCCGAGGTTATTGCAACGAGGAAAACTGTCTTAAGGGTCAAAAGCCTCATAGGAGATTTGTGAAGAGGCTCAAAGGGAGCACCCATCAAAAAGGTCAAGACAAGATTTAAGTCCCACTGAGGCACAATGAAAGGAGTAGGAGGGAACTTATTTGTGAGGCCCTTCAAAAACCTAAGAACAACAGGAGACTTAAAAAGAGACGGCTGGTCAGGCATGCAGAGAAATGCCGACAGCGCAGAAAGATAGCCCTTCACTGTGGCAACAGCAAGCCCCTGTTGCGCCAGAGAAAGAGCAAACTGAAGAACATCAGACAAATGCGCTCTCAAAGGATCTATAGACTTCTCTCCACACCAAGTGACAAATTTAGACCACCTATAAGAATAAATGGACTTAGTGGAGTCACGCCTGGCTGACAAGAGGACATCCACCACGTCAGGCGGGAGAGAAAAAGAACTCAGGTTGCCCCGTTCAATCTCCAGGCATGAAGGTGTAAGGTCTGGAGGTGAGGTTGTAGAACCTGCCCCTCCATCTGGGAGAGGAGATCTGCCCTGTGAGGGAGACGGAGCAGCGGGTGAGAGAAGAGGTGGAGTAGGGCTGAGTACCACACCCTTCTTGGACAATCCAGGGCGATCAATATGACTTGGGCCCGGTCTTGGTGAATTTTCCTCAGAACCCGAGGAATCAAGGGTATGGGAGGAAACACGTAAAGGAGCTTTGAGTCCCAACTCAACTGAAACGCGTCCCCCAAAGCTCCTCACATCGGATACTGGAGACTGCAGAATGACAGGCAGTGAGCATTCTCGCGAGTGGCGAACAGGTCCACCCGAGGAGTCCCCCACATCTGAAAGATTTCGTGAACAACCTCCGGGTGAAGCCTCCACTCGTGGTCGGCAGAGAACTGCCGACTGAGACTGTCTGCACGAAAGTTCTGAACTCCGGCCAGATGATTTGCCATCAGACAAATCCAATGGTCCTGAACCCAGGACCAGAGACGCAGAGCCTCTCTGCAGAGACACTGCGACCCCACTCCTCCCTGCTTGTTGATGTACCACATTGCGGTCGTGTTGTCCGTCAGGACCTGAACAGACCGCCTGCGAAGGGAAGGGAGGAAGGCCTTGAGCGCCAGACGTATCGCCCGTAATTCCAGCAGGTTGATGTGAAGCAACCTTTCCTCTGGAGACCAAAGACCCTTGACCTCCAGGTCCGCCAGATGAGCACCCCACCCCAGAGTGGATGCATCCGATATTACCGTGGCCACCGGAGGAGGCAGCTGAAAAGGCTTCCCTTGAGACAGGTTGCCTTCTACGCTCCACCAAGATAGATCCGCTGCAGTTTCTCTGGAGATCCTCACTGACTCCCTGAGATCCCTGTTGTGCTGATACCACTGCCTGCGGAGGCACCACTGGAGTGCCCACATGTGCCAGCGTGCATGGTTGACCAACAGAATGCAAGAAGCCATCAGACCGAGCAGACATAAGACCTTCAGGACTGGAACAACCGCTCCATTGAAGAATAAAGGAATAATTTCCTATATGTCGCGAATCCTTTGAGGAGGGAATGCGCGACATACAGTAGTGTCCCGTACCGCACCTATGAACAGGTTGCGCTGGGAGGGCACCAGGTGAGACTTGGGTACATTTATCGAAAAACCCAACCTGTGCAACAACTGAGTTGTCTCTTGCAGATGATGGAGCACTATCTCCGGAGATTCCGCTTCGATCAGCCAATCGTCCAGATACAGGAATACAGGTATTCCCGATCTTCTGAGATGTGCTGCCACCACAGCCATCACCTTGGTGAAGACTCGAGGAGCAGTAGTAAGACCAAACGGAAGGACCGCAAACTGGTAGTGTTGCGACCCAACCGTGAAACGGAGATACTTTCTGTGCGACTTCAGGATTGGGATATGAAAATACGCATCCTGCAAGTCGAGCGACATCATCCAGTCTTCTTCCAGCAGCGCTTGAAGAACCTGAGCAAGGGTGAGCATCTTGAACTTCTCCTGTTTTAGGTAAAGGTTCAAGATCCTGAGATCCAGAATCGGCCGAAGCCTGCCATCCTTTTTGGGGATCAGGAAATACTGGGAGTAGCATCCCTGACCCCCTCCTGCTCCGGAACCACCTCTATCGCACCTTTTCAAAACAGTGCCAGGACTTCTTTCTGCAGGAGAAGGAGGTGGTCCTCCGAACAATAACCCTGGCAAGGAGGATAATTTGGGGGAAACTCCCGAAAGGGAAGAGCATACCCATTCTCTACAAGACTGAGAACCCAAAGATCCGATGTTATCATTTCCCAATCTTGAAGAAAATGGGTAAGCCGGCCCCCCACTGGGCCCACATGAACCGGAACGGTGGATCTAGGGCTGCTTTGCTGCGGAAACTGGGGGCTGGGAAGGGGAAGAGGAGGAAGAAGAGGAAGCGTTACGGCCCGAACCCATGACCCTAGCCACAGAGTCTGCCGTGTCCAATCCACTTTGAATAACCTGCCTTGCTGCAGCTTGAGTATCAGAGATTACCTCTTGGAAGTCTTTTCTATTCTCCTCAGGCACCTTGGGCACCAACTGCTTCACAGTGTCCATAAGAGCGTGGATATAACGCCCCATCAAGCAGGTAGCATTCGTGGATTTCAAAGCCATACTGGCAGAAGAGAAAACCTTCTTAGCAGCCTGATCCTGCTTTTTCGACTCCTTTTCCGATGGGACCTGCGGAAATGCACCCGCAGCCTGCACCATCAAACTCTCTGGTAGAGGATGAGAGGTTAAAAACTCTGGGTCTTCGGGAGCTGCCCTATACCCCCTAGCTACAGCCCTAGATACAGCAGGAGCCGATACAGGTTTTTTCCAAATCTCCAAAATTGGATCCTTTAAGGCATCATTAAAAGGCAGCAACGGTTCAATCACTGAAGAAGGAGAATGAAGGACCTCCGTGAGCAGATTAGATTTAAATTCTGCAGTTGGTAGAGCAATGTTCAACAAACCTGCAGCCTTCTTAATCACTACATGATAAGGCGTCACATCCCTTGAGGGTTCATCAGAAACCGAAGCACGGTCCCAATCAGGTGACAGTTCCAGGCCACTAGCCACAGACAGGTCCTCAAAAAGATCCTCAGAATCCTGTAGTTCGCTTTCCTCCAGATTTTCCTCACAATATCTTTCCTCCTCCATCAACCTCTGGGCCTCACGCCTTGATCTTTGCTTCACATTCGAAGCCGACGGATCCGCAATCGACTCCGACGGAGCCGGAGCCGGCGTCGAACCCGACGTCGGACGAAGAAGAGATCCACAACGTCGTTCAGGGTTCGGCTTCAAATTTGATGGGACTGGCGCCGACGGAATCGGAGACGCCGACCTCGGGGTTGAAGGCTTCGGAGTCGAAGGCCTCGCCGGATTCGGATAATGGCAATGCGGCGTCGGAGCCGGCATAAAGGGCATAAAGGGCGCAAGTGCATAGGATTGAGGAACACCCAGACCATATGCCATCGGACCCATGGGACCAGCAGGAGCCCCAGAGGGATACATAGCCCTTGAATAAATTCCGAACATCGCATTCAGGAAATGCGAAGGATCCTGACCTGGACCTGGGAAGGCTGGATACGAACTCCCAGGCGGATCTCGAGGGCGCGGAGTCGAAGCGGCGTCGACCTCCTCTTCAGGCTGGTGCACCGGAGTCGACAGACCTTCGGGCAATGGAGCCTCTCCCTCTCCAACCACCTCCTCCTCACCTTCATCCTCCCAACCTGAAGGATGGGATGGGTCCGGAGATGGAACAGCTTTCTGCTTCGGCGAACTCGGTGAATTCGCATGCAACGCCTCAGCCTCGGCATCCTGTTCCTCCGAAGACACCACCTTCTTGACCAGCTTCACCTGCGACTTCGGCTTGGAACCCGACTCCTTTCTCGATCGATGTCGGGATTCATGGGTTCTCTTTTTATGCTTCTTTCTCGAAGACCTTGAAGCATGGGCTGAGGACGAATCCGATTGCGACCTCGAGCGAGACCTTGACTTCGAGCGTCGAGTCCGAGATCTTGATTTCTTCTTTCCCTTTCCTTCTTTAAACTTGGCAACCAGAAGTCTTGCTTCTCTTTCCCGGAGGGCCTTTGGAGTCATCTTCCTGCAGGATTGGCAGTCCTCGACGTCATGGTCGGAGCTCAGACACCACAAACAGCATTCATGTGGATCTGTGATGGACATTATCTTATTACATTCTCCGCAGGCCTTAAACCCCGTCTTCTTCCAGGACATGTTGAAAGAAAGTGAAGACAAAGAGACTAGAAACAAATAGCAAGTAACAAAGTTACAGCCAAGGCTACAGACGATCCCAGAAAACGGTTAGCGTCGACGACGCGGAAAAAAGGGAACTGATGTCATCACGCCGGCGTGGGCCTATTATAGGCGTCGGTGATGTCAGCGGAGTCGGGAGCGATGCCGTGTCTCTATGACGTCCGGGTCCACGTCGGCGCGAAGCTACAAAAGAATTTCCGAATGTTGCTGACGCAGGGGAATATTCACAAGGTGAGTAATCCACATGGCAGATGTATCTATCAGAAGTACGAGTTACTCACCTTGGGTAACGATGTATCTGGTAAAGACGTTGTCTAGCCGCAGACTCCTTAACTTAGAATCATCCCCAGGCATCAGACTAGATCAGGAAAACTCTTTGCAGCAGCGCCTCTGCGTGTCGGGGGATGGCGTCACACGACCTAGCCCTGACGTCGTCCACGGACGTGACTTCAGCGAGGTCATATAAGTCCCTCCTGGCGGGCTGACATCAGTTTTCTTCAGAAAAACTTTTCCGCTGCACAACGCGAAGCCACCAACAAAACTGTGAAAGTATTAGGAACAGTGTGCGAAGAAGGAAACAAAGAAATCGGATGATGCATAACATCATAAAGGACAGTGTCAGATGCTGAATACCAATAACCAAGAAGTAAAGGCAGAGCATCGCTTTGAGAAACAACCCACAAAGCGAAGCGGAGACCCTCCCCAGAGGCTAAGTAACAAGGGAAGAATGTACCAACAGACAAAAGAAAGACTGCCAATAAAATGCAGAATTGTGCCGGCAACAAGGATGGAGCGCAGAAGGAACAACAATAGAATGCGAGATGACATTACAAGGAATGGCTGTTTCCCCTGTAAAGATCGAAGGGCCGAGGCACAGCCCAACAGATCCCAAAGAAGGCGACTGCAGAAGAGACAAGAAACCCTAACGCGAAAGAGGAGGAGCGAGGGAGGGAGGGAGGGAGGGAGGGAAAGAACAGGCAAAGACCCCACACTGGAAGGACCAGAGTGAAGGAATACAGAGAAAGGGAAAAATAAATCCCCTTTGAAGGGGAAGCGAAAAGCACCCCTCCACTGGAAGAGTAGCCACCTAGAGGGAAGTGGCTGCAGAGGGTAAAGTCTGAGAGGGTCCCACTAACTTGAGCATCCTGGAGGAAGACCAGTGCCAACTGAAAGGAGGCAAGGTGGAGAACTCCACCTGGAAAGGTCCTCCCAGAACGGGGAGGATGGGTGGGCATTAAGGAATCTGCAGCTAGACAACGTCTCTACCAGATACATCGTTACCAAAGGTAAGTAACTCGCACATCTGATAGAGACATCTAGCAGCAGATTCCTTAACTTAGAATAGATACCACAGCCATACCCCAAGGGGGGAGGTGGGTCTGCGACAGAACAACAAAAAGTGCCCGAGAGCACTGAGCCAGCAACAGGGTGACAGACTATGGGGAAAGCTGTGGTGGTGCAGCCAATCAGCAGACCAAGCAGCTCGGAAGAGCAAAAGACAATGGGAGGCAAAGGCACCACAAGACGACCCGAAGGTCGTGAGACCATACCCATGTGAATACGGGATGGAATAACAGCACTAAGCCATATCCCAGAATGGAAGAGAGTTCATAACGAAGGAAGGAAGAAGAGCTACTCCCAGAGCCCAATGGTGCGCTAAGTTGGCACCAACCAAGATCTAGAGGACAATATGTGGTTACATAATCAGAGTCTACCCGGCAGGCCTACACAAGGGAAGCAAAGGGCAAGAGGCAGAACGGAGCAGCGTCCCAGAAGCACAGGCGTGAAAGATAAGACACACAAAGTGCAAAACTCAGTCACAAGAAAGCGTAGTGAAGACGAGTACGGAACTACCCAACAAGGCAACTTGACGGCCAAAGGGAAGAACGCACCTAAAGGGAGACAGAGATGCAGGGCGTAGCACCCGGGACAACCCTCAGAAGAGGAACTGTCCCGCAGGCACACCCGACACTGATAAGGGTGACACCCGAAGAAAAAAGCCACATCTGAAGGGTGTGTCATCCAAGGCACCAAAGATGCCTATAGGAACTGTGAATAAGTGCACGCCGAGCTGTGGAGAACAACATCAGCTCCCCAGAACCACAACCTCCGACCGGGAGAACGAATGCACCCACATAGAAGAGAGGGACTGTTCAGTACATGAACGAGACAGACAAGACCCCCAAGAGGAAGAGCATCCAGAAGAGGAGGCTCACCCCAGGGAGCGGAACCATGGGAACCCTTGTTGCCGAAGAAGCATGAAAAGGCACCACAGTGTACCATAAAACGTGAAAGGATAACACCGCCGTGCAGAACGATGGCAAACTTGAGTGCAAGGCACCCAACTGTTCCCTGAAAAACAGGGATAGAGGACCAGACCTCGCTGAGCGAAGATAGGCGGAGGCGTATAAAAGGGTACCCAGTGGTCAGTAACATGCGGGCATATATAGAAAGTACGAGCCACAAGATCAATGCAGCTGTGGGCGCTATAGCAGGAATCCGCCTAATGCACGGGTGGCAGGTTGGCACTCGGCAGCCTCGGAAGAAGCATGTTGAAACACACTGAAAAGAGGTAGTAAAAAGGAAAAAACCTCTAGAAGAGGAGTATAAGACACACACACCAGGCGCAAGCAGGGCGTGACCTGTGGCATGTGGGAAGCAGTGCCAGAAGGCACAAAACAAAAAAACGCCCAAACGGTAAGATAATGATGCCAGGAGATGGGGGAGCCCAAAGGGACCTCCAAGCCCGCCTGGCACGGAGCAGAGCTACACAATAGCATACAAGTACCCCACCTGGGGAAATCATGCCCCTAAGAAAAAACAGGGGAAAACCTCTTAGGGTAAACCACAGTCAGAGGTCAAGACACAAACATCCTCTGGAACACAGACACAGCCTGCTTACTGTCTGCCCAAAAACACACAGTCCAACTTGTGGACGCTGAATTAAAGTCGCAAAGAGAAAGGAGGGGTAACCACTCCAGGATAAGACGACCTGAGACCTGCCAAGTAGAGGCCTGTGGTGGGGGGCGAAAGCCCGCAAGGAGTAGCTGAACCGCTGAGTCGGAGTGGGTATTAAACAAAAGGACCACATCAAAAGGCAGGTCAACAAGGCACTCCCAAATATTCTCTGGGAAGACGCCATCCCACAACCAAGCATGGCGGCGTAGTGCAACAGAACAGGCCATTGCCCGGCCTAAGGAGTCTGAGATATCCAGGGCAGACAGGATATTAAATTCTGCCAGATCACGTCCGTCACAGATATGATGGAGGAGGTCAACACGAGAGCCCTCAGAGCGGCTCTACATTCCCCGAGCCGTGGTGGAGTGCATCCAACTGGTGTTCAACAGGCAGGTTGTGTGTGGCCATGGAAACAACCCTCATAAGTGCCACACCAGCCTCAGTAGCCCTCCGAGGAGGGGACAGTAACTCATCTGTGGGTGAGGGCTGTAAGCTGAGCCGCCCACTCCAAGGAAGAACAGACAATGTCCAAAAGGAGGAAGCCCCATGGACGAATGAGGGTCCTGAAGGTGCTCTTGAGGATGCGGAGAATCCACCAGAGCCAAAAACTCCAAGGGGGGAGAGGCAAGGATGGATCCTGAGTCGACGGACGTTGGGGTGATGCCAAACTTCCTCTGGAGGCCTCCGGAGAGGAGTCAATGATCTGGCATCGAGGCGGCGCCAGGGCGTCCTCTGCCTCGTCTGGCGCTCACTAGGCCTCGTCCGGTGCCAGAGAGGCAAGTCTACGGCGCTGAACCGGCGCCGGCTCAGCCTCCGAAGAGACAGCTGCCTGTCCGGAGGGCCGAGGGGGACTCGGCGACAAGCTGCGAGTACCAGCACACCCTGCAACGCCACAGGGAGCCCCAGAGGACTATGCGGCGCATTAGGGGTGCTATAGGCCAAAGAGTGAGACCCAGCTGGGCCACGCTCTCACAACGCCATACTTCCATCATCCCTAGAGGCATGGGTCTCAGTCGGCGCCAGGGGCGAACCCACCGGCAAGTCCACTGGAGTCCCCGCATACAGGGGGGATCCGAGGATGCCCCAGGGAGAGGAGGGAATCCAAGGGAGGCCTGCAGGGCCATGGAATAAGCCACCATCTGGGTCCGAGTCACACCCGCATCTGGAAATGGTGGATAGGGGTGGACAGACTCTCAGGGGGCACGTCCAGAGATGTCCGGGAACTTGCACCCCTACAACAGGAAGAAGGGAGGTTGAGGACCTTGGCGACAGGCACCAGGACTTACCAGGAACGGGTGAGCGACTCACACGGGAACCAGATGGTGACCAACACCGCAAATGGAACCCACTGCCACGGGACCTGACGCCAAAGAGGAGGCCGGGGGCCGTGACGACTCTGACCGGGACAGGCGAGCCAAAAGTAGCTTCATTCTGCGCTCCCGCCGGGACTTCGGCCTGAGTTGTTGGCAGGCGTCGCAATCCGTAGAGTCCGTTGTGGACATTACCCGTGAACAGGAGGCACACGTTCTAAAGCCTGAAGGCATCGCACACTGTTCCAAAAGCAAAGCGTCAAAAGGGGTCTGAAAACAGGCCAGAGGAACTGCTTACTCCGGATCCGCGTTAGACGCGGAAAAGAAGGAAACTGACGTCAGCGCACCGGGAGGGACTTACATGATCTCGCTGACGTCATGTCCGTGGACAAAGTCAGGGCGGAGTCGTGTGGCGCCATCCCCCAGGCGCGCAGACGTGCTGCTGCAAAGAGTTTTCCGGATCCAGTCTGATGCCTGGGGATGATTCTAAGTTAAGGAATCTGCGACTAGATGTCTCTATCAGATTACAGGCCTGCACGTGTTCTTGCAGAAGACTGGGAGAAGCACTCTTGAGCAGCCAGACGTCTAGATATGGTTAGACGAAATTGTTTACTTGATCAGGATAGCCATTACCACCGCCATGCATTTTGAAAAAGTGCAGGGCTGATTTGAGTCCAAAAGGGAGGACTTTGTAATGGAAGATTTCTGATGCTACTTTGAATCACAGAAATTTCCAGTGCTTTTGGGAAATTGGGATATGAAAATAAGCGTCCTGAAGGTCTTTGGAGCACATCCAACCTCCTTGATGGATTTGAGGAATAATTTGTTGTAGTGCCAACATCCTGAATCTTTCTTTGAGGACAAACTTGTTTAACCCCTTCCCTGCTGGGCACATTCACAAGCTCCTCATGAGCACACGAGAACCGTGGCTCATGACGAGCTGAGCTCGTCATGAGCATGGGAGGGGTTAAAAGTCTTAGATCGCGTATATGCCTGTTCTCCTTGGTTGAGCCTTTCTTTTGAACCAAGAAGTAATGGGAATAAATCTCCTGGCAATGTTAGAGCAATGGAACGTTTTTGTAACAGAATGGATATCTCCGTCTGGTGTAACTTTAGCTGATGTACTGCTGAGCTCTGAGATGGTATTGTAGGTGGAGGGGACTTGAATCTGATTGAGGACCCGTTCCTCACAATATCAAGCACCCAAGCAAATCCTCACTGCTTTGGCTGCTGCTTAGCAGAGGGTGTTGTTTGCCTGGAAGCCCCTCGTACTCGTCCAGGTCAGCGTTAGTGATAGTGAGATCTGGAATGATGTTGTTCGATGACCAGTGAGTGGTTTGAACCCTGTGTTGGTATTGGTGGCTGTCAGAAGGACGGTATCGGCGGATGAAATCCTAGGTTTTTCCAGACCTACTGCCTTCTGGGTGTCAAGCTCGGATTTCATTCTGGACACCTCGTTGTTTGCGTAAGTGCCAAAAAGTGAAGTTCCATTGAAGGTCAGTTCAGAATCCTGTTTCGGGCCTCAGGTTTTAGACCGCTGAGTCTCAGCCAGAAGGCGCGCCTAGCACAGATGCCATGCGAATAGCCATGAGCCGCCAGATCTGATACATCGGCTGCTGCACTTATGACCTGCTTCGCCACAAGCCCTCCTTACTGTAGGATCTCTTGGAAATGCTGCTGGTCTTCTTTTGGCAGTTTGTCCATGAACCTTGGAAGGGAGTCCCACAGTGATCGGTCATATCTCCCCAGGAGTGCAGAGGTGCTAGCGACCTTCATATACGAGACAAAGGTGCAAAACATTCTCTTTCCAATAGTCCATTGCCTTGCTGTCTTTGTCAGGAAGGACTGCAGAGGAGGACGCCCCTGAATATGCTTTCCTTACTGCTGACACTATGACAGAATCCGGTGGAGGATCGGATCTTTAGAACAATGGGTCCTGATCTGGGGCTCTGTACTTTTTGATTGTGCGTGGTGGCGCTGCTCCTATTGATGCAGGAGTGAGAAAGGTATGAAGAGCCGGTTCCAGTAGGCCAGGGACCAAGGGGAGCAAAGGTCAGGATGATGACCTGAGATAGAGAGTTTCAAAGATGCCTGATGCCGAAGGGGTCGTACACGGCATTTCAATGTCTAGTTTTGCAGCCCCCCTACATAGAACCTTGTTAAAAGTAATGATGTCATCCACTGGTGACACTCTGGCAGGAGGTGTGGCGGACAAAGTAGGGGCATAATCTTCCACCAAGGATCTGGAAGTGTTTGTAGACCACAATAGAGCCCTGTGTTGGCGCTCCCGAAGCCTTGAGGAGTGGGAGTGTCGAGATCTGGTCGGGGAGCTCCTGAGAGGTGTCCACAATCGACGTCTCCTTGAATCTGGATATTGTTGTCTTGGAGATCCCAGAGGAGACCTTCTGGCTGGTGTCGGTGGATGTACTATTCTACCAGATGTTTGAGAGGGTGAATATACCTGTGAGTAGTCTGACCCTGGACTACGTCTTGGTACTCTCCACTCTTTCACACTCCTCAGCCATCTTGGGGATAGGTTGATCGGTGGTGTGTGCTGCTGTTGAGCCGGGGATCCCTCCGGCATGAGCTGCACAATTCTCAGGCCTGGAGAAGATGTTGCACTCCTCGACGTCAACAGTCCCGAAGTCGGTCCTGAAACTCCACCTTGTGAATTTCCCTTAATGTCGAAGGATCTCTCAACTTTGGCATAGGTGAATGAGCTAATCTCTGTTTCTTCCCCGACGGAGACTTGTGAGAGGACAGAGCACTAGACGTTGATCTTCTCAACGGCGATCTGCTCGACGTCGACCGATTTCGCCCTGCCGTTGTGATGGCAAAGTCAAGAGTATTCGTCCATGACTTGCCGTTGGTGGTGTCCTTGTCATCGGTGGTGTCTTTGACCTCTGGGGCGTCCTCAGTGTTGTCGGTGTGACTTCAATGTTGAGCGTCTGTGTTCCTCTGTCGGAGGTGAACCGGACCTGGACCGTCAACGAAGAACAGTCAACGTCGGTTGGTGAGTAGCTAACGCTTGAAGTCTAGACTTAGACTTATTTGGCTTTGACAGGCCAGCCATCGACTGCGTCGTCGGCCATTGTTCTTTCGACGTCGACCGCAGCAAAGGTCTTCCTGTCGACAACTTGGAAGCTGACGATGAGCATAGAGGTATCTTCGATGCTGATCTTCTCTTCTGCGACAGCAAAGCTGACCGATGTCTTCTTTTTTAACTTCTTTTTCTATGCTCAGACTGTCTTTGAGAGGAGGTGTTGGACTTGGCCTTTTTCCCTAAAATGTTTTGTTTTTCGCTCCCCTAATTCAGGATGTCCCCCCATAGTAATAAAGTTGTATAGGCCCTGTGAGGTTGAGATGCTCTGTGTAATATTAAGATCAATGCTAGGTGCAGGTGCTCTCTACTTCCATCATGGCTGCCATAGGCCCCTGTTACTGCGCGTGGTCTTATTAGTTGCACTCTAGTTGCCAGGAGCTGGCTGGAACCCCTAAACATTGCAACCATACCAGCTGCCTTGTCTGCCCACAGTTAGAGTAAGGAAGCTCCTGGCACCTTCTAGAATAGGGGCGGAGCCTATTTTTGCCGCCTTAGAGGGTGGTCACCTAACCTGGGCGTATATAAAGAAAGGGAGGGAAACTTTCCAGTCAGTTGGGGCATCACTGACCTGGGGGACCCTACGCAGGAGACTTAGGCGGTAGGGCCTAGTCAGAAACCTATACCACTGGGGGTGACAGGGTTTAGGCGCTGCCCACCAAGCTGTGTAAGGGACACTGGACTAGCCCACTGATCTGGCCCGGCAGGAGGGGAATCCAAGGGCCACCTGCAGTGACCTGCTGTGGAATCCTGTCAGCAGCCCTCAACTCAACCCTTCCCCCTTCAAGAAATCAAGAAACTGCTATCTACAAATGGCGCAGAAACCACCAAGCGCCAAGAAGACCTTCTAACTACCACAGGACTGTTGGGGGATCAACCAGGTATTGGTGCTGTGTCACCCCTGTGCCCCCTGTCTTCACCTGGGCCCCTGTGCTGTCCTATCTAACCCCATTTGCTGCCCTGCCTTGCCTGGACTGCTGGCTAAGCGCTCCTATTGCCTAGTGCTAGCCCCCTGAGCTGCCTATCTTCTGGGACTGCCTCATCTCCGTTGTTAAGCCACCTGAACTGAGCTGTTAAGCGCTCCCTTCCCAGCGCTAGAACTGTGAACTGCTGGCCCTCCAAGCGCTGTACGTGCTGCCAGCCCTGTGCCCTGGAAAGTGCTGTGTTTGCATCAGCAAGCGCCGGACTGTTGGGGAACTGTTTCCCCCCTTGGGGCTGTGGAGATCGAGCGCTGTAGCTCCTGAGCGCTTCCTGGCTGGGCCCCTGTCGCGATTGGTCATCGGGCGCGCTGCTGAACTCACCGCTGTAGCCAGGGGCCTGATTGTCCTCGTCACGGCCCGGCGCTCCCAGTGGCGCCGGCGCCGCCTGCAGTGCCCCCTCGGCGGCCCTCGATGTCAGGAGAGGACCCCCGCCGTGTGCTGTGGGCCGAGCCAGGCCCGGAAGAGTGAGCAGAAGAGGTGCCGTCATCCGGCGCACCCAGGGGCCGCTATCACCGCCGCAGCCTGGCCCAAGAGTGAAGAATCCCCCGCGGCGGCCCCCGGTGCCTGAGGTAGGCCGCCGCGACTGGGTAGAGGCTGCGCTAGGCCTGGAAGCCTTTGCCCGCATTAAATGACTGGGGACGCGGTGTCCCCGGCCACGCCCCTATCCGGCGCCACACAGCGATTGGCTGCAGCTGCCGCGCCCACCGTGCCTGCACTACGATTGGCCAAGGAGGCCGAGCCCCCTTCACGCCAGCCTCTGGATTGGTTCCCAGGCCTCAGGCGTCATCGTATGCCCGGGAACAGGAGGAAACACTGCTGGAGGGCTCCGAGGAGAATAGGAGCCCTCCCCCTTACCGAAAACCTCCGCAAGGGCCCTGTAAGGGCCGAAGAAACCAGGTAACCCCCGGGGAGGAGGGCGGAAGGCCGCAGGAGGCCCTGAGTTCGCCCCTCCCCTGGGGAACACTGTTGTTGGGCCCGTTGGCCTCAATTAGCCATACAGGAACCGAAACTGGGCCAGAACTGTAGATAGGCCTTCAGAGCCCATGGATTATTAAGGGTAACCCCTGGCTGGAGAGTAGTTCCTTGCAAACTGCCTTTGGGTCGAAGCTGAGTTATTACTATTGATAGGCCCTGTTGCTGCAGTGATCTTGCTCAGGGCAAGGTGATGATGCTCCACCGAGGTGCTAAGGATAACTGCCTTGAGACCGGTGCAATGCAATGTTTACTCCTGCCTAATGACATGTTTAATCCTGACTAAGGAAAGGTTCCTTCTTGCATAATTGGTTGTTGCCTTATTCTCCCTGAAACGTTTATTCCTGCAGAGTGAAATGCTTACTCCTACCTAATGCAATGTTTCAGGAAAGCCTGCAGTTCTATAATGAATTGCTCTCCATAGCCTTACGCATGGTTTACCCTGGCCAGATGAAAGGTTTTGTTCTTGCCTAAGGAAAAACTCATTTTGCCTGATGCATTGGTCATTCCTGTATAATGGAAATGGTTACCCCAGATGAAGTATTCTTGACTGAGGGAATGTTTAGTGCTGAGGAGGGGAACACTGATTCCTTTGATGAAATGGTCACTGAGACTAGGCTAGAACCCTGGGAGACACCTTTGGGGTCCAAGTGAGTCGAGTTAACCCCGCGTTGGGGGACTGGTTGCTCCAATCTGCCTTAGGCAGGACCCCAAGATGGGCTAAACCGTGCTATTGCGTTGCTGGTCCTGAGGCACAAGGTTATATCAGCTCATTCTGGTTAAATGAAAGGGTTAATCTGGCCTAAGGAATAGTTTGCCTTGTTATCTAATGCCTAATGAACTGTTCTTCCTGGTTAGAGGAAATGTTTACTCTTGAGTGCTGAAATGTCCATCCCTGATTAATGGGGATAGTCTGTCTAATGTCCAGTCCTGCCTCAGGTAATGTGTTGGGTTTTACCCTAAGGAAATGTTTTTAGTCTCACCGGATGGAAACTAGATCCTTACCAGATTAAAAGTTTTCATTCATATCTAATGAAATCTTCTTCCCCTGTCTGAGGACAGGTTTATGCCTGAGTTCATATGAAAGGCTTGTTGCTGGGAAATGAACTGTTTCTTCCTGTCGGATGACCAATTTATTCCTGCTAAAGAGTTTAATTAAATGTTCACCCTTGCGCTGTGAGAAGTTAATGGATTTGCCTACTGAACAGGTTACTAACCTGATGAAATGTGTACTCTTGCTACATGACATGCTCATCCTTGCCTGATGAGCTGATTGTCCATGCTTAATGAGAGGCTCACCTTCGCGGGGTGCCTTGGTAGTTAATGCTTAATGAAATGTTTTACCCTGGTTCATTGTGAAGTAATGAAATGCTAATCCTTTAATGAAATGTATATTGAGACGTGTTAAATTGGATATTGAACTGCTCCCTTTACTCCCCTCTGATGAAATGCTTTGAGTAATTGATACTGCGATTTTTGTTTCCCTGAACCTTGATCTTATATAAAAGCATATTGTTTTAAATCAAACTCACTGGTGTGGTCTCAGTCATTGCGTGCGTTTTATTGTCTCAGTGGATTCGTGTGCTGTGTGTTCACTTAACAACTAAGCTTTCGGGTGCCTACCTGCTCGTGCCAGGCTACCCCCGGGGAACTGGTGACCCCAGTTCCTACAGGAGGGCTCTTTAGAAGGCTGTTTATTACCTTCCAGGCCATTTGTGGATCCTTTTCCTCTCTCCCGCATAGCATGCAGCTTGGTCCTTGTCTTTAAGGGTGCTTCTGGAGATCTGTTGGCAATAAAAACACTTGTCTGGTTTGTGTGAAGATGGTAAGCACACAATACAGACAGTGTGGTTCGGATTTAGCCATTTTGTAGTCACAAGAAGGACACTTGTTAAACAGGGCTGGCATTTCTGACTGAAAAATATCAGGGAGGTCAGGCATTTTTTAGAATAGTACAGCTTGTACTAAAAAAACTGAGTGAAGTAAAAAGAAATAACTTCAAAGCATCAATTAATGACAGAACATCAATATCTGATGAGCTCTATGCTCCAGGATCCTCACAGAACGAGCTGCAAAAAAGAACTGACCTAACTGTCACCTGTGGGGCATGATGAAGGTCTTAAAGGCACAGTGCCAGTTTTTTTATGTGTGATCTATATGCAGCCTTCTGGGCTATTCTGCCTTCTATTACCTTGCCTTTTCCCTTGAAAATAGGTGCTATGTTCAAACAAGTTAAGAGTACATTTCTCTATGTCAGGGAAATATTAGATAATGTTTAATTTTAAATGAAAAAATACAATGCAATAGTGGCATATTTGAACCTAACTTGGGGTTTAGACTGCATATATATGTATGTATATATATATATATATATATATATATATATATATATATATATATATATATATATATATATATATATATATATATTCACTGAAAAAACCATAGATTTCACACTAGTTATAGTTAGCTGGATATTTTACTGACATAAAACCATTGAAATTCCCACGTTATAGTTAGTTGGACTCACTATAACAAGCGCGCCTGCAATGCACTGCCGATGACGTCACATATTACATGGTCAGTGGCCCCCACATCAAACCTAGGGGGTCAGGGGGGGTCTACTCTGCCCCCTTTGTTTTTGCCACCTCTTGTGTCTCGATCCTACCGAGACACAAGATGGCGGCCGCTCCGGACTGTTTAGAATGTTGACAGACACCCGAGAGCCAATCAGCTTTCCGCTCGCGTACTCGCGTAGCGCGCTGGAGCGCGCCCCGGTACGCGCACTTATAGATATATATATTTTTTTTAACCTAAATTACTCAAAATCCGCTGGAGCACATATCTTGAGACATAGCAAAGGCACATCGGGCTACCAGTCCCTATAATTTTGCCAAGTTTGGTGGAAATCCATTCAGCCGTTCGGGCTAAAAGTGAGTTCAACCGCCCTATAGAAATTAACATGGGGAAAACACGTTTTGGGACCCCCCTTTTATCTCAGCCCCCGCTTGACGAATCCCCCCCAAACTTTCAGGGAAGGACCGGAGAGCCGCGAGGCAAATTTGAGGAAAATTTCAGGCAGATTCCTCAACCGGCGCCAAAGTTATTCCCAATAGAATGTTGTGAATTCCCTATGCAAAATAATCCTAACTATAACTACCTACGGGTATATATAGGAGAGTAGGGTCTGCTTCCTATGGTTACCCCCACTTTTTGCTGTGTTTCACCGGTTTTTCGACTTTAGTATGGCTGTGGCCCTGCTAATCAGGACCACAGCCTAGCTGTTCTCTCTCTAAATTGATACCATGTACTTTAGGTACATAGCAGATTGGTTACTGGGTCATCCTTATGAGTCCCTGTATATGGTACCTTAGGTACCCAGGGCATAGGTACCCCAGAGGCCTACCAGGGGCTGAAGCATGTATTGTGCCACCCCTATTTAGCCTTCCAAACTGACACCACAGGTCTGCACTTGCAGCCTGGGTAAAGTGGTGTAAACACCCCTTACTTAGATATAGTATACCTATATCTACCTTTACATATAGACACATAGTAAACAAAAAGTCACTCCTATATCAGGCCTTGACAATCCTGAAGGCAGAGTGCTTGGTTTTGTGCGAGAGGGTGCCCTAGGATGAGCTGAGCCCCTCAACAGCTTTCGGAAATATCTCCTTATAGCTGTTCTATGACATAGCCATACCATATACTCTTAAGTGCATTATAATCCTCGCGGTTAATGCTAACTTTGGTTTGGCTTTCTCAAAACATGTCGTGTAAGGGGTCAAACACTTTGGAAGACTATCCCCCTGCCATTTCTGGCAGCTGGGGTAGCATTCCACCCTTCCAGAGGGAGAAGACATGTACACACTGGTATACCCGGTTAAAGTTAAACAGAGCCCTAGCAACACAAAATGGATGCTGCTGCCACAGACACGAGTCTGCCCTCCTGCTGCTGGACGAAACTCTGGCAGGGGAGGCCTGGACAATAGGTTTCCTGTCCAGGGAGGTGCTAGCACCTCCCCAGACAGGCTAGTGTATTGGGTCAGGGTGGGATGCATTCAGTGAATGCTTTTCAGACACTGCCTGGGGCACACAAGGTGCTCCATGCATTTCGCAGTTCAGACCGGTTGCTGGGGCACTCAGCCCCAGCTCTGGCGGGAAACTGGACAAAGGGGAAGGGGAAGGGGTGTAACCACCCCCTCCCCAGGTCCACCCATAGGTGGGACCTTAGAGTTAGTCCAACCCCTAAATTTGCTATAAGAAAAGTATTCCAGTCCCTAGGACTTTAGATTACCCTGGACAAAACTCTGCAACATATATCTTGGGCCTTGGACATTCCATATCGACTGGAAGACGGAAGAAATGTCCCTTGTGGTCAAGGAGTGACCACCCTGTTCAAACAGGACATAGACTTCCAGACATCTCTGAAGCTGACCCGAGATCTCAGCAAAGCTGAGACCCGTAGCTGACATGAGAGATGTGGGACCCGAACTCCTGGACATCCTGCATTTTTGCACCTACACCTACTTCCCGAGGTATCCCGAGGTTGTACATTGGGGTATTTCAATCCTCTGCCCCGAGCACCTTTTGTACCGAAGTACAGAGGCCTGCACTCCACAAGTGACCCGTGCCCGTGAGTCCCCTTTCTTCACTGCAGCTTGAGGCCTCTTTGCAGTTCCTAGTTTGTTGGCTAGTGAGCCCCCATGATGGCCAATCCTTGATTTCTTGAGCTTTCCTGGTTGCTCCAGACATGCTCTGACTCCCCTTCAAAGGAGGAGTCCCCCAGAACTTGCTGGTCTGAACCGAAGCCAATCTTGTCATCTTGCGTGGGTTGATGTTGGGTCCAATCCATATTCTGATGCTGCAGCACTCAACATCCTTTGTGGGACAACTCGAATCCAGCTCCTGGTTGTCGTCGAAACCTCCTGGTACTCGCGGCTGAAGAGTCAAGCTTCACCTCTTTCACCTGAAATCACCAGACATTGGCTGTCATCTTCCCATCGCCATCCTGGTCACTGGCTAGTTAACCAAACACTTTCTCCTCTGCTTTCAGGTTCTTGACATCTCCGATCCACCCTTGGATCCACCCGGACACTTTTCCTCTGGTCGCCTGCAGCATTTCTTCGCAGCTCTCCATAGGAATTGACGACGAAACCCTACACCAAAAGACACCTATGCACCCGGCTTCCCTGGGTGAGGTAACACGAGTACTCCGGCGCTCCCATGGGTCTTGACTCTCGAAGTGTCCTAGTCTAAAAGGGTTCCATTGTAGTTCCCCTCTAAATGCCCTTAATCTTTAAAAGTGTAACTTGTTCGTTCTCCATAGAAAGTCAATGGTGATCAGCGGCTGTGTTTAGACACTGCACAAGTCCCCCGTGGGCCTCCTGTGTCCCTACCTTGGGTGGTTCCTGGGAGCCCCAGCGGTTCTACAGGCCCTAGGCCTGTTTTCTAACCCTCATGTGGTTCTTATACCACTATTTTAGTATATGGTTTGTGAGGCCCCTAGGGCGTAACGTATACTGTGCAACTTATCGTATGATAATTAAGTTTCTTGTATTGTACTTTTACCTCTGACCTCATAAAGAGTCCAGAGGGGTTGTGTTTAGAATAAATACATATGTATTTGATATATATCTTGTGTGGTGTGCTTTCATTTGATCATTCAAGCGATTATAATTGGTAAAAAAACTAGCTTAACTCGCCTCTAAGTCTTAGCCTGAAGGCTGCTCTCCACAGCTGCCACTAGGATAGCTTTCTATAAAGGTTAACCTACCATCAATAAGGGTCATTTGGACTGGTGCAAGGTGCCCACTAGAATAGTGGACATCATATACCAGGCCAACTTCTCACAATATATACATACATACATAGAGATTTTGAGGGTTGTCTAAGACCACTAAAATCACCATAAGGGTTGTCTTGATTAGTGGAGGGTGCTACACTTACATAAGTGAGCACCATATACTAATCCAGCCTCCTACACTTATCCTTCTCTTCCAGGGAATCTTCATCAATTGTCATAAGCACTGAAACGAGAAAATGAAGCTGGCCTGGATGGATTGGTAGAAGGCCGTGAGGGCTAGATGCATGGCCCGTAGCTGCAGCATATTGATGTGATATGCCTGCTCTTTGGTCGACCACAGACCTTGAGTTTGAAGAACACTATGTGTGCTCCCAAACCCTGGAGGGAAGCATCCATGATCCGTGATCAGTGATTGCGTCGGAGGGGTGTAGGGGGCTGGCTTAGAATATGGTGTACAATTACGTAAGTGGGCACCCTGCACTAATCCAGACAAACCCTTATGGGGATTTTAGTGGTCTTAGACAACCTTAGAAAGCTCTCTAAGTGGTAGCTGTGGAAAGCAGCCTTCAGGCTTAGTCCAGAAGGAGTGTAAAGCAGCTTGTTATACCAGAAGGTAATATTATTGGTACAAATTAAGTGAAAAAGAACCTCACAGTGTATTTATAAAAATATGTGTTTATTGTAAGACACTCACTAACACGTACCCGGCGATATACACAATGCACACAATAAATTTCAATAGAAACAGGTAAGTAGCACATAATACACAGTGGTCGCCAGGGGTAGACCAAACCATATACTAAAATAGTGGTATGTGAACCACAACTTTAGTCAAGACTATAGCCAGAATACATAGAAGTGCTGAGGACCAAAGGAACCACCCGAGGTAAGTAACCAGGAACCCCACGGAGGCCGTGTGCATAGTGGGAACACAACGGCTTGCTCAAATCAAGTCAATGGGTAAGTCACGGTTGCAATTTTAAATAAGGGCCCTTCCCAGTGGACCCTGAAGTACCCCGTGGAAGACAGCAGGTTGGAGAGCCACTCCACCCGTGGCTAGTCTAGGAACCACGGGATACCTACACCAGGGAAGCTGGACGCATAGGTGTGAAGTGTCATTGGGAACTGTCGCCGAACTCAATAGAGAAGGTCACAAAGAATCCGCTACTGGAGAAAGTGAAAGTGTCCGGTGGAACCCAAAGGTGGATTCAAGATGAGAAGTGCCTCCAAGCAGAGGGGACAGAGTCTATGCCACTTAGGAGTGACCAGGATGTATGGAAGACGAATTTCCACCGAGAGTGGACGGTGACCTTGGAGCTGCAGCTGTGTGGACCCAGCGAAGCTGTGGAAGACCAGGAGCCATTCACGAGCTATCCCACATTTGCTGTCGAGAGTTGAGGGGTCCGTGTCTGCCAGGAGAACCAACAAGCCTTGACAACTGCAAACAACAAAGGTGCATTGTCGGGACCAGCGAGGTCCAAGTGACTCACCAGAAATAGAGGACTCAGAATAGGCCTAAGCAATCAGGGGAGCCCACTGGAATCAAAGTAAACCCTCACAAGGACACACAGGCCGGAGGCACTGGAGTCACAAGAGCACATCGAGCAGCTCACTAAAGATGCAGGCCCACAGTGCAAACGGTGAGGACGAAGATCTTAGTCACAGGAGATGCTTGCAGTTGCGGCTACTTGGAGCCCGAAGATCTTGGTGGAAGGCAGCCAACAAGCCTTTGCAATGACAAGTGGAAGCTGTGCACAGGGATTCTGTTCCAGGGGTACCGATGATGGATACTGGCCTCAAACTTGGTGAGAGGACAGAGCAGGCCTTGAGGGAGTTTTAGAACCACTACCTGTGTTACTGAGCCTTTTGGAGTCCGTGGGAGCCCAGAAGCAGCAGATCGGTCAGCTTGATTGCAGTGCCTGCAGATGTAGGGAAGTGACTCCTTCACTTTAAGGAAGATTCCCTAAGGTGTCTTGGATGTCCACAGGCCTTTAAAGGTTCCTGGATGGAGCACAGATACAGACTTTGCAGCAGACTTGCAGGACGACGAGACCAGGAACAGCAGGAGTCTTCCCAGTTGCAGTCTCAGAGCACAGAGCAAAGTTCAGAGAAGTGCAGAGTGCCCAGATAGTCGAAGACAAAGTGGTGTTTTGACATGAATCTTGTCCCACGATGAATCTAGGGACCTAATCAAAGGTAATACACTAAACCCTGTCTGGGAGGTGGTCACACCTCCTTGTGACAGGATATCTATTGTTCTGCCTTCCCCTGCTCAAGCTTGGCTCAGCATCAGGAGGGCAGAAACATGTTTCTGGTCGGCAGCAGCTCTAGCTTGCTGTCCAGTACTGGAAGACTGGTACCGGGAGCATGGAGGGCCTCCCGGAGGAGCTTTACAGTATATGGAATCATACCTCCCACAACGTTTATGGTTTGGGGGTATGATTTCAATATGTTTGATACCAAACAAGACTGGGTTAGTTACAGCCAGTGTACCTATGCCCTGGGTACCTCAGTACCATATACTAGGGACTTGTAAGGGTACACCAGTAGCCAATCAGGGATGTACCTAAGTACTCACCAGAACCAATTTAGGGAAGCAAGTACAGAGACTGGGGTCCTAATTAGCAGGATCCCAATCAGACTAGTCAGAAACCATAACTACACTAGGCAAAAAGTGGAGGTAACCATGCAGAAGGATCCTACCTTCCTACAAGGGGTCTGATGGAAAGGAACTCCCACCAAGAGATTTTCTGACAAGTCCACCATGGGAGGAGGACTATCATTGGTCTCATTTGTCTTCCAGATCCTGTTGCAGAGGTTGCATCCTTAGTCTGGCATTGGTAACTAGGAAGATTCAAGATGCCATCGAACCGAGGAGTGAGGCAACCGAACCGAAGGATACGGAGAGCGAAGAAGTTGATTGCACTTCAGAGTGATAGATGATAGTATCTCCTCCGAAGGATAAACCTTTCCTGCATTGCAGTCTAGTGTCGTACCCAGATAGTATACTGTTTGAGTGGGATGATAAACTGACTTTTCCAGGTTGATTTGAAGCCCCAGCCACTTAACATATTCAGACTGATTCAGTAGTGGTTCTTCATGCACTGAAGAGATTAACTACATCGAGGTATGGATAAATGAACAGTCCATGGCAGCATAGAGCAGCTGCCATGCATTTGATAAACACTCTAGGGGCTGATTTCAATCCAAAAGGGAGGACTTTGTACTGGTAGTGTTTGGTCTCTACCACGAAGCGCAGGAATTTTTGGTGGTGTAAGGGGACTGGCACATGGAAATACGCATCCTGAAGATCTATCGAGCACATCCAGTCTCCTTGCTGGAGGTGAGGATATATTTGATGGAGAGCATGCATGCAAAATGTTTCTCTTCAGATGTACTTGTTCAGAACGAGAAGGTCTAGTGTAGGTCTGCACTCTGCTTTGTGTCCTTTCTTTTGTACCAGAAAGTACCTTGAATAAATTCCTTTCCATTGTTGAGAGGGGGGAAATTCCTCTGTGGCAGATTTTTGTAAGAGAGTGGCTACCTCTAGCTGCAGAAGTTGCAGATTGTGACACGTGGTTTATACTGGAGGAATCGCCGGTGCTGGACTGCAAAATTGTAGAGAGTACCCATTCTGCAAAGTACTTAGTACCCATTGATGTCTTGTGATACTGTGTCACTCTTGTACATGATAGGCGATACTTTCCCCCACTAAAGTGGTTAACAGCGCTAGGGAAAGCTGTAGCTCATTCTTTGGTTGGAGTCTTCACAAAGGCAGAAAACTGACGTGGAGTGCCTCCACCACGGGAGAACAACACCCTTGGAAGTGTGGTCTGGTCTGACGTTATTGCCTCTGAGACCATTGAGGGGTTTGAAACCTCTGATGAAATAGTCTACGGTCGTATGGCCTGTATCTGCAGCAGAACTCCTTTCTCTTTTCAAGGCCTACCGCCTTTGGAGTGTAAAGTTCTGTCTTCATCCTGGTCATTTCATCATTCGTGTGTGTGCCAAAGAGAGCTTCTGAAAAAGGGTAGGTTAAGAATATGCTGTTGGGCTTCCGGGTTCAATGCAGTGAGCTGTAGCCAAGATGATGGTCCAGCACATATGCTATGCGCATAAGAATGGGCAGCCAGAGATGCTCCTTCTGCTGCAGCACTGATCATCTGGTTTGCCACCAAACCACCTTCCAGAAGAACTTCCTCGAGGTCTTGGCGATCCTCTTTTGGCATCTTTTCTTTGAAGCTTTCCAAAGAATACCACAGGGCCCTATCATAGCCACCCACAGAGCTGACAAACTGGAAACCTTCAAAAATTAAGCTGCAGTGCCACAAACCTTCCTTCCCCATGAGTCCTGGGATCTGCTCTCTTTGTCCGGAGGCACAGTTGAAGAAGAAGCCACTGCATGAGACTTTTTTGCAGCTGCACTGATTACAGAATCCGCAGGAGGATCCGCCCTCAGGAACAGAGGGTCTTACTCTTGGGGTTTGTACTTTTAAAGATCCTTGCTGGGGCCGTCTTGAGAGATGCCGGAGTAATGTTTGTAGAAGCTCAGGTACCAAAGGTAGCAATGGTCTTGCTGTTGACCTTTGGTGCAAAGTCTCGAAAAAGATAGACAAAGATGTTTGAGGAGTAGGCATATCAATCTTCCGCCTATGCACTCCTATAGCCGTCACCTCGTGCAAAGTATCAATATAATCCACTGGAGAGATTCTCAAAGGTGGACTGTCTGTTAATGTGGGAGAAAAGTCCCTTTTTGAAGAATGCGTGGAAGATGAGGACCATGAAGGTGATCGCTGCCTTCTGTAGTGGCTACATGCAGGAGACCTCTTACGTTGATGGAGTTGCTACTCGGTCACGTTGTCAACCTCGGGGAGAAGCAGTAGGAGAAAGGTTCACAGTCTGCACTAAGCGAGCCAGAAGTGATCTGTGCAGAGGATTCGAGTAGTCCAGAGGTTGTTGCATTTGCACTGTGGAAGAATCCTGCCAGTGGTGCACTGGTAAGTGCCATCTGGGAGATTGGTGCACAGAAGGCGATAACTGTCCCCCCTTTTCTTGTTGTGATGGAGGATCCATTGTCTGCAATATCCCTCTCTGCCGCTCAGAGGACAGCAAAATGGAACTGCTCAACGTCAACAGGCACCTAATGCGATATCGACTGAAAGCCTGTAGACACTGAGCGCCCCTTCAAGGCTGAGGGGGTAGACTATGAACACCTTTCTGATGGTGATTGGTGTGTTAACGTCGAGAGATGTGAATGCCTCGACATCAAGCAACGTAGCACCACTGGGACATCTTGAGGCGTAAGCGAGTGCTGGGAAGACCATGATGGCGTTTGAATTCTCGACGTAGAAGAGGTGTCGCCAACAGAGACTGTAGTCTTGACGCCAGATGGGTCTTAGTCTTCGACGTCGAGTGAGGGTACATCGATGGAGACAGGCACTTCGAGGTTAGGCGTGGACCCGCCAATAGGGATCGAAGCCTCTAAGTCATATGGGGAGATGATGATGGAGAGCGTCTTTTAGATCTTGGACGTCCTCGAGATGATGGCAATGTAGACCGAGGCTTCAAACGCTGACCATCGTCGGGTTGACAGTAACGGAGGACTTCGTCTCAACATTGAACGCCTTAGAGATGGCGCCAACGTAGACCAAGGTCTCAACGTTGAGTGTTGCGTCAATGCCAATGGAGACCGACTCCTTGAAGTTTACCATCGCCGAGTTCATGGCAATAGAGGGGGCTGATCCTACGCTGGTGTATGCCGTCGATGGTAAGGCGTCGTACTTGCTGCTTTGCTTTCGTTGTCATCGACTACAAGAGGTGTTTCGATACCTTCGGTGGCCGCCGCATCAATGGGGAAACTCACAGAGTTTTATGTGCCATTGGAGGCATTTTTGACTCCGAGTCACGACGCCAAAGGAGAACAGATCTTACATCTTGAAGTCGATCTGGATCGCCTTTAATTTGTGCCTCAATAGAGAGCAGCCTCTGGAAGTAGTAGATTTCTGCTTCTCAGAAAGTCCATAAAGATGAATCTTTTCTCTCTTCTGGAGAGTGCGCCTAGAAAGATATTTGCAGTGTTGGCAGGCCTCATGAGAATGTGTCTCAGGGAGACAGAGAATGCACACAGAGTGTGAATCTGTTGTAGCCTTCTTTTTGCTGCAGGAGGGGCATGGATCGAAAAGAGAAGG
Organism: Lissotriton vulgaris; assembly: GCF_964263255.1. NCBI lineage: Eukaryota > Metazoa > Chordata > Amphibia > Caudata > Salamandridae > Lissotriton > Lissotriton vulgaris. Next base: position 817,935,653 of record NC_141695.1, on the reverse strand, counting down.
CATAATTTGACAGAAAAGACAAAAATACTGTCAGAGAAAGGTAGTTTCTTACTTCAACAGGTGAAAGATGTCAAATGAAAGAAAACTAGATTTTTTTAGGAAAATGTTTGACAAGAAGGCCAAAAAACACTCAGAGCTGAAAACTTCAGGGTCCTGACAGAAGGAACCAGAAAGAATAACTGACCTAACTGTCACCCCTGAGGCATGATGGGAAGCTGGGGGTCATGCCTGCTTTAAAGGCACGGTGCCAGTTTGTTTTTTCATTTGCTTTCATTTTCTTTGCTGTTATGGTCCCAATGCTGCCTATGGGCTAACCATGCTGCTTTTCTGTATTTGGTTAAATAGAACTCAAGTGTCTCTTTCCTCTTTGTCTTGCGTGCTTTTTTCTTTCATATATATGCTTGTTAAAGCTTTAAGAGACAAAAGAAGATTAAGTAAGCATTGGTTAGCCTTGCCTTTTTTGAAGGCTGCATTGACTTATGGAAAAATACTATATATGTATATATATAGAGAGCTATATATATTATTTTATATATCTTTTTAATGTATTTTGGGGTCCCCATGCATGGGTGGGAATATTCAGTGCTTCAATCAATCAATCAATCATTGCATTTATATAGCGCGCTACTCACCTGGAGGGTCTCAAGGCGCCTGGGGAGGGGGGGAGGTCCGCTACTGCTCGAACAGCCAGGTCTTGAGCTGCTTCCTGAAGGCGAGGTGGTCTTGCGTCTGGCGGAGGTGGGTCGGGAGGGAGTTCCACGTCTTGGCGGCCAGGTAGGAGAAGGACTTTCCTCCCATGGTGGCTCTTCGGATGCGGGGGACGGCGGCGAGGGCGTGGTTGGTCGATCGGAGCTGGCGTGTGGGAGTGTAGAAGCTGAGGCGGTTGTTGAGGTATCTTGGGCCTTGGATCTTGCTTAGAATCCCCTGGAAGATAATTTTCATTCTGAGGGTCGCAGCAACTCTCCGACAGCATGTCTTGGTCCTCTGTGTTGCACAGGGCGGTGGTAGCTGGGCAACTTGCCCCAGCGGGCTTCTTTAGCTGTTGTCTAGGTGCTGCGAACAGGAGTCCAGTCAACTGGCCCTTGCAGTTCTCTTGGCTTTACTGGGCTCTGGAGAGAGCTGGCCACGGCAGGCATAGTCCCTCTCTTCATTAGCCACTAGGTGCAGCCAGTGTAGTCCTTGTGGTTGCAGCCTCTCTTTGCTGGTTCCTTGGTGCATCATGGCAGTTCTTCTTCCGAGTTGGTTGAGATCTGAGGTCTGAATGCAAGGGTATCCACCTTTATGCTCTGAAAAATCTCTCCGCGCAAAAGGTGGTTGGTAGACCATGGACTACCAGGTTCTTTCCCAGCTTGTTACCACTTCCTGTGGAGTGTGGCATATGGGTCCTAGGATGCACTATTCTGCCTACTCCCAAGATGGCGAGACCCCTCTCCTGGTGTACATGCCTCATTAACCCTCCAGAGGTGTAGCTACCTCAGGGCTACACACCCCTGAGGAAACCAATTTAACAACTGGTTTCCACTCTCTGCCTCCCCTGCCAGCCTGTCTATATCAACAAAGGGGCATCCCTCCCCTCTGGTGCTACACATCTGCCCTTCAAATTTGGCTTCATCATTGAAGCCTGCCGTTTGAGGCAGACACACAAGGGGCTTCCTGTTGGAGGGAAGTGCCAACCCCCTGGCCTGCAATCCTTAATTGATCTCCTTCCTGAAAGTCGATAGCCAATCTCAAGAAGAGCAGAAAGCTGTCTTGTGGAGCAGGCTCCAAGTGTGCCCCGTAAAGCACAGGAGTTTTAAAGTCAACAGAGCGTCAGTTTTGCTAAAGCTGCACACTGTAACAAGTTACAATAATTTTGACTCCAAATACAAGTCGGGCTTAATGTAACAAGTTGTTTGAAAGCTTTTAGTGTTCTCTTTGGTTGCACCGTTCAGGAGCTGTCACAGATGACACATCAGCATGTAACCCTGTACTTGCCAATTGGGCGACCGAGTCTTTCCACAGTAAAAACATTTTTTTCACGTGTTTATTGTCAGGACATGTAAAGTACATGTTCTGCCTCTGTCATATGTCGCACCCTGCCTATACGGGTTGGTAAGCCTTGCAGAGGGGTGACTTGCACACATGTCCAGGGGAAACACAGCTGGGCTCTATTCTTCGCTTTTATGAGGTTTGTGGAAACGTCTTCCTCTGCTACTAACATCTGCCAAAATCCTGGTTGTACGCAGTGTGATCTTCAGCAGACTGGATTATTGTAATTCCCTCCTCCTAGGAGCTCTAGACTTTTTGCTGCAAAGGCTTCACAGAGTACAGGTTGCTGCAGTGAAACTAGCTCTAGATAGGCCTTGAAGAGCCTCAGCACCAGATGCATTGAAGGAGCTTCACTGGCTCCTGATCAGGCAAAGAATCGCTTTCAATGGTTGTTGTACTGTCTTTAAGGCTCTTCAGGGTCGGGGTCCAGTCCACTTTCAGATAGCTTTCGGAAATATTCTCCGGGGAGATGCTTCCGCTCCTCTTCAGCTAATTTAGTTTGTGGTCCAAATTTCAAGAAGACTAGACGGAGGAAGTGCCTTCTCAGTGATGGCAGCCTAGATGTGGAACAGGCTCCCAGCCTCTCTTAGGCTTTCAACCGATCTCCTACTGTTCAGGAAGTCTCTGAAAACCTGGATTTTTCCCCACTAACTCCCACTGCCACTTTCCTCTTCTGAGCTTCTGACTGACACCCCGTTGGATGCTCTAGTGCCAGGATACCTTTTAGGTGACAGTGCGCTGTATAAATGTCAAAATAAATAAATAAAGTGGTGGCTTTGCCATTGTTCTCAATAGCAAAGTCGGGCCAGCAGTGCACGATTGCTCTATCAGTCTGCAGTGGCGGAGTCGGCATTTGTTTTACTTTGGGAACCTCCAGGGTGGCACAATCTGTGTTGCCAGTCCTGGAGGACCCCTCTTACTTACATGCCCTGCATACAATTTACTAGGGACTTACAGGCCATTTCCAATTGGATAGAGATAATTTGACATACAATTTCGATTCAGGGCACTTGCACTGAGGTCTGGTTAACAGGCCTCCGTGCACTCTTAAAGGAGAAACACCAGCAGCATCAGTCGTAAAACTTGGGAGGCGTTTCTTTACAGTACTGCTATTTGAAATTAAGTGTTTGGATATATGAGTAACTCTAATGCTCTGGCACTGATCCACTTAAGATGTGTAATCTGCTTTAGGTAGAATTGTTGAAAGAGGAGGTTTGTTAGTTTAATATCTGGATATTGCTAGATCTTTGTTAGTTACTATAGGTTTTTGTACATGCTTTGTCATATAACATTTAAATTTCATGAAACTATCATAGAGTTACATTTTAGTAACACTGACAGCGTAGGTATTGGTAAGAATATTTGTGGAAAACAATAAGCGATTCACATTCATGTAGTGAGGATTTTGCTTTCTGTACCTGAAGCCTAGGGTCGATGGTGAAGGATCCTGAGGTGGGGTTCATACAGGCAACATACTGACAGTTATGAATCTCCTTCAGGGTCAGTTTGGTTCTGTCATACCTATTGTGTTGGTTGGAAAGTATAAAAATTATATTATATAAGTGGTTTAATATATTGTTTCATATGATTTGTTTTTTCTTTAAAAAATAGTACGTTTACTCTTTTGCATGACTTTTTTTCATCAACATCATCGTTATTCAATATTTTTTTTTACATTATAAGCAGATTTCTTCTCTCTAGAGTCATTGAACAAAATTCAAACCAATCCTTTTTTATTGTTTTTATTGACATGAGAGCAAATACATTGAACATCATAGACCCATAGGCAAATATGTGACATTACAGCAATACATATACAGTGAGAATAAAGCTGGATTTACATAGGTGAAGGTACAATTCTTTGGACCCTCTCAAGACTGTTTGTGTTAATAGTGGTCCCCCTCTGATGAACTAGAGGAAAATAAAGACTATGAGCAAAATAGGGAAGATGCGATGGGTGGCAAAGGAAATTCTTCTATTCTCATCTCGTTAAGTTGGGTGTTTCTTCTGCGTCTCCCACCTCTTGCCTGTAATGCTTTAACTAAAGGGTCTAGATTTTACAGATCTTTTGGGTGCATGCATCCTCTGGCCTGATAGGTTACCTTTTCAGCCACCATAACAAAGTCCATGTGGACCCTCCATTTGGTAAGTGTGGGTAGATCTGGGGCACCCAAGCGACGGGCTACGCCCCTCTTGGCCACTATCAGCCCTCATTGCATAGTGTAAGTGTACTACGAGGTAGGTCTATCTCAGTGGGGATGGCCAACAGGGCATACTTAGGTTCTCTCTCAATTTGCACCCTGGTCATTCTGTTTAGTTCCCCCCGTATCTGGTTCCAGTATGATAGGATATAGCTACAGACCCATAACGTGTGAATATAATTACCTTCTTGAGTTTTACAGCGTCAGCAGTACAGTGTTTCTGCCATACTGTAGTGTAGTTCCTATATCCCTGATAGGCTCTGCACATTGGAATAATATACACCATAGATTTGACATAGAACTGAGGTCAGTATGTCTCTATCGAGTACATTAAACTTAATTACTTGCGTGTGCCAGCTAACTCAGAGGTCATTAGAAACTTCTCGAATGAACAAGAAGGGATTCGTTTCTGACAACCACAAACATGACAACTTTGTTTCCCTTAGAATCGGAACAGTTTCAGAATCATGCAAACAATAGATAACAGTTTCACTCAGTCAATCGTGCATGCTTTGTTTCTACAGAGTTGCACAGAAATAGGGAGATGGGCATTACAATAAAAAGGGTTTATTGAACAGTCTTATTTCTGGTGCAAGAGATATGACCTGCTACAATCGAAAGACAGAATGTGAAGTATAATACGTACAGCATTAGCAGTAAGATAAAATAATGCTGCAATAGCATGGTTTGTAGCTATGACATACATTCATAAAAATACATACATAAATAACACAGGCTAAAATGTGAATACTCATCTGGTGCTTCTAAATTGTTCTACCCCAGTGTATCTAACCTAAGTGAAGTACGAGGTAAGAGTAGGTGCTGTTTTCTAAAGTATAGCTAGCTATAGTTTAGTTTTGCCAAGAGTTGCCAAGAGTCCCTCAAGGTTCTAGTCTGTTCCATACCTTAGAACGAGAGAGGTTGGAATCTCTTTCCGGGTCTCGATCTCTAACACCCTGCAAGGGGAGTCTGAAACACTGGAGCTGGATTCTCTGCAAAGAGGATGACAGCGTCTGGTCAGTGCATTAGATGGGGACTCGATCGCCTGCCGAACTTGCCAAGGCGAACCGCGTCATGCAAGTATGTAGCCGACCTGTGCCGTACCATGGTTGGCCATGGCAAGTGAAGGTATATATATACCTTGAAGGTGTTTAGGAATGCTAGTATTCACGTAAAAGTCAGGCAGAGGAACGTCATGAATGAACCCCTAAGGAATAGATGTTCATGCATAATAGATGAGTTCTTGGAGAAATCAATAAACCAAGCAAGGGGAAGTCCTAAATGCTTAAGAGTCTGATTTTCCAAGAACTCGTTGTGACGTGGACGGACGGATGTAGGCGACCATGTCTGTATTTGGTTAGCATGGATAATGCCTAAATAATGTCTATGCCTAAATAAGGTCAATGTGAATTGTGCCTATATAAGGGCATACATAGGGAAACCTATATACGGTATCTAAATCAACACACAACACCCACTCCAGTTTAGTTTGAACGACATTACTAATTCCTAAAGATATTTATTTAAAATAGAGTTTTGCATTATTTGCAAAAACATGTGTAAAAACATATTTTTATAAAATGCATTTAAAAGTGTTGCTATGCGTAAAATGCAATGGTGCTGTACATAATAAAGCAATGTTTCATTCTAACCATATGTTTACATTTGAATGCAAAATGAATGAACCATAGGTATATACACATGATGAAATGGTTGGTAAATGCAGAAGAAAAAAGGCCGAAACCATTTCATGTCAGATTACATAAATCAATTGTCGTTGACAAGGAGACATATTGTCTCTGGAAGTTTTTCAAAGAATTCTGTTCTCTATTAATAATTCTACTATAAGCAGATTACTGTGCCGAAAAATCAAAAATACAAATATTGAGAAAAAAAATTAATCATAGGAAAAAAGTTCCAAAGTTTCTCAGTACACTGTGTGCTAGATCAAAAGTCAGTGTTAGGGCTTGGAGAAAACATGAAATCTTCTATTTCTGTAGGTGAAAGTTGGAATGCCTCGTTTAGAAGATTAACCGCACATAGATGTGATCTATCGCCTTCAGCATTGGAAGCATCAGCTATGTTCGAATCAGATGTTACCTGTGTGCCTGTTGTTTCCTCTCGTACCTCAGCAGCAGCAATTTGCGACTGTGTGATCTTAATGAATGCGGTCATCAGGATTGGTAGCCGCTGGGGACAACACAGAGCATGGGCCGGTACAGGGTCCAGCAGAGTATTGACATCCGTAGGCATGACTGATGGGAGTGTTAGACAGATGTCTAGCACCCATTCTTCACCGCAAAGCAGGCAGCGTAGAACAGCTAGGATGCAATCTTGCCAGATTGGTCTGAATGACATAAACCATCTGGTATTTAATTCTCGTAGATGAGGTAAACCCAAAATTTGGACGATGGGCTAACGGCACTTCATCTCCAGTAGAGATCTCTCCACGGTGAATTGGAGGTGACTGGTGATTTGGCTTGCCATATCGTAGCACAGTAGGTATAAAAACAGGATCGCTGCAACAAGTGCTAAAAGGAGCAGCAGTCCACCAAACAAGGAGTGCACGAAGTTGGGAATTATTCCGAGGACTGCTTGAAAAGGTGCTAACAGTCCTGAACACACGTTCTTAAATACATATATAATATCGCTTGTATCAGACATGTTTAAGATACGTCCCAGAATTTCTGAGAAATGTATAGGGCAGTTTGTATTCAAAAGGCCATGTATCTCGGTAGAAGTCCTTGCAACTTGTAGATCATAGGTTTCTTTGGCCAAGGTCAGTGGCACTGTTTGTTGCAAAAGAATGGCTTTCATTCTGCTTAGAGTAACAATTCGTATAGAAGAGATGTTCAGTGAAGGCCACAAAGGCGCCTCCCTGACGGTGTCTATTTGTGGAAACAAGACTTGCACACCGCAAGTGACCCTGGATGTAACCGTTACTAGTTATGGGATATCTGGCAACATGCCACATAAGCTGTGATCATTCAACATGAGGTAACTTCCATTTGAAAGTTGTCCAAAAATTGGATTAAACACTGCAGCTGGTGAGCCTTGGAGGTGACAGGATAAGTTTGTAGTGGAACCATCACATGCCCCGTGTAAGTTATAACCCTGACAAAGGAGAGAACCACTTAGTGCGTTTTCACGCTTCACGCCCCCCACTCCAACATCTGTGTGTGTAAGGTAAATACCAGGATGTCTTTATGTATTCTTTACCCAACCTTTCATATTTGCCTGCTGGTATATGTTTTAGGCAATACTGAAAATGGAAAGTTGTAACAGGCAGAGTAATTTTACCATGTATGATCCACTCAGTAGCTGGTCTTTCTGCCACCTTGAATGGTAATTTTTCCAGTTTTTCAAAGCTCAGCACCGTATAGTCTGCTCCCCTTTGTGCCAGTTTGATCTGTTTATCAGTGAGATTGAATTCTGAAAACAGTGATGTAGTTGATTAACGCCAAGGCATATAGCCTGCATGCAAGTTTTGTAGCATCCAGCCTAATAGCATGATAGAACGTAATTGAGACTGACCATGTTGCAACATGACCAAGTCTTGTTCCATGATGTCTATGGCAGAAGACACAATGCTCGGGTAATTATGCCTATTTATTAGGGGCAGTAACACAATAATAACATTATGATCATTATTAAGTCCAATATATAAAGACATATTGAAACCTGTCATGCGGTTTTATATTCTCTATACAGATCGATATTGGATCTGACTCCTTATAATTTAACAAGATAGGAGCATAATTGTCAAACAGAGGAACTGGGAATATCAGCATACCTGTGTATTACATCGTGAGGCGAAGGTATGTTTTTATAAAGGTGCCTGGACTCTTGTTAGGCACTATAATGCCAATTTAGTTAACGAAGATGGAGCTAAACAGATTGTGTATTATAGGTTTAATTTAACAGATTTAGGTTCTGTGTGCGTTTGATCATTCAGCACCACAAGAAGTAGAATAAGAGAACACAGGACTGGGAGGCCCCAAGTACTACATTGCATGAACCATTAGCAAGGGTAAGGACTTTGCCATTTGTCTATACCACCGCTAATAGACTGAGTAAATGTGTGAAAAAAACAAAGCACCTAATGAGAAGGTAGTAAGGCTGATTGTAATACAACTGTGACAAGAGTTGCGTCATTTTTAACGGGCCATCAGTTCGAGGGTGGTGGTTGAGTGAGACCACTGTAACATCCTATTATAAAGTGTATAACTATGTGGTGTTCTCCTCTCTAGGATGTACATGTATAGGAATAAGACTTGAATGTATCCATCTGATAGATATTAAGATCAGCTGGACAAGGGATCAGTTCTGTATTACATGTAATAAGTATTATATGGTCACTTATTATACAGTTTCTAAGTCAAAAATGATGTAACATGTAATGTGTTGTAAATTACTAATAATTTTTGGTTGCACTAATACTGTGTATATTTATTGTAGGGTGAAAAATTTGCACATGACCCTGCCCATAGGACAGAGAAAAAGATTTGTCTTGAAAAAGATGGTGTAATCATTGTTTTCCATCGAAACGCGTCAACGCACTTCTCTTGTACAACTCATGAGTCTAGCACTTTAGTATAATCACAGACTTAAGCATTGCGTGATACTAAGGGGGAAGTTAGGATTTTGAGTGTACTAACTGTATTGCACAAATTTTATGTCTTACATGTTTCTGTCTTTTTTGGAGATTATGCGGGTCATAATCTTAGGTGTATGAGTTTGAATTGTACCTTTTTTGTAATTGTTGTATTATATTGTGTATATTACTGTGTTTTTAATTTGGTTCTGAAATAACCTTGACTATTAAATAAAACAGATGTTTTTTTATATATTTGTTGTTATCTTATGATTGATAGATAAACGTGCCATTAAGTTTAGCTAGATCAAGGGGATCTATCTTTTCTAATAGAAGACACAATGCTGGCCTATTGATTGTGAAACCTTGTGTTTTGTTCAGGAATCGATCTTGACAGTTGTTTGTGTCTGTGGGCCAGAGCAATCATTTTTTCCATTCAGGATCTGATCTGTTGTGATGCAAAATAGTATGCAAATCGACCTCCTCCTGTGTAGTGCTATTACTTGCAGGTGCAGGTATGGACAGAGTGTTCATGTCTTTAATCTTGGCTTTCTCAAGGCAAGACATTTGTTGGACAGTGTCATTCAAAAACATATTTTGCTGAGGGGTGATACAGGCTCTGAGCAAAGCTTCTACCCCCTGCACTTGCCAATCTTTTGTACCCCAAACAGATTTTGTCTCAATGTTGTCTTTCCAAAAGTCGAAACCCAGTCTAGACAGTTGGGCAATAAAGGCTGCAGAATAAATCTGTTTTGTATTGGTCAACATATTTTTTGTTCCTGTTTTGTTCACATTTCTAAAGTAAAAGTTTTCTAGATTTGACAAGTTGAACCTTGAAAAATATGGAAACTTCTTTGCAAAAGTTTGTGAGCTACCCTTTGGAGGTGTAGGACAATGTTCCCATTGTTTATACATAAATACATTTCTAGGTGACGCAGATTTGTGCAAGAAATGATGACCATAATGGTTATAACAATACATTTGTTTATAGTCTGATGAACCCTCTAAATATTCATGATTTCAATCAATCAATCAATCAATGCATTTCTAAAGCGCGCTACATATCCGTGAGGGTCTCAAGGCGCTGGGGGGGGGGGCGGGGGCGCTACTGATCGAAGAGCCAGGTCTTGAGAAGTCTTCTGAAGGCCAGCAGGTCCTGAGTCTGTCGTAGGCTGGTAGGGAGAGCGTTCCAGGTCTTGGTGGCGAGGTAGGAGAAGGATCTGCCGCCGGCGGTGGTTTTTCGGATGCGAGGAACTGTGGCGAGGGCGAGGTTGGCTGAGCGGAGGCTTCGGGTGGGGATGTGGAAGCTGAGTCGGTTGTTGAGGTATGTAGATCCGGCGTTTGTGTGCGTGGATGAGAAGTTTGAAGGTGATCCTCTTGTTGACGGGGAGCCAGTGCAGGGCTCTCAGATGGGGTGTGATGTGGCTGTGTCGGGGGACGTCGAGGATCAGGCATGCAGAGGCGTTCTGGATCCGTTGTAGTCATCTCAGGAGCTTGGTTGTTGTTCCTGAGTAGAGAGCCTTCCCGTAGTCGAGTCTGCTGGTGACGAGGGCCTGGGTGACGGTTTTTCTCGTATTGGGAGGGATCCACTTGAAGATCCTGCGGAGCATTCGGAGGGTGTTGAAACAGGATGCAGAAACGGCGTTGACTTGACTGGCCATGGAGAAGGTGGAGTCGAGGATGACCCCCAGGTTGCGTGCGGGTCTGTGGGTTCCTGGGCTGTGCCTAGCGATGTGGGCCACCAAGAGTTGTCCCAGGCTGATGGGGTGGGTCAGAGAATGAGGACCTTCGTCTTGTCTTAATTCATCTTCAGTCTGCTGTCCTTCATCCAGTCGGCTACGGCCTTCATTTCTCTGTGGAGGTTGGCTTTGGCGGTGTGGGGGTCTTCGGTGAGGGATATGATCAGCTGGGTGTCATCGGCGTAGGAGATGATGTTGAGGTTATGTTGACGTGCGATGTGGGCGAGCGGTGCCTTGTAGATATTGAACAGCATCGGGCTGAGGGAGGATCCCTGTGGGACGCCGCAGATGATCTCGGTGTTTTTTGAGAGGAAGGGGGGGAGTCGGACGCTCTGTGTTCTGCCGGAGAGGAAGGATGTGGTCCAGGCCAGGGCCTTCTCTTGAATTCCAGCGTCATGGAGGCGTGCTGATAGGGTGCGGTGGCAGACTGTGTGCTGATAGGTCCAGGAGGATGAGGGCGGCTGTTTCTCCTTTGTCCATTAATATCCCGATGTCGTCAGTGGCGGCGATGAGGGCGGTCTCGGTGCTGTGGTTGCTGCGAAAGCCGGATTGGGAAGGGTCCAGGATGTTGTTGTTTTCGAGGTAGCGGGTTAGCTGTTTGTTGACAATCTTCTCTGTCACTTTCGCCGGGAACAGGAGCAGGGAGATGGGCCGTAGTTCTTGAGGTCCTTGGGGGGCGGAGCTTGCCGGCACCGATGGAGGACGCCTGAAGGGAGAGCTCCGCGCCGTCACACCTAAAATATCCGTAAATTATCCTTAAACTGCTGAGCCCTGGAGACGTCGACGCCGTTATCTGACCCCCGGTGCCGCCCGACAGCGGCGACGAAGCCTTTAAGCGATCCCGGGCTCCCTGAGGGAGGAGCGAGTGCCGGTGACGACCGCGGCGTGCTGGGCCGCTGAGTTGCGACCTTGCCTAGCACCCACCCCGGCGTGCATCGCCTGACGTGCGGCCTGCCGGACGGCCTTCAGTCCGGAGGGTTCGAACCTCCAACTCGGACCGGGGGAAGCCACGAAATCCTGAAGGTGCCATAGACCCCCCCCACGAGGGTAGTGGGAGCTGCGGACGCCCGCCTTCACCTGCTGAATTGGAACTACCTTGTGGGGAAGAGTGGCCGGTCCCGGCGCGGAGCATCTCCGGCCTTCCCCCAAGTCGGACGCCACTGCTGAACACGGTGGGCACAGAGACACAGCGGCTGCCCCCTCAGGCACGAAAGCGGGAGACACCCGAGTCCCGTCAGAGTGAAGGGCGAACCCCATAACATAGAGAAGCGCCTCGTGGCGCCGGAGTGCCTGACGCGACCTCGTGCTGCTGGGGAGGTCCTGGGCCATACGTATACGCATCGGGGGGCTCTGAAGTGTACCCCACTGCGGGCTGCGGCCCCCCCCCCATTAACAGTTACACCACCGCAGTGCTGCAGAACTGGAGGGCAACCACAGCCGCGGGGGAGCGAGAGGACAAAGCCTTGTCTGATGAGACATTCCTCACCGGGACTGGGGTCATTCCCTTCCCACAGGACACACTGACAGGGCTGTGCGCGGCCCGGTTTTAAAGACTGGCGAAGCTGGGGTACGATCGCTGGCAGACGACACCTCCACCGACTGAGGCTACCTGGGAAGCCTGGTGAGTCCCGGCATCATCGGGGACCACCCTCACCCCCCCCCCCCCTGTTGAGGAGCAACACTGTGGGAACTGACTGCCGGCCCCCATATAACGGAAGAGCGTCAGGGGGTGACAGAGTGCTGAGCTCCTTTTGCGGGTACGCTGCCGTGCCGTGCTGAAAGCGCGGAGGTGAAAGTGCACTTTCTTTGCCCTGAATACTGGCTTCAGGCCCCCTACTGGAGCTGTACACACTTTGTGATTTCGGTGGGGTACTGGCTCACACCCCACCGATTGGACCTACGATTTAGAGGAGTTGTGCCTGTATACTGGAGCAGAAGGCCTGACCAGTAGACGCCGGTGGTCGTTTGCTCAGGACACACGGGAGGTGAGAGTGGCCCTGCTGTTCGGGAAGTGGGGGAACTCTGCTAATAATGAAGTAGTACACGGGCGGAAGACCAACCGCGTATAATCTGAACCAGCAAAAGTCCCCAGAAGGCTCACGGCGGGAATCTACACCATAGCCACTGAATAGGACATCATGGGCAAAGGAGATAAGACACAATCCAAGCTCGCTTTTGATCAGCGCCGAGCGAAGCCCCCAGATACGCAGGAATCCACGTCTACGCAGCATGGACCAGATGTCTGAGAGAGTGGACAAACATGCGGAGAGATTGGACATGTCTGAGAGGTGCCTGACTGAAGTGGAGGGCCTGGATAAAGATCACAAGCAGATTGGAAAGCTCCTTCAGGTCATACAAGATAAATCAGAGGATTTGGCGGCCCGCTCTCGACACTCTAATATACGTATTACGGGTGTATCGGAAACGACGCAGGTTGGGAAAATGGAGCTGTTCGTAGAGAAGCTACTAATTACGCTATTTGGAGATGATGTCTTCTCGCCCATGTTCATAGTGGAGAGGGCGCATCACATGCTGGGCCCAGGACCGCGCACGGGAGCTCCTTCGAGACCAATTATTGCAAAACTTCTAAATTACAGAGACAGAGACACTGCGCTACGACTGGCCAGAGAAAAGGGCAAACTACAGTTCGAGGGAGCACCAATCCCATTATACCTGGACTTCACGGCGAAGGTACAGGAGGAACGACGGTACTTTGCTCCATAAAAACAGCAAATCCGAGACTTGGGGTTAGACTACGCTATGCAGTACCCGGCGAAGTTGCGCATCAACCGGCAGGGACATTCTCACTTTTTCACCGATCCAAAGGAACTGCAGAAGGCTCTGAAAACATGGACTAAGGAACGGAAGAACAGTCTCAGAAGCCAGGCTGGGGAACAAGAACCTACCAGTGGCCTGGATGAACAGGAATGGGGCCTTTGAAACGCTGATACGGCCTAGCCGATTCCCGAGATGAGACGGGAGCAGGCCCCTAATGGAGAACTGGGCCGTGTCTGACGGGGCCCCCTGCACGCTGGATCAAAGGTGGTGACTGGTCCCTGGGAGAACAAGAGAGCTGCAATACCCCCGAGGCCTGGTGAGATCTTTCCAAGTTATCTTTCCTTTTTATGCAAATAAGACACTGACGTGGGTGAACGTTGATATAGCTCACAGTCCTTGGTTGTGAGCGGCCATTATGTGCTGGGACTGGGGTGGTGGGGGGGGTGACCGCACTGTTGTTGTTGGGGGTTTCCTGAATATTGAACAGTGGCTCACTGTCTGGGGCTCGAGTGGACAGACACTGACGTGGTGGCGGCGCCGGGAGATTACCAGAGCCAAGACGTACTATGCAATTGCTACCTGTACTGATTCTGGCGACCTCTGCCCTCGCGCTGTTCGCACAAATGGGTCCCACGAGGGACTACTTGGGTCAGTTGGGGGGAGGGGAGGGAAAAGTTTCTTCATATTAGGCCGTGTTGGGGTTGGTCTGCTGTGGGTGGGGGGAGGGGGAATCACGGGAAATGGGAAATGTTATTGTATTGACAATGCTTCACTGTGTACTTTCCCTCAATGGTCACAAAGTGTTCACCATAGAATTGCACAAGCCCGAGACGCACCCTGCTCCCGGGTGTGCCACACTGCAATGGCTACCTTCTGTAAACCTGACCACACTTCCACACTGCACGACATGCCCCCCAGACTAATGTAAAAAAGGAACAGGAAACTACACAGCCTGCCTCAATCAGCGCCCTTACATGGAATGTCAGAGGGTTGAATGACTTCAGAAAGCTAAGGAAAGTATTGGGTTACCTCAAACGACATAATATAGATATAGCACTGTTGCAGGAAACACAATTGCCACTCACGAGTATAATGTTTCACAGTAGAGGCCTAGAAGGACATGTGGCTGCGGCTGGGTTCACCACTCATGCCAGGGGGGTTATTACATGGGTTAACCCGCACTCGAAAATCCAGATACAGACGCTTAGCGCGGATACAGAAGGCAGATATGTGATAGCGCCCTGTAGGGGTTTGGGGCTGGATCTGCTAGTTGTGAATGCATACGGCCCCAACTATGACTCCCCTGAATTCTACGAAACACTGGCTAATAGGATTGGAACATACGGTATCCCCCACATAATATGGGGAGGGGACATGGACAGATGCTCGGGCCCATCCCGCAGGCCTTCGGCGGCTGCACAGACACTTATAGCTAAGCTACTAGTGTTGGATATGGATGATGTGTGGAGAAGTAGGAATGTGGAACGGGGCGGCTTTACACACTACTCAGCTTACCACGAGGTGCACACTAGAATCGACTACTGGTTCGCCACCGCAGGGATCAACTGAAATATTAAACAATACTAAGTGCTACCACGCACACTGTCGGACCATTCCCCCATACTACTAGTCATAGAGACCCCGGTGAGGAGAATTCCTCTTTTTACATGGCGCTTTCCACCATATTCACTCCTTGACCCGATCTTCCGCGGAGAACTCGCGGAGATGATCAACGTATTCTTTGAAAAGAATGTAGGCTCAGTGGAGGACTTTCAGACTGTGTGGGAAGCATTTAAAGTCTATATACGGGGCATTGCGATGTCCAAGCACTCCAGTGTCCTGAAAGCGATAAGGAGCAGGCTGGCTGAGCTAGAATGTCAGCTACAAGCCCTAGAGGAGCAGAGGCGAATTAGACCGGATGAGGCCACGGAGGAGGAAATCAAACGTCTTCTAGTGGAGTTCCATGAAGTAGCAGACAGAGAGGTAAAGCATTTGGGCAAATATGCCACGGCCCGCACATACGGCGAGGGGGAGAGGCTTGGATCGGTATTGGCCAATATCCTCAAGGGCCGAAGGGGAAAACCACTGGTCACGGAACTGAGAAATACAGATGGTGGCAGAGTCACAGATGAGGCAGATATAGCTTCTGTCTTCAGAGATTACTATTCGGAGCTATACTCTTCGAAGTATGGGGACATGTCGGCTGAAATCTTAGATTACCTGGAACATATAAAGCTCCCATTCTTTCCTAACTCTCAAAGGAAATTCCTCATGTGCCCTATACAACTGGACGAAATTAGAGACGCCCTAGCCTCGATGCGATCGGGTAGTGCGCCGGGTATGGACGGACTGACGGTCGACTTCTACAAAACTTTTCAGGAACAGCTACTGCCGCATATACACACACTCTTGGAAGACATCTGTGTCCAGGGAAGCATGCCTAGCTCTATGAGAGAGGCTATGATTGTCACCATTCTAAAGCCGGGTAAAACACACGACGAATGCGGATCATACCGACCGCTGTCACTGCTAAACATAGACACTAAGCTCTATGCAAAAGTCCTAGCGACCAGGTTAGCCCTGTTTGCCCCCGACTTAGTGGCCCCAGAACAAGCAGGGTTCATACCCAGCAGAAACTTGACATACAATATCAGGACGGTGTTAGGAACCATTCAACATGTTAAGCAGGATGTACCGGCTGTGGCGCTTTTTCTTGAAATGGAAAAGGCGTTCGACTCGGTGGAATGGCCGTTTCTCCTCCAGGTATTACGACGTATGGGACTTGGAGAGCCCTTCCTACAAATGGTGGGCGCCCTTTATGAAGGACCCTCGGCTAGAGTGCGAGTTGGAAACGCGATCTCGAAACCCCTCTACTTAGGCAGGGGAACTCGGCAGGGATGCCCCTTATCCCCCTTGCTATACGCACTAGCGGCAGAGCCCCTGGCCTGCGCGATGAGGGAATATCACGGCCACGAGGGCATACGTTTTCCGACCTACAAAATAGTGGTGTCTATGTACGCAGATGACACGCTGTTGTATGCGCACGATCCTGCAACAAAACTTCCCCCACTTTTGAGGGAGGTTGTGCGCTTTGGCGCGCTGTCTGGACTTAAAGTCAACTGGGCAAAATCAGTGGTGCTGCCGCTGACACCGGTGACCAGACAGGTAGAGACGGAGTACCCTCTGCAGTGGACCGCAGACCCGATTGGGTACTTGGGGATACAAATTCACACGAATCCGGACCTGCTTATTAGCCAAAACTACGGCAGAGCGGTCAACAAGTTGGAAGATGACATAGTGCTCTGGAGTAAACTGTCTCTTACGCTAATGGGCCGCATTGCCATTATGAAGATGGTGTTACTACCTCGGTTCTTGTTCCTTTTTAATGCTCTCCCAATAGTGCTCTCTAGAGCATTCTTTCAGCGACTGACGAGCCTTATGATAGGCCTGGCGTGGGCAGGAAAGCAGCCGAGAGTCAAATGGACGACGCTCACTCTGCCTTACAACATGGGAGGCTTAGCAGCTCCAGACCTTGAACTGTATTACAGAGCTGCCCAAGCGTCGCACCTCCACACCTGGATACATGGGGACAAGCTGATCCCACATGTCTGCATGGAGCGACTATTTGCACATCCGCAGCCACCCCCGGCTATGATTTGCATGCCGCAGGACCGTCAAACAGGAGTACTGGACTCTATTATCGCTACCAACCATGCGTGGCACTCACTTCTACAATGGCAGGGAGGGGCGTTATTATACTCGCCGGAGATGCCGCTGGAACGGATGCTTTGGCTTCCACCCATGGCCGAAAAGGGGGTCACCAGAGAATTGGTGAAGCTAGATCTTAGTAAAGCGGGCGATCTATTTCAGGACGGTGTAGCCAAGTACTGGGATCAGGTGCGAGGGGATAGCAGTGAGACCTTTATGCTGCAACGCTTCCACTTTCATAGAACCCGGAGCGCCCTCTTGGAGCTGCTCGGTCCGGATTTGGCGGAACCCCCGGACGTCCTTGAATTGACATATGTTATTAAACACAAGGAGCCTCGGAAGCTCCTCACGAATTTATACAGAGTAGCCAGGTCGCACGGTGAACACCAGCTTATGAAAGCTAGACTAGCATGGCAGAGAGACCTGAATACCACGCTGGATGACGCGACGTGGCGGTATTGCTGTGACAACACGAAGCAAATCTCACTTAATGGTAAGCACAGACTGATCCACTTTAAGTTCCTGCAAAGGCTGTACTACACCCTGGATAGGCTTCATAGATACGGCCTGCGGCAAACGGCGCATTACGAATGCTGCCATGCGGCTGACGCCGACTTCCTGCACTTAGCTTGGAATTGCCCTGGCATACAGTCATTCTGGTGCGATATCTTTTCGGAAATGAGTAAAATCCTGGAGGTGGATATTGCCCCAGATCTGGGCGTGGCACTCATTGGCAATTCCAGAAGGCTCCCAGTTGCGCTTCGCAGACTCACGGACATGGGGATGTTAATGGCCAGGAGAGTTGTAGCCCAATGTTGGATGAGAGGCCTGCTTCCAACCAAGACTAGATGGGCGCGAGACATGCTGTACTGTAGCACACAGGCGGAATGTTACAGCGAACTGTTACCTCCAAAAAGCCGCCCAAAACATTTCTGGGCACTATACCAAACTTACCTAAATGAGAAGCAGCGGGAGAACCCTGGCAGCCCGGACAATAAGACCCTCAGATAGGGGACGAATGGTGGCTCGAACCTGCATCACGGTGAGCGGAAGAGACGACTGTGCGAGTGACTGAGCGAGTGTGTTTTGGGGAGTGCTGAGAACATGGGGCAAGGTGAGAGAGGTGCAGAGGGGCGGGATGACACCATTGGAAACATAGCTCACGCCCGGCTTGGCTGGGACACCACCTTAGAGACAGACATTCAGGTAGGGCTAGCTCAGAAGAGGCACAGACACTAATAAGGGGCGCTCGGGTGGTAGGATTAGCAGTGAGACAGGACTGGGCATCACATTGACGGACATAGCGGTGCAACACAGGAAGACCACTAAGGGGGAAAGGGTAGGGGGGGACGGGAAATTGACCACACTGAGGGTTGTTGTAAGTTCAGTTAAGGCACGGTCACTCAGGTCTTGATACTTGGCAGCAAATAAATGGAGGAGGGGGAGAGCGGGGATGTACAGATGGATAAAAGCTAGAAAATGTATGTGAAGGCTGCACCCTGCTCTACTGGCGAAGATGACGGGATACTGATTAATTGCCACTAGGAAAACGCCGCTGGACCCCCGGGTTGTCGGCTGACGGGCTGGGTATAACAATGTCTATGACTTGCCTGATATATCTAAGACGCGGCCGGCCCGAGGGGTTGTAGGCCTGAGGCTGTGTGATTTAAGTTCGTGCAATAACATAATTAAAAAAAAAAAAAGTTCTTGAGGTCCTTGGGGTCCGCCTTGGGCTTCTTTAGAAGGGCGTTGATCTCTGCGTGCTTCCAGCTTTCCGGGAAGGTTGCTCTCTCAAAGGAACTGTTGTTTGTTTTCCGGAGGTGGGGCGCAATGGTTTTGCTGGCTTTGTTGAAGACGTGGTGAGGGCAGGGGTCGGATGGGGATCCGGAGTGGATGGAGTTCATGGTTTTGATGGTGTCTTCGTCACTGACGTTGGGTCAGGCGGCTGGTGCGGGTAGTGGTCGTGGGGGTGGTGGACTCGGTGGTGGGTGTGGGGGTCTCGGAGTTGAAGCTGTCGTGGATGTCGGTGATCTTGCGGTGAAAGAAGGTGGCCAGGGAGTCGCACAGGTCTTGTGATGGTGGTATGTCGTTGGTGTTGGAGCTGGGGTTGGAGAGTTCTTTCACGATGCTGAAGAGCTCTTTGGTGATGTGTGCGTTGTTGTCTAGGCGGTCCTCTTGGCGGTCCTGATGAGTTGGTGGTGTTTGCGGGTGGCGCTCTTGTGGGCTGTGTGGCTGTCTGGTGTTCGGTCGTGGAGCCATTTCTTCTCCAGCTTCCAACAGGTGCGCTTGGAGGTCCGGAGGTCTTCGGTGAACCAGGCGGCTTTCTTGTTGGTGTGGTTGGTTGTGGAGGTCTTGAGAGGGGCGAGGGTGTTGGCGCCGTTGTTGATCCACTGTTTGAGGTTGGTCGCGGTGGTGTCGGGGTCGGTGGGGTCGGCGGGTGGTCTTAGGGCGAGGGTGGTAGTCAGTTGGGGTTTGGTGACCTTGCCCCAGCAGCTGCGTGGTAGCTGTTGGGTGGTGTGGTGTGTGGTGGGTTTCCTGAAGGCGAAGTGGACGCATCTGTGGTCGGTCCAGTGGGGTTCGGTGGTATGGTTGAAGGAGACGTGGGGGCTCGTGGAGAAGATAGGGTCCAGCGTGTGTCCGGCGGCGTGGGTGGGTGTCGTCATGAGCTGTTTGAGTCCGAGGTTGGTGAGGTTGTCCACCAGGGCGGTGGAGTTGGCGTTGTTATTCTCAAGGTGGAAGTTCAGGTCCCCGAGGAGGATGTAGTCAGTGGAAGCGAAGGCGTGGGTGCTGACGAGGTCAGCGATGGTGTCGCTGGACTGTGTTCTTGGTCCGGGTGGTCTGTAGACGAGTGTTCCTTGGAGGGTCGTGTTGGGGTCGGTGTGGATCTGGAAGTGCATGTGTTCGGCAGTGGTGAGGGTGTCGTCGGTGTTGGTCGAGACTCTGAGGGTGTCCTTGATTTGTGAATACTGCATACATTTCTAGATCAGACATCACGTTATTAACATTCTCGTAGTCCCAATCAGCAGAAAAGGTACTAGAGGTAATAAAGTCACTGAATAAAATCTTAAAGAAGTGTAGAATCTTCAAAAGCTCAGACGGGCCAAAAATGTCATATTCAGTTTTGTCCCAAACTATACCATCTGGTATAGGAACGGCTGTGATGTTCACTGCTGACAAGTCTCTTGCTTCCCGAAGGTATGATTTGTGTGGCTGGAGAAGTAAATTCACTCTTTTACTTGCTGTGTCCATTTGAATATATTTTCCATTTATCAACATACCCAGAGTTATTACCAGAGGTAGCCAAAGTAGAAAGAAAAATAATGCCAAAACAATCCATAGTTCAATCCATGGTGAAACCAGATAAGTCTTTTTCCGGTGATGAAAAAAGTCTGTTGCTTGTTCTTTGAAAGTTCTTTGTGCTGGTGTCGTTTTAGGTTCGCTGGGATCCTCAGAAAACTTATCAAAGTTAATGAAATAGCCAGAGGCAGTTCTGTCAATGGTTGGAATTGCATCAGGATTTGTTGAAATCGCTGGAACCATTTGATCACTTGTTACTTCGTTGTAGACAGGTGTCACAGGACGAACTGTTATTTGGGTCTCAAGAGGAACAAGTTATATAGCTTTGTTGCTTAGTCCTTCATGTCGCATTGTAGAATCTTCAAAGGTGATGAGTCTCTCAGTTTGAACCTCTAGGATTGTAGCTAGAGGAGTGCGTCTGCTACGTTGGCGGAGTCCACTTGGCCTACTGCTTAGTATCGGCCACATAGTGTGGTTTGATCAGGTCGATGGACACAAATATTTTCTCCTTTTTACCAGCAAGGGCCGGCAGAAGTACTGTTCTTGATCCGTGAATTGCCAGGACAGGTACTGGTTGTCTGTAAGAAGGCCCAAATGTCTTTTTATCCGCGATCCTTTCTCTGACTAGATCCCCAAGCTTTGGGATCCAGAGAGGCCTTGCTGGGATAGCTGGTTTTTCCCCAGTGGTGGTTGGCTTCAGGAACACGTTCCTGTGTTTCGATCTTAGTTCATTTAAGTCCTGTAAAACAGCCATACAATCTTTGATATCAAATTGCCTATTTTCCACCACTTTTCCATGACAATCAAGGTCCGGTACCAACATTCTAGTCCCGAATAGGACCTCATATGGAGTGACACCCCCTATAGAACTTCTTAGCAAAATATTTAATGCGCGTTGGACCTCATAAAGATGAATGACCGCCCGTCACCCGTACATAATACCCTAGCTGGTGCTTTATGTCCTGGTTTTTTCTTTCCCCCACAGAATTTCCCTCAGGATGGAAAGGAGAAGAATACTGCAATGCTACGCCCAAACTGGCCATGGCTTCTTTGTAAGCTCGAGAGCTAAACGCAGGGCCCTGGTCAGAGTGTAGTGTGCCTATTTCGTATGTGCTGATAAAGACTCGCAAATATTTTATAACAGATCAAGCGCTGAGGCCACATCCACAGGAACCTTGAACACAAATCCACTGTGACCATGATATATTTATAGTTACTATCCCTTTGTAAGGGACCACAGTGTTCCGGGTAAACGCAGCTAGTGGTTTATCTGAAATTAACAGGTACGTCTGTGCAGGACGTTTCACAGTAGAGACTTTCATCTTTTGGCATATTTCACAGTCTACAACATAGTTTCTGGTTTGTTTCCTAATACCTGGCTACCAGTATCTCTGTTTTAATAACGATACTGTGGCTGCAGGGCCAGACTGGGAACTGAAAGCAGCCCTGGCAAATTTTCCCAGACCAGCCTTTGTCCGGCGCGTAGCGAGCGAGCGCAGTGAGCGAGCCCGACCGCTACTAGAGGGTTTGGGAAAAAGACAGACCAAAATGGTGAATTTTACAGCACATTTTTCATTACATATTCAATTGTATCAACTTTGAAAGCACAGTAAAATGTAGATGATGACGATAAAGATCGTCTGGTTACCCTCCCATTCATATGTACCCATAGACATTCTTTCTGAGAGCACCAAAAATAGACACAAGTAGTGAATCGTATACATCTTATTTTCTGTTTGCATTTTAATAAATACACTGGGGGTGGCATCTAGTGTTCACTGAGGAGCACCAGTTAGAACAGAACCACTATCTCCCTAAACTGCAACTGCAAGTTTAGCTCAGATATAATAGGATGTTCTGACTGCACTACTTTGGCTAATAAACGCATTTCCTATGTGATGCCCCTGGCTTCTTCACATTCACTCCTGTTCAAGTAATTTCAACCAGATTCAATAATCTTCATCTAGCTGTTTATTATGCTTTTTTTAAATGTGTTCTTTCCCAAAAAGAAGGGCATTCTCCCAATTACCTTTCTTTCCCTTGTTACTCTTTTTCCTAATCCTGCCTTCTACGCTTTTTTTCTCAGATGTCAAATTCTCCATTCTTAAACCTTTTTTGCCATTTGATTTTCCTCTCTTTTTCCTCTGCTCTCTTATTCTTTCAGTTCTTACCCTCAATGTCTCTCCTTTTTTATAACCCATGTTCTAAATATAGTCTCCCCTCTCATTCCATTGTGTTCCTCTCTTTTCCCTTTCACTCTTCCATACCATCGCTCCATGATCACCTAAGATTTTTTACTTAATTTCTATACTGGTTAATGCTCTCTAATTCCTCCCTCCCTTACCCTTTTTCCTTCTTCCTTTCACCCCATTACTTCATTCCATTCCTTCTCTCACTTCTTCCTCTTGTCTCCTCTGCCTTCGACTCTCTTTCCCATCTTAGCTTCTCTTTCACTCTCTTCTCCTTTGTATCCCTTTCTTTTTTCGCTATTGTTTATTTCTCTTCTTTATTTTCCTTTAAAAGGAACAAGCAAATGACAATAGATATGCTGTAGTTGTGTGAAGAAGGATGAATCTGTTGACCATGAGGAGTATGAGAATAATGAGTCTGAGAGTAATGAAAAGACTGGAAAGGGACCGGGTACACTGTTGTAGGGTAGTCTGCGGCACATGGGTTTGAGATTTGAACTTACAGCCTGCAGCTGTCTGCAGCGTGAGTGATAACGCACCAGATGAGGAATCGAGCCTGCTGACTGTGGGTTATGCACGCATATGGACAACAGACGCATTTACTTAGTGTTCTATATACATACCGAGTGCTTCAAGTCTGATAAAAAAGGCAAGGGGTCTCTAGACGGGATGTGGCAAAAGAAGTAGAACTAGAAATATTTTCCAAAAGTTGTGGTCTATGTAAAGAAGGGCATGGCTGAAAACACAGGAACTAACATTCTGTTCTTCACGTAGTTGCAAAACAGTGTCATCTCTTTCCTCTTCTGCGCCATTCCTTTCGCTCTCACCTTCTGCACATGCCCGCTTTTATTTTCTCCATTCCACCATCCCAGCCACACTCAACCCACACACCTGGAAGCATTTCATTTCTATTCCTTTGGCACGGTCTATATTTTTACAGCTGTGTACTTCCTTCACACACTTCCCAACAGTAATCATTGGAACATATGAGACCATCGCTCTGTGCGCTCCTCGGAGAGGCCAATGATGGGATGTGCATGCAGTCTCAATACCTGTATAACCTACTGACAGGAACTAAAAAAAACTCACCCTTCTTCAGCCTCAGCTGCAGAGTTATCAATCGAGTTCCATCATAAACACCCACCCACAACCTGAACTCACTTATACGCCTAGAGTCGAATCAGTTCACAATATGCACTATACAAGAGTCATACCTTGGGTAAAAACTACAGAAACACACATGGAAAAAGCAAACACTCATAAGGAATGCAAGAAGTAAAATGTGAAATGTAAGCGGGGGCTGCATGGGTGATGTAGATCACCCGGACTGAGGATTTTTAGTCATTGTTGTGAAACTGACCAGTATTTTTGCTTGTAAAGAAAGAGACCTTAGCATCAGAGGGCCAGATAAGGACTGTCCACCTAAAAGTTTTGATATATGCCGAGTTAAAGTCTGTCCCCTGCTGGTACTCTGCTTCAAGTGCATTAACCTCTATGCTATTTTACCGGATTGCAACCTGGAGGTTAGTGAGCTTCACAACAGCTACATTAACCCTCTGAAATGTCTTAATCTGTCCCCCGACATAGCGATCTGCTCACCAGCACATGCATTACCCACTAAAATGTGTTTACCACAATGTCCCCTGTGCTCAACAGATTAGATGAAAAGCTGTGCAGTCAGTGCTTAAAGGCGTCTGCCAGGCTGCAACACATGCGGGGGCTGAGGGGGAAGGGTTGAAACATATGTAGAGTTCTGCACAGTACACTGTATTTTACACATACGTGCATTACACAGGTGCACAGATTTGCAATTGTAAGCACAAAGAGAGAAGGAATTATTTGAACTGCGTCACACGACCGAACACCAGACAGGTGCTGCTGGCCGGACTGCCGCTCTACTTTAGCCCGCGGCGCACCACGAGGTGAGAGGGCCTTCACGCGCACCCTTCAGCGGGGCCTCCCGGTCCGGAGCTGCCCTGAAGCGATCACCACCGGAGCAGAGGGACGGCTGTCTGGGGCCCTCGCTGGGCACTCTGTGACACGCTGTGCCACACTGCAGTGATCGATGCCTGTGGAGCCGCGTTGCTGCCCTCTGAGCCGGCGGCCGTGAGAGGTGGCGGCCATTATGTAGACGGGTGAGGCGGGGTATCTTACCTGCTCGTGCCCCTGTTTGCAGTGTTTCTCACCGCTCCCCCTGCTTGCTGTATGGCCTGTGACTGCCGGCCCTGCCTTCCTTAACGCTCTGTGCGGGTCTGCATTTCCGTGTGCTCCTGGTGCGGGACCGCTGTGACTTGGAGCACCTATACTTGTGGACTGCGTGAGTCCGGGGACGCTCACCACGGAGGGTGCCATTCTCGGCCTCAGCTACCGGAGCCAGCGGGGGACACGGTTGGCCTAAGGAGGAAAGGCATTCTGCTATATTTTCGCTTTCTCTCGCCTCGACTGGGGGTACTGCAGCAATGCTGCGGGGCACTATCTCGCCTGATGGGCCTGCTGGATGAAGTGCTGGTGCTTGGGATGTACAGTTTATAACTCTGCGCTTTCTCTTTCTGCCACCTGTGGAGCGGGCTGCAAAGGAGGATTGGCGGGCTCGCTATTCGACTGCTGAACCACAGTGCTGGTGGTCTCCTTCTGATGTTGGAGGTGTGCGTGCGGGGGAGCCTGCTTCTGTTGTTTGCGACCCCCATCCTTCTGTTGCCCCTGGACTGCGCTGTGGATTGGACGCTCGGTCTGTGAGGGTGGTGGTACCTGCGTGCTGCGGCGCTCCTTGAGCCTCATACGGACAGTGAGTACTGAGTAGACGAAGGGGGGGGCTCCTTTTGGCCTGTGCTGCCTTGTGATTGCTGGCCGATTTGTGCATCCTCAATACCCCAGTGCTTGCTGTGAACGGCCGCAGGCAATTGGATATGGGTACGCCGGACAACAAACAGCCGAAGCTGTCCTTTGATTCGATGGCGGCCAAGAGGGGGTCACGCCTTGCGCAAGATGCGGGGGGCTCCCGCTCCCCCCCTGCTGTAACTGACGCTGTCCCCCAACATGTTACCCCTGACTTTCAGCAAATGATGCAAGAAATGAGACAGGGGTTTGCTACTATAGTGGACAAGGTAGATAAACTGTCTTCACGGATGGATGCTGTGGTGCAAAAGATGGACGTTCATGAGGAGCGCATCACAGCGGCAGAACAGCGTATTTCTGACCATGATGATACGGCGGGTACCCACACAACACAACTGGCGCGTATGGACAATGTGCTCCTGGTCATTGCTGCAAAGAATGAGGAGTTGGAAGCCAGAAGTCGGCGCAATAATATACGCGTGGTAGGTGTACCAGAGACGACCAATGTGGGTAGGATGGAGACCTATGTGGAAAAGATTCTGATTGGCGCGATTGGCTCGGAGGCCTTCTCTAAGTAATTTATTGTGGAAAGGGCGCACCGGTCCCTTGGGCCACGTCCTGCCACTGGAACACCACCGCGACCGATCATCGCCCGTCTCCTGAACTACCGGCATCGAGACACGGCTCTTCGTGCGGCTCGCACCGCCCGTACACTCTCTTATGACGGGGTCAACTTCTCCATCTATCCGGACTTCACACCTGTGGTGCAGGAACAAAGGCGTAAGTTCCTAGATGTCAAGAAGAAGCTTAGGGAGCTGCAGGTGGACTATGCCCTATTGTATCCTGCGAAGTTGAGAGTGACGCATCAGGCGAAACAGCCCTTCTTTACGAACCCGCAACAGGCGGAGGACTTTGTGAAGCGACTCAGGAGGGAACGTGCTGCGGACTGACGACATGGAGATGAGGGGCAGGAAGGCTTCCACTCGGCCAATGAAGATGAGTGATGCTGACTGCTGACTGGTTTGCGTTTGTAACTTGGACTTCTGGGGCTGTGCCGCAATACCCGCATTTTTTCCTTCTCATTTTTGCTGTCTGATTCCATTGTGGAGAACTGCGAGATGGCTTTCTTGCATGCTGACGAAGGACACTGGAAGAGCGTTGGACTACGATGGTAATGTACTCCAGGCACCCCCCCCCACTACCTGGGCCGTGCTTACTTGTGACGTGAGGGCCAAAGGCGAGGTGTGGGTGGTGGAAATGTGCGCCTCTAGGTTACACCCTGAAGGGTATTCCCCACTGAACTTGGTGTTTCTGATGCGAATGTTGAGTTGGGTGGGTTTTGCTGTGGGTGGGGGGGGGACATGGGGTCCTGGCAGGTTGGGATTGCTCAGGTGGGTGGTGGGGGGATGCACTTGTACTGAAATGCAATGGTCCCTTGGGACTGTTTTTTGCTGGTTTACTGTTTGCTGCACTGCTATGGATGTGCCTGCCTCTTTGGACCGAGGGTTTGAACATACTTGTGCCGTGACAGGCCTCTCTTGTTATGATATGCTGTGGGATGGTCTTGTGCCTGGCGCTCGAACCCAACCCTGTTGCCAGAGGGTGGTGGGGCGCTATTGGGTGCCTAGGGCTTGGTGTGATGTGGGTACTTGCCCTAAGGACCCTGCAGTGATTGCATTGTTCTTGATTCCGGCCTTGTGTTCTACGGCAGTTTGTAGCTGGTGTGTGTTGGGTGGGGATTGTCGAGTTGGGGGGGGGGGTAAGAGGGGTGTTTGTGGTGTAGATTGGGTGCGGATGCGAGTGCATAATGTTTTTCTAATACGCTGTTCTTCGCCTGGGAGGCGACTTTGGCGCGTGGGTGTGTCTGTGTTGATGGTCTTTTACACGGATAATGGCTGATGGTGCGCTGGATAAAATATCGATTATGTCCTGGAATGTGCGGGGTCTTAATGATGCCAGAAAGTGTAGGAATGTGCTTGAATACTTAGATAGACATCAGGTGCAGATCGCTTTCCTACAGGAGACACATCTACGCCCAAAGCATGACCCTAAATTTGCTAGTGATTGGGCCACCGTTCGGAAATTTTCATCATACTCGTCCTATGCTCGTGGGACTGCTGTGTTGATTAAGAAAACGCTTAATTTCCAGGAGCTTGGAGTGAGAGTGGATCCTGATGGGCAGTATGTGATATTGTGGGGAAGAATTGGTTGGGATACTGTTGTGCTTGTGAACTGTTATGCGCCTAATGTGGACACTCCTGACTTCTTTCTTACGCTCTGGGGCCACGTCATTGCCGTGGACGCCACACATGTTATATGGGGCGGTGATTTTAACATAGCGCTGAGATCTGTAGAGGATAGGTCTGACGGGAGCCATCAATTTAACACTCAAGAGAGGGATGTGTTGCGGGGCATTCTAGAGGAAGCAGGGTTGGTGGATAGTTGGAGGTTTACCCATTCTGACGGCAGGGAGGGCACGCACTTCACGACACATGCATGCACTTGGGCGCGGTTGGATTATATTTTTCTGTCACGTGGGGATACACAGAGTGGAACATCTCCCCAGAACCTACTCAGATCACTGCCCGGTTAGGGTTGTTGTGTCGATGCCGGGTCTCAATAAGCCGCGACCCCCCTGGAGATTATTTCCCTCAGTACTGTTAGATCCCATCTTCAAGGCAGAACTTGGGGAGGAAATAGAGGCGTTCTTTCCCAGGAATAAGGGTTCAGTGGACAGTGTGGAAATGATTTGGGAGGCATTTAAGGTGACGATTCGGGGGGTTACAATCTCCAAAAGCTGTGGGGTACTCAGAGATATTGTTAAGACCATTACGAAATTGGAGGCCGACTTAAAAGATTTAGAAAATAGGATGATTGCTGATTCGGACCCGGAGCTCAGTCATAAGTTTAGGGGCAAACTGTCGGACTTTGAAGAGGAGGCTGCTGGGGAGGTGAAGTATAGAGGGAAGTATTGGACTGCGAGAAAATACTGTGAGGGTGAAAGACCAGGTAAGGTACTCGCTGCACTCACGAGACACCCACGTTTTAGCACTGGGGTCCTGGAACTGGTACTAAAAGACGACACCCGGTGTCAGGATGCAACGGGGATTCAGAAAGCCTTCATGCACCACTATGAACAACTATACACTACACACCAGACGGAGGTCAGGTATGAGGGCTTTCTTGATGATCTTGCATTGTGTTGGCTATCAGATAACCATAGGGCATTTCTTGGTGGGCCCCTGGAAGTGGAGGAAATCAGAGACGCCATAACGTCTCTGAATAATGGGAAGGCGACGGGGTTGGACGGACTCCCTGCCGAGTTCTACAAATGTTATGTTGATACTATGGCCCCGGTGCTTAAAGAGGTCTTTGATGAGTCCCTGGAGGTAGGGATTCTGTCGGGATCCATGAGGGAGGTGGCGATTACGTCCCTACTAAAACCTGGCAAGGATCCCCTGGACACAGATTCCTACCGTCCCCTGTCGCTATTAATTGCAACGCAAACATTTTGGCGAAAGTCCTAGCGTCGCGGCTATCTTTGCTTATGCCCACTATAGTGCTGCCGGATCAGTCCGGCTTCGTGCCGGGGCGCGCGACCTCCCATAATCTTCGTACTCTCTTCTCTTTACTTCCGACTATAGCTCCTGAACTCCCTGTTGCCGCAGTTTTTCTGGATGCTACGAAAGCATTCGTCTCGGTGGAATGGAATTACCTCATCGATATACTGTGTAGAAAGGGCTTTCCTAAAATATTTATTTCATGGGTGAAATTATTGTACACCCAGCCCGTGGCCAGAGTGATA
Source organism: Lissotriton vulgaris (assembly GCF_964263255.1). Taxonomy (NCBI): domain Eukaryota; kingdom Metazoa; phylum Chordata; class Amphibia; order Caudata; family Salamandridae; genus Lissotriton; species Lissotriton vulgaris. Next base: position 817,906,479 of record NC_141695.1, on the reverse strand, counting down.
GTTAATGGAATTCTCTACCCTCGAGAGGTACTAGGCAGGGCTGTCCTCTTTCCCCACTCTTATTTGCTATCGCCATTGAGCCGCTGGCTTGTCGAATCCGGCAATTGCATAAACATAGTGCGTTCAATTGCTTCCAACGCCAAATAGGGGTATCACTTTATGCGGACGACATCACCGTATATGTGAAGGACCCGCAGGCGAATCTCAACCCGATATTGCGGGAGCTTCTCGTTTTTGGCGGGATATCTGGCATACACATGAACTGGAAAAAATCTCAATTCTTCCCGCTTACTGCGGCTGTTGAGAGGTTTCCGATGGATTACCCCCTAGAGTGGTGCGACACAGATCTTCGCTATTTAGGTATTGTGATTTCACTTGATAGGGAAGAGACGATTAGGCTCAATTACGGTGTTGCTATCACCAAGTTGGCTGACAATGTTACGCGATGGATGTCTTTGCCACTTTCTATGGCGGGTAGAGCCTCATTAGTGAAAATGGTGGTACTCCCACGCTTCTTGTATCTGTTCCAAAATATCCCATATTACCCCGGCGCATATTTTTTTAAACGCCTTAGGTTGGAACTCCTTAGATTGTTCTGGGGGGGCAAGCAACCGCGGTTGAAGTGGTCCACTTTAACATTACCTTATGACAAAGGGGGGTTTGATGTCCCAGATTTCGAGGTATACTATCTGAGTGCTCAGGCGCACTATGCTTATCATTGGATGAGGCCCACGCCATTTATGCCGCAGATAGCGGCTGAGGAATGGATTGTTCATCCCCTCCCACTTGATGGTATGGTACTGGGGAGAGTCTGTGATGTGGATACACAGCCCACCACGGTGACGTGCACGATAGATGCATGGAATCGTATTGCAAAGGCTCTGGGACTAAAGTTACTTTACTCACCGGCGCTGCCGCTTGTGTATCACCCTGCATTATCACTGCTACGGGAAACAGGATTCCAAAACATGTGCAAACGGAACAAGATATTCACATGGGGGGACCTGTTTCTTGAAGGTACTTTTCGTACGAGAGATCAATTCTTCCGTGAGGAAAATCCCTCTCCCTTAGATGTTTTTTATTACGTGCGGCTTCGGCAGGGGCTCCGTGCTTTGCTGCCTCAGTTCCCGGATGAACCTGGGGTAGCTTTGCCGCTACATGCTTTACTGGTGTCTGATGGTCGACATCTGGTCTCGAAGTTGTACAACACCATTAGGGCGCAACGAGAGGTGCCAGCTAGTCAAGCGCGTGAACGGTGGACTCTTGAACTTGGCGTCGATTTTCCTGACGAGCAATGGGCCTATTGTTGTGGCGTTGCTGCCAATATATCGTCTAGCTGCCGGCTGAAGATAATACATTATAAATTTGAACAGAGATTTTACTACACTCCAGTTAGGAAACTCAGATTCCGCCTGGCGGAGGATGATAGATGTGCTCGTTGTCGGGCGGAGGGGGCTGGCCTTCTTCATTTGGCATGGGAGTGCAGTGTGATACGAGACTATTGGGTACAGGTTCACGATGCACTACAAATCATGACTGAGGAGGCTGTGACGTTTGATCCCGTGGTGATGCTGTTGGGATACACGAAGGAAGTGCTGGTACCTTACCGCAGGTTTGCAGATGTGGCTTTACTGCTAGCGAAAAGAAGAATAGCCTGTAGGTGGGGAAGAGGCAGGGCTCCGAAATGTAAGGACTGGCTGGACGATATGATGTATTGCCAAGATCAATATAATGTATATGCTGACATGATGCCTGTGCGGTGCAGGCCTAAGGACTTCTGGAGCCCGCTGCAGGTTTACTGGCTGGCCAGAGGTGCGCAGCATGCAGACTCGGATAGTGAGGGTCATGGTGGCCTGGTGTGAGGGCTGTCCTTTTTTGCTGAATCTGTATTGCGGTGATTGATTGGCATGCACTATTAATGTGCGCTTTGTTTAATCCGTAATGCCGTGCTGGATGTGAGATGAGTACTGTTGGCTGAAATCTGAAGATGTAATGGACTACTGCTGCCTACTATGTCACGAATACCATGTACCTTCCAAGGATACTTGCTGACTGATGATGGTTATCGTTCTCTACTGATGATGTGCATTGTGTGCTACGCTATGCTGGGACCCTATCGACTGTACTATTCCCCCCTGTTATGACCCGTAACGCTGTTGTGCAATGCTACCTGCCTTACATGTTGACCAGTACCCCCGGTTGCAATGTATACTGCCCAGAGTGAAGAACGTTCTCCTTTATTATTTGACTCTAGCATTGTGCCTTTTGATCTTGTACCCGATCTGTATGTACACCACTGAATGGTTTTTGTTTGAATAAAGGTTTAAAAAAAAACTTATCATCTGACCAAAGGTTTTCGAAAAATGTTATTCTGTGCCCCACCCCCGTGTCCAATAATTTATTCGAGCACCATTAGCCAAAGTACCAAATACATTTTCGCACAAGTAATATTTAACATTTTAAATAATGCAAGCAAGTGAAACCACATTGCTGGGTTGAGGGAACGCCTGACCATATTGGCTGGATAAAGACTGAATTCAGGCAGAACGTGCAAATGTTCACGGGCATGACGGGCAGCAGCGCAAACTTAGCCATCACCCCTCCCCCAGCCCAGAGTGTGGGGGTGCGTGTTCTCTGCAGACAGGAGCACAGTGCAAGTGGGCACCCTCATCTCAGCCTATCTGTGAGTGATGGGCTCCGCCCTGACTCGGCGAGGTCATTGAGGGAAAGACAGACAGCCATGGGCACAGACTGCAGCAGCTCACAGCCACTGTTTTATATGCCTCCCGGAGGGTCACTGCTGAGGACACAGAGCCCTTGTCTTCCTGGAAGTAGAGTTCTGAGTCAGCTCGGATCTCTTCAGCAATCTCTTTGTCCTAAAAGACCCAAACCTGCAGCCTACATTCTCACCTGTTCCCCGTAGTCCGACCGCCCACTTTTAACCAGACGGGTGAATGGTCAGAGATGCCCCTCGCCAGGTATTCACCTTTTCAACCGCTTCCACTTCACTTGCCGGGGTGAGGAAATAATCTAGTCTAGAAAAGACCTTATGGGCTCCTGAGAAGTACGAGTATAGGTGATAAATTGGATGGTATTGCCGCCAAAGGTCTCTCAAGCCAAGTGTTTTCTGAAATTGTCCCAATGGGGTGAAGGTGACGAGTTCCTGGCCCTACATGTGTGCGGTCTATGTGTGGATCCATGACGTCATTGAAGTCGTCACCTATGATGTGCATGAAGGGTCTCGAGTCTAGCAGTATCCCCACTATTTTATCAACTGTGCGCTGTTGCAGTCTTGGTGGTGCATAGACACTAATTAGTGTAAGCTCCCCACGTCCCCATGTCCTCTTCACTGCTACAAACGTGCCATTCAGGTACGTCCATGTTTTCTAAGTGTTAAGACCTCTTAATAACAATGACGACTCCTCTGGAGCCCGAGGAAAAGCCTGCATGTGCGTGTGTGGTGTATGCACCCCTTCCTAGAAAGGTACAGTGGGTGTCCTTAAGATGTGTCTCTTGCTGGAAGACCATATCTGGTTTAAATCTTTTGATGCATGTGGCCACCAACTCTCTTTTGATTTTGTTGCCTAGCCCATCAACATTCCATGTCATCACTGTATAGCTTCCCTCACCTATCGTATATATTCATATTTTGTACAAATATGTCGACTTGCCTTGTCTCTGTTTTGATTGCTCTCTTCCATGTCCCTATTCTCAGAGATTCTACATATAGCTGTGCATAACAAATTAACAAACCCAAACAATTTCTTTGGCATCTCTCTTTTCTCCATTCATCCCCCCTCCCCACACTCTCCCTCCACCCATGCCATCACCACCTAGTCAACATGACAACATGACAATTATAGCACAGGTGGAGCTTAAGAGGTCTGTCACCCCGCCCCCTTTCAGTAACTAAATATTACGAATGCGGTAGAAGTCTTATTGCCTTGTGGGCTTAATAAACAGTAACTACAACACTGAGCAAAAGTCTTACTGTCTCTCAGTGGCTGATTAGCCCCAGCATCTCAGCCAACTTTTAGATAGTTGCTGCTCAGGACTCTCAGCGGCTATGGACTCACGACCCGGTCCCTACTGATGGATATTTTGCAGAAGAGGTTAGTCGCTTTCCACACCCGCTGAGTCTTCTTTATCAGATGGATCAGACGTGATGTGATCCCAGGACCCGCTGTGCCTTTATCCTCCTTTTTCTGGTACAGTTTCTGCATCAGAGGCTGACATCTTCTGTGTCTTCCTATGTGTGAGTTTTTTTAGCATGAAAGGGTATTCCTGTGTGCACTCTTCAGGATTCTACCAGTCTATGAAGTCTTTTCCCCATCACTTCACCATTCCCAAACTCTCCAGCAGACTCACTGGGTATCTCCTGTTGACCCTTGACCTCGGCGCACGGTAAGACGCTCCTCAAGCCAGGTCCACGCTTCTACTGTTGTTTACAAAAAATGGGATGTGTCTTGAAATATGACCTTGAGTTTTGCCGGGAATAAAAGCATGTACTGAGTCTTAAGAGCACTCAGCTTGGCCTTGATTGAGTCAAAGGAGTACAAATGCAGATACAGTTACAGTTGAGTGGTGTGGCTCACTGGTTAGAGGTGGCAGACCCGGAAGCAGAGGTCGGCCCGGGACCAGGGTTCGATTCCCGACACGGCAGGGTCTTGGGCCATGGTCAGTGGACTCGATAATTCTCGCCTCTGTGCCTTGTCCAACCATGGGTCCCACTCAGCAACTCTGGGAAATAGCTTGCTTAATATCTACTAACGGCCAATCAGCGCCGGGGGATGCTTGTCTTCACCTTGGAGATGCCCAGGAGGGACCATCTCACAGGGAAAGCCAGGATGGGTTCCCCAGCGGTATACAGCGCCGGGACGCCCCTTTGCTGGGGCAGCTGTGCGCTTTACAAGTATACAGCATTCAACATTTAACATACCTCCAGTTTATGTATTCCATTTACCCCATACCCGCACCACTTTCGAGGGCAACCTCTATGAATATATGTAGCTTTCTCAGCCGCCAAGGTAATATTCATATCTTTGCACCACTGTCCTAGGACTGGGGCGGTACACGCCCCCCAGAGCCTGCCATATTCCGTTTCGCTTTCATCATACCCAGGGTTGCCCATGCTTGGGCTGCATTATTCAGGTCTGTGGGTTTCCAGATGCTTAAGAGATATTTGCTTAGGCTCTGGCGGTACCTCACTTGCGCTGACCCGTATGATTGTGCACATCACTGCTTCTCAGTATAGTTGAATTACAGGGCATTCCCATAGTGTGTGGTAGAAAGTGCCTATGTCACCGCATTGTCATAGGCAGAGTTGGTCATTGATCCTCCCTTTCTAGTGTAGTGTTGTTCTAGTAAAATATGTTCTGTGTAGCACTTTGAGTTGGAGGAGACGTAACCAAGAGAATACTGCCACTACCCTTGGGGATTCTATCACTTCTTGCCATTCGGATTCATCTAGTTCGCCTACGTCAGTCTGCCACTTGTCTTGTAGCAGTCGGGTAGGGTCCGAATGGTTATTGACAATTTTCTGGTATGTGAGTGATATGACCCTCTTGTCCATGTATTCCGTGAGGAGTCTATCCTCTAATGGGGATGCCTCTTGTAGGGTTGTATCAGGTGGGATAACTGCTTCTAATGCGCGTCTGACTTGTAGGTATCGAAATAGTTCAGTGGGCACCATGTCATATTGCTCCTGCAATTGAGCGAAAGTTATTGATTTTCCTGTCTTCCAAAGGTCCCCCGCTCATGAAATTCCTATTGCGTCCCATTGCCTGAATCCCTTACTTTTACCCAGTTTACCTAGTTTGCATGTGTCCCATAATGGGGTATGTTGTGTCAACTTGTTGCACCAACCCAAATGTCTTGTCATCGTATGACATCTGTGGACGGTGTGCGTGGTGGGTCCCGAAAGGCCCAAGTTCAGCTTTTGGTTATATTCTGTGGGCACTTTTGATGATGAAGCAGGCCGAAAACTGCGCATTCCGGAGGGAGTCTCTGAGCCACGTCAGAAGGAAAAGCTCTGGGTCCCTTCCTTCCACTCCTCTGGAAAACCTATGAAGCGTAGGTTATTCCTACGGGCTCTGTTTTCTGCACTGACTACCTTCTTCCAGACCACCTCCTTCGGTGAGGTGGCCAGTCCTGTGACCTGTTTCCACGTGGTGTGGGATATGTCTTCTACTTCAGAAATACGTTGTTCGGCTTGGCGCAGCAGGTTCACCTCCTCATGCACCTCCACCCTCTTTCCTTCCAGGACTTCTCTTGAGGCATGTATTGTTTGCAGTATGGTTGCATTGTCTGACATGGTATTAGCCTCTCCCTCCGCTCTTTGTGGTGGGTGCATCACTTTGGCATATCTGTCTAGTTTCTACTGCTTCATAGGTTTAGGTTCTTTGTCTCTTGCCATGATAAAGTCTGTGGCTAGGGTCGTCAGGCAACAGCGACGACTCGTGCATTTCAGTCGCTACTGGGGGCCCTCTTCTATGTTAGCGCCCTCTCTCTAATGTCTCTGTTCAGTGTGCAGACTGTTCTTTCCTACTTCACAGTAGCATACAGGTATTTCCTTCTTCGTTGGGGAAAAAGGAGGGTTGGCATGGTTGGTAGCTCCTTCCATAGCCATGAAAGGAACAAAAAGCAGATACAGGCAGGGATGTTGTGGGGATGCTCAAGGACTTGGCCGTAGCCTGCGAGTCCTTGAAATGCATCTGCTTTGTCTCCGGAGAGATGGGAGCCATCGAAGGGCTTGTCCATAAGGTTAGCTTGAAGATCCCAATTAAAACCAGATGGCAACGTTCGGCCACCGTCATTGAAATCGCTCTGCCCAGTGAATCTGTTGTGTCCAAGCCACATTGGATGGCAAACTTTGCTGCATCTCTCCCGTCTGAAATGGCTTAAGCTAGTAGGATCCGGTCCTCCGCCAAGACCCTGGGCAGCCCTTGCTCAACCGTGTCACATATCCAATGGGAAGAATGGCCCAAAAGGCATGCAGTTTTCACCAACCGCAATGCTAGAGTGGTGGAAGAAAACCTTTTCTTTCAAAGCTTTTCAGTCTCTTGGATTACCTGTTTCGAGGTGCGGAAGGGAACTCACCACGGGAAGTGGAAGCTTGAAGTACCAAGCTTTGTAGGGTGGGGTGGTCGATGAGAAACTGGGGCATCCAGTGTAGGGCGATGGCAGCGGGCAATCGTCCTATTCACAGGAGCCCCTGTGCTGGGCTTGGGCCAAGTGCCCAGCAGTACGACCATTAAGACTTCATTGAATGGCAGCAAGCGTTCCGAACTGGAAACATCAACCTGCAGGACCTCTGTCAAGACGTTAGTCTTGACTGCCACCGTAGGAAGCTGCAGGTCCAAGACCTCTGAAATCCTAAATACCACCATAGCAAATTATACCTACTCCTCCATAGCCAGGTTAGATGGAGACTGCATGCCAGAATCTGGGGTGGTGTCCAGACCACTGGCATCACCCAGTTCCTCATACCAGTCCATGTCTTGTGGTTGTGGGATTTCTATGGGATCCTGCTCACCCTCCCAATCCTTCTCATTTATTACTAAACGTTCAGAATAGAGCAGGGTGAATCGCATGGAGGACGCCTCACCGGCTCAGTGTCGCCTGGAATGAGGATTGGTAGGCACCACTGTTAGGCATCGGTGACACCGAGGACCTCAGCAAGGGACGCGGCACTGGGAAAGGTTGCTATGGAGGTATGACCTGGGAATGGGTCCAGTTGGAGGCTGGAGCCGAAGGCGCAGAACCCACGGGGCTTCCTCTGTCATTTGAGCCTGCGGGGCCCAAAGGTGCGCCGGCAGGGTCAGGCAACCCAAATATGGAGCACATAAAAACTAAGCTGGACGGGGTCGCTCCCGGTTCTGGAAAGGCAGGGAAGCGCAGAGCTGACCCAGTCATCCGCTCTGCGGAGTGGGGCCTCGAACACCGAGGGCCATCTGCCTCATTGCAGGATGGTTGCGGCGAAGTTGAAGTAAGCTTTGACTTCTTGTGTTTTTTGTGGTGCTTCCTACCTGACTTTGACGAAGAGGAATTCGATTCACCGGAATAGTGCTTGGACCTTCCTCTCGACCGAGAGCTAGATTGGGATCGATAACAGCAAGATGTGCTCCGTGGTGCCGAATGCTGGGCTGCTATGAGCTTTAGGGAAGGCTCCCTCAAAGCCTTCGGCTCCATGACCCAGCAATTTTTATTTATTTATTTAATTTATATAGCGCGTTATAACCACCGGGGTCTCTAAGCGCAATTGGAGCACAACTTCATGTTGTGGTCACACTCCACACACCAGAGACACACTAAGTGGGGGTCCGTGATCAACATGGCGCGGTGACCGGCAGCACGCAGCTTGAACCCACAGGTCTTCTTACTTGACATTCTACACACCAAAATGAGTCGAAAATAAGTAAAAAAAAGTCTGTCAAAAACGGACAGGAAGTAAGATCTCTTCGACGTATCAGCCCTGGCTAGCATAGAAAGAAAAGAGCTGACGTCAGTGCGCTGGAGTGGCAGTTATATTGACAATGCTGAAGTCACAACGACAACAAACACCATGACGACCACGGGCTTAGTTGACCGACACCTACAGGTACGTAGGGGTACAGCTAAGAAAAATCTTCTGGGGTCTAGCCTGATGCCTAGAAGTTCAATGGTAAGGCATCTGCGGCTAGATGTCTCTATCAGATATGGCCGGATCTTCAGGTATTTAATTGCAGTTTGCCATTGACCTTTTGTAGGAAGGTAGGATCCTTCTAGCATGGTTACCCCAATGTTTTTGCCTGTGTCAGTGTGTTTTTGACTTAGCCTGCTGGGCCCCTGCTAATCAGGACCCCAATAGCTGTGCTCTCTCGCCTAAATTGGCTATGCAAAGTGCTTTGGTACCTTCACATTTGGCTACTGATGTACCCTCATAAGTCCCTAGGATATTGTACTGAGGTATGTAGTAGGCTGGCTTAGTTTATGGTGTACACTTATTTAAGTGAAGCACCTTGCACTAATTCAGACAGCCATTATGGTGAGTGATCTTGGACAACCATAGAAAGATCTCTAAGTGGTAACTGTGGAGAGCAGCCTTCAGGCCAGTCATAACTAAGCATGTAGTATAGGTTAAACAAAAAAGAGCCACACAGTGTAGGTATAAAAATAGTTATATTTATTATACACATTCACAAACACATTGGTATATCTCCTGCCCGGAGATATCAACACGAGATATCAACACAAATACATAAAATACTGCAATTGGAAACATGTAAGTAAGCACAATACAGCAGGGGGAGACCAAGTCATATACTGAGAAAGTCGAATACGAACTGCGACCGAAGTCGGGACTTTGACGAGGAGATACAGAAGGGCTGGGGACACATGGATCCATCCAAGGTAAGTACCCAGGAACCCCAAGGAAGCTGTGGGCAGAGTGGAAACACAGTTGTATACTGAATATAAGTCAACAGTAAAGTCGCAGTTGCAGCTTTATAGAAAAAGGACCCTTCCCAGCAGATGCTGAAGACACCCATGGAATATGGAAGGTTGGAGAGGCACCCCACTCATGGATACCCTATCAACCAGGATACCTACACCAGGGAAGCCAGAGACCTAGGTGTTAAGTGACGTCGGAAACCTCAGGACTTTAGGAAAGATGCTGGTGGGTAAGAAGACAAAGGAGTCCGGTGGAACCCAAAGGTGGATTCAAGGTGAGAAGAACCTGCAAGCAGAGGGGACAGAGTCTATGCCACTCGGGAGTGACAAGGAGGAACAGAAGACAAATGTCTACCAATGTCGGAGATGAAGGAGAGGTTGACAGTGCAATTCAAGTTGCAGCTCTGTGGGCCAGGCGATGCTGTGGAAGACCAGGAGACATTTACAAGCTGTCCCATGTCTGATGTTGCAGGGCACAAGGTCAGTGACTGGCAGGGGCACTAACAAGCCTTGGCAGCAACTAACAACGTAGTTGGGAAAAAAGATGCTGTGCCGGGACCAGCAAGGTCCAAGTGACTCACCACGATGAGGTAAGTCAGAGCATACATCAAGCACACAGGGGAGCCCAATGAAGCTAAAGAAGACCCTCAAGAGGTACCCACAGGCCGAAGGCACAAGAGTCGCAAGAGGACCTAAAGCAGCTCACCAGTGAAGAAGGCCCATGGTGCACAGGAAGTGGTGTGGGTGAAGATCTTGGCAGAATGAGTTGCTTGAGGTTGGAGCTTCTTGGAGCCCAATGATCTCTGGTGGAGAGAGCCAACAAGTCTTGGCAACAGCAAGTCGATGCAGTGCACAGAGGTTCTGTTCCAGCGGTTCCAAATAGGGATACTGGCCTCAAATTTGGAGAGAAGACAATGCAGGCCTCGAGGGAGTTGCAGAACCACCACCTGTGTTGCTGAGAGTTTCACAGTCCGTGGGAGCCCAGGAGAAGCAGACCGGTCAGCTATGTTGCGGTTCCTGAAGATGCAGGGGAGTGACTCCTGCACGCCAAGTGAGATTCCTTCAGGTGTTATTGGATGTCCACAGGCCTGATAAAGAACCTGTATGGAGCACAGACCCAGTTGTTTCGGAAGACCAGCAAGACAATGAGACCAGTAGCAGCAGGAATCTTCCCCGATGCAGTCTTGGTTCCCAAAGAGAAGTCCAGCAAAGTCCAGAGGGTCCAGACAGTCGAAGTTGAAGTGGTATGTGATCTGAATCTTGTTGTGGCAAATCTAGGAACCCACCTACAGGTAAGCCCTTAAGTTCCCTTAAGGGTTGGGACGGTTCAGGGTTCCCTCCCAGAGGAGGGGCTAGACAGGGGGAGGATACTTCCATGTCCTTTGTCCAGATTCGCCCCAGAGCGGGAGCCAACAGCTCCCTGAACTAGTTGGAACTGGAGTATGCAAGGAGGAAACAAAATGTGGCCTTCAAGTAGACTCTGTGGCACTGGCAAGCACCCCCATCCTGCCCCAATACACTTAACCCTATCTGGGAGGTGGTCACACCTCCCTGTGACAGGATATCTGTTGTTCAGCCGTTCCCTGCTCAAGCTTGGAACAGCAGCAGGAGGGCAGAAACATGTCTCTGGTCAGCAGCAGCCCTAGCTTGCTGTCTGGTTCTGGAAGACTGGTACCGGGAGCACTGAGGGCCTCAAGGAGCTTAACAGTGCATGGAATCTACCTCTCACACTGGTGTAGGGTATGATTTCAACACATTTGATACCAAACATGACAGGATTCGTTACAGCCAGTTTAGAGATGGTCATCGTGTAATGATGCATGGTCACTCTATGTTATTATGGTTGATGCACTTACAACCCAGGAGATTGGACTCCGAAGGATGTAGGGGTGGCCCGCTCGTACAGGAGCACCCTCACACTTAGGGGTGACTTATAGGTTTTATGTGTAGTGACCTCGGATATTGGAAAACTTATTTCTGTCGTAAGTGGTGCTAGCACCAGCTTACACAGGCTGCAATGGCAAGCCTGTAGTTACAGTTTTAGTGATCTCTCTTGGTTGGAACAATACAAGCTTCAGCCCATGGTCACCCCTGGTGTACATATGCCCTGGGTAACTTAGTACCATATACTACAGACTTAGAAGTGTACACCAGTAGCCAAATAGGAAGGTATCAAAGTACTTACCACACTCAAATTGAGTGAGAAAGCACAGTACCTTGAGTCCTGGTTAGCAGGATCCCAATCAGACTACTCAGGAAAACATAATAACACTAGAAAAAAGTGGGGGTCACCATGAAAGCAGATCCTACTTTCATAAACAAACCCCCTCCACAAACGTAAGGAGATGAGACTAACCTTGCCCATTTGAGTCTTCATTTTCTAAGTGGAAATATCTAGAGAGTTTATCTGCGATGGCATGGTTACTCCCAGGCCTATGTCCCACTCAATAGTCCATCACCAGTAGGGAAATAGACCACCTCAAAAGTTTGGGATTTTCACCATTTATCTATTTAAGCCATAAGAGGGCCTTATGGTCTGTCTGCACAAAGAAGTGAGACAGACTGGTATGGTCTCAACTTCTTCAGGCCCAGACCACAGCAAAGACCTCCCTCTCTATAACTGACCAACATTTCTCCCTGGGGTTCAAACTTTGGCTTATAAAAGCTACTGATTGGTCCTGGCCCTCTGCATTCATTTGTGACAAAACAACTCCTGCTCCTTTTTCAGAAGCATCTGTCTGGACAATGAAGGTTTTGGAATAGTCAGGACTTTTTAGAATGGGAGCAGTGCACATTGCCGGCTTCAGGTCAGTGAGGCTGCCTGCCAAGGCTACTCCTTTCACTGATCCATCAACAGGGTTCTCGGAGTAGAGATCAGGGAGAGGGTCACACCATTCCTCCTGTCCCTCATCACTTGCCATGAGCAAGCTCATCTCAGCCCAGTCTACAAAAGGATTTAGGTGGTTCACATGAAGTACCCTGTGGGGACTTCTGGGAGTGTTGTGGTCCACCAAGTAAGTGACCTCACCTTTCTTTTCAAGGATTGTGTGGGGGCCACTCCATTTGTCTTGGAGAGCTGCTGGGGCCACAGGCTCCAGTACCCACACTTTCTGGTCTGACTGTTAAGTAAACAGTCAGTGCAGCTTTTGGTCATGCCAGGCTTTCAGAAGCTCTTGGCTGGCCTCAAGATTTTTAGCTTGCCTTCTTTTTTCTTTTTTTTTATATAAATATTTTATTGAGAAAAAAAAGACAGGTCAAACATATAAATACTGAACAGATTGCAAGTACCAGACAGATAAAAGAACTTCATGAAATATAGTCCTCTATTTTATGAAGCACCAAATACCAGAAATTCATATTACAAATAATAGCAACACCTTAAAACTTTTTATTGAATCTCATAGTGCACAAAAATTCCTTTAAAAGGCAGTGACAATAAATATACATGGAGCCATTACTGCTATCTGTAAAACAACTTTACCCTTTTCCACTGATAGCTGAGATTTACCATACTCATATTGAGGCAGAAACAGAGGAGTAATCTGCCGACGTAGGCTTAAATCTACAGAGTACCGCTACCCTCTTTGCATATGCCTCCTCAAACTGATAGGTCCGAGCCAACTTGGCAAGCCTCTGCCCTATTGTTGGTACCTTAGGTGATCTCCAATTCTGCAGCGGCATGAACCTAGCTACCACTATTGCAGTGAAAATAAAATATTGTTATTTTGATAGCTGTAGTCCTGCATGAGAAAACCCAAATAGGACCAGCCGCGTGGATGGAAGAATAACCCTTGCCCCGCAATAACTAATAAATGTGAAAACATCCTCCCAAAAGTGCTCTAGTCTAGGGCATATTAAAAATATATTTACCCACCCGCCCAACCCCTCCATCTTACATGTATAACATTGATTCGGAGTGGATGGGAACATTTTATACAGTCTGAAGCACATAGTATGACAACCATCTAGATAAAAAGGTAATTCTCTTAAAATTAGTCACTCTCACAGCTTTATGACTAATCTCACACAGTAGTTGCCATTCTTTAGTGCTAAACCTACAGCCTGTTTCCTGCATAATTTTTAGAAGCATCTCCTAAGTAAGCGTATTATTCGCACCTTGGCGTAACAGCCGATACCAGTTTCCTATACCACATACTTTCATATCATTAATCCCCCTCATTATTATTTTGCTACATCATTAATCATTGTATAATTATTTTTAAGGAAACATATTATTTGAATAAAACGTAACCATAAAAATTGATTTTGTAGAATTATAAAAGTCACCTAGCTTCAGAAAACCTAGATCGCTCCAAGACTGCAACACCCTTTGTAAAAGCTGTAAGCTTCACAACTCACCGTCTTGGAGAGGGGTAAATGCATGACATGCTGGAACATTAAATGCTTTATAGAATCGCTGGGTGCGTCTTGCTATTGTCATTATAACCTTATATCTTGTTTTCTTAGATAATTTCGTTGACCGAAGAAAAGCTGGTTAAAAATTGCACTCTCGTTTAACATATTATTTAAAATAAATTTCTCTTTTAACATTTTAATGAAGGTGCTGCTAATTGTATTGCCTGGCTAACCAAAGAGGCCAGGTAATATGTGGGTAAATATGGTAGAGCTAGTTCCCCCTGCTCTGTATTTCATTAAAAAATAGATAGTTTTACCTGAACTTGTTTCTTTGTCCATACAAATTCCCGGGTAACTTTGTCCAATTCCTTAAAACAGGAAATCGACACTTTCAGAAGAAGGTTCAGAAACAGGAATTGAAACAAGTTTAGTATTGACATTTTAGCTAATAAACTCAACCCACTAGTGTCCGAGGTAATAACATCCACCTCTCTAAAAGCATTTTTTTTATAAGAGTGTTCCCATAATTTAATTGAAACAATTGAGTAAATTCAGCTGTTACATATATCCCCAAGTATCTTATGAGTTGTTGTGGCAAAGTCGGTAGCCTGCTGGCAACTGGGCTTCTGTTGAGTTAAACAAAAGCAACTCTGTTTTGGACTGGTTGACTTCCTAACTACCCAGGCCTGTGAAGGCCTGGATTTCCACCAACGTACCCTGACTATTTGCTCTTTCAGCCTTCAAATATAAGACCATGTCATTTGCAAAAAATAAAATTTTTGCCATCCCAGTTACCGGGGCTAAAATTAATGGGTTAGAAAGGATTTTTACTGCAAGTGGCTTAATGAAGAGAGAATATAGAAGTGGGGATAATGGGCATCCCTGCCAGGTGGCACGCCTAATTTCCAGCTCTCCCACCATTTCTGCATTCATAATTATCTCTGTTACAGCCCCTTTATATATTTCCTTTAACATTGCTATCCCATGGGATGGAAAGCCAACCTTCCCTAAAATGAAAAACAGGACCTGCCAGTCAACAAGATTGAACGCCTTTTCTGCGTCCTTCATTAAGAGTACAGCCTTATTCTTGTTAACTGAAAAATAATCAATTGCCTGGATCGAAAACAAAATATTAGCTGCAGTTGATCTACCTGGGAGAAATCCTATTTGGTCAGTATGAACCACTTGTTGTGCATACAAAGGAATCCTGTTCACCCACATTTTCATAAAAAGCTTATAATCTGCATTTAATAAGCTTATTGGGCGATAAGAAGTAGAGTTGGCTGGATCGTTGTCTTTTTTAAGAATGCTAATCCCAACTGACTCCTTAAATCTATTGGAAATGGGGACCCCTTCCATAATTTGATTAAATAAGAATATTAAAAATGGGGAGAGTTAATCTAAAAACATCTTGTATACTTCAAAAACAATTCAGTCATTTCCTCTATCCTTCGCATTGGTAATCCGTTTTAGTGTTTCAGTTAGTTCTGTAGGTTCAATAGACTTATTCAGGGTTTTAATATTGGCCCTAGTAATTTAAGGTAGCTGAAATGTGGCGAAATAAGAAAATATGTTGCTTACCTGTTAAATGTGGTTCTCCAGTATTGGTATCTTTAATTGATTCACACGCTTGAATCATTCCCGTCTTCGAAATTGGAGTCCCACGGTACAAAAAAAGCAGTAAGTAATGGCTTTAACATTTAAGTTAATAGAGAAAAAACATTCACTTTAATATCTCATCCTAGTCATTAGGAATAGTCCAAACTCCAGCCAATCAGGTGACAGCACCCTCTAAAACGCTCTCCACAGAGGCTCCAGGTTCTCTGATTTTCAAGCACAAGCGCAATATAAGTATATAAAATAAACCAGGGGAGCCTCTATGAGGAAGAAGGTGGGTGAACCACAGTTTACAGGTAAGTAACTTATTTTCTTCTCCAGTATTGGGGTATCATTCATAGATTCACATGCTTGACCCTGAATAAATAGCAGTATTATTATAGGTATGTATGCAGATATAAGGCATTCAGTAGTAAACTTGGGCAGTGGTGCACCTCAGGGTCCGAGGTCACCCTGTTTATTATTGCCGCTCTCCGTGTATCCAAGCAAGCGTGCACTCCTTCCATGAAAAATCACCAATCCAAGATGCTTGAAAGAATTTAATTAAAATGCATCAAGCAAAAAAAGCAAACCCAACGTGTTTCGGCGAAACCGCCTTGGTCACGGGTAAATTCATTATTGGCAACCGGACATTTAAACAAACATTTTAGCATTACGTACAACGTGATTGTAAGTGACATACAAAATGTACTAGTGATCAAAAAACTGTTGGCCATCTTGTAGTAGTGTTCCAAACAGTCATAATAGACGTTTAACACATACTGATATACAATAGTGAAGAAATAAACAACAATAAATGTTAACATCACATTAATAATCAAATAGTGTACCTTTATATTCTCACAAAAGGTAAATTAATTTTAAATTAAACAATCATGATTCCAATTCACATCTTAACACCTGTGAATCATACCACAGTAGTGTTTCTTATTGAGAACTACAAACATAATTTATTCATATATTAATTTGAATCTCCTTAATCTCAACATCATAATAGTTGTTTATGCATTTCCTCATGGTGTCAAAAGCGGGACTGCCCAATTGGGCGGAAAATAAATGTATTTAATAGCGGTACCGTAATCACGCTGATGTAATCCGCGTGGCCATTAAATTGGACAAATAAGGGAATTGTAAACCAGTACCACGGCCCAGCAATAATGACGTAGTGCCAATACTGTGAATAGTCACCATGAGTTGTCCCTTCCGACTTCCCATATTTGATTCTCATGTTTATAGCTCTACATTTTCAGATTCAAGTGGAGTCAAGTATTCTATAAAAAATTCTCCAAATTATAAAGTCCATCTTGACTCTGAATATTATGAAACTATTGGTAGCAAATACAATCAAATTCCCAAGTGGGTTAATAATCCTATAAATGTCATAATTCAAAAATAAGGCACTGTTATTTCATTACCCCGTGGGCATAAAGTCTTACTTCCCATTCAATATTCTAACCGCTATATATAGTGTTCTTCATGATATTCCTGCATCCAAACTGTTACACCACCTAAGAAAGGGGGAACACATATGTAACACAAGGCTCAAGCAGTATCTTTTTTTACACATGGCTAACAAAAGTGAATGTGAATTAAAAAACATGTTAAAGATTCTAATGATACATCTTACTGGAGGCATTAAGGAGCATAATGATCATCACAATTGTTTTACATTTTCTTGTTCAAAGAAAAAGAAAAAGAAAGAAAAGAAAAGAGAATTAAGGAGAGACATTGTCAGAGATCAACCTAAAATAACTTTGTGGCTTACTCCCCCAAAAACCAGGACAATTCTTCCTCAGAATTAAGGCAACCAGAAATTCTAGGATCAAGTTCCGAAATGTAGTTAGATTCTAGTTAACGTAATCTACGTATCCTATCTCAACCCTTATTAGAGGGGGGGACCTGATCGATTACAATAAATTGCAAAAAATTGTGGTTGCTTTTGTGCAATTCCTCAAAGTGTCTTGCTAGTGGGGACAAACATGAAACTGCCCACATACATTTTAGCACATGGACAGACATATACGCAATAATCAGAAAGGCATGTCAGATGTTTCCCAATAGTCCTCTCTCAATCAATGATTGGATAATACACATTTCTTACATTGGAACTATATTTACATGTTTAAAAACCTTGAATGTCTGTGTTGTTAATTTTAGCTCATAACACATCATTCATACATAGTCTATCCTTCAGGGAATTGGCCTTTCTGTAAGTGATGTTTGGAGAGTCACTCACAACATCTTCCAGGGTTGATTCAGTTTTAAAAATGTTCCAATGTCTATAAAGACATTTACGTACATCCAATGAGCTTGAATTATAGGTAGTGAAATACCTGAGAACATTATCATGTACCCTATCAACCTTCTCTTTGGGGGCTAACAACTCACTTTGTTTAAAGTTGGCTGCTTTAGAGTGTGCCTCTTTAATCGAATTAGAATTAAAAGCCCACTCCAGGAATCTCTCAGTCATGCACTCACATTCCATCACAAAGTCAGACTCTGTACTACAATTTCTCCGCGCCCGGAGAAATTCCCCATAGGGTACACTGCTTTAGGATGACGACTCTCTGTGTGCAAAAGAGTATTCCCCGCAGTTTCCTTATGGTAGAGTTTAGATGTTAATTTGTGGTCAACCACTTTTATTTGTAAATCCAATAATTCAATACTGGAATCACTCATCTTACCCTCAAATTTCAAATTGACCTCATTCCTATTCAGGTTTGCAATAAACTCATTAGCCTGCTCTCGACTCCCGTCCCAGATGATGAACAAGTCATCAATATACTGGAGCCATAATTTCACATGGCTGCGGTATTGGTCATGCATCCGGGGCACCTGCTGCTCCCACCACTCCATAAAGAGGTTGGCATAACTGGGAGCAAAACAGGTGCCCATGGCTGTGCCCTGTTTCTGTCTGAAAAAAACATAATTGAAGATAAAAAAATTGTTTTCAGAACAAAACTTGATCATCTGTAAAACTATTTCATTATGTTGAAGAAAATAAATGGACCAGGATTTGAAGTAGTGTTTGCATGTCTGGACACCGTTATCATGTTTGATGGCCTTGTACAAGCTGCACACATCCAGAGTGATTAGTGAAAAAACCTTCTTTGAAAAACATCCTTGATTTTATTTAAAAACCTTTGCTGTCTTTCAAATATGTCGGCAAGGACTCTACATATGGTCGCAAAAAGTAATCAATATAATTTGATGTTTTCTTCAATAGGGAACCCGTCGAGGACACGATGGGTCTCCCTGGTGGTTTTGAAGGATCTTTGTGTAGTTTGAGTAATAAGTAAAGGATTGCAACCTTCGGATTACGGTTCAAAAGAAAAGAGTACTCATCCCACTCTAGGATGCCTTGTGAATGCCACTCTTTCAACCTGCTTTGATATGTGGAATTTGACTATTCAACCCTGGCTTTAGATACCTTCTGATAGCAGTCCTGACAATCCAGCTCACGTGTGCTTTCTAGCTGATGTGTGCCTTCCTGTATATTATCCTCCACATTTAGTATGACAACATTTCCCCCTTTGTCAGACTGGCATATGACTATGCTACGATCCAATTGCAGGGATTTAATCGCCAGTATTTGCTTCTTGGTTAAGTTGTCATGACACCATTTTCTTTTCTTGGCCAGATTTTTAAGGTCATTGATCACCAATGTTTCAAAAATATCTATACTGCAAGATGGCAATGCAGGGTTAAAAATAGATTTAGATTTAAAATCATTAGGACAACTCAAATTAACCGTATAACCCAGGGATTGTGCATTAATAGGTGTTAAGTCCACATTGTCCCAATCCAATTATTTCAAAGCAATCAGAGTGTCCACTTCATTGGGGTGTGTGGCCGCGCTGAGCAGCGGAATGGCTGCATCTTAGATCGGCTCCGCTGGCCGAGACACCAAAATCTGGCATATATCCGTAAGTGAACCGCCAGACTCATCAGCGTTGCACCACATATGCAGCCGCGACTTCCCGAGACATTGAATATTGCTTTGTACGGCGGATACAGTGAGCGGGCAGACCGAAGGCTCCCGCAGTGAGGCCTTCCCGGAGACGAGTTGCGGTGAGCCGAGGGCCTCGAGTTGCGGCCTGCCGGGCTGAGAGAGACGGGACTGGCGCTCGGGTGTTCCCTGTGTTCCGGGAGCCGGCATATGCACCTGCCGTAACTCTGGGGGCGGTGGCTGTTGAGCCCTACACCTGGTGACGATTTGGCCTGCATGGCGGCTGGGCGGCCTGGGGACGACAGAGACGGCTAAGAGCGTGAGAGGTCCGAGTTGATGAGTCGGTGCCTGGAAGGGCCCGTTGTTCGGCTCTAGTGCTCTGGCTGTGTCAGGGATAATTGGATGTGTGGTCCCCTGCTGCCCAGGGTGGACACGTGGATGGGAGTAAAACTGACCGCTACCTGGCGCTTGTAAGAGGGTCAGAGCTGCCGCCATTTTCTGTAGTTCGGGGGAGCACTGGAAATAGGTAGCTGCACGATCCTGACCACAGGAGGGGAGACTGGAGATACGCGACGGTGGCCCGAGTCCCACTGCAGTGCGAACGCTGTTGTGTAGAATCCTATTATTGTGCATGGATGGGAGCAAACTCAGTGGTTCAGAGCGGCCATTTTAAGACACAGACGGCAAAGGCGTGGAGAAGGCAAGAGGCGCCCCATGAACAGGCCTTCTTCTCGGGGCTTGTAGATTGTGCTGGAGCAGAGACCTCTGTCGGGAGGGTTGTCCGGTTGCCCCTTGGCGAACAACGCGGTCTCCAAGTTGTGTAAGTCCCCGAGCGAGACGGCTTACATGTGCGGATCCTATAAATAGGGAGCCTGGTGTTCCCCGTGTGCTTGGTGGACATATCTCCGTGTAGGGAACAGCTTCCGGCCCAACCAGAGAACCACTCAATGGAAAATCAATTGAGTGGCAGTTGTCATTTCTTGGAAGTTGACTTGCACTCTCTAGTCTGCTATGTTGAGTTGAATTGTGCTGCCCCGGGGATCGTGAGCGATATTGCATTGAAGACGTAGACCACGCACAGCGAAATTACTGGGTAACAGCCAAATACAGTGTGTGTCAGGGTTTCCCGCTAAACCATTCCTTTCTTCTCTGCCTGGCTCGTCATCATGGGGAAGCCTGAAACGTGTCAACAGAAGATCACCTTTGACAAAAAATCGAGTAAGTCGGCGGAAAATGAAGCGGGACAGCAGGACCTGCCCGGAGGTAGCCCCACTGAACATACACCCACGGATGATGTAAGGGAAATGTTTAAAGAACTCAAACCAGCTTGCAAGGTATCGACTCCAAGATGGACTCATTGGCATAACGGATGGATCGGATAGCGCAACGAGTGGAGAAGCAGGAGGGCCGCGTGGCAGTGTTGGAGACGAGGGTGACGGAGACTGAGGAGGGACAGACTAAAATGGAAAAGAAATTACGTGGGATGGATGGTGTGCTACAAGTGATTAGACAAAAGAATGAGGACTTGGAAGCTAGGTCCAGATGGAACAACATACGAATAACGGGAATAGCAGAGTCAACAGACATACAAAATATGGAGAAATATGTTGAAGAAATGATGAGAGACTTGTTTTGCCCTGACCTCTCTGCAATGTTTCTGATTGAAAGAGCTCATCGTGCATTGGGGCCCAGACCGAAGTCGGGGTCACCGGCAAGACCCATAATAGCAAGAGTACTTAACTACAGGGACAGAGACACCATACTACGGCTTGCGCGGGAGAAGGGTGACGTCCAATACAAAGGAAATAACATAGCCCTATATCCGGATTTCACGCTGCAGGTCCAGGCGGCTCGCAGAGAATTCATCCATGCGAAACAAATCTTCCAACAGATTGGGACAAGATACGCCTTGATCTATCCTGCAAAACTGTGAGTCCTCAGTCATGGGAAGCCTGCCTTTTTTACGGACGCTAAAGCTGCCCGTGCATATGCTAAACAGCTGGCTAAGGCCAATAAACCATAGGCGGCATCGAATGAATCACAACTTGGAGACGGCAAGAGTGACACTGATTGACAGTTGTGATTATACTCGCTGGATTTGCAGATAAGTGTTCCAATGTTCATAGTGTAACTGCACTGGTATATAATGCATAGCCTAGTACAGACTGTATTAGACGAAAGTACCAACTCGTATTCATATAATACCAGTTTTGATTGTTTGTTTGGATGTCTTGGGGAGGGACTGCTGCGGTGCACCTGGATGTTGGAGTTCGGATGTGATCTCGGCCACCCCACCATTAGTGTGGGTGTGGTATGCCAGCGCCCTCACGTTTCCCCGTGGGATGATTCCCTTAAGTTTGATTTTATGGTTTATCTGTTCACTGGGTTTGAGAGATGGGGTAGGGTATTCACAACCTGATTGGGGGGTTGGTGTGGGAGGGGGGAGGAGCAGGGAGTTTGTCTGGTCCTATTACCTGCCATGTCTTATGCCCGACTTAGTGAAGTATCCTTGCCTGGATAGTGTGCCCCATGTATGCAGTACCGTTTGGCAATTTCAAATCTATAAGCTGAAACTAGAAATCGGACTCACACGGTTCCAGTTGGCACTGGCCATAGATGGGAGGCAGAATGCTTATGACTATGGAGGTTAACTGTGGTATCTGTGAAAGTCATTACATGCTTATCATGGAATATTAGGGGTTTTAATGACCGCAGGAAGGTACGATTGATACACTCTTACTTGATGCGCAGTGGGATAGATATCTGTTTATTACAGGAAACACATCTGCCCTCTACTCATACTAACATACTTCAGCACAATAGGTGGGGAGAGATTGTGGAGGCTACGTACTAGAATTACGCCAGAGGCGTTGCCATTCTAATTCGCAGAGGGTTGCACTGGAAAACACACACCTCGATTTTAGACACTGCAGGAAGATACATCATGTTACAGGGCACGCTATGTAATACCCCAGTGGTAATCGTGAACACATATGGTCCCAATGTAGATAGCCCATCATTTTTTACACATATATATGGCACAAGCTACAGTCATTTGGACCAATGGCGATATTGTGGGAGGGGGATTTTAATGTGGTCATGTCACCCACTGCTGACAGACAAGGGGCGGCTCGCGAACCACAATCCTAGAGCTGCGGCGGTACTGAGGGATATTGTTGAAGATGTCCAATTGGTAGACTCGTGGAGAGCCCTTCATCCGGCGGCCAGGGAGGGGACATGTATAACTTTACATAGAAATGCCTGGTCGAGATTGGATTACTGGCTGGTGTCAAAGGACTTACATTCCCTGGTTGTTGCAGCCACACACCTTCCACGTACTTTTTCAGATCGTGCACCCGCTCAAAACATGATACAAATTCCACCGCAATATGTGCAACCATTATTTGGAGGTTCCCATCGCGAGCATTATTAGATCAGGTGTTTAGGGAGGAACTCAGTGAGAAATTAGCTGACTATTTTGAGACGAATGAAGGTTCTGTGGACTCACCTGGGACACTTTGGGAGGCCTTTAAAGTAGTAACCAGAGGACATTGTATGGCGCTGAAAACGGGCGCGCTTAGAGCTATAAGAGGCACACTTAGTACGTTAGAAAGAGACATTGCAGCTCTGGAAAGAGATAATAGAGAGCACCCTTCTCCTACTACTCTGTGCAAAGTTGACTGCATTTCAGGAGGAGGCTGAGAGGGAAATGGCATACCTACACAAATATGCACAGGCCAGACGCTATGGAGAAGGGGACCGGGCAGGGAAAACGCTAGCTAATCTATTGCGTGCTCCAAGGGGGGCGGACTATATAACTGAACTACAGAGGGAAGATGGTGAGGTGGTTAGGACACCACAGGGCATACTTCGGACTATAAATGACTTTTATAGGTCACTCTATGCATCACACACAAATCCATCATCATCAGAAATCACTATTTGGACACTATAGCATTAGCATAGTTTAATAACGGAGCTAGAGAGTATATGGATAGAGGGGAAGATACAGAGATTGAAAAAACTGCCGCTTTCCCTTACGGGGCGCATAGCTATCACCAAAATGGTCATCCTACCCAAGCTACTTTATTTATTTGTTAATATTCCCATGCCCTTAAATACCCACTTTTTCAAACGTCTCCGGACCGGGATTCTTGAATTGGTTTGGGCGGGACAGCAACCCAGAGTTTCTTGGAAGCTACTGACTCTTCCTTTTGCACAGGGTGGTCTAGGGGCCCCTGATTTCGAATTATACGCATACAGTGCACAAGCACAGTATCTACATTACTGGCATCATCCAATCCTATACCAACCACACGTGGCCATTGAACTGGATGTGGCTGCGCCTACTCCACTCAATGTAACTGTATACCACCCGTATAGACGTTCCCACTCGGACATCAACACGGTTGAATCTACACGTTTGGCATGGAGGAATATAGCAAAGAGGGCGGGCATTAAAGAACTCTATGCGCCGTTTATGCCGTTGGCAGGGAATCCGTTACTAGGACCGCTAACGGACAAGGCTGTGGCTGAACGTGCTAGGAAGCGAGGCCTGAGGGTGGCTAGTGATCTATATCCAGATGACGAATTCCTGACCCTACAAAAGATGTGTGAGCTGGTGCGCCCTCGGCGTCTGACATGCTATTATATTACCAGCTGAGAGCAGCGTGCAAGGCGAGGTACTCGGAGTTCCCCAGTGCTCCGGTCTCATTGCCGGCGCTGGAAAATATCTTGTCTAATAACTCATCCCGTAAATTGATTACGCGTATCTATAACACAAGAGACATCACCAGTTATTCTAAGCGCGTCCAAGGCTGAGTGGGAAAGGGAAGCTGACAATACAATCACTGATAAGCAATGGACATTCTGTTGTTCACAGCTGGAAAACCTATCACCAAATTACAGGTTAAGACTAATACACTTAAATTATTTTCATAGAACATATCGTACACCTACGCAATTATGTCACATGGGCCTTCAACCAGATGCGAACTGTTGGAGGTGTGGGGCGCTAGAGGAAACATTCTTCCACTTAACGTGGCGATGCAGTCAAATAGGTTTCAACAACAGGAGAGGGAGGGAAAGGACACTCTCAGTCCCCCAGGTGAATATGTTTCAAACAACAAAAGAGTATTGCTTCTTATATATGTAAGCACAGACACATGAGATAGGTTAGCAGAAGGTGAAAAAAATTCCCATTGGATTTTTTATAAAGCCCTCACTCACCACCCTGGTTGGTGCTGTGCTTCATCATTGGGCCCACCAGGAGAAGCCGAGTGCCTCTCTGGTGTGCTACGACGCCAGGATACTGCGGAGCTGGATTTGTGGCAATAGTGTGAAAAAAGTGATCTAAAAGTGTCACTGTTGAATACCACACAAAAAATCTTTATTCAGTGGTCAATGTGATGCGTTTAAAATATGTGTGGGGAAATTACCAAATTAATTGATTGGATATTTCCACTTAAAGTGGGGTCGACATGTTTCTGCCCTTAATGTGTTATTTACTGGGCTTTCTTGAGGACCATGGGAAGTGTACCTCGGCAGTATGGACGCGCTAAGGCCCACTCTGACCAGAGGACGTGAAAGTTCAAATTGGTGTAAAAAACTATAGGTGCAAAGAAAAGTAAAGAGAACAAACCAACAAATTGTGGGACTTACCTCACATTTAGAGGAACCTGTATAGTTTGTTACTAGAATGATCCACGCCCCATAGGTCTCGGGAGGGGGGTGGAGGTGACAATGGCACACCGCCCGCAATGCCTAGGGCAGTCCACACCACACACTCTCCTTCCATTCTATTCAGTCCTCCTGGGGAACTGTGTGTATCTTCTTTGTTGTTAGTGAAATTGGACGCACACACTGGACCCCGTTAAATATTGTCCACCGAAGGTTCCACTCCTTGTTAAATAACACTACAACAGCCGTTCCTGTTGTAGAATCCATCAATGAAGTGGATACTCTGATTGCTTTAAAATAATTGGAGCGGTACAATGTGGACTTAACACCTATTAATGCACAATCACTGGGTTATACAGTTAATTTGAGTTGTCATAATGATTTTTAAATCTAAATCTATTTTTAACCCTGCATTGCCTCCTTGCGGTATATATATTTTTGAAACATTGGTGATTAATGACCTTATGAATCTGACCAAGAAATGAAAATGGTATAATGACAACTTAACCAAGAAGCAAAGACTGGCGATGAAATCCCTGCAGTTGGATCATAGCATAGTCATCCACCAGTCTGACAAAGGGGGGGAATGTTGTCATACTAAATGTGGAGGATTATATACAGGAAAGCACACGTGAGCTGGATTGTCAGGACTGCTATCAGAAGGTATCTAAATCCAGGGTTGAATAGTCAAATTCCATATATCAAAGCATGTTGAAAGAGTGGCATTCACAAGGCATCCTAGAGTGGGATGAGTACTCTTTTCTTTTGAACCGTAATCCGAAGGTTGCAATCCTTTACTTATTACCCAAACTTCACAAAGATCCTTCAAAACCACCACGGAGACCCATCGTGTCCTCGATGGGTTCCCTATTGAAGAAAACATCAAATTATATTGATTACATTTTGCGACCATATGTAGAGACCTTGCCGTCATATTTGAAAGACAGCACAGATTTTTTAAATAAAATCAAGGATGTGGTCTGGCATGAAGGATTTTTTACTAATCACTCTGGATGTGTGCAGCTTTTACACGGCCATCAAACATGATGACGGTGTCCAGGCATGCAAACACTACCTCAAATCCCGGTCCATTTCTTTTCTTCAACATAATGAAATAGTTTTACAGATGATCAAGTTTTGTCTTGAAAACAATTTTTTTATCTTCAATGATGTTTTCTTCAGACAGAAATAGGCCACAGCCATGGGCACCTGTTTTGCTCCCAGTTATGCCAAACTCTTTATGGAGTGGTGGGAACAGCAGGTGCCCCGGATGCATAACCAATACCGCAGCCATGTGAAATTATGGCTGCGGTATATTGGTAACTTGTTCATCATCTGGGACGGGAGTCGAGAGCAGGCTAATGAGTTTATTGCCATCCTGAATAGGAATGAGGTCAATTTGAAATTTGAGAGTAAGATGAGTTTTCCAGTATTGAATTCTTGGATTTACAAATAAAAGTGGTTGACAACAAATTAACATCTAAACTCTACAGTAAGGAAACTGCGGGGAATACTCTTTTGCACACAGAGAGTGGTCATCCTAAAGCAGTGTACCCTATGGGGAATTTCTCCGGGCGCGGAGAAATTGTAGTGCAGAGTCTGACTTTGTGATGAAATGTGAGTGCATGACTGAGAGATTCCTGGAGAGGGGTTATAATTCTAATTCGATTAAAGATGCACACTCTAAAGCAGCCAACTTTAAACAAAGTGAGTTGTTAGCTTCCAAAGAGAAGGTTGATAGGGTAGATGATAATGTTATCAGGTATATCACTACCTATAATTCAAGCTCATTGGATGTACGTAAATGTCTTGATAGACATTGGAAAATTTTGAAAACTGAATCAACCCTGGAAGAAGTTGTGAGTCACTCTCCAAACATCACTTACAGAAAGGCCAATTCCCTGAAGGATAGACTATGTATGAATGATGTGTCACGAGCTAAAATTACCAACACAGACATTCAAGGTTTTTTCACTTGCATGTCTTGTAAAGCATCTAAATATAGTTCCAATGTAAGAAATATGTATTATCGAATCATTGATTCAGAGAGGACTATTGAGTAACATCTGACATGTCTTTCTGATTATTGCGTATATGTTCTAGTCTGTCCATGTGCTAAAAAGTATGTGAGCAGTACCATGTTTGTTGTGAAAAATGCATCCTAGAACACATGAGAGCCATCCAGAATAGAGAAAAGTTGTCCCCAGAGCAAGACACTTTGAGGAATTGCACAAAAGCAACCACAATTTGTTGTAAGTTTTTTGTAATCAATCGGGTCCCCCCCTCTAATAGGGGTGGAGATAGGATCCGTAGATTACGTCAACTAGAATCTAAGTACATTTTGGAACTTGATACTATAATTCCTGGTGGCCTTAATTCTGAGGAAGAATTGTCCTGGTTTTTGGGGAAGTAAGCCACAAAGTTATAATAGGTTGATCTCTGACAATGTCTCTCCTTAATTCTCTTTTCTTTTCTTTCTTTTTCTTTGAACAAGAAAATGTTAAAAATTGTGTTGGTCATTTTGCTCCTTAATGCCTCCAGTAAGATGTATCTGTAAAATTTTTAACATGTTTTTTAATTCACGGTCACTTTTGTTAGCCATGTGTAAAAAATATACTGTTTGAGACTTGATTTACATATGTGTTCCCCCTTTCTTAGGTGGTGTAACAGTTTGGATGCAGGAATATCAGGAAGAACACTATATATAGTGGTTAGAATATTGAATGGGAAGTAAGACTTTATGCCCACGGGATAATGAAATAACAGTGCCTTATTTTTGAATTATGACATTTATAGGATTATTAACCCACTTGAGAATTTAATTGTACTTGCTACCAATAGTGTTGTAATATTCAGAGTCAAGATGGACATTATAATTTGGAGAATTTTTTATAGAATACTTGACTCTACTTGAGTCTGAAAATGTAGAGCTATAAACATGAGACTCGAATATGGGAAGTCAGAAGGGACAACACATGGTGACTACGTCACAGTATTGCCACTATGTCATTATTGTTGGGTCGTGGTACTGGTTTACAATTTACTTACCTGTTCAATTTAAAATGAAGTTACCTTTTGTGAGAATATAAAGGTACACTGTTTGATTATTAATGTGAAGTTAACATTTATTGATGTTTATTTCTTCACTTTTGTATATCAGTATGTGCTAAACGTATATTATGACTGTTTGCAACACTACTACAAGTTGGCCGACAGTTTTTTGATCACTAGTCCAATTTTTATGTCACTTACTATCACATTGTACGTAATGCCAAAATGTTTGTTTAAATGTCCAGTTACCAACAATGAATTTACCCGTGACCAAGGCGGTTTCGCCGAAACGCTTTGGGTTTGCTTTTTGGCTTGATGCATTATAAATAAATTCTTTCAAGCATCTTGGATTGGTGATTATTCACGGAAGGAGTGCACGCGTGCTTGGATGCATGGAGAGTGGCAATATACATATATATATAACTTTTAAAGATGGGTGCCATCAATTGTGAGGGTGGACTCATGTTTTAAACTAAGTTCCTGTGCAAAACTCTAGGCACTCACAGGGTATATTCTCCATTCTTTTTTAATATTAGCGCTCAGGCGCATTTCGGCTATAATGCCTTTCTCAATGATAGCGCTAAAATAAGACAATTAAAAAAATTAAAATGCGCTCCTATTGGCAATTCAAATCACAACGTCATAAAGGAGTAGGCAGTTTTTATGTCTAAATACAATTCTTTTTGGCCGCCATATTGTGTGTGTAATTTATATCCAAATGTCCATGTCCACTATATCTTATAGGTATCTCCATGTTAAAACACAATTCCACCTTACCTTGTATAGTTGTTTTTCCTAAGACATGGAATGCCACATACAAACTCAAAAAAGGTATTACCACAGTCCATCTTTGGTAGGGAAGTTGGGTCAATATGTCTATCCCAACTGATGTGTGCCTATTCATAGTTGTGAAGCACACTGTTTGCGGTATGACGAGGGGTAAATCCAGACATGGGGAAGATCAATGGCCAACAGAAAAGAACGAAAATAATCACCAAAGATGGACTGTGACCTGGGTATAGAGGAACAAAGGCCAGCAATGTAGATATGGATATGCATATTCTGACGGTAAACAATCTAGAGACGCTGGCTGTATTGGAAGATTTACAAAATTAAGATAATCCCAAAGAAGGGATATCTACAGAGATCCATTGAGCGGATCAGCTGGGAATCACTTAAGTGGGCCCTGGAAGTCCATTTAAACCATCATCCAAATGTATTCCACAGATGGTCATGGACCCTATTGATGTGTTCAGAGACTGTAACCAAAGACCTTATCAATCTGCAAACCAGAATGGACAAGAGAATAACTAAGAGTAATATCATTCAGGAATAGAGGGAGGCAATAAAAGGCTTACAAGATGATCGGACTATTGTATGCAAACCATCCGACCCAACTGGTCTCATATGTACAGGACACCAAAGACTTTTTGAGGCGGATTGAGAATGCTGCCTGGGAGACAAACTTTGTGATGATGAGACTTGATATCTCAAGTCTTTACACCAGCATTGAGCAATAAAAAAGGTCTGAAGGCGGTAAACTATTTTTTAAAAAGAGGATCTCTGAAATTCATTGAGCACAATAGGATGTTGATGGAATGTATTGATTTCTGTCTAAATAAAAACATCTTCTTGTTTCAGGATCAACTATTTCTACGAATGCATGATGTTACATCGTATTTCAAATAGCACTGTACATAAAAGAAAAAAACGTTACAAATGATCACTACATAATGCTTTGCGATGTTCATCATAAACAGGAAATTACCTAACGCAGCTACAATGTATTTAATTGGCTGTTTTGACCATTGTAATTATGATCATGACCAAGGTCTCTGGATAGACCGAAACGAGTCGATTAAGGCTTAAGGAAATAAAAAGCATTTTTGTAAACCTCTTGTGAGTGCGACCCAACGTTCTTTCTCTGGAAGAAATTTGGATAAATATATATATATATATAATGTGATCAAGGCCGCATGTCTGGCGGCCGAAACGCGTCATTTGAACAACTGATGCTCTGAATAAACACCACTAAGCATTGAGCCTTGCCTACGGAGTCTGTTTCCCGGTTCTGCTCCGCTGCTCCGGATGGTTGCACTGCTGGGATTTTTGGTGATATATATGTATATATACAAAGCTCCAAAGAATAATAACCCGCACTCGCGGGGGTTTAAATCCGGATCTGATTTATTGGCATAAAAGAAAGATGGTACAGACGCATTTCAGCGGTACGCCTTCGTCAGTGTAAGGCGGCCGCCATGATGCTACACATTAAAAACAAACCACTTCGTCATCAAATCTCATGGGATCTGTCCCTATAGGACGCCATTTTGATGTCAGGCGGAACAAGTGTTTACAAAGGAGGACAAATAAAGTAATTGAAAATACTATGTGCAAAGAAACATGTAAATCATGTACTCCATCAGAATAAATTGAATGGTAAACCAAAAATTATCAGCTTGGTTATGAACTGGGAAACATAAATTACTGCATAATAATAATCAATTGATAAAATTCATTTGCTTGATCAAAATGACTAAGTATGCTCAAAAATTGCGAATTCGCAGTCCGTGAATTCACGCGAAATCGAATTCGCGATCCGCATAATCCGCAAATTCGTGCTAATTTGCAGATTTTTTTTTCCGTGTTCGTGGGGCTTTTTGCTTCACGGGCCGCATGCAGCGCACCGACCGCGAAGTTACCCATGCGGTCGTACATGGGCGCGGCCATCTTGTGCGCGTTGCGTATTTCCGTTTCTGGGCGATATTGGCAAGCTCGCGTTGTGTGCGGCGCCCTATTACGAGTTCACGTGTGTTTTTGCATGCTCGCGGGGGAAATATTGCGCAAACTTACCCATGCGGTCCTCAATGGGCACGGCCATCTTGTTTTTCATTCAGTGGTATGGTTCTAATCTGGGCATGCTTTACCTATCCTCCCCTAATCTCTGCAATCCTTTGTTTCTTTGAACTTTTTTTTAATCTTTTTTACTCATTATATATCCCTCTATTTTTCTACATCTATATTTTGTGTTTTTTCAACTTTTCGTTTCTTTTAAAGCTACTTTTTTAAACTCTTTTCTTTTCTTTACTTTTTCCCTATTCTTTCCTATTTTTTTTTCTTCAGCTGTCCAGGACCATGCCAAAGGGAGCCGGAAAGAGCAAGGGGAAGGGTCCTGCACCCCGCACCCGGCTCCCATGGGGGCGTTTGAGGGGGGAGCAAGTGGTGGCCACGGAGATTTTCACCGCGGTGGAGGTAGCCGCTCTTATATTTTTTGTTCTGCGCCACCTCCCTAAGACCGTGGCAGCAGGGGGCAGGCCCGGTCAAGGGTATGGCCTCCGGGAGCGTCGCCAGCGGTAGGATAAGGTGTGCCGGGTCATGCGGAGGGAGTCAGGGGTCCGGCGCACCTATGACCAAGCGACGCACCGGTGGGCCGACGTCTTCGACCAGGAGCAGGATCTTCTCCACCTGCTAGGTGTGGAGACCCCTGGCCTTGGTGAGTAGCTATTTAATAACTACTTTGTATTCTTCTGCTCTGTGTTATATTGCTAATATGTTTTTCATGAAGAGCAAGAATGCTACCTATTCGATTACATTGCAGGTAAAATAGTGTTTAAATAGCTTCTGTGATTGCAGGTGCTCGCCTCCTCAGTGGCGTTGCTACTATGATTACTTGTTTGCAACTTTGTGCTCATTTGGCCTGAATATGTATGAGTGTAGTGCTAGAGAGACAAGAGACTCAAGTCTAGTCCTTCCTTTGTACTCCTGCTGCCACTAAGAAGAAGAGATAGTGATGGATTGATAGGTTGAGTGTATTATGACTTGTTATTAGTAGTAGGACATTTTTTAGTGCTCTGCAATCATGATGACGGACTGTGTCTGTCACGTCGCGTGCTGCTGAGTACTGGGAGTCGTAGTAGAACCTTTTTGTTGTTGGTTTAGTTCGTGATTTACATAACTTTCCAAGTAGACGGTCTGCGAATATCGCAATACTGTACTAGTATCCTCCTAGTTGACCAGATCAGATAGGTCAATACATGTAGTGCAATTGTTGCTAATTTGTTTCCCGAGATAATTTTAGATTGTGGTCAAAGAAATCAAATATTTCCAAAAAACAATCATCCATGTTTGTGTTTATTTCATGATCATCAGCACCTCCCAGGGGCAAGGCAGCAACATCCCAGACTCCGGCGGAACAGAGTGGGCAGGAAAGGTCCTCTGCAGGCTCTTCTGCTGGCCCCAGTAAGTTGTTCTGTTGTTAATGTAATTATACCTCCCTAACTTTTACAGCTCCTATTCATTCCAAACTGTTTCCTAATTCTATTTTTTACAAAATAGTCTTTGATCTTCTTGTAGACTGTTTCTACTTTCTTATCCTGCCTCTCTAGCATCACTATCTGTGCTACTACTATTTACTATTATTTATGAGTCGGTCTGTGTAGGTAGCTAAGCTTGCCCAGTCGGCAAACGGTGTTAAACAAAACTCTGATCCAGCAATAGCTCTAGAGGCACTCAGTGCAGTCCTCTGGGTTGCCCTTGCTGTCTATTCCAGTCTTCTTAATGTTAGTGCTTTGATAATTTCCAACAACAAATGTCAATGTCCACCAAGAATAAGCTAGTAGTTGGCTTTTTGATTTGATAGTAGCACATACCATAGCGCTAGTGTTTCAGGGACTATTCTGCACATACAAAAGTATAGACAAGAGAAATATGACATTGTTGATGATAGGTGCAGTTCGACTTTCCACATACCTCAGTCAGAAGTAACTGTGCGGGACTCGGGAGTCCTCACCTTGTTGGAACTTCAAGTCCTCCTGGTGGTGATGAGGAGTAGTTGGTTCTGTCTGTAATTATAAAAATGTTGCACGTTAAAGAGCAAGCATTCATCAGTTGTGCCAAAAAGAGTTGCATGTTATGGCTAAGCATATAAGTTAACAACCTCCCCAATCTGTGACTTCTTTTCAGTCCCAATAATTAAAAATTGTTTAACATGTTCTCTTCCATTATGAGACGAAGTAGTGGGTGGTGTATGGCATCTAAAAATATGACGTTTTTTCTAGACGTCACAACAACGCATGCAGCACTTGCCACCACCATTGCCGGGGCCAGCAGCGCGGAGGGGTCCACTCAAGCGGCGGATGCGGCGGCGCCACCAGGAGGAGCTGAGGGGGATGGCTCAGCAGCGGCGGATGGTGGTAAGTTAATATTATACTCCTTACTTATTGACATTTTAGAGTAGGCTCGCAAAGGAGTGTATGATGTACTGTACAGTAAACAGTACACTACTACAAGTACACTGTACTGTTAAGAACAGTTACTGATTTAGAACGAAATTTTTTAGCCAATCACGGAGAAGACAATCACCCTTGACTTAGCAATAGCATTAGCGGCGGTAGTTCTCGAGTAAGCAATGGCCTCCTCTATTTGACTTCAAATCAGCTGGGAAACTTTTATTGTGAAGCCAAGTCATATCAGATGAACTTGAGGGATGTGATGAACGAAAAGGGAAAGATCTTAGGGTCAATGGAAGGACGAGCGAGTCGTAACATTTATGACTACAGAATGATACGTGTTTTTGACTGCAGGCAGAGGTGGCTGATAGGAAGGAATCAGATGCATGGCTGCTTGAAGCAAGGATGGTTGGAGGAGAAAGAAAAAATGACTGCCTGTGTGGGTCAATCTGAAAATTCATGTGTGGTGTGCATTGCAATATATCATTTTGGTGAAACTCAAATGCAAGTCAAGACGGTGGTTTACCAAATAAAATGTAAAAGGGTGTTATTTTGGTTGTTGAGAAAAAGTAAAGTTGTTACAGTTGAGACTTTAAGAAGAATGATGTTTACTTAAGCCTGAATGGTATCTCTTCCTCATACATAGCAGAGGTGTATGTAGAGCAGACCCTCAGTGCATGAAGAGTGTTACTTTGTTCGAACAGCATGTCCGTGCCAGAGTAGCAAAGCAGAGGAAATCAAAATACTACAAGTTGTGATTGTTCTGAAACTTTCCATTGCCTAAAGTAACAGTACAGTAGTTTACTTTGCAAGCACAGCATATATTGTGTATGTATTGTATAGTTGACAATTATATCAAGTAAAGTCCCTTCCTCCGGCAATTATGGTTACCGCACTCACTCCCTATGTTCATAATTTTCTTTCTGCTGTGTTAATCAAGGGTGGACTATCACTGTTGTTCACTCAATCTATCACAACAAAGCACCTAAAGTCATCCATCATATAAGCAAAGAGATCATGTGATCGGCTGGATACATGATCAGAAATGAATAATCTTCATTTCCCTTTTGTAGTACTGAAGGCCCAGGGGGGCAATGCGAAATATAAATTACATTGAGCAGTAGACCTTGATGTAACCGAGTATGGCCAGTGCCACCCCTATACAAAAGTAAGAGCTTCCCTATCCCCACCTGCATGTACTGCTTAAAGTAATGCATGCAAGTCTGCGTCATCATGGCTTGTGTCTCTTTTTCTTGGGTGCAAGCTGACTGAGCTGGCATTATGCTGGCTACCACAAGTTCACGTACAAGTAATTTCTTTCGCAAAACTAGAGGAAAAAAGAAGAATACTGGTGTACTCTCTGACTATGTATTGAGTCCATAGTGCTGCCTGGTAGTAGAATTCCTGAAACTCCCACTGTTACAGGCCTACAAAGACGGCGGAAAGATACATGCCAAAATGTTATACTGTGCTTGCAAATTGCTAGTGTTACTGTGAGACAACTTTCTGTTGAAATATTTTGTGTTATTGTTAAAGCGTATTGGTTACATTATTTTTCATTCTTTCTTCATATAGATGCTTTCAAAAAGCTCACCAGAAGGGAGATGGCTGTCCGGGCCAGGGCCCGGAAGCTGGAGGCCATTCGGAAGGAATATTGCTGGCTGTGAGCTCGGGAACAGGAGGAGGGGGCGTCAACAACCTCCTGCAGCACTGCCCCATGTCCACCAGCCTGCAGCCTCCAGCAGAGTGCCGTGCTCGGACAGCCCTTTGCCGCCGCTCAGCTGCAAGAACACCAGCAGCTGGCGCCCCCCAGAGCCTGGAAGGCACTCATGGGCCACCTAAGCCTAAGAGTGGACTACCTGGAGCGCAAGGTGGACGAGCTTGAAAAACAGCTCTGGGACCTCCGCAAGGAGCGGTGGGACCGCCTGTCCAGACACCGCCGGAAGTGACTGTGTCCCTTGCCCCTTTTTAAAAGACTGTTGGGGGTGGGAATCGGGAGTTGGGGATTATTTGGGACTCGTGGACTATTTGAAATGGACAATTGTTTGGGTTAGGGAGGGGTGGGACTAGTTTATTTTTGTTAGGGGAAATATATCATTATTCATTTTACATACTTCAACATAGTGTACGCGTTGATCCTATTTTGCGGGGTGGTGGGCGGGGGTTACGGCACGTTTGGTTTCCTCAAACTTATCAGCATGAATTATCTAAAACGTCCAAAAATGTTCAAAAGTGCCACTAACAGAGTTAGTGAATTCAATTGGCCTACTAGTACTTTACTAGTACTACTGTCAGTCTCTCCTCCGAGTCCTAGCCCATTATTCTACCTCCCCCAAATGCTTATCTTACCTGTGATTCGTATTTGAGAATAGAGCTAGGCACAGCGCTGGCTGCATGGCAAATGGCGATTACGCAATCCCGGACCGAAATTCCATTGTTGTGGTGTTAGTAGGACTGGTACCACACTACCAGTAGCAGCATATGAAAAACAAAGTAAAAACATGAGACATCGAGTGGCCTGAGAGGAGTATTAGAAGGAACAGTAGCCTAAGCAATGCTGAAGATAAGTATGGGGAAAAAAGAATTGCATGGATGATCATGGCTACAACAAGAACAGTGACACAGCAGCATAACAACAAGTCTTCTTGACATGTAGGAGGATGATGTTGACGATGGATCCAATCGATGGTGGGCATGAAATTCAGAATTTATTTTAAAATACTCATTGTTTTTTTTTAACCAGAATTTCAATATCCTAGGATTCATCTAGCTGCCTTAAAATTGATTTGAGGAGGTTGCTTGCACCTTATCCTCCCCAGCAAGTGTGTGGAATTATTGTTGTAATTTACTCACACCTCAAAGAAAACCGCACAGCCCGGGGGAAGAGGGTTAGGGTTTGAAACTTGGATGGGAATGGGGTTTGTGGGGAAAGTTTTGTGGAGAGAGGAAAGAAAACACAGCATGGAGAAACATCAAATGAAGATAAACAAATCTTTGGATACAAAGCTATCCATAAATCTTTTAAGGACATAAAGAAAGTGCATGCACTACTGCATGCATGAAGTTGTTTGCTAAATGGATAGGTTACTGAAAAGTAAGTAGTACTTTCTACAATGTACTAACTATGAAGAAACAATGTGACAGTACAGGGCTGCAGTAATTACGCAATTTCACTTGCCTATCTGCCCTAAGAGAGAAGAACCACTTAGTACATTAAATTAGTTTAAAAAATAGCAAAGGCAAAAGTATACAATGGCTGGAGGGGTGAATTGAAGCAGAGAGCAAACAAATGCACGGAGTCACACTCATAGAAGTTCACAGCAATAACATTACTTAAAAGATAAGTAGAAATGAAGATGGATACTGTAACTGTATGTTGTTGTAGTTGTCCTATTGAATTTGGGAAGTTGCATGCATGCAGCCATTCCTCTTTTTCGCGGTACTCCTCCATTCCATCTGACGCTCCGTCGATCAATGTTGGGGATCAGAAGACACCTTGTCCACTGCCTGCCTGGCGGATGCTGAATTGCAGGTCGCTAATTGTAAGCCTGAGTTCATCCTTTTTGACATTGCACAGGGTAAAAGCCGGCCTGTGATTGTTGATGGAAAAACAGGAAGTGATATTAAAACACCACGGAGAAAAATATATAAGGTACGCGGTGTAGTGCAAAAATAACACTTTCAGTTTCAGAGTCGACAGTATTACAATACATACACACATCATTTCGAAAGTGCGTACTCTGAGTCTCCTTTTCAAGGATAAATAAGTGTGGGCGAAATTTGCGGATCTTTCCCCTCAAGCTAGGTGTAAAGTGTAAACTGCGATTTTAGAACAAAATTAGACCTTCCCAGCAGTGCTCCCAGACCACTCAACCCACCCCCAAACATCTAGAACCCCCCAAGCAGCCCCCCAAAAACATGCAATACTACTAGGCCTAACTTTCAACCGTGCCAAAACGCTCTCTACAACTAGGGCTAGGCCCAAACCTCCCTTTTCCACCATGGATTTTCTCCAAACCACTTGCATACGATATTAGACCTTCCCAGCATTGACCCAAGCTTGAGGCAGGGCCATGCAGATGGTCAAGGCAGGCACCACTGAGTGAATCAACCTGATGTAGCATACCTAGGCTCCTTGTCAGACAGACAAAGCATATCTAATTGTATGCAGCAAGCCATATAGCCCCAATTTTACATGAACTGCTGCCTGGAGTGGAGTGGACTCTGCCTGGCATAACAACAACAGTACACTTACTCGCCCTCGACCACTACTTACCATGAATAGACAGACATGTAGTTCTGCTGTAGTAGTTGTTGTAGACTGGTTTACCTGTTTGCCACTCACGAATTGGCCATAGTTCTTCCGTAAACCGACGCTGATGTAAATGTAAATGTAAATGTATTTGAGCTTATATAGTGCACAGCTACCCACAAAGGGTTTCCCGGCGCTTGCTTAGGGAACCCGTCCTGGTATTCCCCTGTGAGATAACCCCGGCAGGGTATCCACAAGGTGAAAGCCAGGCATCCCGTCGCGAGGGGCCATTGTGGAGATTAAGCAAGCTATTGCCCAGAGTCCCAGAGTGTGAACCCATGAGTTGAGAAGGCACAGGAGCGAGAATTATCGAGTCCGTGGAATTTTTGAGCCCAAGACCCACCGAGGCGGGGAATTGAACCCTGGTCCAGGGCCGATCTCAGCTTCCGGGTCTGCCGCCTCTAACCCCTGAGCCACACTTCTCCACTCCATCCATCCCAGTGAGTGACTGTAAAGAAAAAAGATATATTATCTAATCAATCATCATGGTATATTGGCAAGTGAGTCCACTCCAAAGACATTTTGCATATTGGAAAATGCAACATAGTGACCCCTAAAGTTGAAGTACAATTTGAATTAAACATGGTAAAAAGAAACAGAGTAGTAGACATGAGTTACAATTACTGTGTAAAAGATTAAATAATAACTAAGACAAGACATATGATTCATTTCATGCACAAAATACAAACAGCAATTGGTTTCATCAGAGCCAGACAGCCATTGCTGTCCACTGCATGCCATCTTCTCATTATTCATTACCTGTTTCACTTTTTGTCAGCATCTTCTTCTGAAAGTGAGGGCCCACAGGGCAGCCTCTCCTGTCAATTTCAGAAGTAACTCTGTCAGCAATCAGCAAGCATGTAGTCAGTCAGTAATTTCAGTACCACTTGAGGAGACTCGTCTACGAAGACAAAGTTTCTTTATTCTTCGTAATCCATCGATCTGCCTTGAGGGAAATGGATAGGAGGAGTCTGGAGGAGGAGGATAGAGGAGCATGATTGAGTTGTGAACTTGTGAACCTCAGGAATGCAGACTGCGGCACCTTCAAATCAATAAGGAAAATAAGATGAAGACAGTGCTGCTGATGGACTTGTTGTGATTAGGTGATTAGAGTTTTGTAGTGGTAAAAGTTGCAAAACAAAGAAAGACACACAGGAATAAAAGTGAATAAAGATTGAAAAAAAGGAAGTCATGTTCAGGCCTCGGTGTCAGGGAAGTAGAGCTCGTCCTCAAACTCTATGAATTGAGACGGGAGTAGGTCAGCTAACAGAGAAGAACTTCCGTCACCTAAGTCGGTGTCCTCTTCTTCCTGAGTGCATTCACGTATTTTGTAATCTGGTGGTATGAAGTGCTGATTCATCTTGATCGGTGTTAACCTCTCCACATTTTTGAGTGAGAGGCGGGTCCTTTTTGAAGTTACAATGGCACCAGCAGCACTGAAAACACGTTCAGAAGACACGCTTGCGAGTGGGCAAGACAAATAATTTAGACCCAGGTTGGTGACCAGTGGCCATAGAGCCCTTTTCCTATACCAATACAGCAATGGGTTCTGATTAACAAAGACCTCTGTTGGGTCATCCAGATAGGCCTGTACCGTCGACTGAAGGTTCTCTAGGGTTGCTCCACTTTGCGTACCATCTTTGGCCTTTGCATCCCTGGAACGAGCAAACCCTTGATGAGTTAGCCAATCCGCTTCCGACAATATTATGGCTGGGCCTGGTGCAGGTGAGGATGATGATACGGTTGCTGGTGTCATTAGCGGATGTGAGGGAAAGTGACTCCCTTCGGCCACAGATTCAGAAGTGGAACTTGACGCCGGATGGCCTGCTGATTCAGTTGTACTTCTGCCGGCTCCTTGAATTTTCTGCCGCTCTTTTTCAAACCGAGTGGCTGACACAGCTAGCCAATGTTTATACTTTGAAACATCTGCTTCATCAAAAGGAATGGATGCTTTGCTGGCCACTGCCTTTTTGTACCGTGGATCCAGAATAGTGGCACAAATGTAATGTTGCTCTGTATGTATGCTTTTAAGCCTTTCATTAGCAACTAGGTGGCTTAATAACCTCTCCGCCAACTGATATGCGTCTTGCTTTTTCAGCATCATCTCGGAACATTGAAGACACCGCCTTCAGTTGGTGCTCTAGCATGACCAACAATGGGATAGCTTAGCCCAAAGAACAGTCCTCCCTGCTGACTTCACGCGTGAAGACCTCAAAAGGATGAAGCATGTCTGTCAGGCTTGCAACTAGCTTCCATTCCTCCAACTCTATCCTCATGTCTTTCATAGTAGAACCCAGTTTATATACATAATCATTTATTACCCCCCACTGCTCAGACAGACGCTCAAGCATGTAAAAGGTTGAGTTCCAACGTGTTGCCACCTCCTGGATGAGTCCTTTGACTGGCAGTCGACGTTCATATTGAATGCTCCTCAGCTCCTTCCGGGCCTTAAAAGAATGGCTGAAATGTGTGCAGATTCTTCGGCAGGTGGTCAGAAACTTGCTGACTGTGTTTTCTTTTTTCAAGAAATCTTGCACCACAATGTTTATACTGTGCGCCAAACACGACACTCTGAAATAGTCACCTTGATGCATGGCCTTAACTATATTACTGCCATTATCCGTGGAAACATAACCAACTATGCGATTTCTTGGATGCAGCCATTCATAGACCTTCCTATCAAACTCCTATAAAAGGTTAGGTGCAGTATGAGTTTTCTCCATGGCAAACATGGCTACTGTTGCATGTTTTCAAGTAGCTTGAATTACTGTGTCCTTGTCAACACCTACTTTTAACTTTTCTTTACCCCTGCAAAAGAGACCCAGTGTGCAGTGTTGCACATGTAATCAAGGGCTTGGCAACTGGTCCACATGTCTGTTGTCAGGTGGATAGTGTGAACAGCACTCTTCTGCAAAGCTGCCCCAATCACCTCCAGCACATCTTGATGTAGTGCTGGAACCGCAACTCTGGCAAAATAGGACCCGCTAGGAACCTTCCATTTAGGGCAGACTGTTGCCACAAATTCTAGAAAACCTACCCCTTCCTCGAAAGAAAAAGGGAGAAGGTCCAGCACTAACATTTTAGCCAGCTTTGCGTTCTACAGACGTGCCGTTGGGTGGTTGCATTCAAATGGCGCCTCCGACCAAAACATTCTGCTAATGATGGTCTGGACCGTTTTACGTGATGATGATGATGCAGACTTCTTCAAACCAGTTAGGCTCATTGATGTACTTTTTCGCATTGGTGTCTCTCCCAGACTCTTAGTGTGCCTCATACATGTTGCAGGGGTAGAGGGTGTGGGCCCTACCACTGCAGTGCTGCTGCCAGGGGTACTGGGTGTATAAGAAAAAATGTTGGTCGGTTCGTGACTTCCCCCATGCACATGCAGCCCCTCGTCAGCATCAGATGCAATGTGAATGGATACATTTGGATCAGTTCTACTTTTGGCTTCCCGGATCTTCCTTAGTTGCGCCTCCCACTGGATAATGAGGTGTTTTTGGAGATGACCTCTCTGGCCTCCAGTACCATAGTTGGTACCAAGCTTACCCCGACTAACTAATATTTTACAAATCGAACAAACAACCATGTTTTCTGCATTTTGGCTAACAGTAAAGAAGTCCCAAACTGGGGACTAGAGATGTCTGCTGGTATTGGAGGTGCTACTTTGAGTTTAATGCCAGATGAAGTGGAGGATGGGCGTGGCTGAATTCGTTTCTGTTGTTCACTTACAGCACCACTACTTGAGGTAATGGAGGTCGAGCTGGATGGAGGTCCCTGCCGGCCCTTCTGACTAAAAAATATGGAAGCTGTAGGTCGTGTTGGTGTTGTAGTTAACTGCGTTGGTGGTGGTACCAGTGCCACGCCGCCCACATCCCGCTCAGCAGCCATTCGGGATAGGGTGAAAATGTCTGTCTGCTGTATGTCCGCTGGGGCTTGAGTGACCACTGTGACTTGTTCGTCATCATCACCCATAAGTGGAAGCCTTGCGGGAACCTTCCTTTTAGGCTTAGCTACCCTTGTCCGCTCATGGCCTGCCTCACTTTCAGACTGCATTGGTGGGTTCCAATCAAGATCAAGGTCATCAGAATGAAGGGGGCTTGAAGAAGAACTTGTAGTAGTAGTAGTAGCCCTCCTTGACCTTTTTCTTGCTGGGGATCTGGAAGACAATGGATCATCATCAGAAGGAGTGGCTTCCTTGGATGATACCTCCGCTTGAA
Organism: Lissotriton vulgaris; assembly: GCF_964263255.1. Lineage (NCBI taxonomy): Eukaryota > Metazoa > Chordata > Amphibia > Caudata > Salamandridae > Lissotriton > Lissotriton vulgaris. The sequence goes on along the minus strand of NC_141695.1, from coordinate 817,864,641 downwards.
TATCAATTTCCTGATGTGCCCCTACTTCTGGAGGAACAAGCGTTGTAGGTAGTTGTGCGGTTCCATGAACCTCTAGTTGCACATCTCCATGCACCTCTCCATGCACCTCTACTTGCGCCTCTACTTGCGCCTCTCCTTGCGCCTCTCCTTGCCCATGTACTTGCGCTTGTACTAGTTGCACCTGTGGTTGTCGTTGCGGCTATGGTTGTTGAACACTCGTCAGCTGAGTTACACCCAGTGTTGATTGGATGGTACTTTCTTGTGATGAGGCAACATCACTGGTCGATGGTGATTGAGAAACTACAGTGGCTGCCTCAGCAGCACTCATGGTCTTGGACCTAACTTGGCGTGGTTGCACTGAGCCCAATGAAGCGGAGGTGCTGCTTCCAGCTTGGTCCCCGACGGACACCGCTGCTGCTGCAGGCGTAGTTTTTTTTTTACCAAAAAAGGTGTCGGTGGGCCCACCAGTCTCCTTGGTAGGTGGTGCCACTTGTTCTCCTGCTCCTTCTTTATGGCAGTGGCACTGGCAACTTTTTTCGTTGAGGCGCTACAGCCACCTTTCTTTGGGCCCATCTTCTTCAGATGTCAGAACAGCAGGCCACAGTTGCACGAGTTGCAGAGTTGTCTTGTGTGTGGCCACACGTGACGTCATGTGACGTTGTGCTGCACACACCGCTGCAGGACTTCTTCCTGGCACTGGTGGTTCTCTTTGCACCTAAAAGCAATGGAAGCCAGAGGAACATCAGTTAAACACCCCAAAAAGTCGACAAACACACAAAAATCACCACAATCCAATGCCATCCATGCCCTCAATGATGTTTAAATTCAAGACACCCCACAGAAAGACTTGGTCCATGCACCACTCACTACCCCTAGGCCTAATGGAAGAAAGCAAGGCAAACTGGGTGCAGGCCTGAGCACACTGCCTGGCTTCAAAATGGGCCCATGACCTCCAGCTACATGGCCAGGCCCTGCATGGACCAGGCCTCAAAATGGCCCCCACCCACATGGACAGGCCCCAATAACACCCCAAAAAGTCAAAAAACACACAAAAATGACCACAATCCAATGCCATCCATGTCCTCAATGATGTTTAAATTCAAGACACCCCACAAAAAGACTTGGTCCATGCACCACTCACTACCCCGGGCCTACTGGCTAGTGTGGCTTTACATCACCCCAAAATAAAATAAAAATCCACATATAACAGTGAGCTATTCAATTCCATGACATAAATGATATTTAAGTTCAATAAAACTCACAGAAACAGTTGTATCATGCACCCATGACTAACCCTGGGCCTACTGCATACTGTGGCTACCCACAATATATATTTTTTTAAATTGTGAAAAAGTTTAACAATTGTAGCTCCAGCAACTGCAATGCCCCAAGCAAACAACACCAACTTACTTGTAAAATCTCAAATCCAAAAGTCATCCAAAAGTGATCCTAACAAAAAGTCCTCAAATACAAATATCCAGCAGCAGCCACAAAAAGTAATCCTTCCAGCTCCAGATGCAAATGAAAAGTGACCAGGACATGGACAAAGCACTGGGAGGAGCCTGCTGGACAGGAACAGGAAGTTGGAGACTCTGGGGCACTTTCTTCCTCCCATCCCCCCCAAAAATGTATTCCTTGCGCCAAAAAGTGCAGCCAAACGTCAATCTGAGGAGTTATTCTGATCAAAATCGTCATTTTCAGAAGGTTTATGCTGCCTGCATTGGATTTCTTGTGCAGAATTGCAATGTTTGCAATTTTGGGAAAGCGAGCTGTTTAAATCTCCCGCCGGTAGTCAGCTGCGCGCTGCATCTACGTGTTCGGCATTGTTTACTCCCGCGATGCCTGATCGCGGGCCGTTATGACGTACTCGCGTTGTCAAACTCTCGCTGTGCAAGTTGGCGGGCCGTGATGACGTAATTGCGGTCGAAAAACTCTTGCGGGATCACGCAGCAAGATCCAAAATGGCGCAGCACACGCAAACCGGGACAAAAACAACTCGGCGAACACAGAATCAGGGTAAATCAACGCAGCGCGCGCAATATTGTATTTTTCAAGAGCGACCAAGCAAAAAAAATCAGCAGCTTGCGAATTTGCGGATTTTTGGGCAAATTCGCGTAATTCGCGGACCGCGAATTTGCCAAAAATCCACAAATTTTGCGAACAAAACGGATTTTACGCCCACGCTTAAAAATTACTACATGGGATCCCAATGCGGTTTATATGGTGATATGGCCCATGTATGGGCTTGCGTCCCACAATGAAATCAGGTGGTCCCCCATCTTTGAACCAAAGCAAATAGAGCCCTGAAATGGGCTGATAAGACAAAAATTAATTAACAGCATGATTGCACTCATCATCGGCTTGAACTGTACACAATCAATTGGAGAATAATATTTAAATGAAAATAAAGCACACTTAATCTATACCTCAATACATTGTCCAGAAACCTAAGATCCCACTAGTGGTTGTTATACTCAAAAAAGATAATATAGACAATATTTACAATATTTACAGGTGTACTCTCAGTTCCGCCCCCATGTTCAGTCCCAAAGGTGTTTTCGTTGCCATATCAATAATGTAACGAGACTCTAATCTCCTTAGGCGTTTCTCCCTATCTCCACCTATTGAGTCTCGAGCTACATGGTCTAAACAAAAGTAACTCAAAAGTCTGCGATTACTGTTGTGGCGAGTTTGGAAATGGCGTGCTACCAGGTAGTTACTGTCATTGTTTTGTATTGCCCTCTGGTGTTCTAATATGCGGATTTTGGCTGGATGGATTGTACTCCCTACATATCTAAGGCAGCACGGGCAGCTAAGGCAGTAAACTACATAGGGTGTCAGGCAGTTCATAAATTTCTTGATGGTTATAGCATCACTTCTCCCAGGTATGGGATAGTGTGAGAAGTTGGCCTGATATATAGTGCTCACTATTCTAGTGATCACTGTGTATCATACCAAACAACCCTTATTGATGATTGGTTGTAAGTCAACCTTATAGACCAGCTATCCTAGTAGCATGGACAAGAGCAGTCTTTAGGCTAAACTCTAGAGGGCGTGTTAAGCCAGCTGTTATACCATGACATATACCCCTTGAACACCAAGTGAAAGGACACCACACAAGTTGTTATGAAAATAAAAGGATATTTATTTATAACAAGTCTACCCTGAACTCTTTATGAGTCAGGGAGCTAAGCACAATACAAAACTCTTAAGAAAATACTTTAAGTCGCACAATTTACACAAATGCCCGAGGGGCACGAAAAACCATATACACTAAAAGTGGAATGCGAAATACTAGCAGGTAAGTAACAAGATCCAGAGGCTTCAGGATCGCTAGGACTACACTACTGAACCCTAAGGTTAGGAGCAGGAGGCCTAGGGAGATCGGGTGCAGAGTGTGCAGTCTATGGAGGCTAGTATTTGTAAAGTCACTGTTTCCGGACGAATCCGACTAGGTAGACTAAAAACGATAAAGGATCTGGACACTTAGATAGTGAACCTACGTTGGAGCACCGAAATGCTCAGATTACCTAGCCCAGGGGCCGCGGCTGCATAGGGTTCAAAAGACGTCGGGAATCCTCGTTTTAGTCTATGGAGCCTGAAAGAAGAAGTTGCTGGCAGGCGACCAGTGAAGATGTTCGGAGTGATCCAAGCCTGGATCGATGATGGAGATGACCTGAAAGCAGAGGGGACTCTAGCCAGTGATTGTGTGGGCACCAGGATGGCACCGGATGAAGTCACCTCGACCAGGTGAGTGGGCGACGCTGGACTCTGCTGTCTCTCGGACCAGGAGGATTTGTCGGTGACCAGGCTGGAGGTACGAGCTGTCCCACGAAGGTGTCTGCTGTCGGCGATGCTGGAACCAGGATTGGAGCAACAAGCCTTGGCAAAGGCAAGCCCACGCGGTGGAGTCAAGATGGCGTCTGGAGTGGACCAGGAGGGTCTGGGGTGCTCCTCTTTTGAAAGGGAGCAAGGGCCAGTCTGGAGCAACCAGACCAGCGGTGGAATCGTCGTGGTGCATCGTCAGGAGGGTCACTAGCCAGCAGGCAAGTGACCGGACAACGCGGTGAGCAGCAAAGAGCAGGAGGGCCCCACGCAGATCTTGTGTATGCTGGGGGGCTGGACTTCGGTGCTGGAGCTGCTCAGGGTTAGGGCTTCTCAAACCCCAAAGCACTCACTCGAGGATCCCTCGGCGGTCGTGCTGGTTAAGCGTTGTGCTGGTCTTGAAGATGGCCGGTCCCTCAGGTCTCGTCACACCCACGAATCTCAGCTGGGCTGATGATGCAGGTAGAGGTCAGAGATGCCAGGGAATCCGGGTCTCGTCGAGCTAGTCAGTCTTGATCCGGAGGATGGACGTGCAGCAAACCACAAGCGCTTAGATGGTGCCTGCTGGTGCAGGGTGGCTACTTCTTAGCCACAAGGGAGAGTCTTCAGAAGGTATCAAGAGTTCCTTTCGTGGAAAGTCGTCAAGATTCAGAATTATCTAATTTGGGAAGGGGGCCTGCTCCTACCTTTATTCTAAGAAAAGGGGCTGGCACGTGACTAGGTCCTGCCCATGGGTGGGACCAGGAGGGGGGTGGTTACACCCCTCTCCCTTGTCCGGACTTTCCCCAGCTCAGGGGCTGGTGTGTTCCTGGAACTGGTTTAAGCCGGCATATGCACAGTGAGCACCGGGGTGCCACTTGCAGTCACCTTCCTCTCAGCCCTGCCTACCGGGGATACACAAAACCCTGTCTGGGATGGTGCTAGCACCGCCCCTGACAGGAAACCCTTTGTCCGAGCTCTCCTCGCTGGAAGGACTCCCAGCAGCAGGAGGTCAGACTTGTGTCTGTGGTGGCAGCATCCATTTTGTGATGCTGAGGCTCGAGTTAACTTTAACCGGGGTTCATAGTTACATACATGTCGTGTCCCTCTAGAAGGATGGAATGCTAACCCCGTCACCAGAATTGGGGAGGGGTTAGTATTTCAATTCGTATGACACCTTACTCGACATGTTTTGATAAAGCGATACCAAAGTTGGCAAATAACCGCAAGGATTTTAAGGCACTTAAGAGTATATGGTACGCGTTATCATGGAACAGCTATTAGGACTTGGTTCCGCAAGCTGCAAACGGGCTCAGCTCATGCCAGAGCACCATCTCACATAATTCCAAGCACTCTGCCTTCAGGATTGATAAGGCCTGCCATAGGAGTGACTGATAGGAATACATGTGTCCATTTTAGGGTTAGATATAGGAATACTATATCTAAAGCAAAGGGTGATTACACCACCTTGCCCCAGCTGTCGTGCATCCAGTTTTGTCAGATTTGGACGGCCAGCCAGGGGTGGCATAATACATGCTGCAGCCCCTGGTAGGCCCTGGGTACACCTATGCCCTGGATACCTAAGGTATGCTATACAGGGACTGATAAGGTGGCTCAGTATCCAATTAGATATGTACCTAAGGTACATGGAATCCATTTTACAGAGAGAGCAGTAGGCCTGGGGCCCTGAATAGCAGGGTCCTAGGTCAACTAAGTCGGAAAACCAGCAAAACACCAGGCAAAAAGTTGGGGGCAACCATAGCCAGATATCCACCTTCCTACAGATAGCATGTGGTTTTCTTGCTATCCGCACACGCTTTGCATTTATTGCACGGGTAGAAACCACTTATTCCCTGCTTGCCTCTAGTACTGGGGGGTAAATGGCTCTGTACCAGATGGTCTCTGAGCGATCTGGTTTTACGGAATGTCACAGATGGATGTGCAGGAATATCTTGACCAATAATTGGATCAGATTTTAATATACTCCAATTAGAGTAAATGATTTTCTTAAGGCTCTGGGCCGGATTAGAGAAGTTAGTAATGAGTCTGAGATTGTTGGTGCCTACACTTTTCTCTTTGGGAATATCATTGATCAAATCTGTTCTATTCTTGACCTGTGCTTTCTTCCAAGCTTCACTCAAGAACTTTTCTTGGTACCCATGCTCCCGGAATCTGCTAAGGCAGGCTGCACCTGCCTCCATGTAATCCTCAGACCTGGAGCTATTGCGTTTGATACGCCAAAGTTCCCCATAAGGGATGCTGTTTTTGAGGCTTGTAGGATGGCTACTAAGTGCATGAAGCACTGAGTTGCCCGCTCTGGGCTTCCTGAACAGTGATGCCTGTAACCTGCCATCTGCTATGAAGACCCTGACATCCAAGTAATTGACCTCGGTATCGCTGATTTCACCAGGAAATCTAAGATTCAGATTATTGCTGTTGAGGTGTCGGATATATTCTTCAACTGACTCTCTACTGCCTTGCCAGACAAGAAAGAGGTCATCGATGTATCGCCTCCAAATAATGGTTTTGTCGACCCAGTGGTCGCAGGAATCCGACCATTCTGTCCGCTTCTCCCACCAGCCGACGAACAAGTTCGCGTAGCTGTGGGCGAAGCAGGCTCCCATGGCCGTCCCCCGTTTTTGTTGATAGATCTGATCCTGAAAAATAAAGATATTATTAAACAGGCAGAAACATAAAAAGTCAATCAACATCTTACTGTGATCTCTGTGTTCAGATGATCTTCGCTGCAAAATCTGACAAATCGCATCAATGCCTTGTTCATGTGAGATACTTGTATATAGGCTGGCTATATCCAAGGTCACCATAAGGAAGTCAGATTCCCATGGACTTCCTTCCACATATCGCAAAAAATCTTTTGTGTCTCTGGTATAGGAAGGCAATTCCTCCACGAAAAGAAAGAGATAACAGTCTATGAACCTCGACATGTTCTCCAAAAGACCCCCGATGGATGAAATTATGGGTCGTCCTGGCGGTTTCTCTGGGTCTTTATGCACCTTTGGCAGGTGATAGCAGCTGGGTATTCTTGGATTAGGCACTTGTAGAAATTTGAATTCCTCCACAGACAGCATACCATTGTTGTGACATTTTAAGGTCAGTGCTTCGTACTGTGTAATGCTCTCCAAGTACTCCTTCATTGTAATAGGCACATAGTTATCCCGGTTGCTAAGTTGAAAGAGGGCTTCATTGCAGTAGCTGTTGCGGATTTGTAAGACTACATTTCCGCCCTTATCAGAGGGTTTTATTACTATGCTCTTGTCGACTTCTAGACCTCTTAAGGCTTTCCTTTGGTCATATGTGAGATTCCACGTAGGTTTGTTGTCACCTACTGTGTTCTCCCTAAGTTTCCGAAGATCCAACATTACTTTCACATGGAAAACATCGATTGTGTCCAGTGTTGTTGGTGGGACAGATTTGGAGACTGGTTTAAACGGACTTGCCTCTCTTTTCTGAGAGGTACTGGAACTTGGTCTGCAATTAGTCATATCAGATTCGGCTTGATTGGCTGTGGAGCCTTCCACATTGAGATCTTCAAGGGTCGCTAGTAGCTCCAATTGATGGTCATCCATTAGGTTACTCCCTGATGGTTGCGGGGTGCCGTGTGAGCTGATGCCTTTTAGTTTGAAAAACTTGTACAGCTTGATTTTGCGCACCAGTTTAATAATGTCTATGCGTGTCTGTACAAATTCAAAGTTGCTTGTTGGGGAAAAAGCTAGCCCCAACTGTAAGACTGATTTCTCCAAGGGTGTCAATATTTTGGGGGTCAAGTTGATAACTGTTAAACTTTCAGCATTGATATCCTGCGCAGTCGGCATTATTTGTAGTGAGTGGTTTTCTTCGGTTTGTTGTAGGTGCATGCCCCTCTTTTTGGGCGCGTGCCCCCCACCTCTCCTGGTGCGCCTGTGGCTGGTTCGGACGGTCTTCCCTTCCCACCTCTTAACCACGACTGCCTGATGAGGTCTAATTCCTCGTGAAAATGAGGAGGTGTTGGTCCACTCACTCCTGCCGCTCCTCTTGTTTCTCCCTCCAATTGTTTTGCCCCTGAGACCTCAGATTCGGAGGTGTCTTGGGATACTATCTGCTGCTGTGATCTGTTCCTCCTCAGATCTCTCCTTGGGGCGTCGTCCTTGCGAGCAAACATTAGGATTCTACCTTGCTCGTAGTCTTGTGCGTCCCGCTCAAATTTTTGGTGTTAGCGTTGTCTAATTTTGTCCTCGTAGATCTCCAATCTTTTTTTCATCTGAGCTTTCAGCAAATCAAGCTCACTTTTCTCCCCTTCTTCTGCGATCTTTGTTTCAAATTCGCTAATGTTGTCCAGTGTCTCCTGTCTGTCTGTCCAGGCGAATTTAACTAGAATTACCAGCATTCCCTTGGATGAGGCTGCAGTATATTCAGCCCACTCATCCAAAAGTTTAGGATTCAGACTCTCATAGGCTGGTATTGTGTGTATATATATATATATATATATATATATATATATATATATATATATATATATATATATATATATATATATATATATATATATATATATATATATATATATATATATATATATATATATATATACATATACATATACATATATATATATACATACATATATATATATATATAGAATTAGAAACACGACAGCCGTTCACCTATATGATTCATAAGGGCGTAACTAGAAAGCATGAATACTGTATCTAGAAAATGTAAGAAAATCAAATTAATGTATGTTTATCTTGATGAAGTGGTTCTGTTCCAAGAAAATCAAAGCTTGAAAATGTATATATGTTTTTAAAGAGAATCGTAGCACAATTGTAATTTAAATTTTTGTTTTACTCTAACAGGTAGAATCAAGATGCTCTTATTAGGGATCACGTGCACTTCACGAGCAATTGACCCTGTCACCCAGAGGATTCACGGGAGAATAGAGTAGAAGACTTCTTCACTTAGGAAAGTAAAGATTTATTCACTTAAGTTCACGTCTTTTTCACTTTATGTTTTTAAAACAAGCTCTCCCCAGAGACATTGAACCCTGACTAAGCCACTAGGCGAAAGAAGATGGGAATAGAAAGAGTACTAGCACAATTAGCCACTGTGGCGAAAGGAACTTGAGACAAAGAAATAAATGTACTTAACTGCTACAATGAACTAAGTGGTTTTGTAAAGTGAGACATCAGGGGTAAAACGATAATGCAACACAGGTACACTCCAAGATGTTAGCCAAAATGAAATGTGCAGTCCTGTTTCTATGGTTAGCACAAATTGTGTATGTAACTGGTGGAAAGCTAATGGATTGTTGTGTGAGCAAGGGAGCAGAGGCTTCCGAAACGCGTAACAGCAATAAAGCAACACTGTGTACCACCTAATTTCTGAGCGTGCGTTTTAACTTGGATACTTTTGGAATTGACTCACTGGCGGGGCTCTGCCAGTGCAAACGCGCCACCAGACTACGGGAGGTTCCGCCGCAAATGAGCCGTGGAGAGTAAGTATATATATATATATATATATTTTTTTTTTTGTCCGAATGAATGTCCGTTGACAACTTGCCTTGACAGTCAACTACTTGTTTTTAATAATTTTATTATTATATGCACTTTTGCACTGGCACTTTTTCTAAATGTCATTACATACCCCTGTTAACATTGTAACACAATGCTACAAACGAATTGTGAATTTGCACGTTTGAATATGGCCACCAAAAACCATCTAGGCGAGCAACAGTCCACTTTCTATGTTTGGGGAAGTGGTAGGGGATTTAATGACAGTGTACACAATGAATGGCTGACACTGAAGAAGCCAAATCGGTGAAACGCGTATGTCAGGGGGGCAGGGGGGTCTGCCAATAAACCACTTTTGGTGAAAACAACAACTTGGAGTGCCGTCCTTTTTTGACCTCCGCAAGGATTACGGAGGTGTGTGCAAACATATATATATATATATATATATCAATCAAAGTCCAGTTCCTGACCACCAATGGCAAAGCGGATTACAACAGGTACAGACCACTGCACCGACGTTCTCCGTTCAATGACGAGCCATAGCACCAAAGATTCGTGCAAGCAGAATTGTTCTTTTATTTAAAAAGGTTTAAAGACTGATGTCTTCCATGAAGAGTTTCACTCCATGAAGGAGCTTGTTCACATAACGCGCCCCAGCAGGCATTGCAAATTTAAAGTGCTGTTAAAAGCCCAAACAGCTCAAAAAATGAACTGAATGGCGTAAGTAGTGCAAAATAAACATATCAACAAACCATGGCAACTAAATCATACATAAACATATGGCAGTTTGCAAAAAATGGCTGATTGAAAGCTAATAATGCAAGAAAGATGCTGACAAAGGCATAACAGAAATACAACCTAATTCATACTGGCAAGTGCCATAGTAATAGTAGAAAAAGGAGCAGATCTTCAATATGATAAACATGATTGTAAACAATTGCAACAAAAGGCATTTAAAAGCTTATGTCATGCATCAATACCACAAAATGATATATTAGAGCAATTCTAACGATGTCCTAAATAAAGTGCAAGTGCAAGTATAGAGAATTTCTCAATAAATACATGTTCTATATCAGCCACCGACCGAATACAGTGCAAGTGCACATACAGTCTCAAAAAACTACTAATTATGCAAATTTAAATTGTCACAGTAATGCGACAACATGCCATGGTAATATCTAAATAGTGAAAAAAATTGTGGTGTGCAATATAATCAAAAAAGCATACAAAATATAGCTGACATCAGCACTGAGGCTCAATGTGTGATAAACACAATATTTCAAAAAGTTGTTTACAACAGAAACAGCAACGCAGAAAAACAACTCCATGTAAGGTGAATAATTGATGTAACTTGAAAAGGAGAAATACAATGTCAAGGATCACCATTATTACAAAAAATTATGTAAATCTTCATTAATGTTCAAACCATTTGGAACTCTGGTATCTAAAGACAGAATAAAATGGGTTTCTTTTTGTCTTAGTAATCTGTCACGATTCCCGCCCCGTCCGGGGTTAGGGACTGAACCTAGGACAGTATACTCTAAGTCTTTGAGTTTGTTATCATGTATCGACTTGAAGTGTCTGGCCACAGGATAGTTACTGTCAGAATTGACGATGGCCCTTATGTGCTGTAAGATACGTTTGTTAACCGGAAGCTTAGTACTTCCGATGTATTCCAGATCGCAGGTACATCTAAGCTTGTAAATTACATATTCTGACCTGCACGTGAGGTATTCACGAATCGGGATCAATTTCTCACTAAAGGCAGTTCTATAGTGAGTACCATTTTTTGCAAACGTACAAGCACGACAAGACGTGCATTTGAAGAAACCCATTTTAGATAACTAGATTTTCTTTGGTGGAACTTCTGGCATAGATCTATCTAGGGCATCCCTCATAGAAGGAGCCCGTCGAAAAGTGATAGCTGGCTGGGTTGGCATAATGGGACCTCAAATGTTGTCGGTCATAACAATGGGCCATTCCGAATAGATAATCCGTCGAATGGCTTTTTCCTGGGCACAAAAGGTGGTAATTACTTAGACGGACTGGGCAAGCTGTACTGTGATCAGTAGATACAACAGCACTGGATTTGAGCAGGTCATCCCTCATTCTAGCTTTTGCTTTCAACAGTGCCTGGCCCAGAATTTTCTTTTTATATCCTCGCTGGAGGAATTTCTGAACAGATTCAGCCAGGTATAATTCTGATGTAGCTTCATCGCTACAAATTCTACGGATGTGAATGAATTCACCATACGGAATATTTTTGATGGTGTGACTAGGATGCGAGCAACGAGCATGTAGAATCGAATTGCCCACTGTGGACTTTCTGTGTAGCTTAGTATGGAGAATCCCTGCCTCAATATATAGTTGCACATCTAGAAACTCAGCTGAGTCATTGGTAAACTTAAGATTGAGGTCGTTATATTAATGGCATTGACAAAAGCAATTGCTTCTTCAGTTGGCCCCTTCCAGATAATGCATATGCCATCAATATAACGCCAGTAGTGAACAATATTTGTCCACCACTGGCGATGGGTGACTCCGAGCACGTGCTCCTCCCACCAGCCCAAATGCAAGCATGAATAGCTGGGGGAGAAGCACAAACCCATTGCTACCCCACGTAGTTGTTGGTAAATCTCACTCTGGAATTGGAAGAAATTGGTACGTAGACATATGTCCATCATTTCCAAAAGCATTGTGTTATGCTCCCTTAAGCTAACATCACGACTGCCTAGAAAGAATTCAGTAGCCTTAATACCTTGCCAGTGGTGAATACTGGTATAAAGTGATTCTATGTCCATAAAAACAAATAGAAAATCAGAACACCAGTTCACATTTTTCACTTTAGTTAGAAAATCAGTAGTGTCCTTTAAATACGATGGTAAATTTTTTTCGGGCAGTATGTACGTCCCAAAGAAAGGAGCTGTTCCTTAGCCTTTGATAGTGTGACATCAGTCAGGTTTACAACTGTATTTTCTATCGTGGTGGTTATTTTTTCCAGTTTCTCCGCGCATTGCCTCACGATGTACCTCTGTTTGTGTTTGCGCTGCCTGTCGCGCCGGCTCCTATTGGTGCTGTTCCTTGCTTCGGCAGAGGTTGGCGGGAGCGCAGGGAATACCTCCGGTCCTCGCTCACAAAATGCAACTCATCTACCACTGACAAATTTGTCATGTCCAACTGGCCCGTTGATGTAGTTGGTCTAAGATCATCAGAATCGCTATTTGATGTAAGAGAAGCCGCATCTGTATCGCTAACATCTGGTACAGCTGTGTTCCCAATTGCTGCACCAGTGCTTTGTTTTTTTCTGACCTGTGAGAGCTTGACGTTTGTAGTTGTCATACTTTCTGGTGAATGTGAATATGCAGCCAGTGGCATAATAATTCTGGTCGCATGCAAATTTAAATATTTTGCGCTCTTTTATATTTCCTCATATTTCGAAATGCGTGCCTTGATTTCTTTCTTGCTTTTTATAATGAGGTCCACTTCACCAGTTGCATCTAGCAGGCCATTAATGCGTTCAATTTTAAGCAATAATGCCTCACGATCTGATTCAGCATATTTAATCAGAATATGTAACATATTCATCGATGCTTTGAGATTATTATCAGCCCACTCCTGCAACATTTGAGGGTTGGGATTTTCGTAAGTGGGCACAATTAATACTCGAAGACCTCTGGGCACACGGTTGGAATCGCAATATTTTTCTAGTGATTTCTTTTCCCACAACTTAGACAGTTCATTCCGTAGTAGTTTCTCCAATGTTTTTAGTAAAGTTCTTACATCGCTGTTGTCAGTACTTGTTTTATTTGTTCGCGGTTCTTCCGTTACCGCTGGAAGGTTCTTAAACAGTGCCTCAGCTACTGTCTCCCTGTGTTGGAGCGCGTCGCTGGACAACATGTTGTTTTTGTCAATTACCGGCTCTTATAGTTAGTCGTAATACTGCTTAATGGCTTAAGGTGGTATTAGAGGGAAATATCCCGTAACCCGCTGGATGTCAAAAACAAATTAAAAATGCAGTCTGCACGTGTGTGCCTTACCGGAATTGGCGCCGGGGCTCACGTCGGTCAACCGACCTTTCGGACTCCTCAGCAGCCACGCCGTCGAACACCACGACACAGCGGCAAAGGTTTATTATAATCCAAATGGGGGGCATATATATATATATATAAATATATATATATATATATATATATATATATATATATATATATATATATATATATATATATATATATATATATATATATATATATATATATATATATATATATATATATATATATATATATATATATTACCTACTGGCGATAGCCAGTAGGTATATATAGTTAGGATTTTTTCTCTATGGAACTTTTTGAAAATTCTATGCCTAATAACTTTGGCGTTTGTGGACGGAATTGGCTGACATTTTCAGGAAAATGGCACATGTTGTTTCTGAGCAGCTCCTGGAAATTTGGGGGGGGTTCGTCAAGGGGGGGCTGAGAAAAAAGGGGGGTCCCAAAACACGTTTTTCCCATGTTAATTTCCATAGGGCGGTTGGCCTCACTTTTAGCCCGAACGGCTAATACGTGATACGTCACTTAATAAAGAATATATTTTACAGCTATAGATATTAGCTTTTAAAAAACCAATGAAATTCACAGAAAAAACCATAGGTTATAGACCATATATAGTTAGGAATTTGCATTTACAAAACCTTGAAAATTCACTGAAAAAACCATAGGTTATAGACCATATATAGTTAGGGATTAGCATTTAAAAAACCTTATTTTATTTGCACAAAACCATTGAAATTCCATATATAGTTAGTTGCACTAACTATATATCGCGGACCCGCAATCCACTGCTAATGATGTCACATATTACATCATTCATGACATGGTCAGTGACATCACTGATGACATCACTGATGACATCTCAAATGACATCACTGATGACATCACTGATGACAACACCCAGTGACTGTATGTTTCTGTAAAGTTAAAATATGTCTTACATATTGAAGAATGAGTGGATGTATAAGTGTCTGGATGAAGGATTTAGTAGGTGCATGACTGACTATATGAGAGAATGATTAAATGTGTCTCACTGAGTGCATGGGTTAGTGATTAAAGTGTCTTAATTTGGCAATCATTATTTATGTTCTTCTGTAAACTGCTGCATGTTTAAATCAGTAGCTATATCAGTAACTATATGGGTTATTGAATGGTTGCCCAAGTATTTGTATGGGAGACTGAGTATGTGTGTGGGTGGCTGGGAGGTGTATAACTCTGTGCATAGATGTGTGAGCAGTTGATTCCCTAGGTGTATGGGTTCAAAAGTGCATGTAGAAACAGCTGTATGGACAGTTGACTGTGTGCATGAGTATATTGGTGAGTGAATGGATATCTCAGTTCTACATGTCAAAGTAAGTACATATGTAAAACACACTCCATGTGAGAGTTGACATATATAAATAACTGAACATAAGAGCCAGTGAATGTGAGAGTGGCTGTATGAATCATTGTGAACTTGTATCAAGGATTGTATACGAGAGTAAATATGTGTTAGTATATGTTTGAATAAGTAAGGTGTGTATAACTGTATAGTTAAGGAAATGGAGATGTGATTGATTCTTTGCATGACTGACTAGGTGTGTGAGTAACTCCATGGATGTGTGACAGTCTGTGAATGCCTGTTTACACTGAGTGTATCTAAGGTTATATTAGAGTCTGAAGATGTATTATCACATAAATGATATCATCAGTGATGTAATCAGTAATGTCAAATGAGATGTCAGTGATGTCATCAGTGATGTCATTTGAGATGTCATCAGTGATGTCATCAGTGATGTCATTTGAGATGTCATCAGTGATGTCATCAGTGATGTCACTGACCATGTCATGAATGATGTAATATGTGACATCATTAGCAGTGGATTGCGGGTCCGCGATATATAGTTAGTGCAACTAACTATATATGGAATTTCAATGGTTTTGTGCAAATAAAATAAGGTTTTTTAAATGCTAATCCCTAACTATATATGGTCTATAACCTATGGTTTTTTCAGTGAATATATATATATACACATTTGCCTGCAGATGTGTATTTAAATATACAAGTGTACATAATATCAAGTAAATAAAAGCAATAGGCAAAACATATAGGAAGGTGTGAAATAAAGAGGCTCACCTTATTGTAAAAGATTACTGAGAACCGCTTGTCCCACAGCTGTGTACATATTGCTTGTAGCTTCCAGACCGTGATGCCTGGTAAAAGTGAGCCTGCTGGACCAGGTTGCTGCTCTGCTGATCTGCTGAATAGGCACACCGGCAAAGAGAGCCATCGAAGAGGAGACAGCTCTTGTAGAGTGAGCTTTCACTGTCGAAGATAAAGGTATGCCTGCTTTCTGATGACAAAACTGTATCACTGATGATATTCAATGTGCTATTGTTTGTTTAGTTACAGAATATCCCTTTCTCATTTTAGCATAAGCCTCAAAAAGCTGATCAATCTTGCAAATGAGGGTGGTCTTCTGTAAGTAGAATTGTATTCACCTCTTTAAATCCAAGGATCTAAAGATCTTTCCGCTGGTGTTTGTGGATTTGGGGAAAAAAGTTTTCAATATGACTGGTTTGTTTAAGTGAAAATACAATGGGACCTTAGGGTTGAAGGTAGGATTGTTACAAAATATAACAGAGTCCTTTGTAAATTGAAGGAAAGGAGGACGAAAAGTGAAAGCATGTATGTTGCTTACTCATCTGGCTGACGTAAGAGCCAGCAGAAGAGACGTTTTCCATGTAATGTATTGTCGTTCTGCTCTATGAATGGGCTCAAATGGACTCATCATAAGTTGTGTCAATACAATGTTGAGATGCCAAGGCGGAGGTGGACAACTAATTTGGTGAACATTCTAAACAATCCTTTAGGAAATTGTTTTATCATTCTTGATGACCAAAGCGACTGTGAGGCAACATGCAGCCGAAACCTGGAGATTTCTGCGAGGAAAACCTTAATGGACGAATGGGTGAGGCCAGATTTAGCCAGCTGCAAGAAGAAAGGTAGTAACTGTTCTGTTGGTGATTGAATAGGATGCACTTCTGAACTTGCACACCAATAGCAGAATCTCTTACGCTTAAACTTGTAAGTTTTGATAGTGGACGGTGCTCTAGTGTTCACAAGGGCTTCGAGACAGTCAGCAGGGATGGTTAGTTTGGCAAATTCATAGTGTTCAGGAGCCAAGCCGATAACCGTAGCGATGTTGGGTCCAGATGGCAGACTTGACTGTGATTCGTCGTTAGCAAATTCCGTAATGGACGTACCAACCTGGGTTTGCACTCTGATAGGAGAAGAAATTCTGTGAACCAGAACTGGTGAGGCCACTTGGGTGCTATGAGTAGTATTCAGAAAGGTTCCTTCCTCATCCTCCGTACCATCCTTGGGAATTCAGGAATGGGAGGAAAAGTGTAAGCATACATCTTTGACAAATTTATCAAAAATGCATTCCCACACGATCCCTGTAGGGGTAGCCAGCTGGCAAAGAAAAGGCATTTGCGGTTCAGATTGGTCGCGAATCGGTCTAACTTTGGTTTTACCCCATAACAGAAAGATGCTATCCAGCGTTGATTGGTAGAGTTCCCACTCGTGGTTGGCTGTGATTGACCTGCTCAAGGAATCCACCAGGATATTGGCCACCCCTGGAACATGTACAGCTGTTAACGTTATCTGGTGCTGAATTGCCCAATCCAAAATCTGCTAGGCCTGTAGCTATAGCGTAGTCAATCTTGTCCCTCCTTGTTTGTTTAGATAGTGCATACCTGTTGTATTGTCCTTCCAAATTAAGACTGATGCCCTTGAAATTATTGAGAGAAAGGATTTCAGGGCAAGGAATATTGCTTTTAACTCTAATAGATTGATGTGTAAGGACCATTGCTGGCTGTCTCATTTGCCCTTGACTGTCAGCCCTTCCAGATTTGCTCCTCATCCCTTGAGGAATGCATTGGTTGCAATTATGTAATTCAGAGAATCTACTAGGAATGACTGGCCTGCAGCTATATTCGGGATCTGGGTTCACCATTGAAGCACCTCCTTCATCTGAGGTGTTATCCTTATAATATCGTCGAAGCACCCTGAGATTTGCAGCCACTGACTGTCTAGCTCTTCTTGCAAGGGCCTAATCCTGAAGCGGCAGTTGGGAATGAGGGGAATTGAGTAGGACAACATCCCCAGAAGCGATTTGTACTTTCGAACTGAAGTGGACTTTTTTACGAGGAGTAGAGCTGCCAGTTTGCGAATCTTCTCTTGCCATTTCTGTGAGGTGAAGGCCTTCACCTGGTGAGTGTCCAAGGTTGCTCATAAAAAAGTTTTGACTCTTGAGAGAATTAGCTTAGACTTTGGAAGGTTGATGGAGAGACCTAAGGACTGGAAGACAGAGAGCCATCTCTGAGTATGATGATTTGCCACTACCAAAGATTTCGCTTTTATGAGCTAATTGTCCAGATGAGGTAAGATTTGAATCCCTGCCTGTCGTAGGTGGACCGCCACAGGTGCTAGGATCTTGGTGAACACTTGGGGCGCTGAACGAAGGCCAAATGGTAGGATTCCTGTAAAAAAATGAACTTTTTTGCATTTTTCAAAGTGCAATGTGGCAAACATACATGCCCTTAGGGCATTTCTGTGTGCCACATGTGCACACATGCTTATTTCAGGGGTGCAACAGGGTGTTCTATTGACACCCCTGCAACCTTGAAATTGCATTCTCAATTTGTGATTCTCTAATTGAGAATCGCAAATTGAGAATGTCTTCCCATTCATTCCTATGGGCCTCCTAGCCCATAGGAGTGAATGGGAAGGTATTCCTTATTTGCAAATTTTCAATTTGCGATTCACAAATAAGGAATATGTAGGATTTGCAAAATATTTTGCTAATCCTACCTACATTGCGTTTTGCGATTCTCTGATTGCAATTCCCTAAAAATCGTAAATTGAGAATCGCAAAACGTGTTTTTCCTACATATGGCCCCAAATATGGATTCGCCCTTGTAAGGCATATCGATGATTTTTGTCTGTACTTCTTGACGGAAAGAAGTAGCTCTTAACCAGCCCTGTCGTCTCATGACCACTGCCCCAGCCAATTGACGGAAACCTGTTGCTGAAACATCCACAGTGCAGTCAATAACCTCAGCAGAGATCCTTTCTCCCTCCGGAAGAATTCTCCTCACCTTAGCCTTCTAGTCCTCAGGCAACAATTCAGTAAAAGACAACATGTCCATCCACATTTGGCGGTCATACTAGCCCAGAATGGCAAGAGAGATGGCCGCTCTAACGGTGATTGCTGCCATGGTGGAGAATAATTTACCAATAGAGTCAAAATGTCTTCCATCTCTATCAGGAGAAGCAGACAGGGGAGAAGCAGGATTTTTGACACGGCGTTGAGCATCTTGTGAAATTACCAAATCAGGCTTAGGTTGCCCTATAATGCAGGCCGGCGAGATGTCCAGCGCCTTATACTTTTACTCCAATTAAGGTAAGACTGCTGGAATTTAGGCTGGTGTTCTTGTTACCTATAGACCTTCCTCCCATATAAAATCCACTATGGGAATTAAGCAAATCTGTCTTTCTGTCTGTTCCTTAAAATCGTAAAGAAAACAATCTGCTTGTTTTGTTACCATGGGAAGCTGAAATCTCTTTGCTGCTCTCTCCATAAGGGTATGAAAACCCCCTATATCTTCAGGTGGTGAATCTACCAGAGGTGGAGTGGAAGGAGATGGTGTTTGTATTTGGTAGTCTTCCCACTTGTTAGGTAGTGATACCTTGTTCAGTTGGCCCTCCTCTCTCTCATCATCAGTGGTATGATCCTCCTGATCATGTGGTTGAGTGCTATAGATGGTGGAGAAAAAAGTAGGGGGAGATCTAAATACCAAGGAAGGCTGCGTAATAGAAGTTTGGTGGACTAAAGGAGGGAATCTGAAGTAGTAATCTTCCACCATATGGTATTGATTTGATACTAGGGAAACATGCATTTGAATGATTTGTTGCCTTTGCCTATCTAGGTTGGGGTCTTGAGGATAGTAAACGTACTCGTCATCCTCATCATCCTGGCACTTTATCCGAAGGTATGAAGGACTGCGAGCCACGCCAAACATGCGATCATCCTCTGAATCTTCCTCCTCGTCTCCATAAATAAATATCTCTTCTGGAGGACAGCGAGATACCTTACTAGAAGAAGAGTGGATAGGTAAAATCGCTTCTTGAGAAGCTCTTCATTTAGACTAAGGAACTATAGCTGACAAAACAGTGTCCTGAGTAGTTTTCCTCTTCATTGAAACAGAATCTGAAGTATTTTTGGGAGATGCAGGCAAAATCGTCGACGGGGCCAGCAACTACTACGCGTCAAACAAACCGTCGACGAAGATGTTGACACGAAGTTTTTGTCGACAGTTCTTCCGTAAACAATTTTGGCGTCGACTAATATGGTCGTCGGGGGTCAGTGTCCGTAGTGTTCGGCACCGTCTATGAGGCAACCGTCGACAAGCCTACTGTCAACAAGAGTTTTTGTTTTTTTCAGAGTCACATCACAGCTGTAGCAGTGATAAGAGATCTGTTGACGCTTCTTTAAACAGAAGTCCTTTTTTACCCGTCGCCCTTCAAGACAATGCTGTCGTTAACATAGATGGTCTCACCCTTACAGACACGATAGTCGATGGAGAAGAGGACAACGACATGATGAGCTTGGACTGAGGTGAAGAGAAGGTCGTCGTCGTAGTTGTGGTCATTATAGCTTTCGTCGACAGGAATGTCGTTGACGGCTTGTTCGACAGAGTGTCTTTCTGAGGTGAAGAAACCGTCCCCGGTAGAGACCTAGACTTTGGTTTTATTTTAGAGGCTGCAGAAGGAGTAGAGGGCACAGATTGACCCTTGTGAGAAGCTGACTCCTTTTTAGAAGAAGGAGGCTGGTCAGAAGATTTTAAAGTGTGGTGATGTTTCTTCAGCACCTTGACAGCCTTAGGAGACCCCAACTTCACCTCACTTGCCCTCTTTTTAGAAGTAGTAGTTTTGAGGGAGGAATCACTCTCCTCATTAGGGGATTGTCCTTAGTTTTCATCTTAGGTAGCCACAAAAGAAGATGTCCTTCTCTATCTCTCAGATTCTATTGAGTGAAAGTTCTGCACATTTTACAGTCTCTCAACAGATGATCAGGGTGAAGGCAGTAGATACAATTCTTGTAAATATCATACAAATGAAGTCTGAGTTTCCCTTGAGAGTCACAATGCATGAAAAGAGATCTCTTTGAAGAAGACATGCTGATCTAAAATAAGTAAAAATTCAGTAGGCCAAAGAGAAAGTACTGAGCAGAGCTCAGGGAGACTCCCTTCACAAAACGTGCAGTAGAAAATCTGTGAGCCTGGAGCCTCTGTGGAGAGGGTTCTAGAGGGTGCTATCATCTGATTGGCTGGAGTTTGGACCATTCCTAATGACTAGGATGAGATATTAAATTGAACGTTTTTCTCTCTTAATGTTAATGTTAAATTCATTACTTACTGCTTTTTATGTACCGTGGGACACCCACTTAGATGACAGGGAAAGATTCAAGCATATGAATCTATGAAAGATACCCCAATGCTGGAGAACTTTCTAAATCCTGTGGGTCCACTACTTGTACTTCAGCATACATTTTTTTTTAAATGGAGAAGAAATATTTCTGCTATCCTATCTTTGTCTTCTACCATAATTGCAGGACTCGGATCTCTTATTTGTGTATTTATTGACCTATTTTGCTGTGTTTTGGTAGACCACACTAAATATTTCTTAGTTGGTCCTTCGCTCTTGCCAATTATTGCTGTAGTGCCTTTTCATCATATTCTCTTATGCACACAGAGTTCAGCTCATTTCTAGCTTGTTCCACAGTTTTTTGTAGAAATTCTATCTTTCGTGACCTCTGCTTATAGGTAACGCTGGGCGTAGGACTACGCTACGCTCGTGGAGTGTGCGTAGTTTGTGCTATTACGCACTATGTGAATTGCTCGTAGCACAGTGCAAAAACACGTAGCGGACATTTTTTGCTTGCTCGCGGTCCTCAGCGTCAAGTTGGTGAACGCGAACGAGCAAAATCAACATCCCGGTGAGACTTTTTCCTAGTTTGCGATCAGCAACATCAAGTTGCTGATAGCAATAGTGGAAAATAAACCTCCCGGCAAGATTCTCAACGTGGGGAGGTCAGATTTTGCATTGCATGATGAGAAACTATCAGTCCGGATTGAGAAAGTTGCAGCTCAAGTACAAATCTACTTGAGCGGCAGAAAAAGACTGCTTGCACTGTGCAAGATGCCGTTAGAAATGATTGCTCAGTGCGAACAAGCATCCGGCACTGTGCAATCAGTGCAAGCAGCATTTTCCCTACCGCACTACGCAGTTCGCGTTGCTACGCGTAGCTTGCATAGTGCGAAGTGCACTTGCCGTAGCTACGCGTAGCTCTACTACGCAAACCACGCCAAGGGTTACTTTTAGGTGCAAGCTTTATATGAGATAACTAGTCCTCGAAAAGAAGCCTTAAAAGCCTCCCACACCATAAAGCAGGGTGCTGAACTTATATTATCCTTAAAAAACAACTGTCTAAACGTACAAGTTTCTTCAATCCATACTAAATCCGTGAGCAGAGCTTTATCGAACTGCCATCTGGCATTATTACTTTGAGACGTTCCTACTAATATGACAAGGGAGACTACAGAGTGGTCCGAGAGAGTGCAGGTGCTGCTTATATGTCACAAACTTACCTGGTATTGGATGGGAGGCACCTACGCTTTTGCAAACCTTCAAAACAATTCTCCTAACAACCTATGCTGCCACTCCTGTAAGAAGAATCATCAAAAATTCCTTAACTACCGGAATATTTCCAGAAGAACTCAAAAAGTCCTATATATGCCCATTACTGAAGAAAACAAACTTGGACCCGCTGAACCCTAACAACTACAGACCAATTAAAAACGGACCTTTCCTGGGTAAACTGATAGAAAGAGCAGCATTTGCCCAGTTGTCACAATTTATTGATGATCATGCCATACTTTCAGCCTTTCAAACGGGATTCCATCCAGGAAGAGGCACAGAATCTGCAGTCCTTGTCTTCTCGGATGACCCGAAGAACACAGTTGACCACAACGGGGTCTCTGCGCTACTGCTCCTGGACCTCTCAGCTGCCTTTGACACGGTTGACCATGACACTCTTATACAAAGACTCTTTGAAGCCGGCATAGAGGGTACTGCTCTAGATTGGATCACATCCTACCTTCGCGATAGAACTAATGTCATCCATCCCCCCCCTTTCTCATCCAAACCGTACTTCAAACCGCACTTCAAGGAAGCAGGGGTCCCTCATGGCTGTATCATCTCGCCCATGCTTTTCAACATCTATGTAAAGTCATTACAGGCACTGATCAATCAGTTTCACCTCATGTGCTATAACTATGCAGATGCAATGCAAATACTCCTTTAACTGTAATGCCCCAAAGACATTGGAAATGTGCCAATTTTCAGTTGTCTTAGAGCCGTGGATCAATAGATGATGTGGAGCCATCACAAATTGAATGCTTCCAAAATGGAAATACTCATGTGTGGTGATTGCAAACATTAAGAACTGCTTGCTGCGTGGCCTGATGATCTGGGAACACTGACTAAAGTATTGAAGGAGGTAAGAAACCTTGAAATGACCATGGACTCCAAGCTATCAATGAAGGCCCAAGCGGACAAACTTTCAATATCAAGCTTTGTTACTATAAAAACTCTGTGATGAATCTTCCCCCATTTGGAATTTTCAGACAAAGTCCAGGCTACCATCTCCCTTGTTGTGTCTAAACTCAATTATACCAACAGCCTCTACCACAGATCAACTTTAACGACCAACAAAAATAATGCAATGGATTTAGAACTCAGCTGCCAGACTACTCGTACATATAAAGCAGCAAGACCACATCTCCCCTGCCTTGAAAGCCCTTATTTGATTACTGGTTGCCTGAAGATCCACATTCAAGCTGCTTAGTATAACCCACAAAGCGATACATTGAACTGTCCAGTCTTCATCAGGAATAAAATCACCAAACACATTCAACAAAGGTTTACAGGGGATTCTGGGAAGGAAAACCTTAGGCATTCCCTGAGTAACAGGACCCTGTGAGAGCCACACAAGTCACACCACCCTGAACTCCCCCTGGTGTCTAGTTTTCAGAAATTTGTGGGTTTGGTTGGTTTCCTAGCTGGCCGCCAAGCCTGGGACCAAAAACGCGAGTAACACCCTCGCAAAACCAGGTTGTTTTGTGACATAATTTTGAGATCTTCACAATATGTTTTGAGCCCTCCCCTGTTGCTGGTACTTGGCCCTCCTACTCAAGTAAGATACCGTTTTTATCTAGAGACCCAGGGGAATGCTGGGTGGTAGCCCACAACTTTCCCTCTCAGAAATGTGAGGACATGTGATTTGTTAAGCTATTTTGAGGTTTGCAGAGGATTTTTTGTGGGAAAACATTGGGAGATACACACAAATCACACGTCCCTGGACTCCCCAGGGTGTTTAGTCCTCAGAAATGTGTGGGTTTGGTAGGTTTCCCTAGATGCCTGCTGAGGGCGAGACCAAAAATGCAGGTGACTTGCTCGTAAAACCAAGTCTTTTTGTGATCGATAATTTTAAGTCTCCACAGTATGTTTGGGGCCATTTCCTGTCACGGGCACTAGGCCTACCCACACAAGTGAGGTACCATTTTTATCGAGAGACTTGGGGAATGTTGGGTGGGTGGAAGTATATGTCTCCCCATAGATTCCAGAGCTTTCCATCACAATTGTAAGGAAACTTGTTTTTTTGACAAAGTCTTAGGTTTGCAAGGGATTCTGGGTAACTGTACTTGGAGAGAGCCACACAGGACATCCCATCCTGGATTTCCCTGGGTGTTAAGATTGCTAAAATCTACAGGTTTTCTAGGCTTGCTCGGTTCCCTAGGTGCTGGCTAAGCCAGGGTCAAATATCCACAGCTAGGCACATTGCAAAAAAAGCACCTGTTGCGCCCATGTTTAGTTTTGGGCCGTTTCCTGTTGTGGGCACTAGGCCTACCCTTCTTTCTTCTGGGAAATGTGAGAAAATGTTTTTTTTTTCACAAAGTTTGAATTTTGCAAGGGATTCTGGGTACCAGAACCTGAGTCTAGTTTTCAAAAATGTACAGGTTTGCTAGGTTTCCCTGTGTGCCGGCTGAGCTAGCGCTCAAAATCAATAGCTATGCAGAAGCAGATTGCACAAAAAGAGTCAGTGCCTAGAGGGTTTTCTGTTGGGGGGGGGGGTAGAACAGTGACTATTGCCCCAATATGCCCCCTAAGGTTGGCCAGAACGACTGTGGCCATTTGTGGAGGGACTGGGGTCATTGGCGTGCCCATCCTGGGCAGCCACCACTCCTACACTAAGAAATAGTCTCTTGTGTGCTTTTTGCCCCCCATGGACCAGGTTGGGCGGCAATTGCTCCCACATGCCCCCGGGGGCATAGAGACTGTACCCATATATCTGAAAGAGACTATTAGTTATAAATTCCTTACCGAAAAATTACCCCCAGGCATCAGACTGGATCTGGAAAACTATTCTTCATTAATACCCCTGCATGTCCTCAAGTGGCATTGGTCGAGGGATGACGCTGCAGTGCATACTTCTGCCCCTATTCGCTGACGTCCTTTCTTTCTTTTTCCGTGCCAGCCTAACACAGATCTGGAGAGAGCTTGTCCCTTAGTTATTTTTAGACTAAACTGTGCCATTGTCGGACCGGATTCAAGCCTTGTGACAGGAGTCACAAGCTGATGTCCGTTACGGATCTGCACTTTGTGTGCCTCATGTGCCTTGAGCGCGACCACGACCCAAAGTTGTGTTCTGACTGTTGGGCCATAAATCTGACGTCTTTGTGGGAGCAGTCCCGAAAGCTTTTGGAGGCCTGCAGTCGCCTCCGTTTCGCTCCCGGACTCACTCGAGGGGAAGGTCTCGAGACCAGTCGCGGAGCCACCACACCTCGTCAAATCTTCGCACTTCTCAGATAAGTCAAAGCACAAGAAGAAGGCGAAGAAGCACTATTGTTCTTTGCCTTGGCTGACACAACAAGGGAAATGGAGCGTCGTCGCTCTAAGGCTCTGTCTCCGGTGCCTGATTCAGGGATGACTCCGCGCCTCCCCTGTTTACAGGAGCTGGAGCGTCTCCTGCCCAGCTTTGTGCATTTTATGAATCCCTCCACTCCATCTTTGGGCAGCTGGACTCCGCTGGTGCACCTTCGGGCCCCTTGGAGCCGGTTGGGGGCCGTAGAAAGTCAATGCCTGTGACTCAGGCCTCGGCACTGCAGCATCCACATGGATCCAGGCCTGAATCTGGATCGAATGCAGAACTGAATACTCTACCTTCCCCAGCGATGACGCCACCGGCACCAGCCGTGCTCCCGGCCAACGCTGTCCCCATCCTCCTCCCCGAGATGGATCCGGAGCTGGATCGATGTCGGACGACGTTGAATTTGATGCCATAGGGTACATTTGTACCCTTGTTCATCCCATGTGTTCCCTATTGCCCTGAGGGTGATGATGAGGACTGGGAAAGCGTTTTAAGGATTCTTGGGCTGCGGCCAGATCCTTAGACCTAGCTCTGTCCTCCCATCCCCCACAGTTTCCGTTTTGTGACTACAGAAGGGGCACCCCACCACATCCGACCCAGTCCAGCCACCGGTTGACGCAAGCTACCCAGCATCTGCGTGGCCGCGGAACCCAGCGGGTGGGCCAGTCCACCCTCCCCCCCTGCAGCAGCCTCCAAAGCCTCCTAGTCTGATATTTTAGGGCCGTCAGTGACCAGTGGGTGGCAGGATTCCCCATCAACTCCCCCATTGGCAATCCCTCACGTCAGACAGGTGGGTTTTGCAGATAGACCAAAAGGGCTACTTCGACCCCTTCTAGAGTGCCCCTCCCTCCATGTCACCATCTTTCAATCGCATTTTGGAGGATCATTTGGCACTTCTCTGCCAGGAAGCCTTGGTCCTCCAGTCTTGGCCAAAGGAGCTATCAAGAGGGTACCTGCACCTGAAGTAGGTTGTGGTTGCTATTCCCGCTACTTTCTGGTGGCCAAGAAGGATAAAGGCCTGCGTCCTACTTAGACCATAGGGCCCTCAACCGCTTCCTCCGGAAGGAGAAGTTTAAAATGCTAACCAGGGCTCAAGTCCTGTCTGTCCTCGACCCTGGAGACTGGATGGTAGCGTTGGACTTGCAGGACGCTTATTTTCACATCCTTGTCCTTCCTGCCAGCCCACAGGCGTTCCCTGTGGTTCACGGTCGGCCACAAGCATTTTCAATTCACCATGCTCCCCTTTGGCCTCACCAGTGTCCCTCAGGTGCTCACCAAAGTGATGGCAGTGGTCGCAGCTCATCTGCGCAGATCAGGATTCCTGTCTTCCCCTATCTCCACTACTGGCTGTTGAAGGCGGGCCTCGCCCCAGGCTGTCATCTCCCACCTCCAGACTACAGTGGGCCTCCTGCATTCACTGGGGTTCCCTATCAACATGCCGAAGTCACATCTGACTCCCTCTCAGTCGCTCCCTTTCATCTGAGTTGTTCTGGACAAGGTGCAGTTTCAGGCTTATCCTCCCAAGCAGGTAGTACAGGATATTTGGAAGATGGTACTAATGTTTCAGCCTCTGTCCCGGATTTCGAGGAGAATGATTGAGGGTGCTGGGCCTCATGGCCTCCTGCATCCTGCTGGTAGATCAAGCCAGATGGCATATGCGAGCTCGACTGTGGGACCTGAAGTTCTAGCATCAGGGAAATCTTTCCGACTATATCCAGGTCTCGGAGGGGACTGCACAGCAACTGCAGTGGTGGTTAACGAACCAGAATTGGGTCAGATGCAGATCCCTCACCAACCAGACCTCACGGTAGTGACCAATGCATCACTCCTGGGATGGAGCGGCCGCCTTGGGGAGGTGGAAATGAGAGAAGTCCGGTGGAGTACAATCTCCATATCAAACTGTTGGAGCTCCGTGCAATTCGCTTGGCACTGAAGGAATTCCTTCACTCTTTCAAGGGGAAGACAGTACACGGACAACACCACAGCCATGTGGGACTGCAACAAACAAGGCGGGGTGAGGTCGTGGACCCTTTGTCAAGAGCATCTTCGCCTTTGGATATGGCTAGAACATCGGGTCATTATCCTGGTGGTTCAACAACTGGCAGGTTTTCTGAACGCCAGGTAGGACAAACTCAGCCGTCTGTGCCTGGTGGATCACAAATGGCATCTTCACTCAGAGGTAGTGCAAGGTCTCTTTCAGCAGTGGGGAGGCCTTGGTTAAGTCTGTTTGCCACCGAATGGAAGGCGCAATGTGAGCAGTTATGCGCTTTGGAGTTTCCAGGGAAGCACTCGCTCGCAATGCTTTTTATCGTGAGTGGAGCTGCGGCCTCTTGTACTCCTTTCTGCCTGTACCACTTCTGCCCTGATTGCTGAAGAATATCAGTCACGACTGGGCCCAAGTCATTCTTGTGGCACCGAACTGGGCACAAAGAATCTGGTACCCCAAGCTCCTGAGTATGGCCATCGATCCTCCGATCAGTCTACCCCTTCGGGAGGATCTGTTGCAGCCACAGGAGATGTTCCTTCACCCAAACCTGCCCAGCCTCTACCTCCTTGCATGGAGATTGAGCGGCGACAGTTGACATCTTTTGACCTTCCTCCTGAACTCTGTAATGTCATCTAGGCAGCCAGGCGTCCCTCCACTAGGACAGTATATGCCTGTCGATGGAATAAGTTTGTGGCATGGTGCACAGCAAAGGCTGTGGATCCCCTCTCTGCCCCTTTTTCTGAAGGTTCTTTTATTCCTCCTTTCTTTGGCCCAGCAGGTCTCTGCTCTGGGCACTCTTAAAGGCTTCCTGTCAGCCATTTCTACTTTTCTTTGGCTGCCAGATCAGCCCTCTTTGTTCAAGTCCCATATTGTAAGTCACTTCTTTAAAGGCATTATTCACCTCTTTCCTCCATCTCCTTTCATAATGACTTAGTGAGACTTGAACCTTGTCTTGACTGATCTTATGCCTGCTCACTTCGAGCCTCTTCACAACTGTCCTCTCAGGCTCCTTACTCTGAGGATTGCCTTTCTCTTTGCCAATTACCTCTGCTTGCAGAGGGAGTGAGCTTCTGGCTCTTTCCTATAAGCCTCATTTCCTTCCAGGCCATCCGCTCAAGGTGATGCTCTAAACAAGACCCTCATTCTTGCCTAAAGTATTCACTCCCTTTCATATCGGGCAGGCTATTACTCTGCCCACCTTTTTCCCACCTCCGCACCCTTCCAAGGAGGAGGAGAGACTCCACCGTCTGGACCCAAAACGTGCGTTGTCTTTCTACCTTGACCGCACAAAAAGGAGCTCTGGGTGGACTCTTTGTTGGCTATATGGGTGTCAAAAATGGTTAGGCTATGCAGAAGTGTATTATCTCTGGTTGGGTAGTCCTTTGTGTCAAGATTTGTTATGCTTTGGCTAAAAAGGAACCCCCAGTGGGGCTGCACGCTCATTCTACTAGAGTTACGGCAGCAACTACTGCTTTGTCAAGTGGAGACCCACTCATCGATATCTGCCAGGCGGCCATGTGGGCTTCTTTGCACACATTTACCAGATGTTACTGCCTGAATAGTCAAGACCGGAGGGACGGCTACTTTGCCCGTTCTATTTTCCAGGATTTTCTGGTATGTCCTTGGTTTGCAGACCCTCCTACAGAAATGGTATTGCTGGGGTATCCATTCTTAGGTAAGGAATCTATAACTAATAGTCTCACTCAGATGAACAAGTTACTTACCTTCGGTAACAATGTATCTGTATGAGACATATATTAGTTATAGATTCCTTACCGCCCCACCCATCCTCCCCGCTCTGCAAATTGACTTCTAGGGTTAGGGACAGCCTTATGGGGCCCTAGTGTGGCACACCAGTGGTCAGTGTCTTTCATGGCTCTGCGCTTCTGGAATGGAAAGTCGTGTCAGAACTGACATCAGCGCGCAGGGGCGCCTCCTAAGTAGGCATTGCGACGTCATCCAGGCGACCATGACGCTGGACGCGGATTTGACCAATGCCACCTACCGACACGAAGGGATGTTGCTGAAGAAAGAGTCTCTGGATCCAGTCTGATGCCTGGGGTAATTCTAAGGTAAGGAATCTATAACTAATCTATGTCGCTTATAGATATCTTGTTTCTGAAGGTAGGTAAATTGTTCTTATGAGGGGTGGGGGCATTGGCATGCCCGTACTGGGCAGCCCCCACTCCTACACTGAGAAAATAAATAGTCCCTGGTGCCTAGTAGGCTTTCTGCCCCCGAGGGGGCAGATCGGAAGCAATTGCCTCATTTACTAACTAGGGGAGGCAGAAAGATTTTGGTCCCCATTTATGTGTGGAGGAGGCATGGCCATGCCCATTGTCGAAAGCCCCCACCGCTCTTTTATATAAAAATAAAAAAATCTGTGTTGTATAGTGGGCTCTGGGGGCTGTTGCTCCCATATGCCCCTCCAGGGGCATAAAGACTGTCCCATTTGTGTTTGGGTTGCTGGGGGAATTGGTATGCTAGTTTTGAACAGCCCCCACACCAATAAATTCATAATAACATCCAATGGTGCCTGGTGGGCTTTCTGCTCCCCTGGGGGGGCTGATCAGGGTAATAACCCCCAATCTGTATCAGGGGGGCACAACAACTCTCTCCAGTATGTTTGTGGGGGTGGGGGCATTGGCATTGCCATTTGGACAGCCCTCACACCTCTTTTATTAAAAAAAGAATCCCTGGAGTCTATCATGGGTAATAACTCCCATCTCCCCCTGGGGGTTGCAAAAAGACTGGGGAGGTTAATTGGGGGTGGGGAGCATTGGCATGCCCATTTTGAGCTGCTCCAACCCTAAATTTGTAATGAAAAAAAATCCCTGGTGCCTAGTGGGCTTTCTTCCCCCGGGCGGCAGATTGGGGGCTATTGCCCCCATCTGCCCCCCAGGAGGGACAGAAAGACTGAATATGCCCAGAAACTTTGTGGGGGAGCATAGGCTCTTGCCCAAGGGGGCGCTCCCCCCTCCCTGGAGCCTTGTGGGTAGATCCCTGCTACGGAGAGGATATTCTTCCCTTTCCATTGATGCCTCTCCCATCTGCCTGAGTCTGTGCTCAGGGGTCTGAGATAGCACTCCCCAGCTCCCAAGGCTATTTTGGACTAAAGGAAATACCTCTGGTGCCCGCACCAGAGGTATTTACGGTGCCATATGCGTGGACGTCCGTGGCCCATCTAAAGCACACAAGCACCATAGCGGCAGACGGTTCCCGATCATTTGAAGTCTCCACAGTACGTTTGTGCCATTTCCTGTCACGGGCACTAGGCCTACCCACACAAATGAGGTACCATATTTATCGAGAGACTTGGGAAATTCTGGGTGGGTGGAAGTATATGGTTCCTCATAGATTCCAGAACTTTTCATCACAATTGTAAGGAAAATGTGTTTTTTTAACAAAGTTTGAGTTTTGCAAGAGATTCTGGGTAACTGAACTTGGAGAGAGCAAAACAAGAAACCCCATCCTGGATTTCCCGGGGTATTTATTTTGCAAAAATGTACAGGTTTGATAGTTTTGCTAGGTTCCCTTAATGCCGGCTGAGCTAGGGTCAAATTTCCACAGCTAGGCACATTGCAAAGAAAGCCCCAGTTTTCAGTGGAAAAATGTGATGTGCCCACGTTGTGTTTTGGCCGTTTCCTGTTGTGGGCCCTAGGCCTACCAATGCAAGTGAGGTCTTTCTCTTTTGGGCTCCAGGATTCACGGACTCCCGTTTTTCTCCAGGATCCCTTCTGCTGCCAAAGCCCCCACTCCTTGCCGCCCCCGCTTCGCGGGAGCCGCTCGAGAAAGGACTCGACAAAGGATTTAAGAGGGCGCATCTGAACAGCGCATCGGCAAGATTATCTGACCCCGAGGCCACTGGTGGGACTGCGAGGACCAGCTGCCGCAGCTCGTCCTCTTCCCGCCCCCACCTCCTGCCTGCTAAAAGACTCTCTGGGGCAGTGGTCACTTGGTGTTTCTCTTTTGGGCTCCAGGATTCACGGACTCCCGTTTTTCTAAAGGATCCCTTCTGCTGCCAAAGCCCCCACTCCTCGCGGCCCCCGCTTCACGGTAGCCGCTCGAGAAAGGACTCGACAAAGGATTGAAGAGGGCGCATCTGAACAGTGCATCGGCAGGATTACCTGACCCCGAGGCCACTGGTGGGACTGCGAGGACCAGCGTGCAGTGCGGCTGGTCATCTGCCGCAGCGGGTCCTCTTCCCGCCTCCGCCTCCTGCCTGCTAAAAGA
This sequence comes from Lissotriton vulgaris, assembly GCF_964263255.1. Taxonomy (NCBI): domain Eukaryota; kingdom Metazoa; phylum Chordata; class Amphibia; order Caudata; family Salamandridae; genus Lissotriton; species Lissotriton vulgaris. Next base: position 817,833,017 of record NC_141695.1, on the reverse strand, counting down.
CTCTCTGGGGCAGTGCTCACATGGTGTTTCTCTTTTGGGCTCCAGGATTCACGGACTCCCGTTTTTCTCCAGGATCCCTTCTGCTGCCAAAGCCCCCACTCCTCGCGGCCCCCGCTTCGTGGGAGCCGCTCGAGAAAGGACTCGACAAAGGATTGAAGAGGCCGCATCTGAACAGCGCATCGGCAGGATTATCTGATCCCGAGGCCACTGGTGGGACTGCGAGGACCAGCGTGCAGTGCGGCTGGTCATCTGCCGCAGCTGGTCCTCTTCCCGCCCCCACCTCCTGCTAAATAGCCACTCTCGTTCCCGCGCATGCGGGACGTGCGCGGGCGATCTCTGGGCTAAACCCGGGGAAAGGGCGGGCCGTCTAAGGCCGTCCAAGGACAATCAAGGCCGGGCAGGGCCACCCCCTTTGGTATTGACTTTTTCTTGTGTGGCAACTGTATTAAATTACATTTGGATATATCCATAAGGCCCACAGGTACGAGTGTGACTGCTATTTAAAACTGTGGGCTGGTCCAGGTTACCAGTAGTATGTCTCTACGGTCTGGAAAAGTTTGTCATGTTGCAATCCCCACTTCCAGTGGGGTGGTTACTGGCACTCTGGATAACTTCTTTAACCCCTTTGATGCTCATGACGAGCTCAGCTCGTCATGAGGCACGGTTGAGCTGTGCTCATGACGAGCTGAGCTCGTCATGAACAATGGTAAATCAGGGAATGCAGCAGCGGGGGAGAATACCTTTAGCATTGAAGGTGTTAAGAGAGCCTCCACCATACTGGAAAAAGAGATTGTCTATGCAGAAAAACGTCTCTCCTTGGATTTAATAACGGGGAAACGTTCGTCTTTAGGGCGCATAGGCAGGACGGTTTCCCCTGCGCCAATTAACTCCGCAGGGGATGAAATTAGGCTGGTGGATGTTGGGGATGTATCAGACAGTTTGAGCCTAAATCTATCTTCCCTGAGCCCGGCCCCCAGCAATGACATCGCTGGGGTGCATAACTCCCCAGGGCCTGTTATTCAATCTGCTCACAGTCTGTCTCAAGGCTCCTCAGACAGGGTGAAAACTAATAGCAGGAAAAGAAGGGGCAGTTCTCTAATGGGCCATCTTGCTAAGCAACAAAAGAAGTCCTTAGATCCGTCCCCTAAAGTTGCTCCCCAACCATCAATCTCTCCTAGGCCCGGCACAGACGTTACTATCCCCTTTGTCTGTCCAACAGTCCCTGAAGGTGATCTCCTTGGTAAAATTGAGATCCTGATGAAAGCTCTTATGTTGCCACTTCTAGAGAGAACCAGGATGATCAACTCCAAGTTAGATCAGATTGAAAAGCAGGTTGGAGAAAATTCACTCCTATTAGCTGATTTGGCCAAGGGTGATGCTCATATTAGACCATCGGGGATTACTAAAAGGGGCCCGGGCCCCAGTATTGCAACTGCTGGGGCTGCAGATGTGGACCCTAAAAAAAACCCAGATAAAAAACCAAATACACCCATACCAAAACCTGCACTGAAGAATCGAGTAGGCACAACAAGGCAGGGAGGGAAGGTAATGGACCCGGTACGTGCAGCCCAGCCCTTATTTAGCGGTTTATCTACAGACAGAAGGCCAAATAGGCAACTCCAGCAGGATAAGGAAGCTAGTAAAGACCAACTCCCTAGCGTAAACCTTCCGCCGGAGGCTGCACCTTATACAATAGTTCTAGTGGGAGTGCGATCTTTGGGGGCTGGTAATTTTGAATCGCATAGGGAATTAAAGAACAAGGTTGTCTTTTGGCTAGATAGGAATAAGACCGTTCCTCCATCCTCGAGTACAGAGATTTTGGGTGCCAGAAGGGTACACTGGGTGGGCAACAATCCTAAAGACCTTGAAGGGGATTGCATCCTAGTGAATTTTAGAGACACTTGGGCTGTAGACTATATTCGGAGAGAACCAAGATTTGGCCGAGATGGTGATATCCAATCTCTGGGCCTTGAGTACTTTTACCCAGGGGGTATGAACAACGGTCCCCAAAAATCTTTTTCTATTTTCCGCCAGAGAGGATTTTGCGGAGCAAACCCATTTCATAGGCTAGTGCACCCTTTATCACTCCACAATAGGTTTGATCCTCTAAAGGATCTGGAGAGTGTAGACTGACTCCCCAAACTAGTCGTTGAGAATATTGCAAATGAAATCCAGCTGGGTTCACCGGTCTACCCCCCTTAGATAAATAGCAAGGACAAGATACACCTAACTGGCTCAAGTAGCCCATTGGTAATGCAGCCATTACCATCTCTGGCTGTAAATGGGGCTAAGAAGTCTAGAACAATAGCGAACAAGAAACATGGCTCCCTGTCAATTGTTTCCTGGAATTTGGCAGGAATATCAAATAAATTCGACTTGCCAGACTGGGGGTCATTCATTGATTCACAAGATGTCTGCCTATTTCAGGAAACTTGGGCCAGGGAAGACCATCACCGCACTGGTTTCGCCTCCTTTTCTATTGAGACAAAATGGGGTGGGAAGGGACGCCCCTCAGGTGGACTACTCATTTGGGTGGGTTCTCACTTGGGATGCTCTGCAGCAAAACTATAGACAAAATCCGCGGATATCCAAAGTGTGGCATTGGAATGGCCCAACGCGGCTAAATTAATACTAGTCAATGTATACTCAAGACCAATGGGCGTGACTAGTGACTCAGATACAATTGAGGATCTATCTCTTTTCCTTAAGTCTATCCCCCAAGGCATCCCATATCTGGTAGGGGGTGACTTTAATTGTCAATTCAAGCCACTGCCAGCCTTCCTCCAAGGTACCACACTGGAGGAGGATGATCTATGGGACATACCATCTGTTGGGGGCTTACCCGTTAAGTCCTGGACACCGCTTGCTACCCAAGTTATGGCCCTGTCTCTTAACAACTCCATTAGGGCCTGTAACGGGCGGGTCAGCACTTACAACAAACCAGGGTATGAGTCACGATTTAAACTTTATAAGTACTCCTGCCGAGCAATCAAAAACATTAGCGATATTTATAAACAACAAATACGATGTTTTTCAAAATTCATAAAGCAAGTGTGAAAGCAAAAGTCCAAAGTCTCATCCAATAGATATTCAGACTCCCGGGTCTTGTAATGCGATGATCCGTATTTTTATTCCAAATCTCAAAGTTTAATCCAAGTTCAAATTCATAGATTCAATGTTCGAGTCAAAATTCAATCCAAAGTTATAGGTACAATGTTCAAATCAAATCCAAACTTCCAAAAAAACAATCACTGCAGCCAACACGTGTTTCGTAGGGCATTAATCTCATGCCACATAACTTCCTCAGGCCTGCAAGCCAAAATAATAGAACAATAGTAAATATACTAACAACAATAAGACTAAGAAAGCGCTATTAATAAAGTCACCACCTAAGTGAGAGGAAAACATAGTACCCTTAATCAAGTGACAAAAAAATATACAATTTTGAGAAAGTCCCGGTGTCAGATATAAAAGGAAAACAAAACATTCCGAAATATTGCCAAATTCAGAAATTATAGTTGGAAATTACCTAATTCACAATAGTGTTTCCATCAGTATCAAACTCCTCCCAGGGGATGTATAAATTGAAAATTAACAATATCTGGAATGATATAAGGAGGCTCTTAGTTCTGTCACCACAATCCATCACGAAAATTCTCTCTATTCCAAAGACGCTACATATGCTAGTCCACTACTACTAATTTGTCTCACTAAGTTATATTCAGGATTGTACTATTCTTTCATGTGTTAAATCAGCAGTAATTGAAAAACACGAGCCCTCACCATGACACATCATAATGCTTTTACACATCCGTCTTTTAGTAGAGAAATATCCAAACGAAACGCGACAACGAATAATATTTATTGTTTTCTCTAAGACAGACTATGTTACCTTCTCTATTTCTTTGCTCCCCGCGTTTTTTATAACATCGATTGATTCTGTATTTTGCAGGGACTGTAATAAAGAGCCATATGGTTAGACTGTTACTTGTTAAAAACGTAATAGCAAGTATCACTCAATACCAAATTCCCCTTACCTATATCTCAGCAAAAAAGTATGTTGCGATTCGCTTCCATTTTCATTAATGTCGTTTTCTACTCCATATCATCATTAAAGGTTCTGAAATAGGAGAACCAAAGATTCAAGGTCCTACTACTAAGTTATATCGCATAAGTTCTATATATCAAAACGTAAGACCCCCTTACCTGTATCCCCCTTCTAAGATTCCATGTATCTCATGTCTGGCTCTATCGAATATCGGCGTGTGCTATGGCCGCCATTTTGCTTAAGTACTAAGTCTTATTACCTAAAACTTACTGAGACTGCGGCATGTAATATCGCCGCCATCTTTGAATAGCTAGTTATATCTATAGGCGAAGCATATTGACGAAATCACAACTGTATTAGCGATTATACGCTTATAGCTTCTCAATCATAATAGTAATAGTGAAATTTATCTAAAAAAATGATGAAGGCTTCGCTAGAGATGATAAACGACTTCGCTCGAGTAGCGGCGTGTACATAGCCGCCATTTTGCTTAAGGATATAAACTGATTGTGTTGTGGCACAGAGAATAGAGTTTTCGCCGCCATCTTAGACTTACTATTTAATAAATAAAAGGAGGATATTATTAATTGTCAAACTAATAAATCGTTATCGTGGAAAGAGGGGGGGAAAAACCCATGTAAATAAAGATAGATGTGTTAAGATATATCTCGCAAAAGATTCACACGTAATAGATCTATCTGATCAGTAGAAAGGAACTGGTATGTATAAGTTCCAGCATATCCACGTAGGGTAAGAAAAGCGTCAACTATTAGCGATATAATTGGAGCATATCCAAATTCATGTATATTATCAATTCTACTAGGCAATCATTAATTCTGATTGTTGAAGTTATTTCATTAATATGCGGTGACATTGCATTGAGCGTCCCATGTCATTCCTGTGTATTTAACCACTTCACATAATAATTGAGAGAGTTGTGGCATTTGCATTCGAGTTCCCCAAGTATCAACTTGAAGATTATCAAACAAGTGTAACACAATAACCAATTTTAAAGGGTAAAAGCCAGATCACTTACATCAGCTGCATCATATAACATATGAATTTACAATATAGCTAATCTCCCAGAAAATACTGTAATTCTGTATCAATATTGAGCCCATCTTCCACAGCCCGAAGAACCATGATCCATCGTGCCTCTCTTCGTCTCAATTTTAATAATCTGTCTCCTCCACGTCTATCCCGAACCACTTGTTCAATACCATGGTAGGAAAATGTATGATTTTCAGAGTCATGTCTATTTTGAATAGCATGTGAGGCTATGGGGTACCTCGTGTCACCATTCTTAAGTGCCCGATAGTGTTCCACCATCCGGTCCTTAAGTCTTCTAACTGTGCTCCCAACATAAATCTTTCCACACAGGCAAGCAATAACATAAATTACAAAGGTAGTTTCACAGTTAATGAAAGAATCAATGTAAAAAGTGCCTGTATCATTGTATTCAAATTTCAAAACCTTTCTTTTAGCCCACCAACATGAGCTGCAATTTCCACAGTGGTGGAAACCTTTGGGGCGGGTTCGCAACCAGTCACTTTGCCCCAGATGAGAAATTGGTTTAGGGTAACTCGGGCTTACAATATTGGCAATAGACAATCCCTTCCTGAAAGTAATACTTGGTCTTTCCGTTAAGTAAGATTTCAAATCTTTGTCAGAGTATAACATATGCCAATATTTCTTCATAATACTGTAAAGTTTGTCACTACCAGTACCAAAATTCGTAATCATTCTGATCTTTTGGTTGTTACCCCTAGTCTCATTCTTATTTTTCGATCTCAGTGTAACATCTCGCTTAAGTTTCTGTACTTTGTTAACAGCTTTGTTAACAGTTGTATTTTCATAGCCTCTGTTCTTAAATCTCATCACCATGTCTTTAACATTTGCATCAAAGTCTGTATCTTTAGAGCAGTTTCTTCTTGCTCTGATCATTTCCCCATAGGGGATAGAATTGATCTGGCTTTTGGGATAGCAACTGTCAGCTCGTAGTAGTGCATTACAGCTCGTTTCTTCCCGAAACAAACGACTGCACAGTTTGTTTCCCTCAACAAATAATTCAATATCAAGAAAGGTCAATTTCTCTTTATCATACTGTGTTGTAAATGACATATTTAAATCATTGGTGTTAAGAAAATTAAAAAAGGACTCTAATTCTTCCGTCGTACCTCTCCAAAATAACAAGCAGTCGTCAATGAATCTACCCCAATAGTATATGTGGTCTATCCATTGACTGCCCCTGGGACCCCAAATCCACTCCGCCTCCAGTCTCCCCATAAAGAGGTTCGCGAAGGACGGAGCAAATTTGGATCCCATCGCAGTCCCAGTCCTTTGTTTATACCAGGTAGATTCAAAGAGAAAGTAGTTGTTCTCCAAAACCAATCTTGTCATCTCAAGTAACATAGATGTATGGTCCAAATATTCAGCTGATCTGTTGTTCAGAAAGCTCTCTATGGCTGAGATACCTTTTTCATGATCAATATTTGAATATAATGATACTACATCTAGGGTAGCCAAAATCATATCACTGTCCCATACCACATCATTCATTATATTGAGGACATGTTTAGTGTCCTCAATATGCGATGGTAGATTTTGTACAAACGGTCTCAGATATGAGTCCACAAATTGAGACAACCTTTCTGTAGGCCCTCCAATACCCGAAATGATCGGTCTGCCTGGTGGTCTATCTCTATCCTTGTGTACTTTAGGTAGGCAGTACATACATGGGGCCTAATATACAGGAACTAATGAGATTGATGTGATCAACCTTTCTTCTATTGAATTGTCTGTGAGTATGAATAATGTGCTTAAGAAAGGACTTGGGTATTGTCCAACCAAGAATATAGATTGGTATGTTACAAAAGTTGATTTGTATAAGTTTGTTCGTTTGTTGAAGTTGAAAAAGTTTTTTTCCCTAAGAGACAATGTCAGGGTGGATATTACGAATAAACCAATACTCACTGACATTACCATCCAAGATTTGCATGATACAAGACTGTTGTTATCTCTTACTGAGTCGGAAGATGACCCAGTGACTATGAATTCTTTATTAAGAGATCTTGAGATTAATCCTGGTGCAGCACCATGAAGTGGGTTTAAAGACAAATCAAAATGGACACCACAGTTGTCCACTGGCAATGTTATTGATGCATTCTACAAAGCTGTTACTCTAGAGAAAGACAACCTGATTAAGAAAGATCGGTATCATAAGAAAACTTTCCCAGACAACTTAAGAATAGAAGAAAGGGAGGCACTTCGACAATTGACCGACCATCCAGATCTAATAATACGCAGTGCTGATAAGGGTGGCAACATTGTTGTTATGAATCGTACTGATTACAACAATGAAGTTTTATCTCAACTGGGAAATAACAAATATTATGAGAAAGTAACTGTTAATCCCTTAGAGATGGTTAAAGACAAAATCAACAAGAAACTTAAAGAGTGGTATGATAAGTGTTTATTGGACTATGACGAATATCTATTCCTTAAAATTCAATCACCTAAGGCCCCATGTATGTACTGCCTACCTAAAGTACACAAGGATAGAGATAGACCACCAGGCAGACCGATCATTTCGGGTATTGGAGGGCCTACAGAAAGGTTGTCTCAATTTGTGGACTCATATCTGAGACCGTTTGTACAAAATCTACCATCGCATATTGAGGACACTAAACATGTCCTCAATATAATGAATGATGTGGTATGGGACAGTGATATGATTTTGGCTACCCTAGATGTAGTATCATTATATTCAAATATTGATCATGAAAAAGGTATCTCAGCCATAGAGAGCTTTCTGAACAACAGATCAGCTGAATATTTGGACCATACATCTATGTTACTTGAGATGACAAGATTGGTTTTGGAGAACAACTACTTTCTCTTTGAATCTACCTGGTATAAACAAAGGACTGGGACTGCGATGGGATCCAAATTTGCTCCGTCCTTCGCGAACCTCTTTATGGGGAGACTGGAGGCGGAGTGGATTTGTGGTCCCAGGGGCAGTCAATGGATAGACCACATATACTATTGGGGTAGATTCATTGACGACTGCTTGTTATTTTGGAGAGGTACGACGGAAGAATTAGAGTCCTTTTTTAATTTTCTTAACACCAATGATTTAAATATGTCATTTACAACACAGTATGATAAAGAGAAATTGACCTTTCTTGATATTGAATTATTTGTTGAGGGAAACAAACTGTGCAGTCGTATGTTTCGGAAAGAAACGAGCTGTAATGCACTACTACGAGCTGACAGTTGCTATCCCAAAAGCCAGATCAATTCTATCCCCTATGGGGAAATGATCAGAGCAAGAAGAAACTGCTCCAAAGATACAGACTTTGATGCAAATGTTAAAGACATGGTGATGAGATTTAAGAACAGAGGCTATGAAAATACAACTGTTAACAAAGCTGTTAACAAAGTACAGAAACTTAAGCGAGATGTTACACTGAGATCGAAAAATAAGAATGAGACTAGGGGTAACAACCAAAAGATCAGAATGATTACGAATTTTGGTACTGGTAGTGACAAACTTTACAGTATTATGAAGAAATATTGGCATATGTTATACTCTGACAAAGATTTGAAATCTTACTTAACGGAAAGACCAAGTATTACTTTCAGGAAGGGATTGTCTATTGCCAATATTGTAAGCCCGAGTTACCCTAAACCAATTTCTCATCTGGGGCAAAGTGACTGGTTGCGAACCCGCCCCAAAGGTTTCCACCACTGTGGAAATTGCAGCTCATGTTGGTGGGCTAAAAGAAAGGTTTTGAAATTTGAATACAATGATACAGGCACTTTTTACATTGATTCTTTCATTAACTGTGAAACTACCTTTGTAATTTATGTTATTGCTTGCCTGTGTGGAAAGATTTATGTTGGGAGCACAGTTAGAAGACTTAAGGACCGGATGGTGGAACACTATCGGGCACTTAAGAATGGTGACACGAGGTACCCCATAGCCTCACATGCTATTCAAAATAGACATGACTCTGAAAATCATACATTTTCCTACCATGGTATTGAACAAGTGGTTCGGGATAGACGTGGAGGAGACAGATTATTAAAATTGAGACGAAGAGAGGCACGATGGATCATGGTTCTTCGGGCTGTGGAAGATGGGCTCAATATTGATACAGAATTACAGTATTTTCTGGGAGATTAGCTATATTGTAAATTCATATGTTATATGATGCAGCTGATGTAAGTGATCTGGCTTTTACCCTTTAAAATTGGTTATTGTGTTACACTTGTTTGATAATCTTCAAGTTGATACTTGGGGAACTCGAATGCAAATGCCACAACTCTCTCAATTATTATGTGAAGTGGTTAAATACACAGGAATGACATGGGACGCTCAATGCAATGTCACCGCATTTTAATGAAATAACTTCAACAATCAGAATTAATGATTGCCTAGTAGAATTGATAATATACATGAATTTGGATATGCTCCAATTATATCGGTAATAGTTGACGCTTTCCTTACCCTACGTGGATATGCTGGAACTTATACATACCAGTTCCTTTCTACTGATCAGATAGATCTATTACGTGTGAATCTTTTGCGAGATATATCTTAACACATCTATCTCTATTTACATGGGTTTCCCCCCCCCTCTTTCCACGATAACGATTTATTAGTTTGACAATTAATAATATCCTCCTTTTATTTATTAAATAGTAAGTCTAAGATGGCGGCGAAAACTCTATTCTCTGTGCCACAACACAATCAGTTTATATCCTTAAGCAAAATGGCGGCTATGTACACGCCGCTACTCGAGCGAAGTCGTTCATCATCGCTAGATAACTAGCTATTCAAAGATGGCGGCGATATTACATGCCGCAGTCTCAGTAAGTTTTAGGTAATAAGACTTAGTACTTAAGCAAAATGGCGGCCATAGCACACGCCGATATTCGATAGAGCCAGACATGAGATACATGGAATCTTAGAAGGGGGATACAGGTAAGGGGGTCTTACGTTTTGATATATAGAACTTATGCGATATAACTTAGTAGTAGGACCTTGAATCTTTGGTTCTCCTATTTCAGAACCTTTAATGATGATATGGAGTAGAAAACGACATTAATGAAAACGGAAGCGAATCGCAACATACTTTTTTGCTGAGATATAGGTAAGGGGAATTTGGTATTGAGTGATACTTGCTATTACGTTTTTAACAAGTAAGAGTCTAACCATATGGCTCTTTATTACAGTCCCTGCAAAATACAGAATCAATCGATGTTATAAAAAACGCGGGGAGCGAAGAAATAGAGAAGGTAACATAGTCTGTCTTAGAGAAAACAATAAATATTATTTGTTGTCGCGTTTCGTTTGGATATTTCTCTACTAAAAGACGGATGTGTAAAAGCATTATGATGTGTCATGGTGAGGGCTCGTGTTTTTCAGTTACTGCTGATTTAACACATGAAAGAATAGTACAATCCTAAATATAACTTAGTGAGACAAATTAGTAGTAGTGGACTAGCATATGTAGCGTCTTTGGAATAGAGAGAATTTTCATGATGGATTGTGGTGACAGAACTAAGAGCCTCCTTATATCATTCCAGATATTGTTAATTTTCAATTTATACATCCCCTGGGAGGAGTTTGATACTGATGGAAACACTATTGTGAATTAGGTAATTTCCAACTATAATTTCTGAATTTGGCAATATTTCGGAATGTTTTGTTGTCCTTTTATATCTGACACCGGGACTTTCACAAAATTGTATATTTTTTTGTCACTTGATTAAGGGTACTATGTTTTCCTCTCACTTAGGTGGGGACTTTATTAATAGCGCTTTCTTAGTCTTATTGTTGTTAGTATATTTACTATTGTTCTATTATTTTGGCTTGCAGCCCTGAGGAAGTTATGTGGCATGAGATTAATGCCCTACGAAACACGTGTTGGCTGCAGTGATTGTTTTTTTGGAAGTTTGGATTTGATTTGAACATTGTACCTATAACTTTGGATTGAATTTTGACTCGAACATTAAATCTATGAATTTGAACTTGGATTAAACTTTGAGATTTGGAATAAAAATACGGATCATCGCATTACAAGACCCGGGAGTCTGAATATCTATTGGATGAGACTTTGGACTTTTGCTTTCACACTTGCTTTATGAATTTTGAAAAACATGTTTATAAATATCGCTAATGTTTTTGATTGCTCGGCAGGAGTACTTATAAAGTTTAAATCTTGAACTTGTTCAGGACAATTAAGGGGGCTAGGTAACCTCCCTTTCCAGCCTAGTAGCAATAGATTTAGATATACTAGAACTCTACTCTTTAGCCATACTCTTAGCTGTGCGCCCTATTTCCCTGTTACCTAACTAGTCTGTTCAGGGTATGAGTCACGTATAGACTATATTTTTGTAGAAACCCGTAACTGGGCTATGGTAAAGAGTTTTCAGGTTACTCCACGAGATGAAAGTGATCACAATCCATTGGTCCTGAATTTTCAGGTTCCTGGCACTTTCATTGAGAACCAGACCCTTAACACCCCCCCGGACCATAGTGCGATTCTATCTAGTGATAGACGTAGAATAAGATGGGCAAAAATCATAGAGAACCCTGCATCTATTTCCCGGCTTTATGCCACAATCTTACCGGTACTTCAGAGCGTGGAAGAGCTCATTTCAATAAGCCCGTCTGCAGAGAAACACATCGCACTTGGTGATCTCCACTTAGAGCTCACCAATGCAATAGCAGAGGTGTTGATTCCGCGAGTAACAAAAAAGCTTAGCAAATCAATAAAAGCCTCATGGTACAACACAGCATGTAGGAAGGCCAAAGTTGGACTTCTCGAAGCAATGAAGCAAAGGGCTAGCATCATGTTGGTTAGGGCAAAAAGGGCAGAATACAGACATCAAATACAGATTGCCAAGACTGAGTGGGACAACGAAAATTGGTCTGAAATGGTGGGTGCCTTTAATTTGAAAGACGCCCGGAAATTCTGGCAGATCGTTAAAAATTGTTCCGCGGACCCAACTCCAGCAGTAGAAGCCAACATTGCTCCCAGTGTGTGGGAGGCCCACTTCCGCACTCCTTATTACCCGGATAACATAGTTTATCCTGAGGATATATCCAATCTGGTGAAGGGCCCTATTTTGGAATTGGCCCAGGAGGAATTCACTGTTGGGGAAGTTGGTGCTGGAATTGAAAAAACTAAGAGTGGAGAAAGCTCCGGACTTGGACAGGCTCCCTGGAGACTTGTTCAAGCAAGAACCAACTGTATGGGCTCCATACCTTCAGGTCCTTTTTAACTCAATTTTGGGTGGGATGGAGGTACCTAGTACTTGGCTGGGAGCAGAGATTGTACAGATCTTCAAGAAGGGCTTTCCTCTGCTCCCAGCCAACTACAGGCCTATTAGCCTCATAGATGTCCCCCAAAAGGTCTTTGCAAGGCTAATTCTGGACCGCTTACTGGAGTGGATGCTTGATCACTCAGTCCTGAGCCCTTAACAAGCGGGGTTCAGAAAGAAAGTTTCCGCTATAGACCAAATTTTTCGCTTGGCTCTTTTATATTGGAAAACTGTAAAAATAGAGGGTGGCAGCCTCTATACCGTTTTCGTAGATCTACGGGCGGCATTTGATCTCGTACCCCGTAGAAAACTTTGGTCTGTTCTGTCCAACATGGGCGTACCACAACATCTCCTAAACATGATCATCCGCCTGCACACAAATAACTATGCGCAGGGTAGGTGTGGCCTTGATGGTGCTCTATCTCATGGATTCCCCGTTGACAGGGGGGTAAGACAGGGTTGTGTGCTTGCACCGACCCTGTTCTGCCTCTATGTCAACGGGGTAATCTCTCACCTAAACGGGGTAGTGGATGGTGATGTCCCCAGACTTGCCGGAAGCAGGGTGCCGGCGATTATGTTCGCTGATGACACCCTGCTTCTGTCTAGGACACCTATGGGGATTCAACAAATTCTTAAGGATTTTGAGGAATTTTGTGGAATCCATGGCCTTGAGATCAATGCTTTCAAGACCAAATATATGATTTTTAATCCCCCACCAAAAACACGCCCTAACCCATGCATTGGCGGAAATAGGTTGGAGAGGGTCCGAACCTTTGAATATCTAGGGGTGACTCTAAATGAGCATATGTCCTGGCGTCATCACCAAACAAAATCACAACTCAAACTGGCCCAAATGGCGGGAGGAGTTATCGCCCTTATAAATAAAAACAAATCTTCCATGAAGGCAATTGGTCCCCCGCTAGAGATATACAGAGTGCAGGCCAGGGGAGCGGTCATGTATGGCAGTGAACTTTGGGGCCATACGTGTAATCGCAAGCTGGTGGTAGCGGAGAAAAAATTTATTAGGCAGCTTTTATCTCTACCCCCTAGTACCCCCTTTTGCCAATGAGGTTAGATTTGGGCTTAAGGCCACTCGACGAGGAACTGGGAGTTAGGCCTTTAATCTTCTGGCGCGGAGTTTGGACCACTCCAGAGCTGGTAAGCTATAGATCTGAGCTCCTGGAAATCGTGAACTATCCTAGTGCAGGGAATATCCCCTGGTTCCGGCACATAAAAAATGAGCTTATGCGCATGGGACTACTCGATCTGTGGCTTGACCCTGCGACCGCCTGCTCCACGGTCTCAAGGAAACAGTTACTCTCACTTTACTGAGAAAGTAAAACTGTGGCACAGAGACAGGGCATACAGTCAGGTACGCTGACCGACTCCTTCCTAAATATCAAGGAAACTTATAAGTTGGAGGGAATCCTGGATGTTATATTTCCATCTAATACCAGGAAACTGTACCTACAGTGGAGGTACGGAAGTTTACCAATCCGAGCCTTCACTAGTAAGTGGTCTGATCCCCCCTTGAGTCACTGCCCCGGGTGCAACAATGAACAGGAAACCGAGTTGCATATATTGTTTTTCTGTCGAACCTATGGGCAGGCGAGAAGGAAGTGGATAGTTCCGGCCTGCAAAAATTTAGGCTTTACTCATTGCCTGCAGGCATACAGGGTTTTCAAATCGGACCTTTCTAGCATGATAGTGTGTGCGGTAGCCAAATACTTGGAAACCTTCTGGCAGAAGAGAAGATGTTTGCTACCTAGGGCTGTAGATTAATTTTATAATTTTAACTATTTTTAAATGTAATTACATTTCTAAATTTTTACTGTTTCAATGGATTCATTACAGCTTCTTGTACCCAGGGCTGTAGACCATCTGTATTATTTTAAACATCATCAACTTGTATTTATCTTCCATAACTTTTACTGCCCAACGGACTCATTATAGCCCCTTGCATGATGACATGTACTAAGGATTTAGGCTACTGTTGACATAACAAATCTTTCTTTGATTACCTGTCCGTGAAGCAATTGCTTGTTTTTATTTCTATTGTTGTTGTGCTTTATCTTTTATGGCAATCTAGCCAAAATAAATATTTTGATGATGATGATGACAAGTGAGGTACCATTTTTATCAGGAGACTCGGGGCAATGCTAGGTGGTTGGAAGTTTGCCTGCTCCACACAGATTACATAACTTCTCATCAGAGAAATGTGAGAAAATGTTTTTTTTCCCAAAGTTTGAATTTTGCAAGGGATTCTGGGTAACAGAACCTGAGTCCAGTTTAAAAAAAAATACAGGTTTGCTATGTTTTCCCTGTGTGCCGGCTGAGCTAGCGCCCAAAATCCACAGCCTTGCAGAAGCAGATTGCACAAAAAGAGTCAGTGCCTAGAGGGGGGCAGAAAGCATGTAAAGGGTTAATCTATTTTTATGGTTAACACTTTGTACATGAGTTTGAGTGGATACTGTTATTTTTAAATATATTTGTTAATTATTATTCCTCCTTTAATATTTAAAAATGTTAATGTTTTAAAGTTTATATTCTATAATATTGTATATATGTTATTGGTATGTGGGGGTATATTGGGGGAATGATTTTGTAGGGATTTTATTAAAAATATTTTATGTTATGATTTTTTTTTTTACTTTAGTTTATTGACGATCTATTTCAGTCCTCTAGAAAATGCAGTAATACAGTATCATTGTAGTATTATCCTAAAAAGCTGAGCTCCATATATTTCTTGCAAAGTGCCTTCTAGTATAAGAGCACTATATTATTGTGTCATACATAGAGAAGTCAAATCTAGATTCTAAAGTGCACGAGAAGGGGACGGGGAGGGGGGGCTGACCTCCACAGCTGACGCCGCATTACCAAGCCATCAACAATGTCCTTCAACATACTCTGTTGACATCAAGTCGGCGCACTTGAGGGGAAGTGGGGGGGATTGTGTCTCTTCTTGTGCTCGAGGGTGCAGGTAGGTCTGCAAAGGTCCCCAAACATCCTGGGGTTGCGCCTGGGCAGACATTAGATCCCAGTAGGCTGTCAGTTGGCCCTGGCAAAACGCTGTGTCCCAAAGCCAATCTTGCACACGAGGGACCAAGCTGTAGCCCCAACACATTGCATTGTACCGTTTACCAAGCAGCAGGAGCAGTAAGAATAATTTTCTGTTGTCTAAGGGGACGCTTCCTACAAATCCCAGTAGTGAAATCAAGGGTGAGCGCTCCAATCGCAAATCCACCATTTTGTCTATTGCATAAAAGACCGCACCACACCCCCCAGTAGCAGCCAATAGCGGGACAGTCCCATGCCAGGTGCAGGAAAGTCACACAGGGGGCCATGCATCTCACGCAATGAGCATCCTCAACCAAGCCCACTCTAAACAGCCATTCTTGCGTCCTATATAATCTATCCAAAAAATTTAAAATTAATCAAACGTAGCCTGTAGTTAGGGGATAGTTCGTTAGCCTGGGCGGAACAGAATGGCCACTGTTCTTTTGAGACAGGTGAGCCCAATTAGATCTCCCACTCATGCCTCGCCTTAGGGACAGGTATCGGTGCCGTACGTTGCATTTCAGTGTAAAGCCCCTTTATCAGTTTGTGAGGGGAAGGATTCTTCAAGAAGCTTTCAGCACCTGAAGCGTGGGCAGTGCTATTGGAAATGAGGCAAAGCTGGCACACATGGTGACTAGAAGCTGATAATAGGTGAATCATTCCAGCATATTGAATTCTGCTCCTTCTAAGGCCTGTGGTAGTGTAATAGATATGCTCTCTGGAAACTCATCTCCCATTGTGGTAAGCTGAAGCCTCCACAGTCTATCGTAGGTTTCTGTGTCCTGGGAGAAAGGTAATGAGGGGTGTTTAATTAGTAGTATAGAGGGAGCGAATAGCACCTCCAGCTACGCCCAAAGGCACAGCTCTTGCCGTGCCCACACAGTGCAGCTAATCGTGTCCACTCTGGACCACGGCCTAGTTCCCCCCTATAGAAAATCATATGCAGTGGGAGTGGCACAGCCTGGTCATGTTCAGGCGCACTTTGAGCCTTGAATTGTGTAGGGTATACCCAGTGAAACCCAAATTGTGCCAGCGTTCAGCTGTAATAATGTCAATGTCTGGTGCACCTAGTCCACCCTGCTCACATTTACTAGGCTAACTCCATTCTACCAAACATTGGAGAAAGTAGATTCTTTGGGAGGGACAGATTTACTAGTCTAGCTCTGGTATAACAATCACGAAAGTGCATACATTAGGATTCAAACAGAATACACGTAAATAAATTAAACATGATTATTTTACAAATATCTATACTACTATTATAAAGGAAAAACTTTGAACCTTTGAGGCGGGTAAACTCGGGAACCACAGCGCCAATCCACACACCCGATACATCGTTGTAATCGTCAGGGTGTGCAGATGGGCATAGGCTATATAAACGTAATAAATATACGTTATTTAAAAAGTTTACCGAAAAGAAGTAGTCCCTTGGAAGAAGCGCCGGCCGCGACGTGCGTGCCCGACATGAGGAGCGTGGTGAGGTAATAGAAATTTTCAGGTAGCCAATGTGTCCCCCACTCGCACCCTATCCATGCACCCATGTTCCTTGTATGTCGTGTAACTTCTGTTCCGTACATACCAGAAAGACGCAAATACATTTGCGTCCATCCTTAACATGTTAACTATCCAGTCATGCAAAGAAATCCCGTTAATTAGGCTCCTAGGCATATGGTGCCAACGTCTTTACATGGTGCACTTTTGAATTTCGCACACGTTTTCTCCATGTTTCCTGGCCCAGTCGAGCTAGGCCCTTAAACGAGGCCCCGAGCCTCATCTCTCCTGTCTCCGAAAGCTGTATGCATCCCTGACCCCTGCCTTACTCCCTGCCAGCGAAGCGGTGCCCGGCTCGGCCTGGACTGCCTGCCAGATTCATGTTTTGCCTACAGTTATCTGCTCAGCCTCCTCGAAAACACATTCCAGTCTAGTGAAATAGGTAAACATATTCCCGGCTGCAGAGCAAAGGGCCCGGCCTTCCTGTCTTCCTTGCAAGTGATTTACTGAACCCGTTACCATGGTAGGCCCATGGCTCCGCACGTTGCACCAAGACACGTATGCACGCACTAGCATTCAGTATTGAACGGCCTCTGCCCGAGAGACCTTTTACTTCAGACACTACATCCTCCAAACATGAGATACCAGATATGCTATAGGTACAGGTTGCCCTGACATCCCAGACACCAGTCTCCTCCACTAGTGCTAAAGTCAAAGCCCCAGTTCTCCCCAGTTCTACGTCATGCTAGTTGCGCGCGCATGCAGGTCATAGGTTTCTGCTGATCCTGCAACTTTCTCTATGCATCCACCCACATGTGACGTTTCTTATGACGTTTCTCTGACATGTCCAGTGCACGCCCATGTGTACGCCTTTTTACACGCCTCCTGTTACGCACATGTGTTCTTATCTCTCTCTTTTCACCTGTTACGCCTACTGTATTGGTTTCAATTGTACCATTTTACTATATATAATGTGTAATGCTAATAAAACGTTGAATGTCCCTTCCTGAACCTTAGAGGTGATGGAACATGATGTCCAATCCTCGAGGATTTTCCATTAAAGCCCGTATGACTCAGATCCCACGGACTCTGCCTCTCATTTGAATGAGCTGTCTTTTATTGATAATTATATGGAAAAATGATTTGGTAAAATTAATTTACCACATAATTTGGCGCCCGAACAGGGACCCCCCCTTCCCCACTCGCCGGTGAAGTCACGCAGGTTTTGACCCCTTCTACAGCCGCGACGGAAACCGTGCACGTTTGCGGGTTTTCCTGCTATCTTCCCTCGGGCCCACGGGGGAGACGGAGACTGCGGTCCGATGTCCAGACGAGGCGGTGAGGAATGCGGAGGATCCTGACCAGAGCCCTAGTCGAGAGAGCAAGGTCCGAGGTGTCCGGAGGCCCACCTGTTCCGAAGCGCATGCGCGGTAGCGTGATGCGTGGCAGTCAGATGTCGTAGCAGTCCAGTCCAGTCCAGTTTCCGAGGCCTTCAGTTTCTTGCTTCCCGGTGAGTACCGTTGTTGGGAACGCATCTAGACGGGTTCATTAATTTGTGCCCGATCAAGACAGGTCTGGGTACACAGATCTGGTCCTGACGTGTTCACTTAGGTGAATACGGTCCGACGTGTCTCTTTATGGGACCGGTATTGTCTGTACTGTTTTAGCAGTGCATCTAGTTATTCAGTATTATCTCGAGATTTTCCGAATATGTGTTTTCTGTGTACTAGGTAATTCAGTCTGAAATGTTTTAATGTGGTTTTAATGTCGTGGGGTGAATTATTGTTTACTGTTTATTACTGTGTTTATTGTATCCAGGTTTGAATCACTCCAATCATGCCACTGTTCTCGAAATTACGTCAGATAGGTACTAGGAAAGGGATACTCGAAGAAGCAGTTCCCGTCCCGCCTAGGGACACTCCAGGATATTTTATGTACCACAAGCATGGCTTAGATGCCGTGCTGTATTTAGATTTATGGGTGGACTACACTAAGGATTTGGAAGAGAAGTATAGATGGCCTGTCTCATGGACATGGGATGCTGAATGCATCATGAGAGTAGAAGAAGCATTGTGGAAAAAGAAAGCCAGACAATCCCAGAAAGATGCCATAGAATTGTGGCGTAAAGAATCGCATAGAAGGACAGAAAAAGCAATCAGAAAAACAGAGAAAAGTAGAGAAGAAAAGAGTTACTAGAAGAAGGAGAACAGGTCAGATTAGAACAACTAGACCGTCAAAGAAATGCACTCATTACAGGCATGTATCCAGTTCTTGCCGAGGGCCTGCCCAAGGCGACCCCGGAAGTACCCCGTAACTTGCCACCACCATTGGTTCCGACTAAACTCCGTCACAAACAGACCGCAGCAGACATTTTTCTTTCTTCCTATTTAGATGGCGTAGCTCCAGCATATACCAATGTACCCGTACCACCCGCTAATAATGTACAGCCGCCTGCTCCGTCTGTTCAAGCCATGACCCCTCCACGTCTCCAAGACTCGCTTCCCGCGCCTGTTGTCACTTCCTCTACTGCTGCTGCTACTGCTACTGGTCCCCCTACTATTGGTCCTCTCAATCCTTTTGCGACAGCTGTAACCCAGAGTCCACCCCCATTACATATACCTCTTCTACCCGCCATGACCTCAACAGCTATAACCCAGTCAGGCCATGCCCTCGCTTCTGCCTCAGGAGGTGCCGTAGGAGGCCACCTCCGCACCCTGCCACAAGTGAAACGAATGACAATCAGAGAATTAGCAATGCAACGTACACCGAAAGCGATCACATATGAAAACCTTAGACAGTATATTACAGATTGTAGATATGATCCAGTACCTGGCAAGGAAGGAGACATGATGTTAGCCTTGTTACGTCTACGACGTGTTACAGATTATTTGATGTTATTACCAGAAATGCCAAACCATCTAGACAAAATATATCATTTTATTAGAACGGGGGAGAGACCAGAATGTATTCGTGAGGCCATGGCATATCAGAAAGCTGAGACACAAGGTTTAATATTACGATTCTTGATTAATTGTTTGATAAGGGAACAAGATCGGCCAGGTGTTGTCAAAGAAGAGATGGATGTACTGACAAAATGGGGTCAGAATATTGCAGATTGTAAACATGATAAACAGAATTGTATAGATGCCATGTCCAGAAAGATCTGTAAAGAAATAGTAACAATGCATGACAGACAGAAGGCTGAAAAGGAAGCCGAGTCAGACAAGAATGAATCCTCAGAGGAGGAAGAAATAGAGAATCCAGTAGAAAATCAAGCTACAATGGCGTACATAGGTAGAGTGAAGCTCCCTAAACAGTATCCTTTTGACAGACCCATTCGTCTAGAAAACAAGAAACGTTTCCTTTTCCCCATACCAGAGCAATGTTCTCTTGAACATGTATTTCAAGATACTGATAAAATACTGAAAGAAAGAATAGGTTATCATGAACTTAATACCATGCGTGATCAGGAACTAGCCCGGTCAGCAGTCCAATGGGCTGGAAATGACAGTATATATAAAGATGATTCAGTAGCGCAAACGTTTTTGAGCCTTACTCCAGAAGAACAGCGACTAGCTGGTATATACATGATCCAACATCTCATTACACTATATGAAAATCAGCAATCCGATCCAGGTCCATTGTATAATATATTGCAAGACTTACTCCTGAGAAGATGGAGAGGCCTAGGTACCGATTTAATTAATACCATTCTAGAACAGCGTCACAAATACAGAACTTTCCTGACTCCACATTTTGTTTCTGTTCCACCCCCAGTAAGACAGCCATATCACCTAGACAGACAGAATCCCTTACGAGAAGTTCATCCCGTCCAGATTCCAGGGGGTACGCTTCAACGCGTATTCATATACACTCCTTTGACCAAAATGGAATTATTGGAAATGAAGAAAATAGTGCCTTGTCACGATAAAGATCCTGCAGGGTTCCACCGTGAATTAAAAGACATGTTACTGATGGGAGATTACACGTATTCCGACATTCTTAAAATGTTAAAAGTACTGTTGCCAGCAGGGATTTACGAAAAACTGAAAGAAAAAGAATGGGAGGTGGGAGATAAAAAGATTATTTGGGCTGAATTAGAAGACGAGGAAAAAACACGAACTCCAGGTTTAGGTCTTGGGGAGAAAACTAAAGCATTACCAGGATTAATAGTACAGGTTTTGCCTAGATTATTGACAGTTAAAAAGGAAGACTGGGATGCAATCTCAGCCTGCAAACAGAAACAAGACGAAGACACTAGTGATTTCTATTCCAGATTCGAGAAATGTTTCATTATTAATAGTGGCCTGAAAACAAGTAGCGAATCATATCCACATCTTTTTGTGACCAAGTTAGTCGAGAATTCCTTACCACAGGTTAAAAATAGAGTATTGAAAGTCGAAAGCACATGGCAAGCAAATACGCCTTCCCAAATGTTACAGATGTTACAGTACCACCAGAACAGAATTAGAGAGGAACACGATCATGAACAAAGACGTATGAAAGACACGAATATGAAAGTACTAGTTGCCCAGTCCGTCCCAGCAGATGGTCAGAAGAGGGGTAACACGCAGAACACACAGACTAGTCATTCTGCAGCTCCTGTTAAAGGGAATTGCAATTACTGCAAACAGCCAGGTCACTTCATAAATGAATGTGCCGTTCTCAGACACAATATTGCTACAGGCAAAACGAAAGAAAGACCACGTCCGCCTAGACCAGAACACGTTCCACAGAATATTCCACAGAATATGCAACCTCCACAGAATGCACAGCAACAGACAGTAGCTGTACCCCAACCCCAACACATTGCCGCAACACAACATGTCACACAGCAAATGTACCAGTATGCACAGTCCGATTACCCCGATTATCAGCAGTACACATGAAACAGCCTAGAGAGGGAGGTTGGCTTGCACCTTATCGAGGTTCATGTAGATCAAGATGGTCCCTATGTACATAGTCAGGTATTAGGGAAAGACAGAAAGTTTTTGATTGACACAGGGGCGAGCAGAACTACCATTAGTCATGACGAGGTTCCAGGGGCACCCCTCTCAGGCTCACAGAATGTTTCCCTTGAATTTTCAGGAAAGCCTATTGTTAACGAAGTATCAAAGCCAGTTCCCCTTGTAGTTGGTCCATTGTCCCGTACTACAGATCTGTTACTTACGAAATCGTGTCCCGAAAACTTGCTTGGTATTAGAACACTGAAAGCTCTAGGAGCTGTTATATGTTGTTCTCCGGAAGGAGTGAGATTATTTTTACGTGACTTTAAGGGTCATTATGTGTTGAGAGATTTTGATGCAAGATTGAAAAATGTTCCACAGCGTTTATGGGCGCAAGGTCCAACTGATGTAGGTTGTATGCACATTACTCCCTATCGTGTCACACTCAAGCAAGGTGTTGTACTGCCCCGAATCCGACAATACAAATTGCCCCCCGAGGCTGTAGCAGCCTTACTGAAAATTATTGACGAACTCATTGCCCAAGGAGTAGTTGTAGAAACTGACTCCAACGTATGTAATTCTCCAATCATTCAGATTCTTAAACGAACTGACCCAAATGCATCTCCAGTCTACCGACTGGTGATCGATCTTCGAGAACTCAATAAATGCATAGTACCACAGTACCCAGTGGTCCCAGACATTTCGTCACAATTGACTGTCATTGATTCCGAAGCTGCGTTCTTTACTGTAATTGATCTTAAGAACGCCTTCTTTAGCGTTCCCATTCATCCCGATAGCCAATACCTTTTCGGATTCTGTTTAAATGGCCGAAGCTTCAAATTTGCACGTGCACCTCAAGGGTTCATGGAAAGTCCTAGTATTTACAGCCAAGCACTGAAAAGACAACTAGACAGTATTCACATGCCTACTGACACTGCTCTACTGAAATATGTTGATGATCTATTGATCACAGCACGGACCGAACGTGACTGCGAGCGCGCGTCACTGACAGTCTTGTATTTCCTGGCCGAAAAGGGGCACAAAGTATCCCCTTCGAAGCTCCAATTCTGTGCCCAGCAAGTGGTATACCTTGGACACTTGCTGTCCAAGAGGGGAAGACAGTTGACACCAGATCGTATCCAGTTAATTGCACATCTGCCACAACCCAAGACACAAAAGGAAGTACGGGCCTTTATTGGCCTCACTTCGTACTGCAGACAATGGATTCCCCAGTATGCATTTCTAGCCAAGCCACTCATACAGTTGACAACACAGGAGGCAGCGACTTCGACTGTCCTCCCTTGGACTCAGGAACATACACAAGCTTTTAATGACTTGAAGAAAGCTTTATGTCAAGCACCAGTTTTAGCGACACCATGTTACAGCAAACCTTTTACACTTTTTGTCACAGAACGTGATGGCACAGCATTATCTGTTCTCACACAAGATCAAGCAGGACACCATAAGCCTTGTGCTTATTTTTCTAGTACATTGGATCCAGTAGCCCAGGCTCTGCCTGCGTGCTTGAAATCAGTTGCAGCAACAGCTCTAGCTATCCGACAAAGCGATTCAATAGTGTTAGGACATCCCTTGAGAGTACAGGTTCCACTGAACCGTACCCAGACTCAACACTTGACCATAGCACGACTGACAGGTTATGAACTGACACTGTTCCAGCCACACATAGAAATCAGACGCTGCAACATACTCAACCCTGCCACATTGTTACCCTCGAGTGCAATTGATCCAGCACCACATGACTGTGTAGAAGTCATTAATACAGTGGCAAAGCCCCGACAAGACTTGACAGACATTGCATTGACCGACCCAGACCTGACACTTTACGTGGATGGTTCATGTATGAGAACAAGCACAGGAGAGTTAGTGGCCGCATATGCAGTGACCACTGAAACTGAAGTCATAGAGACACACCGTATTGACACACTGTCTGCTCAAGCTGCAGAGCTCATTGCTCTGACCCAAGCCTGCATACTAGCCAAGAACAAGAAAGTTAACATATACACGGATTCACAGTATGCATTCGGAGTCGTACACGACTTCGGAGTTCTTTGGGAAGAGAGAGGTTTTTTAACTTCTCACGGTACCAAGATCCAGCATGGTCCCCTCATTCAAGCCCTGTTAGAAGCAATACACTTGCCTACAGCCATAGCCATTATGAAATGCAAAGCACATACTAAAGTCACCAACATTATTTCCCAGGGTAACGACCTGGCAGATCGAACAGCCAAACTCACAGTTCAGACAGACATACCGACTGATATGACAAAGACTGAAGTATCGTCACTGACACATTGCCTGACAGTTAAGGACCCCACTCTAGATGTACTCGACATACAGACACATGCAACTCCAGAGGAAATCAAGAAATGGACTGAACAAGGAGGGATCCAAACAGATCAGGGATGGATGACGAAGGGAAGAGCCACATGGTTCCTCCCCGACTCTATGGTTCAAATCATTATTAATACAGCACATAGTCCAGCACACTTAGGAGAGAAAGCCATGTTAGACAGTTTACAGAATCTCTGGTTCAACAAACATTTACGAGCAGCAGCGAAACAGAAAGTGCGTACTTGCATGATCTGTTGTCAGTTCAATCCAGGAAAAGGTGTTCCCGTGGAACAGGGTGGATTTCATCCTCCTGACCATCCTTTTGAAGTCCTCCAGATGGATTATATCCAGATGGACAGATGCCGAGGATTCAAGTATGTCCTCGTAGTTGTATGTGCTCTTTCCCGATGGACAGAAGCATATCCAGTCCCCGATTACACTGCTGCAACCACTGCCAAACAACTGGTACGTGAGTTCTTCCCACGATACGGTTTGCCCCGTGTCGTGTACTCTGATAATGGACAGCCATTCTCGTCCGAGCTTATGAAACAGGTATCACTCCTGTTAGGTTACCAATGGAAGTTCCACTGCGTCCGACATCCCGAAGCCGCAGGTCTCGTAGAGAGACATAATCCGACCCTGAAAACACGCCTAGCCAAAATATGTGCCGAGAAAGGTGTAGATTGGATAGTTGCCTTGCCAGTTGCACTCTTTTACATGCGAATGGTAGCCCATTCTAAGACAGGATTGTCTCCATACGAAGTTATTTTTGGTCGTCCCCCGAACATGTGGGGTACGCCTATGCCAAGACGCATAAACGATATTGAAAGTACTATGCTGACAGATTACTTGGCTTCCTTGATGTCTGCACTAAAATCTTGTCGTTCACAGGTCGCGGCTGCCTTTCCGGACAACACCCAAGTAAAACCGCATGAAGTCCTCCCTGGTGATCATGTCTTCGTGAGGAACTTTGATAGGAAAAGTCCGCTGGAACCCAGATGGAAGCAGCCCAAATTGGTGTTGATGTCCACGAGAACTGCAGTCAAGCTGGAAGGAAGAAAAGGCTGGCTACACTCGAGCCACGTTAAAAAAGTTCACGGACTGTGTCCAGAAATTCCGATTAAGGACTGCCCACTTTTAGAGACTGATTCTAAACTCCCCCTGCTAGAGAAAACTCCCCAAGAGGAGTATCGTTCAAAGTTAAGGTCTAGTAAGTCAGACAGCGTTTAATTGTTTAAGTCCCCCCCTGGGTGAAGCGGTTAGACAGGTTTCTGACATGTATAAGATAGACCCAAGTAGTCAGAGAGATAGGCGTAGCGAAAAGAGAAAACAGTACTGTAAAGTTTTGCACAGCAGATGCATAATTGCCTTGATTTCGATGTTCCTTCTGAGTCTTACGATTATATGCATTAGTCTAATGTTACACGTTTCCTTTCCTCTTGATTCACTTGTACATGCTTCCTCTAACGATACTGTAGAGCACACTTTTAGTGACCTGCCTCCCCATGAATTGTCCTATCGTTTAGCCATGCGCAACAATACATTCATCCGTATGTTACACCATTCTCATCAGACCAGCAATGCCACCAATTGCTGGGTATGTGGCCGACTCCCTCCCTATCAGAAATACAAGGGAGCTCTGCCCCTCTTTCCTTATCCGTTCACACATAATGGTTCGTGTGGTGCATGGTTTACTTTAATGTCCTCCCTAGATAGTAAGTCCACGGTTTCCCAAGGCAATTGGATATGGGGGAACCTGAATACAGTCATGACTAAAATATGTTTCCCAGACCAAGAAGGTCTTCCCCAAAGGACAGGGACCGATCTAGAAAATGAAGTGTATGGATTAGGTAATTTTACACTTAACCTCATGATCCTGAATGTGCAGTCTGAGACTAATTCGGACTTGCCGTTTATTACAGTTTTGCCAGTAAAAGGTGAATTATGCGTCAGAAAGAATGGTTCAGTACATCTAGGACACAGTGATTGTAATACTGTTGTCGAATTCAGTGATAAAGGAAAGTCTACTTTCAAAGCTTCCCGCCATTCTTATTTTATATGTGGTCAGACAGCCTATGTACGTCTGCCATTGGATTGGGATGGGACGTGCTATATTGCGTTCCTATTGCCACCTGTTTTCCTAGCCCCGCCTGATTACCACAGAAATCCACACCTTGTGCATGTAAGACATAGAAGGGAGATCAAGACCCCGATTGTCGATCAGACTGAAACAACATGGGAACAATATACAGATTTCAATAAAGGATTCTTTTTCTTTGTAGGTCCTGTCCAGAATAGTAAATTGATACGCAAATTAACTAGAACTTTAGAAGCAGTAGTGAACGAGACTACTTTTGCCTTAGGTAACCTGACCGAGGAACAGTCTGCTATGATACTTGTTGTTCTTCAAAATCGCCTTGTCCTTGACGTCATCCTGGCAGATAGGGGCGGGGCTTGTAGAGTCATCAAATCCAGTTGTTGCGTGTTTATTCCTAATAACGCGCCATCCGTGTATAAGGCCATAACTCGGCTTCATGAAATAGCTCACCTGATACACCAGAATCCAGGCTCCTGGACTTGGTCCGGTTGGCTCTGGAGTGTAATATCCACCTGGGGATGGAAATTGTTATCATTCCTAGGAATAATATTGGTCATAGTATTCAGTTGTTGTCTCTGTCTGCAATGTGGGCCAGCGATTTGCGGCTTGTGCGCCACAGCTTGTATTCCCCGTCCAAGTACACGTTCCCGTTCCCGAATAAAGAAAGAAGAACAAATGATGCTTTACGAACAGATAGAAGGTCTCATGAATATAGATATAACCTAAAGGGTGTAGTAGGGTCCAAGGAGGGAATGAGGTAATAGAAATTTTCAGGTAGCCAATGTGTCCCCCACTCGCACCCTATCCATGCACCCATGTTCCTTGTATGTCGTGTAACTTCTGTTCCGTACATACCAGAAAGACGCAAATACATTTGCGTCCATCCTTAACATGTTAACTATCCAGTCATGCAAAGAAATCCCGTTAATTAGGCTCCTAGGCATATGGTGCCAATGTCTTTACATGGTGCACTTTTGAATTTCGCACACGTTTTCTCCATGTTTCCTGGCCCAGTTAGCTAGGCCCTTAAACGAGGCCCCGAGCCTCATCTCTCCTGTCTCCGAAAGCTGTATGCATCCCTGACCCCTGCCTTACTCCCTGCCAGCGAAGCGGTGCCCGGCTCGGCCTGGACTGCCTGCCAGATTCATGTTTTGCCTACAGTTATCTGCTCAGCCTTCTCGAAAACACATTCCAGTCTAGTGAAATAGGTAAACATATTCCCGGCTGTAGAGCAAAGGGCCCGGCCTTCCTGTCCTCCTTGCAAGTGATTTACTGAACCCGTTACCATGGTAGGCCCATGGCTCCGCACGTTGCACCAAGACACGTATGCACGCACTAGCATTCAGTATTGAACGGCCTCTGCCCGAGAGACCTTTTACTTCAGACACTACATCCTCCAAACATGAGATACCAGATATGCTATAGGTACAGGTTGCCCTGACATCCCAGACACCAGTCTCCTCCACTAGTGCTAAAGTCAAAGCCCCAGTTCTCCCCAGTTCCACGTCATGCTAGTTGCACGCGCATGCAGGTCATAGGTTTCTGCTGATCCTGCAACTTTCTCTATGCATCCACCCACATGTGACGTTTCTTATGACGTTTCTCTGACATGTCCAGTGCACGCCCATGTGTACGCCTTTTTACACGCCTCCTGTTACGCACATGTGTTCTTATCTCTCTCTTTTCACCTGTTACGCCTACTTTATTGGTTTCAATTGTACCATTTTACTATATATAATGTGTAATGCTAATAAAACGTTGAATGTCCCTTCCTGAACCTTAGAGGTGATGGAACATAATGTCCAATCCTCGAGGATTTTCCATTAAAGCCCGTATGACTCAGATCCCACGGACTCTGCCTCTCATTTGAATGAGCTGTCTTTTATTGATAATTATATGGAAAAATGATTCGGTAAAATTAATTTACCACAGTGGGGAGGAGCGACGTGCAGGAGCACGAGGAGGACCGGCGGACATGGCGCGGGGAGGAGCGGTGGACAGGCGGTGAGGAGTGGCGGACAGGCGGTGAGGAGCGGCGGACAGGCGGGGAGGAGCGGCGGACAGGCAGGGAGGAGCGGTGAGCGACGGATGAGGTAGGTTATTTATTTATTTATTTAGGAGCGGTGAGCGGCGGAAAAATGAAGCAAAAATGAAAATCGTAAGCAAGAGGAAGCAAACAGAGCATTACAAAAGTGAGCCAAATGGTGCATTACAGGAGGAAAAAGTTACGTGTGCAGGCTACAAAAGCGTAGAAAGTAAACTTAGAGGTTTAGGAGGAAAAAGTGACGTGTGCAGGTAGCAAGAGGAAGCAAACGGAGCACTAAAAAAAGTGAGCCAAACGGTGCATACAGGAGGAAAAAGTTACGTGTGCAGGTCACAAAAGCGTAGAAAGTAAACATAGAGGTATAGGAGGAAAAAGTGACGTGTGCATGTAGCAAGAGGAAGCAAACGGAGCATTAAAAAAGTGAGCCAAACGGTTCATTACAGTTACGTGTGCAGGTTACAAAAGCGTACAAAGTAAACATAGAGGTATAATACTGCAATATATAGAGGAAGGCTCCGGAGGACCCACGGACAACTTCGGGGCGGGCGGTGGCCCTGAAGCCTAATTGCTCACGGACAACGTCGGGACGGGCTGCTAGTAAATAAATAATTTAAAAAATGTCCATATTTTCCAAATGTAAGGAAGTAAAATGAATCATAACAATACCACATAGAGGCGTCAAGATGGCGTTCGCACTCTAAGAGTGCTCTGGACCACCTCCATCATCCACCTTTCATCCGCCCGTCTGCAGCTATCACCGGCTCTTCATTTTCACCTACAGTGCATTCCTATCTTGCCTGCTTCACCCTGATTCCTTTTTGAGGCTGCTCAGCGCCTCCGCCGCCTCCATCGCTCCCCCTCTCCCCCTGAGGCCTTGTGCGCTTAAGATGGCAGCTCCCTTGCTATCCCGTCTTGGGGCCTGAGGTCTCTGCCCGGACGGTCCGGCGCTTTCCTGGCCCCGCTGCCTGAGACTCACCTGGCGGTGGTAGATTGGATCGGTGACCGGCTGGCTTGCCTCGGAACACGGAGCAGCTGTGAAGTGCGCTTCCCCTTGGCCAGCGGGTCCGGAGGACGATGAGGGTCGTTCCCCGGGGCCGGTGGAGACACCCTGACCGTGGAGAGATGCGCCAGTTCCCCTGAGGCGGTGATGCCCACGTGAGGCTGTCGAACAGGCTCCCGAAACGACATGGAGTGCGTGCCCGGTTCTGGGCTGCGCTGCTGCTGATGGCGGGGCGGCAAGGGACGGCCACAATGCCCTGAATCCGCGGAGAAGAGCCCACTGGCGAGGTTGCGGTAAGTGAGGGTGGAGCCACTGCGGTGAGGCGAGAGGGCTCTGCTGTGGACTGAGTGTGGGCCCCTGTCCGGGTCGCGGCTGGACTGCTGTGTGAGGTCTCCCTGTGGAGTGGTCTGGGAGTAGGAGACCAGCTCCGTGCCGCTTCCCCTGGTCCCTGCTCCAGATCGCCAAGACCGACCACACACGTGCGATCCCCCGAGAGAATTGAGGACAGTTGCAGTGCCCTGGGTGGCGGACCGCCCCTGGGGATGGGAGGTCACTGCGTGGATGCTTATGGACATACGTGCCTCCATCCTAGTCCAGAGGGGACGCGCCGGGGGTTGCACTCCCTTCTTGGTTGCCACTGACTTCCGCGCCCACTGCTATTTTGAAGCTGCGGTGTGGGGCTGTGGGAAACTGCTGGACTCCTCTGGTGAGCGGGCCGAGTAGACCTTGGTCATCCCTGGGGGGTGGCCACGGGGCTGTGCGGACCTCTGCCCGGATATTGGTGTTGCTGAGAGGCCCTGTCCTCGAGTGCCATCGACCCCCTGGCTGCCGGAGTTGGGCTGGCGGCCTGGGAGCAGAGACGACCTACCCTCTGGGGGCGCCACTGGAGGTGGAGCTGGGGCAGAGTGAGGCTGTTCCTCTCAGGACGGGGTCCGCTGGCTGGGGGTGCCGCTGTGGCCTGGGGTGCCCACGGAGGGGCGAGTTCGAGCCTGCACCATCTGCCCCGGAACCGAGGCCCTCCTACTGCTTCTGCACCTGCTGCCCCGCGTGGTGGCCTCCAGACCCCGGCGTGAATGGACTGTGCCCTCGGCGCACCCCCCCAGGGAGAAGGGAAGCCGCGGGGTGACTGTGGGTGGCGCACCCGCGAGCCATCCTCCCCCTGGGTGGCGACGAACACCAGCACCTTGACATCCAGCCGAGACTTGTTGCCAGCGATCTGAAGGTCGAGGTGCGATTCGGCCATCGCATCGGGTGGCTGGGACGCCGCTGAGAACTGCACTCCGTCCCCCCGTGGCCCGGGCCGGTTGATTGTCTGCAAATATGGGCAGCCCCGTGCCCCCCCGGCCTCTGGCTCCACGACCCAAACAACGATGGAGCAGTTCGCGAATTCGGATCGAAGACCCAGTGGCGGGACGACATCCGGTTCCGGCCCGGTCGGAGGGGACCTCTCAACCATTCTCCAGGCGATCAATGCATCTCAAGCGTCAGTTGAAAGCAAAATCGGGGAGGTGCGGATCGACGTGGGCCTCATCCGCCAGGATCTTCGCAAGGCTATGGAACGTCTCACTGAGGCTGAATCCCGTATCTCCACAGTGGCTTAGCTCCATCGTCTGGCCGAGGATGCTGAAAACAGGGCGCGCCGGAACAACCTGCGTCTCCTGGGCTTCCCGGAGGGAGTGGAGAAGGACAGTCAAGTCAAGTCAAGTCATAAAATTTATATAGCGCACGACATACCCAGAGGGTCTCAAGGCGCTTAGGGGGGGGAGGAGGATTACTTGTCAAATATCCACGTTTTAAGTTGCTTTCTGAATGCTAAGTGGTTCTGGGTAAGGCGAAGGTAAGTGGGAAGTGAGTTCCATGTTTTAGCCGCCAGGTATGAGAAGGATCGACCTCCCATGGTGGTCTTGTTGATGCGAGGTACAGAGGCGAGGGCTTGGCTGGAGGATCGTAGTGGGCGGGGGGGGTGTAGAAGGACAGTCGTGAGTTGAGGCATTCTGGTCCGATTTCGTAAAGTGCCTTGTGTGCGTGGGTCAGAAGTCGGAAGGTGATCCTCTTATTGACGGGTAGCCAGTGGAGGTTTTTCAGGTGACCAGAGATGTGTTCGTTACGCGGGATGTCCAATATGATTCTGGCTGAGGCGTTTTGGATTCGTTGGAGTTTTTTCTGGAGTTTAGCGGTCGTACCTGCGTAGAGGGTGTTTCCGTAGTCCAGTCGGCTCGTGACCAGAGCATGGGTGACTGTTTTTCTGGTTTCGGTGGGGATCCAGCGAAATGTTTTTTTGAGCATGCGAAGAATGTTGAAGCAGGATGAGGAGACGGCGCTGACTTGTCTGTTCATTGAAAGTGAAGAATCCAGGATAACGCCTAGGTTCCGTGCGTGGTCTGTCGGGATGGGTGCTTTTCCAAGGGCTTCCGGCCACCAAGAGTCGTCCCATGCAGAGGGGGATGTACCTAAGATGAGGACTTCTGTTTTATCTGAGTTCAGTTTCAGACGGCTGTGTTTCATCCATTCGGCAACTTCTTTCATTCCTTCGTGTAGGTTAGTTTTGGCGGTGCTGGGGTCATTGGTGAGAGAAAGGATCAGTTGAGTGTCATCCGCGTAAGAGATGATGTTGAGGTTGTGTTGGCGGGCGATGGCCGCGAGGGGGCTCATGTATCAAAAGTGCACAATTATCAGAGCGGCAACCAGGCACACAGCGGCAGCAATAATTAGGCAGATTTATCACAAAGCAGTGCAGCAACGATACCGAGTGACACAGGAGGACACTGGGGAGCGACCACTCAGCCCAAGGGAGAGGAGCGAGTCACGGCGCTTTCCGGTGGTGGAGCGCTGTTCAGGTCAGTGGGAGGGCGTCTCAGCTGGGAGGCGGGGCGGGCTACAGATGACCACAACAACAACACACACAAAATGGAGGCAGAGGGGGGAGCACAGCGGAAACGCGCAAAATACAGAAAAAGCGGCGATTTTTAAATCAAAAGTGCACAATTATCAGAGCGGCAACCAGGCACACAGCGGCAGCAATAATTAGGCAGATTTATCACAAAGCAGTGCAGCAACGATACCGAGTGACACAGGAGGACACTGGGGAGCGACCACTCAGCCCAAGGGAGAGGAGCGAGTCACGGCGCTTTCCGGTGGTGGAGCGCTGTTCAGGTCAGTGGGAGGGCGTCTCAGCTGGGAGGCGGGGCGGGCTACAGATGACCACAACAACAACACACACAAAATGGAGGCGGAGGGGGGAGCACAGCAGAAACGCGCAAAATACAGAAAAAGCGGCGATTTTTAAATCAAAAGTGCACAATTATCAGAGCGGCAACCAGGCACACAGCGGCAGCAATAATTAGGCAGATTTATCACAAAGCAGTGCAGCAACGATACCGAGTGACACAGGAGGACACTGGGGAGCGACCACTCAGCCTTTATAGAAACCTGGATCCGCTCTTGGATGCCCAAAGAGAAACTCTCCCCCTGGTTTGCAGTGGAGCCAGCCCTTGCCCCGCCCGTCCCATTATCCTCCGGGCTCTGAACTTCCACGACAGGGATGCCATCCTGGGGGCAGCCAGGGAGCTGGGGCCACTACATCATCAGCAATCCAAGATAATGGTGTTCCCGGACTATTCGAGGGAGGTTCAGTCATAGCGCTGCTCCTACGAAGAAGTCAAACAAAAACTGAGGGCGCTGGGCCTCCTCTATGGGCTCCTTTTCCCGGCCCGGCTTAAAGTGCTCTTTCAGAACAAGACCTTCTTCTTTGATTCCCCCCAAGCCGCATGGACGTGGCTCACAGAGGAGCGGCCCCTCCGGTCCCAGTCGACCCTTTCTCCTTCCCAGAGAGCCCCTGAACGAGCGAATCAGACCGCGCCAAAGTCCAGACGACGTAGAACCGGTTCTCGGAGGAGGGCCGGCCGCCGAGGTGGTGGCTCCCAGTCGCCGGAGGTGCGGATCAGTCTATCTTCGGAACGGACTCAGGAACGTGGCCATGAGCCTCCGCCCTCGACCTCCTCCTTGATCGACCTGGGCGACGTTCCTGGGCCCGGTGAAACTCTGAGGTGGGCCCATCCGGACTCCGACTTGTCGGGGAGCCCCGTGATCCGAGGCTCTGATGTAGACACTGAGTCATGAGTGCCGCTGCCAAAAAACACAGTTATTGGACAGAATGCAGAACAATGTCTTACATTCACCCCAGTACAAAGATCTGGGCCTAAATCCATCGTTTTTTTGCACTCCACACCACCCTAGGTCAGACAATGGCTATATGCAAATCAGCCTTGACCCTGTGCCTCATGGGAACAGTGTGGTAAATAAAGATTTACCTATGCGGAATTTCTATGCGGTAAAGTTCAATAAAATAGCTCAATCAAATGAGAGGCAGAGTCCGTGGCATCTGAGTTTATAAGGGTTTTATTCCATGTAATGGAATGGTTCGAACCATGGTATCATGTTCCATCACCTCGAAGGTTCAGGAAGGGATAGACAATGCTTTATTAACAGTGTACAATATATATAGTCAATGCATACAATGGTGATGGATACAAAAGGCGTAACAGCTGAAAGAAACAAGATAAGAACACATGTACGTAACAGAAGGCGTGCACGAGGGCGTACACGGAGGTGTGTGCTAGAAACGTCACAGGAAAGTGTCACAAGTGGGTGGATTCATAGAGGAATCCTGCAATGTCAGCAAAAATATATGGCTGGATGCGCGCGCAGGCAACATGACGTGTGATTGACGTGAAACTGGAGGGTGAAGGGGACTTGACATTTAGCTCCAAGAGAGGAGACAGAAGTCTGGCGTGTCAGAACAACCTAAACCCAATCATATCTGATATCTTGTGTTTGAGGAACAGTATTATCTAGAAGGAAAGGTCTTTCGGGTAAAGGCTATTCTATACTGACTGCTAGGGTGTGTATGTGCGTCTACGTATCTGCGTGTAATGCGAGGGGCCATGGGCCTGCCATGGTAACGGGAGCAATGAATTACTTGCACGGAGACAGAAAGTCCGGGCCCTTTGCTCTGCAGCAGGGGAGGTGTTTACCTAAATCACTAGACAGGAATGTATTTTCGAGGAGCGGAGCAGATAACTTGAAGGCTGAATACAGTCTTGGCAGGCAAGCAGGCCGAGCCGGGCACCGCTCGCCGCGCAGGGAGTAAGGTAAAGGTCAGGGATACAGATCCAGGCTGCAGCTCACAGGAGGTAGAAAGCAGAAAGGGCTCGATGGCAGAAATCAGGGCCTAACTCAACAGAGCCAGGAAAACGTGAAAGTGCACCATGTAAAGACGGTGGCAAGGCATACTTAGGAACTGAATTATCGATCCATTCATGGTGGGTCTGAAAGAGGACA
Organism: Lissotriton vulgaris; assembly: GCF_964263255.1. Lineage (NCBI taxonomy): Eukaryota > Metazoa > Chordata > Amphibia > Caudata > Salamandridae > Lissotriton > Lissotriton vulgaris. The sequence continues at coordinate 817,798,307 of NC_141695.1, read as the reverse complement.
TGTTAACGTTGGACGCAAATGTATTTGCGTCTTCATATCTGGTCATGGAGGGAAATTACATGTACTAGAAGCACGTACATGGAGCCGTTGGGGTCTACGTTAGGGGACACAATTGACCATAAAATTCAAATTACCTCATTCCCTCCTTGTCCCCTACGGACCCTTCATGATATATCAATCTTCATTAGTCCATCTATTTGTTCATATAACATCATTTGTTCTTCCTTTTTCAGGCGGGATTGTGAACGTGGATTTGGATGGGGAATACATGATGTGGCGCACAAGCCGCAAATCGCTGGCCCACACTGTAAACATAGGCAACAACTGAATACTATGAGAAGGGCTATTCCGAGGAAGGATAGGACTTTCCATCCCCAGGCTGATAACACGCTCCAGAACCAACCGGACCATGTCCAGGTGCCTGGATTCTGGTGTATCTGACTTGCAATCTTATGGAGACGGGTTATGGCTCTATATACTGATGGTGCGTTTTCTGGAATGAAAACACAGCAACTCGATCCGATGACTCTACAAGCTCCGCCCCTATCGGCCAGGATGACGTCAAGAACAAGACGATTTTGAAGAACAACAAGTCTCATAGCAGACTGTTCCTCTGTTAAGTTGCCTAGGGCGGAAGTAGTTTCATTCACTACTGCTTCGAGAGTTCTGGTCAAGTGACGTATTGATTTGCTATTGAAGACAGCTCCTAAATAGGGAAAGAAACCTTTATTGAAATCTGTGTATCGTTCCCATGCCGTTTCGGTATAGTCGACAATCGGGAGTTCTCTCTTGGGTCTATTAGGTACTAGACGGGAGTTCTTATGATAATCAGGTGGAGCTAGAAAAACAGGTGGCAGAAGGAATGCAATGTAACATGTCCCATCCCAATCTAGTGGCAAACGTATATAGGCTGTCTGACCACAAATGAAATAGGAATGGCGGGAAGCTTTGAATGTAGACTTGCCTTTATCACTGAATTCAATCACAGTAGTACATTTACTATGACCTAGGTGTACTGAACCATTTTTTCTGACACATAATTCGCCTTTGACTGGTAATACTGACATAGCGGGTAAGTCTGGTCTTGTATCGGACTGGACATTCAGAATCATGAGGTTAAGTGTAAAATTACCTAATCCATACACTTCGTTTTCTAGATCGGTCCCTGTCCTTTGTGGAAGACCCTCCTTGTTAGGGAATCTTGCTTTATGCATAACTGTGTTCAGATTTCCCCATACCCAATTGCCCTGATACACTATGGAGTCTGAATTTAAAGAATTTATTAAACTAAACCATGCACCACAGGAACCATTGTGTGTAAACGGGTACGGAAAGAGGGGCAGAACTCCCTTGTATTTCTGATAGGGGGGGAGTCGGCCACATATCCAACAATTGGTAGCATTGCTGGTCTGATGAGAATGATGTAACATACTGATGAAAGTATTGTTGCGCAGCGCAAGTCGGTATGATAACTCGTGAGGGGGCAATTCACTGAAAGTATGCTCGACAGTGCTATTTGGAAAAAAATGTGCACGTATGGAGATAGGAAAGTACATGTGTAATAATAAACTTGCAGCAATAATCGTAAGACTCAGAAAAAACATAATCAATAATGCAACAATGCAATGGCTGCGGAGAGATTTACAATATTTTCGTTTCTTGATCTGTTTCTGTCTATCTCTCTCTCTATTGAGATCTAACTTGTACATGTCAGGAACCTGTCTAACCGCTTCACCTAGGGGAGGACTTAAACAATTAAACTGTCTGACTTGCTAGATCTCAATTTTAATTTGTACTCCTGCTGAGGAGTTTTCTCTACCAGGGGGGGTTTAGTATCAGTCACTGGAATGGGGCAGGGCTGAGAGTCAGTATTTGGCGGCAGTCCATAGTACTTTTTTATGTGGCTGGAGTGGAGCCAGCCTTTGCGGCCCTCCACCTTCACTGCTGTCCTTGTGGTTAATAAAACAAGCTTCGGCTCCTGCCAGCGGGGCTCCAGCGGACTCCTCCTGTCGAAATTCCGGATAAAGACCAGATCTCCAGGGACGATCTCGTGTAGCTTCACCTCGGTGTTGTCGGGAAAGGCTGCAGCTACCTGTGAACGACAAGATTGTAGTGCAGACATCAAGGAGGCAAGGTAATCTGTCAGCATATTACAGTCAACATCTGTGATCTTACGAGGCAGAGGCGTCCCCCACATATTCGGTGGCCTGCCAAAAACCACCTCGTACGGGGATAGCCCTGTCCTGGAATGAGCTACCATTCTCATGTAAAATAGTGCAACTGGCAATGCAACTATCCAGTCTACACCTTTCTCGGCACAAATCTTAGCAAGGCGCGTTTTCAGGGTCTGGTTATGTCTCTCTACGAGACCTGCTGCTTCGGGATGTCGGACACAATGGAACTTCCACTGATATCCTAGCAGGAGTGATACCTGCTTCATGAGCTCGGACAAGAATGGCTGACCATTATCTGAGTACACGACACGAGGCAAACCATACCGTGGGAAGAATTCACGTACCAGCTGCTTGGCAGTGGTCGGAGCAGTGTAATCTGGGACTGGATATGCTTCTGTCCATCGGGAAAGTGCACATACAACTACGAGGACATACTTAAATCCTCGACAACGTTCCATCTGGATATAATCCATCTGGAGGACTTCAAAAGGGTGATCGGGAGGATGAAATCCACCTTGCTCTACGGGAATGCCTTTACCTGGGTTGAACTGACAACAGATCATGCAAGTACGCACTTTCTGTTTTGCTGCTGCTCGTAAATGCTTATTGAACCAGAGGTTTTGAATACTGTCTAACATGGCTTTTTCTCCTAAATGTGCAGGACTATGTGCTGTGTTAATGATAACTTGAACCATAGAGTCGGGGAGAAACCATGTAGATTTTCCCTTCGTCATCCATCCCTGTTCTGTCTGGATCCCTCCTAGTTCAGTCCATTTCTTGATTTCATCTGGTGTAGCATGTGTCTGTATGTCAATTACATCTAGGGCGGGATCCCTAACTGTCATGCAATGTGTCGGTGTCGGGACTATTGTCTTTGTCATATCAGTTGTGTGAGTATGAGTCTGAGCTGTATGCTTGGCTGTTCGGTCTGCCAGGTCGTTACCCTGGGAAATGGTATCTGTAACCTTCGTATGTGCTTTACACTTCATGATGGCTATGGCTGTAGGCAAATGTATTGCTTCTAACAGAGCTTGAATGAGGGGTCCGTGCTGGATCTTGGCACCGTGAGAAGTTAAGAAACCTCTCTCTTGCCAGAGGACTCCGAAGTCGTGTACAACTCCGAAGGCATAACGGGAATCTGTGTATATGTTAACTTTCTTATTCGTGGCTTGAATACAGGCTTGAGTCAGAGCGATGAGCTCTGCTGCTTGAGCTGACAGGGTGTCAATACGATGTGTTTCTATGACTTCAGTTTCTGTCGTGACTGCATATGCGGCCACTAACTCTCCTGTACTTGTTCTCATACATGAACCATCCACATAAAGTGTCAGGTCGGAATCTGGTAATGCGATATCTATCAAGTCTTGTCTGGGTTTCGTCGTAATGGTAATGACTTCAACACAATCATGTGCCAAAGGGTCTGTCTCACTTAATGGCAAAAGTGTAGTTGTCGTTTTAATGCTTGACTGTAGATGCTGGGGCTTTCTGTGAATCCTTGAGGTGCGCGTGCAAATTTGAAGCTTCGGCCATTTAAACAGAATCCGAAAAGATATTGGCTTTCCGGATCGATGGGGACACTAAAGAAGGCGTTCTTCAGATCAATTACAGTAAAGAACGTTGCCTCAGAATCAATAGCTGTCAATAGGGACGAAATGTCTGGGACCACGGGATATTGTGGTACAATGCATTTATTCAATTCTCGCAAATCGATCACTAATCGATAAACTGGAGGGGCATTTGGATCTGTACGTTTAAGAATCGGAATGATAGGGGAATTACAGAGATTTGATTCGGTTTCCACAACCACTCCTTGTGCAATGAGCTCGTCAATGATTTTCAGTAAAGCCACTACAGCATCAGGGGGTAACTTGTATTGTCGGATTCGTGGGAGTACTACTCCTGGCTTGAGTGTGACACGATATGGAGTAATGTGCATACAACCTACATCAGTGGGGCCTTGTGCCCATAAATGTGCAGGAACATTTTGTAATCTGGAATCAATATCTCTCAACACATAATGACCCTTAAAGTCACGCAGAAACAATCTTACTCCTTCCGGAGAACAACAAATTACAGCTCCTAGAGCTTTCAGAGTCTTGATACCTAACAAGTTTTCTGGACATGATTTTGTGAGCAATAAATCTGTAGTACGGGACAATGGACCAACTGCAAGGGGAACTGGTTTCGATACTTCATTAACAATAGGTTTTCCTGAAAATCCAAGGGAAACATTCTGTGAGCCTGAGAGGGGTGCCCCTGGAACCTCGTCGTGACTGATTGTCGTCCTGCTTGCCCCTGTATCAATCAAAAACTTTCTATCTTTCCCTAATACCTGGCTATGTACGTAAGGACCCTCTTGTTCTACAGGAACCTCAATAAGAGGCAAGCCAACCTCCCTCTCTAGGCTGTTTCATGTGTATCGCTGATAATCGGGATAATCAGTTTGTGCATATTGGTACATCTGCTGTGTTGCATGTTGTGTTGCGGCAATGGGCTGTGGCTGTGGTACCGCTACGGTCTGTACTGTCTGTTGTGGAGCATGCATAGGCTGTACATTCTGTGGTACGTGTTGTTGGGCCTGGTCCTGTCTAGGTTGACGTGGTCTCTCTTTAGTTTTACCTGTGGATATATTATGTTTCAAAACTGCACAATCGTTTACATAGTGACCTGGCTGTTTACAATAGTTGCATGTCCCTTTAACAGGAGCTGCCGAATTATTGGACTGTGTCATACCCTTTTTATGACCGTCAGTTGGAACTGACTGAGCAACTAGCATTTTCATTTTCGTGTCTTTCATACGTCTCTGTTCGTGATCATGTTCTTCCCTGATTCTGTTCTGGTGATACTGTAACATTTGTAACATTTGTGAAGGTGTGTTTGCTTGCCATGTGCTCTCGACTTTCAGTACACGGTTCTTAACCTGGGGCAAGGAATTCTCGACTAATTTGGATACAAAAAGATGCGGGTATGACTCGCTACTTGGTTTCAGGCCACTATTAATAATAAAACATTTCTCAAATCGGGAATAAAAATCACTAGTGTCTTCATCGGGTTTCTGTTTGCAGGCTGAGATTGCATCCCAGTCTTCCTTTTTAGTTGCTAACAAACGTGGCAAAACCTGTACTAACAATCCTGGTAATGCTTTAGTTTTATCCCCAAGACCCAAACCTGGGGTTCGACCTGTCTCTTCAGTTTCTAATGCAGCCCAATCTATCTTTTGGTCTCCCACTTCCCATTCTTTCTCTTTGAGTTTCTCGTAAATACCGGCAGGCAATAATACTTTCAATATTTTCATAATGTCGGGATAGGTGTAATCTCCCATGAGTAACATATCTTTTATTTCGCGGTGAAAACCTGCAGGGTCTTTATCATGACTGGGCACTATTTTCTTCATTTCCAATAATTCCATTTTAGTGATTGGCGTGTATACATACAAACGTGTAAGGGTATTATCATCATTCCTGACTGGGTGCACTTCTCGTAAGGGATTCTGTCTGTCTATGTAAAACATTTTCCTTTCTGGTGGTAGAACTGAAACAAACTGTGGATTCAGGAAAGCACTATATCTGTGTCGATGTTCTAAAATTACTTTAATTAAATCGGTACCTAGGCCTCTCCATTTATTCATTAGTAACTCTATTAGTACATCAGGTAGGGGACCTGGATCAGAATGTTGGCTCTTATACAACGTAAGGAGGTGTTGTATCATGTACATACCAGCTAGTCGCTGTTCGTCTGGGGAAAGATTCAAAAAGGTTTGTGCTACTGCATCATCATTATATCTATCGGAATTGTCAGCCCATTGTACTGCTGACCTGGCTAATTCTTGTTCATCCATGGAATTGAGTACATGGTACCCCATTCGTTCTTGAAGTACTTTATCGGTAGCCTGAAATAGATGTTCAGGAGTCCTCGTGTTTGACATAGCAGAGTGAAAAAGTCTCTTGCTTTCTGGGCGTAACGTTTTATTAAAGGGTCTACCCTTACCTACATAGGCCACCATACCTGTATCTTCTGGCTCATCCTCCTCTGAGGATTTATTCACGTCTGTTTCTGCTTCCCTTGCATCCTTCTCTTTTTCATGCATTACTACTATTTCTTTACGGACCTTTCTGTACATGGCCTCTATACATTTCTGTTTATCATGTTTTCCGTCTGCTATATTCTGACTCCATGTAGTTAGTACCTCCATCTCTTCTTTATTTACACCAGGCCGATCTCGTTCTCTTATAAAACAGTTTACGAGGAATCTCAATATCATACTTTGAGTGTCTACTTTCTGATATGCCATGGCCTCGTGAATGCATTCAGGACCCTCCCCAGTCTGAACAAAACGATATATCCTGTCTAGATAATCTGGCATTCCTGGCAATAAAACAAAAAAATTTGCAGCACGTCTTAAACGTATCGAGGCTAACATCATGGGCCCTTGCTTGCCTGGAACGGGATCATATCTATAGTCTGTAAGATATTCTTTAAGCTTTTCTAAAGGGGCCCCTTTTGGGGTATGTTGTGAAGCTAAGTCTCTTATTGTCAATCGCTGTGTAGGTGGCGGGGTACGGTAACCTCCTGTAGCACCTCCTGTAGCGGAGGCTTGAGCATAACCTGTCTGTAGGGTCGGTACCTGCTGTAACTGGGTTGGGGCCTGAGCAGCGCCAGTCCCAAAAGGATTAGATGGATGCAGTTGTTGAATACCAGGGGGAACAACGGGAGCGGGTGCAGGAAGCAGACCTGGAGGGGTCTGCTGCTGCGGACCTGGGGGCTGATGATCAGGGGGCGGGTTACCGTCAGCAGGTGGTACACGGGCAGGTACATTGGCATATGCGGGAGCTACATCATCCAAGTAGGACGAAATAAAAATGTCTGCTGCGGTCTTATGACGTAATTTAGTCGGAACCAATGGAGGGGGCAGATTTTTCGGTGTTTCCGGGGTCGCCTTGGGCAGGCCCTCGGCCAGGACTGGATACAATCCTGTCAAAATGGCATTACTCTGTCTGTCGTGTTGTTCCATTCTAACTCGTTCTCCTTCTTCTAGTAGCTCTTTTTCTTTGGCTTTTTCAGAATCCTCTCTACTTTTCTCTGCTTCTCTGAGTGCTTTCTCTGTCCGTCTATGTGATTCTTTACGCCATAATTCAATGGCATCTTTCTGCGATTGTCTGGCTTTCTTTTTCCACAACGCTTCTTCTACTCTCATGATGCACTCGGCATACCATGTCCCTGTAGCGGGCCATTTCTGATTCTCTGCTAAGTCCTTAGTGTAATCCACCCACAAGGCGAGATATAATACGGCATCTAAGCCGTGCTTGTGGTACATAAAATATCCGGGAGTGTCCCTGGGTGGGATGGGAACAGCTTCCTCAAGTATCCCTTTCCTAGTTCCTATCTGTCTCAGTTTAGAGAATAGAGGCATTCTGAACCTTGATACTTGATACTTACTCGGGCTTGAACACAACTAATACAATAAACACAGTAATGAAGATCAAACAATCACTCATACCACGACATTAAAACACATTTAAACATTTCGAAAACGAACAACAATAACTAGATAACTAGATAACTGGATACTGGATATACTGCTAAACAGTACAGATACACTGCTAAAACAGTGCAGACCGGGTCTGTGTACCCAAACCCGTCTTGACCGGACACAAATTAATGCACCCGTCTTGATGCATCCCCAGCAACGGTACTCACCGGGAAGCACGGAACGGAAGGCCTCGGAAACTCGACACTGGACTGGACCGGACTGGACTCGTCTCAACACGTGACGTAGGTACTTCGGAACTGGTGGGCCTCTAGACACCTCGGACCTTGCTCTCTCGGCTGGCTCTGGTCGGGATCCTCCGCACTCCTCACCGCCTCGTCTGGGTGTCGATCGCAGTCTCAGTCACCTCCGTTGGCCTGAAGGAGATACAGGAAATCCTGCGGGTACGCGTAGATGTCCGTCACGGCTGTGGCAGGGGGCTAGGCCTGCAACGCACCGCCGGCGCGTAAGGTGGGGGAGGGGTCCCTGTTCGGGCGCCAAATTATGTGGTAAATAAAGATTTACCTATGCGGAATTTCTAAGCGGTAAAGTTCAATAAAATAGCTCAATCAAATGAGAGGCAGAGTCCGTGGCATCTGAGTTTATAAGGGTTTTATTCCATGTAATGGAATGATTCCAACCATGGTATCATGTTCCATCACCTCGAAGGTTCAGGAAGGGATAGACAATGCTTTATTAACAGTGTACAATATATATAGTCAATGCATACAATGGTGATGGATACAAAAGGCGTAACAGCTGAAAGAAACAAGATAAGAACACATGTACGTAACAGAAGGCGTGCACGAGGGCGTACACGGAGGTGTGTGCTAGAAACGTCACAGGAAAGTGTCACAAGTGGGTGGATTCATAGAGGAATCCTGCAGTGTCAGCAGAAATATATGGCTGGATGCGCGCGCAGGCAACATGACGTGTGATTGACGTGAAACTGGAGGGTGAAGGGGACTTGACATTTAGCTCCAAGAGAGGAGACAGAAGTCTGGCGTGTCAGAACAACCTAAACCCAATCATATCTGATATCTTGTGTTTGAGGAACTGTATTATCTAGAAGGAAAGGTCTTTCGGGTAAAGGCTATTCTATACTGACTGCTAGGGTGTGTATGTGCGTCTACGTATCTGCGTGTAATGCGAGGGGCCATGGGCCTGCCATGGTAACGGGAGCAATGAATTACTTGCACGGAGACAGAAAGTCCGGGCCCTTTGCTCTGCAGCTGGGGAGGTGTTTACCTAAATCACTAGACAGGAATGTATTTTCGAGGAGCGGAGCAGATAACTTGAAGGCTGAATACAGTCTTGGCAGGCAAGCAGGCCGAGCCGGGCACCGCTCGCCGCGCAGGGAGTAAGGTAAAGGTCAGGGATACAGATCCAGGCTGCAGCTCACAGGAGGTAGAAAGCAGAAAGGGCTCGATGGCAGAAATCAGGGCCTAACTCAACAGAGCCAGGAAAACGTGAAAGTGCACCATGTAAAGACGGTGGCAAGGCATACTTAGGAACTGAATTATCGATCCATTCATGGTGGGTCTGAAAGAGGACATGTTAACGTTGGACGCAAATGTATTTGCGTCTTCATATCTGGTCATGGAGGGAAATTACATGTACTAGAAGCACGTACATGGAGCCGTTGGGGTCTACGTTAGGGGACACAATTGACCATAAAATTCAAATTACCTCAACAGTCCAGCCCGAACAACCAAGCCATGTCTTTCCTAGACCAGAATCAAGCATCCAAGGACCGGTTTCTGGCTATCAGCCTTCTTCAGCCTGGATAGCTTGACTCCAGTGATGTGGAGAGCCTGGGACTAACGTCTTAGCATACCCAGCCCACTCGGGGTGAAAATTGCAAAAAACACAGTTGATGGACAGAATGCAGAACAATGTCTTACATTCACCCCAGTACAAAGATCTGGGCCTAAATCCATCGTTTTTTTGCACTCCACACTACCCTAGGTCAGACAATGGCTATATGCAAATCAGCCTTGACCCTGTGAATCATGGGAACAGTCCAGCCCGAACTACCAAGCCATGTCTTTCCTAGACCGGAATCAAGCATCCAAGGACCGGTTTGTGGCTATCAGCCTTCTTCAGCCTGGATAGCTTGACTCCAGTGATGTGGAGAGCCTGGGACTCACGTCTGAGCATACCCAGCCCACTCGGGGTGAAAATTGCAAAAAACACAGTTGATGGACAGAATGCAGAACAATGTCTTACATTCACCCCAGTACATAGATCTGGGCCTAAATCTATTGTTTTTTTGCACTCCACACCACCCTAGGTCAGACAATGGCTATATGCAAATCAGCCTTGACCCTGTGCCTCATGGGAACAGTCCAGCCCGAACAACCAAGCCATGTCTTTCCTAGACCGGAATCAAGCATCCAAGGACCGGTTTCTGGCTATCAGCCTTCTTCAGCCTGGATAGCTTGACTCCAGTGATGTGGAGAGCCTGGGACTCACGTCTGAGCATACCCAGCCCACTCGGGGTGAAAATTGCAAAAAACACAGTTGATGGACAGAATGCAGAACAATGTCTTACATTCACCTCAGTACAAAGATTTGGGCCTAAATCGAGTGCCGCTGCCACCTGCGCCCGGGGCTCCTACTGGGGGCTCATCATGATGGACAGAATGCAGAACAATGTCTTACATTCACCCCAGTACAAAGATCTGAGCCGAAATCCATCGTTTTTTTGCACTCCACAACACCCTAGGTCAGACAATGGCTATATGCAAATCAGCCTTGACCCTGTGCCTCATGGGAACAGTCCAGCCTGAACAACCAAGCCATGTCTTTCCTAGACCGGAATCAAGCATCAAAGGACCGGTTTCTGGCTATCAGCCTTCTTCAGCCTGGATAGCTTGACTCCAGTGATGTGGAGAGCCTGGGACTCAGGTCTGAGCATACCCAGCCAACTCGGGGTGAAAATTGCAAAAAACACAGTTGATGGACAGAATGCAGAACAATGTCTTACATTCACCCCAGTACAAAGATCAGGGCCTAAATCCATCGTTTTTTTGCACTCCACACCACCCTAGGTCAGACAATGGCTATATGCAAATCAGCCTTGACCCTGTGCCTCATGGGAACAGTCCAGCCCGAACTACCAAGCCATGTCTTTCCTAGACCGGAATCAAGCATCCAAGGACCGATTTCTGGCTATCAGCCTTCATCAGCCTGGATAGCTTGACTCCAGTGATGTGGTGAGCCTGGGACTCACGTCTGAGCATACCCAGCCCACTCGGGGTGAAAATTGCAAAAAACACAGTTGATGGACAGAATGCAGAACAATGTCTTACATTCACCCCAGTACAAAGATCTGGGCCGAAATCCATTGTTTTTCTGAACTTAACACCACCCTAGGTCAGACAATGGCTATATGCAAATCAGCCTTGACCCTGTGCCTCATGGGAACAGTCCAGCCCGAACTACCAAGCCATGTCTTTCCTAGACCGGAATCAAGCATCCAAGGACTGGTTTCTGGCTATCAGCCTTCTTCAGCCTGGATAGCTTGACTCCAGTGATGTGGAGAGCCTGGGACTCGGGTCTGAGCATACCCAGCCAACTCGGGGTGAAAATTGCAAAAAACACAGTTGATGGACAGAATGCAGAACAATGTCTTACATTCACCCCAGTACAAAGATCAGGGCCTAAATCCATCATTTTTTTGCACTCCACACCACCCTAGGTCAGACAATGGCTATTTGCAAATCAGCCTTGACCCTGTGCCTCATGGGAACAGTCCAGCCCGAACTACCAAGCCATGTCTTTCCTAGACCGGAATCAAGCATCCAAGGACCGGTTTCTGGCTATCAGCCTTCTTCAGCCTGGATAGCTTGAATCCAGTGATGTGGAGAGCCTGGGACTTACGTCTGAGCATACCCAAACCACTCGGGTGAAAATTGCAAAAAACACAGTTGATGGACAGAATGCAGAACAATGTCTTACATTCACCCCAGTACAAAGATCAGGGCCTAAATCCATCGTTTTTTTGCACTCCACACCACCCTAGGTCAGACAATGGCTATATGCAAATCAGCCTTGACCCTGTGCCTCATGGGAACAGCCCAGCCCGAGCTACCAAGCCATGTCTTTCCTAGACCGGAATCAAGCATCCAAGGACCGGTTTCTGGCTATCAGCCTTCTTCAGCCTGGATAGCTTGACTCCAGTGATGTGGAGAGCCTGGGACTCACGTCTGAGCATACCCAGCCCACTCGGGGTGAAAATTGCAAAAAACACAGTTGATGGACAGAATGCAGAACAATGTCTTACATTCACCTCAGTACAAATATCTGGGCCTAAATCGAGTGCCGCTGCCATCTGTGCCCGGGGCTCCTACTGGGGGCTCATCATGATGGACAGAATGCAGAACAATGTCTTACATTCACCCCAGTACAAAGATCTGGGCCGAAATCCATCGTTTTTTTGCACTCCACAACACCCTAGGTCAGACAATGGCTATATGCAAATCAGCCTTGACCCTGTGCCTCATGGGAACAGTCCAGCCTGAACAACCAAGCCATGTCTTTCCTAGACCGGAATCAAGCATCCAAGGACCGGTTTCTGGCTATCAGCCTTCTTCAGCCTGGATAGCTTGACTCCAGTGATGTGGAGAGCCTGGGACTCAGGTCTGAGCATACCCAGCCACCTCGGGGTGAAAATTGCAAAAAACACATTCGATGGACAGAATGCAGAACAATGTCTTACATTCACCCCAGTACAAAGATCAGGGCCTAAATCCATCGTTTTTTTGCACTCCACACCACCCTAGGTCAGACAATGGCTATATGCAAATCAGCCTTGACCCTGTGCCTCATGGGAACAGTCCAGCCCGAACTACCAAGCCATGTCTTTCCTAGACCGGAATCAAGCATCCAAGGACCGATTTCTGGCTATCAGCCTTCATCAGCCTGGATAGCTTGACTCCAGTGATGTGGTGAGCCTGGGACTCACGTCTGAGCATACCCAGCCCACTCGGGTGAAAATTGCAAAAAACACAGTTGATGGACAGAATGCAGAACAATGTCTTACATTCACCCCAGTACAAAGATCTGGGCCGAAATCCATTGTTTTTCTGAACTTAACACCACCCTAGGTCAGACAATGGCTATATGCAAATCAGCCTTGACCCTGTGCCTCATGGGAACAGTCCAGCCCGAACTACCAAGCCATGTCTTTCCTAGACCGGAATCAAGCATCCAAGGACCGGTTTCTGGGTATCAGCCTTCTTCAGCCTGGATAGCTTGACTCCAGTGATGTGGAGAGCCTGGGACTCGGGTCTGAGCATACCCAGCCAACTCGGGGTGAAAATTGCAAAAAACACAGTTGATGGACAGAATACAGAACAATGTCTTACATTCACCCCAGTACAAAGATCAGGGCCTAAATCCATCGTTTTTTTGCACTCCACACCACCCTAGGTCAGACAATGGCTATATGCAAATCAGCCTTGACCCTGTGCCTCATGGGAATAGTCCAGCCCGAACTACCAAGCCATGTCTTTCCTAGACCGGAATCAAGCATCCAAGGACCGGTTTCTGGCTATCAGCCTTCTTCAGCCTGGATAGCTTGAATCCAGTGATGTGGAGAGCCTGGGACTTACGTCTGAGCATACCCAAACCACTCGGGGTGAAAATTGCAAAAAACACAGTTGATGGACAGAATGCAGAACAATGTCTTACATTCACCCCAGTACAAAGATCAGGGCCTAAATCCATCGTTTTTTTGCACTCCACACCACCCTAGGTCAGACAATGGCTATATGCAAATCAGCCTTGACCCTGTGCCTCATGGGAACAGTCCAGCCCGAGCTACCAAGCCATGTCTTTCCTAGACCGGAATCAAGCATCCAAGGACCGGTTTCTGGCTATCAGCCTTCTTCAGCCTGGATAGCTTGACTCCAGTGATGTGGAGAGCCTGGGACTCACGTCTGACAGAATGCAGAACAATGTCTTACATTCACCTCAGTACAAAGATCTGGGCCTAAATCGAGTGCCGCTGCCACCTGCGCCCGGGGCTCCTACTGGGGGCTCATCATGACCGAGCATGCCTTTGACTCAGTGACTCAACTCGTAGGGAACCTGCCAGTTTGGTCTGAAGGGGCGTTCACGTCAATGTCATCCTGAGTCTGATCACTACAGCCCACAGATGCATGTTTTCTTCTTCCTTTATGTGACTTGCTGTCAGTATTTCATCAGAACAAATGGAAGGGGGTCCGACTCAGCCATGTCCCAATCTTGTGGTTGCTAATCGAGTGTGGGGGGGGGGGCCGTTGTCTCCGGGGAGTTTGTTGTTTTTGGCCGCCTACGGGCCGCCGTGTTCTGTTCCCATTGGTAGTCACATGTCCTGCTATCTCCTTCAGCTGTCACGCACACCCATGTCCCCATTAACTATGCCCTAGGGTCCTGGACCCGGCTGTGGGTTCCACCTGACTGTAAGGGGTCCTTCTTGTCCACTTGCTTCACGCCAGTCCTCACCTTCACACATGACCTACACTAACAACACGCTCCTCCATGTTCTCTCCTGGAACGTGAACGGCCTCCTGGACCGCATTAAACGTACTGCAGTGCTCCGAGCGGCCCACTGACATATGCCTGATGCCCTGCTTCTCCAGGAAACACACCTTCTGGGTTCTCAATGTCACTTCCTGGCCCGCTACCGGTTTTACCGGGTCTGGCACTCTGGGTTTGCTAGGGGTTCCCGAGGGGTGGCTATCCTTCCGAGACGGGGGCTTCCCTTTACTGTGGTTGACGCTGTCACCAACACGCAAGGAACATACGTGGCCGTGTCGGGGATGGTCAAGGGTAACCCTGTTAACCTCCTTTGCACCTATGCCCCCCAGCGCTTTTGGTACCCACCCTTCGGCGACTCACACAGGTGGTCTCCTCCCTACCCCAGGGCCTTACTGTCGTCGGTGGGGACTTTAACGCTGCCCTGCAACCCTCTAGAGATGCGACGGGATCCCTTTCACCCCATCGGTTGACCTCGGCAATGGGTCTGTGCGATATGGAGAGTGTGGCATCCCGAAAGGCACAAAAGACGCATACGTCTGCCGCCCACCATACCCACTCCCGCATACACCTAATTCTGATGCCTGCCTTGGATTGCCAGCTGGTGTCCGGGGTAGAGATCCTCCCCAGGGGAATCTCCGACCACTCCCCTATCGCCCTCCGCATCAGGTCTCCCCCCACAGGCCCTAGGGCGACCTGGCGGTTAAATGCTTGATTTTTGCAGGACCCCGAATTGGTGGAGTCCCTTGGTCAAGAGCTCCGCCTCTACTTCTCGGCGAACACGGGGTCGGTCCCCTCGCAGGGTACGCTCTGGGAGGCAGGCAGGGCGGTGGTTCGGGGGGTGGCAAGGGGATAAAGTGCACGCTAAACGTGCGGCCGAAGTCACCCAACTGGCACAGCTAGAAGCCCGAGCGGTCCGTTTGGAACAGGGTCAATTGCCCAACGACACCGCCGACTCCTCTAGGCAGCTGGCGCTTGTCCGCAACGAGAGTCGCCGGCTTTCCCTGGAATCAGCCAAAATGCTATGGCGCTCTTCCGTAGCCCGTATTTATGGCTGGGGTGACAAGAATGGCAAACTGCTCCATAACCTGATCTCTTATCCCAGGGCCCACCGCATCATTCCAGAGATCCAAACGATACAAGGGACCCACCTGGCGACATCGCGGGCAATCGCCCAAACCTTTGCTCAGTACTTCGAGGCTCTGAACGCGGGACGCCCCCCCGAGCCTCCCTCGCTCAATTGTTTGGAGGGAACTAGCACTGACCTTCCTAGTCTCCCTCGCGAAACCACAGACACCCTGGACGGCCCCCCTCATGCCAGAAGAAATCGACGGGGCGATCATTCGGCTCCACTCTGGCAAAACGCCCGGCCCCGATGGCTTTCCCCAGGAATACTACTCCGTGTTCCGCGATGACCTGGTTCCCCACTTAACGGCGCTTTTCTGCCAGGTGGTTGAGGACAGATCCTGATATGGCGACCATTGTGGTCATCCCGAAGACGCAACCGCCTTCCCCCAATTGTGCTGATTACCGCCCAATTTCCTTGGGCGCCCAATTTCCTTGAAATTAAAATCTTTGCTACTGAATTAGCCCAGCGTCTCCGGCCCCTTCTTCAAGATCTGATCCACCCTGACCAGTGTGGGTTCATGCCGGCCAGGGGCACCCGCCATTGCATCCGCTGTCTCCACCTGGCGCTGGCCCACCAACACCGCTTGTCCTCATACTTGCTGCTTCTTCTCGTGGACTTCAAGAAGGCCTTTGACACAGTGGACTGGGGGTACTTAATGGATGTCCTAGAGTGAATGGGCTTCGGCCTTCCCTTCCGCCGCCTGGTCCAGGTCCTTTATAACAGCCCTAGAGCCCGTGTACTCGCCAACGGTGCGATTTCCGAGCCATTCCCGATCCGTCGGGGCACCCGCCAGGGGTGCCCTCTTTCACCCCTCCTATTCGCGCTGGCGATGGAGCCCCTGGCGGCGTTAATCCAGCAGGACCCCCTTTTCCGGGGATGGGTGTGGGACTAGAGCCACGTGGATAAAATCACTCTATACGCGGACGACGTTCTGCCCTACTTGGCCGACCCGGAACATTCTGTCCGCAGATCTCTGGCGGCCCTGTCGGACTTTGAACAGGTCTCCGGCCTCCGCTTCAAACCGAGGAAGTCGACCTTGGTTCCTCTACACCCCACTCGGGCCTGCTTCGACTGTCAGACAGTGATCCCTCTCCGGAGACAATCCTTTAAGTACCTGGGAGTGTGGGTGACACTTCTGCCAGAGCTGGAATGGACCCTCAACGTTGCCACCCTGGTCTCCCGGATGAAAACCGATCTTAGAAATTGTCAGTCCCTTCCCTCTAACCCGCTGGGCAGGAGTACCCTTTTTAAAATGATGATCCTCCCCCGCTTTCTTTACATTCTTCAAAACATCTCGGTCCACCTCTCGAGCAGCTGGTTCAGGGAACTAGATGGCACACTCACCTGATTTGTATGGGGTGGTGGAAGGCCGTGGCTGTCCTTGTCCCGTTGCCGGATTCCCCACTTTGACGGCGGTATGGGTGACACCAACCTTCATTTTTATTACCTATCGACAAGACTCATTGTGCTTCATGATTGGTTTGCGGGCGGCTGGTCCGACCCAGCTTATCGGGTAGAGCTTGATACCCTAGGTTTTGCGCAGCTTCAGGGCTATCTATATGGCTCCCCAGTGCCACAATCCCTGCCCCCCATTACTAGGTCTGTGTTTGTGGCATGGCAAGCTGCCCTTCGCCTGGTGTCCTGGGACCGGAAGCTGACTAGGCAGATGCCCCTCTGGCACGGCACCTGGTTACGTGAGGTCTCATCCATGGAGGGTTTCCGCCGTTGGGACTTGGTGGGAGTCTCACAGCTCTGGACGTATGGGTGGGAGACCACATGCGCTCTTTCTCAGACCTTCAACACAGACACGCCCTCTTCCCCTCCCAGTTCTACAAATACTTACAGCTCCGCCATGCCCTCCACATACTCCTCCCAGCACCCAACTCCCTCCCGGAGTTTAGCCCTCTGGAAGCCCAAGTCATGATGGGAGACCTGGGGAGAGGGGGGTACCCCGTATTTACCGGGCCCTGATTAACGACTGTCCCACATCTCTGGACCGGCTTAGGGAATGGTGGGAGGCATGGGGGGGCCCCTTGGACAAGGCAGACTGGTGCGATGCCTTAATGGCACCTAAAACACTTACCACATCCTCAAAGTTACGGCTGGTGAAGCTTTCCTATCTCCACACGGCTTACCTTATGCCAGCATGTCTCTTTCAAGTCGGCTTGAGAGCATCCCCGCCCTGCACGCGCTGTGCTGGTGCCCCAGCCGACTTCTATCACATGGTGTGGCTGTGTCCGGCCTTGGATCCATTCTGGGGAGGGGGGTAGAGCGTGATCTCACGCGGGCCCTGGGTTGGGTGGTTCCCCATGACCCAAAGCACCTATTACTGGGAGTGTTCGATGGCCTGGATAGCTCCCGGGCAGACAAGCACTTCCTGGGAACAGCGCTGGCAGTGGCGAAGCATGACATAGCGGCTAGATGGTCCCATGATGAGGCGCCGACGCTGCGGAGGTGGAGGAGGGGGGTTGACTGGTGTGGGGTGCAGGAGGAATCCCTCTTTGAGGCCCGGGGATGCCCAGAGATGTTCAACAAAGTGTGGGGCAAATGGTTTGGCCTAATTCCACCCTGACGGGCCCTTGCCCTATTCGTCAGTGTGAGGTTGGGGACCTCCTTCTTACTCAGTGAAGACCTATATGAACTGTGTTGTCATCGGGGAGGGTGCAGGGCTGTCAGCTATGATATGTGACTTATTACCAATGAAATTTCTTGTATTAAAAACTTCAATAAAAGTTGATTATCCAAAAAAAGAATACCACATAATAGAATAGCAGAAATGTAAAATAAATTATAATTAAAATAAACAGTATTCCTCAAAGACCCCTAACATAACACACAAACATAAAAGAAAAGTCCCATACCCCCATGTATACACTTTACACAATGTTTATGGGATTTTAGTCAGAATAGTGTATTTCAAATGCTTTTTATTTGTTTACTTTGTTAAGAATTTTGGATTGGAATTTATCTTTGAATTTATTAAGATATTTAAGTATATTTAATTTAAAATTATGTATTTTTTATAGTTTTTTTCTAATCCATTAAAATTACTTACTGTATTTTTAATGTGTAAGGTTTGGTATTTTAATAATAAAATTTTTATTAAATATTCTTTTTTTACAATGGATGAATAAACTTGAAAAGATGTAATATGTTTACAATTTGATTAATATTTTAATAGTTTATGTGCTTTTTTTTTTTTAAAACCGATTTGTGTTTTACCAAGAGAGTCATGACATTTTTGCTGAGATGGTGGAGTTGCTCCTGTATTTTAGAGGGATGTGGAGGAGTGACAAAAGTAGGCAGTGTGATGGATTGGTGTAGGTGGCTGGCTAAGAATATGGTGTACACTGTGATTCACTTTGCACTAATCCCGGCAAACCTTATGGTAATTTTTGTGGTCTTTGATAACCTTAGGCTCTCAAAGGGGTAGCTTTGGAGAGCAGCCTTCAGGCGTACCTTGAAGGAGTGTAAAGAAGCCTATTTTACCACATTTAAATATTAGTGTAGATTATAGGAGAAAGAACCCAACAGTGTTTGTGAAAAATAAGTATATTCATTAACACAACACAATCACTACTACTTGATATATTTCCTGTCCGGAAATATCAATAGTACACATAAGAACACCTAAAAGAAACAGGTAAGTAGCACAAATATAAACTTGTCTTCAGAAGGAGACCAAACCCTATACTAAAGAAGTGGAATGTGAACTGGAAAGGAGAACAGGACATGGACCAAAGGACCTAGAAGAGCTTAGAGAACCAGGAAACACTCAAGGTAAGTACCCAGGAACCCCAAGGAGGTTGTGTGCAGAGTGGAAACACAGCCAATGTTCAATGGAAATCAATAGAGAAGTTGCAGTTTTAAAGAAAAAGGATACTTATCAGTGGACCCCAAAGAAACCCTTTGGAGGACAGAAGGTTGACGAGCCACCCCACCTGTGGATGCACCAGAAATCAGGTTATCCTGCACCAGGGAAGGTGGGTGCTTAGGGTCGAACCACCCATAGGTGACAATCGGCACCTCTGGAAGAAGCGTCTCTGAAGAAGTCTCGGAAGAAGTCCGGTGGATTCTTGACGAGGTTAACATATTAGCAGAGGGGACAGAGTCTATGCCACTCATGGGTGATAAGGAGGCACAGAAGCACAAGGCCCATCTTTGTCAAGAGGTTCGGAAGAGTTCACAAGGACCTTGCTGCTGCAGCTCTTGGGATCCGGAGATGCTGTGGAAGACCAGGAGCTGTACATGAGCTGTCCCATGAGCTGGGTCATTTGGTCTAAGTCCTGTTCTCTTTTGCAGTTCACATTCCACTTCTTTAGTATATGGTTTGGCCTCCCCCTGGAGACCAGTGTATATTTGTGCTACTTACCTGTTTTTTTTACGTATTCTTATGTGTATCATTGTTATGTCCAGGCAGGAGATATACCAAGTAGAAGTGATTGTGTTGTGTTAATAAATATACTTATTTTTCATAATTTGGTTCTTTCTCATCTTGGTTAAACAAGCTGCTTAACACTACTTCAACATAAGCCTGAAAGCTGCTCTCCACAGCTACTTATATGAGAGCATAAGGTTATCAAAGACCATTAAAATCATCATAGGTTTTGCCTGTATTAGTGCAAGGTGTATCACTCCTTTACGGGGACACCATATACTAAGCCAGCCTCCTATACTAGTGTGCAACTGTGGGATTAAAGCCTGCAATGTTTTACCACTTAATCAGGTAAAGGTTACATGAGAAACCATCACTAGTTAGGTACATATAAATACTTTGCCAAGTAAGTTCTACTGAACGTTTTGGGTTAGTTGTCAAGAGTCCTAGCACAACCCTTTTCTCAAATCTTTGGAAGTTTAGGTTGGGGAGCCTCAGTCCTCTAGATACAGTGATCTTAGGTGCCAGGAACTTAAGACCCTGTGCACAGCTAGAAAGACCGACAGTAACCCTAACAAAGACCATCTCTTAGAAAATGCTCCTGCAGGATGACCTCCAAACTCCTGGAAGGTCAGATGGGCAGGATAACTTAGGTATGGTCTTTTCAATAGAACGCACTATTTTTGGAGCATTCCCCTAGAGGGGCTACCCGAACCCAGAATTAATAAAGTTCAATATCTGGTTGTACGGGTATTTTTTATTGAACACTGTCCACATCACTGGGTCACTACTGTTTTTACCATGGGTAAGATCCTCCTGGTGGAGGCTGCATACCAAATAACTAACCCTATGATTATGCACACACGTGTATGAAGAGCAGAGAATCAAGATATACCACTACCCACACTTCCCAACACGTGCATGAGGGTTTTTTATCGGAGACACTTTACCTTTCTCTTGCATACCCTGGTTCATGCAGGACAAGTGATCCTTCCCCATTGATTATTTGGATTGTAATTAGGAAACTGAAGGATCAGTATTTCCTCCTCCCCCCTTTGATTAGCATATGATTTAAAAACATCATCTTGGTCTGAAGTGGAGTTTACGACACATGCAGAGCAGATGGAAATCTCTGCCAGTGCATTTTCTGTCACCAGGGGTCAGGCCACACAGCTAAGCACTGAGGGAGCACTGGATCCTGGAATAATGGGCCAGATGGCTCCTAGGAGAAAAGGAGCAAGAAGGGTAAAGATGTATCCTCCTCCCAAATTCTCAGTGAGCATCAGTCTCCTGAGGGAGATGATCCCAGTCCAGGGGAAGGAAGTGTCCCGGAGGAACTTGGGACTGACCAGGCAGAGTTCTTGGGGGAGAGGTCCCTTCCAGGGAATTCTTGAGTTTAGAGCAGAACTCCTGCCCCTCTCTTGAATAGCTCAGACAGCAACCTGCTGCAGAGGAAGCAGGGAATGTCTGTGGACCCCATAGGGCCTATTGGGAAGATGGCCTCCGGTTCTCTGAGTAGAAACCCCAAGCCTGGTGCTTCCAGGAGGTGGAAATACAGTTGAGATCTTTTTTTTCTCTGTGGCACATGACATTCCCCTTGCAGGATATCTTGGGCAAAGCAAAACCTGGGACAGACTAGACATTTTCACTGGCCCCATATGTCTGAAGACATCAAATAGTCTTGTCACTCCTGTGCCACTTGCCAAGCCAGTGGTAAACCAAGTGGCACTACAAAACCCCG
Source organism: Lissotriton vulgaris (assembly GCF_964263255.1). Classification (NCBI taxonomy): domain Eukaryota; kingdom Metazoa; phylum Chordata; class Amphibia; order Caudata; family Salamandridae; genus Lissotriton; species Lissotriton vulgaris. The sequence goes on along the minus strand of NC_141695.1, from coordinate 817,776,836 downwards.
CTTAATTCCACTCCCAGTGGTTGGGGTTCCCTTTGAGAGGGTAGGGATAGACATTTTCGGTCACCAAAACTGTCCAACAGCCACTGGACACAGTTACATCCTAGTGGTAGTAGACCATGCCATTAGGTATCCAGGCACTATTACCCTTCGGACCACTACAGCTCTTAATGTGGCCAGGGCCTTCCTGGGAGTCTTTTCCAGGGTGGGCTCTCCTAAGGAGGTCTTAACAGACAGAGGTACAAACTTCATGTCTAGTTATAGCACTGCAATGTGGAAAGTGTGTGGAGTGAACTACAAGTTCACCACACCCTATCATCCACAGTGCAATGGGCTTGTTGAAAGATTCAACAAGACTTTCAAGGGTATGATCATGGGGCTCCCAGAAAAGCTTAAGTGAAAATGGGATGTCTTACTACCCTGCCTTCTTTTTCGCTACAGAGAGGTTCCACAGAAGGGAGTTGTTTGTAGCTCTTTTGAACTTCAGTTTGGACATCCAGTTGGGGGTCCAATGTGTCTGGTTAAGGTTAAGGAGAGCAGGGAGCAACTGCTCAAACCTCCTAAGCAGTAGGCCTGGGTGGTGAACTTTGCTACGTTCGTGGAGTTTGCAGAGTTTTCTGCACTCCGCGGAGTGCAGAAAACTACTCTTTGCGATGTGCAGCTGAGTTTTTTCCACGTTCGCGAGTGCGAGCAGTCGCTCGGGTACAATTTCTACCCAAGCGGCAGGAATACCAGCACAAACTGCAGTTCTCACTGTACTCTGCCACTTGCGGAATTTCGCAGAGTCTTCTTTGTAACTTCGCTTAGTTCCCCGTAGCAAAACTTCACGAACTATGCCCAGGGTTACTAACCAGGATATTGTGTACTATGTCCTTGGCCTGCGTTAGAAGGGCAGCAAAAACCTTGAGGCCAGCCCGGAGCTTCAGAAAGCTTGGCATGACCAAAAGGCTGTACTGACTGTTTACTAGCCAGAACAAAAAGTGTGGGTGTTGGAGCCTGTGGTCCCTGTATCTCTCCAAGGGAAGTGGAGTGCCCCCATACCATACTTGAGAACAAAAGGTGAGCCCACCAATTTGGTTGACCTAGGTACTCCTAGAAGACCCCACAGGGTACTTCATGTGAACCGCCTCAAACCTTTTGTTGACAGGGCTGACATGAGCTTGCTCATGGCCACTGATGAGGGACAGAAGGAAAAGAGTTACCATCTCTCAGGACCCTGTTGATGGGTCAGCTGAGGGAGTAGCCTAGGCAGGCAGCCTCCCTGACCAGCAGCAAGCTGATTGCAGGAAAGTACTAAATAAATTTGCTCACGTGTTCTCTTTGACTCCTAGTCAAACAACCTGGTGTAGCCATGAAGTAGAAATGGGTGACCGTCTAGCTGTAAAGAGCAATATTTACAGACAGCCTGACCGTGTTAGAGGCTGCATCAGGACTGAGGTCCAAAAGATGCTGGAGTTGGGGTCATTCAGCCTTCGGATAGCCCCTGTGCTAGTCCTGTAGTCCTTGTGTCAAAACCTCACAGCAAAGATGGAAAGAAAACAATGAGGTTTTGTGTAGACTACAGAGGCCTCAATTGACTCACTAGGACTGATGCCCATCCAATTTCTAGGTCAGATGAACTTATTGATACTTTGGCCCGCAGACAAGTATCTGAGTATATTTGACCAAACTGCTGGCTAGTGGCAAATCAGACTCTCTTAGGATGCCAAGCTGAAAACAGCATTTTCAACCCCTAGTGGGCATTATCAATTTATTGTAATGCCTTTTGGTTTGAGAAATTCACCTTCCACATTGTCAGAGGAGTTTGGTGAACAAAAGTCCTAACAGGTCTGGAAGCCTATAGTGCAGCATATCTAGATGATATTGCTGTCTTTAGTTACACTTGGGAAGATCACCTGGTCCACCTCAGAAAGGTTCTGTAGGTCCTGCAAAAGGCAGGCCTCACTATCAATGCCACAAAGTGCCAGATAGGGCAGAATAAGGTTGTGTGCTTGGGTCACTTGCTAGGTGGGTTCCAAGTTCAACTATTCGAGAGCAAAATCCGGACCATAAAGGACTGGCTTTCTCCCACTACCCAGACTCAGATCAGAGTATTCTTGGGCCTGGCTGTGTAATGCAGGAGGTTTGTTATGGGATATTGGTCTATTGTGACTCCTCCTAATGATCTCATCTCCAAGAAAATGCCTAAAAAAGTCCATTTGACTGTGAGCTGTCAAAAGGCTTTTGATGACTTGAAGCAGGGCATGTGCACAGCTCCCATTCTGCAAAGTCCTGATTACTCTAAAACCTTGATTGTCCAGACAGAAGTATCTTTGCTAGGGGTAGGAGATGTGTTACCACAACTTAATGAACAGGGCCAGGACCAACCAGTAGCTGTTATAAGCAGAATGTTGAACCCCAGGGAGAAACTTTGAGGGAATACCTGTTTGGTGCTCACTTCATTGTTCAGACAGACCATACACCCCTCTTATGGCTCAAACAGATGAAGGGTGAAAATCCCAAACTTTTGAGGTGGTCCATTTCCTTACAGGGGATGGACTTTTCAGTGGAACATAGACCTGGGAGTAACCATAGCAACGCAGATGGACTCTTCAGATATTTCCACTTACAAAATTAAGACTCAACTGAACAAGGTTAGTATCTAAAAGAGACTGTTAGTTATAGAATGCTTACCTTAGGATTACCCCCAGGCGCGTCGGTAGGTGGCGTCGATCAACACCTCATCTGTCGTGGGCGTTATGGTCGCCGGGATGACATCTCGATGTCTACTTAGACACTGGCCCTTCGGGCTAACGTCAGTTCTTTCTTTTTCCACAACATCCTTGTGCAGATCCGGAGAGCGGTAACCCTTTAGTCATTTTTTGACCATGTTTTTTCCTGACTTCTTTTTTGAGTCTTCGACTCCTGCTGTATGAGGGATGTCCCATCGTCCGACCGGGTTTAAACTGTGTGAGGCCTGTACCAGCCTGATGTCGGTTACGGCCTCTACCTTGTTTGCCTTTGGTGCCTGGAGCGCCACCACGAGCCAGTCGTGCTCCGACTGCCAGGCCATGAATCCAAAATCTTTGTAGTAGCGTTCCTGAAAGTTGTTGCAGGCCCGACAGTCGGCCACTACCATCATTTGTCATCTAAGTCTACGAGTTCCTCCGGTAAGTCGAAGCACAAGAAAACGAAGAAGCAGCGTCACTCTCTGCATTCTCCCCGTCGGTTGGCTGACACGATCTCCAGCTCAGTCTTCGGAGCATGCTCCAGGGACAGCTCTGAGCTTCCTTACCTTTCCTGTTGCTGGGGCGTCCCCTGCCTAGCTTCTAGCTTTTTATGAAGTGCTTCATAGCATTTTTGGGCAGCCCGACTACGCCTTTGGGCTCTGCGGACTCGGCTGGGGGCCCTGAGACTTCGATGCTGGCGGCTCCTGCCCAGGCGGCAGAGGGTCCCCAAAGATCCAGGCCTGGATCCGGATCGACCCTGGTCGACCTCATGGCACCTTTACCAGCGCTGATCCGGACAGCGACGCCCCAGCCCCAGTAATGCCCCCGGCCAGTGCTGACCCTAGCCTCATCCCCGACTTGGACGTGGTGGCGGAAGGTACGTTTTTGCCTCTATTCATGCCTGGTGTTCCTTTCAGGCCTACTTGGCAACCAGAGGATGGTGAGGACAGGGAGGGGTCTGTGGACCCTTTAGCTGACCAACTTGAGGAGGCTTACTGGCGAGAGGACCTGGGTGATGCCAGTGGTCTGGATACCTCCCCAGACCTTGGCATGCTTTCTCCCCTTACCGTGGCTACAGAGGAGGGAGCCTCATTTGCAGTGTGTTGCGTAGGGCAGCTGAGGCCTTAGACCTGGAGCTTCCTACAGCTGCAGTCGTGACTAGCCTCCTGACAGAGGTGCTTCAACTGGCGGCGGCCTCTTCTGAGCCCCTTCTGCCATTCAATGAAGCCCTCACAGATGTCCTCTGGGCACTTAGTCCGAGCCCAGCACAGGGGCTCCTATGGACAGCATGAATGCCCAACGCCACCACCCAGCCCAGCGACCCAATTTTCCTCTCCCAACACCCGACTCCTGAAAGCTTGGTGGTCCAAGCTTCATCCTCAAAGGGCACATTCCTTACTGCTTCCCCAGATAGGGAATCCAAGAAGCTGGCCATCTTGGGAAGAAGTATTCTTCCGCCACCTTAGAGCTGCGGTCAGTGAATACTGCATGCCTCTTGAGCCGTTATACCCATACAGTGTGGGATACGGTTCCGCAAGTGCTGCCACAGTGCCGGAGGAGGCCCGGCCCGGTTCCACCCTTGCAGTGGCAGAGAGTAGAGACGCAGCCAAATTCACCTTCAGATGTGGGCTGAATACCGCCAACTCACTATGCAGAACTGTTTACACGTCAGTAGCCCTGAGGCGCTATGCCTGGTTGAGGACATCTGTTTTTTTGGGTCATATCCAATCCACTTTACTAGACATGCCTTTAGATGGCCGTCATCTTTTTTGTTATAAGACAGACTAGGCTCTCGAGCCCTTCAAGGAATCTAGGACTACGGCCAGATGCTTGGGGTTTGCTGCAACCTCTCGCCTCACCCAGTCTGCTTTTCCTCCTATTCGTGGCTAAGGAAGGGGTGCTGCACCACGTTTGTCCCCATCTAGGCACCGGTTCACGCAATCTGCCCACCCTGTACATGGCCAGGGATGTGGGACCCAGCGACGTGGGTCTGGGGGCCAGCGGACAGCCCAGTGCACTCATAACCCCCTGCAGCAGCCTCCAAACCCTCTTGGTCGGACCTTTCAGGGCCACCAGAGGCCAGTGGGCGGCAGGATTTACCATCACCTCCAACACTGGCTAACCATCACGTCAGACAGGTGGGTTTTGCAGATAGTCTGAAGGGGCTTGTCCCTTCTCTTCAAGACTACCCCTCCCTCCATGCCACCATCCTTCCATCGAATGTTGGAGGACCACTTGGCCCTTCTCCACCAGAAAGTTGCAGTTCTCTTGGCCTAGAGAGCTCTCGAACAGGTCCCTGTGCCAGAGGTAGGTTGTGGTTGCAGCTTCCACTAATTTCTGGTACCCATGAAGGAGAAAGGCCTGCCTCCAATAATAGACCTCAGGGCCCTCAACCGCTCCCTCCGGAAGGAGAAGTTCAAGATGCTCACGTAAGCTATGGTCTTGTCTGCTCTAGACCCAGGAGACTGGATGGTAGCGTTGGATTAGCAGGACAAATATTTCCATATCCCTGTCCTGCCAGCCCACGGGCATTACTTACGGTTCATGGTAGGCCAAAGGCATTTTCAGTTCACCGTGCTCCCCTTTGGCCTTACCAGTGCCCCTCGGGTGTTCACGAAAGTGATGTCAGTGGTCGCAGCTTATCTGCGCAGATCAGGGGTTACAGTCTTCCCCTATCTCAAAGACTGGCTGTTGTAGGCGGGCTCGTCCCAGGCTGTCTACAACCTCCAGTCTACGGTGGACCTCCTGCACTCGCTGGGGTTCACTATCAACATGCTGAAGTCACACCTGGTTCCCTCTCATAAGCTCCTTTTCCTCTGAGTGGTTCGGAATGCAGCGTTATTTTGGGCTTATCCTACCGCACAGCGAGTCCGGGATATTCGGGCTAAGATACCGATGTTTCAGCTTCTCTCTCTTATTTTGGTGAGAATGACCCTGAGGCTGCTGGGCCTCATGGTCTCCTGCATCCTGCTGGTGGAACATGCCAGGTGGCATGTGCAGGCTCCTCAGTGGGACCTGAAGTTCCAGTGGGCGCAGCATCAGTGCAATCTTTCCAGATCTCGGAGGGGACTGCACATCAATTGCAGTGGTGGTTAAAGAACCAAGATTGGATCAGCAGCAGATCCTTCTCTCTTTCCCAATCTGAGTTCACAATGGTGACTGATGCATCTCTCCTGGGATTGAGCGGCCACCTGGGGGGCGGAGATCAGGGGACGCTGATCTCTGGCGGAGTCCGATCTCCAAATCAATCTATTGGAGCTCTGGGTGATTTGTCTGGCACTAAAGGCATTCCTTCCCTCTATCAAAGGAAGAGTAGTGTAGGTGTTCACAGACAGCACCACCACCATGTGGTACTGCAATAAACAGGGTGGGGTGGGGTCGTGGACCCTATGTCAAGAGGCTCTTCGCCTTTGGAAATGGCTGGAACATCAGGGCATGTCCCTTGTGGTTCAACACCTGGCAGGTTCTCTGAATGCCAGTGCTGACAAGCTCAGCCGTTGGTGCATGATGGATCACGAATGGCGTCTTCACTCGGATGTGGTGCAAGATCTTTCAGCAGTGGTGAGAGTCTTGGTTAGTTCTGTTCACCACCAAAGAGAGCACGCAATATCAGCATTTCTGCACGTTGGAATTTCCAAGGTGGTACTCTCTTGGCAACGCTTTTCATCTCGAGACAAACTCAGGTCTCCTATACGCTTTTCTGCTGGTACCACTTGTGGCCCGATTGCTGGAGAAGATCAAGCGCGACTGGGCCTAAGTCATTCTTGTGGCTCTTGCCTGGGCACAAGAGTTTGGTACCCTGAGCTCTTGAGCATGGCCATTGATACTCTGATCAGACTGCCTATTCGGGAGGATCTTCTCTCTCAGCAGCAGGAGACCGTCCTCCACCCAAACCTGTCCAGTCTCCACCTCCTTGCGTGGAGAAAGAGCAGCGAGAGTTGACCGCTTTTGACCTTCTACTTGAAGTCTGTAATGTCATCTTGGCAGCTAGGCGTCCCTCAACCAAGTCTGCATAAGCCTGTAGATGGAACAAGTTTGTGGCATGGTGCACAGCAAAGGCTGTGGATCCCCTTTCTGCCCCCCTTACGGAGGTACTCTTGTTCACCCTCTCTTTAGCACAGCAAGGCTCTGCCTCAGGCAATCTTAAAGGCTACTTTCGGCCATATCTGCCTTGCTTTGTCTTCCTGATCAGCCTTCTCTTTTCAAGTCCCCTATTGTAAATAGATTTCTAAAGGGCAATACTCATCTCTTTTCATAATGCCCCAGTGTGATTTGAATCTTGTCTTGACATTCCTTATGTGCACTCTCCTCTAGCCTCTACATAATAGTCCTATCAGACTCCTCACTTGGAAGAATGCCTTCCTTATCGCCATCACCTCAGCTGGCAGAGTGAGTGAGCGTCAAACTCTGTCCTCAAAGTCTCCTTTTCTTGCTGTTCATCCAGACAAAGTAGTCCTTCACACAAGGCCCTCTTTTCCCAAAGTGGTTACCTCTTTCCATGAAGGACAGACCATCACTTTGCCCACGTTCTTCCCTCCTCCCCACCCTTCCAAGGAGGAGGAGAGACTCCACCGTCTGCACCCAAAACAGGTACTGTCTTTCTATCTAGACTGCACAAAAGATTTCCGGGTGGACGATCAACTCTTTGTTGGCTATGTGGTCTCCGAGAAAGGTCGGGCTGTACACAAATGTCTCTAGATGGGTTTTCCTACACATTAAAATCTGCTACTCCTTAGCGAAAAAGGGAAATCCAGTGGGACTGGTGCCCACACCACCAGGGCTACAGCAGCTACCACTGCCTTGAGACGTGGAGTTCCCCTCATCGACATCTGTCAGACGGCCATGTGGGCATCACTGAAAACGTTTACTAAATATAATTACCTGGACAGCCAAGTCCGGAGAGACAGCTTTTTTGGCAGTTCTGTTCTCTGGGATTTTTTGGTGTGAACTTAGTTTGCAGACCCACCTCCGAAGTTGGCATTGCTGGGGTATCTATTCTAAGGTAGATAATCTATAACTAACAGTCTCTTTCAGATGAACAAGTTACTTACCTTCGGTAACAATGTATCTGTAGGAGACATATGTTATTTATAGATTGCTTACTGCCCCACCCATCCTCCCCATTCTACGAAGTGACTTCTAAGGATAGGGACTCCCTTCCAGGGCCCTAGTTATGTGCAACAGTGGTAAGTGCCTTGCATGGCTCTGCACTTCTAATGTGGAACGTTGTGTCAGAACTTACGTTAGGGGCAGCGGCGGTGTCTAAGTAGACATTGCGATGTCATCCCGGCGGCGACGGACGCTGAGTCGACCGAGGTCACCTACGGATGTGCAGGGGTACTGCTAAGAGAAAAATTCTCCGGATCCAGACTGACACCTGGTGGTAATTATAAGATAAGGAATCTATAACTAACATATATCTCTTAAAGATACATTGTTACCGACGGTAAGTAACTTGTTCTTCATGGTTACTTTTTGCTGGTCTCTCTGTTTTTCTGACTAGTCTGACTGGGATCCTGCTAATCATTGGGCTGGGGTGGGGGTGCTTGACAGCGCCATCAGTCTATTTTGCAGGGACTATTTGTTGCCCTCCTTGCATACACCAGTTGGAAGCAGTTCAGGGAGCCGCTGTCTCCCGCTCTGATGCAAAATGAGATAAAGGACATGATAGTATCCTCCCCTCTTTTCAACTCCTCTGTTCAACCCCTCCCCTGGGAGGGATCCCCGATTCGTCCCAACCCTTTCCTGAAACTAAGGTACTTAAAGGATTACCTGTGGGTGGCCCTTCAGATTCATTGTGGAACAAGAGTCAGATCCGAAACCACTTCATCTTCATCCGTCTGGACACTTTGGACTTCGCTGGACTTTGGGCTGGGAACCGAGACTGCATCTAGAAGACTCCTGCTATTCCTGCTCTCGTCATGTCTGCCAGTCTTCTGTGCCTGTGCTCCGTCCAGGTTCTTTTCCAGGCCTGTGTGCACCAAGGACACCAGAAGTAATCTCCCTTGGAGTAAAGTAATCACTCCCTTGCATATGCAGGCACTGCAACAAAGCTGACCAGTCTGCTGCTCCTGAGCTCCTGCAGACTCAAAGAGTCAGCAACACAAGTGGTGGCTCTGCAACTCCCTCGAGTCCTGCACAGTTTTCTCAGCAAGTTTGAAGCTAGTTTCCCTAGCCAGAACCGTGGGAGCAGTACCCCATGTGCACTGCACTGACTTGCCGTTGCCAAGGTTTGTTGACTCTCTTCTCTACAGATTTTCAGGCTCCAAGACAACCAATCCTTCAGCGTCTCTTGTTACCAAGATCTTTGTCCTCACCGCATACTTTGCACCATGAGATCTTTGGTGAGCTGCTAGAGGTCCTCTTGTGACTCCTGTGACTTCAGCCTGTGAGTCCTCTCAAAGGGCTTCTTTGGCACCAGTGAGCTCCCCTGCTTGCTCAGAGCCTGCTCTGACTCTTCTGCATTTGGTGAGTCCTTTGGACTTTGCTAACCCTGACACTGTACCTTCGTCGTTCTGATCGTCAGCTGCTGCCGCCAAGGCTTGTTTGTGCTCCCACCAGACACTGACCCCCTGGTTCTCGCCTTCTGATGTGGGACAGCTTGTGAACGGCTCCTGGTCTTCCACTCTATCACCTGTCCTCCCAGCTACAGCGACAATTTCACCGTCAAGTCTCCAGCATCTTCATTCAATGGTGGTAATTGGTCTTCAGTGCCTTATCGTCACTCCTGGGATCGCATAGACGCTGTACCCTCTGTTGCAGGTTCTCCACCTTTGAATTCCATCAAACTCTTTCACCTTCTTCGCCAGCGGCATCTTCACTGAAATCCTCCATTGTGGTGTATGGCGGTTTCCAAAGTCACTTCACACCTATGCACCCGGCTTCCCTAGTGCAGGTATCCTGGTTCCTAGCGTACTCATGGGTGGGATGACTCTCCAACCTTCTATCTTCCCCAGCTTTATTCAGGGTCCACTCGGAAGGGTCCTTCTTCTTGAAAACTGCAACTGCAACTTCGCCATTGACTTGTATTGAGTATGTTCTCATGTTTCCATTCTGTACAGGGCCTCCGTGGGGTTCTTGGGTACTTACCTTGGGTGGTTCCTTTGGTCCCTAACTCTTCTAGGTCTTCTGGGTCCAACCCTGACTTTGATCGAAGCTCGCATTCAACTTTCTTAGTATTTAGTTTGGTCTCCCCCTGGAGACCACTGTGTATTTGTGCTTCTTACCTGTTCTACAGTTGGAATATTGTGTGTATTGTGTTCATATATCTGGGTAGGTGGTATGCCAAAGTGTTTGTGTGTGTTTATAATGAATAACAATTTTCATAACAACACTGTGTGGCTATTTTTCATTTAACCTACACTATATTATTAGTTCTGGTAAAACACGCTGCTTAACACTCCTTCTGGACTAAGCCTGAAGGCTTCTCTCCAGAGATAGAGAGCCTTCGATTGTTGTCTAAGACCTCTAAAATCACCATACGGGTTTTCTGGATTAGTGCATGGTGCTTTGCTTAAATAGGTTTGCACCATATACTAAGCCAGCCTCCAACAAGTTGGCCCTAGATAAGGAGACCCTAGCAGTCCTGGGGGAAAGGAAGAATTTGGAATTAGAATCCCATGTTGGCAGCACTAGTGAACCTAGGGTCAGGCAACACTCTTTTGACACTAGGAACTTGAACAGGATAGTCCCTCCTTACCAGGAAGGTGATGTTATCTATAAGTAGATCACTGCTCTAGAGAGGGCCTGTAAGGTACAGAGGTCCCTCTGAGGCAGTGGGAAGCTAATCTGTGGCTCTCCTTTGCAAACAACGGTAGAGACAAACTCTTAACTGTGAGGGAAGAGGATGCAGATAACTACAAAGTCTTGAAAGATGCATTCATAGATGGGTTTTAGTTAACCACTGAGCAATACAGGGTTAGGTTCAGAGACACACAAAAGTAAACACTCTCAAGACTGGGTAGATTTCATTGATAGTGGAAGGCTGGCATCATCGGAGTAATGTACATGATTATGAAGGACTGTATAATTTACTAATGAGTGAGCACATCTGTAATTGTCAAAATGAAAGACAGCACCAGTACCTAGTTGACTCAGATCTGACCTCTTCCCAAGAATTGGAAACTTTGGCAGACAAATGGGTTTGCACCAGAGTGAAACAAAATTCTCATAGTGGTGGTGATCAGAAGAAGAAAGAATCTTCTAAGTCCCAAGAGAAAGGTGCAGAGAAATCTAAAACAAGATTTTTCAGAAGGTCTCCAAATATCTTCCTTTTCGGGTGGGTCCCTGTGCTCTTCATCCTCTGGTAAGAAACCTTGGTGCTATTTATGTAAAGAAAAGGCCTTAGGGCAAAAGATTCAATTTTCTCTAAGATTAGCACTACTAACACTACTACTAAACCCCCTAATGTCCCTAGCAGTAGCAGTGGTAGTGTTTGTTCATCCAAGAATATAGATGGGTTCACTTTGGGTACTGAAGTGGGTTCTGACCTTGTCAGAACAACTACCCAGGCTATTTTAGTCTGCGAAGGTGGCATTGACCTTCCCACTCTTGTTGTCAGACCCACTAACTTGGGCAAATACAGACAACAGCCTCTTATTAATGGTCAGGAAGCTGACGCTTAAAGGGTCACAGGTGTCCGTGTCACTATGGTGACAGGGAAACTTGTGTATCCTGAACAGATTCTACTTGGTCAGATTTACCAAGTGACCAATGCTGATAATGTATGGACAGATCATCCAATGGCAGTAGTCACTGTCAGATGGGTAAGGGTAACTAGCCCTGAAAGAGTTGTGATATCCTCCAACCTTCCTGTAGAATGTCTCCTGGGCAATGATTTGGAAACTTGAGCCCTGTCTGAAGTGGAGTTAGGAACTAATGAAGCAACGCTGGGGATCTGAGAAAGTCTCTTTGCTGTCACTAGCTCCCAGGCCAAGAGGTTAGACACTGAAGGAGCACTGGGTCCTGGAAAAATTGACTAGTTAGCTCCCAAAAGAAGGAATAGGAAGTGTAAGGATTCTTCCCTGGAAGATCACCCTGCTCCCAGTGGCTCTGTCATGTCAGGCCCAAGCTCCTCTGGGGCAGTTCCTTCACAGGTACTTAGATCATCTCCCTCAGGAAACTGATTCTTACTGAAAGTCTGATGTGGAGTAGAAGGCCTGCCCCTCTCTGGAACAACTCGGATAGCAAGCTGCTGCTAAGGTAGCAGGAAATGTCAGTTGGTCCCAAAGGACATATTGGGAAGATGGGCTGCTATATTCTGAGAGTAGAGACCCCAAGCCTGGTGCCACCAGGAGATTGGTCATACCTCAGGAGTACAGGGTGTTCTTATTAAACTTTCTACATGACATTCCCCTCACAGGACATTGTGGACAAAGTAAGACTTGGGACAGACTTGTTCCTAACTTTTACTGGCCCCAAATGTCTGAGGATACCAAGGAGTTTTGTGACTCCTATGTCACATGCCAAACGTGTGCTAATCAGGTGGCACTGCAAAGGCCCCCTTAATCCAACAACCTGTGACTGGGGCTCCTTTTGAGAGGGTAGGGATGGACATTATAGGTCCCTTAAACCCTCCATCAGCATTTGGATGTAGTTTTATCCTAGTGGTGTTGGACCATGCCAATAGATACCCAGAGGTCATTCTCCCTAGGACCATTAAAGTTCCTGCAGTTGCTAAGGCCCTTCTGGGAATCTTTTCCAGAGTTGGATTTCCTAAGTAGGTGATGTCAGATAGAGATACTAACTTCATGTCTGGCTACTTAAAAAGTATGTGAAAAGTGTGTGGTGTTAACTACAAGTTCACCACACCCTACCATCCACAGAGCAGTGGGCTTGTTGAAAGGTTCAATAAGACCCTCAAAGGTATGATCATGGGACTACCAGAAAAACTCAGAAGAATTTGCGAAGTCTTACTAACTTGCCTTCTCTTTGCCATCAGACAGGTTCCTCAGAAGGAAGTGACTACAGCTCATTTGAACTACTGCTTGGACATCCAGTTAGGGCTCCATTATGTCTGGTTAAAGTAGGATGAGAGCAACCTCTCCAAACTCCTAAACAGGATATATTGGACTATGTACTGGGCCTGCATTCTCGCATAGGTTAGTACATGAAGAAGGAAAGCAAAAACATTGAGGGAAGCCAAGAACTTCAGAAAGCTTAGCATGACTGCAAGGGTTGTACTACCTGTTAACTAGCCACGCCAGAAAGTGTAGGAGTTAAAGCCTGTGGCCCCAGTAGCTTTCCAAGACAGGTGAAGTGGCCCCCACACCCTACTTGAGAAGAAAGGTGAGGTCACCTATTTGGTTGACCTAGGTACTCCTAGACATCCCCACAGGGTGTTTCATGTGAACCGCCTAAAACCTTTTGTTGACAGGGCTGACATGAGCTTGCTCACGGCCACTGATGAGGGACAGGAGGATGAGAGTGACCCCCTCCCTGATCTCCTCTGATATAACCCTGCTGATACCATCAGTTGATGGAGGAGTCTTGGCAGACAGCCTCACTAATCAACAGCAAGGTGACTGTAGACAAGTTCTCAGTCAGTTTTCTGTTATCTTTCATCAGACACCCTGTCAGACCACCTGGTGTGCCTATGAAGTAGACACAGGTGACAGCCTGCCTATAAAAAGTAAAATCTACAGACATCCTGACTTTGTCAGAGATTGCCTCAGGACAGAGGTCTAAAAGATGCAGGAGTTCGGGGTCATTGAGCCTTCAGATAGCCCTTGGGCTAGTCATAAGGTCCATGTTCCAAAACCTCACACACAGGATGCTAAGAGAGAGATGATGTTTTGTGTTGACTACAAAGGCCTCAATGCAGTCACCAGTACTGATACCCATCCGATTCCATGGGCAGATAAATTGATTGCTACTTTGGACTCTGCCAAGTATTTCAGTACATTTGACCTGACTGCTGGTTATTGGCAAATCGAACTCTCTGAGGGTACCAAGCCAAAAACATCATGTTCAACTCCCAGTGGGCATTATTAATTTATTGTAAAACCTTTTGGTTTAAAAATGCACCTGCCACATTTCAGAGGCTGGTGAATAACATTCTAATGGGTTTAGAACGCCTTAGTGTAGCCTATCTAGATTGTATTGCTGTCTTAAGTTCTACTTGTTGTCAGAAAGTGTCCTCTTTCTGCATGGTATGCCCCCACTTTTTGCTGAATTGCTGATGTTCTGTGCCTGAGTGTGCCCTTGGCTTCTGTTAATCAGGTACCCAGGGCCTATGTTCGTTCCCTAAAATTGCAATGAAGCCTAAAACCAATTGGCATCTCTGAACACAGGTCAGCCCCTGGTAAATGGCACCACAGGTACCCAGGGCACTGTGACCAGAGGAGGCCTCTAAGGGCTGCAGCATTGATTGTGCCACCCTTAGAGGTCCTGTACCCTGACACTCTAACACTACCTTTGCATGCTGCGTGTCTTGGTGCAGAACAAAGTGAAGAGTCGACATGGCACACATCCCTGTGTACAAGCTTTCCTGTCGATTTTGGGGCAATCCCACACCTGGTAAAGTGAAGGTAAACATCCTAGAGACGTTCCCACTAGAAGGGATAACGCAAATCTTGACACATCCCTGTGTGCCATGCTACAAACCACTGCCCTGGCATAGATCAGTCACCCCTCTAGCTGGGTACACTATTCCAGTGGTGAGGGTACAGGTGCATGATCCCTGTACCCCTACAGCACCCGAGTCCATTCTTGGGCATTGTAAGTGCAGTGCTGCAATTAAGAGTATATGGTCCTGGGAGTATGTCATTACGAACTCCACAGCACCATAATAGCTACACTGAAAACTGAGAAGTTTGGTATCAAACTTCTCACCACATTAAACCCACACTGATGTCAGTGTGGGATTCAATGTAAAATGCACAACAGAGGGCATCTTAGAGATGCCCCCTAAAACTTGAGCAACTTCTAGTGACCCGACTGAGTGGCTGCTTATGCTGCCACCAACAGACATGTTTCTGGACCCCTGGGTTGAGAGCATGTTGCTCTTGGGGGCCTGAAACAATGTACATCCTGGGACGAGGTGCGAAGCATCCTCCCCCAGGATGGGAAGTGTTTACGAAGGGGAAGCTTCAAAGGCATGCCGCCTTTGTGAGCATCCCCAGACCATTTGCTGCTTTCAGCAACTGGTCCCCACTGGTTCTACCCTCCACTTTCGGCGGGAGAACCGGCAGGAAAAACAAGTAAGGGAAAGAGTTGTGCCCACCTCTGCCAACTCCACCCCTCAGGTGGGAAAGACAAGGTGAAGCACAACTCTGAGTCCCCGCCATCTTAAGGATGGGAGACCCAGCCAACCAGAGACAGGCTCCTGCCCCCCTCCCTCTGGAGGGTGGCATGATAGTGGGTGTACCCACCCCAGTGAAGGGACCCATTGGTCCCTGCTCTTTACCTATCTGTAACACCCCTAAATCTAGTATTTAGGGGGCACCCTGAACCTTGCTTCCTCAGATCCAGAAACGACAAGAAGAAAAGAAGAAGAAGGACCGAACAGCCGTTCAGCCAGCTAACAAGAGGACAAAGCCCACTGACTTGGCCCCAGCCCTACAGGCCTGTCTCCCCTCAAACCTGCCCCTGCGAAATCGTGGTGTGTCCTACAGCCAGCCACCTCAAAAACCCCAGAGGAACAGCCTGCCTTCACTTCCAAAGACTGCTTCTCCATTGAACATCACATTTGTTCAAATAGTAACTTCTGGCAGCAGCCAGAAACCGCAAATCCAGCCCACTCTGCACCCACCGAACCCGGCCTGAGCTCGAGCGGAAAAACACCATGAGGAGGTAACCCCGGCAATCCTGACCCAAGATCTGGCAACCCCTGACCTGCCTCAAGCCTCTAGCCGATGCCTGCAGTCTAAATCCAGAAGGCCCCCTAACCGCGACCAGGAGCTGGTAAGAAGATCTGACCCCAAAATGCACCCCTGCACCCGACACCCCACTGCCTTGTGTGCCCAAACCAATGGTGACTAACTAACCCTTAACTTTCCACCTTACCTCTCAAAGTGGTGGTCGCACCCAGAAGTCCTTTGTCTTCCTGCCTGCAGTGCTTTTGCAAACCGGAGGTTCTCCATAGAAATCCACAGGGTGCCCAATGTCAAAAAAGCACTCTGCACCCAGCTGCCTCAGTGCGGCAGTTAGTGCACCTTTTGTGCTACTTTGTTTCCCCATTTGCCCTGACCTAAACCTAGGAGCTTTGCTCCTACCACCTGGTGGCCTGCTTGCCAACCAACACTCACCGGAGGCCCCCTATGCCCCACTGGATAATATTGGGCCTCAACACTCCGCACCTGGCCGCCTAGTGCCGCTGAGTGTGTAACAAGAGTGCATCACTGACCCTGGGGGACCCCTGAGAATAAATCTAGAACCTTAACTCCCACAGTCGATCGCTTACCCGATAATCTGTTTTTCCTCCATAGGATAACATTGACAATTTTCTTCCAAAAAGTTTTCAAGTGTGGAGTTTTGAAATGTAAAAATATTCTTTAAAAATCGCATGAATAACCAAAACGTATTTACTTACCTGTTTGCAGGAAATGTCCCAGTGCTGAATCTAGGCATCCAGCACTTAGTTGGAAAAGTAACGTAAAAAGTAACTTACGTGTAATTTACTGAAAAAGCCTATCCATTTCAATGTACTGTATTTGCAAAGTATTGCAACCTACTGTATCCCCTGTAAGTCAAACAAAGTACAATTCCAATTGCATTTTCAAACTGATCTACAATCAGCAACGTATTACTGTTAAGTATTTCATGCTTACCTGTGCCAGGCTTGCTTGGTTCTAAAAATAAAACAACAGTATATTTTCTTTATACAAAAACAATTGGTCTAGAATTCAGTTCTTGAGTGTGTGAATTAATTTGGTGACTGAGTGTGTGCATCAAATGCTTAACACTGTCCTCTGATACTGCCTTACTGCTCGACCACCCTACCAGAAATAGAGAGTAAGGTTCTATCTAACTTTAACCTCTGCCTACCTCTGGGGTCACCTGGACACTATGCACGCTATATCTCAGTTTGGTGTAGTATATATAGAGCCAGTTTCCTACATTGGTGGATCAGTGGTGGGATATACAACTTGCATTTGTTGGACTACTTGGTTACCACCTGATCACACAACAGAACTCTTAAATTGCCTTTAGAATTCAGATTTTTTCAAATTGCCATTTTTACAAAACTACTAAAAGTCTTGTTAGGGCCTTGCTGAAGTCCCTTTAGAATTTTAGAAAAGAAAAAGTCACCGTAGTCAAGGGTAGAGGGGTTAGAACTTTTTTGTTAGAATCTCTCAAAATAAGAACCCAGCTATTAGTGAAGATAACCATAATAACATGCAGGACATGGTTGCGGAGCTTGACCTCAACCCTTACCTTCACTTGTCTTTCAAGGAAGTAAGATCTGTATGTTAAATTACATTTATACCAATGGGCCCTCATCCAACCAAACAAAAGCTTCAGGAGCTGTTGGCTGAGTATTCAAAGGCCCATCCCTCTGAAAATGGTCATGACCTGAGGTAATAGAAATTTTCAGGTAGCTAATGTGTCCCCCACTCGCACCCTATCCATGCACTCATGTTCCTTGTATGTCGTGTAACTTCTGTTCCGTACATGCTAGAAAGACTCAAATACATTTGCGTCCATCCTTAACAAGTCAGCTATCCATTCCTGCAAGAAAATCCCGTTAATTAGGCTTCTAGGCCTATGGTGCCAACGTCTTTACATGGTGCACTTTTGAAATCTCGCACACGTTTTCTCCATGTTTCCTGGCCCAGTCAAGCTAGGCCCTTAAACGAGGCCCCGAGCCTCATCTCTCCTGTCTCCGAAAGCTGTATGCATCCCTGACCCCTGCCTTACTTCCTGCCAGCGAAGCGGTGCCCGGCTCGGCCTGGATTGCCTGCCAAAAGCGTATTTTGCCTACAGTTATCTGCTCAGCCTCCTCGAAAACACATTCCAGTCTAGTGAAATAGGTAAACATCTTCCCGGCTGCAGAGCAAAGGGCCCGGCCTTCCTGTCCTCCTTGCAAGTGATTTACTGAACCCGTTACCATGGTAGGCCCATGGCTCCGCACGTTGCACCAAGACACGTATGCACGCTCTAGCATTCAGTATTGAACGGCCTCTGCCCGAGAGACCTTTTACTTCAGACACTACATCTTCCAAACATGAGATACCAGATATGTTATAGGTACAGGTTGCCCTGACATCCCAGACACCATTCAATGTAAAATGCACAACAGAGGGCATCTTAGAGATGCCCCCTAAAACTTGAGCAACTTCTAGTGACCCGACTGAGTGGCTGCTTATGCTGCCACCAACAGACATGTTTCTGGACCCCTGGGTTGAGAGCATGTTGCTCTTGGGGGCCTGAAACAATGTACATCCTGGGACGAGGTGCGAAGCATCCTCCCCCAGGATGGGCAGTGTTTACGAAGGGGAAGCTTCAAAGGCATGCCGCCTTTGTGAGCATCCCCAGACCATTTGCTGCTTTCAGCAACTGGTCCCCACTGGTTCTACCCCCCACTTTCGGCGGGAGAACCGGCAGGAAAAACAAGTAAGGGAAAGAGGTGTGCCCACCTCTGCCAACTCCACCCCTCAGGTGGGAAAGACAAGGTGAAGCACAACTCTGAGTCCCCGCCATCTTAAGGATGGGAGACCCAGCCAACCAGAGACAGGCTCCTGCCCCCCTCCCTCTGGAGGGTGGCATGATAGTGGGTGTACCCACCCCAGTGAAGGGACCCATTGGTCCCTGCTCTTTACCTATCTGTAACACCCCTAAATCTAGTATTTAGGGGGCACCCTGAACCTTGCTTCCTCAGATCCAGAAACGACAAGAAGAAAAGAAGAAGAAGGACCGAACAGCCATTCAGCCAGCTAACAAGAGGACAAAGCCCACTGACTTGGCCCCAGCCCTACAGGCCTGTCTCCCCTCAAACCTGCCCCTGCGAAATCGTGGTGTGTCCTACAGCCAGCCACCTCAAAAACCCCAGAGGAACAGCCTGCCTTCACTTCCAAAGACTGCTTCTCCATTGAACATCACATTTGTTCAAAGAGTAACTTCTGGCAGCAGCCAGAAACCGCAAATCCAGCCCACTCTGCACCCACCGAACCCGGCCTGAGCTCGAGTGGAAAAACACCATGAGGAGGTCACCCCGGCAATCCTGACCCAAGATCTGGCAACCCCTGACCTGCCTCAAGCCTCTACCCGATGCCTGCAGTCTAAATCCAGAAGGCCCCCTAACCGCGACCAGGAGCTGGTAAGAAGATCTGACCCCAAAAGGCACCCCTGCACCCGACATCCCACTGCCTTGTGTGCCCAAACCAATGGTGACTAACTAACCCTTAACTTTCCACCTTACCTCTCAAAGTGGTGGTCGCACTCAGAAGTCCTTTGTCTTCCTGCCTGCAGTGCTTTTGCAAACCGGAGGTTCTCCATAGAAATCCACAGGGTGCCCAATGTCCAAAAAGCACTCTGCACCCAGCTGCCTCAGTGCGGCAGTTAGTGCACCTTTTGTGCTACTTTGTTTCCCCATTTGCCCTGACCTAAACCTAGGAGCTTTGCTCCTACCACCCAGTGGCCTGCTTGCCAACCAACACTCACCGGAGGCCCCCTATGCCCCACTGGATAATATTGGGCCTCAACACTCCGCACCTGGCCGCCTAGTGCCGCTGAGTGTGTAACAAGAGTGCATCACTGACCCTGGGGGACCCCTGAGAATAAATCTAGAACCTTAACTCCCACAGTCGATCGCTTACCCGATAATCTGTTTTTCCTCCATAGGATAACATTGACAATTTTCTTCCAAAAAGTTTTCAAGTGTGGAGTTTTGAAATGTAAAAATATTCTTTAAAAATCGCATGAATAACCAAAACTTATTTACTTACCTGTTTGCAGGAAATGTCCCAGTGCTGAATCTAGGCATCCAGCACTTAGTTGGAAAAGTAACGTAAAAAGTAACTTACGTGTAATTTACTGAAAAAGCCTATCCATTTCAATGTACTGTATTTGCAAAGTATTGCAACCTACTGTATCCCCTGTAAGTCAAACAAAGTACAATTCCAATTGCATTTTCAAACTGATCTACAATCAGCAACGTATTACTGTTAAGTATTTCATGCTTACCTGTGCCAGGCTTGCTTAGTCCTAAAAATAAAACAACAGTATATTTTCTTTATACAAAAACAATTGGTCTAGAATTCAGTTCTTGAGTGTGTGAATTAATTTGGTGACTGAGTGTGTGCATCAAATGCTTAACACTGTCCTCTGATACTGCCTTACTGCTCGACCACCCTACCAGAAATAGAGAGTAAGGTTCTATCTAACTTTAACCTCTGCCTACCTCTGGGGTCACATGGACACTATGCACGCTATATCTCAGTTTGGTGTAGTATAAATAGAGCCAGTTTCCTACATTGGTGGATCAGTGGTGGGATATACAACTTGCATTTGTTGGACTACTTGGTTACCACCTGATCACACAACAGAACTCTTAAATTGCCTTTAGAATTCAGATTTTTTCAAATTGCCATTTTTACAAAACTACTAAAAGTCTTGTTAGGGCCTTGCTGAAGTCCCTTTAGAATTTTAGAAAAGAAAAAGTCACCGTAGTCAAGGGTAGAGGGGTTAGAACTTTTTTGTTAGAATCTCTCAAAATAAGAACCCAGCTATTAGTGAAGATAACCATAATAACATGCAGGACATGGTTGCGGAGCTTGACCTCAACCCTTACCTTCACTTGTCTTTCAAGGAAGTAAGATCTGTATGTTAAATTACATTTATACCAATGGGCCCTCATCCAACCAAACAAAAGCTTCAGGAGCTGTTGGCTGAGTATTCAAAGGCCCATCCCTCTGAAAATGGTCATGACCTGAGGTAATAGAAATCTTCAGGTAGCTAATGTGTCCCCCACTCGCACCCTATCCATGCACTCATGTTCCTTGTATGTCGTGTAACTTCTGTTCGGTACATGCTAGAAAGACGCAAATACATTTGCGTCCATCCTTAACACATCAGCTATCCATTCCTGCAAGAAAATCCCGTTAATTAGGCTTCTAGGCCTATGGTGCCAACGTCTTTACATGGTGCACTTTTGAAATCTCGCACACGTTTTCTCCATGTTTCCTGGCCCAGTCAAGCTAGGCCCTTAAACGAGGCCCCGAGCCTCATCTCTCCTGTCTCCGAAAGCTGTATGCATCCCTGACCCCTGCCTTACTTCCTGCCAGCGAAGCGGTGCCTGGCTCGGCCTGGATTGCCTGCCAAAAGCGTATTTTGCCTACAGTTATCTGCTCAGCCTCCTCGAAAACACATTCCAGTCTAGTGAAATAGGTAAACATCTTCCCGGCTGCAGAGCAAAGGGCCCGGCCTTCCTGTCCTCCTTGCAAGTGATTTACTGAACCCGTTACCATGGTAGGCCCATGGCTCCGCACGTTGCACCAAGACACGTATGCACGCTCTAGCATTCAGTATTGAACGGCCTCTGCCCGAGAGACCTTTTACTTCAGACACTACATCTTCCAAACATGAGATACCAGATATGTTATAGGTACAGGTTGCCCTGACATCCCAGACACCAGTCTCCTCCACTAGTGCTAAAAGTCAAAGCCCCCAGTTCTCCCCAGTTCCACGTCATGCTTAGTTGCGCGCGCATTCAGGTCATAGGTTTTTGCTGATCCTGCAAACTTTCTCTATGCATCCACCCACATGTGACGTTTCTTCTGACGTTTCTCTGACATGTTCAGTGCACGCCCATGTGTACGCCTTTTCCCACGCCTCCTGTTACGCACATGTGTTCTTATCTCTCTCTTTCCACCTGTTACGCCGACTGTATTGGTTTCAATTGTACCATTTTACTATATATAATGTGTAATGCTAATAAAACGTTGAATGTCCCTTCCTGAACCTTAGAGGTGATGGAACATGATATCCAATCCTCGAGGATTTTCCATTAAAGCCCGTATGACTCAGATCCCACGGACTCTGCCTCTCATTTGAATGAGCTGTCTTTTATTGATAATTATATGGAAAAATGATACGGTAAAATTAATTTACCACATAATTTGGCGCCCGAATAGGGACCCCCCCCTTCCCCACTCGCCGGCGATGTTACGCAGGCTTTGACCCCTTCTACAGCCGCGACGGAAACCGTGCACGTTTGCGGGTTTTCCTGATATCTTCCCTCGGGCCCACGGGGGAGACGGAGACTGCGGTCCGGCGTCCAGACGAGGCGGTGAGGAATGCGGAGGATCCCGACCAGAGCCCTAGTCGAGAGAGCAAGGTCCGAGGTGTCCGGAGGCCCACCTGTTCCGAAGCGCATGCGTGGTAGCGTGATGCGTGGCAGTCAGATGTCGTAGCAGTCCAGTCCAGTCCAGTCCAGTTTCCGAGGCCTTCAGTTTCTTGCTTCCCGGTGAGTACCGTTGTTGGGAACGCATCTAGACGGGTTCATTAATTTGTGCCCGGTCAAGACAGGTCTGGGTACACAGACCTGGTCCAGACGTGTTCACTTAGGTGAATACGGTCCGACGTGTCTCTTTATGGGACCGGTATTGTCTGTACTGTTTTAGCAGTGCATCTAGTTATTCAGTATTATCTCGAGATTTTCAGAATATGTGTTTTCAGTCTGAAATGTTTTAATGTGTTTTAATGTCGTGGGGTGAATGATTGTTTACTGTTCATTACTGTGTTTATTGTGTCCACGTCCGAATCACTCCAATCATGCCACTGTTCTCGAAATTACGTCAGATAGGAACTAGGAAAGGGATACTCAAAGAAGCAGTTCCCGTCCCGCCTAGGGACACTCCAGGATATTTTATGTAGCATAAGCATGGCTTAGATGCCGTGCTGTATCTAGATTTATGGGTGGACTACACCAAGGACCTGGAAGAGAAGTATAGATGGCCTGTCTCAGAGACATGGGATGCTGAATGCATCATGAGAGTAGAAGAAGCATTGTGGAAAAAGAAAGCCAGACAATCTCAGAAAGATGCCATAGAATTGTGGCGTAAAGAATCGCATAGAAGAACAGAGAAAGAATTCAGAAAAGCAGAGAAAAGTAAAGAAGAATCCGAAAAAGCTAGAGAAAAAGAGTTACTAGAAGAAGGGGAACAATTCAGATTAGAACAATTAGACCGTCAAAGAAACGCACTCATTACAGGCATGTATCCAGTTCTTGCCGAGGGCCTGCCCAAGGCGACCCCGGAAGTACCCCGTAACTTGCCACCACCATTGGTTCCGACTAAACTCCGTCACAAACAGACCGCAGCAGACATTTTCCTTTCTTCCTATTTAGATGACGTAGCTCCAGCATATACCAATGTACCCGTACCACCCGTTAATAATGTACAGCAGCCTGCTCCGTCTGTTCATTCCACTGTTCAAGCCACGACCCCTCCACATCTCCAAGACTCGCTTCCCGCGCCTGTTGTTACTTCCCCTACTACTGTTCCCCCTACTATTGGTCCTCTCAATCATTTTGCGACAGCTGCAACCCAGAGTCCACCCCCATTACATATACCTCTTATACCCGCCATGACATCAGCAGCTACAACCCAGTCAGTTCATGCCCTCACTTCCGCCTCAGGAGGTGCCGTAGGAGGCCACCTTCGCACCCCGCCACAAATTAAACGAATGACAGTCAGAGAATTAGCATTGCAACGTACGCCGAAAGCGGTCACATATGTAAACCTTAGACAGTATATTACAGATTGTAGATATGACCCAGTACCTGGTAGGGAGGGAGACATGATGTTAGTCTCGTTACGTCTACGACACGTCACAGATTATTTGATGTTATTACCCGAAATGACAAACCATCTAGACAATATATATCATTTTATTAGAACAGGGGAGAGACCAGAATGTATTCGTGAGGCCATGGCATATCAGAAGGCTGAGACACAAGGTTTGATCTTACGATTCCTGATTAATTGTTTGATAAGGGAACAAGATCGGCCAGGTACTGTCAAAGAAGAGATGGATGCACTGATGAAATGGAGTAATAATATTGCAGATTGTAAACATGATAAACAAAATTGCATAGATGCCATGTACAGAAAGATCCGTAAAGAAATAGTAACGATGCATGACAGACAGAAGGCTGAAAAGGAAGCCGAGTCAGACAAGAATGAATCCTCAGAGGAGGAAGAAATAGATAATCCAGTAGAAAATCAAGGCACAATAGCGTACGTAGGTAGAGTGAAACTTCCTAAACAGTATTCTTTTGATAGACCTTTTGACAGACCCATTCGTCTAGAAAACAAGAAACGTTTCCTTTCCCCCATACCTGAACAATGTTCTCTTGAACATGTATTCCAAGACACTGATAAAATACTGAAAGAAAGAATAGGTTACCATGAACTTAGTACAATGCGTGATCAGGAACTAGCCCGGTCAGCAGTCCAATGGGCTGGGAATGATAGTATATATAAAGACGATTCAGTAGCGCAAACGTTTTTGAGCCTTACCCCAGACGAACAGCGACTAGCTGGTATGTACATGACCCAACATCTCATTACACTATATGAAAGCCAGCATTCTGATCCAGGACCCCTATATAATATATTGGAAGAATTACTCCTAAAAAGATGGAGAGGCCTAGGTACCGATTTAATTAATATCATTCTAGAACAACGTCACAAATACAGAACTTTCCTGACTCCACATTTTGTTTCTGTTCCACCCCCAGTAAGACAGCCATATCACCTAGACAGACAGAATCCCTTACGAGAAGTTCATCCCGTCCAGATTCCAGGGGGTGCGCTTCAACGCGTATTCGTATACACTCCTTTGACCAAAATGGAATTATTGGAAATGAAGAAAATAGTGCCTTGTCACGATAAAGATCCTGCAGGGTTCCACCGTGAATTAAAAGACATGTTACTCATGGGAGATTACACGTATCCCGACATTCTTAAAATGTTAAAAGTATTGTTGCCAGCAGGGATTTACGAAAAACTGAAAGAAAAAGAATGGGAGGTGGGAGATAAAAAGATTATCTGGACTGAATTAGAAGACGAGGAAAAGACACTTACCCCAGGTTTAGGTCTTGGGGACAAAACTAAAGCATTACCAGGATTATTAGTACAAGTTTTGCCTAGATTATTGACAGTTAAAAAGGAAGACTGGGATGCAATCTCAGCCTGCAAACAGAAACAAGACGAAGACACTAGTGATTTTTATTCCAGATTCGAGAAATGTTTCATTATCAATAGTGGCCTGAAAACAAGTAGCGAATCATATCCGCATCTTTTTGTGACCAATTAGTCGAGAATTCCTTACCACAGGTTAAGAACCGAGTATTGAAAGTCAAAAGCACATGGCAAGCATATACGCCTTCCCAAATGTTACAGATGTTACAGTACCAACAGAACAGAATTAGAGAGGAACACGATCATGAACAGAGACGTATGAAAGACACGAAAATGAAAGTACTAGTTGCCCAGTCCATCCCAGCAGATGGTCAGAAGAGGGGTAACACGCAGAACACACAGACTAGTCATTCTGCAGCTCCTGTTAAAGGGAACTGCAATTACTGTAAACAGCCAGGTCACTTCATAAATGAATGTGCCGTTCTCAGACACAATATTGCTACAGGCAAAACGAAAGAAAGACCACGTCCGCCTAGACCAGAACACGTTCCACAGAATATTCCACAGAATACGCAACCTCCACAAAATGCACAGCAACAGACAGTAGCTGTACCCCAACCCCAACCCATTGCCGCAACACAACATGTCACACAGCAAATGTACCAGTATGCACAGTCCGATTACCCCGATTATCAACAGTATACATGAAACAGCCTAGAGAGGGAGGTTGGCTTGCCCCTTATCGAGGTTCCTGTAGATCAAGAGGGTCCCTATGTACATAGTCAGGTATTAGGGAAAGACAGAACATTTTTGATTGACACAGGGGCGAGCAGAACTACCATTAGTCATGACGAGGTTCCAGGGGCACCCCTCTCAGGCTCAGAGAATGTTTCCCTTGGATTTTCAGGAAAGCCTATTGTTAACGAAGTATCACAGCCAGTTCCCCTTGCAGTTGGTCCATTGTCCCGTACTACAGATCTGTTACTTACGAAATCATGTCCTGAAAACTTGCTTGGTATTAAAACGCTGAAAGCTCTAGGAGCTGTTATATGTTGTTCTCCGGAAGGAGTGAGATTATTTTTACATGACTTTAAGGGTCATTATGTGTTGAGAGATTTTGATGCAAGATTGAAAAATGTTCCACAGCATTTATGGGCGCAAGGTCCAACTGATGTAGGTTGTATGCACATTACTCCCTATCGTGTCACACTCAAGCAAGGTGTTGTACTGCCCCGAATCCGACAATACAAATTGCCACCCGAGGCTGTAGCAGCCTTACTGAAAATAATTGACGAACTCATTGCCCAAGGAGTAGTCGTAGAAACTGACTCAAATATATGTAATTCTCCAATCATTCCGATTCTTAAACGAACTGACCCAAATGCACCTCCAGTCTACAGACTGGTGATCGATCTTCGAGAACTCAATAAATGCATAGTACCACAGTACCCAGTAGTCCCAGATATCTCATCACTATTGACTGCCATTGATTCCGAAGCTGCGTTCTTTACTGTAATCGATCTTAAGAAGGCCTTCTTTAGTGTCCCCATTCACCCCGAAAGCCAATACCTTTTCGGGTTCTGTTTAAATGGCCGAAGCTTCAAATTTGCACGTGCACCTCAAGGGTTCACAGAAAGTCCTAGTATTTACAGCCAAGCACTGAAACAACAACTAGACAGTATTCACATGCCTACTGACACTGCTCTACTGCAATATGTTGATGATCTGTTGATCACAGCACGGACCGAACGTGACTGCGAGCGCGCGTCACTGACAATCTTGTATTTTCTGGCCGAAAAGGGGCATAAGGTGTCCCCTTCAAAGCTCCAATTCTGTGCCCAGCAAGTGGTATACCTTGGACACTTGCTGTCCAAGAGGGGTAGACAGTTGACACCAGATCGTATCCAGTTAATTGCACATCTGCCACAACCCAAGACACAAAAGAAAGTACGGGCCTTTATTGGCCTCACTTCTTACTGCAGACAATGGATTCCCCAATATGCATTTCTAGCCAAGCCACTCATACAGTTGACAACACAGGAGGCAGCGACTTCGACTGTCCTCCCTTGGACTCAGGAACATTCGCAAGCCTTTAATGACTTGAAGAAAGCTTTATGTCAAGCACCAGTTTTAGCGACACCATGTTACAGCAAACCTTTTACACTTTTTGTCACAGAACGTGATGGCACAGCATTATCTGTTCCCACACAAGATCAAGCAGGACACCATAAGCCTTGTGCTTATTTTTCTAGTACATTGGATCCAGTAGCCCAGGCTTTGCCTGCGTGCCTAAAATCAGTTGCAGCAACAGCTCTAGCTATCAGACAAAGCGATTCAATAGTGTTAGGGCATCCTTTGACAGTACAGGTTCCACATTCCGTGGAAGTTCTTCTGAACCGAACCCAGACTCAACACTTGACCATGGCACGACTGACAGGTTATGAACTGACACTGTTCCAGCCACACATAGAAATCAGACGCTGCAACATACTCAACCCTGCCACATTGTTACCCTCGAGTACAATTGATCCAGCACCACATGACTGTGTAGAAGTCATTAATACAGTGACAAAGCCCCGACAAGACTTGACAGACATTGCATTGACCGACCCAGACCTGACACTTTACGTGGATGGTTCATGTATGAGAACAAGCACAGGAGAGTTAGTGGCCGCATATGCAGTGACCACTGAAACTGAAGTCATAGAAACACATCGTATTGACACACTATCTGCTCAAGCTGCAGAGCTCATTGCTCTGACCCAAGCCTGTATACTAGCCAAGAACAAGAAAGTAAACATATACACAGATTCACAGTATGTATTCGGAGTCGTACACGACTTCGGTGTTCTTTGGGAAGAGAGAGGTTTTTTAACTTCTCACGGTACCAAGATCCAGCATGGTCCCCTCATTCAAGCTCTGTTAGAAGCAATACACTTGCCTACAGCCATAGCCATTATGAAGTGCAAAGCACATACTAAAGTTACTGACAATATTTCCCAGGGTAACGACCTGGCAGATCGAACAGCCAAACTCACAGCTCAGACAGACATACCGACAGACATGACAAAGACTGAAGTACCGTCACAGACACATTGCCTGACAGTTAAGGATCCCGCTCTAGATGTACTCGACATACAGACACATGCAACCCCAGATAAAATCAAGAAATGGACTGAACAAGGAGGGATCCATACAGATCAGGGATGGATGACGAACATGGTTCCTCCCCGACTCTTTGGTTCAAATCATCATTAATACAGCACATAGTCCAGCACACTTAGGAGAGAAAGCCATGTTAGACAGTTTACAGAATCTCTGGTTCAACAAACATTTACGAGCAGCAGCGAAACAGAAAGTGCGTAGTTGCATGATCTGTTGTCAGTTCAATCCAGGAAAAGGTGTTCCCGCGGAACAAGGTGGATTTCATCCTCCTGACCATCCTTTTGAAGTCCTCCAGATGGATTATATCCAGATGGACAGATGCCGAGGATTCAAGTATGTCCTCGTAGTCGTATGTGCTCTTTCCCGATGGACAGAAGCATATCCAGTCCCCGATTACACTGCTGCAACCACTGCCAAACAGCTGGAACGTGAGTTTTTCCCACGATATGGTTTGCCCCGTGTCGTGAACTCTGATAATGGACAGCCATTCTCGTCCGAGCTCATGAAACAGGTATCACTCCTGTTAGGTTACCAGTGGAAGTTCCACTGCGTCCGACATCCCGAAGCCGCAGGTCTCGTAGAGAGACATAATCAAACCCTGAAAACACGCCTAGCAAAAATCTGTGCAGAGAAAGGTGTAGATTGGATAGTTGCCCTGCAAGTTGCACTCTTTTACATGCAAATGGTAGCCCATTCTAGAACAGGATTGTCTCCATACGAATTTGTTTTTGGTCGTCCCCCGAATATGTGGGGTACGCCTATGCCCAGACGCATTACGGATGTTGAAAGTACTATGCTGACAGATTACTTGGCCTCCTTGATGTCTGCACTACAATCTTGTCGTTCACAGGTCGCGGCTGCCTTTCCGGACAACACCCAAGTAAAACCGCATGAAGTCGTCCCTGGCGAGTATGTCTACGTGAGGAATTTTGACCTGAAAAGTCAGCTGGAACACAGATGGAAGCAGCCAAAGTTGGTGTTGATGTGAACGAGAACTGCAGTCAAGCTGGAAGGTCGCAAGGGATGGCTGCACTCCAGCCACATTAAAAAATTTCACGGACTGTGTCCAGAAACTCCGATTAAGGACTGCCCACTTTCAGAGACTGACTCTAAACTCCCCCTGCTAGAGAAAACTCCCCAAGAGGAGTATCGTTCCAAGTTAAGGTCTAGTAAGTCAGACCGAGTTTAATTGTTTAAGTCCCCCTCGGGTGAAGCGGTTAGACAGGTTTCTGACATGAATAAGATAGACCCAAGTAGTCAGAGAGATAGGCGTAGCGAAAAGAGAAAACAGTACTGTAAAGTTTTGCACAGCAGATGCATTATCGCATTAATTTCCATGTTTCTTCTGAGTCTTACGATTATATGCATACGTTTAATGCTACATGTTTTCTTTCCTCTTGATTCACATGTACATGCTTCCTCTAATGACACTATAGAGCACACTTTTAGTGACCTGCCCCCCCATGAATTATCCTATCGTTTAGCAATGCGCACTAATACATTCATCCGTATGTTACACCATTCTCACCAAACCAGCAATGCCACCAATTGCTGGGTATGTGGCCGACTCCCTCCCTATCAGAAATACAAGGGAGCTCTGCCCCTCTTTCCTTATCCGTTCACACATAATGGTTCGTGTGGTGCGTGGTTTACTTTAATGTCCTCCCTAGATAGTAAGTCTAAGGTTTCCCATGGCAATTGGATTTGGGGGAACCTGAATACAGTCATGAATAAAATATGTTTCCCAGACCAAGAAGGTCTTCCCCAAAGGACAGGGACCGATCTAGAAAATGAAGTGTATGGATTAGGTAATTTTACACTTAACCTCATGATCCTGAATGTGCAGTCTGAGACTAATTCGGACTTGCCGTTTATTACAGTTTTGCCAGTGAAAGGTGAATTATGCGTCAGAAAGAATGGTTCAGTATATCTAGGACACAGTGATTGTAATACTGTTGTCGAATTCAGTGATAAAGGAAAGTCTACTTTCAAAGCTTCCCGACATTCTTATTTCATATGTGGTCAGACAGCCTATGTACGTCTGCCATTGGATTGGGATGGGACGTCTTATATTGCGTTCCTATTGCCACCTGTTTTCCTAGCCCCGCCTGATTATCACAGAAATCCAAACCTTGTACACGTGAGGCATAAGAGAGACCTTCCTCCCGTTATCGATTATTCTGAATCATCATGGGATCAGTACAAAGATTACATTAAAGGATATTTTTGGTTTGTAGGCCCTGTCCAAAATAGTAAGATAATTCGGAGATTGACCAGAACTTTGGAAGCAGTAGTGAACGAGACTACTTTTGCTTTAGGTAACTTGACCGAGGAACAGTCTGCTATGAGACTTGTTGTCCTTCAAAATCGCCTTGTCCTTGACGTCATCCTGGCAGATAGGGGCAGGGCTTGTAGAGTCATCGGATCCAGTTGTTGCGTGTTTATTCCTAATAACGCGCCATCCGTGTATAAGGCCATAACTCGGCTTCATGAAATTGCTCATCTGATACACCAGGATCCAGACACCTGGACTTGGTCCGGTTGGCTCTGGAGTGTAATATCCGCCTGGGGATGGAAATTGTTATCATTCCTAGGAATAATATTGGTCATAGTATTCAGTTGTTGTCTCTGTCTGCAATGTGGGCCAGCGATTTGCGGCTTGTGCGCCACAGCTTGTATTCCCCGTCCAAGTACACGTTCCCGTTCCCGAATAAAGAAAGAAGAACAAATGATGCTTTACGAACAGATAGATGGTCTCATGAATATAGATATATCCTAAAGGGTGTAGTAGGGTCCAATGAGGGAATGAGGTAATAGAAATTTTCAGGTAGCTAATGTGTCCCCCACTCGCACCCTATCCATGCACTCATGTTCCTTGTATGTCGTGTAACTTCTGTTCCGTACATGCTAGAAAGACGCAAATACATTTGCGTCCATCCTTAACATGTCAGCTATCCATTCCTGCAAGAAAATCCCGTTAATTAGGCTTCTAGGCCTATGGTGCCAACGTCTTTACATGGTGCACTTTTGAAATCTCGCACACGTTTTCTCCATGTTTCCTGGCCCAGTCAAGCTAGGCCCTTAAACGAGGCCCCGAGCCTCATCTCTCCTGTCTCCGAAAGCTGTATGCATCCCTGACCCCTGCCTTACTTCCTGCCAGCGAAGCGGTGCCCGGCTCGGCCTGGATTGCCTGCCAAAAGCGTATTTTGCCTACAGTTATCTGCTCAGCCTCCTCGAAAACACATTCCAGTCTAGTGAAATAGGTAAACATCTTCCCGGCTGCAGAGCAAAGGGCCCGGCCTTCCTGTCCTCCATGCAAGTGATTTACTGAACCCGTTACCATGGTAGGCCCATGGCTCCGCACGTTGCACCAAGACACGTATGCACGCTCAAGCATTCAGTATTGAACGGCCTCTGCCCGAGAGACCTTTTACTTCAGACACTACATCTTCCAAACATGAGATACCAGATATGTTATAGGTACAGGTTGCCCTGACATCCCAGACACCAGTCTCCTCCACTAGTGCTAAAAGTCAAAGCCCCCAGTTCTCCCCAGTTCCACGTCATGCTTAGTTGCGCGCGCATTCAGGTCATAGGTTTCTGCTGATCCTGCAAACTTTCTCTATGCATCCACCCACATGTGACGTTTCTTGTGACGTTTCTCTGACATGTTCAGTGCACGCCCATGTGTACGTCTTTTCACACGCCTCCTGTTACGCACATGTGTTCTTATCTCTCTCTTTCCACCTGTTACGCCTACTGTATTGGTTTCAATTGTACCATTTTACTATATATAATGTGTAATGCTAATAAAACATTGAATGTCCCTTCCTGAACCTTAGAGGTGATGGAACATGATATCCAATCCTCGAGGATTTTCCATTAAAGCCCGTATGACTCAGATCCCACGGACTCTGCCTCTCATTTGAATGAGCTGTCTTTTATTGATAATTATATGGAAAAATGATACGGTAAAATTAATTTACCACAACCAGTCAATGGGAGAAGGAGGTGAGGAGGATGGAGAAAGGTGCCCACCCCACCACTTCCTAGGGAAGAAGGGAACCCTGTTCCCTTACTTCCAAGAATCATCCCATGGGGACCTAGAGGCCACACAGGTGACTCAGGTTCTGGTGAGGACAGCCTCAATGAGGAGGACAACCTTTTATCAAGGCTGGCCTAAAGACTGGATCTAGAGTCCAGACTCCTGGCTCTAGAGAAAGAAAGAAAGGAGATGGGGTTAGCAGCCATCAATGGTGCAGCAATCAAAATAATAAGGATAAAGAGCAATCTTATTATCCTAAAATCCACAAAGGGATTGTCCCTAAATTTGAGGAGAGGGATGACATCGCTAAATGGTTCACAGCCTTCGAGAGGACGTGAGAAAGGTGAAGAATCCCCTCTGGGTGGCATTCCTGTGGGAACTTGAAGTATCTTCAATACTTCAATTAATAAATCCAAGATACAAAGTGATTCTTGAAATTCAGTTTAATCCAGGAATATAGGACTCCATCCACATGCAATGCTAACAGACATCAACTGACTGAGATTAGAATTTTCCAAAGTCAACCTAATGCCTGACATAGCTAATGACATCTTTAATATTCTATTAAAGATACAGTGTTAAATATCACACATCTCCTTCCCTCCAAAAATAAATAAACAAAAAACAAATAAAAAAAAACTTATGTGTATGTATAACTTATATAAACTACACAATATCAACAAGATATACAAACTATACAAAATCAGTAAGATAACTAGGCCTTCTGGACACTCGTGTAGAAGACCTAACATTTCCAAAATCAATTCCATATGCGATGATCTTGTGTCTGCACTGCATTGTTAAATATTTTAACCACTTTGATTGGCTTCATAAACTTTGTTTCTGAACTGCCCACCATGCCAGGGCGTCTGCTCATGACCATGTCACCAACACACACAATAGTTTTCTTGACACTTTTTTTAACATCAAAATATGCCTTTCTACGCTCAGCTTTATCCTTCTCATTCTTAACAACATCTTCTTTGTTGCACACACATTCTTTACCCTTTAACACTTCATACTTATCAACCCAAAAAGGTTCAACATGCGTGTTGGGAATTCTTCCACGAAACAACAAAAATGGAGCCTTCCCAGTTGTAGTATAAGGAGTATATCGGTATTATTCTATTTTTGCCAATACACATTTTTTCCAATTAGATGACATGTTTCTTTCTACACTCCCAACCGTGCCCTTCGATCGGCCAACCTCTGTTTATTAACCACCCCCAAATTCAAATATGCACGTATGGGAGGCCAATCCATTTCAGTTAAAGCAGCCTCTGCCTGGAATGCTCTCCCCCTTTCTCTCAGAGCCTCATCAACCATTGCTGTGTTTAAGAAAAATCTCAAGACCCACTTGTTCAATGCCCCTCTCCTGTAGTTCTTCCAGACTCTGTTTCAGCACTTCTGTTCTCAAATTCACTCACCGCGCCAGGATACCCCGTGGTAACAGAGCGCGCTACAAAAGTTTTAATAAACATAAACATGTTCTTAGCTAAACTAATGGTGTCCTTGATCACTTTATTAAATCTCTTGACCATACCATTAGCCTCTGGGTGGTAGAGAGAACAAGTCTTATGTGTAATACCCTTAGAAGATAAATAATGTTCCATTTCCTTGGAAACAAATTGAACACCATTATCTGATAAAATGGTTGCAGGAAAACCCTGTTTAGAAAATAACTCATTCAAACATTGAATAACTTCACTAGAATCAATTCCTGACAAAAAAACTCCTCTGGCCATCTTGAATACATATCAATGACCACTAGTACAAACACCTGAGAATCACTATGTTGTATCAGACCCACTAAATCCAGAGCTATGTCTTGCCAAGGTCCATTAGGTCTTCTTCTTAAAATCATAGGTTGATTTTGCGTACTATAAGACTTGTCACTAACATTGCAATGAGTACAATCTCTAATTACCCTTTCAACCATTTTATCCATGCTTGGCCACCAATATGACATGTGAATTCTCTCCTTACTTTTAGATAAACCTGAATGATGTATATGAGAAGGGAAATTTAATTGAAGGGAAATTAATTGAAGACAAATTTGCATGTGGATAAAAAAAAAAGTTTCCTAATGTATTTAAGGAAACTTTAGGGTGTCTTAAAGGATACCAACATAAAATACGGTTAAAAAATGATTCCATTCCTGTGAGTTGTAAAATCCGTGGTGTACCACTAGCGGTAAAAGAAGACATGAAGAAAGAAATTCAAAAGCTCATTGAAAATGAGATAATTGAAGAAATAGAAGGTTGTGAATGGATGGCTCCAGTCGTCGCAGCGCAAAAACCGAATGTCGATCTGCGCTTATGCATTGACCTGAGGCAACTTAATAAATGTGTAATTGTCGACTGGTATCCTCTTCCAAATATTGCAGAGTTGTTGGTATTACTGGAAAATGCTAAGGTATTTAGTACAATAGATCTTACCTCTGCGTAACACCAGATTGAATAGGAAGAGTCTTGCAGAGATTATACGTCCTTTATCACACCTTTTGGCACAAAGATTCAAGAGGATGCCATTTGGCTTAGTATCTGCTTCCTCATTGTTTCAACGAGTAATGGAAAAGGTGCTAAAAGATGTTCCTGGTGTTTGCATTTATCAGGATGATGTATTAATCTTTGCAAAGAATGAATCTGATCATGATTTAAGATTGAATATGGTTTTGGAAAAATTCAGCAAGCACAATCTCACTGTTAAGGCGAGTAAGTGTAGATTCAGATCTGATTCTATAAATTACTTAGGACATAATATTTCAGGCGATGGGGGGAGACCGAGATCTGAATTGATTAACACTATAAACAAAATGGTTGCTCCTGAACACAAGACCGAACTTATGAAGTTTTTAGGCATGATAGAGTATTATGCAAAATTTGTCAAGGGTTTTGCTAATTTAACTGTCAATATGAGGTGCTTGTTAAGGAAAGGAGTAGAATTTCATTGGTCTGAGCTGTGTGAGAATGAGTTTAATGAGATTAAACAAAAATTAAATTGTGCCCCTTCATTAAAAAGCTTCAACCCCAAGATTAAATCTATCCTACTTACTGATGCTAGTGAGAAAGGGTTAGGTGCAGTATTAAAACAAAATGGTCCAGATGGCATGCAAACCATAATGTTTCTGTCTAGAAGTTTGAGAGATGCTGAAACTTGTTATTCTGTTGTAGAGAGGGAAGCATTGGCAGTGTTCTGGGCAGTGAGAAAGTTAAAAAAAATTCTTTGGGGTCTAGACTTCGATGTTCATACGGATCATAAACCCTTAGTGGAAATTTTTAGTAAGAAAGGTTTGGATCTTGTATCTGGGAGAATAACAAAATGGGTTATTGGTTTACAAGAATACAGTTTTGGAGTTCAATATATACCGGGGGTTGA
Organism: Lissotriton vulgaris; assembly: GCF_964263255.1. NCBI lineage: Eukaryota > Metazoa > Chordata > Amphibia > Caudata > Salamandridae > Lissotriton > Lissotriton vulgaris. The sequence continues at coordinate 817,741,458 of NC_141695.1, read as the reverse complement.
GAATGGTGTAGCGGATGTTCTATCACGTTTAGTCTCTAATAGAGATTTAGAAGATGAACATGCTGAATTAGATGAAGAGTTGGTTTGTGTGGTTGATTATGATTTTCTATCTGAAAAAAAATGGTCAGAAGAATTGGAAAATGATGATACATTACGTGAAGTTATGTCTTTTATGAGAAATGGTTGGATCAAAAGCAAAGAAGGTTCTGCTTTGACTAAGCCTTTTTGGGCGGTACGCAGTGAATTATCTTTTGATAATGATTTGTTGTTTCGTGGAGGAGGTTGATTCCTCCATCAAGTCTCAGGAAAGAATTGATAGATTTGGTTCATGTTGCTCATTCAGGTTTATCTAAAAGTAAGGAGAGGCTTTGCATGTCATATTGGTGTCCAGGCATGGATAAAATGGTTGAAAGGGTAATTAGAGATTGTACTCATTGCAATATTAGTGACAAGTCTTATAGTACGCATACGCAACCTATGATTTTAACAAGAAGACCTAATGGACCTTGGCAAGACATAGCTCTGGATTTAGTGGGTCCGATACAACATAGAGATTCTCAGGTGTTTGTAATAGTGGTCAATAACTTGTGTATTTCTAAAAGAGCACTTAAATTAGCAAAACCCTTGACAAATTTTTGCATAATACCGACTACGCCAGTGAAGTATCTTCAATTAATAAATCCAAGATACAAAGTGATTCTTGAAATTCAGTTTAATCCAGGAATATAGGATCGAATCCAGATGCAATGCTAACAGACATCAACTGACTGAGATTAGAATTTTCCTATGTCAAACTAATGCCTGACATAGCTAATGACATCTTTAATATTCTATTAAAGATACAGTGTTAAATATCACAGAACTGTTCTCTGGTAACTGCAGAGACAGACTCCTGACCCTTTCTGGGCCATATGCTGGGTCTAATGACCTCATGAAGAGACCTTTGATTGAGGGATTTTACTCACAACTGAGGAGTACAGAATTAGATATAGGGGGGCTCCTAAAACCCCAAAACAGTCCTGGATTGATTTTGTACACTACTCAGTAAAGACACTAGATGATTGGTTAACTGGACACAATGAGAATTACTTTACTGGAATTTACAACTTGTTTATGAAGGAACATATTTTAAGTAATTGCACAAATGAAAAGTTACATCAGCATTTGGTAGTCCTTGGTCTAATTTCTCCCCAAGAATTGGGATAGAAGGCAGACCACTGGGTCAAGACTAGAATGACTAAGACGACTACTGGGATGACCAAAAGAAAGGGGTTACAAAACCTCCCCAGGTGAAAGGTGGTTAGAATCCCCAAGATAAAAAGTCTGACTCTTCTCATGGACCCCAAAAACCTGCACAGGGGAGTGGGTCCCAAAACTCTTTCCGTTCTGGTCCTAGATACAGTGGGAAGAACTTTGATCCTGCAAAGGCCTGGTGTAAAAACTGTAGAAAGACAATGCTTGCCATAGCAAAAAGGTCCCTAGTCCTACAGCTACAGCTACTCCTGGTGTAGCAAGTCTCCAGATGGGATCAACAGTGTGCCCAGAGAAAATCAGGTTGCACACTGAAGCAGTTCTAGTTTCAGAGGGGGAAGTTGAGTTTGCAACTATAGCTGTGTGTGAAAAACAAAGAGGGAGTTTCCCCAGGACACAGTGTCCTAGTGAATCATACGGAGGAAGTCACAATCCAGAAAGACTCTTTTCTTTCTTTAAGAAAACCCTCACTCACCAACCTAGTTGGCGACATGCTTCATCATTGGGGTTAACCGAAGTGTCCGAGTGCCATTCAGGTGTGCTTCGACAGCTGCAGCGGAGCTGGTTTTTTGAAAGATTGACAGTGTTCTAAGTGAGTGATTTAAAAATACCTTTGTGATGATCCTTACATTTTTTATGTGGAGTCACAAGATATATTAAAATTAAGTGCGATACTAATGTTTGGCTAGATTGACCAAAGAGTATCAGTGTTTCAGTGGAATTCTGGTCAACATGTTTCAAACTTCATATGCTATTGCAAGGTTTTCTTCAGGACCAAGTGTGCGAATCGGGAGGTCTACGCACGCTAAGGCGTACCCTTCCCTGATCCGCCAATTCGCCAGACCTTATACTTAAGGTTAGGCACCCTTACAGCCTTCTGTGTAAGTAAAAGTTCTTGAGAGGTTAACTAAAATTCTGCTTCACGGAATTCCGCCAAAGTGAAGCCCCTCACTAGGTGGTCCGGCGGGCAGGATGTTTATTTGACAATGCCTCATTAACCTGCCCCTTCACTGTTTCCAGGAGGCAGAATTTTAATTAACCTCTCAAGAACTTTTGCTTACACAGGAGGCTGTAAGGGTGCCTAACCGTAAGTATACGGTCTGGCGAATTGGCGGATTGTTTTTCAGAAATCTGACCCTAGGGGACTGGGAGTGTTTTCTTCCAATGTAATTTCCCTTACTCTCCCTATTGTTTACACGTACTATAGCTGTGTGGCCACCCAATTTAAAGAAGTACTTACAATACCCTTGGATTAATGGAACTAGGATAGAGGCACTGTGGGATACAGGCGCCAGTGTCACTATAGTGAGAGACACACTTGTTTCGCCTGAGCAATACGTCATTGGGCGTGCTTACTCAGTCACCAATGCTGACAGTTTTATCAGTAAACATGCAATAGCTATGGTGACATTAGACTGGGGGAGGGTTTACTGGCCTGAAACAGGTAGTGGTCCCTCCAAAGCTACCAGTTGCATGTCTGCTTGGCGTTGACCTAGAAACTTCAGCCTGGGATGAAGTTGAACTAAAAACCCATGCAGCAATGCTGGATATCCCTGAATTGGTTCATGTAAAAACAAGAGCACAGTGCAAATGGCAGGGTGAAAAAGAAGTGTAGGAGCCTGAAAGTATGGCCCAACCTTCCAAGAGAAAAGGTAAGAAGACTGGGAAACCAAAGGATCAGGACCCCTCTCCTCAGGGAGAGGACTTGGACACCCCAGAGGGAACTGAGCCTATGGAGCTTGACGCGTACCAGGTTGAACTCTGTAGGGAACAGCTGTACCAGGAACAGCAGGACTGTCTCCCTCTTGAAAGCCTGAGGCAGCAAGCTGTTTCAGAAGTAAAGGGGGATGTCAGGGGTACCCACAGAGCTTAATGGGAGGAGGGCCTACTGTACACTGAGGAAAGAGACCCTAAATCAGGAGCCACCAGGAGAGTGGTAGTGCCACAGAGGTACAGGGAGTTCCTCCTAACTTTAGCTCATGACATCCCCCTAGAAGGACATCTGCGCCAAACTAAGACTTGGGAGAGGCTAGTTAGCCACTTTTACTGGCTCCAGATACACCAAAAGGTGAAGGAGTTTGTCAGCTCCTGTGTTATCTGTCAAGCCAGTGACAAGACAGGTGGACACCCAAAGTCCCTCCTGATACTACTGCCTGCGGTGGGGGTTCCCTTTGAAAGGGTAGGTGTGGACATAGTAGCACAAACAAGCAAATAATTCCGCAAAGCGGAACTCAAAAGTACCCAAATTCTGCAAATTCCATGAGCGGAACGGAATTTCCACGTAGGCCTACACTGAACACAAGCAAATGGGAAGGATACTTCAAGTTTTACAGGACAAGACCGAGGACCTTTAAGCGTGTTCCCGACGCATAAACTTAAGGTTTACAGACCAATCGGAATTGACTCAGACCGGCAATATGGAACAATTTGTTGAGAAATTATTGGTACCACTACTTGGAAGTGACACGTTCACTCCCATATTCGTGGTATAGAGAGCACACCGATACCTGGGTCCTCGCTCTGCCCCTGGTGCTCCCCTAAAGCCGATAACTGCGAAGTGTTGGACTTGGCCCTCTCTGCAGGGTCATCCCTGAACTTTTTGCCTTTCTCCAATATTCTCTCTGACCTGTTTTTGTTGGTTTAATGACTCTGGGCACTTTACCACTGCTGACCAGTGCTAAAGTGCATATGCTCTCCCTACTGTAAAGTGTATACATGTGATTGGATTCCATGATTGGCTTATTTGGTTTACTGGCAGACCCCAATAAAGTGCACCAAGAGTGCCAGGGCTTGTAAATACAAATAATGCTAGTGGGCCTGCAGCGCTGTTTGAGCGACTCACAGAAGCAGCCTTTTAAAATGTGCCTAAGGTCTGCCATTGCAGAACATACGTGCAGTCTGGTACGGTCATGCTGGCTGGGCAAGTACACACACTTGCCAGCCTCTAACCTTCCCTTTACTTCATGTGAGTCACCCCTATGGTAGGCCCTAGGGCAGGGTGCATTGTAAGCATAAGGTATGACAAGCCCTGATGTGTGTGGCATGTCCTAATAGTGAATTACAGCCATTTTCGTTTTTCATTATTGCAAGGCTACCTGCTCTCCATAGGCCAGAATGGGCTGCTGGAAGTATTGCACTATATAATCCCAACAGACTCAGGGAGCATGGTAGAAAGTCAAGTTTAGTATGCCTGAACTCAGAATAATAAAATACTTATTTTAGTAACGTTTATTTTAATATCCTGTGTTTTCAAACGCTACTTTTAGAAGTTAGCATTTGCTTGCCTAACCATTTCAGCCCACCTCTGCTCTTATGTGTATCTGCTGTCTGGGTTCTGTGAGTGACAGGGCTGGGGATGACAGGTAGTGAATAGAGGTATTACCCCAGGATGGGTGGGGGGAGTGCCCCTTGACTCTGAATAGGGCTGTGCTCTGCCACCACAATGCTGGCTCCGCCCCCTGGGGAGCGACTGATGACTCTGCCCTGCACCTGGTCCAGGGAGAGGGAAGACTGTCAACAGATTGCTCCTGACTGTACTTGTCATCATAATGCTGGCTCCACCTCCTGCGGAGCTTCTGATGTGCCTGCCCTGCTCCTTGAAAGGAGAGACCCAAGTTTGCTCCAGAGCTGAAATGAACTATGCAAAGGCCCCCCTGGCCTGCCAAGACAAAATAAACTGTGTATAAAAGTAGGAACCCTGCTCCTAACAAATCAGATCCTGTTTTACCACAATAAACCTCTGCCCAACTAGAAGAACCAAGATGAAACTGAAGGACTGGCCTGCAGGGGTGCCTTGCTGAGGAACGAGAGGAAAAGACCTGAGAGGACTTTGCTTTATTGTGCTTTAAACTATCTCCAAGGGCTTGATTGAGCTTGCCCCCTGAACTGAACCCCAGGACCAGTGAGCTCATTCTACCTTCGCTCGTCTTCAATTGAGCCGTGTGCTTCTTTCCTGCCGGAGCTGCGTCCTGCGCCCCTTCGCCCCCTCCTAGGGTCGTGACACCCAGGAGCCTGGCCGCCCTTGCCCGCTGAGAGCCCCGCTCTTGCACAGTCGCTCTCTACCCGTCGGGCCGGGCCGCCTGCTCCGCTGTCACCTGCCTGCTATTTGGAGCACGTCGTGTGCCCCCTCGCTCCTCCCACCGGAATTCTGCTGGAGCGCGATCTACGCCCTGGACGACCGCCTGTACGATTGCCACGTACCCGGCCGCCCCGCTTTGCCCTCCATCACTAAAAACAGGCCGCACCGCCTGAAGCGACCCCTAGTACAGACCCTACTGGAGGCCCTGGGCCACGCCTGCCTGCCGGAAGCCACCCGCTGATTAAAGATCTGAAGATATGCTTGTTCACCAAAGCACACTGAAAGAGTGCGACACGTACTCTTGACGTACCCTGCTTCGCTTCGCTCACCCCCGCTGAGGCCGCATCGCACCTGTAGAGCCACTGGTAGACGTCGCCAGGTGCCGCCTCTACACCTGCCTTTCCCCGCTCCGGACCAGCCTCCTGATCGTCGACCACCCCTAAGAGTGGAGCATAGGAATACGACTCATCCCCTGCGAAGAAGGCCGTGTGAGGAGTGTTTGTCGCGTCGCAAGAGCAGCAAACCACAAGGTACTGTGTCATTTACGGACTCTGGGTCCGCAACGTTCCGTTTACCCCGAATCGCACTGTTCACGAACGAGTTGTACGGCAGCCCTACAACTCGTACCCCGCTCTGAAACCCTGATCAAACCGTTCGTGCCATACCACACGGTGCGTGAGCTTCGGTAGGCCTTCTGCCTCTGTCCCGCGCCGAGTACGCCAGTGCGCTTAGCAGCGCCCCATTCATCACGAACGGGACTACAGAGAACGGGCCGCTGAGATCAAGTGGGGGGATCGTGTCCCAAGTCCTAAACTGTGCAAATTAAGTATTAAGCTAACAACTGGAAAGATTCTATGCCCTACAGAACACGTTATTGCCTATTTTCATCTTGTGGCCTCATTCATAGTAAACGTTATATTGGTCTTGTGATAACCCTGCATACTTAAGTATTTTCATATAAACCTACGTATTTTTGATACAACTACAACGCCTGGTGTCCATTTGTGGGGGGTCGGTATTATTTACTGTATGTGGTTATAAATGCTTAACTGATGCGCCCTGAAGATTAGCCTTGACTGCTCGCGCCACGCAACCTAAAGGGTGAGCAGGGGTTATTCCAAAGGGGTAGTTCCCTTGCCCTGACTAGAGGAGAGGGTCCCTGTTTGTCACAAGTGCATACCTGTGCCAACCAGAGACCCCCACTTCTAACATGAAGTTGCTGAATTATCATGACAGAGACTCGGCGCTGAAGGACGCTAGGGAGAAGCAGACATTACAGTATGAGGGCTCCAATATATCTCTATACCCAGACTTTACGATACGAGTACAAGATGCGCGCAGACAGTTTGCTCCACTGAAGCGGCAGCTGAGAGACCAAAACCATAGCCTTGCTGTCCCCAGCTAGGCTCCGCATCAACAGGCAGGGTCAATCACGCATCTTCACTGACCCAAAAGCTGTACAGAAAGCCCTGAATGAATGGTCTAGAGAAAAGTGTTGCAGCCCGGAGGGAGCGGAAGGTAGACGACTAGACGAACAGGACTGAACTCTGGACCGCACGAGTTACAGATAAGAATGCTACTTCTGGGAAGGTCTGGGGGGGCCATGCATGAGAATTCATGAGGTCGCTGGGAATGAGCTTGACTAAATGTGATGCAGACAATTGAAGAGAACCACAGGGTCGATTGTGCCAAGTTGTTAGGCGCGGGGGGGGCGGCAACTGGTGGGAGTTCCGTGAAGATACTTTTTGAACTAAAAGATATAAGGATGTGGGGGTGGGGATGTTTTTTTTGCAGATGCATTACATTTGTTTGATGGGGAGGGCACCTAGTCAGGTTTGGGCACACTACCTTGCTAGGTGAGCAACATCCGCCCACAAGTGAATCACACACCTGGGGAAGTACACTGAGGGGGGAGCACCTTGGTTCAATGTTATGTTGTTTTGAATTGTTGAACTTTAAATGGTAAAAGGGGAATATTTGGTGGTATTTTTACAAGGCACAGTTGGGGCAAGCCTGGCGTGGGTTGGGGAAGGGAGAGGAGTGAGACTTAGAAAACATGGCAATTTTCCTGTACAACACATTTTCATGCATGGTGAGTGCCCAATTTATATGTTCCAAAGGCAGATACAGTGAGGCAGGCAATTCTCACCCACATGACAGTACTCATTAGGTCTAATAGTAACACAACAAATTGTAGGCTTTGAGCACTCACTTCGGAAGGTCTTAGCCTACTTGATGAGACATGACATTGATATTGCGCTACTGCAAGAGACACACCTCCCCCTTAATAGCCCCATGCTCTGTTCTAGGGGATTGCAAGGAAATATACACGCAGCAGGTTTTACCACACATGCACGGGGAGTGCTTACATGGGTGAACCCTAGGGCTACTCTCAAACTCAAACTGTTAGACACAGACAAGGAGGGACGATTTGTGATCTCCAGGTGTAGGGGAAAGGGGATGGACCAACTTATAGTTAACATATATGGTCCGAATTTTGATAATCCCAACTTTTACACTGCATTATCAGAAAAGGTCTGTATATGCAGGGAGGGGCAACAGCTTTGGGGAGGAGATCTCAATTTAGTTATGAACCCACGAAAGGACAGATCAGGGGGCCGGAGAGACACATCACGGCGGCTGCCCGAACTGTGGTAGATGCAATGGTGCAATTCGACTTATGCGATGTGTGGCGGCAGAGGTACCCAGAAAAAGGAGGATACACACATTACTCAGCCTATCATTATCTGCACACCCAAATAGATTATTGGCTGGCAGTCAGGTTGTTACATGAGAGAATCCGGGCTTGTGAGATGCTTCCCCGTACGGTTTCGGACCATTCCCCAATACTATTAGTATTATACGCCCCACCAGAAGACTATTCCCCCCTTTACTTGGAGGATCCCACCCTAATCTTTGTTAAATGCGTTTTTTAAAGAAGAACTGGCAAAAGCAATCAAAATGTTCTTCGCCACAAACGTGGGATCGGTGGACAGCTTTCAGGTGGGGTGGGAGGCGTTCAAAGTGTATATCCACGGAGTCACTATGACTAAGCACTCTGGAGTCCTTAGGGCAATACGAAAATGACTCACTGACCTCTAAAAGACTCTAGCCAGCCTAGAAGAAAGTCTCCAGATTAAAGCCGACGAAGATGTCATTCAGGACTTCAAAACACAGTTAGACGAATATCACGATGCTGATGTAGCTGAAATAAAGCACCTCTGCAAATACGCCACCGCTCCCTCTTATGGCAAAGGTGAATGGCCGGGTGCTGCACTGGCCCAATTTCTAAAAAAAGTTGGGAAAAATTAGTTGTTGCCGAGGTCAAGACAGCTGAGGGGGACATGCTAACAGAGGAAGCTGCCATTGCAGGACGGTTTCGACAATATTATTCACAGCTATAATTTTCTCATTGCGGGGACACTGAGGCGGACTACTTAACTCATATAGAGCTACCATGGCTGACAAACACACATCATGGGATCCTTATGCGACCCCTGGAGAGGGATGAAATTATTACGGCGTTATCAAGCATGAAGTCGGGTAACGCATCAGGAGTGGATGGCCTGACAGGGACGTTTTACAAGACATTCTTGGACATTCTTGGACCTACTGGTGCCACAATTAACTACACTTTTTGATGAGATGTGTGTGACAGGTACTATGCCACCCTCGATGAGAGTGGCGATAATTGTTGCTATCTTGAAGCTGTGCAAGCCCCCGGATGAGTGCGCATTCTATCATCCACTTTCCTTGCTCAATGTGGGCACGAACATTTTTGCAAAGATCCTAGTAAACAGGTTGGTCCCATTGATTATGTATCTGGTCGCCCTGGAACAAGCAGGTTTTGCTCCTGGCCGAAACCTGACTTATAATTTCTGAATAGTATTCGGTGTGGTGCAGCACACTAAGCCGGAGATCCAAGCAGTGGCTGTCTTTCTCGACATTCTCGACATGGAGTAAGCCTTCGACTCTGTCGATTGGCCCTTTATGCGACAGGTATTGACACGGATGGGCTTGGGGGAAGTCTTTCTGCAGCTGATAGGTGACTGTACGGTGCGCTCACAGCCCGGATCAAAATTGGTAATCTAGTGACAGACCCTATACATATTACCAGAGGCACACGGCAGGGCTGTCTGCTGTCTCCGATATTGTATGCTTTGGTGGCTGAACCTTTAGCCTGTGCGCTTCGAGAATACCATACGGTTCCTGGGATACAAACTGATTGCCTCTACCTACGCGGAAGATACGCTCCTATACATCTGAGACCCTGAACTTAACCTCTCTCCTGCTTTGCGTGAAGTGGTGCGCTTTGGAGCGGTGTCTGATCTCTGTGTTAACTGGCCGAAATGTATCATATTTCCCCTCACTCCGGCCACGACTTCGTTCGAACCTGACTACCCATTGAAGTGGTCAAGGGAATTGGTGAGATACCTAGGTATCATGGTTCACACGGGCTCTGAGGTAGTATTCAGGGAAAATTACAGAGTGGCGATTACCAAGCTAGAAGATGAGTAGGAAGGCTGGATCCGTCAACCAGTGTCCCTGATGAACAGAGTTTCCATTATGAAAATGATTATACTTCCATGTTTTTTGTTCCTATTTTCTAACATCCCATTGGTACTCCCATGCTTCTTTTTAGGCGGCTCACAGCATTGATGGTCAAATTGGCTAGGGCTGGCAAGCAGGTAAGGGTCCGATGGCAAATACTTACACTACCGTACCATATGGGGGGGCTGGGCGCACTGATTTGGACTTATATTACAAGGCAGCACAAAATGCTCATGCTTACCACTGGATGCACGGCTCGCGGGACACCCATCACCTACGTACAGAAAAAGTCATGGCCTCACCTCTCCCATTGCCAACTCTGATGTTTATGCCTGCGGATCGTAGGACGGGATCTTAGACTCAGTGAATGCGACAACTCATGCTTGACACCACCTCCTAAAGTTACAGGTGGGAGCCATTCTTTATTACCTGCTCACTCCGTTGGACTGGTGTCACTGGCTTCCCCGTGCAGAGATGGGGGAGTTACACGAACGCTCAACTCAATAGGAGTGCGGGCCATAGGGACCTTGATTGAAGGAGGCACAGCTAGAAGCTGGGAAAACTTAGGGGCTGGGATGCCACGACCACCCTTCTTACTAGATTCCAATTCCACAGAACACAACAAGCGTTGTTGCATATCTTGGGGGGCAACTTGCTGGAACCGCCGGAACTGTCTGCCTTGTCTTACGTCATAAAAACTGATTCGCCGACGTGGATAGTGTCTAAAATATATAAATTGACCATGTCTTATAGGGAGAATTACTTCACTAAAGCCCGTTTGGCTTGGCAGAGAGATTTAGACAGAGACATAGATAACACTACGTGGACGTACTGCTGCAACAGCACAAAGCGCATCTCCCTAAATGGTAGACACCGATTGACTATTTTACTCTAGAGAGATTAGGCAGATGCGGCCTCAGAGATGGAGCGAGCTGTGAGCGATGCAGTGAACAGCTGGCCAATTTTCTACACTGGCCTGGACTTGTCTGGGGATTTCAAAGTTTTGGGAGTTGGTTTTTAGGGAGTTGGGAAAAGTGACTGATTTGGAACTCACACCAGAGCCTGCACTAGCTTTGTTGGGTTATTCTAAACCGATACCTAGGGGAGCGCACAGGTTAGTTGACATAGATTGCTGCTAGCCAAACGCAGAGTGGTGATTTGATAGTCGCAAGGACCGACCCCTACGTTGGCTCAGTGGGCGAATGAGATCCTGTACTGCAGCACTCAAACAGCAAATTATAGTGACCTTCTCCCTCCACGTAGTAGACCTAAGAACTTTTGGGCGTTGTATAAAACATATTGAGAGACTAGAGATGGAGACGCTCCATCCACTGAAGTTGTGCACCAAGAGTTGAGAGAGTCTAGTTCTGAGGTATAGCTGCTCAGGGTTGGGCCTAGTATTGGTAAACGGGCATGGGTGTCGCAGGTAGAGACAGTCTGGGGAGCACTAGTTCGGTATACCCATGACATTATTGCAAGTAGGAACAAAGCTGGGGGGTGGGAAATGGGGCGATGAGTGGTTTGGATAGATAATGAGATGTCACAGAGTATAACTTGTCTAATGCCTTCTGGAAATGTACTGTATAATTTCTAATCATCATCTGCTACTGCAATTGACTTTTTAATGGAACTGAGGTCTATGTTTATTTTGCACGGAAAATCAATACAGTCTTTAATAAAAAATTTAAAAAAGAGGTTCCAACTTCATGTCTGCTTACCTAAAGCACATGTGGAAAGAGTGTGGAGTGCAGTACAAGTTTACTACACCCTATCACCCACAAACCAATGGCCATGTTGAGAGATTCAACAAGACATTGACAGTCATGATTACGGGACTCCCTGAAAAACTCAAAAGGAGATGGGATGCCCACTTACCATGCCTGCTTTTCGCTTACAGAGAAGTGCCACAGAAGGGAGTAGGGTTTTCCCTCTTTGAACTTCAGTTTGGCCATCCTGGGAGGGGATCACTCCGTCTTGAAAGAGAGGGTTGGGAGAAGCCTCTCCAAGAACCCAAACAAGATATTGTGGACTATGTGCTTGGCCTAAGGTCCAGAAGCACAAGTTACTACTTGTGTAACGATATATCTGTAAGAGACATTAGTTAGTGATAGATTCCTTACCTTAGAATATCCCTAGGTGTCAGACTGGATCCGGAAACTTTTGCGTAGCAGTACCCTTGCGCGTCAGTAGGCGTCGTCTGCGGCTCCGCGTCCGTCGTCGGCGTTGTGGGCGCCCTGATGACGTCGTTGGAGTACTTAGACGCCGCCTCCGCGTGCTGACGTCAGTTCTTAGCCACAGCTTTTCCGCGCCAGAAGCGCAGAGCCATGACAAAAACCAACACTGGTGCCAAGAAACTAGGGCCCTGAAAGGAGATGACCTTAACCCTAGATATCGGTGTGCAGAACGGGGAGGATGGATGGGTCGGTAAGGAATCTATCACTAACTAATGTCTCTTACAGATATATCGTTACACAAGTAGTAACTTGTGCATCTGAAAGAGACACGTTAGTGATAGATTACTTACCTTAGAATAGATACCCCAGCAATACCATCCCCGTGGTGGTGGGTCTGCGAACCAATAATCACACCAGAAAGTCCTGGAGGACGGAACGGCCAAAGTAGCCGTCCCTCCGGACTTGACTGTCCAGGCAATAGTGTCTTGCAAACGTGTGCAGCGAGGCCCACGTAGCTGCCTGGCAAATGTCCTGCAAGGGCACGCCTCGGCCCAAGGCAGTAGTAGTGGCCGTGGCTCGAGTGGAATGAGCCCTCAGCCCAACAGGGGGTTCCTTCTTAGCCAAGGAGTAACACGCCTGGATGCACAAGATAATCCATCGGGAAATGGTCCGCTTGTGCACCGCTTTCCCTTTCTTAGCGCCCGCGTACCCAACAAAGAGTTGATCATCCACCCGGAACTGTTGCGTGCGATTCAGATAAAATGAGAGCGCATGTTTTGGACCCAGACGGTGGAGCCGCTCCTCCTCTCTCGAGGGGTGCGGAGGCGGAAAGAAGGTGGGCAACGTGATGGATTGCCCAATGTGGAAGGCCGTGACTACCTTAGGAAGGAAGGAGGGCCTTGTCCGTAATACAACCTTGTCCGGATGGACTGAAAGGAAAGGAGGCTTACAAGACAGAGCCTGGAGCTCACTCACTCTCCTGGCAGAGGTGATGGCTACCAGGAAGGCAGTCTTCAAAGAAAGAAGGCGAAGAGGACAGTTGTGAAGTGGCTCAAAGGGAGCGCACATCAGAAACGTTAGAACCAGGTTCAAGTCCCACTGAGGCATCACGAAGGGAACAGGGGGAAAGGTATGAGTGATGCCCTTCAGGAATCGATTAACGATAGGGGACTTGAACAAAGAAGGTTGGTCAGGCAGCCTCAGAAAGGCTGAAAGAGCCGAATGATAGCCCTTGACAGTGCCCAGAGCAGAGCCCTGCTGGGCAAGAGAGAGAAGAAAGAGGAAAACCTCAGAGAGAGGAGCATTGAGGGGATCCACAGCCTTTGCTGTGCACCATGCCACAAATCTGTTCACCTGCAGGCGTATACCGTCTTTGTGGAGGGACGCCTGGCTGCCAGAATGATGTTGCAAACTTCAGGAGGCAAGTCAAATGGCCTCAACTGTCGCCGCTCAATCTCCAAGCATGGAGGTGGAGACTGGACAGGTTCGGGTGGAGGACCGTCCCCTGCTGCTGCGACAGAAGGTCCTCCTGAAGAGGCAGACGAACCGGGGGATCGACTGACATACTGAGTAGCTCGGGATACCAGTACCTTCGTGCCCAGTCCGGAGCCACAAGGATGACTTGTGCCCGGTCGCGCTTGATCTTCTTCAGCACTCTTGGCAGAAGTGGTATAGGTGGAAAGGCGTACAACAGACCGCAGCTCCACTCGTGACGAAAAGCGTCTCCGAACGAGTGCCGCCTTGGAAATTCCAACGCGCAGAACTGATGACATTGCGCGTTCTCTTCGGTGGCGAATAGATCTAACCAAGGCTCTTCCCATCGCAGAAAGAGGCCTTGCGCCACGTCCGAGTTCAGACGCCATTCGTGATCCATCGAGCACCGACGGCTGAGTTCGTCCGCCCTGGCGTTCAGAGAACCTGCCAGGTGTTGAACCATCAGAGTCACGCCCTGATGTTCCAGCCATTGCCAGAGACGCAGTGCCTCCTGGAAGAGGGTCCACGACCCCACTCCGCCCTGTTTGTTGCAGTGCCACATGGCGGTGGTGTTGTCCGTGAACACTTGCACTGCACTCCCTCGGACAGACGGGAGGAATGCCTTCAGTGCCAGACGAATCGCCCGCAGCTCCAACAGATTGATATGGTGCCGGGACTCCGCCGGAGACCAGAGTACTCTGATCTCCGCCTCTCCCAAGTGGCCTCCCCAGCCCTGGAGGGACGCGTCCGTCACAACTACGTGCTCCGGTTGGGGAAGGGAGAGGGATCTGCCGTTGACCCAATCGTGGTCCGTGAGCCACCACTGCAGCTGTCTCGCAGTGCCCTCCCAGATCAGGACATGGTCGGACAGGTTGCCCTGATGCTGGGCCCACTGAAGCTTCAGGTCCCACTGCAGAGCCCGCATCCACCACCGTGCGTGATGCACCAGAAGGATGCAGGAGGCCATCAGCCCCAGAAGCCGCAGCGTCAACCTGACCGAAACTCGGGATAACGGCCCGAAGATCGGAATCAGAGCCTGTATATCCCGAACCCGCTGTTCGGGCGGGTAAACCCGAAACTGCGCTGAGTCGAGAACCGCTCCGATGAAGAGGAGCTTCTGAGAGGGGCACAGGTGCGACTTTGGCACATTGATGGAAAATCCCAGCTGGTGCAGGAGATCCGCCGTAGTCTGGGGGTGGCTGACGACTGTTTGGGGCGAGCCCGCCTTCAACAACCAGTCGTCTAGGTAGGGGAAGACCGACACCCCTAACCTGCGCAGATGAGCTGCGACCACCGCCATCACCTTCGTGAACATCCGTGGGGCGCTGGTAAGGCCGAAGGGGAGCATGGTAAACTGAAAGTGCTCGTGGCCTACCGTGTACCACAGGTAACGCCGGTGGGCCGGCAGGACGGGGATGTGGAAATACGCGTCCTGCAAGTCCAACGCTACCATCCAGTCTCCTGGGTCTAGGGCAGCCAAAACCTGAGCCAGTGTCAGCATTTTGAACTTCTCCTTCCGGAGGAAGCCGTTGAAGTTCCTCAGATCCAAGATAGGGCGTAGGCCCCCTTTGCCCTTCTTGGGTACCAGGAAGTAGTGAGAGTAGCAACCATGTCCTACTTCTGGCCCAGGAACGCGCTCGATGGCCCCCTTGGCCAAGAGGGCCAAAACTTCCTCCTGCAGGAGCCGCAAGTGATCCCCCGATACGCGGTGGTGTTGCGGTGGCATGGCTTGAGGGGTCATCTCGAAGGGGAGGGAGTAGCCCCTTCAGACGATCTGCAGCACCCACCTGTCCGAAGTGACAGTGCGCCAGTGAGAGTGGTGATGGCGATCCCTGCCTCCCACTGGCGTCACATGGGCCGAAAAGCACGGACTAGGAGGGTTTAGAGGTGGATGCCGAGGGGCAGGTGTGGACTGACTCCGCCTGTTTCCCCGACCGCCTCCACAGCGGTTTCCACGACAGTTTGCGGCGAGTGGCTGGCGGCACGTGTGGGGACGCCCCTTCCGTGGCCACGAAAGGAGCGAAAGGCACCCGATTGCTGGCGCGGGGCCGAAAGACCCAAGGACTTGGCCGTAGCCCTGGAGTCCTTAAAGCGCTCAAGCGCATGGTCTGCCTTGTCGCCAAAGAGGCGACGGCCATCGAACGGCATGTCCATGAGTGTGTTTTGGACGTCTGCCGAGAAATTGGCGGATCTCAGCCAGGCGTGGCGTCGTACCGCAACCGTCGTAGCCATCGCTCTGCCCAGCGAGTCAGTAGTATCCAGTCCACACCTGATTGAATACTTGGCTGCGTCCCGGCCCTCCACAAGGGCTTGGCCGAGTTTGGCCCGTACCTCCAATGGGCACTCTGGCAGCACTTCCGCCACCGTCTCTGTAGGAGAGTAGGGTCTGCAATCCTATGATCACCCAGATTTTTTGCTTTTGTTTCACTGGTTTACGACTTTCTCTGGCTGTGGGCCTGCCAATCAGACCCACAGCCTAGCTGTTCTCTCACTAAATTGACAGGTGTACCTTAGGTGCATTATCCAATTGGTACTGGGCCACCTTATCAGACCCTGTAACTCAGGACATAGGTGTACCCAGGGCCTACCAGGGGCTGAAGCATGTATTATGCCACCCCTGGATGGCCATCTAAATCTGACACAACTGGCTGCTCGACAGCTGGGGCAAGGTGGTGTAATCACCCTTTGCTTTAGATATAGTATGCCTATATCTAACCCTAGAAATGGACACACAGGCCTTGACAATCCTGAAGGCAGAGTGCTTGGAATCGTGTGAGATGGTGCTCTGGCATGAGCTGAGTCCATTTGTAGCTTGCGGAACCAAGTCCTAATAGCTGTTCCATGATAACGCATACCATATACTCTTAAGTGCATTATAATCCTCGTGGTTAAATGCTATCTTTGGTATTGCTTTATCAAAACATGTCGAGTAAGGTGTCATACAAATTGGAATACTAACCCCTCGCCAATTCTGGCGACGGGGTTAGCATTCCACCCTTCTAGAGGGACACGACATGTATGTAATTGTGAACCCCGGTTAAAGTTAACTCAAGCCTCAGCATCACAAAATGGATGCTGCCACCACAGACACGAGTCTGACCCCCTGCAGCTGGGAGTCCTTCCAGCAAGGGGAGCTTGGACAAAGGGTTTCCTGTCAGGGGCGGTGCTAGCACCATCCCAGACAGGGTTTTGTGTATCCTGGGTAGGCAGGGCTTTACAGGAAGGTGACTGCAAGTGGCACCCCGGTGCTCACTACGCATCTGCCGACTAGAACCAGTTCCAGGGGCACACCAGCCCCTGGCCTGGGGAAAGTCCGGCATGGGAGAGGGGTGTAACCACCCCCTTCCTAGTCCCACCCCTAGGGCAGGACCTAGTCGCGTACCCACCCCTTTCTTTAGGATAGAGGCAGGAGCGGGGACCCTTCCAAATTAGATCATCTTTGATTCAAGAAACTTCTTTCTACGAAAGGAACTCTCGACTCTTCTCAAGATTTCTCCCTTGTGGCTAAGGAGTGGTCACCCTGCATCCGCAGGCACCATCTAAGAACTCTGCGGTTTGCAGCACGTCCTTCCTCAGGAATCCGACTGACCAGCACGACGAGACCCGGCTTCCCTGGCACCTCTGACCTCTACCTACCTCTACAGCTAAGCTGAGAACCGTAGGTGCGACGAGACCTCGAGGGACCGGCCATCATCAGAACTGCACGACTTCTATCCAGCACGACCGCCAAGGGATCCTCTGGTGAGTGCTTTGGGGTCCGAGAAGCCCCGACCCTGAGCAGCTCTAGCACCGAAGTCCAGCCCCCCAGCATCTCCACGATCTGCGTGGGGCCCTTCTGCTTTTTGGCTGCTCACCGCGTTGTCTGGCTACTAGGCCGCTGGCTTGTGGCCTTCTCGACGACGATCAACGACGACAACACTGCTGGTCTGGTTGCTCCAGACTGGCCCTTGCTCCCTTCCAAAAGAGGAGCACCCCGGACCCTCCTGGTCCACTCCAGACGCCATTTTAGGTCCACCGCGTGGGCTTGAATTTGCCAAGACTTGTTGCCCCAATCCTGGGTCCAGCGATGTCGACAGCATCAACCATCGTGGGACAGCCCGCCTCTCCATCCTGGTTGCCGACAACGCCTCCTGGTCCGTGAGACTGCAGAGCCCAGCGTCGCCCACTCACCTGGTCGAGGTGACTACCATCCGGTGCCATCCTGGTGCCCATCTGATCACTGGCTAGTGATTAAGAACTTGGTCCCCTCTGCTTTCAGGTGTCATCCATCTTCGATCCAGGCTTGGATCACTCGAACAATCTTCACTGGTTGCCTGCCAGCAACTTCTTTCTTCAGGCTC
Source organism: Lissotriton vulgaris (assembly GCF_964263255.1). Taxonomy (NCBI): domain Eukaryota; kingdom Metazoa; phylum Chordata; class Amphibia; order Caudata; family Salamandridae; genus Lissotriton; species Lissotriton vulgaris. The sequence goes on along the minus strand of NC_141695.1, from coordinate 817,723,591 downwards.
CTGGTTCGTCAACGAGGATTCCCGACGTCTTTTCAGACCTATGCAGCTGCAGCCCCTGGGCTAGGTAACTTCGGCATTTCGGTGCCCCAGCATAGCCTCACTATCCAAGGGTCCAGATCCACTGTCGTTTTCGACCTACCTTATCGGGTTCGCCCGAGAACACTAACTTTGCCTTTACTAGCTCCCATAGACTTTGTCCCACATCCCGCGTGAGAGTGCACACTCTGCACCCGAGTCCCCTAGGCCTCCTACTAGTAATCTGAAGGTTCAGTAACGTAGTCCTAGCGATTCCAAAGCCTATTAGTACAGTACTTACCTGCTAGTAATTTCGCATTCCACTTTCATAGTATATGGTTTTTCGTGCCCCTCGGGCATTTGTGTAAATTGTGCAACTTAAAGTATTTTCGTAAGAGTTTTGTTGTGTGCCTAGTACCCTGTCCTCATAAAGAGTACAGGGCTGTTGTGATCTAAATAAATACACTGTTTATTTTCATAACACTTGTGTGGCGTCCTTTCACTTGGTGTTCAAGGGGTATATGTGATGGTATAACAGCTGGCTTAACACGCCCTCTGGAGTTTAGCCCGAAGACTGCTCGTATCCACGCTACTAGGATAGCTGGTCTATAAGGTTGACTTACAACCAATCACCATAAGGGTTGTTTGGACTGATACAAAGTGCTCACTAGAATAGTGAACATTATATATCAGGCCAACTTCTCACAGTCTCCCACAGAGAGTGGGTGTAGCGGCCCAAGTGGCATGCGGTGTTGGAAGACCGCAGTCCCAAACTAAGGGACGAGAAGATCTTCTTGCCATAGTTCTCGTACCTCATGTATTCCCTGTCCGGCGGGGCCGTCGGGAATGCGGTCTGGGAATTAGAGGCCTGGATGACCAGACTCTCGGGGGTGGGGTGGGAGGACAGGAAACATGGGTCGCCCGGAGCCGGGCGGTGGCGTCTGGCCACGTTCCTATTTACGGGCGAACCCGTAGCGGGCCTGGACCAAGTGCCCAAAAGAACGTCCGTCAAGGCCTCATTAAACGGCAGCAGAGGCTCCATGGAGCATGACTGCGGCTTAAGGACCTCAGTGAGGAGGTTAGTCCTCACGGCCGCGACGGGGAGCTCAAGGCCCAAGGCCTTGGCAGCCCTCGTCAACACCACACCATAGGTAGCTCCCTCCTCGGAAGCCACGGTAGGAGGAGAGACAAATCCAGTGTCTGGAGAGGTGTCCAGGCCACTGGTCTCTTCAAGGTCTCCTGCCCAGTCCATGTTAGACTGGCACTCCCTGGCCAGAGGGTCCTCAGACCCCTCCCAATCCTCCTCATCCCTCATCTCCTGAGACTCAGGGTCATAATTATATGGGGTCGGTTCGTAGAAGCTAAAATCTCCAAACGGCGTCGGGATCGGCGCCGATAGACGTCGTCCCGACGTCGGAACCGAATGAAAGGAAGCATCGGGGACGGCGCCAGGGCCGGACTGGGAGCTGAAAGCAGCCCTGGCAAATTTTGGCAGACCAGCCCCCGCTCGGCGCGCTTAGCGAGCGAGCGCAGCGAGCGAGCACGACCACTAATAGGGGGTTTGGGGGGGTTCTCCCCCCACGAAAATTTTAGAAAAAGACAGACCAAAATGGTGTATTTTACAGCACATTTTTCAGTACATATTCATTTGTATCAACTTTCAAATCACAGTAAATAGTAGATGATGACCTTAAAGAGCACCAGGTTACCCACCCAGTCATATGTACCCATAGGCAGTCTTTCAGAGAGCACCAAAAATAGACACAAGTAATGAATCAGAGAGAACAAAGTAAAAGTGAGACCAACTCCCACTACTAGGGGGAGTTTGGGGGCTTGTCCCCCCAAGAAAATTTTGGAGAAAGAAAGGCCAAAACAAAGCATTTTTCAACACATTTTTCATTGAATGTTTACTACAGGAGAGAGTTTACGAGTTTATATTCTTTAAAGTTCTTTTAAACTATTCTGAGTGTTATGTGACACAGATTAGCAGATACGCATGTCCATTTACTTCGAGGAGTTAATAATTGGCATAGCACTCCATCACTAGCAGCAATGAAAGTCCCTGATGTGCGCTGCATGCACCAAAGAAAGTACAAACTGCTCCCAGATAAATGGGAGGCCTCAGTCAGACCACAAATTTTTTACCATGGATCGGGGATATGTCCACAAGGATTTCAGACGCCTGCATGGGATGTACCGGACTTCACGACTGATATAATTTTCTATGGATTGATGTGTACACTAACATCCATTCTGGGTCACCCAGATGCCATGCTAGTGTACACATCACCGCTGCTGCTCCGGTTCTCATATGATAGCCTAGAGCCAGGCCAGCTAATAGTTATAAAAAGTTGACAGGGGACTCCTTAATATTGTAAACTGGTACTACAGTCAATTCATAAAGGGTATATCATAACCTGTTCAAACTAGAATACACTGCTTGCACTTTTATCATAAACAGCTCAATATATGACTGGATTTGCCCCGCCATACTGGCAAAATGACCAGGAAAGACATTAGATAATTTCAGACACAGCACTACTTGTTAAAGCGGTGTCGGTCTGAATTATAGGCAAGACAAAAGATTTCATAGGGTAATCTAATATTTGACCGAGCCTGTCCTGGACCTTTTAAGCTCTCAGAGGTCTTAAATGCTTTGAAATTCCAAAAGACCATACTTTGTAGTCACCAAAATTGTGCAAAAACTTAGTTTTCAATCTGCTGGTTGGGATCAGAGAATTATGGGTCAAACTTAGGAGGCATAGGACAGATGAGTGAGACAGACTTATGTCAAGTTAGTGTTCACTTAATGTGCAGGTTTCAATCTACTTTCCACAGGTTTCAGAATATACTATGTAGTAACACACTAAGGAGCTGGCACTTGGGTCAGTCGCAGGTGGACATCACTTGCAGCTCCAAGTCTATGTATCCTCAGATACCCATTTGACGAGGGTGAAGATAGAAGAGGGTGAAGAGGAGATGGGATTTAGAGAGTGTATGGCAGCATGTTAGGAAATGTTTGTGCACTGAAAGGAGACTTTACATACCAGGGTTTCTGGTATGGCTCTATATTTGTACATACCGAGATGATGTGTATTTGGCCTGACAGTGGTGCTGGACATACCTGGGCAATATGTTTAGCATTAGATCATGTCAGCATGCACTACTATTTTGTTTTTTTGTATGAAAGGAATCTCCACAAATAATGGCTGCTTTCATAAAATTGTATCTTAAAGCCGAACGATTATTGACCGCAAACAATCAAACAAATGTAACCTAAGGATGGCTCCACAGTGACTTTTTTTAACCAGGGCACAATTGGAACTTGATGCTAAAGGAAACTTTTAAAATCTGATTTTAATTTCAGTAGAATTAAGATCTTTTAACGTTTTTATCTGTGTAATATTCCATGTTTTTATTAACTGAAATAAATGTATCTATCTACCTAAAAAAAATACCTGGGCAAGAGGGAGCCAGGAAGGATTGTCCAATGGCTGAGAATGATCAATTCTGGTTCAACAATGCTTCACACCAGAGGAATCTGGTTTCTGGTATGATTTCTATATCTGCACATTTTGTTTTATGTCATGACAATGGTGATTTACAGTTTTAAAATGTTATGATAGTATGTCCTTGTCATACTATGGTAAAGTGGGCACTGTCACTTGGATGTTTATGCAATATGATGAGCAAGTGAGCCCTGAGATATACTAATGATTAAACCTTGCCAGTTGCACCACCCTGAACAGGAGCTCTAGTAGCTTAATCTGCCACTGACTCAGTGAGCTTTCTCACTTCACAATTAGCAGCACTTGCCGCTTTGAGGATCAGTGATCACCTTCACAAGCTGAGAGTATGAGAAGTTCTCTGTCATGCAGGAATAATAACCCTAGCAGCATAAAAGAATTTTGGATGGTGTGTTTAGTGGCAGAGGAACAGTGATGGACAGTATATTTTGACATACACTTTTGTTCTTGGAGCTTGTGATTTTTATTCCCGTTTTATTTGGAGGGGACATTGCCTGAGATAGGCACTGCATCGTCTGTAGCAACCACAATATTCTGATTTCCATCCATTTTTTTCTGCAACAAAATTTCTTTATGGGCATATCCGTGTTCGCTTAGAAGGGATTTTGCTACTCGGTGGTCTGCTAAACCTAGAACTATTGGGATATTTTATTATTTCTCTTTTCAAAACAGTTTTTAAAACATTTTGCTTTTCAACAGCTTATTAGACAAGCATTGGCATAGCCAGTAGGTCTCGCCTTTGGGATCTTGTATGCATTTAGCCATGCAGCACATTATCCTGGGTGCACAACACCTACTGATACTTCACGTGCCACTGGAGCCTGAGCTGCATGCCAATAAAGGCCTGGCTTGTATGGGACACAAGGGGTGAACAAGCTGTCAGGTACTACACTATGGAAGACATATAAACAATATGAAAGCTTTCCAGTTATGCTCATGAAAACGGTGTAAATGTACGCTGAACTCACTTCCAAGGTATCTGAGGGGATATTAACCTCAAAAGAGTATATCAATTATATCTTCTACCAACCCAAGGATCACATAATACACATTGGGTTGCACACTCCCAAAGGTGGAAGCACTAACAGTGCTTGTGGAGAATGGGTCACTTACACTGTCCCCAAACATCCATAACCAAGCAACACCAGCTCTCAGTGCATGAAGCATTTCAAGGCGTCCTGTGGCACCGTGATCTCCTGGGAAACTGAGGTGAGAAGCAGATACAGCCTGGGAGCCATGTTTGGAGCAAAGATGGGCACGGATTACTGTGATGATAACAGTGCAATAGTGGTAAAAGTGAAGAATAAACGGATATCAGATACCGTAGTATCAGCTCCCCGTGTCAAAAACAGATAAAAGTTAATGAACTCTCACCCTAGATGTATTTCAAAATATTGCTAATAATACTCTGCCGTATCTCAACCTCAGAATTTGTTACTGCAGACAGCAGTGTACGTCGGAGGCCTGCTTTTAATTTGCATTTATTCAAGCAAGCTTTGCTGCAGCCAAAAAGTTGTCAATCTAAATTGGCGTATTTGTAATTACTTGTTGCATTGTTTGCTGTTGGATGGAACTGCATCTTTTGAAACAATTGTTATTTCTGCTTTACCGAAACGGAAAGAAATGCAAGTTACAGCTTTAACTTCTGCGCTGTGCACATTGAATGTGAAACATCTGTGCTACTCATGGCATTCAGCAGTAATCTTTTATGCACAGAATGCACCAGAAATGCTATTACAAATGCCTGCTTTGCTTGGGTGACAATAGGTAAAATACAGTTGAAGTCATCAGGTAGCAGATACAATTCTGCAAGAAGGGCACAGAGGATATTTATTCTTCTAATTTGATAATCGGATGTCCGAGTGCTAATATATGCTGTTTAGACCTGTCAAGTGTACCGTATCACCTTCAGCATGTCCTCGCTGTGCACTTTTTAGGTTGTGGCTTTTGCTAGCGAAGGGAGACAAACCATGTGCGTGCACAGACCGGCGATGTGCGCGCGCATGGTGTCTCCTCTCCGCAAGCAGATAAGAAAAGTGTTCATGAAGCAGACGAGCTGCGGCCCACAGGCATTCCAAGGGTGCCTGTTCCGAGCACTTTCTTTTTCTCTTATTTGATGGGCCATTACTCATGTCTTCTGTTTCCTGCCCTCGCTACCAGGGCCGGACTGGCTACCGGGCATTTAGGCATTCTGCAGAGCTGGGGGCTGATGTCACTGCGGTGGGGGCTAATTTCGTAGATGGAGACCTGCGTGTGCTTCAAAATCAACAATGCAAAACAAATTTCATTTTGCTCACGCAGGTCCCCATCAACAAAATCAGACCCCAGCTTGGCAGCATGACAAAATGCCTGGTAGCCAGTCTAGCCCTGCTCGCTACTCTACCCCCCACCCCACTCTCTCTGCAGTTCCTCCTCTCCAGTGCTGTGTGGGGCGCAACGGCGACAGCTTGTTTAAGCAAAGTAGTAGAAGGCTGTTTTTAACCATTGAAAAGTGCACACCAGACTTAAGCATTACAGAAAAACTCCAATGCGACTATTAATGGACAGACAACTCCACCAGCACGAATGCATAGTTTCTTGGTAAAAATCACATGGATAACCAGTGGGAACATCCTGCAACATAGGGTCTTTTAAAAGTCACGCCCATTTTAATTTAACATGGTCATGAAATCGGGAGCTGTGGCAATTCTTATTTTTTTCTGTCCTTCCTCCTTCATTCTCAACCCCATGCCTCACAGACACTGTTTGTGCTGCAGTGCTTGGAAGCAGCTTCTCAGCACCGAGCACTATACAAAATACAAATACATCATTTGATGGAATGGAATCTTAATGTCAAAACAAAATTCTGCACATGTGGATGCGTAAGAAAGCAGAAGACCAAAGTGACACCTTTCTCATGAGCGGTAAACACATGTAACCTACACTAGTGCCGTGAAAAACACAGTATTCTGGGAAGCACTATAGAACATTCCAGAAATGAAACTCTCTTTACAGCAGGAGTGCGCAGGGAGGAGGGTACACCCAAGGGCAGAGAGCCTCAGACACAGCGTTTACGAGCCCTGGCCAAAAAAAAATAATTTGAAGTCATGTTTCACCAAATACACTCACACCCTTTGCAGCACGGAGGAAGCTTCCAGGTGCAGTTCACACAAGAGAGAGAGGCGCTCCCTGCATTACTCCGCGGCGGCGGCACTAGGCGATATGTGTCAGCGGCCATCAGTGTCTTTGTTAGCTGCCACAGACCACTCATCTCACCACAGACCGACAGGGTCCTGCAGCCTCGCTCTCAGAGGCCCTTGACAGTTCTGGTGGTAAGAGTGAGGCCCCTCTTCTAATGCCCGTGTCACCTGGACGAACCGGGAACAGACGGCCCACGTGGAAGCATAAAAACATGTCTCACAAAAACCTAAACTCCAAAATAACGGCTGCCAAACTCTCGCCCTTGCATTAAAAAAAACATAAACGTCGATCGTTATCTAATTCCTAAATCCACGTCCCTACATTAGGAGAGGGTTAGTTTCTTCATCTGACACCACTGCTCACTGAGCCCTTCCAGACCGGAGGGAGGGGAGGCTTACCCGTGGGGAATTCAAGCAGCTTTGGGCAGCGCTAAAGACAACTATCAGAGATAGGCCTCCATTTTACCCTCCACACTAAGTTTCTTTTTCATTTTTTTCTTCACTCCTTTTCATTTGTTCGTTCCTTCCATTTTATTGTACATTATTCAATTATCCCTCATTCCTTCGTCTTCCTTCCTTTCATGTCTCTTCTCTTCCTCCCTTTTTTTACTTCCTTCGTATTTTACTTAACTTTTCCTCATTTCTCCACCTTACTTTATACCTGCCCACTTTCTACCTTCCTTCTTCTTTCTTTCCTTTCTTTCTTTCTCACTTTTGTCGTTCTTCACTCTTTTCATTTGTACGTTTATACCATTTTGCCATACTTTCAGCTCTTCCTCCTTCATTTCTGTCAACATTTCATCATTCTCTTCCTACTTCCTCTCTTCCTTAGTTGATCTTTTGCTTCGTTTCTATTTTCCTTAACCATTCCATCTCCATCTTTCTACTCCTTCCATCTGCTCCCATTCCTTTCAGCCATACTTCCTTCTTCCTCTTATTTTCTCTTTTATATATATCTTGTTCCTTCATTCACTTCCTTCGTTTCTATTGTCCTGTCTTCTAATTTGAGTTTATTGCCCCATCGGCCATCGCCATTCCTCACACTTATTTCATCTCCCCCCTCTATACGATCCTCACTTTCATTCTTCCTGCTCCACTAACCCTCCTTTTGTTCCTTTTCTTATTCCTTTCTTAACTCCCCCTCCGTCCCTTGCTCATCTGCACTCCCCTTCCTATGCACTTTCCTTTCCTTCCTTTCATGGTTAGTGTTCTGCTTTTCTCCCTTTCTTCCTTTTTTCCCATTCTTCCTTTTTTCCCTCCTTTCATTCTACATTCTTTCCTTTCTTCCCTTAGTGCACCTCCCTCACCTTTCTTCCCCTAGCCTTCCTTATTAACTCCTTTGCTTTTGTTTGTCTTTCTTCTGTCCTTTCTACCTCCGTCCCTACTTCCGTTCTTCAAGCTTTCCTTCCGTCACTTAGCTCATGACTGCCCCCCCCCCTCCCTCCACGCAGTCCTTTACCTCTTCCCTTGAAACCCAGGGAGGGCGGCAGCTGCCCTCTCATCGAACGTACCTTCTAATCTCGCACCCAATCGCACCTGCAGCGCTGCGAAGGCCCATTTTCCTGAGCAAAAAAATACATAATTGCCTCGAAAGCAGTGAAAAGAGGCAATCTGTTGGCGCTGTTGTTCGATTAATCATTGTGTTCCAGCCTGTGCCACGCGCCGGCCTGCCCTGCTTGTTAATGTAAGCTACCAGTGCGTTTCATGCCGGAAATGCTGTTTCTTTTGGGGCCTAGCCTTTTGCTCTTAATTCTGGCCCGGCCGGCCCCTCAGTGCTGTAATCAGGGATTGCATATTTTCATGCAAAGGACTGGACTCACCTGCGGGCGGCAGACAGGGGGTCTAGATGTAATAAATTACAGAGTGCATCTCCTCAGCGTCGACTCGTATGTCTGGCCTCTCAGTTCATGAGATGCCTGCCTCCTCCTAAGTCCCCTCTGCAAGTCACACGCACTTTTTTGAAAAGATGATCATGCGCATTGGGGCTGCGCAAGCCCCAATGCGCATGATCATCGTCACCAGACCCACCCCAGCTAAGGGTGAACTGTAAAACAGCGGCGCGTAGATACGGCGGGGGCAGGAGACATCTGAGCGTTGCGAGCAGCATGTATAATGTGCAGCTGCAGGCGGAGCAAAGAGACACGGCAGAGCACTAGTCTGACTGTATTTCAACACAGTCAGACTAGTACGGTCGGACGGACGGCCTGTCAGTCACTCTCAGGGTCCAAATCGGCCCCCTCCGCGAAAACCGGCCCCACGTCCCAAAACCGGCCCCCACCTCCCTCCAGCCTACCGGGGGATTGCCCGGTGCCCGACATTATCAGTCCGGGCCTGGACGGCGCCGCCCGAGGACGGCACCGGAGTTGACACCACACGGACCGACGCCGGGGGGGTCGTAAGGTGCACCAGTGACGATCCATCGCCCGAAGGTCTGCGGCGCCGGGCACGAGGGCACCGGCGGTGTCGGGATCGTGGGGCCCTGCGGCGCCGGGCCCGAAGGCGGCGGCGGCGTCGGGGCCGAAGCACCCGACGGCGTCGGGGTCGAAGCCCCGACCCACTAGGGCCCCCCGACGGGTTCACTGGGCCCGAAGGCGCCGCGGAACCCGTCGGAGGAGAAAGGGACCTCATGGCCATGAGGAAATGCTCAATCTCCTCCGGCGTCGTGTTCAGCCCAGGGACCGGAGGGGGTGGGGCCGAACGCGGCGCCCGCGACTCCCAAGGAGCCGCGTGGGTGGTGTCACCCGAACCCCCGGCCGCATCGAGCGAGCGTCGGGGGGAGTCAGAAGAGTAATGATGTCTCTTCGACTTCTTATGCTTCTTACCTGACGACTTGGACCCGGAGGAGTGGTGCCGACTCCAGGAGCTGTGACGGCTCCGTCCCCGCGACCTGTCCCTCGACCTCCTGTGGGACCAGGACCTCACACGGCGCGGGCCGACTGCCGGAGTTCGAGTCGCCTGCGGGACCACTCCCGCCTGGCCTTCCTCAAAAGGGCCCGACAATCGGGGCAGGCCTCATCGTCATGGCCGACGCCCAAACACTTCAGGCACAGGCGGTGGGGATCCGTGAACGACATGGTACGGTCGCACTCGTCGAAATGCTTGAATCCGGGCATCCCTACAGGCACCGTCGGAGTCGTACAGACTTCGAAATGGATCAAAAGATCACCAAAACTTAGTCAAAAAGTGACTAGGGAACTGCTCTTTCCAGATCTGCGCTGGCTGGCGCGGAAAAAATAAGAACTGACGTCAGCACGCGGAGGCGGCGTCTAAGTACTCCGACGACGTCATCACGGTGCCCACGACGCCGACAACGGACGCGGAGCCGCAGACGACGCCTACCGACGCGCAAGGGTACTGCTACGCAAAGGTTTCCGGATCCAATCTGACGCCTGGGGATATTCTAAGGTAAGGAATCTATCACTAACGTGTCTCTTTTAGATTGGCTGAGTACATAGAAAAGGCATCCAAAAATCTTGAGGCCAGCCAGGAGCTTCGGAAGCACTGGTATAACCAAAAAGCTGCACTAGTTGAATTTCAAACTGGGCATAAGGTATGGGTTTTGAAGTCAGTGGCACCAAAAGCAGATGGAGTGACCCTTATCCCATCCTAGAAAAAAAGAGCGAGATCATCTACTTGGTTGACCTGGGCACAAACAGGACACCCAAAAGGGTTATCCATGTGAACTGCCTAAAACTCTACAATGACAGGGCTGACATCATCATGCTGATGATGACTAATGAGGGGCAGGAAGCAGAGAGTGAACCTCTCCCTGACCTCCTCTCCTACAGCCCAAAAGATAGGTCAGTAGATGGAGTTGTCTTCTCAGACACCCTCACTGCCAAACAGCAGATTGACTGCAAACATGTCTAGCAGCAGTATGCTAAGCTCTTTTCCTTGACCCCTGGCCTGGCAAACTGGTGTACCCATGGTGTGGACACTGGTGACAGTGCACCTGTCAAAAACAAAATCTATTGACAGTCAAGGAAAGAGCTGAAGCCAACAAGATGCTGGAGTTAGGGGTTATTGAATCCTCTGAGAGCTCCTGGGCCAGCTCAGTAGTTCTAATCCCCAAACCTCACCCACAGGGTGGAAAAAGAGACAAGAGGTTCTGTGTGGACTATAGAGTGCTCAACTCTGTCACCAAGACAGATGCTCACCCTTTCCCAAGTATGTTCAGACGTGAGTCCCTTGCTCACTGTGCCACTGGATTCAAGCAAGCCGGGCTGAAGACGGCTGGAATGCCAGAAACCGGTCCTCGGAAGCTTGTTTCCGGTCCAGGGAAGACATGGCTTGGCAGTTCGGGCTGCACTGTTCCCATGAGGCACAGGGTCAGACTGATTTGCATATAGCCATGTCTGCACTGGGGTGGCAGAGTGGGCTAAAGAACGGTGATGGATTAAACCCAGATCTTTTGACTGGGTGTGAGTGTTTGATTGATTCAGATGCTCCGTCCATCACCACCCCCTTTTGTACCACCATATCCCAAGAGCAGATGAGTTGATAGACAAATTGGGTGCAGCCAAATTTCTAAGTACCTTTGACTTAACTGCAGGGTACCTGCAAATTGGCGTGGCTCCTGGAGCAAAAGAGAAAACAGCATTCTCCACACCTAATGGGCATTATCAGTTCACTGTTATGCCCTTTGGTTTAAAGAATGCCCTTTCCACCTTCCAGGGGTTGGTGAATCATGTCCTTGTTGGGTTGGAGTCCTTTAGTGCAGTTTATCTTGATGATATTGCGGTCTTTAGTTCCACCTGGCAGGATCACCTGATCCTCCTTGGGAAAGTATTAAACACCCTCCAAACTGCAGGCCTAACTATCAAGGCATCCAAATTCCAGACAGGGCAGGGAACTGTTGTGTTCTTGAGCCACCTTGTTGGTGGAGACCAGGTACAGTCCTTACAGCCCAAGATCCAGGCCATCATGGACTGGGCAGCTCCAACCACCCAGACCCAAGTCAGGGCATTCCTTGGCTTGACTGGGTACTACAGGAGGTTTGCAAAGTGAAATGGGTCCATTGTGACTCCCCTCACAGAATTCACCTACAAGAAAATGCTCAAAAAGGTAAACTGGGCAGTTAGTTGCCAAAATACTTGTGACACCCTGAAAGAAGCAATGTGCTCAGCACCAATTCTGAAGGCTCCAGATGATGCCAAGCAGTTCATAGTGCAGACTGATGCCTCTGAGCTAGGGATAGGAGCGTCTTATCCAAGACCAATGATGTAGGACAAGAGTAACCTGTTACTTTCATAAGCAGAAGGCTTCTCCCCAGGGAGCCACATTGGAGTGCCATTGAGAGGGAGGACTCTGTTGTGGTTTGGTCTCTTAAGAAGTTGAGACCATACTTGTTTGGTACTCACTTCCTAGTTGAAACTGATCGCATACTTTTCAGATGTCTAATGCAAATGAAATGAGAAAATCCTAAACTGTTGAGGTGGTCCATCTGCCTACAGGAAATGGACTTTGTAATGGAACACAGGGGGGGGCCTGGCTTGGAGAGCCAGCATGGCGGACGTGCTCCAGACGAGCTCCGTCTGGCCCGCCAGTTATCCGCCGAATATCCTTGTCCCCACAGTCATTGAAGAGCTCGAGTTGGGGTCCGGCCCTTGATGCTTCCCTGGACGGGGCTCCAGTGGTGATTTTGGCGCCTTGTGCCTGCAAGTTTGGAGCCCGGGAGCCCTGGTGCGGAGGGACCTAGTCGCGGCTGTTGAAGCCGGGACCTGTAGTGCGGCGGCTGCCCCGGCCTGGTGCGGCAGCGGAGTCGGCCTTTGGGCGCTCTCCAGGGCCAGGCTGCCTTGGATGCTGGCGGAGTGGAGGCGCTTCGGCCCCGCTGGTACTGGCTGTGGTGGATGGCGCGCGGGGCGGCTGTCCCGCAAATGAGAGCATGGCCGGTGATCCCTAGCGGCCGCGCGGACGGAGGTGAGCGACTGGGCATATTCGGAGCGCGACAGGAGGCCTGAGACGCGGCAAGTCAGGTGAGCGGCGGCCCCCGCTCTGTCTGCGGTGCTGTGGTGGGACCCCTGCCTTGAGTGATCCTACCGGGGCTGGCAGTTTGTGCAAACGGGGTCCGTGGAGGCCCGGAAGCCGGGAGCTGTGGTGACGGTGCGCACGGTGGGGCAGTGCTGGAGCGAGGCCTACCCTGATCCTTCGGCCTTGCAGTAATTGAGCAGAGGGGCACCGCCGCCTTGAAGAGTCCACAGGCACGGTGAGTGGCTGATCTTGGGGGCCCTACAGTGGTTCGGCGGCGGAGCCTGGGTCGGCGCTGGAGGGCTAGCTGGGGCCCATTGACACTCCTGGAGCTATCTTGGGCCTGCACTGTGAAGCCTTCTACGTACCGGTGAGGAGTGGGTGTGGGGGGGGGGGTGCGTTGGTGGCTGGAGGTCCTGGCCCCCTCCCTGGCGCAGCTAGACATGTGGCCGTAATTAACGTATGGGCACTGGCTGGTGACAGCGGCGGTCGGCTGGGCGTCCCCTCTCCACGTGAGCATCGGCTGAGACATACCCACGGACAGTCCCTGGTAGTGTGCCCAGCCTGCAACCGGCGATCATGACGAGAGGGAAAGGAGGGGGCACAGCGCTCCATGTGCCCATCGACAAATACACTGAGCCTGGTGGGGGAGATGGAGCACCTGGGGGACGGCAGGAACCCAGCCCGGACAATGCGGCCCTGATGGCGGCAATCACACAGTCCCGGACATGCTACAGGCCGAGATCGGAGCAATGGGGGCTGATGTGTCGCTTCTGCGACAGTGTGAGAAGTTGGCCTGATATATAATGTTCACTATTCTAGTGAGCACTTTGTATCAGTCCAAACAACCCTTATGGTGATTGGTTGTAAGTCAACCTTATAGACCAGCTATCCTAGTAGCGTGGATACGAGCAGTCTTCAGGCTAAACTCTAGAGGGCGTGTTAAGCCAGCTGTTATACCATCACATATACCCCTTGAACACCAAGTGAAAGGACACCACACCAGTGTTATGAAAATAAACAGTGTTTTTATTAGAATCACAACAGCCCTGTACTCTTTATGAGGACAGGGTACTAAGCACAAAACAAAACTCTTACGAAAATACTTGAGTTCGCACAATTTACACAAATGCCCGAGGGGCACGGAAAACCATATACTACAAAAGTGGAATGCGAAATTACTAGCAGGTAAGTACTGTACTAATAGGCTTTGGAATCGCTAGGACTTGACTACTGAACCTTCAGATTACTAATAGGAGGCCTAGGCAACTCGGGTGCAGAGTGTGCACTCTCACGCGTGATGCGGGACAAAGTCTATGGTAGCTAGATTTCACAAAGTTAGTGTTCTCGGGCGAACCCGACCTGGTAGGAGGAAAACAAAAGTGGATTCTGACCCTTGGATAGTGAGGCTATGCTGGGGCACCAAAATGCCGAAGTTACCTAGCCCAGGGGCTGCAGCTGCATAGGTCTCAAAAGACGTCGGGAATCCTCGTAGACGGACCAGGAGCCTGAAGAAAGAAGTTGCTGGCAGGCGACCAGTGAAGAGAGTTTGAGTTGATCCAAGCCTGGATCGAAGATGGATGACACCTGAAAGCAGAGGGGACCAAGTTCGTGACTACTAGCCAGTAGTCAGGTGGCACGAGGAGGGCACCGGATGGTAGTCACCTCGACTAGATGAGTGGGCGACGCTGTGCTCTGCAGATCTCACGGACCAGGAGGCGTTGTCGGCGACCAGGATGGAGGAGCTAGCTGTCCCACGATGGATGAAGCTGTCGACGTCGCTGGACCCAGGATTGGGGCAACAAGTCTTGGCTAATTCAAGCCCACGCGGTGGACTCAAAATGGCGTCTGGAGTGGACCAGGAGGGTCCGGGGTGCTCCTCTTTTGGAAGGGAGCAAGGGCCAGTCTGGAGCAACCAGACCAGCAGCAGTGATGTCGTCTGGCGTCGTTAAGAAGGCGGTGAGCAGCAAAAAGCAGAAGGGCCCCACGCAGATCGTGGAGATGCTGGGAGGCTGAACTTCGGTGCTGGAGCTGCTCAGGGTCGGGGCTTCTCGGACCAAAAAGCACTCACCAGAGGATCCCTCGGCGGTCGTGCTGGAAAGAAGTCGTGCAGTCTTGAAGATGGCCGGTCCCGCGAGGTCTCGTCGCACCCACGGTTCTCAGCTTTGCTGTAGAGGTGGGTAGAGGTCAGAGGTGCCAGGGAAGTCGGTTCTCGTCGAGGTGGGCAGTCGGATTCCGGAGGAAGGACTTGCAGCAGACCGCAGTGTTCTTAAGATGGTGCCTGCGGATGCAGGGTGACTACTCCTTAGTCACAAGGGAGAATCTTGAAGAAGAAATCTTGAAGTCCTTTCATAGAAAGTCGTGTCTTGATTCCAAAGATGATCTAATTTGGAAGGGTCCCCGCTCCTGCCTTTATCCTAAAGAAAAGGGTGGGTACGCGACTCGGT
The DNA here is from genome assembly GCF_964263255.1 of Lissotriton vulgaris. Classification (NCBI taxonomy): domain Eukaryota; kingdom Metazoa; phylum Chordata; class Amphibia; order Caudata; family Salamandridae; genus Lissotriton; species Lissotriton vulgaris. Next base: position 817,708,456 of record NC_141695.1, on the reverse strand, counting down.
CCTGCCCTAGGGGTGGGACCAGGAAGGGGGGTGGTTACACCCCTCTCCCATGCCGGACTTTCCCCAGGCCAGGGGCTGGTGTGCCCCTGGAACTGGTTCTAGCCGGCAGATGCGTAGTGAGCACCGGGGTGCCACTCAGCAGTCACCTTCCTGTAAAGCCCTGCCTACCCAGGATACACAAAACCCTGTCTGGGATGGTGCTAGCACCGCCCCTGACAGGAAACCCTTTGTCCAAGCTCTCCTCGCTGGAAGGACTCCCAGCAGCAGGAGGTCAGACTCGTGTCTGTGGTGGCAGCATCCATTTTTTGGAGCTGAGGCTTCGTTTAACTTTAACCGGGGTTCACAGTTACATACATGTCGTGTCCCTCTAGAAGGGTGGAATGCTAACCCCGTCGCCAGAATTGGCGAGGGGTTAGTATTCCAATTCGTATGACACCTTACTCGACATGTTTTGATAAAGCAATACCAAAGATAGCATTTAACCGCGAGGATTATAATGCACTTAAGAGTATTTGGTATGCGTTATCATGGAACAGCTATTAGGACTTGGTTCCGCAAGCTGCAAACGGGCTCAGCTCATGCCAGAGCACCATTTCACACGATTCCAAGCACTCTGCCTTCAGGATTGTCAAGGCCTGCCATAGGAGTGACTGATAGGAATCTGTGTGTCCATTTCTAGGGTTAGATATAGGTATACTATATCTATAGCAAAGGGTGATTACACCACCTTGCCCCAGCTGTCGTGCAGCCAGTTGTGTCAGATTTAGATGGCCATCCAGCGGTGGCATAATACATGCTTCAGCCCCTGGTAGGCCCTGGGTACACCTATGCCCTGAGTTACAGGCTCTGATAAGGTGGCCCAGTTCCAATTGGATAATGCACCTAAGGCACACATGTCAATTTAGTGAGAGAACAGCTAGGCTGTGGGTCTGATTGGCAGGCCCACAGCCAGAGAAAGTCGTAAACCAGTGAAACAAAAGCAAAAAATCTGGGTGATCATAGGATTGCAGACCCTACTCTCCTACATGACCCCCCCCCCAAACTTTGGGACAATAAACTAACCTTGACCAGGTGAGTCTTCTTGCTCTAAGTGGAAATACCTGGAGAGCCCATCTGCATTGCCATGATCAGTGCCAGGTCTATGCTCCACTGTAAAATCCATCCCCTGTAGGGAAATGGACCACCTAAGCAGTTTGGGGTTTTCACCCTTCATCTGATTTAGCCACAAGAGGGGCTTATGGTCGGTCTGAATCTTGAAATGAGTGCCAAACAAGTATGGCCTCAGTTTCTTCAGGGCCCAAACCACAGCAAAGGCCTCCCTCTCAATAGCTGACCAATTTTTCTCTCTGGGGGTCAGCCTTCTGCTTATAAAAGCAATGGGCTGGTCTTGACCATCAAAATTCAGTTGAGATAGAACAGCTCCCACACCCAGCTCAGAAGCATCTGTTTGGACAATGAATGGTTTGGAGTAGTTTGGACTCTTGAGGATAGGTGCTGTGCACATGGCCTGCTTTAGGTCATCGAATGCTTTTTGACAGCCTGCTGTCCACTGAACCTTTTTTGGCATTTTCTTACTTGTCAGTTCATTAAGTGGAGTCACAATTGATCTATAATTTCTGACAAACTTTCTGTAGTAACCAGTCAGGCCCAAGAAAGCTCGAACCTGAGTCTGGGTGGTTGGAGGAGCCCAGTCCCTGATTGACTGTATTTTGCTCTCCAGTGGTTGAACTTGGCCTCCACCTACAAGGTGGCCCAAGTACACAACCTGTGTCTGCCCTATCTGGCACTTTGTGGCCTTGATAGTGAGACCTGCTGCTTGCAGTGCCTCTAACACTTTCCTAAGGTGGACCAGGTGATCCTCCCAGGTGGAGCTAAAGACAGCAATATCATCAAGATATGCTGCACAGAAGTCATCCAGCCCAGTGAGAACATGATTCACCAACCTTTGGAAGGTGGCAGGTGCATTTTTCAGACCAAAGGGCATTACCACAAACTGATAATGCCCACCAGGGGTAGAAAATGCTGTCTTGGGATTGGCATCCTCAGCTAACCTGATTTGCCAATACCCAGCTGTCAGGTCAAATGTACTTAAGTAGTTGGCAGAAGCCAATCTATCTATAAGTTCATCTGCCCTTGGTATTGGGTGGGCATCAGTCTTAGTGACTGCATTGAGACCCCTGTAGTCTACGCAGAACCTCATCTCTTTCTTACCACTGTGGGTGTGAGGTTTTGGCACTAGAACTACTGGACTAGCCCAAGGGCTATCTGAGGGTTCAATGACTCCCAACTCCAACATTTTCTGCACTTCTGTTTTGATGCAGTCTCTAACATGATCAGGCTGCCTGTAGATTTTACTCTTAACTGGCAAGCTGTCACCAGTGTCAACCTCATGGGTACACCAATTGGTCTGACTGGGTGTTAGAGAAAACATATGTCTGAAGGATTGAAGAATCTGTTTACAATCCTTCTGTTGATGTTCAGAGAGGCTGCCACAAAAGACAACACCATCTACTGACCCATCATCAGGATTCTGAGTGAGCAGGTCTGGGAAAGGGTCACTCTCTTCCTCCTGTCCCTCATCTATGGCCATGAGCAAGCTCATGTCCTTCCTGTCGACATATGCTTTGAAGTAGTTATGATGGGTTTTTAGACCCACCTAATCGTGCACTGTTCACCTGGTGCTCCGCACCTCAAATTTTCAACATATTATTAACACACTTAATGGTGTACCTTTGCTTTTAACTTTTTATTTTCGTTATTGCATCTTGTTTTTAACCTTCTTGATTGTTATTTTAACTGTTCATAACAAAAAAGATTTCTTACATTTCCTTAGTTATACAAACATTGTTACATTTTCAATACTTTGGCATTACATATATATATCCATACAGTTGTCATGTATTTACAAACGAGCCCAATGCATTTCGGCACCTCTGTGGTGCCTTCATCAGGGGCGACTCTGAAAATAAAAACATATGCATCATGTAAGTATCAATACTATGATAGAACATGGGGGTATGTACTGGAATATGTGGATGTCATACCTGTTTGCTATTGCTGTAGTTGTACCTATGTGATCGCCTCAATATATAATTCTCTGTATAAATCAATACAAGAAATAATAATAAGTATCCGTGGTCAACTGTATACACACCTTAATTATTAATGAAATTGTGCCTGTGCTACCATAAGAAACATACCTTGTAAGATTTCTCTGTGCTCTCTGAAACAATAAGTAAAACCGATCAGAACTACACTGATGCCGCGAGAATAATAAGAACTGTGCAACTTAGCAATGTTATGCTGAGTGCCCTACCTTATCTTCACCACTTCTGTAATTCTGTAAGGTGAAAGAAAATGTTTTCTATGTTATAATTCTGGGTTCCAGCTAAAGACTCGAATTAACGCCACTATTCAAACTATTCCGTACGTGGTATGCCAAAGGTTCACTCCGTATACGAACAAACCGCAGCCCTGTGTGTGCCGTGTTCACCCGAGTACTAGAAAGACTCCATTAAAGAACTCAGTGTACTCCGCATGGTTGCGGAGTGGTAATAACTAACGACGGACTACTCTCATCTTCTGCACTCTGTTTACCTTCCAGTGCTGGCGCCATATTGAAACGGTTGTTTATTGATGATTGCGGCTAACTATTTACTGAGAATGCTAAACGCTGGGTCATAATGCTCTTGGTATAAAGAAAAAGAAAAAGATTTCCTGTAACTACAAGTGAGCTTGCGTTAGACACGAAAGGATCATATTGATAATTACTATTCCCGGTCTGAAGCTCGCGCCTTGTTAATGCGAGTAATTCATTAGTTAAAGTTCTGCCCTTGTGGACTGTTTCGAATGTAACCACATCGCTAAGTGACCATATGATGATAAACCGATGAAAAAGACCCTTAGAAAAATCTGGTGTGCAATCGACGGGTGATCGTGGTAATAGAGACTTGCTGTGCCTACGAATGTCAAGTAGAAAAACGATCCTCTGTTCCTTACTTGTATGGGGAAACCCACTAAAGCCCTATTATTGTTTATGTTGATGTGATGTTCAACTATTGTGTATACATGATCGTGTACTACTGTATGAAACAATCTTTTTGCAATCATATATGCCGATGGTATACATAATAATAATCCGTTGTTTTAACAATTATTAAAATTGGGCACATATGTCCATGCAGTGTCTTATTACTGTCTCATGTTTCTTATATACTTTGCACATGGTATACATTAGTAAATCATAAGAGTCATTTCTCCTTATACCCTTGGAACCAAAGGTGATGGCTCTCTCGAACCTTTACTATATTTGTTTACTAGCTGGTATTCATAGCTTGTGACCCCCGGTCATGATTTTAATTCATAGAGAGTTATTTGCAAGTTTATTATAGGCCTAGGATGGATTTCACTGTGATCTGAATTCAATGTGATTTACAAATAACATGATAAATCATATTTGTCGTCACTCACCTGCCTGCTGTCTATCGTTTTGAGGAGATCGGGATTGCTGTGCTGTTGCTAGCGCTGACGGAGGAGAAGGATTACCAAGCGCTCCGTGTTCCGTGTGCTTTTGCTGCCTCCCCAGAGACTCGCTGGTGTGAGCGAGAGCTGCCGTCTGCTGCTCTGACCGTCGCTCCCAGCTTGAGTCTCCAGGGTTGAGGCAAGGGCGAAAAAGAACTACAGCCAGCCCGGGGGACTGCGAGGACCAGCTGCCCCTGCCTGGAGCAGCTGCTGCCTCTTCCCCCAGGCGTCACGCCCACGGACACGCCCACCATTGACATCATCATTATATAACTTTCGTGACCCCCGCTCCGCGGGCGCCACTCACCTGCCTGCTGTCTATCGTTTTGAGGAGATCGGGATTGCTGTGCTGTTGCTAGCGCTGACGGAGGAGAAGGATTACCAAGCGCTCCGTGTTCCGTGTGCTTTTGCTGCCTCCCCAGAGACTCGCTGGTGTGAGCGAGAGCTGCCGTCTGCTGCTCTGACCGTCGCTCCCAGCTTGAGTCTCCAGGGTTGAGGCAAGGGCGAAAAAGAACTACAGCCAGCCCGGGGGACTGCGAGGACCAGCTGCCCCTGCCTGGAGCAGCTGCTGCCTCTTCCCCCAGGCGTCACGCCCACGGACACGCCCACCGGCACCACGCATTAAGTATTGTGTAGACTCACGCGAAGCGGGACGCGTGCGGGACCAAGCGCGGGACTAAGCCCGGACAAAGGGCGGGCCGTCTGTGGCCGTCCGGGGACGACTGAGGACGGGACGGGCCACCCCACTTACGCCTGGCTACAGAGGTAACTTAAAATCCATATTCTGATACCAATATACGAATACATCTAAATCTAGATTTCAAATATGAGGGCGATAAGAAAACTCCGCTCACGAACAGTTTATTCTAAACGTATGGGGACCGAAACCGCTGTTACAAAGACGGTAGCAAATTCATTACAATCTGGTCATCTGTCAAGTACCCCAGCTATAAATACATACTTTTCCACTATTTCAAAGAGAAAAACTGTTTATTCATTATCAACGGACAAACCAAATAAACTAAAGTCATCTACAACTAAGGACCATTATGACTCTTTACCACTCTTTGTACAACCTACTTGCAATCCAGTTCGCACAAAATCAGAAAGCAACTTGGCAATTATTTCCCTCACAGAGAAAGACCAAAACCCTTCCGTGGAAACAGCTCAAATAAGTCCATTAATCGCAATAAGTAAACAGGATCATGAACTATCCCCTGATGTGTTTACAAGTATGAATATGAAGCAAGAACAAGAAATCTTCGAAATATCACTGAGTCAAATACATCCTTTAACCAGCTCACCAGAAAAATCACCTATCTTATATCCTAATCAAGACAACTTTACAGATCCAAATTTTTCACATTTAACCGGTGGAAACATCACGTCTCCTCTTTCAAAGGCGCTTTTTACATTGCAAGAAATACTGGAATCAGTGCTCACTCATCTTGGACAAATACTTGCTAATTCCGATGAAACCCTGGATGTGCAAATAGGAATACTGAAACATTTAGTGGAGGAAAAAAAGAAAAAATTTCTAAGTAATGATATATCAAAAAAATCAGTTCTAATTGAAGCATTAACAGGTGAGGATTTTCAAAATAACATCAATTTAACTCCAAAGCAGCGAGAAGTCAGTACACAAACAACCAATATAGGAAAAATGGTGACCACAGTAAAGGATCAAAGAGAAAAGAATAAACCTCTTATTACATATTCTCTCAAAAAACTGTTTAAAGAAGAACCGGAAACTAATACCGGTAATGCTAATAAGCATTTTTCTATCTTCTCGTGCAAAGAGTCCAATAACAAGCAGGATCAGGGTATAAAGGAAAACAAAGTAGAGCTATTGGGCACTATCAGTGAACAAAAAGATAGTCAACTAAATCAAACTGAAAAAAGAGATGAGAAGGAAAATGCTGGGGGGAAGAAGAAGAGAAAACCACTAAGGAGAATACAAAGGAAAAAAGGGAACAAACTGAAATTTCAAAAATTCACTCCTAAAGCCGTGATGAACTCTTCAGAAATTCAAAACTCTCCACTGTTAACAAAGCTGAATCCAAAGGCTGAGGAATTTTGTCCAGTGGTAGAATATAGAACAGCTGAACAAATTAAGGTTACTGAAGAAGTGAATGATATTATTACGCAAACATGGGAAGGAAAAATATCTAAACACTTAATCATTGAGGAACTGTTCCCTACTGACAAGATGCCACTAAACCGTGGTAGAATATTGAACCTACTACAGGAAATGCCATCATTAATATCATTGACAAGCAACGAAATTGATTTAGTTCTCTTCCCGAATAAAGAAAATAAGAAATTAGCACAAGTCTCCTTTTTCTCACCAGTTCTACCTGGAATCATTCTTAGGGAAAAGGAAATCCTTCATAAAAACGGATATGACGTAATTTCCGTAGTGGATCCCATTCCTACTAACAACATAAATAAAGGTATCCTGGGCAAAAATAACCGATGTGATGAATTCCCTTGTACTTCCAGGGGAGAAATAACATTCAATTCCAGCAGAAAAGACTTTCTAAAAATACAAGTAAAAGAAGGAGAGAGGTCAGTATGGTCCAGGGAACTAAGACCTACCAACAATGAGAATATGACAAAATCTTGGGCATGGTTATCTGAAACCCTAAACAGTAAAAAAATTGTCAAACCTCAAAAAAATCAAGTTTAGCAAAGGTATGACGATAGTATCCTGGAATCTGGCAGGGATGATGGACAATAAAATGAAGTATGTAACTGATACTCTCCCCGACATCATTGGCTTACAGGAAACATGGAATACTAAACCTTTTATACAAAAAGGATACTATGTTTTTGAAACCCTGGCAAAAAACTCAAGAAGGGGCCATGCTAAAGGTGGTTTAGCAATCTTATTAAAAGAAGATTACTCTTGGTCGCAGGAATTAATTATTACCAAGATGGATAATTTACTATGTCTAAAAGTATCTCTAAAAAACCAAACATCATCCACTTTTTTACTACTCTTTAACACTTATGCGCCCCCCAGCACTAACTGCGACCTGTTGTTTGAACGCCTAATGGAGACCATCTCCCAAATTATTGAAGATCAACCTAACCTGCCTTATATTATAATGGGAGATATGAATGCAAAAATATCAAACTGTGAAATAAAGAAATGGGCTTCACTTTTAAAAGAAGAATCCTTGGAAATATCACTCCCTGTACTCCAAAAAGGAATGAGATCTGATAAGAGAGGTCGAACATTATTATCATTTCTCCCAAGAATAAACGGAACTATCTTAAATGGTAATATGCAGGGCGATAAACCAGCATCTTATACGAGGCAGGGTAATGGATCTTCCTCTCTACTCGACTACCTTATATGTGGGACCGGAGTAAAAGATCGAATGAGTCAACTATTAATCACATTCAACGAGGAAAGTGATCATGCTATCCTATTCCTATCAACTGAATGGATTTTACAAACTACTTTCCAATATCAATCGATATTTCAAAAAATAAAAATGGAAGTAAATGCAACAAGGGGCAGAATTTTCTGGGGGTCAGAAAACCTGGACCAAGTGAGGCTATTGATCACCCAAACTAATTTGTTGACTACTGCATACTCAGCCGATCCTATAAAAAACTTTGCATGCATAATAAATAAACTGAAATATGCACTACAATGTAAGTTAGAACAAACAAAAATATGGAAAAGTAAAAAAAGTAGTAACCACAAAAATTTAAACAAATCAGTCGTAAAACAAATCAACAGGTTGATACGTGCCCAGTTTTTGAACTTTTCAATTACAAACAAAAAGGAAATTAACAGATTAAAAAATCAAATAAGGCGAGAAAAAACCAAACAGAAAAAACTGAAACAGGACACAAATTGGATTGAAATCCAAGAAGCGGCCAAACAAAAAAACCAACGCAAATATTGGGCCCTGATTGCAGTAATGACAGGAACCAAGAAAAAGCTAGAATCAACTCCTGTCACAGAAGAAGATTGGGAAATCTACCTCCGAGAGCTTTACAGTCCAAACAAGTTGAATAATAATGGCGAAGCTGAAATGCAATGTCTGGGAAAGAATGATACAAAAATCAATAAAACGACGGCATTGTCTGTCTCAAAGTCAATAAGATGGGCAAGAAGCACTAACGCATCGGGACCCGATCAGATACCTATTAAGGTCTATCAAACAGAGCATAAAGCGTGGGGACGGCTACTTTCGCCACTATTTAACTATATAATCGACAGCGGCAAAATACCAATTTCCTGGAAGGGGAGTATAATCATTCCAATTTATAAAAAAGGAAAAAGAAACATTCCGGGAAATTATAGGCAAATTGCCCTCATGGATGCCGCTGGCAAGATTTTCGCTGCGGAAATATTGGAACGGCTAAAAACTTGGGCATTTTCCCTGGGCTTAATCCCCAAGTTCCAGTCTGGATTTCGTCCAAACCACGCAGTGACTGATAATGTAGCCATTCTCCAAACAATCCTGGACAAATATGTAACCGGGAATAAACAAACCGTCTATGCAGCATTCATAGACTACTCGACGGCCTTCGACCGAGTAGACAGACCAACTTTGTGGTTAAAACTGAGAAAAATGGGCATCCCAGAACAGCTATTGCTCTTAATAATAAATCTCCACAGTGACACTTGGTGCCGTATTCAAATGGGGAGCGATAAAGGTCTATCAAAGGTAATTTTCACTTCAAATGGATTAAAGCAAGGGTGCCTCTTGGCTCCTATTTTATTTTCTTTGTACCTAAGTGATTTACCAAGTAATTTACAACAATGCTTGAGTACACCGCCAAAGATAGCCAATGAGTATATTCATTCCCTGCTGTATGCGGACGACATTGTCCTGTTTGATCTAACTCCATTTGGACTTCAAAATCACCTCGACACTTTACACCAGTATTCTAAGAAAAACTTCCTAATCCCGAATATCAGTAAGACCAAAGTGGTTGCTTTCTCTAAACAGAAAAAAAAGGTGAGATATGAATGGAAGTTGGGAGGGGAGAAAGTAGAGCAGGTAAAGGAGTACACTTACCTGGGCAGAATTTTTTCCCAAAACCTGAGGAACAATAGCCAAATAGATCATTTAAAAAGGAAAAGCGATCTACATGCTGGGGCATTGTCTCGCCTATATTCTGCCACGGGTCAGAGGCACTTTTCGGCTCTGATTCAAGTTTATCGAGCGAAGATCCCACCTGTTGTCTCATATGCTACGGAGTACATTCCCATCCATCAATGGACATATATGAACTTAATTGAAGGAAAAATTTTAAAAAACTTATTAAAGCTCTCAACATCCACTCCAGTACAGGTGTTGAGACTGGAATGCAACATTACAAGTGCCTACGCTGTGGCCGTAGCTAGTATCATAAGGTGGGCTTATAGTCTACTCCATTCTAAGGAAGGCACTCTCCGAAATTTATTAAAAATCGAGACATTTAACACCGGTTCCAGCAACCTCACTTTTTTAAAAAATTTGCAAGAGGCTTTTCAGCTAGCCAAAATCAGTCCAGAGATACTGTCTACGTGGTCTCAAGCCCAACTCAAACTATTTTTAAAAAAATTCACCCCTAAATTGAGTTACGACATTGATTATTCACACTGTGTTAGTTTATCTATGTATAAAACCTACGTAAACTCCCATGAATATAAGCAATACTTACCCTACCTAGACTATACCCTTATTCATGGAGCAAGACGCGTAATCATGATGTTGCGTCTAGGAATCCTTCCAGTATTAACTTTTACTTCTACTTGGAGATCAGAAAAGACAGCTACATGTACCTTTTGTCAGGGGGGCAATCAGAATTTGGAACATCTACTTTTTATATGTCCTAATATAGAAATTGTGAAGGCAAGGTCACTATGTCTTACACCTATTTATCGATCATGCAGGATCATAAATTCTAAAGACTTTTTATTAATTTGTAAAAACCCCCCAAATGAATACGTTTGCTATAAAATTTTTAAATTTCTGAAAATCGCACTGAAAATGTACTAAATGTGATTGTATAATGTATATATTTTATTTTTGTGGTCCTCAATTGAGTACCGTAACAAAATAAACTTTTGACTTGACTTGACTCATATTTGTCGTTAAGGCCAGTTGGGGCTAAGGTTTTAAAGTGTTTGATCCAAAACAGTTCACGTTGCAGCAGTCTTTGGTGATTATCTGCACCTTGTTGGATTTGTACTTTTTCAATGATAAAGAATCTTAACTGCGAAATTGTGTGTTTCTCATCCCTCCAATGGAGCACTATTGGTGACGTGAGATTTTGATTTCGAATTCTGCTTTTGTGTTCCATTATACGTGTTTTCACCTTACGTTCCGTTTTGCCAATGTACATTTTACCGCATGGGCATTTGATAGCGTAGACTACATTTTGTGTGTTGCAGTCGCTGGTGTGTTTTAGGTGTATTAGTTTGCCAGTAGTTGGATGTGTACATGTGCTGCCTGTAATCACATTGTTGCAATTGGTGCAATTTAAGCATCTTGTTGTTCCCTTGTATTCCGCTGGCTGTGTAGGATGTTGTTTGTGTTTCAATCTTGTTCTCAAGTTTGGTCCTCTTGTGTACGCATGTACGGGATGTTCTTTGAAAATGCCATGGAAGTCTGGTTCTACAGATAATAGTTCCCATCTTTTGTTGATTATTTGTTTGATTTTCGTTGATAAAGTTGTATATTTGGTTACAAATACCATCCTGCCATGTCTTTTCTTACTGCTTGGTTTCAGCAGATCCATTCTGTTCATTATTTGTACTTTGTTTAATTGTTCTTATAGTACATCAGCTGGGTATCCTCTTTCTTTGTATTTTTGTACCTGTTTGGCTAGTGTCATTTCACAGACTTGTGCATTTGAACATATTCGTTTTATCCTGATGAATTGGGACACTGATAAATTCTTAATAAGGCTCTTAGGATGAAAGCTTGTATAGTCAAGAGCACTATTCCGGTCGGTAGGCTTAGTATATAACGCAGTTTCAAAGCCTTGTGATGTTTTGGTAATTCTGACATCTAAGAAGTCAATGGCTTCCTCACTTATCTTATGAGTGAATTGGATTCTGGCATCCACTTGGTTCAATGAGCATATCAGTTGTTCAAGGGTTTCCTGTGTATCATCCCAAATCAGGAACACATCATCGATGAATCTACTGTACATTTTTACATGTGTCCATTCTCTCAATGACATCAAATTGTTCGCTTCATATTGTGCCATAAAGATATTGGCGTAGGCAGGGGCCCCCGCAAAGCCCATGGAGGTCCCGTTCAGTTGCGCATAATACTCATTCTTCCATGTGAAGTAGCTGTTGTGAAGACAAAATTTCAATAATTGTAGCAAAAAATTTTTGGGGTGTGTGGGTAAGTTCTCCATTTGTAGCAATGCCCATTCAATAGATTCCAATCCTGCATAATGGGGTATGGAGGTGTAAAGTGCCACCACATCAATGGTGCACATAATCCAATGTTGTTGGAATCCTTCCTCTGTCCATTTTAACTTATTTAAAAAGTCTGTTGTGTCCCGTATGTAAGACCCCCACTGTTGAACAAACTGTTGTAAAAAATAATCAATGTATTTGCCAAGGGGGTCAAAGATTGACCCACACCCTGATACAATTGGTCTTAGTGGAGGATTCGTTGGGTGCTTATGAATCTTTGGGATCATGTAAAGAGTTGGGCGTTTTGGGTTCTTTTGAGTGAGATATGCTGAAGTTTGTTCGTCAATCCATTAATTATTTGTGGCGTCTTTCAGAATGTCATTTAGCATCTGTTGTAATGTTATTGTTGGATCCGATGGTAGTTTGAGGTAAGTGTTCTTATCTGCCACATGTTCATTGACTTTTTGTTCATAAAAGACCGTATCCATTAATACTAGGGCTCCGCCCTTATCTGCTGGATGTATTGTTAAGGCTGCGTTGTTTGCCAAATTGTTTATTGTATCTTGCTCTGATTTGGTTAAGTTATTATGTCGTTTTCTTTTGTAGTCCAATTCTTGTAAGTCCTTCCTGACCATTATTTCGAAAGTGTCCAACATTTTATGCGACACAGGTGCTTGGAATACACTTTTGGGTTTACATTTTCTCGTTGTATTGTCTTCTGTGTTCTCAACTGGTTCAGCCACATTTTCAAAATAATGTCTCAGTTTCAGTGTTCTCATGAATCTAAAGAATGCTCCCTCTGTTTCCAGTTCATTTGTAGCTGTTGTTGGAACAAATGTGAGACCTTTGTTTAGTGTAGTTACTTGTTGTTTGGTTAATGTAGTAGAGGATATATTGATGATTAAATCACTGTTCGTCCGCTCCTCAATGCTTTTCCGGCCACTTCCTCGCCTTGTTTTGCGCTTGCTGTTGGTGTCTCCATAGGTTCCGTTGGTGGTTGTCCTGAGTCTTGTGCCTGTGACAAAAAAGGGGTCGCTCTACTGGTGGTTGCCTGGTCATTATTTTCAGTTGTTAATATTACCCCATCTTGGGTGGCTTTAACTGGTCCTCTGCGTATAGATGTTTCCTTGTCTGTCACCAAACTTTCTTCAGAGGAACGTGTTGATGTTGGTGTTTTCTTTGGAATGTACTGGCGTCGGGCATAGATGTCCGCCCATGTATAAACTTCATTAAGTTTATAGTCAATTGTGTCACGTTTATACTTTCGTAACTTTCCTTCCTGCAACTCCTTCTCATATTTATCAAGTTTGATGTTAATGCCTTCCAAACTCATTTTCCAGGTGTCCGTCTCCATCCTAGTTTCAAGTTCTGATTTGAGTACAAAGATTTCTTCCTCCAGTTCTCTTATGGTTATCGCTAGTTCTTCTATTATAAGCAGTATGAGGTCCAAAGAGCATTTATTTAAAATGCTAAACCATTTGTCCATAAATTTCGAATTTAAATTGAAACGAAATAACATGGGTTTTATTGATAAGCGCAACCCTCTTGGGATGCGCTTGGCTCGATGATATTGAATGAGCATAGAGGCATGCATCCCTTGGTTTAGTTGACGGCGTGTCAAGTACTCCAGTTGTTTTAGTTGTTGGCTTATTGATCCCCCATGAACATCCATGTTTTTTACCTCTTTGATTAGTGAATAGATTTGGTCTGCCTGTTCATTAGTATAAGCCAATGTGTTGGCTCTGTTATCCGTCATTCCGGTTATTGTATCAAACTGCATTTTGAGTTAATTGGGTGCCTCCTCACTGGTTGACTGGGTAATTGATCTGTGTGAATTGGGTTCGCGAGGAGCACTCCATTATTTTTGATGATATTTTTACTTGCTTATCAAATGGTGCGACGATTAATCAGGGTAGTCACTCCTGTGGTGTATGAAGTAGTTATGATGGGTTTTAGACCCACCTAATCGTGCACTGTTCACCTGGTGCTCCGCACCTCAAATTTTCAACATATTATTAACACACTTAATGGTGTACCTTTGCTTTTAACTTTTTATTTTCGTTATTGCATCTTGTTTTTAACCTTCTTGATTGTTATTTTCACTGTTCATAACAAAAAAGATTTCTTACATTTCCTTAGTTATACAAACATTGTTACATTTTCAATACTTTGGCATTACATATATATATCCATACAGTTGTCATGTATTTACAAAAGAGCCCAATGCATTTCGGCACCTCTGTGGTGCCTTCATCAGGGGCGACTCTGAAAATAAAAACATATGCATCATGTAAGTATCAATACTGTGATAGAACATGGGGGTATGTACTGGAATATGTGGATGTCATACCTGTTTGCTATTGCTGTAGTTGTACCTATGTGATCGCCTCAATATATAAATCTCTGTATAAATCAATACAAGAAATAATAATAAGTATCCGTGGTCAACTGTATACACACCTTAATTATTAATGAAATTGTGCCTGTGCTACCATAAGAAACATACCTTGTAAGATTTCTCTGTGCTCTCTGAAACAATAAGTAAAACCGATCAGAACTACACTGATGCCGCAAGAATAATAAGAACTGTGCAACTTAGCAATGTTATGCTGAGTGCCCTACCTTATCTTCACCACTTCTGTAATTCTGTAAGGTGAAAGAAAATGTTTTCTATGTTATAATTCTGGGTTCCAGCTAAAGACTCGAATTAACGCCACTATTCAAACTATTCCGTACCTGGTATGCCAAAGGTTCACTCCGTATACGAACAAACCGCAGCCCTGTGTGTGCCGTGTTCACCCGAGTACAAATCCAACAAGGTGCAGATAACCACCAAAGACTGCTGCAACGTGAACTGTTTTGGATCAAACACTTTAAAACCTTAGCCCCAACTGGCCTTAACGACAAATATGATTTATCATGTTATTTGTAAATCACATTGAATTCAGATCACAGTGAAATCCATCCTAGGCCTATAATAAACTTGCAAATAACTCTCTATGAATTAAAATCATGACCGGGGGTCACAAGCTATGAATACCAGCTAGTAAACAAATATAGTAAAGGTTCGAGAGAGCCATCACCTTTGGTTCCAAGGGTATAAGGAGAAATGACTCTTATGATTTACTAATGTATACCATGTGCAAAGTATATAAGAAACATGAGACAGTAATAAGACACTGCATGGACATATGTGCCCAATTTTATTAATTGTTAAAACAACGGATTATTATTATGTATACCATCGGCATATATGATTGCCAAATGATTGTTTCATACAGTAGTATACGATCATGTATACACAATCGTTGAACATCACATCAACATAAACAATAATAGGGCTTTAGTGGGTTTCCCCATACAAGTAAGGAACAGAGGATCGTTTTTCTACTTGACATTCGTAGGCACAGCAAGTCTCTATTACCACGATCACCCGTCTATTGCACACCAGATTTTTCTAAGGGTCTTTTTCATCGGTTTATCATCATATGGTCACTTAGCGATGTGGTTACATTCGAAACAGTCCACAAGGGCAGAACTTTAACGAATAAATTACTCGCATTAACAAGGCGCGAGCTTCAGACCGGGAATAGTAATTATCAATATGATCCTTTCGTGTCTAACGCAAGCTCACTTGTAGTTACAGGAAATCTTTTTCTTTTTCTTTATACCAAGAGCATTATGACCCAGCGTTTAGCATTCTCAGTAAATAGTTAGCCGCAATCATCAATAAACAACCGTTTCAATATGGCGCCAGCACTGGAAGGTAAACAGAGTGCAGAAGATGAGAGTAGTCCGTCGTTAGTTATTACCACTCCGCAACCATGCGGAGTACACAGAGTTCTTTAATGGAGTCTTTCTAGTACTCCGGTGAACACGGCACACACAGGGCTGCGGTTTGTTCGTATACGGAGTGAACCTTTGGCATACCAGGTACGGAATAGTTTGAATAGTGGCGTTAATTCGAGTCTTTAGCTGGAACCCAGAATTATAACATAGAAAACATTTTCTTTCACCTTACAGAATTACAGAAGTGGTGAAGATAAGGTAGGGCACTCAGCATAACATTGCTAAGTTGCACAGTTCTTATTATTCTTGCGGCATCAGTGTAGTTCTGATCGGTTTTACTTATTGTTTCAGAGAGCACAGAGAAATCTTACAAGGTATGTTTCTTATGGTAGCACAGGCACAATTTCATTAACAATTAAGGTGTGTATACAGTTGACCACGGATACTTATTATTATTTCTTGTATTGATTTATACAGAGATTTATATATTGAGGCAATCACATAGGTACAACTACACCAATAGCAAACAGGTATGACATCCACATATTCCAGTACATACTCCCATGTTCTATCACAGTATTGATACTTACATGATGCATATGTTTTTATTTTCAGAGTTGCCCCTGATGAAGGCACCACAGAGGTGCCGAAATGCATTGGGCTCTTTTGTAAATACATGACAACTGTATGGATATATATATGTAATGCCAAAGTATTGAACATGTAACAATGTTTGTATAACTAAGGAAATGTAAGAAATCTTTTTTGTTATGAACAGTGAAAATAACAATCAAGAAGGTTAAAAACAAGATGCAATAACGAAAATAAAAAGTTAAAAGCAAAGGTACACCATTAAGTGTGTTAATAATATGTTACAAATTTGAGGTGCGGAGCACCAGGTGAACAGTGCACGATTAGGTGGGTCTAAAAACCCATCATAACTACTTCATACAACACAGGAGTGACTACCCTGATTAATCGTAGCACCATTTGATAAGCAAGTAAAAATATCATAAAAAATAACGGAGTGCTCCTCGCGAACCCAATTCACACAGATCAATTACCCAGTCAACCAGTGAGGAGGCACCCAATTAACTCAAAATGCAGTTTGATACAATAACCGGAATGACGGATAACAGAGCCAACACATTGGCTTATACTAATGAACAGGCAGACCAAATCTATTCACTAATCAAAGAGGTAAAAAACATGGATGTTCATGGGGGATCAATAAGCCAACAACTAAAACAACTGGAGTACTTGACACGCCGTCAACTAAACCAAAGGATGCATGCCTCTACGCTCATTCAATATCATCGAGCCAAGCGCATCCCAAGAGGGTTGCGCTTATCAATAAAACCCATGTTATTTCGTTTCAATTTAAATTCGAAATTTATGGACAAATGGTTTAGCATTTTAAATAAATGCTCTTTGGACCTCATACTGCTTATAATAGAAGAACTAGCGAAAACCATAAGAGAACTGGAGGAAAAAATCTTTGTACTCAAATCAGAACTTGAAACTAGGATGGAGACGGACACCTGGAAAATGAGTTTGGAAGGCATTAACATCAAACTTGATAAATATGAGAAGGAGTTGCAGGAAGGAAAGTTACGAAAGTATAAACGTGACACAATTGACTATAAACTTAATGAAGTTTATACATGGGCGGACATCTATGCCCGACGCCAGTACATTCCAAAGAAAACACCAACATCAACACGTTCCTCTGAAGAAAGTTTGGTGACAGACAAGGAAACATCTATACGCAGAGGACCAGTTAAAGCCACCCAAGATGGGGTAATATTAACAACTGAAAATAATGACCAGGCAACCACCAGTAGAGCGACGTCTTTTTTGTCACAGGCACAAGACTCAGGACAACCACCAACGGAACCTATGGAGACACCAACAGCAAGCGCAAAACAAGGCGAGGAAGTGGCCGGAAAAGCATTGAGGAGCGGTCGAACAGTGATTTAATCATCAATATATCCTCTACCACATTAACCAAACAACAAGTAACTACACTAAACAAAGGTCTCACATTTGTTCCAACAACAGCTACAAATGAAATGGAAACAGAGGGAGCATTCTTCAGATTCATGAGAACACTGAAACTGAGACATTATTTTGAAAATGTGGCTGAACCAGTTGAGAACACAGAAGACAATACAACGAGAAAATTTAAACCCAAAAGTGTATTCCAAGCACCTGTGTCGCATAAAATGTTGGACACTTTCGAAATAATGGTCAGAAGGACTTACAAGAATTGGACTACAAAAGAAAACGACATAATAACTTAACCAAATCAGAGCAAGATACAATAAACAATTTGGCAAACAATGCAGCCTTAACAATACATCCAGCAGATAAGGGCGGAGCCCTAGTATTAATGGATACGGTCTGTTATGAACAAAAAGTCAATGAACATGTGGCAGATAAGAACACTTACCTCAAACTACCATCGGATCCAACAATAACATTACAACAGATGCTAAATGGCATTCTGAAAGACGCCACAAATAATGAATGGATTGACGAACAAACTTCAGCATATCTCACTCAAAAGAACCCAAAACGCCCAACTCTTTACATGATCCCAAAGATTCATAAGCACCCAACGAACCCTCCACTAAGACCAATTGTATCAGGGTGTTGGTCAATCTTTGACCCCCTTGGCAAATACATTGATTATTTTTTACAACAGTTTGTTCAACAGTGGGGGTCTTACATACGGGACACAACAGACTTTTTAAATAAGTTAAAATGGACAGAGGAAGGATTCCAACAACATTGGATTATGTGCACCATTGATGTGGTGGCACTTTACACCTCCATACCCCATCATGCAGGATTGGAATCTATTGAATGGGCATTGCTACAAATGGAGAACTTACCCACACACCCAAAACATTTTTTGCTACAATTATTGACATTTTGTCTTCACAACAGCTACTTCACATGGAAGAATGAGTATTATGCGCAACTGAACGGGACCTCCATGGGCTTTGCGGGGGCCCCTGCCTACGCCAATATCTTTATGGCACAATATGAAGCGAACAATTTCATGTCATTGAGAGAATGGACACATGTAAAAATGTACAGTAGATTCATCGATGTCAAGTCAAGTCAAGTCATAAAATTTATATAGCGCACTACATACCCAGAGGGTTTCAAGGCGCTTAGGGAGGGGAGGAGGATTATTTGTCAAATATCCACGTTTTAAGCTGCTTTCTGAACGCTAGGTGATTCTGGGTGAGGCGAAGGTAAGCGGGGAGTGAGTTCCATGTTTTGGCAGCCAGGTATGAGAAGGATCTGCCTCCCATGGTGGTCTTGTTGATGCGAGGTACAGTGGCTAAGACTTGGCTGGAAGAGCGAAGTTGGCGGGAGGGGGTGTAGAAGGACATTCGAGAGTTGAGGCAATCTGGTCCGATGTCGTAGAGTGATTTGTGTGCGTGGGTAAGCAGTCGGAAAGTAATCCTCTTATTGACGGGTAGCCAGTAGAGGTCTTTAAGGTGACCAGAGATGTGTTCGTTGCGTGGGATGTCTAATATGAGCCTGGCTGAGGCGTTTTGGATTCGTTGTAGTTTCTTCTGGAGTTTAGCGGTGGTACCTGCGTAGAGGGTGTTTCCGTAGTCCAGTCGGCTCGTGACTAGAGCGTGGGTGACTGTCTTCCTTGTTTCGGAGGGGATCCAGCGAAATGTTTTTCTGAGCATGCGAAGAATGTTAAAGCAGGAAGAGGATACGGCGCTGATTTGTCTGTTCATTGAGAGTGAAGAATCCAGGATGACGCCAAGGTTCCGTGCGTGGTCTGTCGGGATGGGTGCATTTCCGAGGGCTTCCGGCCACCAGGAGTCGTCCCACGCAGAGGGGGATTTACCTAAGATGAGGACTTCTGTTTTGTCTGAGTTCAGTTTCAGACGGCTTTGTTTCATCCATTCGGCGACTTCTTTCATTCCTTCGTGTAGGTTAGTTTTGGCGGTGCTGGGGTCCTTGGTGAGAGATAGGATCAGTTGAGTGTCATCCGCGTAAGAGATGATGTTGAGGTTGTGTTGGCGGGCGATGGCCGCGAGGGGGCTCATGTATACGTTGAAGAGGGTGGGGCTGAGTGAGGATCCTTGTGGTACGCCGCAGATGATTTCAGAGGCCTCGGACTTGAATGGTGGGAGGCGGACTCTCTGGGTTCTTCCGGTGAGGAACGAGGTGATCCATTCAAGTGCTTTTCCTTGTATTCCGATGTTGTTGAGGCGTTGTAACAGGGTGCTGTGGCAGACTGTGTCGAAGGCTGCAGAGAGGTCGAGGAGAATGAGGGCGACTGTGTCTCCATTGTCCAGTAGAGTTCGAATGTCGTCTGTTGCTGCGATGAGGGCGGTCTCAGTGCTGTGTTTGGCTCGGAAGCCAGATTGTGAGGGGTCGAGAGATTTGTTGGTTTCGAGGAAGGCGGCGAGCTGGTTGTTGACAGCTTTCTCGATGACTTTGGCCGGGAATGGAAGAAGCGAGATGGGGCGGTAGTTTTTGAGTTCGGTGGGGTCTGCTGTTGGTTTTTTCAGAAGGGCGGTGAGTTCAGCGTGTTTCCAGTCTTCTGGGAAGGTAGCGGAGTTGAAGGAGCAGTTGATGACGTCTCGGAGGTGCGGAGCTATGACGGAGTCTGCTTTGTTGAAGATGTGGTGAGGGCATGGGTCTGTGGGGGATCCAGAGTGGATGGAATTCATCAGGCGGATGGTGTCCTCAGTGGAGATTGGGTTCCAGGCGTTAAGGGTGTTAACGGGGGGAAGATGGTCAGCTGATGGTAGGGTGGGTTGGCTTCCGGGTTGGCTGTCAAAGCTGTTGTGGATGTCAGCAATCTTGTTATGGAAAAAAGAGGCAAGGGAGTCGCAGAGGGTTTGAGAGGGGGTGATGTCGTTGGAGTTGGCCGAGGGGTTGGAAAATTCCTTGACGATGTTGAAAAGTTCCTTGCTGTTGTGGGCGTTGTTGTCAAGTCGATCCTTGAATGCTGTTTTCTTGGCTTTTCGGATCAGTTGGTGGTGAGTACGGATGGCGCTTTTGAAGGCGTCCTTGTTGCTGGTGGATGGGTCTTTTTTCCAGGCCTTTTCAAGGAAGCGGCACAGTTTCTTGGACTTCTTGAGGTCGTCGTTGAACCATGAGGCCTTCTTGATGCCAAGTTTGTGTTGACGTTTTTTCAGTGGTGCTAAGGTGTCGGCGGTGTTGGATAACCAAAGGGTGAGGTTGGATGCGGCTTCGTTGGCGTTAGAAGAGAGGGCTGGGGAGGTTTGAAGGAGCGATGTGGAGATCTGCTCCGTGGTGATTTTGTTCCAGTTTCTTTGTAGAGTTGGTTGGAGGTGGATGATGGGTTTCGGCTTGTTGTAGGTGAAGTGAACGCAGCTGTGGTCAGTCCAGAGGAGATCCGTAGTGTGGCTGAAGGAGACATGGTTGCTGGAGGTGAAGATGGGGTCGAGTGTGTGACCTGCGATGTGGGTGGGGGAAGTGACCAGTTGTTTAAGTCCGAGGTTGGCGAGGTTGTCCAAGAGGGTGGCGGTGTTGCGGTCGTTGATCTTTTCAAGGTGGAAGTTGAGGTCTCCCAGAAGGATGTAGTCTTTGGATGGGAGCGCGTGTGGGATGATGAAGTCCGTGATGTCTTCACTGAATTTTGCGCGGGGTCCTGGTGGTCTGTAGAGGAGGGTGCCTCTGAGTGTGGTCTTGGGGTCGATGTGGATCTGGAAGTGAAGGTGTTCGGAGTTAGCGAGGTTGGCGTCAGAGCTGGTTGAGATGCGGATTGATTTCTTATGGACGATAGCGATTCCTCCTCATTGAACCAAGTGGATGCCAGAATCCTATTCACTCATAAGATAAGTGAGGAAGCCATCGACTTCTTAGATGTCAGAATTACCAAAACATCACAAGGCTTTGAAACTGCGTTATATACTAAGCCTACCGACCGGAACAGTGCTCTTGACTATACGAGCTTTCATCCTAAGAGCCTTATTAAGAATTTACCAGTGTCCCAATTCATCAGGATAAAACGAATATGTTCAAATGCACAAGTCTGTGAAATGACACTAGCCAAACAGGTACAAAAATACAAAGAAAGAGGATACCCAGCTGATGTACTAGAAGAACAATTAAACAAAGTACAAATAATGAACAGAATGGATCTGCTGAAACCAAGCAGTAAGAAAAGACATGACAGGATGGTATTTGTAACCAAATATACAACTTTATCAATGAAAATCAAACAAATAATCAACAAAAGATGGGAACTATTATCTGTAGAACCAGACTTCCATGGCATTTTCAAAGAACCTCCCGTACATGCGTACACAAGAGGACCAAACTTGAGAACAAGATTGAAACACAAACAACATCCTACACAGCCAGCGGAATACAAGGGAACAACAAGATGCTTAAATTGCACCAATTGCAACAATGTGATTACAGGCAGCACATGTACACATCCAACTACTGGCAAACTAATACACCTAAAACACACCAGCGACTGCAACACACAAAATGTAGTCTACGCTATCAAATGCCCATGCGGTAAAATGTACATTGGCAAAACGGAACGTAAGGTGAAAACACGTATAATGGAACACAAAAGCAGAATTCGAAATTAAAATCTCACGTCACCAATAGTGCTCCATTGGAGGGATGAGAAACACACAATTTCGCAGTTAAGATTCTTTATCATTGAAAAAGTACAAATCCAACAAGGTGCAGATAACCACCAAAGACTGCTGCAATGTGAACTGTTTTGGATCAAACACTTTAAAACCTTAGCCCCAACTGGCCTTAACGACAAATATGATTTATCATGTTATTTGTAAATCACATTGAATTCAGATCACAGTGAAATCCATCCTAGGCCTATAATAAACTTGCAAATAACTCTCTATGAATTAAAATCATGACCGGGGGTCACAAGCTATGAATACCAGCTAGTAAACAAATATAGTAAAGGTTCGAGAGAGCCATCACCTTCAGTTCCAAGGGTATAAGGAGAAATGACTCTTATGATTTACTAATGTATACCATGTGCAAAGTATATAAGAAACATGAGACAGTAATAAGACACTGCATGGACATATGTGCCCAATTTTAATAATTGTTAAAACAACGGATTATTATTATGTATACCATCGGCATATATGATTGCCAAATGATTGTTTCATACAGTAGTACACGATCATGTATACACAATCGTTGAACATCACATCAACATAAACAATAATAGGGCTTTAGTGGGTTTCCCCATACAAGTAAGGAACAGAGGATCGTTTTTCTACTTGACATTCGTAGGCACAGCAAGTCTCTATTACCACGATCACCCGTCTATTGAACACCAGATTATTCTAAGGGTCTTTTTCATCGGTTTATCATCATATGGTCACTTAGCGATGTGGTTACATTCGAAACAGTCCACAAGGGCAGAACTTTAACTAATGAATTACTCGCATTAACAAGGCGCGAGCTTCAGACCGGGAATAGTAATTATCAATATGATCCTTTCGTGTCTAACGCAAGCTCACTTGTAGTTACAGGAAATCTTTTTCTTTTTCTTTATACCAAGAGCATTATGACCCAGCGTTTAGCATTCTCAGTAAATAGTTAGCCGCAATCATCAATAAACAACCGTTTCAATATGGCGCCAGCACTGGAAGGTAAACAGAGTGCAGAAGATGAGAGTAGTCCGTCGTTAGTTATTACCACTCCGCAACCATGCGGAGTACACGGAGTTCTTTAATGGAGTCTTTCTAGTACTCGGGTGAAAACGGCACACACAGGGCTGCGGTTTGTTCGTATACGGAGTGAACCTTTGGCATACCAGGTACGGAATAGTTTGAATAGTGGCGTTAATTCGAGTCTTTAGCTGGAACCCAGAATTATAACATAGAAAACATTTTCTTTCACCTTACAGAATTACAGAAGTGGTGAAGATAAGGTAGGGCACTCAGCATAACATTGCTAAGTTGCACAGTTCTTATTATTCTCGCGGCATCAGTGTAGTTCTGATCGGTTTTACTTATTGTTTCAAAGAGCACAGAGAAATCTTACAAGGTATGTTTCTTATGGTAGCACAGGCACAATTTCATTAATAATTAAGGTGTGTATACAGTTGACCACGGATACTTATTATTATTTCTTGTATTGATTTATACAGAGAATTATATATTGAGGCGATCACATAGGTACAACTACAGCAATAGCAAACAGGTATGACATCCACATATTCCAGTACATACCCCCATGTTCTATCACAGTATTGATACTTACATGATGCATATGTTTTTATTTTCAGAGTCGCCCCTGATGAAGGCACCACAGAGGTGCCGAAATGCATTGGGCTCTTTTGTAAATACATGACAACTGTATGGATATATATATGTAATGCCAGAGTATTGAAAATGTAACAATGTTTGTATAACTAAGGAAATGTAAGAAATCTTTTTTGTTATGAACAGTGAAAATAACAATCAAGAAGGTTAAAAACAAGATGCAATAACGAAAATAAAAAGTTAAAAGCAAAGGTACACCATTAAGTGTGTTAATAATATGTTGAAAATTTGAGGTGCGGAGCACCAGGTGAACAGTGCACGATTAGGTGGGTATAAAAACCCATCATAACTACTTCATACAACACAGGAGTGACTACCCTGATTAATCGTAGCACCATTTGATAAGCAAGTAAAAATATCATCAAAAATAACGGAGTGCTCCTCGCGAACCCAATTCACACAGACATATGCTTTGAGCCTGTTAACATGGAGTACCCTGTGGGGACTCCTGGGAGTTCCAAGGTCCACCAGGTAGGTGACCTCTCCCTTTTGCTCAAGAATTGTGTGGGGCCCAGACCATTTGTCTTTGAGTGCTGCTGGGGCCACTGGCTCCAACACCCACACCTTCTGTCCAGGCTGATAAACAGTCAGGACAGCCTTTTGGTCATGCCAAGCTTTTTGAAGTTCTTGACTGGCCTTAAGGTTTTCAGATGCCTTCTCCATATACTCAGCCATCCTGGAGCGGAGACCAAGTCCATAGTCCACTATGTTGGTTGCAGGCTTTTTGAGAGGTCTCTCCCATCCTTCCTTCACCAAACACAGGGGGCCTCTCACAGGGTGCCCATACA
Source organism: Lissotriton vulgaris (assembly GCF_964263255.1). Lineage (NCBI taxonomy): Eukaryota > Metazoa > Chordata > Amphibia > Caudata > Salamandridae > Lissotriton > Lissotriton vulgaris. The sequence continues at coordinate 817,683,638 of NC_141695.1, read as the reverse complement.
AAAGTTCAAAAGGGCTGTAGCCAACCCCCTTTTGTGGGACCTCTCTGTAAGCAAACAGAAGGCAGGGTATCAGGACATCCCATCTACGCCTGAGCTTTTCAGGTAGTCCATGAATCATCCCTTTTAGGGTCCTGTTGAACCTTTCAACAAGCCCATTGCATTGTGGATGATAGGGTGTAGTGAACTTGCAGTTGACACCACATTCCTTCCACATAGCAGTTAAGTAGCTTGACATGAAGTTTGCACCTCTGTCAGAGACAACCTCCTTAGGGAAGCCCACTCTGGAGAACACTCCAACTAGGGTTCTTGCCACAACAGGTGCTGTAGTGGTCCTAAGGGGAATAGCTTCAGGATACCTGGTGGCATGATCCACTACCACCAGTATAAACTTGTGCCCTGATTCTGTCTGGGGTTCCATTGGACCAACAATGTCAATCCCCACTCTTTCAAAGGGCACCCCCACCACAGGCATTGGTATAAGGGGGGCCTTTGTTGTGCCACCTGACTTACCACTGGCTTGGCAAGTGACACAGGAGTGACACAACTCCTTGGTATCCTCATTCATATGAGGCCAGTGAAAGTGTGAGACAAGCCTGTCCCAAGTCTTTGTCTGGCCTAAGTGACCTGCTAAGGGAATTTCATGGGCCAAGGTAAGAAGGAAACCTCTCTGAGTCAAGGGGATAACCAGCCTCCTGGTCATGCCAGGCTTGGGGTCTCTTGCCTCAGTGTACAGGAGTCCATCCTCCCAGTATACTTTGTGGGTACCTGTGGCGTTCCCAGCAGCCTCAGCAGCAGCCTGCTGTCTGAGGGGTTCAAGGGAAGGGCAGTCTAATTGTTCCTTCCCCAGGTCTTCTCTTGAGGGTCCCCCTGAGCCCAGGAATTCAACTTGATCAAGTTCAAACTCTTTAGGCTCAGTTTCCCTCAGTTCCTGTAGGTCAGCCTCCTCTGAGACTTGATCCTCAACCTGGGGCAAGGGGGAAGGCAATGCCTTAACCCTACTGCTCTTCTTCTTGGAAGGTGTCTGGTCCAGTGTTCCAGGATCCAGCACCTGTTCAGTGGGGCATCTTCTGGCCTGTGACCTAGTCACAGCAAGCACATGTGCTGGCAAGGCTAACATCTCCATGTGAGTCCTATGCTCCACTTCTGACCATTGTGATGACTCCAAATCATTGCCCAACAAACAATCCACTGGGAGGTCTGAACTAACTACAACCTTCTTTTGGCCAGTTACCCCTCCCCAGGAGAAAGCTACAATTGCCATACTATGACTGGTAGTGACATTGCTTGCATTGGTCACCAGGAAATCTGTACCTGGCATGATCTGTCCAGGGTCCACAAAGTTAGGTGTCACCATTGTGACACTGGCACAAGTGTCCCTATAGGCCTGAGCCATTTTTCCATTAATAAAAGGTGTCGGTCTGTATTTGCTCAAAGTATTGGGACTGACATCAGGGGATATATCCACATCCCCTGTACAAACAAGGACAGCCTGAGTGAGTGTGCCAACTAAGTTGTCATGCCCCTCAGAACCCAAGGTTAACCCAACTAGTCCCTTGGGAGGTGCACTACTACTGCTGGCTGTACTAGGGGGCACAGGTGGCTTAGGGGCTGCAGTAGCAGGAGTCTGCCCTCCTTTCTTGGTGCACTCACTAAACCAGTGAGTTTTAAATTTACAGTATTGGCACCACCTTTTAGATTGGCCTTCTTGATTCTTCTTTTTCTGGGAAGCCTGACCCCCACCCTCTTTGGGTTGTTGGGGACCTGTTGAAGACTTCTGGTCATTTTGTTCACCCTTAGAATCTTTACCCTTCTGGTCTGCTTTCTTCTGACCACCCTGGTTCTGGCCCTGGTTTTGCTTAACTCTTGTTCTGACCCATCTGTCTGCCTTCTTTCCCAATTCTTGGGGAGAGGTCAGATCTGAGTCAACAAGATGCTGATGCAACAACTGGTTCTGACAATTGTTTAAAATTAGTTCTCTCATGATCAAATTATACAATCCTGTGTAATCAGTAACCTTACTGCCCAGCAACCAGCCCTCCAAAGCCTTAGTGGCACAATCTACAAAGTCATACCAATCCTGAGACTGAGTTTTCTGGGTATCCCTGAACAGCAACCTGTACTGCTCAGTGGTTAGGCCAAACCCATCAATCAGTGTACTCTTCAGGACTTGGTAATTATTAGCATCCTCAGCTCTAGTAGTGAGGAGCTTGTCTCTGCCTTTACCTTCAAAGGAGAGCCACAAGATAGCTGCCCACTGACTCTGGGGGACACACTGTACAGTGCAGGCCCTCTCCAAAGCAGTAATCCATTTGTGGATGTCATCCCCTTGCTTAAAGGGGGGCACTATATTACTCAGGTGCCTAGTGTCTAAACTCCTGTTTTCCCTTGGGGGAATGCTGCCACCAGTGGGAATTGTCCCACTCAATACTTGCTCTCTAGCAAAGGCAAGTCTTTCTTTGGCCAGGGCAAGTTCTTCCCTTTCAATCCTCAGATTGACTTCCCTTTCTTTGGCTTCATATACTCTCCTCTGAGGGGATGTCATCCTCCTCTGAGCAGAGGCCTGAGAGCCATTGGTTTGAATGGATCTTTTAGAACCTCTTGATAGAGACCTAACTCGTCCACTCCCAATGTTAAGCTGGCCTGAGAGGGGTCCCAGGGGTCTCCTAGTACCATTCTCATGCCTGCTTAAGTTGTCCCTAGTTAGCTGGCTAACTACTTCTGGACCTTTGTCTGCCTCATCCTCAGATGGCTCTAGATCCTCATCCTCTTCACCTTCTGCAGAGAGGTGGATAAGGTCAGGGTCACCTGTGGTTCCCTCTAGGGGAGGCATGTTCCCATCTGGATTAGAAGGGTCTGGGTTACCAGCCCTCCTGGCATCATAAGTCTCTAAGAGACCAATCAGAAAGGGAATTGTGGGGTTAGACCCCTGTTTTAGTTTCCTGGAGGTACACACTTGTCTCATCTCCTGGAAGCTAAGAGCAGCATATCTGGAAGTGACCTGTGGAGGGTCCACTGACACAAGGGGAGACTCAGAGTTTCCTCCTTTGTCTGACATGCTGATTCTAGTGTGGTGTAAGTGATGCACCTACCTACACTATATGTTTGCCTACTGTTCCCTTGCTAAGAGTTGCAGCCAAGGTTTGCTAAGCCTTGAGGAGCTACAACAGCTGGTTCAGTAGAACTCAGAGTATTCTAAGCTAAGTTATATGTACCTGGAGTACTTATGTGATCTTTCACAAGATATTCTTAGGATACGTGTGGTAAAACAACAGCAAGCTCAAATCCCAACCGCTGCTCACCAATGTGAGAAGTTGGCCTGATATATAATGTTCACTATTCTAGTGAGCACTTTGTATCAGTCCAAACAACCCTTATGGTGATTGGTTGTAAGTCAACCTTATAGACCAGCTATCCTAGTAGCGTGGATACGAGCTGTCTTCGGGCTAAACTCTAGAGGGCGTGTTAAGCCAGCTGTTATACCATCACATATACCCCTTGAACACCAAGTGAAAGGACACCACACCAGTGCTATGAAAATAAACAGTGTATTTATTAGAATCACAACAGCCCTGTACTCTTTATGAGGACAGGGTACTAAGCACAAAACAAAACTCTTACGAAAATTCTTGTGCTCGCACAATTTACACAAATGCCCGAGGGGCACGGAAAACCATATACTACAAAAATGGAATGCGAAATTACTAGCAGGTAAGTACTGTACTAATAGGCTTTGGAATCGCTAGGACTTGACTTCTGAACCTTCAGATTACTAATAGGAGGCCTAGGGGACTCGGGTGCAGAGTGTGCACTCTCACGCGTGATGCGGGACAAAGTCTATGGTAGCTAGATTTCACAAAGTTAGTGTTCTCGGGCGAACCCGACCTGGTAGGAGGAAAACGAAAGTGGATTCTGACCCTTTGATAGTGAGGCTATGCTGGGGCACCGAAATGCCGAAGTTACCTAGCCCAGGGGCTGCAGCTGCATAGGTCTCAAAATACGTCGGGAATCCTCGTAGACGGACAAGGAGCCAGAAGAAAGAAGTTGGTGGCAGGCGACCAGTGAAGAGAGTTCGAGTTGATCCAAGCCTGGATCGAAGATGGATGACACCTGAAAGCAGAGGGGACCAAGTTCGTGACTACTAGCCAGTAGTCAGGTGGCACCAGGAGGGCACCGGATGGTAGTCACCTCGACTAGGTGAGTGGGCGGCGCTGTGCTCTGCAGATCTCACGGACCAGGAGGCGTTGTCGGCGACCAGGATGGAGGAGCGAGCTGTCCCACGATGGATGAAGCTGTCGACGTCGCTGGGCCCAGGATTGGGGCAACAAGTCTTGGCTAATTCAAGCCCACGCGGTGGACTCAAAATGGCGTCTGGAGTGGACCAGGAGGGTCCGGGGTGCTCCTCTTTTGGAAGGGAGCAAGGGCCAGTCTGGAGCAACCAGACCAGCAGCAGTGATGTCATCGGGCGTCGTTAAGAAGGCCACATGCCAGCGGGCTAGTAGCCAAACAATGCGGTGAGCAGCAAAAAGCAGAAGGGCCCCACGCAGATCGTGGAGATGCTGGAAGGCTGAACTTCGGTGCTGAAGCTGCTCAGGGTCGGGGCTTCTCGGACCCCAAAGCACTCACCAGAGGATCCCTCGGCGGTCGTGCTGGAAAGAAGTCGTGCAGTCTTGAAGATGGCCGGTCCCTCGAGGTCTCGTCGCACCCACGGTTCTCAGCTTTGCTGTAGAGGTGGGTAGAGGTCAGAGGTGCCAGGGAAGCCGGTTCTCGTCGAGCTGGGCAGTCGGATTCCGGAGGAAGGACTTGCAGCAGACCGCAGTGTTCTTAAGATGGTGCCTGCGGATGCAGGGTGACTACTCCTTAGTCACAAGGGAGAATCTTGAAGAAGAAATCTTGAAGTCCTTTCGTAGAAAGTCGTGTCATGATTCCAAAGATGAACTAATTTGGAAGGGTCCCCGCTCCTGCCTTTATCCTAAAGAAAGGGGTGGGTACGCGACTAGGTCCTGCCCTAGGGGTGGGACCAGGAAGGGGGGTGGTTACACCCATCTCCCATGCCGGACTTTCCCCAGGCCAGGGGCTGGTGTGCCCCTGGAACTGGTTCTAGCCGGCAGATGCGTAGTGAGCACCGGGGTGCCACTCAGCAGTCACCTTCCTGTAAAGCCCTGCCTACCCAGGATACACAAAACCCTGTCTGGGACGGTGCTAGCACCGCCCCTGACAGGAAACCCTTTGTCCAAGCTCTCCTCGCTGGAAGGACTCCCAGCAGCAGGAGGTCAGACTCGTGTCTGTGGTGGCAGCATCCATTTTGTGGAGCTGAGGCTTCGTTTAACTTTAACCGGGGTTCACAGTTACATACATGTCGTGTCCCTCTAGAAGGGTGGAATGCTAACCCCGTCGCCAGAATTGGCGAGGGGTTAGTACTCCAATTCGTATGACACCTTACTCGACATGTTTTGATAAAGCAATACCAAAGATAGCATTTAACCGCGAGGATTATAATGCACTTAAGAGTATATGGTATGCGTTATCATGGAACAGCTATTAGGACTTGGTTCCGCAAGCTGCAAACAGGCTCAGCTCATGCCAGAGCACCATTTCACACGATTCCAAGCACTCTGCCTTCAGGATTGTCAAGGCCTGCCATAGGAGTGACTGATAGGAATCTGTGTGTCCATTTTTAGGGTTAGATATAGGTATACTATATCTATAGCAAAGAGTGATTACACCACCTTGCCCCAGCTGTCGTGCAGCCAGTTGTGTCAGATTTAGATGGCCATCCAGGGGTGGCATAATACATGCTTCAGCCCCTGGTAGGCCCTGGGTACACCTATGCCCTGAGTTACAGGGTCTGATAAGGTGGCCCAGTTCCAATTGGATAATGCACCTAAGGCACACATGTCAATTTAGTGAGAGAACAGCTAGGCTGTGGGTCTGATTGGCAGGCCCACAGCCAGAGAAAGTCGTAAACCAGTGAAACAAAAGCAAAAAATCTGGGTGATCATAGGATTGCAGACCCTACTCTCCTACAGACAGGACCTACGGAATGCTGTTTCCCGCATCCCGGAGGCTGAAGGGAGGATCTCCAGGGTCGAGGACCCAGCAGGTAGCCAAGCTGGAGGGGGTCCAGAAGGGACTGGCCCTGCGGGTGGAAGATGCGGAAGGAGGCGCGTGGCCCAATAACCTGCACTTTGTTGGCTTTCCGGAGGGCTGCTAGAAGGGAGATATGGAAACATTCTTGACACATTGGCTGGAGAGCTGGTTCCCTCCCGATGCCCTGTCATGTTGCTTTGTAGTGGAGCGAGCACACCGACCCCTCATCCAGAAACCACCGGAGGGGTCCCACCCGCGACCGGTCATCACGAAGCTACTGAACTACCACGACCGCGACGTCATCTTGAAGCAGGCCAGGATTCGGGAACCGATCTTGTTTGAGAACACTCGCATTATGGTTTTCCCAGACTACACTCGTCTGGTGCAGCAGCAACGCCAGTCCTTTCAGGCAGCTAAGGGCCGTCTTCGAGACCTTAAACTCCTGTATGCCCTTCTTTATCCGGCCCGTTTGAGGGTGGTATTCCAATCACGCACGCATTTCTTTGATACCCTGGAGGAGGTCTTTCAGTGGACTGATGAAACTGTGAGAGTGCGACCGCATACACCACCGGGGCTGAATGCTGATTCCTCTGCTCGGGGAGCCCCATCTGGGAATGCCCGGAGCTCATGTCGAGAAGGGAACTGGCGATCCAGATCGCGGCAGCGCTCCCCCCTGGGGTGGCAGTGGACCCGCGACCCCCGGCCTCCGAACACTGAGCAGGGACCTGGACTTGGTTTGATATATGTATTCTGTGATGCTCTGTTGGGCCCCCTATGCGGGCACATTCTGGCTCTGTTCTTGAATTGCTGGCTGTGGGGAAAGATTTATGATGTGGCCTGCTCCTTTTCCCCCCTTTCTTAGGGTTTGTTGGTGGGTGAGGGTAGATGTAGGTGATATGGTTTTTTGGGTGGGGATCCATTGGTGTGGGGGACCTCGGGCCCACGTTTGGGAAGGGGTACCCGCCTAGCCGCGACAGATACTTCAACAGTTTTGAGGTATGGGGAGTTTCTGGTTGGAGGGGGGCTTTGTTGGGGTTAGGGTGGGGTTGCACAGCTCGGGGGGTCCAATGTGTTGGATTTTGTTATGTCTTTTTGTCCACATGCTTGTGCATTCCTTGAGGAGACTCCCTGATGACGCATTGCGTTGAGGCGCCCCTGGGGCCCCCTGGTACCCTGCGTGTCCTTAGCTGGAATGTTTGTGGTATCTTGGATAGGATTAAACGAGGGGCTGTGCTGCGGCAGGCGAAGCGCCTAAGGGCGGATGTCCTTCTGCTCCAGGAAACACACCTGTTGGGCACTAAGGTTCTGTGCCTGCAGAGATTTGGCTACCAACAGGTTTACCATGCTGGGTTTGCGAGGGGGTCCAGGGGCGTGGCTATACTCATACACCGTAGAGTCCCTTACACTCACACGAGGCTCTGGCAGGATACACAGGGAAGGTATATAGTGGTACAGGGGGTGGTGAGAGAGACTCCCCTGGTCTTGGTATGTGTCTATGCCCCACCGCCTTTGCAGTGGTCCCTGGTTGAGAAGCTGTACACGGTTTGGGCTGATATCCCTGATGTATTGATGGCGATTGGTGGTGACTGGAACGATGTCATGGATATTACTGGAGACAGAGTCCGGCGGGGGGTGGGGTGCGCCCGTGGGCCACCCCACGAGGCTACAGGGTATGGTGAGCAGTATGGACTGGATAGATTCCTGGAGGCATACTTACGGCGCTGTGCGCGAATATACGTACGTCTCGGCGGTGCATGGGTCCTTTTCGAGACTGGACTACATCTTTATTCCGAGGGCGAAGATGGGTTGTCTGGAATAGGCGACGATCCATCCCTGGGGTCTCTCAGATCATTCGCCGGTGTCAGTAGAGCTGCAGTTGGGTTTGGGGAGACGGCCATTTAGATGCCGCATGTCGGTGTGGCATCTTCAACAGGAGGATTACAGACAACACATGCGCGATGCGCTAGCCACTTACCTCACATGTAATGTGGGTTCTGTCGAGGGGGCTACTACCCTGTGGGAAGCCTTGAAGCCCACGCTGCGGGGCATAGATATCACCTGGTGTGTGGAGGCGCGAAGGCGCAGACGGGAGGCACTAGTGCGAGTGGAGGCTGAGGTGGGGGCCCTGGAGTGTAGGGGTCGACAGACAGGTGAGGTTCGTGACATGTGTCAACTCCTGCTTGCGCAACAGTCTTATGCGGCACTGCTCATGGACGAGGCTCGCCAGGTGTGGCTAGTCACACGCAGTAGAATCTGTCAGTGGGGAGATAAATCTAGCACAATGTTACACAGACTCTGTCAGGAGGTCTTTCATGCACAGAAGCTACCCGGGATACTGGATGATACAGGGGAGCCGTTGACGGACCCCAGAGAATTGGCAGAAAGTTTTGTGCAGTATTATGCGGAGCTCTATGCCCCGCAGGAGTGTCTTCCGTCTGATCAGATTGACAAATTTCTGGCGGATCTGCCTCCTAGGGCGGTGACAGATGACGTACGAGATAAGCTCGACCTTCCGCTCACAGCTGAGGAGCTGGGCACCGCACTGGGAGACCTGAACTCGGGAAGGCCCCCGATCCCAATGGTTTCCCCAGTGAATTTCTTAAGAAATACAATACCCAACTGGCCCCTCATTATCGGGCGGCGTTGGAAGAGGCTAGGGATCAGGGCAGGCTTCCCCTAGACTGGCAGCATGCGAAGGTGGTGTGTTCCATAAGCCGGGACAGCCCCCAGAGCAGCACTCCTCCTATCGTCCCATCTCGCTTCTCAATGTGGAGGCCAAGGTGCTCGCTAAAGCTCTGGCTAATAGGCTCCTTCCGTATATCTCGGATCTGGTGCATCCAGACCAGGCTGGCTTTATGCCACAACGGGCGACCCAACACAACATTCGACGGGCCCATGTGGCGATGGAGGCAATTAGGGGCAAAGGGAGGCAGGCGGCGCTTCTCCTAGCGATATAGATAGAGCGTTCAATTCCCTTAGTTGGGTATACTTGTTTTTCTTGCTCCCGCGGCTTAACCTGGGCCCTCGCTTCCTATCCTACGTGCACCTCTTGTATACCGATTTGACAGCCTCAGTTCGGGTGGTGGGAGCCGTGTCTTCCACATTCCACATCCGGCGCGGTACCCGGCAGGGGTGCCCGCTGTCGCCCTACCTGTTTGCCTTGGCCATGGAGCCACTCCCTGCCTGGGTGCAAATAGACGCACAGCTGAGTGGGTTTGACTGGCTGCGGGGCCTGTCCCATAGAGGAGCACTTTACGCGGATGATGTCCTTTTCTTCCTTACAGAACTGCATAGGTCGGGGCCACGTCTCCATGAAATTCTACAGATCTTTGGTGAGACCTCGGAACTGTTTTTTTTTTTTTTTTGTGAAAACCTTTATTGAAGCAGTTATCAGGTACACAGCTGTAAACGCCTACATCCTGCGGGCGCAGGCCGGCAGCTATCCCAGAGTCTAGCATGCAGTGTAAATTAAGAGGATAACTTCTGACACAGCAAGCCGCCTACAACCCCTCAGGGCCGGCCGCGTTGAAAAAACTAGAAGGAGCCGTGTGTGGCAGCATTCAAGCAAAAACGGAGGTGTAAGCAGATAGAAGACAGTGAATGCCTGAGTCTTTCTTTTTCATTGGTTTTTCTCCCCCCCCCTCCCTCAAACAACAACAGTCAACAACAGCGCAATTGTGTGGTTCTGCGGTCTGGTGTAGCCGATGAAGCCAGCCTTAGCCCCCGTCTCCCGCCGCCCCCATCCCGCCAAGAATCGTCGCAAGGATGCCAAGAGGTGAACATCCAGCCCCCACGGACCGCCTGTACAGTACCAATGATCCCCTTAATGCGCCAGCCAGGGACCAAGGAGGGGGGGTGAAGGACACCAGTTGGGGGGGAGGGGAGGGGGGGCGGAGGGGCAGGGAGCACCAGAGGCGAGAGGAGTAACAAGTGGAGCAGGGTCATGACATTCCAATCAGGCCAACATAAGGAGAGCGAGGGAGTGGGTGGCGGAGCATGCAACCTCAACCCCCCTAGGAACCCAAGGGGCAGTGTGGCAGTGAAAGATTAGGAGTGAGGCCCAAGACGGGGCGATCTAGAAGCTTCCCCTCTGTCTGGTGTGTCCGAGTCCCTGGACGCAAGAGCCTGGCGTCGCATAAGATACGCAGTAAGTGGGCCCCATATGTCTTTAGGCCTTGACTTGAGGGGTAGAAGTTCGGCATAATTATGCTGTTGGTCTTGCCAGGTAGACATTGTCGCGAGCCAGTCTTTGAATTTGGGAGCGCGACCACGTCCCCAGCGGCACACCACATGTCGTTTCGCTATGAGGAAACTCAGAGCAAAGAATTTATGATGGGCTTGCATAGGAAGGTCAGTCTGTCCCAACAGTGCTATCTTAGGGCAGGGAGACACAGATACGCCAATCATGTCCGATACGGCCGCGAATACCTCCTCCCAGTAGGCAGTCACCCTGTGGCATGCCCATGCGAGATGGAAAAAGTCCGCACCCTCTGCCCCGCATCGAGCACACCTGTCATCTTCTCGGAGCCTATAACGACATTTTTTGGCTGGGGTATAGTAAAGTCTATGTAAAAATTTGAAGTGTATAAGGCGGAGGCGAGCATTGCCTGTTACGGCTACAGCATGGGCGCAGCTCTCCGTCCATTGGTCATCAGTCATTTGGGTCTGTAGATCAGCGTCCCAATCATGTCTAGCTCGTAACGCAGGCGGGGAACTGGCTGCCTGAGTGTGTTTATATAATATCGAGACAACATGCTTAGGAGAGTTGGTTTGGAGGAGGGTGTGGAGGGGCTGTACCGTCTCTGGTTCGTCCGGGAAGTTTGGGGTGACAGCCTTCACGTTCTGACGTAAGTGGACATACAGAAAGGTGTCCATAACTGATGGGGAATGATCCCCAAAGAACTGTGCAGACGTTTTGAAGGTTCCCTGAAGGTACAGGTCTCCCCATGTACGCAGCGCCAAACGCGTGAGCATCTGGTGTCCTATTTCTTCGCAGGCGATACGAAGTCTGGGGTCATGAGAGAGTGGCATCAGGGGCAAGTATAGAAAGGGTGTGCCTAATGCTGCAGCCAGGCGTCTCCAGGCAAGGACAGTACAGTCCACCGTACTGGGGTCACGCTCCGAGATTTTGGTGTCCGTATACAGATAGCCCGACGGTGGAATCGGCCTCATGTAGCCGTCTTCGACTGCCAAATGAGCCATAAATGGAGGGGGGTGGAGCCAGTAAGCCACAAAGTGAGCCTGTGGGCAGTCGTAATATCTACGAAAATTCGGTACATCGAAGCCCCCCTGGTCGTAAGGAAGCATGAGCGTGCGCATGCTAATGCGAGGCTGCTTACCACCCCAGATCAGCCTGGACATTAGGGAAGTGAGGGAGCGAAAGAAGTGGGGGCCGGGATTATATGGGATGTTGGTGAACAAGTATAGTAATTTGGGCAGCACGACCATTTTGATCAGCGAGATGCGGCCAGCCATTAACAGCGGAAGGTGAATCCACCTGGTGACCTTATCAGTCAACGCGTCCAGCGACGTGCCATAGTTGGCTCTGATAGTAGTGTCGCGACACCTCGTCACGGTTATACCCAAGTATTTGATTTCATCCTCTTCCCAGATTATAGGGTAATCCAGGGGGAAGTGTGCTGTTATGGCAGTTAGTGGAAATAGAGCGGACTTCGACCAATTAATTTGAATGCCCGAGAAGCCACCGAATTTAGTGATTTCACGGAGAAGGGGATTGAGATTTTCTTTGGGTTTGTGGACATAGAGGGTCAGGTCATCAGCATAGAGGGCAATGAGCAACTGCCTGTCTGGGTATATAAGGGAGCGGTGATTGTGATGCTGTCGCAGTTTGGCCGCCAAGGGCTCTATAGCGAGCGCAAACAGTACCGGGGACAAGGGGCATCCCTGTCGCGTGCCACGTTGGATCTCGAAGGGATCAGACCGAGATCCGTTCAGCAGCACCGAGGCCATCGGGTGTCGGTAAAGCAGTCGTATCCAATCAAGGAAGCTAAAAGGGAACCCCATTCTCTCCAGCAGAGCCAATAGATAGTCCCATTCCAAGGAAGCAAATGCCTTGGTGGCGTCCAAGAACACGACTGCAGCCTCACACTTGGGAGTGATGTCTTGGATGACAGCCTGGAGTGTACGCAGGTTGTGGGAAGTGGCGCGGTTGGGGACAAAGCCTGCTTGGTCAGGAAGAACCAGCTGCTCCATCAACAAGTTGAGACGGGATGCAAGCACTTTCGCTAGTATTTTCACGTCTGAATTCAGGAGGGATAGGGGTCTATACGAGTCACAGGACTCAGGCGGCTTGCCCGTTTTTAACAAGGATGCTATAAGAGCTTCTCTCATAGTAGTCGGCAGGATACCCTCCTCCAGCGCTGCATAGTAAACCTGTTGCAGGATTGGAGCAAGAATATGCATGAAAGCCTTATAGAAATCAATCGGTAAAGCGTCCGAACCTGGCGATTTTCTGGATTTCATAGACATGATCGCATCAGTGATCTCTTCAAGTTCGAGGATGTGATGAAGGAATTTTTGTTGGGATGGACCTAGCCACGCAAGTGCAGTGTCGTCCAGGTAAGTGTTCAGGGGAGAGGGGTTGGACCGCTGGGAAGTGTAGAGTTTGGAATAGTGGTGGGAAAGGACGCGAAGCTGTTCCGGAAGTGATCGCTGAGGCACACCGTGTTCGTCCAGCAGGGTTGTGATACAGTTTTGGTATCTGGGGGGGTTTACCGCAAAGGCCAGCGCCCTGCCAGGCCTGTCGCCTTCGCCAAAGACGCGCGCCACATACGGCTTACCCAGGAATTTGCACTCCTTGTTAGCCAGCTCCGCGTAGTCATTCAATTTTTCCCGTTGTGTCGCTCTAGCTGTGGAATTGGTTGAGTCTCCCCCCACCTCCCGCTCCAGTTGCTTCAGTTCACGTTCAAGTTTACGCAATTCGTCCCTAAGGGACCGAAGGACCCCCCCACCCTTAGCAATACACCATCCCCTGACCGTGACCTTAAAAGCTTCCCAGACCGTGGTGATGCTAGAAACTGAGTGAATGTTACGCTCAAAGAAGTCCTGGATATCTTGCTCGAGCTCTGCCTTAAAGGCGGAGTCGGTGAGGTGCGACGGGTTAAAACGCCAATTCAAATAGGGAGACGCATCGTGCGGGATATGCAATGAAACATAAACCGGGGCATGATCAGAGAGGGTGCGAGCAAGGTGGGATGCTGAGACTATCCAAGGTGAGAGCCCTGCAGAGCAAAAGATGTAGTCCAGGCGCGCCCAGGTGGAGTGTACAGCAGAGTAATGTGTGCCTTGCAGCTGTGTTGGGTGCAGGTGCCTCCAGATGTCAAGCAGGCGGCACTCCTCGACTATATTCAACAGAGCGCGCTGGGAATGCGTGTAATGTAGGGACTGAGGATGGGATCTGTCTACGTTGGGATGAAGCGCCGTATTAAAGTCACCACCCAGGATTACGTGTGGAATCCCCATAGCTTGGATCTTTCCCCACAGCGTGAGGAGGGAGGACGGGTCATCTACATTGGGGCCGTAATAACAGGCGAAGAGGACCTTGTGTGAGTATAGTCTACCCCATGCCATGCAGAATCTGCCCGATGAGTCAGCTTCTGAACCCTCCAGAACAAATCGCACACCACGTTTCACCAAAATTGTCACCCCTCAAGCATAGTTGGAGTAGGAGGAAAATACTCTGTTAGAGGCCCATCGGGCCGCGAAGAGGGGAGACGTGCCTGACATTAAGTGTGTTTCCTGCAGCATTGCGACAGAGACATCATGCCTTGCCAAATATCCCAACACCAACCTTTTCTTTTGAGGGTCATTAAGCCCCCGAATATTCCATGACATCATTTTAACTCACTGGGTGGGGTATGACCCCTCTATCTCACCCATGACAAGAGAAAAAAATAGGCATGCTCATAGTGCGGAGGCCCAGCCACTGTGTGGAACGCCACGCCATGTGAACAGATAGTAAGCATCGGCCCCACATAGATCAACCACACCAGAATGTGCATCGAATAACAATGAGTATGACTGTAAAAGATCAAATCCCCAACCCACCCACACCGGCCACCCCAACCCGCCGGGCATAGAACACCTCCCACCCCATCCAACATCCCAAAGAAACAGAGCATGATATGCCAACAGTCCAAAGTCACATTTCCCCTGGAAGGGAGTAGGTAAGTTCGGGGATCACCCATTGGGGAAGCTTGCCAGGGGCACCTGACCAGCCCCCTACCTCACGAGTCACACCCAAAAGGCGCCAGCCGATAGCCGGAACGCCCATCATGGGATGGAGGTAGGTTGTTGAACCAAGTCTAGTAGTCAAACCGGCCTTAAGAAAGTTAGTAAAGAGCACCTCACCGGGAATGAAGGACCTGGAGCCGCACTCTGGGCGTGGATGCAGTCTGCAGATGGGTGGTTATCTCAGGACATAGTCAATCTTGCTGCTCCAGCGGTAAGCGTGAGCGCGATCTGCTTCCCTCTGCATGTCGCCCAGCTCTGTCGCGGTTCTGCTGCTTCAGGAATTCCTCGGCCTGTTGCGGAGTTGTAAAGACATGTTGCCCGCCTTGGTAGGAGATCTTCAGTTTAGCAGGGTAGAGCATGGCGTAGGAGATGTCCTGAGATTGCAGTTTCTTTTTTATCGGTGCGAATTTCCGCCGGGCCTCCTGCACTGCCGGGGTAAAGTCTGGAAAGAAGGACAGCATGGCGTTGCCATAGGCCACAGTGCCGATTTCCCGGGCACGGCGGAGTACTGCATCACGGTCCCTGTAATTAAGGAATCGGGCAATGATGGGCCGGGGGGTAGCACCCGGGGGTGGTTTGGCCGCCAGGGACCTGTGCGCCCGTTCCACGATTAGATGTGGGGAAAAGGAGTCCTTCCCAAAGAGTTCCACCACTAAGGCCTCCACAAAGGGCTCCATCTTCCCAGTGTTGGTGGATTCCGCCAGGCCTAGGATGCGGACGTTGTTCCTTCGGGACCTGGCTTCCAAATCCTCATTCTTTTCTGCTATAACTTTGAGGAGCCTGTCCATCTGGGAAACCTGGCGGCGCGTGGCGGCGGCTCCGTCTTCCAGTCCAGAGACTCTGTCCTCCGCCTCCTTAAGACGCGCATCGTGTTGGTCTAGTTTCATCACAACGCCGTCAATTCGAGAGTTCATGCTATCGATTTTGGCATCGATACTAGTTAGGCTGTGCCTCATGCCCAGGAGCAGGGACTTCCAGTCCTCTTCTGGCGGAGTGGTAGTAGAGCTGTCGCCCGGCCCGGGCGTATTCTTAGTCGCCTTCCGAGTTTCGAATGGGATCTTCGACTGTTTGGCGTCGCCGCGACCCATGGTGCGCCCCCGAGACCCTGGTGCCGCTATCGCAAGACCGTGGGAGGGTAGGGCTACCAGCGGCGTTTGGTCAGCGGGGAGAGGGCAGAGGGTAGTGCAGAGGCAGGGTGCACGATGGAGCACGAACCCAGGCCCACCAAAATGGCGGCTAATGGGCAAGGGAGCGTAGCCCCCACTCAGTTTCCACCAGCAGAGACTCCAACGGCGGTAGTGCGGCCCGGGAGGGGGCCCCAAAGCATCCCAGGAGTCAATGTGGGTCTCCCCAGGAGTCCAGATGGCCAGCCGTGTAACCAAGTAAATCTGCAGAGGGAGTAGCGGTCAGGGCACGCTTCGCGCCGAAAAGGTAATGGAGTAGGCAGTAGAGATCTCTCCCGTTGCCAGCCGCAATCGTGACAAATGCAGGGGCGCCACTCGGCTCCGACAGGCAGCAATGGACAGGTCCCGCAGGGGGAACGGCCGGGCCCGAGAAGAGCTGGAGAAAGCTGCGGCCGTAGGCGGGAAGGCGCGCTCGGCCCTGCCACTGAGCAGGGGGATGGGGCCGATGCGGGAGCGGCGTGCAGGCAGGTCTCACCGCTGGGGGGCGGGGGAGGGGGGAGTGTCCACTCACCACCGTACGGACTCGAACAGTCGAGCCCCCAGGGCCGCCCGCCCTAGACCGCCGATGGTGAACAGGTCGCCGAGTCCCCGGTGCAGCGTAGTCCTCCGCCGCAGGGGAGCAGGCACATCAATGAGCGCGAGGAGCCGCTCCGTCGTCCTGCAGCAGCTAACTCCCGCTTCAGAGGTCTCCCAGCGAGGATCTTGGTATCGGAGCGTTCAGCATAGGATGAGGAAGACGCGCCCGGTGCTTGAAGAGCATTCAGAGCCGGTTAGGATGGTCTGTAGGAGTATAGTCGGCTCAACCAGGCGAGAGCCCCACTACAGCGCGGCCATCTTGGTCAAGCGCCACCTAGCGCCCCCGACCTCGGGACTGTATATGAATCCCCGCAAATCCACCCTGTGGTCGTTGGGAGAGCAGACTTCGGTAGTTGGGGATTGGGCCGCTCTGCTTAAGGTTGCGGTTGGAGGGTTTCAATACTTGTTTTTTTTCTGTCAGATGCCCCAGCCGTGTCTTGGGAACAAAACTTAGTGCCGGTGTGGGATCGAGTACCGGCAGACCTTAAGACCTGGTCGCGTATGACGCTTACTATTTATGGCAGATCAGCGATTTTCAAAATGGTGGCGCTTCCGCGCCTGCTATATCAACTCCAGAACCACCTGTATCCAATTCCCGCGAGCTGGTTTCGCCAGGTCAACTCCCTTCTGGGGCAGTTCCTATGGGATGGGGGTACAGTTTGTGTGGCATTGCGCACATGTTTCCTCTCCACCTATTGTGGAGGACTGGCCACATCGGATATTCTCTCCTATTATCAGGCCTCTCATCTATTGGTACTAAATGACTGGTGGTAAAGCGATCGTGCGGATCCAGCCTCTGCTATGGAGCTCTATTTGATGGGCTCCAACACACTCCATACCATCCTCTACTCCGTACCCCTGCGGAGTGCACTGCCAATGGTCACTCGGGCGGTGTTTCTCATTTGGAGGCACGCCCTGCGCCGTATGGGGTGGTGGAACGTTCTGACGGCAGAGACGCCTTTATGGCACAATGGCCGCTTCCTCGCGCTGGTCTACCTACAAGGCTTTAGGGGGTGGGACAACGTGGGCATCTCGACCTTGGGCGATGTGATGCACGACACCACGTTGAAATCCTTCCAGGAGCTCAGAGCTGATTTTGATATGTCCAACACTCAATTTTTTCGCTACCTTCAATTTCGCCACGCCCTGTCCCCTAGTCTGGTAGGACTTGAGACCCTCCCGGACTTCAACCCCTTGCAGGCGAAAGTGTTTAGGAGGGACCTTGTAACTAAAAAGATTTCTCGCATATACCAGACGCTAGTCACACATAGTTCCCCACACTTCAGAAGCTCAGGGACCACTGGGAAGAAGATGTGGGTGGGTTGGAGGAGGAGGATTGGAGGGAGGCATTGGCTTCACCCAGGGCCGCCGCCATAGCCGTACGTCTCAGCTTGATCCAGTTCAAATACTTACACAGGGTCTATTACACGAGAGTTCGCCATTATCGGGCGGGTCTGATTGCCTCACCGAATTGTCTCAGCTGCCATAGTGAGGAGGGGACGTTCCTCCATATGGTGTGGAGCTGCGAGACTGTGGAGCGCTTCTGGAGGGGGGTTCTGGCATGTTTAGCTGAGGTGCTTAGGTGGGAGCTCCCGAACACGCCACAATTTGCCTTATTGCATGTCATGGATGGATTTGGGGGCAACATTTACAAGAGACACTTTTTTTTTTGTGTCCTCATATTTCGCCCTTGGTGACCAAATAGTAGCATATGGAGATGAAAATTAGCTTACTGTCACAGATAAACTGGTAGGGGCTCTTAGTGAAGCAGCACAAGTTGCCCCTCAGTAAGTAGTGCCAAACTCCAACTAAACCACCTTGGAACAACCGTCAGGGTCGCATGCTGCTTCATATACCCATTCTTATACCGATGTCAACTTTATTGGGTATAGACAAACGTGGGAAAAAGGTGCCAAGCAGCTTAATCACTGGACCTTGGGGGGGGAAAAAAAAAAACTTGATCGATCAAAGGACCATTACCAATTTAATAACATCCAGAAATTTCTCTTGCGTAAGTTTACTGATCTTGAGAGGTCCAACTTCGATGTTTGTAGCACAGAAGTGCGCCAATCGAGCAAGGTAGGAGGTAGCATATCCTTCTACATATTTCCCTTCTGGCCAACAAAATACAAAAGAAAAGTAAATTTTTTGCCGGCCCATGAAACTCTGGGGAAACACCAAAGATGACAAGAGCAGGACATAATGTAACTTGGGATCCCAAGGAGGTGGAGAGTGATAAGCAAACTGAAGTCCGAAAAAGTGATAAAAGTGGGCTATCTAGGAACATGTGCAAATCCGAAGCTGCTACCATGCGGCATTTAGGGCATGAGACAGGTGAGTTATCTGAAAACTTCGACAAACGTTGAGGCGAATAATAGGCCCTATGCAACGTGAACAAATGGTTTCGGTGTAGCCAAGATGGTTTCACAATGTTCCACATGATCTTAAAGGACTCAAACCACAGGTTCTCCACGCTGATGTTTGAAATATGTGCGGTCCACAGCAGATCAGGCAACTGGAACTCACCCTCAATTTCATCCAGTAAAAGATTGTACCAGAGTGAAACCTCTTTCTTAGATGGGGGTTTATCTATTAAGAGGGACACTAATATACTATCACCCCCTAGCTGAAATCTACCTTTAACAGAAATCTGTGAGTGCGCCCAGCTTTGTATTTGTAGGTATTTGAACCTGGAAAACCGAGTCCCTATTTTTAAACTCAATACCTCCCACGGGAGTAGGCTACCATCAACAAAAAGATCACCCCATACCACCAATCCTGCCTCTCGCAGTGGTACTGCAAGGCTATCCAAAAGCCAGTTCGGGGATCCAGGTGAATTCCATAATGGGGCCTTACAAGAATAATAATCAATTTTAATGGCACGCCTAAGTTTAGCCCATGTTCTACATATATCTCTCACCACCTTCAGTTTTACTTTTTTTTTTTAACTTGGGATCTCCAAACTTAAACAAGAATTCATGGTCGGCAACCTTTTCCCCTCTGAGTAATGCAGCAAACATGTGCCAACATCACGAGTTTATCGGAGATTTTAACAACATCCTGACATGGGACATTTGAAAGGCCCACCCATAGAGCTGTAGGTCGGGCTCCGCCAAACCACCCTTCTCTCTTCGGCGCCTGATCTTCTTCCAGGCAATTCTAGGGTTGCGATTATTCCAAATAAAAGAGCATATATCACTTTGGAGTTTGGCTATCATTGTAGGTTCAAAAAAAAGGGGAATGGTGTTAAATAAGAATGTAACCTTCGGTAAAATAGTCATTTCAACTAGGTTGGATCTACCCAATAAAGATAGCAGAAGTGAAGACCAGGATTTCATTAGTCTACGGCATTCTTTGGCAATGGGCGAGAAATTTGCTGGAACTATCTCGTTTATATCCTTGTATATATTTAGGCCCAAGTAACGGAGGACTGGACTTAGCTGTACCCCTGCCACTGGCACAGGGTCATTCCAGACCATTATATCCGTCTTGGCTGCATTGACTTCATAGCCAGATACGGATCCGAACTCCTCTGCCAACGCAATTACAGCCAGAAATGCTGACCGTAATTCAGATGTAAAAACGAGAACATCATCCGCATACAATGCTACCTTCCTCTCCCATCCTTCAAACACAAAAGACTTGATGTTACTATTGTCTCGAATCCGTTGAGCAAAAGGCTCTATATACAGATCAAATAAAAGGGGGGAGAGGGGGCAGCCTTGGCGGGTACCCCGAGAGATGTTAAATGGGTCTGATAGTTCTCCGTTGACAAGTATAGAAGCTGACGGATTTCTATACAGGAGTTTTACTGCGCGCCTAAATTTTTTGCCGATGTTACATTTTCCCAAGACCTCCGATAGGTAAACTCAGTTAACCCTATCGAAGGCCTTGGTGGCATCCAAAGTCATCACTGCAAGAGGAAGTGATGCCACCGTTGCCATATCAATGGCTCCTATAAGCTCATATGTCAACTTGTACAGCTGACGCCCCCTTACAAAGCTCTTTTGATCTACATGCAAGATGTTTGTTGCCAAGCCCCCAACCTATTTGCCAATACAGATGTAAAGATTTTATAATCTGTGTTTAAGATAGAAATTTGTCTATAAGACCCACAAGTCTTTGCTGATTTTCCTGGTCTTAGAATCAATGTTATTGAGGCGCTATCCCATGATGTAGGAGGAGGCATCCCTTCTAGGAGGATCTTATTAAACAACTCTGTTAAAAAAGGGAGAATTGTTGGAATCAAAGCTTTATAAATTTCAGATGGCATACCATCTGGGCCTGATGCCCTACCTTTTTTGCTACTAGCTATTGCCAGCCTGACCTCCTCCTGCGAAATAGGATCTTCTAGTATATTACTTTGTTCTGATGACAGTTTCGGAAGGGAGACCCCAGCCAGCCAATCTTCAGCCTGCTTTGGCTCGGCGTTCTTATCTTCACAATATATTTCACTGAAGAAATCATGGAGCGCTCTCCTAATGTCGACGTTGGTGGAAGATGTTATACCACCAGCCGTAGTTGAGTTGATGTTATTACGAACTTGCTCAGTCTTTGTCTTCCATGCCAGCAATTTACTGGCACCTTCGCCATATACTCAAAATTTGCCAGCTTACTGGCTTCCCATCTCTCTAAAACCCTAGCATTTAAAACTGAGCTTAGCTCTCGCTTTAAGATGGTCACTTTATTCTGCCACTCATGTACTGTGGATCAGAGGGTGTCCGGATGCCTAGCAATGTCTGTTTGGAGTTTAGTCAACTCCAGTTCTAAGGAGGCCACTGATTCCCTATAGATTTTATTCTTATATGAAGCTTTATTAGTTATAAGACCCCTTAAGAATGCTTTAAGTGCATCCCATATAACACCTGGAGAGGCAAAACCTATATTTTCATCCATGAAAAACTGGACCTCTACATTAAAAGCATCAATGATATTGGGTGAGGACAGTAATGATTGATCAAAGGACCAGTTGCTTGATCGACTCTTAGGAAACCCTTCTAAGTCTAAGAGAATCGCCACATGGTCTGATAGATGAAATGGTAGATGGGATACCGATTTAACCAGGTTAACTAAAGATTGGCTAATCAAAATAAAATCAATTCGAGACTGGTGATGAAATCTGTAGTTTCAAAATGTGACTCCTCTGTGCAGCCCATGCATAGATCTCCAGATGTCAGTTATATCCAAACTGCCTCATGCTATCTTGCAGGTAAGACCTGGTTTTAGATAAAATTTAAGCTCTATCAGAGGGTGATTTATCCACTAAGGGATCCAGGACTATATTAAAGTCACCTGCTAAGATAACCGGTTCGGGAAATAGATATAGATGTGAGAAAAGGGCCTTCAAAGCCGAAGGGTCATCCTGATTAGGACTATAGTATCCCACTATAGTGATAGGAGAGCCACATATTATAACTGATGCTATTACCCATCGACCACCAGAGTCAACCACTTTAGAGACTAATCTCGCTTTAATAGATTTTTTAAATAAGATTGCCACTCCTCTAGTGTGTATCAATTGTGACGTTGTTATTCAAAGATCGATCCACCTATTCCTTTTAACCAATACAAGCATTTCAGACTCAGCCAAATGTGTCTCCTGGAGTACTATAATCTGCGCACTAGAATCAAGGAGATATTGCATAATATTATTTTTCCTCTGACTAGTTCGCAAACCATTAGTATTCCAGGAGAGAATAGCCAATTTACTCATTATACTGATGTTTCCACATCTTTACTTTTTTAATACCCCCAGGTATAAAGGAGCCGATCTGCGATGTGCCCCTAAACAGAGAGAATTGAACAAACACACACCCTTTTGGTAACAACAATGATAACATCAAGCATAGAGCCAAAATAAAACGAAAATGAGGACTCATTTTTGATTTTTTCCCCTGCAACCCCCTCTGTGTCCCTGTCTAACCCCCTCCCCCCATGGGAAACCCTTGTTCTATCTATCTGGAAGAACCAGAAGATAGCACCCTGTCATGGACTCCCGCCTTAGTTATACCCGGTGAAAAAAACAAGGAGAGAAAAGAAAAAAAAACTATCAAAGATAAGAGTGAGGAAGAAATAAATCTATCCTATATATCCTATACTCTCTACGAGATCCATATTGTGTTAGGTGATATGTTAAGTGATATGTAAAGTGAGTTACGTGCTGATTGTGCTATATATTGTATATTTCGCTGATTTTACTTCAAAGATAATTTCACCCATTTTTTAAGTTTTTCTTTTTTCTTTCACTTTTCTATTCCCCTCTTTTTTTTCCTTATTTTCCACTTTTTTCTTCTATTTTTTTGTTCCACTCTCTCCCTCCATCCTTATACACAGATTCCCCTTTATCTCTTTCTTTAAGTTTTTTTTTTTTTTTAAATACTAAACATTATTAGATAACCACTCAAGGAAGCTTCACCTAGCTAGCCGCTCCTTTTTCTTTACCCATAGTCATAAGTAACTCATCCGCTGCCTGCACTGATCGAATATTGTGCATGCTGTTGTTATACATAACTCTCAATGCTGCCGGAAAAACTAGTTGAGCCACTGCACCATAGCTTCTGAAAGCCTCAAGCCTTTTCCCAAACTCCCATTGTTTGTCCAGAGTAACCCTGGACAGGTCAGATGGAATTGAAAGTTGAACCCCTTCGCCCTGACAGATTTCTGCTTTAAGGCCAGATTTAGAATGGTTTCTTTAAGGGAGTATGTATGAAAGTTAACCAAAACTTTTCTGGGCTTGGATCTTTGGGGATTCTTTCTAAATGGCTCTCTATGAATACGTTGGATGTCTTGGGCTAGTTCTTCCTCTGATTGATCTAATCGCAACGCTTCTTTCAGCAGTGAAATAACAAACCGCTTAATGTCCGAGCCTTCTTTATCTTCAGGGATATTCAAGATGCGGAGATTATTCCTTCGGGCATTGTTCTCAAGCGTCTCCATCCTTTCTGCAAGAATTTGATTGTCTTTTCTAAGCATGGTGATATTCGTTTTAGCTTCATCGAGATATAGGGACATACCTGTTACTCTGTCCTCAAGTACCTCTGTTCTTACTGTAAGATCACTTAATTTTTTATCCAGGGATTCACAAAAGCACCTGATATCCGCCTGATTATCTGCTGAGGTCTCAAACCCCTTTTTAATGTCAGGCGACAGAGATGCAAACATTGACTGAAATGAAGCCTGCAGTGTGGCAACCAGGTCTGCATTACTGTCGTTGGACGATATAACACTGGACAAGGGAGCTGAAGTAGCTAATGTAGCTGATGTGGCTGATATAGCTGATGTCGCTCCTTGCTGAGTATTTTGTAAGCTTCAACTGGCTGTTAAAGACAAAGGGGCCATCAAAAAAGGTGGAGCCAGTGGGGGCGCCAGGACTAAGACCAAAGGGGGGGGGCCCAAAGTGCAGACAATAATATCGCCACCCCCACTCTCTGTGGCCACAGCTCGGTCTATTCCAACGTCCAAGCTACCCCCCCATTTGTACTGAGCTTTCTACACCACCTGCAGCCATTTCAATCGAGGTATTATTATGATTAGGCGAATCCTTAGTGCCCCTTGGCCCCTCAAGAGCTGTAGCCTCAGTTGAAGGCTTTACTAAATTATCAGAGGGAAAGCTTTTATCTGATAGTAGTACCATATCAATCAGGGTACTCTTATTATTAGCGAAACCTCAGTGTTCACTGCCCCCTCGAGGACTGTAACATCTATTAATGGCTTTCTTAAATTATCAGAGGGAGAGCTTTTGTCCGATAGTAATACAACTTGCGGGATCACTTTAAAAAATGACCTCAGTGACGGAGTGATTTTCAACGCTGAGCTGGGATTTTTGCCCTTAGGCCCCTTAGAAGACTTGCATGTATAGGCACGCGTCGCTTTAACCTGGCCTGTCAAGTAGGAGGAAAGCTTCTTTTTGCTATTCGCGCTGGGGTTATCATAAATATTATTACTGGACCCCACAAATTCCGCTTGTTTAATCCCAGACTCCGCTACACCCAAACAAGAAGCCGTGGGCAGACTTAAACCAACATCCACCGAAAACCTGGTGTCTTGAGTGCGCTTATTTATAGCTTTTCTGACCTCACCTTTGCAAGTTTTGTGCTTATTTCCTCTCAGGTTATAGTATCCCTCTACCCCTTTACCACCATTGTTGCTGTTATTGCCGGAGCCGCCACTTTCTTGACGCTGCTCCTGATCCAATGTCAGCTCCTCCACCTCTAATGCACTCTCCGCGGCACCTCCGGTCTCCTCTACCCCCAAAACGGGGCACGCAGCTGCACCACGGCTTCCAGGGAGAAGGGCACGAGTCCGACGCCCCCGTTGGAGCTCCAGGGCGGCCAGGCTCCACACCAAGAAACCAGCCGTCAGCTGCAGAGCCCCCCGGCGTACTTCCAAGATCTCCCACCGGCACACCAGGTCCTCAGCTGTCGGGGATATCACCTCAGCGGCAGCCTTCGCGGATAGACACGCCCCTTCCAGACGCATATGGTCAATGGACGAGCGGGTGAGAGAAAGATAAATCACCAGAAAGCACGCAGCTGCACCACGGCTTCCAGGGAGAAGGGCACGAGTCCGACGCCCCCGTTGGAGCTCCAGGGCGGCCAGGCTCCACACCAAGAAACCAGCCGTCAGCTGCAGAGCCCCCCGGCGTACTTCCAAGATCTCCCACCGGCACACCAGGTCCTCAGCTGTCGGGGATATCACCTCAGCGGCAGCCTTCGCGGATAGACACGCCCCTTCCAGACGCATATGGTCAATGGACGAGCGGGTGAGAGAAAGATAAATCACCAGAAAGCTGGTGATTTATCTTTCTCTCACCCGCTCGTCCATTTACAAGAGACACTTGATGCTACTAGGCCTTACCACTGCTAAGAGAGACATAGCTAAAGGATGGAAAGACCCCCGTGCCCCTAAGATGACGGGCTGGAAGAGGGGTCTGGATTTCTACATGGGCCTGGAGCGCCCGATCTTTGTAGCCAGGGGTTGCACGCGGAAGCAATTTAAAATTTGGAAACGCTGGGCGGATTATAGGGGGGTGTGGCTGCAGCCCCTGACAGAGCAGGATGAGCTCCCTCAGGATGGGTGAGAGGGGAGATGTGGGAGAGTATGGAGCATGGAATGGACGGGACGAACGGATTGCCTCCATCCTTTTATGAGGTTGGTGTAGTACATACTAGAGTGGTTTTTGGACCTATTGTGAGCTGTGCGACCGTTTGGGGAGGGTGTGGGGGAGGTGGTGGGATGGTGGGGAGGTGTTGAGGGGGTAGGGGGAGTTGGGAGGGGTGGTTGGAGGGGGAGAGTAGGGTAGGTGCGGGTTGGTTCTTAGTCCCCTTTTTGTAATGTTTGTTGATACCATGAAAATGTCAATTGCAATTGATGTCGTGATACTTATTGTTGCAGGCTCCCCTGGGTGACAGGGTCCTGTGTTGCTTATGCAAATATGACAATAAAAATGTATTTAAAAAAAAAAAAGAAATGGAACACAGACCTGGGACTGCCCATGCCAATGCAGATGGACTTTCCAGGTTCTTGCACTTAGACAACGAAGAATCTCTAGGGAAAGGTTAGTCTAATCATCTTTCATGGGGGGGGATGGGGGTGGGGGAGAAAGTGCCCTCTTTCTGCATGGCATGCCCCCACTTTTTGCTGAATTGCTGATGTTCTTTGATTTAGTGTGCCCTGGGCACCTGCTAATAAGGTACCCAGAGCATATGTTCCTTCCCTAAAATTGCATTGAAGCCTAAACCCAATGGCATCTCTGGTCACAGGTCAGCCCCTGGTAAATGGTAACACAGGTACCCAGGGCACTGTGACCACAGGAGGACTCTAAGGGCTGTAGCATTTATTGTGCCAACCCTTATAGAGGTCCTGTACCCTGACACTCACACACTGCCATTGCAGGCTGCCTTTCTTGATGCAGAACAAAGTGAAGAGTCTACATGGCACACATCCCTGTGTGCCATACCTACAAAACACTGCCCTGGCATAAATGACTCATCCCTCTAGCTGGGTGCACTATGCCAGTGGTGAGAGTACAGGTGCATGAACCGTGTACCCCTACAGTGCCCAAGTCCATTCCTGGGCATTGTAAGTGCAGTGCTGCCATTAAGAGTATATGGTGCTGGGAGTTTGTCATTACGAACTCCACAGCACCATAATGGCTACACTGAACACTGAGAAGTTTGGAAAAACAAGTGAGGGAAAGAAGGGTGCCCACCTCTGCAAACTCCACCCCTCAGGTGGGGGAGGCAAGGTAAAGCACAACTCTGAGTCCCCGCCATCTTGAGGATGGGGGCACCCAACCAACCAGGTACGGGCTCCTGCCCCCTTCTCTGGAGGGTGGCACAATAGAGGGTGTACACACCCCAGGGAAGGGACCCATTGGTCCCAGCCCTTTACTTACCTGTAACACCCCTAAATCTAGTATTTAGGGGCACCCTGATTCTAGCTTCCTCAGATCCAGAAATGACAAGAAGAAAAGAAGAAGAAGGACCGAACGGTCATGCAGCCAGCTAACATGAGAACAACGCCCACTGACTTGGCACCAGCCTACAGGCCTGTCTCCCCTCAAACCTGCTCCTGCGAAACCCCAGTGTGTCCTGCATCCAGCACCTTGAAAACCCTGCCCTCACTTACAAAGACTGCTTCTCCCGTGAACACCGAATTTGTTCAAACAGCAACCTCTGGCAGCAGCCAGAAACCGCGAATCCAGTCCACTCAGCACCCGCGAAACCTGGCCTGAGCTTGAGTGGAAAAACACCACGAGAAGGTCACCCTGACAATCCTGACCCGAGATCAGGTGAACCCTGACCTGCCTCAAGCCTCCACCCGACGCCTGCAACCTAAATCCAGAAGGCCCCTCTAAATGTGACCAGGAGCTGGTAAGAAGATCCGACCCCAAAAGGCACCCCTGCACCCAACGCCCCACGGCCTTGTGTGCCCAAACCAACAGTGCCGAACCAACCCTTAACTTTCCAACTTACCTCTCGAAGTGGTGGTCGCGCCAAGAAGTCCTTCGTCTCCATGCCTGCACTGCTTTTGCAAACCGGAGGTTCTCCATACAAAACAATAGGGCGCCCAACGTCGAAACAACACCTCAGTGCGGCTGAGGGTTCACATTTTTTGCTTTTTTGTTTCCACATTTTCCCTGACCTAAACCCTAGGAGCTTAGCTCCCACAACCCGGTGGCCTGCTTGCCAGCAGCCACTAACCAGAGGCCCCCTTTCCCCCATTGGATAACAGTGGGCCTCCACACTCTGCACCCCGCCGCCCTAGCGCAGCAGAGGGTGTAAAAAGAGTGCATCACTGATCCTGGGGACACCCGAGTCTAACCCCAGAACCTTAACTCCCAAAGTCGATAACTTACCTGTGATCCGATAACCTGTTTTTCCTCCATAGGATAACATTGAAAAATTTCTAACTTTAACCTCTGCCTACCTCTGGGGTCACCTGGACTCTATACACACTATATCTCATTTTTGTTTAGTATATATAATGTCAGTTTCCTACATTGGGATTAGTGGTGGGATAGACAACTTGCATTTGTTGGTCTACTTGGTTACCACCTGATCACATGACAGAACTCTTAAATTGCCTTTAGAATTCTGATTTTTTCACCTTACGGCAAGGAATCAAAGATCTCCACCAAAGAACCCCTTCATGGGTGCCCATCGGGAATTGCAGCGCCGACCCGACGAGGAGCAGACCCAATGATGAAGCAGCTAGCTAGCTGGCTGTATGAGGGCCTTAATTCCAACAAGAGAAATTCCCCTCCTATAACTTGATATTAATTGAGCGACTTCTCTCTTGCACAATCTGTTTTATTCAGTTAGGAACTGCATACCCTTTTTGTATTGATCCCTAGTTGGGCATGTATGTTGGACCTGCTATAAAAGCCCTGAGATCCCTCTCTTTGTAGACATTTCAGGCATGGGTGACCTGCTGGGACTTGATATCCTCAGGTTACCAGGATAATAATTGTGTTATCCCTGGCCCACACAAGGACTTCACTGTCCGACCTTCCTTTTTTGAATTCTCTGGGTTCCCCATACTATTATGATGGAAGAGAACCAGGGACTCAGTTTTGGCGACAACATAGTGGCTGAGATTTTGAACACACCGTCCATCCTGGGGACGGAGGGTAGCGCTGCCTCCGGTAGCCAGTTGGAAGATTGGTCCTCACTTTCAGCCCTGAAACATGAGTGACTTAAGATAACTTTGCACAGTGCAATGATGACCGAATATCTGCGGGCAAACATAGCCCCCAAAGGCCTCATAGTGAACAACTTTCCACGCCTGTTCCTAGAAGACATTGTCTTCAAGAAAGAGTGGTCCCTGGTAGTATGGAAATGTACAAGGGACCTACTCATCCTGATTATCAACACCGCCAAAATGATTGCCGATGCTCTGCTAGTAAGAATACAAATGGCAGAAAGGGCACTCAAGGTGAGTGTGCAAGTCACTGCTTTCAAAACTAAGCTAGCAGAGCTCAATGCTGAGATTGAAGATAATAGAGAGTACCTGATGAAACAGAAAATCTCCAAGCTCCAAAAGGATATAGAGAAATTTAATTAAGAAAAAGTGTTTCCTTACTTGAGAGCAGACTACACCCAAACAAGTGGGAGCTACTCATCTGATGAGGGCCCCAATACGACAGGGAGAGGTTCCTCATCCAATAGCGACTCGAGCAATGGTAGCTGGGGGAGCAACAACTCCAGACTTAATACACGCCCTATGTATCCAACATACAATATGCCACCATATCAAGGACCCTCTTTCTGGCAATTCCCCATGAACCATCAGGGACCACTGCCATTCTTCCAACAAGGAAATAACCCTCCTTTTTTAGACAGAGGTTGGGGCAGAGGAAGAGGAAGAGGGTGAAGAAGAGGGCATCAAAAGAGAGTACAATTGCAGGAACCATCAACTTTCTCAGTAGAAACAAGGAGTCAGACAAGAGGGAAGAAAAATGTATTGTCAATCTCTCTCCTAGGACTCCTACCCCCTCAGAAGAATCAGTACTACAGAAGGGTCTGAGTTATGTCCCCACCCCCAAGATTGATACATTTCAAGAAACTTATGAAATTCAAGGCTTTTTTCGCAAAATACGCCTCAAAGCCTACTTCCAAGATAAACTTAGTATCCCAATTGAAGATTCAGGGCTACATAGACCATCCACGTTCACTTCGGATAGGAGCATGGTACCCAACGAGGTGTTTACATTCGAACAGGCTGTACTGAGGGACCTAACCAGGGACACAAAACCCACCACATATCACATTCTATCCACAGCTGAACTGACGGCCGTCAGGACATTGGCGAATGATCCAGATATTACAATCAAACAAGCTGACAAGGGTGGCGCCAGGTTATCATGACAACCGTTGACGATGACACAGAATGTCTCCGGCAACGTATTGAACGGAGTTATTCCACCCCCACAATAGATGATCCAACACCTAGACTATCCACCATTATATCTACCATGACCGCTACAGCTGAGATAGAGGGATGGATTACTAAGAGAGAAGCAGATTTCCTCAATACCAAGGACCCCAAGACACTCTATTTCTACATATTGCCCAAAATCCATAAAGGGGTAACCCCTGTCCCGGAAGGCCCATTGTCTGGGAGGATAGGATCGATCTTAGAACCTCTTTCTATGTTTTGCAATCATTTTTTGCAACCCTTGGTCAGACAAATCCCATTGTTCTTACAAGAGACTACTGATGTCCTGCGCCTGATTGAGGGGGCCCAACATCCAGAAGAAATTAACCTACTGGTTACTCTGGATGTTGAGGTCCTGTACGCCAACATACCACAACGGACCACACTGTGTGACATAGAGGATGCCCTCACAGCAATAGACTGGGAATCATCTACCACTCCCTCTTTTGTGCTCGAATGTGCCATATTGGTTTTAACTGAAAACATTTTTGAATATAAAAACAACTTTTCCATCAGACCCAGGGAACATCCATGGGCAGCACATTCATGCTGAGCCTGGCGTGTCTGTATATGGCTGCCTTTTAGGCAAGGGAGATCCATAGTCCATCTAATCCCTACCTTACAAACGTGATCATATGGAAGAGGTTTATCGATGACATCTTCATTTTTTGGAAAGGGGAAAAATCTAGGTGTGATGAGTTCTGTCATTGGATCAATACCCTAAACCCTTAACTCAAATTCACCAGCACCATCTCTGATAAAAATATCCCTTTCCTTGACCTTCTAATTAGTTTGGAAGAAGGCCAAATCAGTACTACTCTATACAGAAAGCCTACTGACAGAAACAGTCTGCTACTATTCAGCAGCCACCACCCTAGAGCCTTGAAAGAAAACCTGACTTCCGGCCAGTTCCTCCGCATCAGGAGGAACTGTAGCTCTGTGACTGACTTTAAAACCGAGGCAGCTGTTCTAGCATAAAACTTGCGCAGAAGAAAATACCCCAAATGCAATGTTGCACTGATACTAAAAAGGGCCAGGAACAACAATTGTGAGGCATTATTGGAAACAAAATAGAAAGACCCCAGCGAGGTACTCACATGTATCACTACTTTTACTCCAGACTCTGACAGGGTCAGGAGCATAATCAGGAAAAAATGGGGCATTCTCAATACCGGCTCTCTTAACCTGCCAGTCCCAAGATTTGTATTTAAACACATCAGCAACCTCAAGGATATGCTGATACACACTAGGCCCAAGATCCGTAACACCAACACACAAAAATCCCTATGGAATCTCCCACCGGTAGAGGGACACCACCCGTGTGGTGCCTGCGTTGCTTGCCCTCTTGCAAAATCCACTAAGGAATTAACATTCAACAATGGTTTCAGGTGGTAGCTCAAGAGGCACACTAACTGCAACACAGCCAATTGCATCTATATGCTCATGTGGACTTCAGTACATAGGCACGGCCACCCGACCTATTAAGACACACATTACGGAGCATAGGAGAAATATCAGATGTCACAAAATCAACACAAAAATTACTACACACTCTGAGTCCATGAACCACTCACCAGATTCACTACGTTGGGTGATTTTAGAAGCACATGCTAAGATGAATAAGGGCACACTGTTTCGCACTGAGCAGAAGTGGGTACTGAGGCTTGCCTCAGATAAGGAGGGACTGAATGAAGACATCCCGTGGAGCCTGCTGACGAGATAACAAGACTTCTTTAACATCATCCACTAATAATCATACTGACATGCTTACTATTGAGCCTAGCTGATTAACATGGTCATATCATTATTCCTGTTCTCAGCGAAATAAGACTTTCTTGGTTTAAACTTATTATTCCCTGACTCAAAACATCACCTTTTTTGACTACTTGAGTGCCATTATAGCCTCCAATTCCCTGAGAGACGCTAGAGACCACCATTAATCCATGACCACTTCATCCACTGTAAGATGACTGACACTTCACACAGCTTCCAGGTCTCTCCTCTCCACATGGAATTCCATCATGGCGCTTACCATCCTCCACGGAGGTTAGCGCTCCAGCGTATTTCCTAGTGGAACTGAGGACCCCCCCCCCCCCCCCCCCCCCTCAGCTGCCGGCCAGGAGTTAAACAACCCCATGGCTCTCATGGCAGTCACCTCCCAGTTCCAGCAGAGTGAGGGTTAGTTCTTCCACCATTAGACGGAGAATACGTGTAAGTAACATACTTCCCGCAGCACATGTGGCATTTTCTGCAGAGTCCCCGATACTTTCATACAAGGTGATCTCTCTTGGTTTGTGATATCACAGACCATTGTCTGTCCTTGATCCTCTTGACATTGCGTTATGTCGTAGAGGTTCGCGTGGTTTCACGGGCCCCCTGGAGTGCGCTGGTTGGATACTTCCCGATGCACTCACTGTGGGCTTTGAGTACCACTATGCTCCCTTGCATCGGATTGACTTGCTTGAGCCTTCTGACACCGCCCCCTATGTACCCTACTCGATGGGACACATAACCAAACTTCTTTAGACACCGTGATTTGATTCTCTGACTATGTCATTCCTATTCCAAATTCACAGGGCACTAGTTGTTTCAGTGTCCATACCTGTTGGAATACGCTGACATGAACCACTGACCCCATTGCGGTGAGTTACTACAATATTGTTGCCACTATTCTGATTTTAATACCGTCGCCTTTTGGTTTTATCACAGCACGTCAGCATAAAGCATGTCTTCCAGTTTGAGTGTTGTATGGGCATGTCTTGAAGCTGTATGACGAGGTATATTGATGACATCCTCCTTATTTGGAAAGGAGGCGAGGAAGATCTTGATGAATTCTTCAGGTGGATCAATACTCTTGATCCCTACCTAAAATTTACACATTGCTCTAGCAAGCAATCAGTGGAATTTTTGGATGTGGTCATCACTGTACAAGGCACTAATTTGAAAACCAGAACTCACTACAAACCATCTGCGAAGAACAATCTCCTTGAGTTCTCGAGTCACCACCCAGACCCCTTAGGGAAAACCTGCCCTATGGACAGTATCTTCGGATACGCAGGAACTGTAGTGACATCAAAGACTACAAATCCCAAGCTGGTTAACTCACTAACAGACTCAGAGCAAGAGGATATCCTATTAAGATTCTTGAGAAAGGAAATAAACGCGCGAGGAACCAACCCCGTAAAGCACTTCTAGAGGATACCATGAAGGAACCCACAGAGATGCCCCTTACGTGTGTGACTACTTACAGCTGTCTATCAAATGCCATGAAAAAATCCATTAACAAACATTGGAAGATAGTGACAAGTAACAAGAGGACCTGGGACAAACCCCTCTTTTCTTTCAAAAAAGGTAGGAGCCTTAAAGACTCCTTAGTACATACGCGTCCGAAAGTAGAAGTGTCAAACTCACTCGCAGTGAGATCTATCACTAGCGCATGGGGTCTACCACCGATCATCGGGCATTATCCCTGCTCTAACTGCAGTGTGTGTCATCTGACCACACACACCAAAGAACTTTTTTTGGAACCTGGCAAGATTTGGACTCAGAGGACACACACTAACTGCAACTCAACCAATGTGGTCTATTTGATCACGTGTCCGTGCCTTAAGAGATATGTTGGAATGACTACCCGCAAGGTTAAACAACGAATCTGCGAACATCGCAGCAACATCAGATGTCGAAAAATCACAACCAAGATGAGTGAACATTTTCTCCAACATAACCACACCCCATATGATCTCCAATGGACCATAACAGAGCAAATCACAACTGAAAGAAACACCACCAACATCCTTTTTGAGAAGGAACAACGTTGGGTTTATAGGTTGGGGACCCATATAAATGGCCTCAATGACCAAATTCCTTGGAGTTCAGTACTCAAACGTTAATGACCCTGTAAAGACTAATCAATCATCCCTGTCTACCCATATCTGTGCCTTTGGCACTGTAGGAAATAGTAAATATCGTTATACTGTTCTGTAACCCGATGCTCTCTGCTCCTGACAAGTGCTGTTTTGATCTTTAATTCTGAATGAAGCTTTTTCATTCACCCCGCTCCTTTTACTGCTTTTACAGCACTCCATAAGCATTTTGCACTTCCTTTCTGATACTAATAAAGTATATTCCCACAATGAGAATCCGATTGAGCCATGTTCCAAACCTCCCTCTGGACGCGCTCACTGATGACATAGTGCATGCCTCTACGCTGGGCTACCCTGGGAACAGCGTTTTCTTGCACTAAAATACCATTTATGGCACCAAAATCACTTGTTTATTAGTCCTTAGCACGTCCACACAGAGATCTCTCTCTGCAGAAAACCCTTGAGATGGATTGCACTAACTATGTGTTGTTTGTCTTTCTTGTCTGTATGTCGTTTTGCCTTTCAGACTGTACAGGTACCTCTAAATTGAAGGTATCCCATCACTTATGGTTTATTTTTTGCACTTATTTTTCTACGCCTGCTTTTAACTTTCACGTCCTCTGGTAAGGGTGGGCCTTAGCATGCCCATACCACTGAGGTACACTAACTGACGGTCCTGACGAAAGCCCAGTAAAAGACACATAGATGGGCAGAAACATGTTGACCCCACTTTAAGTGGAAACAACCAAGTCATTAACTGGTAGTTTTCCCACACATATTAAATCTATGTCAAACTGACCATTGAATAAAGTTTTTGTATGGCACAGTTTCTGACATTTTTAATCCACATTTCTTTTGACACCCTTGCCACGAAGAACCAGCTCCGCAGTAATTTGGCGTTGTAGCACACAAGGGAGGCATTTGGCTTCTCCTGGTGGGCCCGATGATGAAGCATGTCACCACCCAGGGTGGTGAGTGAGGGCTTCCTGAAAAATCCCCACTGATATCCAATGTGATTTATTCTGGGTGATTCTTCCTTCTCTGTGTTTAGTGCTCATACACATATTCTTTACGACACTCTTTAGTTGTTTATTAATAAAAGAAATGTCAATTACACCTTTTAATTATGCTGTGAATTTTCTTTTTTCTGGTTGTGCTTCTAGATTGACAGGTACCACATTTAGGGTGCTGTATGTGGTCTTTCACTTACACTACAACTGACATAAGTATTAGTGTAGATAGAAATTGCTACTGGTCCTGAAGAATTGCCGTCCATATGACAGTTTGGCAAGAGACATGTAGACCTTAGAGCGCAATACCCTATAAACATTACTGCAGGGTTGCACCACACTTAGTATTAACCAGGAGAGGGGCCATAGTCATTTAAATAGTTCTGATTGGACCCCTACCTCCTGTTTTAACCTTAATTCGTTTACACCTACACTCACAAGGCCCCTCACACGCATTGCACCTTACGGCAAGGATTTAAAGATCTCCGCCAAAGACCCCCTTCATGGGTGCCCGTCGGGTATTGCAGCGCTGACCTGACAAGGAGCAGACCCAATGATGAAGCATGACCCCTAGCTGGCTTGGTGTGTGAAGGCCTTAATTCCAACTAGAGGATTTCCCTTCTCTATATAGATATTAAGTGAGCAGCTGCTCTCTTACACAACCTGTTTAATTCAGTTAGGAACTGCATACCCTTTTTTTATTGATCCTTGCTGGGCATGTGTGCTGGACCTGCTATAAAAGCCCTGAGCTCCCCCTCTTTGTAGACATCACTAAATGGTTCACAGCCTTTGAGAGGGCTTGTGACATGAGAAAGGTGAAGAAACCACTCCGGACGGGCAATCCTGTAGGAACTGCTCTCTGGTAACTGCAGAGACAGACTCCTGACCCTTTCTGGGCCAGATGCTGGGTCTTATGACCTCATGAAGAGAACTCTGATTGAAGGATTTGGACTCACAACTGAGGAGTACAGAATTAGATTCAGGGGAGCTCACAAAACCCAAAACCAGTCCTGGATTAGTTTTTTACACTACTCAGTAAAGACACTAGCTTGTTGGTTAACTGAACACAATGTGCATGCCTTTACTGGAATTTACAACCTTTTTATGAAGGAACATATTTTAAGTAATTGCACAAGTGAAAAGTTACATCAGCATTTGGTAGACCTAGGTCTAATGTTTCCCCAAGAATTGGGAAAGAATGCAGACCACTGGGTCAAGACTAGAGTGACTAAGACAACCACTGGGGGTGACCAAAAGAAAGGGGTTACAAAACCTCCCCAGGGGAAAGCTGGTGGGAATCCCCAAGATAAAAAGTCTGAGTCTTCTCAAGTGCCCCAAAAACCTGCACAGGGGGATGGGTCCCAAAACTCTTATCAATCTGGTCCTAGGTACAGGGGTAAGAAACTTGATCCTGCAAAGGCCTGGTGCAACAACTGTAGAAAGTAAGGACACTTAACTGGAGACAATAGAGACGATAGAGCTCACTAAGGGGGTACCACAGGGCTCATGCCTAAGCCCTACGCTTTTCAATGTGTATGTGGCCCTCTTAGCGGATCTTATGAGATCATATGGATTCATCCCCGTCTCCTACGCGGATGATACCCCGCTGCTCTTTCCTTTTAAAACCCTGACAGCTGCTGTTAAGCACTCATTCTCTGATGGGATGAGGGCTGTGTCCTAATGGATGGCATCAAACATCCTGCAATGCAATGTAGGGAAGACGGAGGTCATGTTATTTGGAGACGCACCCCTGTTGTGGTCACCGGACTGGTGGCCCTTAGATCTGGGCCCCGTCCCAAGCCCCAAGCAGACTGTAAAGAACCTGGGAGTTCGATTAGATCAGGGACTTTCACTCAAGGATAATGTCAACTAAACAGCAGGATCCTGCCTGCATGTAATTGGACTCCTTAGACGAGTGTTTCCCCTGATGCCAGATACATCCAGAAAGACTCTGGTCCAGGCCCTAGTGCTTAGTCGCCTGGACTACTGCAATGGGTTACTGATATCATCCACGGATAACTCATTGGGTAGGCTTCAGGTGGTCCAGAACACCGCTGCTAGGCTGGTTCTCAACGCCCCTCCGAGAACTCCCTCACGACCTCTCCTGGATAAATTGCACTGGCTACCAATCCGTCACAGGTGTAATTTAAAACCTGCTGCATAATCCACAAAAGTATTTATGGCTCATGCCCCTCGTACTTGGCTGAGAAATTCGTCCCATATAAACCAGTACGTACTCTCCGCTCCAGCAACCAATACCCTCTTCAGGTTCCCTCAATAAGGAGGGCAACACTGGTTGGAAGAGCTCTCTCATTCTTAGGTCCCACCCTCTGGAACAAATTGCCTCTCACCCTCAGACAGTGTACCAGCCACTTGGCCTTTAGAAAAATGCTGAAGACCTTTTTGTTCTGATTCCATCTTTGTCTCCAATTTGGCGAGCACTTCACTTGTACCTGTAGGGCGAACAAAGCACAGAGATACTCCTTCAGGAGTCGAGTCCAGCGCTATATAAGCCTATAAATAAATAAATAAATAAATATATAAGTAAATAAATAAATACATACATAAATAAATGCTTGCCATAGCAAAAGGCCCCGAGTCCTACAGATACAGCTACTCCTGGTGTGGCAAGTCTCCAGATGGGATCAACAGTGTGCCCAGGGCAAATCAGGTTGCACGTTGAAGCAGTTCTAGATTTAGAGGGGGAAGATGAGTTTTCCACTATGGCCAGTAAACTAAAAGAAGTACTTACAATACCCTTGGATCAATGTAACTAGGATAGAGGCTCAGAGAGATACAGGTGCCAGTGTCACTATGGTGAGAGACACACTGGTTTCCCCTGAGCAATACTTGATTGGTCGTACTTACCCAGTCACCAATGCTGACAGTGTTACCACTAACCATCCAATAGCGACATTAGACTGGGGGGTGGGTGGTTACTGGCCTGAAACAGGTATTGGTCTCTCCAAAGCTACCAGCTGCATGTCTACTTGGCAATGACCTGGTAACCTCCGTCTGGGCTGAGGTTGAACTAAAAACTCATGCAGCAATGCTAGATATCCCTGAATTGGTGTGTGTAAAAAACAAGAGCAAAGAGCAAAAGGCAGGGTGAAAAAGAAGTGTTGGAGACTGAAAGTATGGCCCAACCGTCCAAGAAAAAAGGTAAGAAGACTGGGGAACCAGCTTCTGTTCACCAAAAGGATCAGGACCCCTCTCATCAGGGAGAGGACTTGGACACCCCTTAGGGGAACTGAGCATATGGAGCTTCACCCTTACCAGGTTGAACTCTTGGGCCCAGGGGGACCCTCCAGGGGAAGAGCTGTGCCAGTGACAGCAGGACTGTCCCACTCTTGAAAGCCTGAGGCAGCAAGGTGTGTCAGAAGCAAAGGAAGATATCAGTAGTACCCACAAAGCTTATTGGGAAGAGGGATTAATGTACACCGAGGCAGGAGACCCCAAACCTGGAGCCACCAGGAGAGTGCTAGTGCCACAGAGGTATAGGGAGTTCTTCCTAACTTTAGCTCATGACATCCCCCTAGCTGGACATCTGAGCCAAACCAAGACTAGGGAGAGGCTAGCTAGCCACTTGTACGGGCCTCAGACGTACCAAAGGGTGAAGGAGTTTGTCAGCTCCTGTGTTACTTGTCAAGCCAGTGGCAAGGCAGCTGGCCAGCCAAAGGTCCCCTGATACGACTGCCTGTGGTGGGGGTTCCCTTTGAAAGGGTAGGTATGGACTTAGTGGGTCCACTTGAACCACTCACAGCATCAGGGAACAAATTCATTCTAGTGGTAGTGGATCATGCCATTAGGTACCCTGAAGCAATTCCCCGTAGGACAACTACAGCTCTTGCAGTAGCCAAGACCCTCATTGGTGTCTTCACCCGAGTAGGGTTTCCCAGGGAGGTGGTTTCAGACAGAGGTTCCAACTTCATGTCGGCTAATGTAAAACACATGTGGAAAGAGTGTAGAGTGCAGTACAAGTTTACTATACCTTATCACCCACACACCAATGGCCTTGTTGAGAGATTCAATAAGACATTGAGATGCATGATTATGAGACTCCCTGAAAAACTCAAAAGGAGATGGTATGTCCTCTTACCATGCCTCCTTTTAGCTTACAGAGAAGTGCCACAGAAGTGAGTAAGGTTTTATCCTTTGAACTTCTGTTTGGCCATCCTGTGTTAGGAACACTCTGTCTTGTGAATGAGGGTTGGGAGAAGTCTCTCCAAGAACCCAAATACGATATTGTGGACTATGTACTTGGCTTAAGGTCCAGAATGGAGTACATGGAAAAGGCATCCAAAAATCTTGAGGCCAGCCAGGAGCTTCAGAAGCACTGGTTTGACCAAAAATATGCACTAGTTTAATTTCAACCAGGGCAGAAGGTATGGGTTTTGGAGCCAGTGGCACCAAGGGCACTTCAGGACAGATGGAGTGGCCCTTACCATATCCTAGAAAAAAAGAGTGAGGTCACCTATTTGGTTGACCTGGGCGCAAGCAGGACACCAAAAGAGTTATCTGTGTGATCCGCCTAAAACTCTACAAGGACAGGGCTGACATCACCATGCTGATGGTGACTACTGAGGGCCAGGAAGCAGAGAGTGAACCTCTCCCTGACCACCTCTTATACAGCCCAAAATATGGGTCAGAATATGGACACCCTCACTGCCCAACAGCAGACTGACTGCAAGCAAGTCTTGCAGTCGTATGCTAAGCTTTTTCCCTTGACCCCTGGCCTGACAAACTGGTGCACCCATGATGTGGACATTGGTGACAGTGCACCTGTCAAAAACAAAATCTATCGACATTCAGACCAAGTCAAGGAAAGCATCAGAGCTGAAGTCAGCAAGATGCTGGAGTTAGGGGTTTTTGAACCCTTTGAGAGCCCCTGGGCCAGCCCAATGGTTCTAGTCCCCAAACCTCCCCCACGGGGTGGAAAAAGAGAAATGAGGTTCTGTGTGGACTATAGAGGGCTCAACTCTGTACCAAGACAGATGCTCACCCTATCTCAAGAGCAGATGAGTTGATAGTCAAATTGGGTGCAGCCAAACTTCTAAGTACCTTTGACTTAACTGCAGGGTACTGGCAAGTTAATATAGCCCCTGGATCAAAGGAGAAAACAGCATCCTCTACACCTGATGGGCATTATCAGTTCACTGTTATGCCCTTTAGTTTAAAGAATGCCTCTGCCACCTTCCAGAGGTTGGTGAATCAAGTCTTTGTTGGGGTGGAGTCCTTTAGTGCAAGTTATCTTGATGATATTGCTGCCTTTAGTTCCACCTGGCAGGCCTGACTATCAAGTGATCCAGATGCCATATAGTGCAGGGAACTGTGGTGTACTAGGGCCACCTTGTTGGTGGAGGCCAGATAGAACCCTTACAGCCCAAGATCCAGGCCATCCAGGACTTGGCAGCTCCAACCACCCAGACCCAAGTCATGGCATTCCTTGGCTTGACTGGGTACTACAGGAGGTTTGTGAAGGGATATGGGTCCATTGTGACTCCCCTCACAGAACTCCCCTCCAAGAAAATTCCTAAAAAGACAAACTGGACAGTTTGTTGCCAAAAGGCTTTTGACACCCTGAAAGAAGCAATGTGCTGAGCACCAATTCTGAAAGCTCCAAATTATGTTCAGATTGCAGACTGATGCTTCTGAGCTAGGGATAAGAGCGGTCCTATCCCAGACCAATGATGAAGGCTAAGACCAACCTGTTGCTTTCATAAGCAGAAGGCTTCTCTCCAGGGAGCAGAGTTGGAGTGCCATTGAGAGGGAGGCCTTTGCTGTGGTTTGGTCTCTGAAGAAGGTGAGACCATACTTGTTTGGTACTCACTTCCTAGTTCAAAAGGATTACATACCTCTTAAATGGCTAATGCAAATGAAAGGAGAACATCCTAAACTGTTGAGGTGGTCCATCTCCCTACAGGGAATGGACTTTGAAGTGCAGCACAGACCTGGGACTGCCCATGCCAATGAAGGTGGACTTTCCAGGTTCTTCCACTTAGACAATGAAGACTCTCTAGGGCAGGGGTCCCCAAACCGGTCCTGGAGGGCCGGATCCATTCCAGATTTTTTGGATATCCCCATTGAGATACATGTAGTAATTTTAAAAATCTGGCATGGATCCGGCCCTCCAGGACCGGTTTGGAGACCCCTGCTCTAGGGAAAGGTTAGTCTCATCATCTTTCATTTAATGGGCTGATTGTGTGAGAAAGTGCCCGCTTTCTGCATGGTATGCCCCCACTTTTTGCAGAATTACTGATGTTTTTTGACTGAGTGTGCCTTGAGCTCCAGCTAATCAGGCACCCAGGGCCTATTTTCCCTCCCTAAAATTGCATTGAAGCCTAAACCCAATTGGCATTTCTGGCCACAGGTCAGCCCCTGGTAAATGGTACCATATGTACCCAGGACACTGTGACCTGACAAAACCTCTAAGGGCTGCAACATTTATTGTGCCACCCTTAGAGGTCCTGCTCCCTGACCCTCACACACTGCCTTTGCAGGCTGCGTGTCTTGGTGCCGAACAAAGTGAAGAGTCGACATGGCACACATCCCTGTGTGCCATGACCACAAACCACTGCCCTGGCATAGATCAGTCACCCCTCTAGCTGGGTGCACTATGCCAGTGGTGAGGGTACACGTGCATGAGCCCTATACCCCTACAGTGCCCAAGTCCATTCCTGGGCATTGCAAGTGCAGTGCTGCCATTAGGAGTATATGGTGCTGGGAGTTTGTCAGTACGATTTCCACAGCACCATAATAGCTACACTGAAAACTGATTCCAGTTTGGGATTTAATGTAAAATGCACAACAGAGGGCATCTTAGAGATGCCCCCTGAAACTCGACCAACTTCTAGTGACCCGACTGAGTGGCTACTTAGGCTGCCACTAACAGACATGTTTCTGGACCCCTGGGTTAAGAGCTTGCTGCTCCTGGGGCTCTGGACCAATGCACAACCTGGGACGAGGTGCAAAGCCTCCTCCCACAGGATGGGCAGGTTTCCCGAAGGGGAAGCTTCAAAGGCATGCCGCCTTTGTGAGCCTCCCCAGAATATTTGCTGCTTTCAGCAACTGGTCCGCACAGGTTCTACCCTCCACTTTGAGCGGGAGAACCGGCGGGAAATACAAGTGAGGGAAGCGGTGTGCCCACCTCTGCTGCCTCCACCCCTCAGGTGGGGGAGGCGAGGTGAAGCACAACTCTTGAGTCCCCACCATCTGGAGGATGGGGTTCCCAACCAGCAGGGACAATGAAGGTGGCACGATAGGGGGTGTATCCACCCCAGGCAAGGGACCCATTGGTCCCTGCCCTTTACCTACCTGCAATGCTCCTAAATCTAGCATTGAGGGGGCACCGTGAATCTTGCTTTCTCAGATCCAGAAAAGACAAGAAAAAGACAGACCGGACAGCCGTGCAGCCAGCTAACAAGAGGATGACGCCCACTGACTTGGCCCCAGCCCTACAGGCCTTTCTCCCCTCAAACCTTCTCCTGCAAAATCCTGGTGTGTCCTGCAGCCAGTAAACTCAAAAACCCCGGAGGACCAGCCTGCCTTCACTTCCAAAGTCTGCTTCTCCTGTGAACACATAATTTGCTCAAACAGCAACCTCTGGCAGCAGCTAGAAACCGCGAACCCAGCCCGAGCTCGAGTGGAAAAACACCACAAGGAGGTCACCCCGGATACTGACTCAAGACCTGGTGACTCCTAACCTGCCTCAAGCCTCCAGCCGAATGCCAACAGTCTAAATCCAGAAACCCCCCCAACCGCGACCAGAAGCAGGTAAGAAGATCTGACTCCAAAAGGCACGCCCCACGGCCTTGTGTACCCAAACCAAGGGTGCCTAACCAACCCTTAACTTCCCAACTTACCTCTCGAAGTGGTGGTCACACCCAGAAGTCTTTTGTCTCCCTGCCTGCAGTTCTAATCGAAGCACATGTTAGATGTGAAGACATCTAACATGGGCTTCGATTGGAATTCCACAGAGCATATTATCAAGCCCATTATCGCCGCTTTATCGGCCGTTTTCGGCCGATAAAGCGGCGATAATTTTAGCGCACAGGCTTGATAATATGCCCCACAGTTCTTTCATGAACATATATAGTAACTCACCATTATAATAGAAAAAACGAAGTTTTTCTTGTAAAACCCTCACCCACCAGGGTTACCCATTGGTGGCATGCTTCATCATTGGGTGCATCTGGATTTGCTATGGATGGGGCACGCTGCGATCTAATAACACTAAACACACTGGGGGTCTGAAATAAGGGCTATCGTAGCTCTGACAATAACTACCACTCTGCCAGAAGGGTCAGGCGGTATAGGTAAGGTGGGGCCACTCTTAGATGTGCCTCAACCACAATACTAAATGCAAAGGAAAAAACCTCCAAATTACAGGACACATTGATTGATTGTTAATCAGACCCATACAGAGGAATATTGGATTCCCATCAACTTGGAATGTAGATCAAGATTATTCTCATCTGGTCATCCGGTTGGGGATGGTATGTCTCTTGATCATTGAGACTAGGCCATACCCCATACTCGTGTGGATCGTACCAACAATCATATCAGTGACCATTAGATAACGATTAAAATGGGATCTTGTGCAGTGCGAAAAACAAAATAGTGAGTTAAAAAAGGGTAGAGGATCAATATCAACCAACTTTAATAAAGATGGTCTTCTCCCTTCTTAAAAGCAAAAAGAACAGTGCAAACAAACAGCAGTTCGACCATATAACTGCGTCTTTTAGGCCAACATGTTTCAACCAAAGGAAGTGTTATCCACAGGTCTTCATCAGGGCCACAGTTCTTAAATAATGCTACTGCCAAAAACGTATGAAAAGTAATCCAAAACTTAAAGGATATAATAGTGTCTTGACTCAATGTTCATATCCTCTGTAACAACTGGTGTCTCTGGCATCGGTGCAGAAGAATATAAAATACAAACAGTATATACAATGTGTCAAATTATAAGGAGGAAAAACCTCGCATACCCCCTTCTCGGTGGGTCATACTAATCAATTGTTTACTCACCCTAGTTGCTCAGGGAGTATACCTCACCTCTCCTGGAACCTTGCTCAGGATGATTGAGGCCCCGCTCTGTAAATACAAAGCAAGGATATCTGTGTAATAGACCAGGAAGGTAGGAGCAACCTGCTCCTTAACCCCTAGCCATCATAACATACCCTAATGCTGCTCAAGTCTACAGAGCTCTAAGTTAAAAAGGGCCAGAGAGGGTGCGTGAGGCAACAACCCACCCCCCCAGACTCACCAGCCCCCCACCAAAATTGATATTAATTCTCAGTTAGACCCCTCCTAAGGATTTTGACAGCTAGGAGGAGCCTATAAGGTTCTGAGCCTGTCTTAATAGTGTAATTAGTAGCAGAAATGTAAAGTAACAAGGAAGTTTGGAAAAGTAGCAGGAGTTGCTCATGACTGACCTGTCCGTCGCGACCTCGTGGCTGGCTTCTGAGCTCAGGGGGAGGCGTGGCAAGTCCTCTGTTCCTGTCTTATATAATGAAACCCTTCACTCGTGGGCGGGGCATGATCGATCGATTTATGTCACCAAATTCCGTACAAAGTCAAATATTCTCGACAGGATGACAAAAAATATCCCATGGTATGTTGAATTAAACCGCTCATAGCGCGGCCAAACAACTGCCCTCCAGATAGCAGAAACGTTAAACAGCGTTGAGGAGGCCCCGTCCGGTGTGGAAATACCGGATGACAAAATGACGATGGGAAATGTAGTTCGCATTGCTGTTAGTCCTACAGATAGCCCGCAGTAGATGCTAT
The DNA here is from genome assembly GCF_964263255.1 of Lissotriton vulgaris. Taxonomy (NCBI): domain Eukaryota; kingdom Metazoa; phylum Chordata; class Amphibia; order Caudata; family Salamandridae; genus Lissotriton; species Lissotriton vulgaris. The sequence continues at coordinate 817,639,436 of NC_141695.1, read as the reverse complement.
AGAAAAGGTTGTCACATATTAAGACCTTCAATAAACACAGCCGGTGCGATAGGGGGAAACATTTGTATATTAAAGCGGCTGCCTTTTCTAAGCCGCATCCTAAAGCCTGTCCGGTTAGTTATGCGCAATACGCTGCGATCTACCAATTGTAAGGGAGCACTTTTTCTTAAACAATGATGAAAGATGGTGTTTAATGAGGGGGAAGTGGGGGTGGTGGTGTAGTTTAAAAATACCTGGCTGGTAGGTATAGTCTATTTTATTCCTACCTCCAGTAGCTATGATAAAAAAGAATAGGGGTAGATTTAGGAAAAAAGTAGGTTATGATACTGATTTCCTAAAGGTCAACATGTTTCATACCGTTACCCAAATTTGGCTTTTCTTCAGGACCTAGTGAATCCAGTCCCCTGGTTCCACTCCTATTGTTTCTCAATTAGAGCACACAATTTGCATTCCGCGATATGCAGTTCCCAGCAGGTTTTCCTAATTAGGTGCAGACTGCAGAGATGTTATCTTGATGCAAGTGTGACGAACAAGTTGCTTACCTTCGGTAACCATGTATATGTAAGAGACATGTTAGTTATAGATTCCTTACCTTAGAATTACCCCCAGGCATCAGACTGAATCTGGAGAATTTCTCTCTTAGCAGTACCCCTGCGCGTTGGTAGGTGGCGTTGGTAGACTGCATCCGTTGCCGCTGGAATGACATTGTAATGTCTACATAGATGCCGCAAACTAAGTTCACACCAAAAAGTCCCGGAGAACAGAATGGCCAAAAAAACGTCTCTCCTGACTTGCCTGTCTAGGCAATTATGTTTAGTAAACGTTTGAAGTGATTCCCACGTGGCCATCTGACAGATGTCAATGAGGGAAACTCCACATCTCAAGGCAGTAGTAGGTGCCGTAGCCCTGGTGAAGTGGGCACCAGTCCCACTGGAGCTTCTTTTTTCGCTAAGGAGTAGCGGATTTTAATGCAAAGGACATCCCATCTAGGGATGGTACGTTTTTGTACAGCCCGAGATTTCTTGGCGCCCACATCGCCAACAAAGAGTTGTTTGTCCATCCAGAAATCTTCTGTGTGTTCTAGATAGAAAGACAGCGCCGTTTTGGGTCCAGGTGGTGGAGTCTCTCCTCCACTTTGGAAGGGTGCGGAGGCATGAAGAAGGGGGGCAAAGTGGCCAAAGAGAAGCCAATCTGCGCCAGTCCGCGTCCAGACGCTTCTGGCTTGGGGATCTGGCAATATTATAGGGAGGCGCCTTACATATAGTGCTCCCACATTGCATGCTTTACGACCCATTGCTAATCCCCTCTGTTTTAATTCAATCCTTCCTCACCTCACTAATATTGGCTGTAAAACATGCGACTGGTGTCTCCTTCCTCCTATTTCTGGCAATCATCCGTCTACACATACAAAGAAATTGTTTCTCCTTAACTGTCAGTCCCTGCCAAAGCACCACACTGAACTGGCTTTACTGATCGAGGAGTTTAACCCTGAAGCCCTCTTTTTAACCGAGTCATGGCTGCAATTACAAAATGATCCTGCATCAGTATGGGCCACTCTTCAAGGCTACACCCTTAAGCGACTGGATCGCCAGTCAGGCAGAGGTGGAGGACTGGTCCTCATCTATAAAGATATTTACAGATGTCGTGTTACCTCCTCTACCACACCAGCCTGCGAGAGTCTACACTTCTCTCTTGATTTTTCCCCCCCCATTACCTTGTCCGGTATTCTAGCCTACCGACCATCGGGCTCCCTCGGCGATTTTATCGCTGACATGACAGATTTAGCCGCTAACTTAGTGCTCACCTCAGCAAATCTCACTCTGCTGGGTGACTTAAATTTGCACTTAGATGATCCCCTTGATGTCGCCGCCAACAATCTACGCTCAAATCTTCAGGCCATCGACTTGTCCCAAAAGGGATTTCAGGCGACACACAACAAGGGTCATCTTCTAGATCATGTCTATAGTAATTTAGACAATCTATCGGTGGAAGTAACGATACCGCTGCCCTGGATCGACCATTTTTTAATTCCTCTTACATGGTCCATAAATACTCCCTCTATCTCACAAGCTCATGATAAACATTGGGGTAGGAAATGAAGCTCTCTTCCGCTTCCTAAGTGGGTACAGGCTCTCTCTGAACATCCACCTCAAAAGACTAGGAATCCCGACACGGCAGCTCTCAATTTTGATAATTGGATTTCCAGTACACTAGATCAAGTTCTCCCGAAGGGCTCTTTGCAAGTAATAAAAAGATCTAAAGTTGCACCTTGGTATTCTCCGGCCCTCAGGACGTTGAAACAAGTCTGCCGTAAAGCGGAGAGAGCCTGGAGGAAAGATCGCTCCCAACTGAAGGAATTAGAGCATAGAGCGGCAATAAGGCACTATAAGAGTGAAATAAAACTTGCTCAAGCTGAGTTCTATGGAACTAAAATTAACATGGCAGCTAACTCCCCTAGAGAAATTTTTAAAATTGCAAAATCTTTAATTTCTCCTCCTTCTGAGCTCTTGCCATCGGAGGGTGCACAGGCCCGCTGTGATAACCTAGCCACCTTCTTCTTCCAGAAGATTCAGGCCATTTATTCCCTACTTTCGACAGGTAGTGAAGATACGGTTTTCTCCTCTACCCTGGACTCTGACCTGCCTGTGTCCTGTTCACTGGTCACTTTTCCACTTCTGGATCCCAGTACATTAGATATATTGGTCCACAAAGTCACCTCGGGATCTCCAAAAGATCCAGCCCCTCCGCAGACCTTAGCTAAGGTGATTGATACTATCCGCCCATTCATCCTGGATGCTCTTAACACCTCTATCACCTCCAACTCCGTTCCAGCCTCATGGAAGTGTGCGATGGTAAGGGCCCTGTTGAAAAAAACGAATTTGGATCAGAACAATCTGTCCAATTTCCGCCCTATCTCGCTGCTTCCGTGGATGAGTAAACTACTAGAGAGACATATCAATAAGATCTTAGTGGATTATTTAGAGTCCAACAATCTACTACGTGTCTCCCAGACGGGGTTTCGCCCCCAGCATGGTACCGAAACTGCCCTTCTGGCAGTGACGGAGGCAGCTAGAGCTATAATGGACCAGGGAGGAAAAACAGCCATCATACTTCTCGATCTCAGTGCCGCGTTCGACACAGTTAACCATGCCACACTATTACACCGTTTGAAGGGCATGGGTGTGTCGGGCGCGGCCTTGACTTGGCTGACTTCCTTCCTGGAGGAGCGCTTTTTCTAGGTGTTTGAGGGCGAGGTGGTATCATCTAAGCATCCGCTTAGCTGTGGGGTTCCGCAGGGCTCCTCCCTGAGCCCCACCCTTTTTAATGTTTATATGCAGCCTCTGGAGAAGATAGTCCTCCCTTTTGGTGTGCGGATTGTCACCTACACAGACGATACCCAACTGGTGGTCTCTCTGGACCACGATGAGGGTTCGTCTAACACCTTGGGTCCTTGTCTAGAGGCTGTTGCTAAGTGGATGCAATCCTTCCACCTCAAACTCAACGGGGAGAAGACCGAGATCATCTTACTGGGTAACCCTTCTCTGACCTCCTTGGCGTTTACCTGGCCTTCATGTCTCGGTGTCCCCCCTCCCCCTAAAGCGCAGATAAAGAGTCTGGGAGTTTGGCTTGACAAAGCGCTGGATTTCTCAGTCCAAGCCACCAAAACTGCCTCCACATGCGTGGGGCTAATGAAAATGCTCCGCAAAGTGCTCCCTCTGCTTCCATTCCAGGCGAGAATGGTCATGGTACAGGCCTTGATACTCTCTCGCCTGGACTATGGAAATGTTTTATATTTAGGAGCCCCGGCGACAGTGACTAATAGGCTCCAAGACACCCAAAACTGTGCTGCCCGATTATTATTCAACATCCCTCGCTGGCAATCAGCAAGGAATGCTCTAAAAGAACTCCATTGGCTCCCAGTGGCTGCCAGAACGCAGTTTAAGGCCATGTGCATTTTGCACAAATCCCTCCATCGAACCGGCCCGGCAGTTTTGTACCCCCTAGTGTTACCTTACACACCGTGCAGAGCCCTTCGCTCTGCTTCAATGCATTTGGCAACCACGTCAAAAATCAATAAAGCACGCTGGGGTGGTCGCTCTTTCACTCACACAGGGGCAAGGCTCTGGAATTCTCTGCCTCTAACCCTCAGACAAAATAACAACCAAATGTCATTCAGGAGAGATCTAAAAACCTACTTGTTTACAAAAGCGTACTAAGATACCCGGTAGCCCGACACAGTAATCAGTCTAAAGCGCTGCGAGGCCTCCGGGTAGTTATGCGCTATACAAGTGCAATTTTTCATTTCATTTCATTTCAAAGTGATGGTTAACTATGTGGAAAGAGGTAACCACTTGGGGAAGAAAAGAGCGCCATGTGTGAAGTACTACTTTGTCCGGATGAACAGCAAAAAAAAAGGAGGTTTTGAGGACCGAGTTTGAAGCTCACTCACTCTGCGAGCAGAGGTGATGGCGATAAGGAAGTCAGTCTTCAAAGTAAAGAGACTGATTGGACAATTATGTAGAGGCTTGAAGGGAGTGCACATAAGGAATGTCAAGACAAGATTAAAGTCCCACTGGGGTATTATGAAAGGAGAAGGAGGAAAGAGATGAGTAATGCCCTTTAGAAATTCTATTTACAATAGGGAACTTGAAAGGAGGAGCATGATAAGGAAGGCAAAGAAAGGCACATATGGAAAAAAGATAGCCTTTAAGAGTGCCCAGGGCAGAGCCCTGCTGTGCTAAAGAGAGGATAAACAAGAATATCTCCAAAAGGGGGGCAGAAAGGGGATCCATAGCCTTTGCTGTGCACCATGCCGCAAACTTGCTCCATGTACAGACACATCCAGACTTGGTTTATGGACTCCTGGCTTCCAAAATGACATTGCAGACTTCGGGCAGAAGGTCAAAAGCTGTCAACTGCCACCGCTCAATCTCCATGCAAGGAGGCAGAGACTGGACTGATTTGGGTGGAGGACCGTCCCCTTCTGCTGTGACAGAAGATATTCCCGAAGAGGAAGTCTGATCGGAGGATCGATGGCCATGCTCAGGAGCTCAGGGTACCAGACTCTTCGTGCCTAGTCTGGAGCCACAAGAATGACGTGGGACCGTCGTGCTTGATCTTCTTCAGCATGCGGGCGACAAGTGGCATCAGCGGAAAGGAGTATAGGAGGCCTCAGCTCCACTCGAGACGAAAAGCATTGCCGAGCGAGTACCCCCTGGAAATTCCAATGTGCAGAACTGCTGATATTGCGCGTTCTCTTCGGTGGCAAACAGATCTAACCAAGGCTGAAAGAGACTGAGTGAAGATGCCATTATGGTCTATCATGCAACGACGGCTGAGCTTGTCTGCCCAGTCGTTCAGGGAACCTGCAAGGTGTTGAACCACCAGGGACATGCCCAGTCCAAAGGCGAAGAGCCTCTTGACATAGGGTCCATGACCCCACCCGCCCTGTTTGTTGCAGTACCACCTGGCCATGGTGTCTGTGAACACCTGCACTACTCTTCCTTTGATTGGGGGAAGGAATGCCTTCAGTGCCAGATGAATCGCCCAGCGCTCTAAAAAGTTGATGTGGAGGCCGGAGACCAGAGTTCTCTGTTCTCCGCCTCCCCTAGGTGGCTGCCCCATCTCAGGAGGGACGCATCTGTCACCACTGTGAACTCTGGTTGGGGAAGGAAGAGGGATCTGCCGCTGACCCAATCTTGATTTGTTAACCACCACTGCAATTGATGTGTAGTCCCCTCCAAGAACTGGCCATGTCGGAAAGATTACCCTGATGCTTCGCCCACTGGAACTTCAGGTCCCACTGCAGAACTTGCATATGCCACCTGGCATGATCCACCACCAGGATGCAGGAGGCTTTGAAGCCCAGCAGCCTCAGGGTCATTCTCTCTGAAATCTGAGATGGAGGCTAAAATATCGGTATCGTAGCCTGAATATCCCAGACTGGCTGTTTAGGAGGATAAGTCTGAAACTGCACCGTATCTAGAACCGCTCCGATGAAAAGGAGCTTCTGAGAGGGAGTCAGGTGTAACTTTGGCACGTTGATAGGGAACCCTAGCGAGTGCAGGAGGTCCGCCGTAGTCTGGAGATGGAAGACAACAGCCTGGGGCGAACTCGCCTTCAATAGCCAGTCATCGAGATAGGGGAAGACTGGAACCTCTGATCTGGGCAGATGAGCTGCGACCACCGCCATCATTTTCGTGAACACCCGAGGGGCACTGGTAAGGCCAAAGGGGAACACGGTGAACTGAAAATGCTCGTGGCCTACAGTGAACCGTAGGTAATCCCTGTGGGCTTGTAGGACGGGGATATGGAAATATGCGTCCTGCAACTCCAAAGCTGCCATCCAGTCTCCTGGGTAGAGGGCAGACAAGACCTGAGCCAACGTGAGAATCTTGAACTTCTCCTTCCAGAGGAAGCGGTTGAGCACCCTGAAGTTTAGGTTTAAGATAGGACGCAGCCCTTTGTCTTTCTTGGGTACCAGCAACTTCCTGGCGGAGAAGGGCTGAGTGATCCTCCGACATGCGATCAAAGGATGGTGGCATGGAAGGTAGTCTTGAAGGGGAGGCAGTAGCCCCTTCGGACTATCTTCAAAACCCACTTGTCCGACATGATGGTTTGCCAGTGGGGGAGGTGAGGGTGAATCCTGCCACCCACTGGCCTTTGGTGTCCCTGAAAGGTTTGACTAGGAGGGTTTGAAGGCTGCTGCAGGAGAGTTATGGGTGGACTGGCCCACCCTGGGCCCATGTCGCTGGGTCCCACTTCTGCTGCCAAGCACAGGCTGGGCAGCTTGCGTGAACTGGTGGCTAGATGGGGACGAACATGATGGGGCGCCCCTTCCGTAGTCACAAAAGGGGCAAAAAGCAGACTGCGTGGGGCGGGAGGTCGCCGCGAGGCCCAAGGGTCTGGCGGTAGCCCTAGAATCCTTGAAGCACTTGAGCACTGAGTCTGCCTTATCACCAAAAAGACGCCTGCCATTGACGGGCATGTCCAGTAAGGTGGATTGGATATCCCCAGAAAAACCAGACATCCTCAACCAGGCATAGCGCCTCATGGCTACTGACCTGGAAACCGTTCTGCTTAGTGAGTCAGCAATATCAAGCCCACATCTGAAGGTGAATTTTGCTGCGTCTCTACGATCTGCCCCTGCGTGGGTGGGAACGGCCCGGGCCTCCTCCGGGCACTCTGGCAGCACTTGCGCCACTGTATGGGTATAACGGCTCAAGAGGTATGCAGTATTCACCGACCGCAGCGCTAAGCTAGTGGAAGAAAATATCGTCTTCCCAAGATGGTCCAGCTTCTTGGATTCCTTATCTGGGGAAGCAGTAGGGAATGCACCTTTGGAGGATGAATCTTGGACCACCAAGCATTCGGGAGTCTGGTGTTGGGAGAGGAAAAGTGGGTCGTCCGGACTTGGCATTGGGCATTCACCCTGTCCACAGGAGCCCCTGTGCTGGGCTTGGACCAAGTGCCCAGAAGGACGTCTTCTGTCAGGGCGTTAGTCCTGGCTGCCACTGTAAGAAGCTCCAGACCCAAGGCCTCAACTGCCCTGTGCAACATCACTGCATATGACGCTCCTTCCTCCATAGCCACAGTAGGGGGAGAAGCATGCCAAGGTCGGGGTAGGAATCTAGACCACTGGCATCTCCCAGTCCTCCTCACCCTCCTCTGGATGCGAAGTAGGTCTGAAAGGAACACCAGGGATTACCAGAGGCACAAACGTGCAATCCGGCATCAGTTCCGATGAGGAGAGATGTCGGTCCAAGTCGGGGGTGAGACTGGGGTCAGTGCTGGCCGGGTGCAGGGACGGCGCCGGGGGCATAGGTTGACCAGCGTCGATCCAGGCCTGGATCCTCTGGTGCCCTCTGGCGCCAGAGCCGCCGGCATCAAAGTCTCAGGGCCCCCAGCAGAGTCCCCCAGCAGAGTCTGCAGAGCCCAAAGGTGAGCTTGCGGAGTCGGGCTGCCGGCAGCTCGAAGCTGGGTAGGGGATGCGCCGGCACCAGGAAAGGTAGGGAAGCTCGGAGGCGTCCCTGGAGCAAGCTCCGAAGATGGAGCTGGAGATCGCGTCAGCTGACCGTCGGGGAGAAGGAAAAGATCAACGCTGCTTCTTTGCGTTCAGCTTGTACTTCAACTTACCCGCGGATCTCAAAGACTTGGATGACGAATGAAGGTGGCGGCTCCTCGACTGGTCCCAAGACATTCGTTCCGACCGGGACTTCAAGCGACGCAGAGCCGACTGCCGGGCCTCCAACAACTTTCGTGTCTCCTCCTGCAAAGATTTCAGATTCATGTCCAGGCAGTCTGAGCACGACTTCGGGTCGTAGTCGCACTCCAAGCACCAAAGGTACAAGGGGAAGGGGTCCGGGACCAACATCGAGTGGGTACAGGCCTTGCATGGTTTAAACCCGGTCCGACAATGGGACATCCCTCGTACACCAGGAGTCGAAGACTCAAAAAAGAAGTCGAGAAAAAATGTAGTCAAAAATTGACTAAAGGGATAGCTCTCTCCAGATCTGCGCAAGGCTGGCACGGAAAAAGAAAGAACTGACTTCAGCGTGCAGGGATGGCATCTAAGTAGACATCACAACGCCCTCCCAGCGAGGCCAACACCGGACACGGAGCCGACCGACGCCACCTACCCACGCACAGGGGTACTGCTAAGAAAGAAATTCTCCAGATCCAGTCTGACGCGTGGGGATAATTCTAAGGTAAGGTATCTTTAACTAGCAGTCTCCTCAGATAACAGGCTACAGTCTCGCCCAGAGAAACCAAGAAACAACCCTAAAACAATTTAAACAAGCAGCGATTTAAGCCTAACTTGGCAGTAAATGTATATTTTCTACCATTTTTTTGCATGCAAATAGTGTGCTCTAATTGCGAAACAGTATGAGTGGAACCAGCAAACTGGATTCCTTAGGTCCTGAAAAAAAGCCAATTTTTTTTGTTCCAGAAAATATTCTTGACTAAAGTCAGTTTGGGATTTCTTCATGAAATCACCATTTGATCAAGAGGTATCAGCAAATGCTAAGTCTTGTACCTCACAGCTGACCTACCAATGTAGGAACCCGGTTTTCTATGAAGTGTATCAAAATGAGGTGCACTATACAGAATGTCCAGACAACATTTACTGGTTTACATGGTTTAATGTAATAATCCCAAATGCTCTCTTTTGTGGTGGTTTGGGTGAGCAGTTTAGGTTTATCAGAGGGTAGTGTTAAGCATTTGCTGTACACACTGAGCCAATAAATGAGACACATAATCAAGAAGAATCTCGAGACCAATTTAGAAATAATTAAACAGATTTTTATACAATTATGGACATCAAGATTATCGGAATCAAGTAAGTACTGTAGACATTATCAATTTTTACAGTAACAACAGTAGAAAATGAGTTGTCAGATTTGAGGCATGAACCTCGAACGCTACAATGTTATCCTATGTAAGTAACATTCACTGCATAGACACACTTGCAAACGATTCTCTTGGTTACTCTTCTGGACTTGAGGTGCTTAGGAGCCATGCTCTAAAGAACTTGCAGCTGTTTGGAATAACAAGACAAAGGCTGCTAGTGGGTACTTGGGGACAAGTGTGGCAGAATCCAAAGGGGGGGCTCAGCTCTTGAGGGTCTCTGAAGCAAGGGGGCCCCACCGGTTGGTTCACACTCGGGCTGTAGGGCTTGGGTGCAGAGGTTTTTTGTGTGGTGGGTCACTAGTGTTGGAGGCTCTCACTTCCTAGGGTCACCCTGGTGATGGGGGCAAACAGGAAAGCAGAGCCACTCTAAGTGCTGGCCTTGGTGATGCTGTTGTCCCTCACTGATAGGTCAGTATTGGCAGGGTTGGTGTCAGGACTGGAAACTTTCCAACCTTTTCTTCTGAAAGGGCTCCAGCACCCAGGGTATTGGTGCCGGGGGACTCTTGGAGGGTCTAGCGACTTGAGACTCATTTGGGAGATGGGGTGACCTCTGGAAGTCATAAAGTCCTGGGTTGCTGCTTCCTCAGCAGACCCAGTGGTCCGCAGAAAGGTGTACTGTGCAAATGCGATCAGTTCAAAAGAGATACTGACTAGTTGGCAAAGCGCTGGCAGCCCTCCAAGGCTTTAGGAGGATGCACAGCTGCAGGACAAGGTGGGTCTTTGCAATTGTCTGGACAGCATTAGGCAGGTAGACTTTGCCCCCAGATCCAGGGCTGGCCCACAGTTTTGAATTTTTGGGTCTTCTTGGTCTTTCTTCTGTTCCAAGTAGACAAATCAGAGTTCCTGGTGTCCAGAGGCCACCTATATACTGTATTCAGGGGTTGTAAAGGGAATGTAAGTTAGTAGCCAATGGGCTACTTACCCCTAAGGTGACTACACCCCCATATGACCACTTGCTGCAGAGAGTGGGGAAACACCTGGTCCAGATATCCTAGTTGTACCAAAGGCAAAATGGGGGAACACTTCTTTTGTTTGTTTACTACAGGTAGCCCACCTTAGGGGTGTGATTAGCCTGAAAGTGAACACGCCTTTTTGATTTTTTCAAATTTTTTAAATCTAAACTTAGTTAGGGCCTTGTGTTAAGTCCCCAGGCAATTGTATAAGCGATTCAAAAAGTATACTAGTCAGTTAGGCCGTAAAAAAGTATTTGTGAATTTTGTGTTGTTTTTCTAAAAAGTTCCCAACTGTTCTAAAACATGTCTGGCACAGAGGAGATAGGCCAGGCACTCGACCTGGCACCTTAATTGCAACTGAATATGAAGCAGTTAAGAACAGCCAGCAAAATGCAAGCTGGTTAAAACTCTACAAAAATACAGTGCTAGGAGCTCCTTACAGATTTTGTTCTAACCAGTTCAACAAAAGATCCTTACAACCCTCTAGAAGATGAGTTGAACAGTGATCATGACAGTGGGTACAGAACTCTAGGAGACTGTCCCCTGAAATTGAGGCACCTTCTCATATCTACCCTTGTACTATATCTAGAGTGGCTTCCCCTACAGGGGGTAGGTCAGGCCACTTAATACAGGGAGAAGAGCTAGATGAACAGGACCTGGTCTTTAGGAGACTAGTCATAAGAGCAGCCCTTGAGGTCAAAAGCCTGGCTATGGAAAGAAAAAGGGCTGAGCTGGGTCTTGCACCCACATGTGGTGGCTGCAGCAAAATAAACAGAGGAGAGGAACACTTTGATACCAAAATCTCCAAAGGGATTATCTCCAATTATGTAGGAGGTGACATTACCAAATAGTTTACAGCCTTTGAGAGGATCTGTAAAATTAGAAGGTTACATCAGAAGTACTGGGGTTCTCTATTCTTGGAGCTATTGTCAGGAAAGTGCAGAGATAGTCTCCTGACACAGGGGTTATATTTACAAGCCCCTATCACCACGGGAACATCACTTTTTACAATGTTTCTGTGACGATAGGGGCTTTGCTTTATTTACAAGGCAGCATGGCTTAACGTTGCCTTGTAAATAAGGCCCCCTTTCACGCTATGCGTAGCGTGAAAGGGGAGGGCAATGGGTGTTGCTGTAGGTGTTCTATCGCAACACCCATTGATTCTGACACGGCCCCTTATTTACAAGGGAGGCGTAAATAGGAGGCAGTGCCAGAATTAAGACCTTGGAAAACCTGATCTTACCCTGGTGCAACAAGGAGAAATGTTTCATTTTTCCTTTATTTTGCTGAAAACAGAAAAAGACCAATGATTGTTTCTGTTCAGGAATGTCCCCCTTCCTGCACATAAACAATATATTTTTTTTAAATGCTGTTTTGCAACTTCTGTGTGTGCTGCATTAAGCAGCACACATATAAGTTACAAAATGGCATTTAAAGATTGTTTATGTGCAGGGAGGGGGACCTTTCTGCACATAAAAAAATCTTCCCCTGCATGCAGACACCCTTACACTATGGTGCAAGGATGCCTGCATTGGCGCTAGGCTGCTAAGTTTAGCACCAGCACAGGGGAAAATGCAGGGCTGGACCATATTCTTGTAAAAATGGTGCAACCCTTCATTTCTGAAGTAGCGGAGTGATGCGTTAAGCCAAGAAGGCTAACGCCTCACTCTGCCACTTCCCTTGTAAATATGCCCCCAGATGAGGCAGATACTGAGTATTTTCACCTCACGAAGGATACCCTGTTTGAGGGCTTTGGACTCACCACTGAGGAGTACAGGATTAGTTCAAGGAGACTCACACAACTTCTAGTCAGTCCTGGGTATCTTTTGTTGACTTCTCAGTCAAAATACAAGTTGGCTGGTTGAAGAGAAATAAGGTGCAAGAATATGATGGGCTTTATAATTAACTTACGAAAGAGAATATGCTAAGTCACTGTACTTTAGAAAAACTGCAAGTGGACTTAGGGTTTGTCTCTCCCCAAGAGCTGGGGAAAAGGTCTGACAACTGGGCATTCATGGACTCCCTGGTGCCCTGAAAGGATGGGGCCTTGACCAACCAGTCGTCCAGGTAGGGGAAACCTGGTGCCTGGCATGCCGGAGAAGAGCCGCCACTGGCACCAGACACTTGGTGAAAACCCTAGGCACTGACTTTAGCCTGAAATATAGCACTTTGAACTGGTAGTGGCACCCTGCCACTTGGAACCTGACGAAACAACAGTGCTTTGGATGAATGGGAATATGGTAGCATGCATCCAGAAGATCTAGGGAGGTCATGTAATCTCCTGTATCCAAGAGGAGAAGAATCTCCTGGAGCGACAATATCCCAAAAGGCTGACATTTGATGAACTTGTTCAACAACCTGAGGTCCCTAACCTGCCTCAATTTTCCAGTTTATTTCTTTATCAGAAAAAAGTGAGAGGAGAAGCCTAGGTTGCACTGACTGTGTGGCGCTACTTCAATTGCCTGTTTGTAGAGAAGGAGATTTATTTCCCTGTTGAGAAGCACCAGATGGCAGTGAGCAGTCTTCCTTGAAGGGAAATTGGGAGGTTGTTGAATAAATTCCAGGGGCCTCATTTATGAAAAGTGACGCATCGCTGCGTGAAAACAGCGATGCGTCACTTTTCACTGCGCACTCCTTGCGACACCAATGATGCGTCATATTTAATGTATGACGCATCATGTCGCAAGGACTTACAGATACGTCGGTATTTCTGACGCATCTGTAAGCGCAAAAGTGGCGCATTGCTGGAGTGTGTCACAAAAGTGACGCAACTCCAGCAATGCGTCCTTTCACGTGGGGAAAGCCCCATGTGAAAGGGCTTGCGTCAGTCTTACGCCTGCTGTGAGGCAGGCGCAAGATTTTGACGCAACAGCATCCTAAAAGTGACGCAGTGAAATCTCATAGATTTCACTGCGTCACTATTACGAGGCTTTTTGCGGGGGAGCGTCCCCTCTGCATACATTATACCTGACGCAGGTATAATGTGGCGCAGGGGTTTCAAAAGTGACGCATCTACCTAGATGCGTCACTTTTTAAATATGGCGCAACAAGGCACATTTTGTACGCCGCTGGTGCGTCACAAAAAGTGACACACCGGCAGCGCAAAACTGACGCAAGGCCTCATAAATAAGGGCCCAGGGTGTGACCATGGTTGAAGACGTCTAACACCCATCTGTTGGAAGAAATGGTGTTCCATTGAACAAAGAATTTGGAGCAGTTTCGAGCCAATTGGAGTGGGACTGGGGTGAAGGGTGTCTGAAAATTATCATTGCCTTCTGTCTGTATCATGGGATTTTCCTCCAGATGCAGGACGCCTTCACATCGGAGCCCTTGTGTAGGCTGGTGCGGGTGTCTCACGAAAGGACTGTGCAGAATATTGAGGCCGGAAACCCTGCTGATAGTAGGGCTGAAAGCTCTGTTGGAGCTGGGGCAGAGATACAAACTGGCCCTTTCCCCTTCCTCGAAAGGAAGAGAACCTCTTCTGCTACAGATTGGCTAAGGATTTCGCTGTATCTATGTCTGATTTAATAGCTTGAAGTGCCTCATCCACATGTTTAACATAAAGGTTTTTACCGTTGAATGGCATGTCAAGCACCTTAGCTTGGACTACTGGGCGGAATGTCGTTGCCTTTTGCCAACCTTGTCTGCGCAACACGCAGTGCCTGCCATCTGCCTAAAGGCGGTAGAAGAGATGTTCATTGCCACATTGAGGACTTCTGATGAGGCTCTCCCACCCTCTGAGTGTATTTCTTTTGCCTCCTTCTTCGTGCCCTCAGGCAGAAATACCTCCCAAGGATGGCCATGGCATTGGAGGCTCTCATGGCCATTGCCGCCAGCGTGGAAAATCTCTTCCGATTATTGTCCCTTTCTTGTCTGGCAGAGTGGCACATGGCAAAGCAGGGTTTTTAGATCGTCTTTGAGTGGCTTGTGTTTTTACTGAATCAGGCTTTAGATGGACAATAAGGCATGCAGGAGAGTACTCAGGTGCCCAGTACTTTTTGTCTAATTTTGGAATAACAGCTGGCACAGAAGCTGGAGTTTTAATCAGCTTAAGGCCTTCATGCCACAGGACATCAACATTAGGAATTGCCCTAAAAGAACGCTGACTGGCAGCCTTGAAATCAAAAAGGAAGCATTCCACTTGCTTGACCGGCATGGGGAGATCAAAGCATTTTGATGCCGATATCTGCTGGAGGAGAATCATCCACTGGAAGGGTGGGAGAAGGCGCAGTGTGTGCCATATAGTCCATCAATTCATTATGGACATCAGAATCCACTTATAGCTACCCTCCCTCCAATTGTTGGTCACCGCTGTCTAATGTTTATCTGGAATCTGTAGGGGAGGTAAGGATTTTTGCTTTGGTGTTGTAGGTGGAGCTTCCTGATCCAGGATATCAACAGGAGCCGTGACCAGAGACATCGGAACATTAATCGAGGGTTCCTGCTGACGGTCCTTCTCTTCCTGCTCATAATAGGGGTAATGCTCCTGAAAAGTGTCCAAGCGTTGCATGCCTGTGCGTCCTCTGTATGAGAAGAAATATTCACCATCCAAATATGCAGAGGGTTATCTGATTGCTCTTCTTCCTCTGATTCTTGGCAATTGACTCTCAGTTGAGAAGGACTGTATGCGGGTCTATAAGGACCTTCATCCTCAAATTCCTGGAAATCCAGCAGGCGAGAAGAAGGCAGCGGAGAAATCTTGGAGAAGTCTTGCAAGAATTATGGAATTGTTTTTGCAACTGGCATGTCCATTTACTTTATCAACGGGATTGTCGTCAGTGACTGCGCCGACGGTGTGGACATGTTCATCGATGGGGCAGAGATGCTCGTCGTAGACCCGGCACCCAACTGAACCATCGACGGCAATGATCTCGATGACGTAGAACTCCTCAGAGAAGCCGACAACGACATCACTACCTCCGTTTTTGTCTACCCCACAGCCGCCGTCCTGATCATTAAAGTCGTCGATGCCGCTGAAGAAACCGTCAAGTGAACTCTTGTTTCAATGGTCATAGGCGGAGAATGCATCGTCGACTAGTCCGTTGATGGATGGATTTTCTGTGAGGGAGTATGTGGAGCAGATGGAGGTGCAGAGCGAGGTTTCTTTTGGACATGAGAAGAGCCAGGTTGCTCCTTTTTTGCCCTTATCTCCACATGACTCCTTCTCGGAGATCTTGACTTTTTTGGATCTCTCTGGACAGAAGGATGAGCTTCTTCCTTCCTTTTCTTAGAGGAGGTAAGAGGCCTCTCCTCAATCTTGGAGTCAGAATTCCTAACAGATTTTCTCTTAGAAGTAGTCTTCCATCCAGGTCTGGCAGTGCTTACAGTCTCTAGGCTTGTGATCCAGATAAAGGCAGTATAAACACTCCTTATGAGGATCTTCAGAGTAGAGCCTGGACTTCCAACAAGGCTTTCAGGACCTAAGCAGCCCTTTTTTAGAATCATATATTGTGCAGCAAGTACAGAAAGAAAAAAGATAAACTCACTTTCTAGCAGCACCTCAGTTGAAGAGAAGGTTGAGGAAAAGGAACTGCTAGATGAAAGTTGAAAAGTTCAAGGTTGAAACACTGTGACTGAGCAGAGCTCAGGGAGACTTCCTAACACACGACGTGCGTTAAGAAATCTGAGGTATGGTGGCCCTGCAAGGGAAGGATACTGTGGGTCTGTGATGTGATTGGCTGGAGTTTGGATGTTCTTTAAACCCTTCCATGCGCATGACGGCCAGGAGCCGTGTGCGCACGTCTCCCGGCCGTCATAGCACATGGCCCTGGAAATCTCTCTGGTGAAGGCACCAGAGGGATTTCTATTCCCCCCTGTAGCCTCAGGAGCTGGGAAAGAGCTTCCCCAACTCCCGAGGTACCCCTGTTTCATTGTAATCACGTCGCGCTGACATAATTTCACTGAAACCAAAACTGAAATGAGCCCATAGGCTCATTTCAGTTTCACTTTCTACATACTGAGGGGGCTATCTCAGCCCCCTGAGCAGGTAGATAGACGGGAGAGGTATCATTGGAAAGGGGAGAATCTCCCCTCCTCAGTAGATCCCTGCTTGAGGATCGTCGCAGGAGGGTGATTACCCAAGCAGGGATCCACCACTAGACACCATTGAGGGGGGAGCGGCCCCTTGGGCAAGGGCCTTTGCTCCTCCTAAAAACAATTTGGCAATATTCAGTCTTTCTGCCCCCAAAGCCTACTAGATGCCAGGGATTTTTTTTGGTACAATTTCAATGAGGGCGGCGGCTACCCAAAATGGGTACACCAATGCCCCCACCCCGCCATAACTACAGTCTTTCTGCCCCCCTGGGGCAGAAAAACTGTAGTTATGGCAGTTGGGGGCATTGGTGTACCCAGGCAGACGGGGGCAGTAGTCCCCAATCTGCCCTCCAGTGGGCAAAAAGCCCATTAGAAGCCAGGGATTTTTTCTGGGGGCAATTTGAATTAGGGTGGGGTCAGCCCAAAACAGACATGCCAATGACCCCATCCAGTCTTAAGGCCTACCCTGGGTGGCATATGGGGGCAGTACCCCCCATCTGCACCCCAGGGGGTAGAAAGCCCACTAGGAACCAGGGATTTTTTTTGTATTTATGTAGGGGTGGGGGCTGCCCAAAATGGGCATGACAATACCCCCACGCCCCCAGAGAAATTTCAGTCTTTCTGCAAACCTCAAATTAGCTTTAAAAAAATCACTTTTTTCACACATTTTTGTGTGGGAAAGTTGTGGCATCACCGGGCTGACACAAATTTCCTATCACCCAGCGTTCCCCCGGGTTTCCCGATAGAAATGGTGCCTCACACGTGTAGGAGGCCCAAGTATCCGTGACAGGCAAGGGCCCAAAACCTATTGACGCAACATCACAATTGCCTATCAAAAAACAACACGGTGTTGCAAGGGGGGGTCACCTGGGTATTTGGTCGCATGCTGAGTGGCCTTCTGGGGAATCCTACCAAACCCACACATTTCTGAAAACTAGACACCCGGGGGATTCCAGGGAGGTATGGCTTGGTTGATCCCCTAACTTTTTCTTACCCAGAATCCTACACGAGTGAGGTACCATTTTTATCGGGAGACCTGGGGGAACGCTGGGTGGTAGGAAATTTGTGTCAGCCCGGTGATGCCACAACTTTCCCACACACAAATATGTGAAAAAGTGATTTATTCAGCTAAATTTGAGGTTTGCAGGGGATTTTGGGTAGGAAAACGTTGGGGGATCCATGAAAGCCATACCTCCCTAGAATCCCCCGGGTGTCTACTTTTCAGAAATGTGTGGGTTTGGTAGGTGTCCCTAGATGGCCGCTTGGCACGGGCCAAAAACCCAGGTAACCCGCGTGCAAAACTAGGTCATTTTGTGATAGGCAATTGTGATGTTGCCTCAATGCGTTTTGCGCCTATGCCTGTCGCAGGTACTTGGGCCTCCTACACGAGTGAGGCAGTATTTTTATCGGGATTCCCGGGGAAACGCTGGGTGTTAGGAAAATTGTGTCAGCCCGGTGATGCCACAACTTTCCCAAACACAAATATGTGAAGCTACACCTCATTGGAATCCCCCGGGTATCTAGTTTTAAAAAATGTATAGGTTTGCTTGGTTTCCTTAGATGCCAGCAGAGCTAGGGTTCAAAAACTACAGCTAGGCACTTTGCAAAAAGTACAAGTTACTTACCTTTGGTAACAATGTATCTGGAAGAGACAATTCTAGCCGCAGATTCCTTAATGTAGAATTATCCCCAGGCGTGAGACTGGACCCAGAAAACGTTTTTGCTCAGCATCTCTGCGCGCCGAGGAAGGGGCGGCACCACGCGACTCCGCCCGACGTCCTCCGTTAGTGACGTCAGCCAGGTGACATAAGCCGCACCCCAGCACGCTTAACATCAGTTTGCTTTGGAGAACTTTTTCGATCCACAACACAGAGCCATCACACAAAACTGAGGAGAGCATGGGAACAGTGTGTGAAAAAAACAGAGAGAAGAGCAGAGAAAAACAAAAAGTGAGAAAACACGACCAGGTGGCACCAGAAGGTGACAACAGCAGGCCACAGCAGAAATGGAGCAGAACACCACCCTGAGGAACACTTTGTGCAATCCAAGGCGAAAACACAAGGTGGCAGTTAAGCCCCAGAAGGCCAGAGCAGCAAAGCCACAGCAGAAAAAGCGCAAGCACAACTCCATGGAACCCCCTTGCAAGCCAAGGCGAGACTCTAAAGCCAACCTGGAGACACAAGCATGTAAAAGCTAGTGGTGGGCAGACATTTCCATTCCGCCCACGGAATGGGCAGAAATTTGCACTTTCCACCTTCCGCAAAGTAGACGGAAAAACGGGTCAAAGTTCCGCCCATTCTACGGCGGAACGGAAGTTGGCCGCCTGCCCACATCCCGCTTCCCGCCCGCCTGCCTCCCGCCTCCCGCATTATTAAATTAAATTAAAAGGCTAAATAAAAGTTTAAAGCAAACTTACCTTATTGCGCCCCATCTTCCCGATCCAGGCTTAATTTTTGTAAACTGCGCATGCGCTGGACTGCGCATACGCATCCGCAAAGAACAGAAGGCCAAGGACAGAGGAAATAACCCCCAAAGCAGAAGACTAGTTGGGGATCAGAAACTCAAACATGATGACCGATCTGAAGAAAAACGAAAAGGACACCCACAAAAGACAAGGCACCCAAAGGGAGGCAACCGCAGAAAACCCAACAGAGGGTCCTCGCAGAACGGGGAGGAAGGGTGGGTCGTGAAGGAATCTGTGGCTAGAATCGTCTCTACCAGATACATTGTTACTGAAGGTAGGTAACTTGTACATCTAATAGAGACTACTAGCTGCAGATTCCTTAACGTAGAATAGATACCCTAGCCATACCCAAGGGGATGGAGGGTCTGCGAGAGGACCCCACCAGCCTGAACTTAAGGCAGGACCCCAACAGGGGATGAGGCAAACGGACAGGGAGAAGAGCCCTGTCCCCCAGGCAAAGACCACAGGCCTCAGAGGGAGTGCGGGAAGACAAGAAAAGAGGCAGCCCGTCCTCACCCCGCAGGGAGCCAGAGTACCCCAAGCCCAGGCAAGGTACCAAGGAGCTCCAAGAGAAGCCCCAGTGGCACAGGCAACGCAGAGGAGCACCAAGGAAGAAGAGCTACCCAGAGATTTCATGGAGAAGAGGTAGAACGAAGGCAAGCCTTCCCACCGGGAAACACTCTCAGGGAAGAGGGCAGCTGAGTCTATCACAGGTGGAAGTCAACAGATAAGTTAGAATGGTACTTCAGCAAAAAATGAGGTGGCAGAAGAAAGATATCCTAAGCCCCACCAAGGGGAGAAATGCCCAACATCCCGCAGGGACAGACAGCGCCCGAAGAACCACAAGGAACTGGAAGGACCACCTCAACCCTTAGGGAGGAGAGGTAGAACTGGAGGCAGTCCACAGCAAGAAAGCTGAATGCCCCCCAGCCCCCAAGCTTCATACAAGACAAGAGAGGTTGCACAACTAAAATGCAGACAAAAGAAGGACAACGGTGTTAAGGAATAACAGGTGTGCACCTGCACGCAAAGCCAGCAGCAGACAACACCAGGGAACTGTGCACCCAGGCCAAAATGCAGCTGAAGGTAAAGGCCAGGAAAGCCAAAGGGGGGCCAAGACATGCCCCAAAGGAGGGGCCAGCCCACACAGGAAGTGGAAGCTACAATGCAAGGAGGATTGCATCAGCGACATATGGGGACGCCACGGAGAACAGAGGCCCAAGGGCGACCATACCTCCTCAGCTCCTCAGAAAGCTGTACAATAGCTACTAGTAACCCACATAGGGCAAGGTATGTCCCAAGACATGTGCACCCTCTTAGGAAAAGATTTCCGCAGCAGAGGACAACCAGAAGGACCAGCGGAGGAACCACAGATGGCTTGCTAATCAGCCAACAAGAATGCACAAAAGGCCTAAACTCAGGGCCAACAGCCAAAACCATAGTCAAAAAAGGGGCCGACCAGCAGCCAACAGCACCAGAGGCCTAACAACAGGACCAGGTACAGCAATCACAACAGAAGAACACCTCCAAAACCCCAGACCGACTTACACATCACTGAGGGGAAGAAAATGGGCGAGGGGGAGGAGGAGGGGAAGGACGAAGCCCCACCAGAAACCTCTGAATGGCAGAATCTGCAGGGTTGTGGAACAAAATAGTGCCATCAAAAGGAAGGTCCACCAGTCGTTCCCGAACGTTCTCTGGGAACACACTATCCCGGAACCAGGCATGGCGACGAAGGGCCACCGAAGAAGCCATGGCACGACCAAGCACCTCTGAAACATCCAGAGCGGAGCGAAGAATAAACGCCACCAGCTCCCGGCCATCAAACACATGGTGCTGTATATCGACACAGACACCCTCCAGAGAAGCGGCAGACAGAAGGGACTCAGCTGAATCCCACAAGCAAGAAGTGGCCCTAGCCAATACACAAGGAGTGTTAAGGGCCCGCAAGGTGCACTGGTGGAGGTGAAGATATTGCGCCCTCAAGAATCCGACCAGCGTTCCTCCCTTGATGGGGGAGACAACACCGATGGAAGGGAGGGAAAGGCAGTCTGTAAAAGAGGGCCCCTGGTAGAGGGGTGGAGGGAAAGACGGACAGGATCATGTGTCGCACAGTGGTGGTGGTGCAGAAGGTGTTGTGGCACCGGGTCCCCCGTGGCAGGCCGTCCCCAAGCCCCCAAAAGTGAAGTGTGGAGTGAAGCCTCGAAAGGCAGATGCAGCTCCCGACCACCGAGACCCTGATGGAGGACATCCAGAAGTTGATCTGTGGGGAAATGGGCAGCTGGATCTCCCATACACAAGATCCCCGCAGCCGTGGAGCCAGGTCGAGCGAAGGCCGCACCCGCCTCCATAGGGCCCCGCAGTGGGGCAAGCAGCTCCTCTGTGGGCGATGGCTGCAAGCTAAGGCGGCCGTCCCCCAGTCCAACCAGAGGAAGGAAAGGCCAAGTCTGGAAAGGGGAAAAGGGACCGAGGAATGAGGCGAAGATCCGTCCTTAGATGACGCCGGGGAAAAAGCCACAACTTGGTAACCCATCTCAGTAGAGGATGAAACATTCAACTGCCGAACCTCTGAAGAAGAGGAGGAGGCGTCCGAGGACAAATCAACGACCTGACTCTGGCTCGGCACCGCAGACTCCACGACCGGAGACAGCGGAACGACCTCCGCCACAACGCTCGGCGCTGGAGACAGAGGCCGGGCCGGAGCCGGGGCAGCCAAAGAACGGCACCGAAAAGGCGTCGACTTGACCTCTGACAAGGCAGCCGCCTGCTTAGAGGGCCCAGGGACACGCCCTGACCCCTACTCAGCCCCTGCAGCGCCACCAGGGCCAGCAGCCACCGGCACCTGGGCGGTGCCACCTCAGCCTCGGACAAGGCCGCCGCCTGCCCAGAGGACCGAGGGGGACTCGGGGACACACCACGAGCCCTGGCAACCTACAGCGACTCCACAGGGACTCCTGTGGGGTTTGCGGCGAGGCAGAGGTGCTGCGGTCTGAAGGAGGGAACCCCGAAGGGGGGCACCCCGACGACACCACATCTTCTGAACCTGGAGCCGAACCCGTCGGCGCCGGGGTCAGAGCTGCCGGTGACGCTGCCGAGCACCCCGCACATGGCAAGGTATCCGCAGAAGTCCCAGCAGGAGAAGGATAAGAGCCAACGAGGCCTGCAAGGCCGCCTCATCTGGGCTCTAGTCGACCCACGCCGGGGAACGGCGAGCGGGGCCGCACCACCATCGGAGAACCCACATCCCCAACAGGCCAGGGACTGGCCCTCAAGTACAAACTGCAACACTTACCAACAGGTGAGCGACACTTGGGGGAAGGACGATTTTGAAAGAGGCGGTTCTTGATGCCATCCGCGGGGGACGGACGCAGCGACGAAGCCGACCTACACATGCGCGCCAAAAGGAGTTTCATCCGGCGCTCCAGAGGGAACTTCGTGTCGGGTGCCCCACAAGACTCACCTGGGCTTGTGAAGCTATTCTGCAGAGACGACAAGGACCACCGCCCCTGTACCCACCTAACCCGTGCGGGAGTGGACCCAACAAGGACAAGATGGAACCAGGGAAGGGATCCAAAAGGGAACGGAGGAGCCTTGGTGGAAGAGGAGTAGGTTTAGGGTCTGGGCACGTCTGAGGAAACATGAAAAAGACCCAATTAGAATAATGCCCTACTCCTATGACAGAGAATAACCACGAAACACATGCAGGAATGAGCCCCTGTTCTCGGACTTACCACGGCGTGCTGTACGTGCAGGACCAATGAAGAAGGTCATCAAGTTAAGCGTCCATTCGCTTCTGCAACCCACCAAAAGAAAGCGCTCCTGCGCAAAGCAAAGAAAGCAAGAAAAACCACCAATGTTCAAAGGCTCCTGTGAGTACAAGAACAACCAAGGGATAGTGCTCCTGTGCGGTGAAGGTAAACCAATGTGAAAGCGCTCCTGCTCTGTGTGTCCCTAATAACAGGCTCCAGGGTAAGCGCTATAGCGCGGCCCAGTATCTAGTCAATAGTGCTCCTGTGCACCATAAACATGAGCAGCAGCGCTCCTGCGCGGCTGCAAGAACAAATGATAATCTAATCAATAGTGCTCCTGTGCACTATAAACATGAGCAGCAGTGCTCCTGCGCGCCTGCAAGAACAAAGGATATTTCCGGGACTGTATCGCTGCCAACACGAAAGGGTTAAGTACAGCGCTCCTGCACGGCACGAAAACCCCAGGGGAAACAGGACATGAAACGCCAGAAGCGGCGAAAGGAAAAGTTCCCAACAGCGTAGCTGCACTCGTTACCGGTCTCGCTTCCAGGCGGGATCTGTCAGGTCGTCACGAAGTTCAGGAGGAGTCGAACCTCTGTGACCTGCTGGGCTCAGAACGGGTTCAGCAAAGAATCAGAAGCACCGAGCCGGCGGGAAAGTACGCGTTTAAGCGTTTTCCCCGGGAAGTGTTTTTGGTGGCAGAGAACTAGACCAGGACTTCACTTCCGCCCGGAAGTGAGGATTTCCGATGCCTGCATGTGTTTTGCGGCGCTTCGGAACGGTGGAACAGCTGCGACATGACACTTCGGCTTCATTTGCTGACACGCCTCACAGTCCGTGGAGTCGTGGTGCTCCCCCAAACAGCCCATGCAGATGGAAAGAGGATCCGTAGCCGACATCTGGTGCACGCAGGATGAGCACACTTTAAAACCCAAAGGCATTCACAGACTGTTCTCAAGAAAACGCTCAAGAGCAGAAAAAGGGAGTCTTGAAACAGGCCAGAAACCCGATCCGGGTTGGCGTTGCACGCAGAAAAGAATAAAACTGATGAGGCTTATGTCACCTCGCTTACGTCACGCCCGCGGAGGACGTCAGGCGGAGTCGCCTGGTGCCGCCCCTTCCCCGGCGCGCAGAGATGCTGGGCAAAAAAGTTTTCTGGGTCCAGTCTCACGCCTGGGGATAATTCTATGTTAAGGAATCTTTGGCTAGTAGTCTCTATCAGATAAGGGTAATTTTTCACTTTGAAAATGTGGTGTGTCTACCTTGAGTTTTGGGCCATTTCCTGTTGCGGGTACTAGACCTACCCACGCAAGTGAGGTATCATTTTTCTCGGAAGACTTTGGGGAACGCGGGGTGGGTGGAATTTTATGGATCCACGCAGATTCCAGAACTTTCCACCAGAGAAATGTGAGGAAAATGTCTTTTTTATACAATTATTTAGGTGTGCAAGGGATTCTGGGAAATAGAAACTGGTGAGTGCCAGTCAAGTCACCCAATACTGGATTCCCCTGGGTGTCTAGTTTACAAAAATGTACAGGTTTGCTAGGTTTCCTTAGATGCCGGCAGAGCTAGGGTTAAAAAACTACAGCTAGGCACTTTACAAAAAAATGGCCATTTTCCACTGTAAAAATGTGGTACACCTTACTTTTTGGGCAGTTTTCTGTCGCGGGCACTAGGCCTACCCACACAAGCGAGGTACCATTTTTCTCTGAAGACTTTGGGGAACGCAGGGTGGGTGGAATTTTGTGGATCCACGCAGATTCCAGAACTTTCCACCACTGAAATATGAGGAAAATGTCTATTTTTTAACAATTTTTTAGGTTTGCAAAGGATTCTAGGTAACAGAACCTGGTGAGAACCTGTCAAGTCACCCCATCCTGGATTCCCCTGACTGTCTCGTTTTTAAAAATTTAAAGGTTTGGTTGTTTTCCCTAGGTGCAGGCAGAGCTAGGGTTCAAAATCCACAGCTAGGCACTTTGCAAAAAAGGGTAATTTTTCATTGTGAAAATGTGGTGTGTCCACGTTGTGTTTTGAGCCGTTTCCTGTTGTGGGCACAAGGCCTACCCACACAAGTGAGGTAACAATTTTATCGGGAGACTTAGGGTAACAGAGAATTGCAGAACAACTGTTATTACCTATTAACATTCGATGCATTTCTGCCTTCCAAATGAAAGACAATATATAAAAAAGAAGTAATTTTGAAAAATGCCCTATAATTCTCATGCTAGTATGGGTACTCCCAATTTCGGAAATGTGCAAATATCTTCTGTTTATAAAGCCTATATTTTGTTCCTATTTCAGAAATACATAGGTGTCTTTCATACCAATTTTTCCAAGTATACATTTTCCCAAAATAATTGCTGTGTATCCGGTACATAATAAAAAATCATTGCAAGACGCTGCTCAGTTATTGGCTCTGGGTTCGTCAGGTTCTTGGTGAACCTACAAGTCCTATATATCCCCACAACCAGAAAGGTCCAGCAAATGTAATGTATATTGCTTTCAAACAGCTATCATAATTAGAAGAAGCTAGAAGTAGTTATGTTGACACAACTAATTTTCATTTTTTCCTTTATATTAAACTGTTAGTTTCTATGAAGAAACCTTGAAGGATCTACACAAATGACCCCTTGCTGAATTCAGAATTTTGTCTAACTTTCTGAAAATGTATTGCTTTTTAGGATCCATTGCTTGCATACCCATTTATTCCATTAACTGGAAGTAGGTTGAAAGCACAAAAAATAGCAAAAATAAGCTACGTTCCAAAAAAATGCCAAAACTGTGTCAAATTTTGGGGGTTTTCTGACAAAAGTCTGTCATTCGCTAAAAGCTGTGAAAATGGTGATTTCAGCTCCACAAACCTTTTTTGATACCATTAGCAGAGAAAAAAACCAGACGCTTTCATTTACAGCATTTTTCCCATTTTTCCCCCAAAAAAACAAAATGTAGCTGTATTTTGGCTCATTTCCCTACAGGGGAATCCACAAACCCTGGGTACCTTTAGAATCGCCATAATGTTGGAAGAAAAGGACGCAAATTTGGTGTGGATACATTAAGTGGTCAAAAGTTACAGGGGCCTAAGCGCAAACTACTCCAAACAGCCAAAAAAAGGCTTAGCACAAAGGGTAAGGCCTTGTAGCAAAGGCGTTAATGAGGTTAGCTGGTTACTAAATGCTATTAATTTTCAAGGGAGACTAAACTTTAAGCTTCATAATGCTATTTTACTATTACTGTGGGACTCCCACCATGACGACGGGGAAAGTTCAAGCATGTGAATCTATAAAAGGTCCAATAGTGTAGAACTAAAATAACATTATTTAATAAATGTTTATGCCAATAAATACATTTTCAATAATTGTTTTTATTTAAATGAAAAATATTTTTCTATTTTTGTTATAATATTTGTTGTAATATTTATGGTATGTTTTTAACATTATAATATGTATTTATTTGATTTAATTTAATTTTTAAAATAAAAAAAATATTTTTTTACATATTTATATTTTTATTGCTTGCTATGTTTTTGAAATTATTTCATTGTGTTGAAGAGAATGTGTTTGTTTCTAATGTTGCACTGACTATAGTGGGGATAATAAATGTTACCCATCCGCAATCCAACACTTTCCCAACAGTTGCACTCATTGGAGTGGGAATAGTAAATGTTACCTCCCTGCAATCCAACACTTTCTCCAGTGTTGCAATTATTGGAATTGGAATCGTAAATGTCATCCTTTAAGCAATCCAACACTTTCCTTACTGTTGCATGGACTGGATGGAGTTGGAATACTACATTTTACTCCTCAGTAATCCAACACTTTCTCTACTGTGCACTCATTGGATTGTTAATAGTAATTTTTACCCCTCTGAAATCTAATACTTTCCCTACTGTTGCACTCATTGGAGTGGGAATAGTAATTTTTACTGCCTACCAATCAGATACTTTTCCTGCTGTTTCACTGACTGGAGTTGGAATAGCTAATTTTATCCCTCCACAATCCAACACTTTCCCTACTGTTGCACTGACTGGAATGGGAATAGTAAATGTTACCCCTGCGTAATCTAACACTTTCCCTACTACTTAAGTTATTGGAGCTGGAATAGTACATTTTACCCATCTGTAATCCAACACTTTCCCTACTGCTGCACTGACTAGAGAGGTAATAGTGCATTTTACCCCTGATTGATGTTAGTTTTCCTACTGTTGTGTTCTGTGAAGTGGAAGATGTACATTTTATATATCCTTAGTACAACACTTTGCTTACTTTTGTATAAATTGTAGTGGTAATAGTTTATATATTAAATATAAAATGTTATATTTTATTTTATATTCTTACAATTTATGTCATTTTGTATATTTAAAAAATGAAATATTTTTCAATTAATATTTTTTAATGTGTAAAATATTGGTAGAAAATTGTAAAAAATGCATGTTTACGTTTTTATTTTAAATAAAATGGTTTGTTTTGTAAACATTTTTTTGGTATATATTTCTTAAATATTATTTTAAACATTCTGAAATAATATAAATTAAAAATCTTCGTTTTATAGTTTAAGTAGATACATGTAAATATATATACATATTAATATATACGCCCGTTTAAATTGTTTAAAACATGTTTATTTGCTATATTTTTTTAATATTTATTAGATATTTCTTAAATTAAATTAATGTTACTATTTAATATTTTTAATATTTAATATTTAAATGTATATATATTCAAAAAACAAAATTTACCACAATTATATTAATGGCAACAATATAATTTTTTTGTTATGTTTATACTTACCATTATAGCCATAGAATTGCGATATTTTTGACAATATTTTGATCACAATATTTTGGTATCTGGATGTTTTGTCGGGGAACCCCTATACTTAGGCATAATCCAAAGTTACCCCCATCCTATATACCTTCTTGAAAGCAGTGCATTTATCTCTTTATCACAGTAGGCGTGTAAGTAACAATCTGATACTCAGAAACCTGTTCTCAATGGCCTCATGTTGTCATGTAGAAAATCAATAGTTTATCTTTTTCATTAACTTTGGAAAATCTTGAACTTTCAGCCAACCTGTTGGTGAAGGTAAAACGTTTGCAAATTTTCAGCGTGAGGTGACATGCATACATTTTAAAGCATGTGAGACATGCACTAACCGTAGGGCACTAGAACAATGGACTCCTGCAGATATTACTTGCACAGCTGGCCAAGTGATCCCATGAAATATGGATGTTTCACCCAGTGTTATGTAGTGTAGTTCCTAGTTTCCCACTAGGCCCTGCGCATTGGAATAACATAAACAGTAGTATCGACGTGGAACTGCGGATATTCCAGGCCTCCACTGACTATGCTAAACTTAATTGGGTGTGTTACCAACTAGCTCAGAGGTCACTGGAAACTTTCTTCTCTGCATGGGAAGTGATCAGCTTCCCTGGCACAGACAAGAAGGGATTCAGCTTTCCAACAACTGTGCAATATGACAACTTTGCTCCTCAGATCAAGAGTCAATCTCTAGGGTCGTGTGAAACAATAGACAGGTATTTCACTCAGTCAGGTTAGTGCAGTTTACTTTCACGATATGTAGAGAATAGAGAGACGGGCGTTTGTCAATAAAGGGTTAACATTTATTGAACAGTCCTTCTTCTCGTACAAGAGAAATGTATTGCCACAATTGCAAGACTTGTTATGATAAAAAGTACGTACAGTAAGATAAGGATTGCGAAATAGAACTGTAAAAGCATTGATATGGTTTCTTAGCCATACAATGGTTTAAAAGTAATAAAACATATATACAGTCATATATACATTAGGCTAAAATACTCAACTGGTGCTTCTAACTATGCCTACCCCAGTGTGCCTGACCTAAGCCTAACACGTGGAAGGGGAGTAAGTAAGCAGCTTTAAGTTAAGTTGGTTTTGCCAAGGTTTGCTTCAAGAATTCTCATCTAAGGGTTTAGTCAACACCATACCTCTGAATAGAATGATGGAGGTTTGGTATCTCCTTCAGGGGAAGCTCGATATCCCTGTCACCCGTAAGGGTAGACCGTAAACGCCGGAGCTGGATTTCTCTGCATGAGAAAGGCAGCGGCTCTTCTTCAGCGCGTCGAGAGGAGGAGGCGGGGGACAGTGTCCGCGGGCAGCTGGAATCTGCTGGGCTCTTCGGAGAGGGACGGCTGTTCAGCTCCTAAGCATACCACACCATCGTTCGCGCTTTAGCAGCGATAATGGTATCAGTAGCTTCACCACCACAGGGACAGCAGGCTGCAGCGACAGGGTGCTAGCTTCACCAACACGGGGTTTTGCAGACAGCTAGCAACAGTACAACAGCTCATTGCTTAAGGCAACGTTGGTAGTATTTATACCTGACAGGTGCCGGGTTTGACGCAAGTTTGCTGGACATAAGACGTCAATTAAAGATGTCACTAGGAAGTGATAGCTATCAGTTGCTCATTAGAGTTCTATTACTAATCAAAACAAAGCAAGGGGGATTTCCCAGTTTGCTGAGTTTTTATCTTGTTGAAGAACTCGGAGTGTTAATCTAGGAATATCAGATAGTGACTTCTGCTCTGTCATTGCACTAATTGGTTGCAAAGGAAGTGGCAGAGAGAGATATCCTTGAACGTGGCTCTGTTCGTGTGAGGTCAGAGATGACTTTCTGAATATCGCACTTGAACGGTTATGCCAATATAGGGAATAAATGGATTTATAGCCGAATAGGGGCATAAGGTCACAGTATCGATCAGGAACCTAGATAAACACGCAACACCCACTCCACGTTTTCATGTCCATCAAATTACTAAAACTAGAGCAATTAGATGCATGTGTAACATTGCCCACCCCAAAATACATAAATGCATTCGAAATAGGCGTATATTGTAATACGTGAAATTTAGGTACTGTACGTTTTTGAAGCATAGAATCATTCAAAAACTATTGCATATGAAATCAATGAACGATTATGCATAAGAATTACACATGAAGTATCTCTGACAGAAGAAGGGCGAGATAAATCATCACATATAAATGCATTGCAAAAATGTGTGCTAGAGGCTAATGTAAGTTGTTATGTCTCTAGGTGTGTGTAAAAAATAGAAGTACGAACTTCTGTTCTTTAAGAATAGATTTTGCCTCAAGCAAAGAATTGTCCGTGCCAAAAGGGGTCAATATTTGAAAAATATCCAATTCAAAAGGAATTAATGCTTGAACGGGGAAATAGAGTTCCAACGCTGTTAGCAGTTTTTGTTGATTAAAACTGAAGGCCGAATTCAGAGTTCATGGGAACGCTGTGTTTCGGAAAGCTTCTCAAAGTTATTGTTTCTGTATGGTTGGGAACATCATATCAGACAGGCTCTCAAAGAATTGGTCTACAAATTCAGGTGACAGTTCAACCAAATTAGATAGCGCTGTAACTTGGCAGGTGTGAGAATGATTGCTGTCAGCGAAGGCAGGATCAGCAATGCTCACTGAACGTTGTACCTGGATGATGTTGCTTTTGTCACTCGCTCCACTGTTACCACTTGGCTGTAGTACAGGAGTCTCCACGAATGCCGTCATCAGGATTGCCTCTGGGGACAACACAATGCGTGAGCCGTTATTGGACTCAGCAAAGTATCGACGTCCATTGGTACTGCTGATGGAAGTGAAAGACAGATGTCCAACACGCATTCATCGCCGCAAAGCATACACCGTAGCACAGGTAAAATGCAATTTTGCCATATCGGTCTGAATGAAAGGAACCAGGTCATGTTTAGATCTCTCAGCCTGGCAAATCCGAGGACGTTAGTTATCCTGTCCCGGTAGAGCATTGCTAGGATTGTCTCTTCCATTCCCATGGGAGCTATGTCTGAGCCGAGGCTTGCCATAACGAAGCAGAAGAGTCAAAAATAAAATCCCTGCGACAAGTCCCAAAAATAATGGTATGCCGCCAAAAACAGAGTGCACAAAATTAGGAACGATTCCCAGAATTGCTTGAAAAGGTGTTAGCAGTCCCGAAAAGACTGTCTTGAATATGCCTGGGATGCTTGTGGCACTAGACATGTTAAGGAGTTGGCTAAGCATTTGTACGAAATGCACGGGGCAATTTGTTGATAAAAGGTCATGAACTTCAGTAGCTCTCCTTGCAACTAGAAGATCATACGTCTCTTTTGATGACGTTATAGGCACTGTTGTCTGTAAAAGTACAGATTTCATTTTGCTTAAAGTATCAATTCGTATAGAATAGAGATTCAGACGAGGCCAGATGGGAGTCACTGTGTCTGCAGGCCCACTCGGGAACAATGCTTGCATACAGCATTTGACCATGGACGTTACTTTCAGTAGATAACTTTTCCCTGGCACAAGGCCACAACATCTGTGATCCGTTCTAAGAATGTAACTCCCGTTTGAAAGTTGCATAAAGAAGGGCTCTATCTGAGTTGCAGGTGTGACTAGCTGGTGGCATGAAAGGTTGTTTGAATTTCCATCACATGCTCCGTGTAAATTAATACCCTGACACAAAAGTATACCGCTTAGTGAATGTTTACAGTTGTTACCACTAAGAAATACATTTTTGTCGCTGTCACTATAGCAAGAATGAGTGTATGGTAATTTCCATTCTGATTTTACATATCCTTTACCCAATTGTTCATACTGGCCAGCAGGTATGTACTCAAGGCACTTTTTAAATCGGAAAGTTGTTATCGGAATTGTGATAATTCCGTGTATTATCCATTCAATGACAGGACTCTCTGAC
Source organism: Lissotriton vulgaris (assembly GCF_964263255.1). Taxonomy (NCBI): domain Eukaryota; kingdom Metazoa; phylum Chordata; class Amphibia; order Caudata; family Salamandridae; genus Lissotriton; species Lissotriton vulgaris. Next base: position 817,608,099 of record NC_141695.1, on the reverse strand, counting down.
ATTGTCAATGGTAATCTCTCGAGTTTTTCGATGCTCAGGATTGTATAGTCTGCTCCTTTCTGTGCCAAACTGATCTGTTTATCAGTAAGGTTAAAACTGGAAAATAATGACGTTGTGTTGATTAAACGCCAAGGCACATAGCCTGAACGAAGATTTTGCAGCGTCCAGCCTAGTTCTATAATAGAGCGTAATTGAGACTGGCCATGTTGTAACATTAGCAAGTCTCTGTCTATCACATCAAAGGCAGAGGATACAATATTGTCCAACAAATATATTCTGGAAGACAGAGTCATTAACCCATTGTCTACTACAGAAAGTGATTTCTCCAAATTAATACGATCAATTTCTCGTATTTTCTCAGCAGTTTCAATTTGTTTGACTTTCCAAGCCTCGTTGTAAGCAGCATAGATACTGGTCGCTATGAAACGCTTTTGACGCTGTTTGCGTGGTCCAAGAATGAAATCGCGCAAATCAGCACCATCTTATAGTAAAGACAAGTGTTGCTTAATTTCAGCCAGTGTGGATGTTGTTAGCCATTCAAGGCAGAGTTTCCCTACACTGTATGTTGTTATTATCCCTGGATGTTGTCTCTGGGAGTATCTCGAGTCTAATCTGGTCATTTTTAACCCCTGTGTTTTATTCAGGAATCTATCTTGACAGCTGTTTGTGTCTGTAGGCCAGATTAACCACTTTTTCCAATCAGGATGTGTTCTGTTAAAATGTAAAATTTGTGACACGCCTAACTCAATATCTGTTGTTGTATTTTCAGGTATTGGCTTTGGTATAGACGGTGTTTTAAGGTCTTTGATCTTAGCTAGGCCAAGACAAGATGTTTGGTGTATTGTGTCATTTAAAAATAACATTTGTTCTGGTATCATGCAGGTTCTAAATAGTGCTTCAATGCCTTGCACCTGCCAATCTTTTGTACCCCAAATTGTTTTCGTTTCAATATTATTTTTCCAATAATCAAAACCAAATGTCATCATTTTGTCATAAAATGCTTCTGAATATATCAATTTAGAATTTGTCAGCATTGTTTTCATTCCTGTTTTATCTAACAGTTTGTAATAAAATGTTTCTGCATCACTGGTGTTAAACCCTGAGAAGTATTTGAATTTCTCAAAAAATGCTTTAGAACTGCTTTTAGGTGGTGTAGAACAATGTTCCCATTGATTATACATAAAGACATTTCTAGGCTGTGCAGATTTATGCAAGTGATGATCCCCATAGTGGGTGTAACAGAATAACTGCTCATAACTAGATGAACCTTGTAAATAATCATGATCTGTGAATCTAGCTGATATTACTAAATCAGACATCATGTCATTAATACTGTTAAAGTCCCAATCATCAGAGAATGTACTAGGTGTTACAAAGTCACTTAAGGAAACCTTTAGTTGATGAGGATACTTCAGGATTTCGACCGGACCATAGATCTCATAGTCTGTTTTCTCCCATACTACCCCACCAGGTATTGGAATTGCTGTGACATTTACTGTTGACAGTTCTCTTTTCTTCACGTGGGATGATCTGTGTGGTTTCAGGACTAGGTTGATGTTCTGACTTGCTGTGTCCATTGTAATATATTTTCCTTAAATTAAAACTAAAATTAGGCATAGTAGGAGTATGAATACCCCTGAGATAATCCAATGCTCAATCAACGGTGAATCCAGATACAATTCTTTGATTTGTTGAAAGAGTTCCGTTGTAGTTTCTTTAGAATACTTTTTTGTTTCTGGCATCACTTCGGGGTCGTTTTGATCTTCAGAGAAGTTGTCGAAGTTGATGAAATAACCAGAGGCAGTTCTGTCAATTGATGGGATTGTTCTTTCAATCTGTCTCTCGGTAGCACTTTCTGATGCCACATTAGTGTAGACTGGTGTTGTTTCTTGACGAACTGTTTCAATCTGTGTCTCAAGAGGCACGAGTTCCATGGCTTTATTGCATAGTCCTTCATTGTGCACTGCAGGCTGATCGAATGTGATTAGTCTTTCAGTTTGAACCTCTTGGATTGTTGCAAGTTTGGGTATTCTGTTGTTTCTTGGGAGTCCACTGGGCCTACTGTTGATTATAGGCCACATGCTTGTGGTTTTACAAGATCGATAGACACGACTCTGTTCTCCTTTTTACCAGCAAGGGGCGGTAGTACAACTGATCTTGTTCCGGTGACTGCTAAGACAGGTACTGCTTTTCTGTAAGAAGGCCCAAATTCCTTCTTAACCGCGATCTTTTCTCTGACTAGATCCCCAATCTTTGGAATCCAGACAGGCCTTGCTGGGGCTGTTGCTGGTGGTGCCTCGTCAGTGGTAGTTGGCTGTTGCTTTAACTTTATGTTGCTTAAGGATTTTCTTGTTTCATTCAGTTCCTGTAAAACAGCCAAACGATCCTTTACATCAAAGTGCGTTGTTTCTTCTTGTACCACTGACATCTGACTATCGAGGTCCTGAATACGCATTCTAATTCCGAACAATAGTTCGTATGGGCTGAAACCTTTTAGAGAATTTCTTGGCATGTTGTTAAGACTAGTCTGGACACTTATTAAATGTTTGACCCACCCAGCGCCTGAACCTAATACCTTCGCTGTTATAGATTGCTTTATGTCCCAGTTTTTTCTTTCTACCACACTATTCCCTTCGGGGTGCGACGGACAAGAATACCGCAACCCAATTCCCATGCTAGCCATGGCCTCCTTATAAGCTCGAGAGCTAAAAGCAGGACCCTGATCAGAATGGAACGTGGTAATTGCGTATGTGCCGATAAAGACTCGCAAATCTTTTATAACCGTTCTAGCGTCAGCCGAGCGCTGGAGGCCTCATTATTTTAAGTGCTTTTCGTCTTAATGGTGTACACTGGGACGCGCTTCTCTTCTTTGATTGCGCAGATAGACCGCCTTATGCTGTCCAGAAGGGATCCTGAAACTACACTGGCCTGTTCATTACTGCGATCTCTGTTGCAGTTTTCACAATTTTGAGCAAAACATTGAATATCTATGCTCATTCCTGGCCACCAGTACTCTGATTGTAATTCTTTCAGAGAAACCTTAATTGTTTGGTGTCTCAGACCCAACCCCATGTGTGCTTCCAGTAAGAGGAAGCCCCTCCTGCTCCTGTTTGGAATTACTCTGTCCCCCACTCCAGGGATTCGAGCAAAAGGAACGGAGTTTGCATCGATTATGTATGCATAATTGAGTGGATAGTTTACGGGCAGTGCTGCACAGTCGCCTTTTACGGTCGTTTTTACTGCCAGCATGGTTTCCCCGTCTATGTATTTATCTGTACGCTTTTTTGTGGCTACGGAAGCCGGGTTAGTTGCTTCCGCTATGGCTGTATTAGCCAATGAATTCCCTGCAACGTGAACGCCATCACGTTGAAGACTCTGTGCGTGAATCACGTGAGTCTTTTGTAGTTCTTTGTGTAAAAGAGCTACCTGTTTCCATAGCAATTTATGCTTTATTGTGGCACCTGTGTCATCTTTGTAGTCGTTTTCGATCCAACTCTGCAGTTTATTGTTGTAAGAGTTGACGCAAAAATGAGAATTGCACACGATAAGTGTCGGGAATTCACGTTCTGCATTTTCGAGCGCCATCTTTAAAGATCTGATTTCAGTTCTCTGAACCGAACAGTTTCTTACAGATTCAGTTTTTGTTACTTTCGGTCTGAATTTACCGCACAGCCAACGACCTTTAATGATCGAACATGCTGCATTGTAGGATTTGCTCTCTACATTAAAATGCTGTACAAAACTATCTGTATAGATTATACATTCGTATTGTGTGGGAGGCAGAATTTCGATTGACAGAGGATATTCTTCTTCATATTCTAAATCATTCAGTTCTTCAAATTGCGGGGCGAAATAGTATTTCACATCTTCCGCTCCTAGAGAATCTACACACTGTATCCATTTCGGATCCAGTGACACTGTAGGAAGGTTTACTGGGCTGAATAGCGCCTCGAAGGCGGATTCCGCTGTGAGGATATTAATCCGTTTGCCGTGTGCTAGTTCTCGTTCATTTGCTAATGCAATTTGCACTGCGTTTACAGTTCTTTCTGTGGGACTGAATGTTTTTTCTGCTTGTGTGTACAAGTGAGATTTAATTGAAATTGGTACCTTTTCTCCCTCATTAGAGGTTAGGTACGTGAATCCGCATCTTCCTGGGATGACTCGGATTACAAGATCACGTGTGTTGTCACGTGTATCTAATTTAGTTTTTGCTAATATGTCTGTTTGCAGTGATCTCAAAATTTCTGTGTGTTTTTGAGTCCAATTGATTTGTTTAAAATCAGGTTTAATTAGTTCGTAGAGAGGTTTAACCCTCTCTGCGTAATTTAGAATGTAAGTTCTTCCGAAATTCAGAAAACCTAGTATGGATTGTAAATTCTTCAGCGTTTTTGGAGCTTGGAGTACAGCGCACTTCTCTAAGAAGTTGTCCGCTAGGCTTTTCCCTTCACTTGATAATTCGTACCCTAAAAATAGTACTGTCAGATGGGCAATTCGGGACTTTTTAAAGTTGAATTTGTAACCCTCTGCTGCGAACCCAAGTATAATGGTGTTCACTCTTTTCAAGTGAGTATCCAAGTCGTCGTCTGTGAGATAGATATCATCTACGTAAGACAATGCTTCATCATCATCATAGATTTGTAGTAACTCTGTTACCCTAGCTGAGAATAGTCCTGGGCTGTTCTTGAACCCCTGTGGGAGTCGACAGAATTTTTTCTGCGACCCAAATGCAGAGAAAGCGGTCAAATATCTGCTTTCTGGTGCAATGTTTTGACAAAAGAAACCATTAGAAATGTCTAATGTCGTTTTATATTTTTTCCTAACTATATTATTCATTAGGGCTGCACTATGCGAGTTTTGTACTGCAAAAGTTTTGCAACATGTATTAAGATGTCTGTAGTCCAAAACTAGACGATATGAATTGTCTGGCTTGGAGACAGGAAACAAAGGATTGTTCATTTGAGAGGTGCATGTTTCAATTACCCCCTGGTATTCAAGTTGATCTAAGATCTCCCTGACTCGTTTTTTAGCTTCTTGCTTTATGGGATACTGCCGTTGGGCAGTTGGTTCACTTTTTAATTGGATTTTGTGAGGAGGTGAGTCCTCATCCCATCCTACATGATTTTTATATAATGCAGATGCCTGGGCCACTGCCCATTTCCTTGCATATGTATATTTTTAGTGAATCGGAATGTGATTCGAGAAGGCAGGCATAATCACTTCTTTGCCACGAGGGCACTCCCTGACAAACTCTGGGGGCCAATCTTTTTCAGCTAACAGAATATCATAGCCTTTTGAGAGCTTATCCCAAAATAGACCCTTAATTTTCCTAGTCTTATCACCCTCTATACGCAATGTTATTTCGTATATTTTATGGGGCTCGCTAAGTCTGGCGTCGGCAGTTTCAACTTGAATGTATTCATTCGTGTCCACTGTCTCCAGATGACTCATCAAGATCTTGCGCGCTATACTGATTTCTGCTGCACTGTCCAACATTGTCAATGCCCACTCCCCGTTTTTCAACTGTGTCCTCAGTATTCTCGGCATGGTTGATTACTCTAATACTGGCTACCTTCTTTTTCTGAAATTGAGATTTCCTATTTTGAGCAGGTTCCTTGTCTTTGGACTTGGTGTGCTCTCCTGGGTCTGACCGTCCTCTTCTTTCCGAATTCTGTGGAAAAGATCGAGAGGGACGTGTATCAATACTTTGATATCTATCAGGTTTTTTCAGATTATCCCTTTTTCTAAGGTTATATCTTTTCTCAGAGGGCTCCCTTTGGGGAGACTGGCGTTCTCGAGTCGGAGTTTTTTCCCTCTGTCGAGGAGACCTTCCTCTGGACTGGAAAACTTTTTCCTTGGGAGTGGATTGTTTATTTCCATCCCAGCTCTTTTTAGGAGTGTTTAAATTATTTTTAATAAATAATTTTTCAGGATTTTCGAGCAGTTGGGGCTTTACCGGTTTCCCACCCAAGCTGTCTCTACCTAATTCTTCATAGCACTTTTCTATGATTTTTGCAAGCTCAACAGGATCTTTTATATCTGTTTCCTTCAACTTCTGGCGGATCGCCACAGATGCTGCTTCTCCTTTAATGTTGGCTAATAATATAGCCGAGACCTGCTTGAAGTCTTTCAGTAATTTCATACCTAGATTTAAAGCGGGCTCTGGACCGAATTCATTTTGAATCTGTTTTAGCACTTCTGGTATTACCGCCATAGACGGAACACCGTGTGTTTTTGTGTAAATGGAAGCAAAGACTGTACCCCAAGTGTCGCAGTCCTCCACGTGTGGTGCGATTCCCATAGGAAGGCAGATTGTCAAGATTCTGTGTTTCTCAATAGGGGTAGTATCAGGAAATACTGCCTCTATTTGAGTGATTTTCTGTGCTAACCAGAAAGGAATTTGTTCCCGTTTTACGGGTGTTTTACCAAGACATGACTGTATGTTCTGTGGTGTAATTTTATTTGTGTTCCCCTGATGAGGGGTCAGCTGTGGTATATTAACAGCTGGTTGGACTGTTGCAGTCCGCATTACATATTGGACTAATTGCCTATGCATTTTTATTAATGTTTTTAGCTGTACCAACAGCTCTTCCTTAGACATTTTTACAATGTCAGGATGTGGTGTGTAGCTGGCTAGAACCGGCCACGTTGCTCCTGGTCTACCTAGTGGACCGAGCCTAGTTATGTGATCATTGTGCTTTAGGGCGCCATTAAACCAGAGCAGGTGCTCTTGAAATTTAAGTGGAATTTCAATCTCCTCGAAAGGAGCGTACTCTTCCGGAGGTTTCTCTATTTTGTAATAGTGAAACTCTTTTGTTCTAGCGTTTACCGCTGGAAAGTTTATCCATGAATAGAATACCTCTGTCTGCCGATACTCGTGAGCCTCTATCACGAAAATTACTGTACCACCTTGAGGTGTCAGTCCGTTTTCTATAAGTTTTAAAGTTATAGATCTTCTTAAGTGGACCGGGATGATAATAGCATCCGGGTCTGTCTGTTCGGGACCTTGCTGAGTCGCATCTACTGCGGCCCCAGTGGTTCCGTTTTCTCCTGGCATTATAAAAATGCAAGGTTTGCAGAGTAGGTCTCCAAGGAGACAAAGATTAGGTGCACAATATTTTGGAACACTGTATCCTTCAACGTTGAATAAACCAGAGCTTTACATAGGAATCTCTTCCTACTAAGGTCGGGCGGATTTTAACCTTTCACCCACTCCAGACGTCTATTGGAGTATTTACGGGAGAAAGGGGTCTGTGTGAAATATGCACGACTGAGTTACTCTAACGTCTTGCGTTAGTTTATCGCCTTACCAAACGTTGGGCGCCATGTAGTGTAGTTTCTAGTTTCCCACTAGGCCCTGCGCATTGGAATAACATAAACAGTAGTATCGACGTGGAACTGCGGATATTCCAGGCCTCCACTGACTATGCTAAACTTAATTGGGTGTGTTACCAACTAGCTCAGAGGTCACTGGAAACTTTCTTCTCTGCATGGGAAGTGATCAGCTTCCCTGGCACAGACAAGAAGGGATTCAGCTTTCCAACAACCGTGCAACATGACAACTTTGCTCCTCAGATCAAGAGTCAATCTCTAGGGTCGTGTGAAACAATAGACAGGTATTTCACTCAGTCAGGTTAGTGCAGTTTACTTTCACGATATGTAGAGAATAGAGAGACGGGCGTTTGTCAATAAAGGGTTAACATTTATTGAACAGTCTTTCTAATCGTACAAGAGAAATGTATTCCCACAATGGCAAGACTTGTTATGATAAAAAGTACGTACAGTAAGATAAGGATTGCGAAATAGAACTGTAAAAGCATTGATATGGTTTCTTAGCCATACAATGGTTTAAAAGTAATAAAACATATATACAGTCATATATACATTAAGCTAAAATACTCAACTGGTGCTTCTAACTATGCCTACCCCAGTGTGCCTGACCTAAGCCTAACACGTGGAAGGGGAGTAAGTAAGTAGCTTTAAGTTAAGTTGGTTTTGCCAAGGTTTGCTTCAAGAATTCTCATCTAAGGGTTTAGTCAACACCATACCTCTGAATAGAATGATGGAGGTTTGGTATCTCCTTCAGGGGAAGCTCGATATCCCTGTCACCCGCAAGGGTAGACCGGAAACGCCGGAGCTGGATTTCTCTGCACGAGAAAGGCAGCGGCTCTTCTTCAGCGCGTCGAGAGGAGGAGGCGGGGGACAGCGTCCGCGGGCAGCTGGAATCTGCTGGGCTCTTCGGAGAGGGACGGCTGTTCAGCTCCTAAGCATACCACACCATCGTTCGTGCTTTAGCAGCGATAATGGTATCAGTAGCTTCACCACCACAGGGACAGCAGGCTGCAGCGACAGGGTGCTAGCTTCACCAACACGGGGTCTTGCAGACAGCTAGCAACAGTACAACAGCTCATTGCTTAAGGCAACGTTGGTAGTATTTATACCTGACAGGTGCCGGGTATGACGCAAGTTTGCTGGACATAAGACGTCAATTAAAGATGTCACTAGGAAGTGATAGCTATCAGTTGCTCATTAGAGTTCTATTACTAATCAAAACAAAGCAAGGGGGATTTCCCAGTTTGCTGAGTTTTTATCTTGTTGAAGAACTCGGAGTGTTAATCTAGGAATATCAGATAGTGACTTCTGCTCTGTCATTGCACTAATTGGTTGCAAAGGAAGTGGCAGAGAGAGATATCCTTGAACGTGGCTCTGTTCGTGTGAGGTCAGAGATGACTTTCTGAATATCGCACTTGAACGGTTATGCCAATATAGGGAATAAATGGATTTATAGCCGAATAGGGGCATAAGGTCACAGTATCGATCAGGAACCTAGATAAACACGCAACAGTTACATACTGAAGCATGCAGCCCTGCTAGTAGCGGGCAAAACATCAAAGCCACAAGTTCCAGAGTGGTGTTACTTGCTAAAAATTCAGAACTGGCTGAAATGGGCCCAGTTTAAGTTCACTGCACAGAAGAACTAACACAAGATAAAGTGCAGGGTGTGTCCAAAAACAAATGAAGCAGACAGGAAGCTCTCTGAAGTCATCCACACTGTGTGAGTGTAAGTCAGACTCCCCCCAGAGATGATCATGTGAGGCTGGAGTGGCAGCGGTTGATTGCAATTGCTGACACTTAGCACATAATAATGGCAGCGGTGGCTCTTCCCTTAAGGTGGAGGAGCATCGCCCCACTGCTTCAACTGCAAGCTGAATACAAAAGATAAAATTACACTGTTTCTTTATTATCATTTTGTGTTTTGTATTCAGATTGCAGTTGACGACAGGTGAGGGGGGCTGTGCTCCCCTTATCACAGGGGGTGGAGTGATGGTAGCACCTTAAGTGGGCATGATTGTAGGAGAGTAGGGTCTGCTTCCTATGGTTACCCCCACATTTTGCTCTGTTTTGACTGGTTTTTCAACTTTAGTCTGGCTGTGACCCTGTTAATCAGGACCACAGACTAGCTGTTCTCTCTCTAAATTGATACCATTTACTTTAGGTACATACCAGATTGGCTACTGGGGCACCTTTGTGAGTCCCTGTATATGGTACCTTAGGTACCCAGGGCATGGGTACCCCAGAGGCCTAACAGGGGCTGAAGCATGTATTGTGCCACCCCTGGTTAGCCTTCCAAACTGACACCAGAGGTCTGCACTTGCAGCCTGGGTAAGGTGGTGTAAGCACCCCTTACTTAGATATAGTATACCTAATCTACCTTTACATATAGACACATAGTAACCTATAAGTCACTCCTATGGCAGGCCTTGAAATCCGGAAGGCAGAGTGCTTGGTTTTGTGTGAGAGGGTGCCCTAACATGAGCTGAGCCCCTCTGCAGCTTTCGGAAATATCTCCTTATAGCTGTTTCTATGATATAGCCATACCATATACTCTTGAGTGCATTATAATCCTCGAGGTTAATGGTAACTTTGGTTTGGCTTTATCAAAACATGTTGTGTAAGGTGTCAAACACTTTGTAATACTACCCCCCCCCCCCGCCAGTTCGGGCCGTGGAGGTAGCATTCCACCCTTCTAGAGGGAGAAGACATGTACATACTGGTAGACCGGGTTAAAGTTAAACAGAGCCCCAGCATGACAAAATGGATGCTGCTGCCACAGATATGAGTCTGCCCTCCTGCTGCTGGACAAAACTCCGGCAGGGGAGGCCTGGACAATAGGCTTCCTGTCCAGGGAGATGCTGGCACCTCCCCAGACAGGCTTTAGTGCATTGGGGCTGGGAGGGTTGCATTCAGTGAATGCTTTTCAGACACTGTCTGGGGCACACAAGGTGCTCCATGCATTTCCCAGTTCAAACCTGTTGCTGGGGCACTCAGCCCCAGCTCTTGTGCGAAACTGAACCAGATTTGCCACTAGCTTGGCAGGTGTCCAGGAGCGACAAAACTCCTTGGTGTCTTCAGACATGTGGGGTCAGTGAAAGTGAGGGACAATTCTGTCCCAAGTCTTGTTCTGGCCCAGGTGTCCTGCTAAGGGAATATCATGGGCTAGTGACAAAAGGAAGCCCCTGAATGCCAAAGGTGTGGCCAACCTCCTGGATGCACCAGGTTTGGGGTCTCTATTCTCTGAATACAGGAGCCCTTCATCCCAATAGATTCTTTGGGTGCCACTAGTATTCCCAGCAGCCTCAGCAGCAGCTTGCTGTATGAGGGGTTCAAGAGAAGGGCAGTCCAACTGCGCCTGACTCAGGACTGACCTGGAAGGGCCCCCTGTCCCTAAGAACTCAGCCTGATCAGGTTCAAGCTCCTCTGGGACAGTTCCTTCTTCAGGCTCACAGTCAGCTTCCTCAGAAGGCTGATCCTCACTCTGAGTCAGGGGGAAGGCACTGCCTTAACCCTACTGCTCCTTTTCTTGGTTGGCAACTGGTCCATTATTTCAGAATCCAATGCCTGTTCAGTGTCAGACTTTTTTGACCTGTGACCTAGTCACTGCAAGGACATGTGCCGAGATTCCTAACATATCTGCATGAGTCCTAAACTCCACTTCAGACCAGGCTGAAGTCTACAGGGAGGTCTGCACTAATCACAACCTTCTTAAGGCCAGTTACCCTTTCCCAGGAGAAATTAACAACTGCCATAATATGGGTAGTACTGACATTGCTGGCATTGGTCACTTGGTAAGTGTCACCAAGTATGACTTGTCCAGGGTCCACAAAGTCAGGTATCACCATTGTGACACTGGCACCTGTGGCCCTGTAGGCCTGAGCCTTTTTCTCATTGATTAAAGGAGTTTGTCTGTACTTGCTCAGGTTACTGGGACTCACAGAGGAGGTCATATCCATGCCTCCATCACATATCAACACAGCTTGAGCTGGCATTCTGACTAGGCCAGAGTCCATTTCAGTTCCCAGGGTTAGCCCTACTACACCCTTCTGTTGAGAAACACCACTTGGAGCTGAACTAGGGGGAGCAGTTGCCTTAGCGGCAATGGTGGCTGGAGCTGTCTCCTTCTTGGTACACTCACTAGGCCAGTGAGTATTATTCTTACAATTCTTTCACCATGATTTTCTTGGGCCTTCTTTCTTCTTAGATTGGGGACCCCCATCATTAGAAGCTTTTTGTGGACCTTGTGAAGACTTCTGGTCGTTACCTTTCTCCCCGCCCTTTTGGTCTGGCTTCATTTGGTCACCACCTTGGTTCTGTACCTTCTGCTTCACCCTGGTTCTGACCCATTTGTCTGCCTTCTTTCCCAATTCTTGGGGAGAGGTCAGATTAGAGTCAACTAAGTGCTGATGCAACAACTGGTTCTGACAGTTATTAAGAATCTCTTCTCTCCTGATTAGATTATACAATCCTGTATAGTCACACACTTTACTGCCCAGTAACCAGCACTCCAGAGCCTTAGTAGCACAATCTACAAAGTAAGTCCAGTCCTGAGTCTGTGTCTTCTGGGTATCTCTGAACTGCAACATATTCTGTTCAGTGGTTAAGCCAAACCCATCTATCATAGCACTCTTCAGGACATTGTAATTGTCAGCATCCTCTTCTCTTATAGTGAGGAGCTTGTCTCTACCTTTGTCTGCAAAGGAGAGCCACAAGATTGCTGCCCACTGCCCTGGTGGTACCTGCTGTACTTTGCAGGCCCTTTCCAGTGCAGATATCCATTTGTGGATGTCATCCCCAGTCTTATAGGGAGGGACAATCTTGCTTAGGTTTCTATGGCCATAAGACCTATCCCTACCACTAGGAATATTGCTGCCACCATGGGACTCTAGTCCCATCTTTTTTCTCTCTCTCTCTCTCAAGAGCTAGGGTCTCTTTTTCTAAGGCTACTTCTTGTCTCCATTTCCTAAGCTTGGCTTCTCGCTTCCTAGCTTCATGCTACCTCTTCTCAGGAGAAGTTATCCTCCTATGAGCAGAGGCTGAGGGCTCTAAAGATGAGCCAGAATGGTTGGATTCCACTGAAGGTGATCTTTCCCCCTCTAGGCACACCACCAGGTCTAAATGGGGGGATGGAGGGAGGCCCATTCTGGCCCTCTTCATCTTCAGATAGACTTGTATTCCCCAGGTTGAGTCTACTGACATCAACCGGGTCTGCATCATCATCCTCATCAGAGGTCTGGTGGGGCACCCCACTAGAATCCTCTTCTGCTGATGGTTGCACTTCATCCCCATTACCTAGTCTATCAGGATCTGATGCTTTTTCCAAGTCATCTAACACTAATATTTCTATGAGGTGTTGGGTGGTGGGACACAGACCCCTTAACTCTTGAAAGGTGAATGTGTCATATTTAGATGTCTGCCCCTGGCTGACATCTGGAATAGACCCAGTAGGTCCTGCCTTTAAAGCCATGACTAGTGAGGTGTGGTGTGTGCACCTTCCTACACTACTTGGTTTCCTACTAAACCTTGCTAGTAGTAGTAGTCAGGGTGTGCTAGGCCCTTAACACCTTCAACTGCTACGTTCAGTAGAACTTATGTATTTTAAGCTTGATTTATATGTACCAACTGGTACCTTAATGTGATTTTTCAAATGATATTCTCAAGATTATCTGGTAAAACAATCCAAGCTGTAATCCCACACGCTGCCCACCAATGTGAAAAGTTGGCCTGGCATATGAGGTCCACTATTCTAGTGATCCCCTTGCACCGGTCCAAACGACCCTTATTGATGGTCGGTTTAAAGTCAACTTTTATAGAAAGCTATCCTAGTGGCAGTTGTGGAGAGCAGCCTTCAGGCTAAGACTTAGAGGTGAGTTAAGCAAGTTGTTTTACCAGTTATAATCCCTTGAATGATCAAATGAAAGCACACCACACAAGTTATATATCAAATATATATGCATTTAATCTAAACACAACCCCTCTGGACTCTTTATGAGGTCAGAGGTAAAAGTACAATAAAAGGAACTTAATTAGCATACGATAAGTTGCACAGTATACGTTATGCCCTAGGGACCTCACAAACCATATACTAAAATAGTGGTATAAGAACCACGTGATGGTTAGAAAGCAGGCCTAGGGCCTGTAGAACTGCTGGGGCTACCAGGAACCACCCAAGGCAGGGACGCAGGTGGCCCACAGGGGAAGCGTGCAGTGTCTAAACACAGCCTCGGATCACCATTGACTTTTTATGGAAAATGAACAAGTTACAATTTTAATGATTAAAGGGCACTTAGAGGTGAACTGTAATGGAACCCTTTTAGACTAGGACACTTCAAGAGTGAAGACCCACGGGAGCACCGGAGTACTCGTATTACATCATAGTGCATAGGTGTCTTTTGATGTCGGGTTTTCTTTGTCGATTCCAATGGAGAGCTGCGAAGAAATGCTGCAGGCGACCAGAGGAAAAGTGTCCGGGTGGATCCAAGGGTGGAATGGAGATGTGAAGAACCTGAAAGCATAGGGGACAGTGTCTGGGTCACTAGCCAGTGACCAGGATGGCTATAGGAAGATGCCAACCAATGTCGGGTATTTTAAGGTGAAAGAGGAGAAGCTTGACTCTACAGCCACGAGGACCAGAAGGCGTTGACGACAACCAGGAGCTGGATTCAAGCTGTCCCACAAAGGATGTCGAGTGCTGCAGCGTCGGAATCCAGATTGGACCTAACAAGCCTTGGCAACAGCAACCCGCGCAAGATGACACGATTGGCTTTGGTTCCGACCAGCAAGGTCTGGGGGACTCCTCCATTGGAGGGGAGTCAGAGCGCGTCTGGAGCAACCAGGAAAGCTCAAGAAACAAAGGATTAGACTTCGTGAGGGCTCACTAGCCAACAGACTAGGAACCACGAAAGAGCCTTGAGCTGCGGTGAAGAAAGGGGACTCACGGGTCACTCGTGGAGTGCTGGCCTCTGTACTTCGGTGCAAAAGGTGCTCACTAGAATAGTAGACATCATATGCAACAGTCATACGCACTCTGAATGTTCTCCACCCGGGGTGCATTACAGCCTAGGTGGGGAACATGCATTTCTTGATAGTCCCTGTCTGAATGCCGAACTACAGTGCTCAGGCCAATCACAAAGCTGCTGTAAGGCAAGGGAAGGGTGGGGACACAATGCTTTTCACTCTCTGACTGACATGGAGGTGTAGCGCTGCAGGGACTCAGTTGAAAACGCCCAGGATTAACTTTACCTCCATGTCATCTGGGGGTAGAGACTGGTCCTTGGTGTTCAGTCTGTCCTGAACTGATGACCTCACAGGCCTCAGGACTGTGAGACTGTCATCCCAGAAAATACTGTAGCCTGGGGGAGCAAGTTGAGAAATTGTCCGCCCTGAGACATTTCATGCTGCACACACCTGGTTCCACCTCAGAGAGCAACAAGAGTGAGTCTAGAGACAGTGCGTCTATGATTGTTTTTATTTTTAGGGGGAAAGTATAGGGGGTGGAGCCCCTATGCCCTCCTGGAGAAACCACCTCTGTTTTGCTCTAATGAGTGCGGCTGAGCCAAATAATCTTACAGCTGCAAGGACCTGTTTTCATATTGTTCTTTTCTTTCATTATGTCTCCTTCTTGAGCATTGGTTTACAAGTCACACAACATTGTCTCGTACACTTTTTCTAACCATAAGAGGCATTGAAAATGTGTTTCAGTTTTGTTCAGTTATTTGACTGTGACAGTTACAATAGGTGTTAAAACGCAAAGTCTTTGGCAGAGCGGCGTGGTCCAAGAAAAAATGTTTAAAAAATCAAACTCTGAATAAAAATGATAAACCGCAGCTCCAGATCACCCATCTGTTGCAGCACAGAGAAGAGGAAACTGGTATCAGTGAAATAAATAAATGACTAGGAAATACAATCTCCATACAGTCTGGCACCTGTGTAAGAGGAATAGGCAAGAACAAGTATTGATTAGTAGAGGTTGTTTAGCCTTAAACAACATGTTGATGATTGTTGGAACATACATAAGACAGAGGATCAAGTTCTTTGGACTGTCCTACTGAAATAGTGAACTCAAGATGTGCTTAAGATGTAATTGAGGAGACAGAGTGTGACATAGTAGTGAATCACAAGTTTTTTTTATTTGATACATACGTATTATGATGCTGAACTTGTTTAAAGTGTAAATTAATAGATTTTGAAGATTTTGGGATATAAGTGGATATCAATATTTGAACTTTGCTCTATGAATGCACTTGAGTTGTATACACAGATTAGACAATTTTGAAACAAGCAACAGCTTGATAACTCATTGCCATAAGATAAAGTGGGCATACCTAATGTGGCTGATAGGAGCAGGGCACAAAACCAAATTAAACTCGTTGATCCACTGCAGTAACTGCATCCTATGCGGACTCCAGGCAGTACTGCTGCGGGAAGGTGTGAGTGGTCCTCCAGGTTGCAGCACAACAGATATTTTCCAGAGTCACTCCTATGAAAAGGGCAGCTGACGTGGGAACTGCTCTGATGGATTGAGCCTTCGCTGTTCTTCCCAAAGGTTTGTTAGCTTTGACATGACAGAATTGTCTTATAGCCGATATCTATCTGACAATAGTTATTGCAGTTAATTCTCTGTCTTGGCCATAGGCAACTAATAATTGATCAGTATTCCGAATGTCCTTCGTTCTCTGAAGGTAGAACTTAAGGTAAGGTTTGACATCCAGCGTATGTAGTGTTTGCTGGGTAGGCGTCATCTTTCATTCTTAAAAAAGGTTTCTTAATGGTGAACACTGGGATCTCGCTTACTCTGGCTGAGGTGAGGGCCAGCAGAAGAACAACTTTCCATGTTAGAATCTTAATTTAGCTTTATGAATGGGTTCAAATGGTCTTTCATGAGTTGTGCAAGGACCACGTTGAGGTTCCATTATGGTGGAGTTGCTCACACTGGAGGTATCATGGCTGGCTCTATTTCTTGCGCCCACGCGTTGCACTGCCGTGTTCCTTTGCCCAACTGTCTGCACTGCCAGTTTGTCCAGGGCCTGTGCTGTGGCGTTCGCTGTGCCTACTGGTGGGAGAGGGCGTAATGCTACTACGTTGAGTAGCCTCCTCACTTTCACCCCCATCAGCTGTAGTGGCCACCTTATCTGTTTACAGCAGTTCAAGAGCAGTGGTCATTTTGACCTTCCCCTTAGCCACATCCCGACTACAGTGTGCCATCTCCTCCAGCATGTCTATTGAGCTTCTGCACATGAGAGAGGTTGCAGTGGACAGGCGGTTCACCGCCTTGGTGTAATTGTCCAGTTTCTGCCTCTCCCTGCACCTAGACAGGCGGTCCTCCTCCAGCTTGCTGCAGAGATGCCTCACAGCCGACGCCACGTCACTCATGCCCTCAGCAATGGTGCTGTTAATAGCACTGATGCCCTTTTCAATGCGATGCATGTGAGCATTCATGTGTGCCATCTCCCGCTGCAGTGACCTGATCGCTCTCCCTTGCAGGCGCTGGACCTTCAGCATGTTGCCTTCAAGCCCAGCAGACACACTGTCATCTTCCCTCTGGATATGAGGACTGGCTGCCCTTTCCCTGCGGCGTCTGGAAGATGTGTGGGCACGCTCAGTTGGGGGTTGTGATCTTGCCCTGTTGCCGTCCTCCGCCACTGTCGACTGTTGGCCCCCTGTGCTGTCCACCTCGGACACCTCCATCTGCTGTAGTGTGGCCACTGCATTCCTCCTGCCTGACTGTGGTGGTGGCGTTGATTGTTGCAGTGGTGATGGTGAAGGTGGTGATGGTGGCGTTGTTTGGAGCTGTGGTGGTGGTGTTGATGGTGGTGTTGGTGGTGGGGTTGTGTGCCCTGCAGGCGACTGTTCCTCCTCCTCTTGTCTCCTCTCTGTCCTGGGTGCCTTCCTTCTGCTCCCCTCTGCTGCACTGTGAGATGTCTCCCCTGTGAAGACAGAATGTAGATATGCTAACTTATCTGGCAGCATTTGCATGGTAATAAACATTAGGCCTGCCAATCACACTGACTGTCCTCTGCTTGCTAATTGCTGTCACATGCCTTTGGGTTTGCTAGACTGCCTGTTCTGAACATATGTTACTTCTGACGACATCTCCCATAATGCATTGCAGGTTATGAGTAAAACATGGACTGGAGTGGGAGTCCCTATGCCTCTCTGGGGGTTGGGGGTGGGGAGGGGGGTGCACAGCATGCTGTGCATGCATCTTACCTTGTTTGGTGGCAGCTCTGGCAGAGCTGTCTGCGTCGCCAACCCCACTCATACTCTCCGGCTGGAGGGTGGACTCTACCATGAGCTCCAGGGCTGCTGGTGCAGGTGCTGTGCTCCTCCCTCTACCAGATTTGCTAGCCTGCTTCTGCCTCTCTGTCATCCTCGCCTTAGCAGTCTTTCTCAGGTCGTACCATCTTTTTTTAATATACTCAATGGAGTGCTGGGTGACTCCGATGGCATTGATCTTGTTCTGGATAGCAAGCCAGATTTGTCTTTTTGAGATTCTGGCACATGCAGGGACTGCTTGCCAAACAACTTGTCATGGTCCTTGATGACATCTTTGATGACTATCTCCAACTCCCTCTCACTGAATTTTTGCTTTCTTTTCCTTTCTACTCCCTCCTTCTCCCTTTCCTGGTTTGCCATTTTGCTTGGTTTTGGTTGCAAAAAGTGTCAGTGTTGCTCCTGGCTTCTCTGCTCAGCTCCCATCCTCACAGTCAGCTCCATGTTCAGTGCAGATGCCTGGGTGTGACCACTTCCTGTTTGGGAGGTAATTGGGATGCACAGGATTGGCTGATTCCACAATTTCCGAATTTTTAAATCACTGAATCGGTATTTACCGATTCGGTATTGGGATTCGGTATTTACGATTCGGTATTGGGGTTTCGGTATTTTTTTTTACTGATCCATTCCGAATCGCTATTTTTTACCGATTAATACCGATTCAGTAATTTTTACTGAATCTTTACGTACATCTGATATACCGATTCCTTAATACCGAATTGGTAAAATTCGGTATTAAGCAATCAGTATTTCACGATTACCTACATCTAGCCCTAGGTGTCTGATTTTAGAGACGTTAAAAGAAGCCATGTTTGCCGATGTAGGGATATTCCGTGGCAGTAGCCATGAGCAGCCAGAAGTGAGGAGTTTCCTACAGTGCTAATTATTGTTGGAGATCATAGCACCCTCTTGAACAATTTCTAGAAAATCTTGCCTATGGTCTTTGGGGAGGTGGTCCCCAAAGTGCAAAATTGAGTCCCATAAGGTGCGGTCATATGATCCTAAGAGGGCCGGGGCGCTGGCCGCTTTCATGGACGTTTCAGCCGTGTTGCGAATCTTGCGTCCTGATGAATCCATCTTTTTGCTTTCCTTATCGGGGGAGACGATGCAGATGGAGAGGTGGCGTGAGACTTTTGTGCGGCCAAAATTACAACTGAATCAGGAGGAGGGTCAGACCGTAAGAACAGAGGATCCTGTTCAGGTGGTCGGTATTTCTTAAGGAGCCTTAACTGTGCTGATTTTTCCACCGCAGGCATAAGGAACAACTACATGGCTGGATCCAGCAGGCCTGGCGCTAGAGGTAGCAGTGGTCTGGACGCCGTGCATTGGTGGAGTGTTTATAAAATTACAGACGTTGATGGAGTAGGCTTCTCCATAGGAATGTTCAGTTTTGTTGTGCCACAAACCAGGACCTCTTGAAAGGTATTGCTGTCATCAATTGGAGACAACTGAG
Source organism: Lissotriton vulgaris (assembly GCF_964263255.1). Lineage (NCBI taxonomy): Eukaryota > Metazoa > Chordata > Amphibia > Caudata > Salamandridae > Lissotriton > Lissotriton vulgaris. The sequence goes on along the minus strand of NC_141695.1, from coordinate 817,589,042 downwards.
GTAGTGGCGAATCAGACAATGTAGGAGAGTAGTCTCTGATAGGACGTATCTCTATGGTGGTGACGGCGTGAACATGATCTGGTTCTGAGGTAAGAGTGGCGCCATGAATGCAGTGATCTAGTGGAGGATTATGAGCACCCATGTCGAGATCGACAGCGCAGTATCAAACGTGATCTCCTAGGAGCCGGTACTGCAGAAGTGGGCAGAACAGGTCCTGGTACTATTGGAGGTACCAGAAGCTGAGGTAAAGCTGGTAAACCAGGAAGAAGGGTGCTGCGGGAACCACTGGGTACGGTGCAGGTGAAGCCGGTGTGGGAGACTGAGGTATCTCCACCAATGAAGGAGAGCTAGAGTGCGAGTCAAATGAAGAGTAGGTTCTCCTTCTTTAGGATGCCTTCCCTTGCTTTGACATTGATGATCTCCTCGACGTCTATCTCTGTCATTGACTTGTTGACGACGACCTGCTTCTTGACATCGACCCACGTCGGTGTTGTCTGCTTGATGAAGAGCGAGTTCTCAATGTCGACCTATCACATCATCAACATTTCATTGTCGATCTTCTACCTCTTGGCAACGGTGATTCAGTAGCCCTCGACGTCGACACCTGTCTCGACATCGGTCGCCGCCGTGAAGTGGCTCTCGATGTCGCTTTAGTGGTTCTAGACGTCGAGCGTCTACGTTTTATCGACGCCGAGCCAGTCAATGACGGCGAACCTGTCAACGCCGTACCTCCTCGTGACGTTGACCTCCTCGACGTCGACCGGGACCGTAAGCGTTTTCTGGGTGATAAACGCCTCTCAGACTTCCCACGTCCGCTGGGGGTTGAGGTAGGAGCTCTGTTTGGAGATTTTCTTCCCCTTCGCTCAGAGGTCCCACTGGTTACCTGCTGTTTTCTTTTCTTCCCTGAAGGCTATTCTTCTCCCTGTCATGCAGGGTATGTCTGAAGAAGGTTTTGCAGATGTCACAGGAGGCAGGAAGATGAGAGGAAGGTAAACAAAGAATACAGACTTCATGAGGGTCTGTTTTAGCTTTTTTTCTGCCACATCTAGGACATTTGTCAAAAAGAGATGACATTTTAAACAGGAAAAAAGCCTCTATGAGGATGAGAAAAACACTTTGCTCCACAGAGAAGGAAAAAAGAGGTCAAGTGAAGGAAAATACAGTGAAGTTTGAAGAGTTAAATTGAAGAAAAAAACCTAAAAAGGTCGAGTTCAGTGCTTCAAGGGTCCTGTCAGAAGGAGCCAGAAAAAAGAACTGAGGTAACTTCCTCTGGCTGAGCATGATTGGATATTGGTGGTCACTCTTCTCTTAAAGGCACAGTTTTCTTTTTCTACACTTATAATGGCAGCCTAGGGGCTACTGGGCCAGGCACTTCTTCATATCTGTCTGTTCATAGCAAAAGGGTTTGTTAAGGTTCTTATTCTATGCCATTACAAAAAAGATATATTCTGAGAGCATATGTTCGCAAAGTCCCTTCTTTTGTCATTAAAAGATGATCTCTGCGGACTTCTCCTAGCTGCATTATGACATTAAGTGACTTTTCAAGGCTTTCCTGAAGAAAGGCCAACTTCTTCACTTAAGAACATATTTGGATAAAGTTCTCCAGGGTCACCTTACATGGTTGGGACTATTCATTGCTTATGACTATACATGAAAATCCCCAATGAGAGAAACATAGATCAAACATTATATTTATATCAAGACAAAAATGTAGAAACGGAGATTTGCAGTTTTAACCCTTGGAGAGTCAGGTGCTGTCTCCAGCTGGATCAAGGTGCTGCCCAGCGAGTCGGTCGTATCAAGACCACACCGTATGGAATATTTTGCTGCATCTCGGCCCTCAGCCACAGCTTTGCCGAGTTTTGCCCGCACCTCCATGGGGCATTCTGGCAGCAGTTCCGCGACCGTATCCCACACAGAGTGGGTGTAGCGGCCCAAGAGGCAAGCAGTGTTGCAAGACCGCAGTCCCAAACTCAGGGACGAGAAGACCTTCTTGCCATACTGGTCATACCTCTTTGATTCCCGGTCGGGCGGGGCCGACGGGAATGCGGACTGGGAGGTTGAGGCCTGGATCACCAGACTCTCGGGGGTGGGATGGGTGGACAGGAACTTGGGGTCGTCCGGACAAGGACGGTGGCGTCTGGCCACGTTCCGATCAACAGGCGAACCTGAAGCGGGCCTGGACCACGTGCCCAACAGAACGTCTGACAAGGCTTCGTTAAACGGCAGCAGTGGCTCCTGTGGGCATGACTGCGGTTTGAAGACCTCGGTGAGGATGTTAGGCCTCACGGCCGCGACGGGGAGCTCAAGGTGTAAGGCCTTGGGAGCCCTCATCAACACCACTGAATAAGCAGCTCCCTCCTCCGATGCCACGGAAGGAGGAGAGACAAAGCCAGGGTTAGGTGAGTCGTCCAGACCACTGGCATCCCCCAAATCACCAGTCCAGTCCACGTCATACTGGCACTCACGTGACAGAGGGTCCTCAGACCCCTCCCAACCTTCCCCGTACTCTTCGTCATCTCCATATTCGGAGTCAACGATGTAGACCGGCTCCTCAGGGTTCACAGGCCCCATCGGCGTCGAGCCCGGCGTCGAGCGACGTCGGTTCGACTCCGCGTCCGGATTCGGGGAGGGTATGGGGACGGCGCCGCCCGGAGCAGGCGCCAGAGCCCCGGCGCCGGCCGGAGCCGGCGCAGGAGAACCGGCGCCGCGCGGGGGCGGCGTCTGGGGTAACCCCGATGGAATCGGCGCCGGAGCGGCCGGCAGACCACCCGGTGTCGACCCCGAAGGCCCTTGCGGTGCCAGGGTCGGAGCCGTCGGCGGCACCGGGGCCGGAGCACCCGATGGCGTCGAGTCAGGGACACCCGAACCGCCAGGGCCCCCAGACGGTAGCACTGGGCCCGAAGGCGCCGTAGGCCCCGTCGGAGAAGTGAGTGCCCTCATGGCCATGAGGAACGCCTCAATCTCCTCAGGCGTCGCACCTTGCCCAGGGACCGGAGGGTATGGGGCAGGCCGCGCCGGCGACTCTCGCGGAGCCGCAGGGTTGGGGTCACCCGAACCTCCGGCCGCGTCGTGCGAGCGTCGGGAGGAGTCGGGGGTACAATGACGACGCCCCGACTTCTTGTGTTTCTTACCTGAAGAGCCCGACGAATGGTGACGAGTTCCGGAGCGTCCGGCGCGGCTCCGCGACCGCTCCCTCGAACGCTCCCTGGACCTCCGGCCGGACCGGGACCGCTCCCGACGCGGGGCCGACACCCGGAGCTCGAGTAGCTTGCGGGACCGCTCCCGTCTAGCCTTGTTAGTCAGAGCCCGGCAATCGACGCAGGCGTCCACGTCGTGGTCGGGCCCAGGCACCGGAGGCAGAGTCGGTGATGGTCCGTGACCGACATCGTGCGGTCACAACCGTCACAATTCTTGAAACCGGGCATCCTACCAGGCACCAAAAAGATATAGAAAGATAGACAAAACTTGGTCAAAAGACCGGAGTACTGCTCTTCGGATCTGCGCTTACTGGCGCAGAAAAAAGAAGAACTGACGTCAGCGCGCGGAGGCGGCGTCTATATACTCCAGCGACGTCATCACGGCGCACGACGCCGACGACGGACGCGGAGCCGCAGGGGACGCCTGCAGACGACGCCTACCGACGCGCAGGGGTACTGCTATGCAAAAGTTTCCGGATCCAGACTGACGCCTGGGGATATTCTAAGGTAAGGAATCTAACACTAACGTGTTTCTTTCAGATTGTAGCGATAAGAATCCAGTTAACGGAAATTTGCTCTGCCGAGCTGAATGAGCAACAAGGTTTTGGCACCAAAGAACCTGTTAACGGTTAGAAAGAGCACAACTACTTTAGTATGCTTCCCTTAGGCCACACAAAAGGGTCTGGTCTGAGGGACACCCCTTGGAGAGTCAGGTGCTGTCTCCAGCTGGATCAAGGTGCTGGTCAGTTGGTTGTGGGCCTATTGTGTCCCTAGAGCTCTGAACAGGAGGCCAGCAGACTAGCCCTTGGAGTCCCTCTGGATGTCCTGAGTTCAAGTGCCCAAACCCTCTGACTCATGCAGGAGGACAGCAATCCAGTAAAGCAGAAGTCCAACAGGACAGCAGTGTGAGAAGGTGGCCTGATATGCAGTGCTCACTATTCTAGTGAACACTATGTATCAGTCCAGCAACCCTTATTGATGATTGGTTGTAAGTCAACCTTATAGACCAGCTATCCTAGTAGCGTGGATACGAGCAGTCTAAGGCTAAAGACTCGAGAGGGCGTGTTAAGCCAGCTGTTTACCACACATATACCCCTTGAACACCAAGTGAAAGGACACCACACAAGTGTTATGAAAATAAACAAGATATTTATTAAGGATCACAACAGCCCTGTACTCTTTATGAGGACAGGGTACTAAGCACAAAACAAAACTCTTACGAAAATACTTAAGTTAGCACAGTATATACAAATGCCCGAGGGGCACGGAAAACCATATACTCTGAAAGTGGAATGCGAAATTACTAGCAGGTAAGTACAGTACTAATAGGCTTTGGAATCGCTAGGTCTTGACTATAGAACCTTCAGATTACTTACAGGAGGCCTAGGGGACTCGGGTGCAGAGTGTGCACTCTCACGCGTGATGCGGGACAAAGTCTATGGTAGCTAGTAAAGACAAAGTTAGTGTTCTCGGGCGAACCCGACCTGGTAGGAGGAAAACGAAAGTGGATTCTGACCCTTGGATAGTGGGGCTATGCTGGGGCACCGAAATGCCGAAGTTACCTAGCCCAGGGGCTGCAGCTGCATAGGTCTCAAAAGACGTCGGGAATCCTCGTAGACGGACCAGGAGCCTGGAAGAAAGAAGTTGCTGGCAGGCGACCAGTGAAGAAAGTTCAATGGATCCAAGCCTGGATCGATGGAAGATGACACCTGAAAGCAGAGGGGACCAAGTTCGAGACTACTAGCCAGTAGTCAGTGGGCACCAGGAGGGCACCGGATGGTAGCCACCTCGACTAGGTGAGTGGGTGACGCTGTGCTCGCAGATCTCACGGACCAGGAGGCGTTGTCGGCGACCAGGATGGAGGAGCGAGCTGTCCCACGAAGATTGAAGCTGTCGGCGTCGCTGGACCCAGGATTGGGCAACAAAGCCTTGGCAAATTCAAGCCCACGCGGTGGACTCAAAATGGCGTCTGGAGTGGACCAGGAGGGTCCGGGGTGCCTCTCTTGAAGAAGGAAGCAAGGGCCAGTCTGGAGCAACCAGAACAGCAGCAGTGATGTCGTCGGGCGTCGTGTAGAAGGCCACAAGCCAGCCGGCTAGTAGCCACACAGCGCGGTGAGCACGCAAAAGCAGAAGGGCCCCACGCAGATCGTGGAGATGCTGGAGGGCTGATCTTCGGTGCTGGAACTGCTCAGGGTTGGGGCTTCTCGGACCCCAAAGCACTCACCAGTGGAAGACTCGGTGGGCTTGTTGCAAAGAAGTCGTGCAGTCTTGGCGATCGTCGGTCCCTCGAGGTCTCGTCGCACTCACAGTTCTCAGCTTTGCTGTAGAGGTGAGTAGAGGTCAGAGGTGCCAGGGAAGCCGGGTCTCGTCGAGCTGGGTCGTCGGATTCGTGAAGAAGGACTTGCAGCAGACCGCAGTGTTCTTAGGATGGTGCCCGCTTGATGCAGGGTGACTACTCCTTAGCCACAAGGGAGAATCTTGAAGAAGAAATCTTGATGTCCTTTCGCAGAAAGTCGTGTCTTGATTCCAAAGATGATCTAATTTGAACAGGGGGCCCGCTCCCATCTTTATACTAAAAAAGGGGGCTGACCCGGTGACTAGGTCCTGCCTATAGGTGGGACTAGGAGGGGGGTGGTTACACCCCTCTGCCATGCCGGACTTTCCCCAGGCCAGGGGCTGGTGTGCCCCTGGAACTGGTTCTGACCGGCCTATGCGTAGTGAGCACCGGGGTGCCACTCAGCAGTCACCTTCCTGAAAAGCCCTGCCTACCCAGGATACACAAAACCATGTCTGGGATGGTGCTAGCACCGCCCCGGACAGGAAACCCTTTGTCCAAGCCTCCCTCGCTGGAAGGACTCCCAGCAGCAGGAGGTCAGACTCGTGTCTGTGGTGGCAGCATCCATTTTGTGGAGCTGAGGCTTCAGTTAACTTTAACCGGGGTTCACAGTTACATACATGTCGTGTCCCTCTAGAAGGGTGAAATGCTAACCCCGTCACCAAAATTGGCGAGGGGTTAGTATTCCAATTCGTATGACACCTTACTCGACATGTTTTGATAAAGCAATACCAAAGATAGCATTTAACCGCGAGGATTATAATGCACTTAAGAGTATATGGTATGCGATATCATGGAACAGCTATTAGGACTTGGTTCCGCAAGCTGCAGACAGGCTCAGCTCATGCCAGAGCACCATCTCACACGATTCCAAGCACTCTGCCTTCAGGATTGTCAAGGCCTGCCATAGGAGTGACTGATAGGAATCTGTGTGTCCATTTTAGGGTTAGGTATAGGTATACTACACCTACAGCAAAGGGTGATTACACGACTTTGCCCCAGCTGTCATGCAGCCAGTTGTGTCAAATTTAGGAGGCCAGCCAGGGGTGGCATAATACATGCTGCAGCCCCTGGCAGCCCTGGGTACACCTATGCCCTGAGTTACAGGGTCTGATAAGGTGGCCCAGTACCAATTGGAAATGTACCTAGGGTACATGGAATCCATTTTAAAGAGAGAGCAGCAGGCCTGGGGTCCTGATTGGCAGGATCCCAGGTCGACTATGTCATAAACCAGCTAAAACACAGGGCAAAAAGTTGGGGGCAACCATAGTCAGGAGGTACCTTCCTACACAACCCCCCGCCAAACGAAAGGAGATAAGGCTATCCTTGTCCAGGTAAGCCTCTATTACCTAAGTGGCCATATAAGGAAGGACCAGCTCTGGCTTGGTTTCCCCCTGTGTCATGGTCCACTAGGCAACCCCTCACCCTAAGGGTATCTGAGGGTCTCCACCATAGGGAATCTCTGTCTCTGGTGTGTCTTGGGAAAGTAAAAGGCTGATGCTGGGATGGAGTACTGAAGTGAGGCTCCTCTACCTTTGGGCTCAACTTCCTCCAATCACCATTCATCATGTGTGCCTTTCTTTCTTTAGCTGAGATGCACTGAGCTCTCAGGGTCAGCCTCTGGCTACCTAAAGCTGGAGGCTGAGTCCCTCTGTTTGGCTTACTGGAGGGACAGGTCAGGTCTGGGGTTTTGAGGCCCCATGTTTGGCTGTGCTCAACAGTGTCCAGCTGTGGGAGGTCCCTAACTACTTTTAAGGGGGATCCCTCAGGAGTCTGTTTTATTTTCACTTGGCTAGGTTTACCAGCTTCAGTGATCCTAATCTGCTGATTAAGGGGTTCTTTTGGACAGGGGGCCCTTTGGGGTCCACCACTGGCCTCCCTGATCTCTTCAGCCCTGGGCTGACTGAGGCAGGGTAGAGAGGTGCAGGTTACCTGCTCCAGACTGGGTCCCACCTGGGAAGGGTCCACTGCCATCAGGGGCTCTGCCAGGCTAGGCCTGACTACCTCTGGGGCAGTTCCTTCAACAGGGGTAGAGTCAGTTCCCTGAGGAGGCTGGCTCTCACCTAGTGTCTGGGAGGGGGAAGACTCTTCTTCCTCCTCAATGCTCTCTGTTTGAGTGGAGTGATCCATTGTTTCAGGCTTCACAACCTCACTATCTGTTTGAGTAGAGGCTGAGACCATTTCAACCTTGCCAACCTTTTCAGGAGGGCACTCAGTTTGTGTCTGGGCTGTGACTGTCACAGCCCTCCTATCCTGTTCTGGAAAGTCTGTCTGAGCCTGGGCAGTGACTACCACTGCCCTTCCAACCTTTTCAGGGAGGAATGGTGCTTGGACTGGGGCTGTAGCTATTACTGCCCCACTAACCTGTCTGGATAGGCCTATCATTCTGGAGTGAGTTTCTTGCTCCACCTCAGCCCATGCTGAGAGTTCCAGGTCATTCCCCAGTAAGCAATCTACAGGTAGGTTTTCTGTCACTGCCACTCTCATGGGCCCTGTGACATTACCCCAGCTGAGCTTGATTACTGCCATGGGATGCCTTCTCTTCACTCCATGAATATCTGTCACCTGATAAGTAAAACCAGGGGTCAGTTGAGCAGAGGGGACCAGATGGTCAATCACCATGGTGATGCTGGCCCCTGTGTCTCTGAATGCCTCAACTTTCTGACCATTCACTAAAACCTCTTGTCTATACTTCCCCAAAAGGTGGGGTCCAGTAGTGAAGTTGGCAAACCCCATGCCAGTCTCACAGACAAGAGTGTGGTCAGGGAACCTGGCTAGGCCATAGTCCTCCTGATTGCCCAAAGTAATGCCCACCACATTCTTGGGGGCACTCCCACCACCTAGGGGATTACCACTAGTGGTAACAGGAGGTTTAGGAGTATTACCTGGGGGTATATTTCCCTTATTGCCATTTTTAGGGCACCTGGCATCACTTTTGTAATGACCCACCTGTTTACAGGTATGGCAATAAGGTTTCTTCTGTTCTGAAGGAGTGTTCTGGGACCCACCACCCTTGTTGGAGTTTTGGGGCCCTTGGGAAGTCTTCTCTGTGGATTTATCCCCACCCTTCTCTTGAGGCTTGGTTGATTCCTTTTTCTGGTCACCACCCTGGTTTTTAGGCCTAACCCTGGTTCTGACCCATTTGTCTGCCCTCTTACCCAATTCCTGTGGAGAGGTCAGATCAGAGTCTACCAGGTGCTGGTGTAATAACTGGTTCTGACAATTATTTAAGATTTGCTCCCTCATAATTAGATTATACAATCCTTTAAAATCAGTAACCTTACTACCCAGTAGCCAGCCTTCAAAAGCCTTGGTGGCACAATCAACAAAGTCAGTCCAATCTTGAGACTGAGTTTTCTGGGTGTCTCTGAACAGCATCCTGTATTGTTCAGTGGTTAAACCAAACCCATCAACCAGTGTATTCTTCAAGATTTGGTAATTGTTAGCATCCTCCACCCTTGTGGTGAGGAGCTTATCTCTACCTTTGCCTTCAAAGGAGAGCCACAAGATAGCTGCCCACTGACTCTGGGGAACACCCTGCACAGTGCAGGCTCTCTCCAAAGCAGTAATCCATTTGTGGATGTCATCCCCTTGTTTAAAGGGGGCACTATCTTACTCAGGTGCTTTGTATCAAAACTCCTTTCCCTATTGCTAGGTGTATTGCTGCCACCAGTGGGCTGTAGCCCACATAATTCTTGCTCTCTAGCAAGGGCAAGTCTCTCTTTGGCCAGGGCAAGTTCTTCCCTTTCAATCCTCAGTTTGACTGCCCTTTCTTCAGCTTCATACTCTCTCCTCTTAGGGGAAGACATCCCTCTGTGAGAAGAGTTGAGAGAGCCATTGGTTCGAAGGGATCTGTTAGAGCCTCTTGATAGAGACCTAACTCGTCCATTCCCAATGTTAAGCTGACCTGAGAGTGGGCCCAGGGGTCCCCCAGTACCAAGCTCATGTCTGCTTAAGTTGGACCTGGTTAGTCTACTGACTTCTACCTGTCCCTTATCTGCCTCATCCCCTGACAACTGGTCCTCATCCTCATCCTCAGCATCATCTGCTTCCTGGAGGGGATGGTCCTGGCTATCAAAGGGTCCCTGTAAGGAGGGCATATTCCCATCTGGATTAGAAGGGTCTGGGTTACCAGCCCTCCTGGCATCATAAGTCTCTAAGAGACCAATCAGAAAGGAAGTTGTGGGGTTAGACCCCTGTTTTAGCTTCCTGAGGGTACACACTTGTCTCATCTCATGGAAGCTAAGAGCAGCATATTTAGAAGTGACCTGTGGAGGGTCCACTGACACAAGGGGATACTCAGAGTATCCTCCTTTGTCTGACATGCTGATTCTAGTGTGGTGTAAGTGATGCACCTACCTACACTATGTGTTTGCCTACTGATCCCTTGCTAAGAGTTGCAGCCAAGGTGTGCTAAGCCTTGAGGAGCTGCAACAGCTGGTTCAGTAGAACTCAGAGTATTCTAAGCTAAGTTATATGTACCTAACAGTACTTATGTGATCTTTCAACAAGATATTCTTAGGATACGTGTGGTAAAACAACAGCAAGCTCAAATCCCAACCGCTGCTCACCAATGTGAGAAGGTGGCCTGATATGCAGTGCTCACTATTCTAGTGAACACTATGTATCAGTCCAGCAACCCTTATTGATGATTGGTTGTAAGTCAACCTTATGGACCAGCTATCCTAGTAGCGTGGATACGAGCAGTCTAAGGCTAAAGACTCGAGAGGGCGTGTTAAGCCAGCTGTTTACCACACATATACCCCTTGAACACCAAGTGAAAGGACACCACACAAGTGTTATGAAAATAAACAAGATATTTATTAAGGATCACAACAGCCCTGTACTCTTTATGAGGACAGGGTACTAAGCACAAAACAAAACTCTTACGAAAATACTTAAGTTAGCACAGTATATACAAATGCCCGAGGGGCACGGAAAACCATATACTCTGAAAGTGGAATGCAAAATTACTAGCAGGTAAGTACAGTACTAATAGGCTTTGGAATCGCTAGGTCTTGACTATAGAACCTTCAGATTACTTACAGGAGGCCTAGGGGACTCGGGTGCAGAGTGTGCACTCTCACGCGTGATGCGGGACAAAGTCTATGGTAGCTAGTAAAGACAAAGTTAGTGTTCTCGGGCGAACCCGACCTGGTAGGAGGAAAACGAAAGTGGATTCTGACCCTTGGATAGTGAGGCTATGCTGGGGCACCGAAATGCCGAAGTTACCTAGCCCAGGGGCTGCAGCTGCATAGGTCTCAAAAGACGTCGGGAATCCTCGTAGATGGACCAGGAGCCTGGAAGAAAGAAGTTGCTGGCAGGCGACCAGTGAAGAAAGTTTGATGGATCCAAGCCTGGATCGATGGAAGATGATACCTGAAAGCAGAGGGGACCAAGTTCGAGACTACTAGCCAGTAGTCAGTGGGCACCAGGAGGGCACCGGATGGTAGCCACCTCGACTAGGTGAGTGGGTGACGCTGTGCTCGCAGATCTCACGGACCAGGAGGCGTTGTCGGCGACCAGGATGAAGGAGCGAGCTGTCCCACGAAGATTGAAGCTGTCGGCGTCGCTGGACCCAGGATTGGGCAACAAAGCCTTGGCAAATTCAAGCCCACGCGGTGGACTCAAAATGGCGTCTGGAGTGGACCAGGAGGGTCCGGGGTGCCTCTCTTGAAGAAGGAAGCAAGGGCCAGTCTGGAGCAACCAGACCAGCAGCAGTGATGTCGTCGGGCGTCGTGTAGAAGGCCACAAGCCAGCCGGCTAGTAGCCACACAGCGCGGTGAGCACCAAAAGCAGAAGGGCCCCACGCAGATCGTGGAGATGCTGGAGGGCTGATCTTCGGTGCTGGAACTGCTCAGGGTTGGGGCTTCTCGGACCCCAAAGCACTCACCAGTGGAAGACTCGGTGGGCTTGTTGCAAAGAAGTCGTGCAGTCTTGGGGATCGTCGGTCCCTCGAGGTCTCGTCGCACTCACAGTTCTCAGCTTTGCTGTAGAGGTGAGTAGAGGTCAGAGGTGCCAGGGAAGCCGGGTCTCGTCGAGCTGGGTCGTCGGATTCGTGAAGAAGGACTTGCAGCAGACCGCAGTGTTCTTAGGATGGTGCCCGCTTGATGCAGGGTGACTACTCCTTAGCCACAAGGGAGAATCTTGAAGAAGAAATCTTGATGTCCTTTCGCAGAAAGTCGTGTCTTGATTCCAAAGATGATCTAATTTGAACAGGGGGCCCGCTCCCATCTTTATACTAAAAAAGGGGGCTGACCCGGTGACTAGGTCCTGCCTATGGGTGGGACTAGGAGGGGGGTGGTTACACCCCTCTGCCATGCCGGACTTTCCCCAGGCCAGGGGCTGGTGTGCCCCTGGAACTGGTTCTGACCGGCCTATGCGTAGTGAGCACCGGGGTGCCACTCAGCAGTCACCTTCCTGAAAAGCCCTGCCTACCCAGGATACACAAAACCATGTCTGGGATGGTGCTAGCACCGCCCCGGACAGGAAACCCTTTGTCCAAGCCTCCCTCGCTGGAAGGACTCCCAGCAGCAGGAGGTCAGACTCGTGTCTGTGGTGGCAGCATACATTTTGTGGAGCTGAGGCTTCAGTTAACTTTAACCGGGGTTCACAGTTACATACATGTCGTGTCCCTCTAGAAGGGTGAAATGTTAACCCCGTCGCCAAAATTGGCGAGGGGTTAGTATTCCAATTCGTATGACACCTTACTCGACATGTTTTGATAAAGCAATACCAAAGATAGCATTTAACCGCGAGGATTATAATGCACTTAAGAGTATATGGTATGCGATATCATGGAACAGCTATTAGGACTTGGTTCCGCAAGCTGCAGACAGGCTCAGCTCATGCCAGAGCACCATCTCACACGATTCCAAGCACTCTGCCTTCAGGATTGTCAAGGCCTGCCATAGGAGTGACTGATAGGAATCTGTGTGTCCATTTTAGGGTTAGGTATAGGTATACTACACCTACAGCAAAGGGTGATTACACGACTTTGCCCCAGCTGTCATGCAGCCAGTTGTGTCAAATTTAGGAGGCCAGCCAGGGGTGGCATAATACATGCTGCAGCCCCTGGCAGCCCTGGGTACACCTATGCCCTGAGTTACAGGGTCTGATAAGGTGGCCCAGTACCAATTGGAAATGTACCTAGGGTACATGGAATCCATTTTAAAGAGAGAGCAGCAGGCCTGGGGTCCTGATTGGCAGGATCCCAGGTCGACTATGTCAAAAACCAGCTAAAACACAGGGCAAAAAGCTGGGGGCAACCATAGTCAGGAGGTACCTTCCTACAAGCAGTCTAGCCGAGCATCATCTCTATCAGCAGCAAAGCAGCCCTTCTTCCAGGCAGATCCCCTCACATGTCCTGAAGTGTACTGAAGAGTTGGTGTCAGAGGTTGAATATTTATACAGGTACCTCCTTTTAAGTGTAAAAAGCTTTTAGAGGTTTCCCTTTGAAGTGCACAGGTTTCCTGCCTTGCCTGCCCTGGCTTAAAACTAACTACAGAGGGTATACAGCTCTTTCTGTAGAGACAGACACAGCCTATTCAAGTGTAAGTCAGTCTCTGTCCAGCACTGCCCTCTCATCCTTTCAGTGATGGCTCATCCAGTCACAAGTAAGCACTCTTTTGTGCTGGGCTGTCTAGGAGAAATAAACACTGTCTGCTATACCCGGTCATGTGACCCAAAGACCGGCTGCAGATACTTAATGGCTAAGGCAGGATAATGCCAACTTTCTAAAAGTGGCATTTTTACAATTGTAATTTAAAACCTGACTTGACCATAAGAGAGGAGTTTTCATTAAAATTCTAAAGAGACCAATTATGAACTGGTCACCTGTTCCCATTTGGAAGGTACAGCTTATAAAATGTAACAAGTTAACTCCAATGTCATCCTATGGGAGAGGTAGGCCTTGTAGTAGGGAAAAACAAATGTAAGGGTTTTTCACTACCACGAAATGTAAAACGTATCAGTACATGTCACACTTTTTAAATATACTATCCGCTGCCCTATGGGATGTTGAACACCTCCCCTAGGGGTGACTATATTTATTAAAAATGGAATGTTGGCGCATGTTGCCCTGAACCCTCTGGGCAGAATAGCCTTATACAAAATGATGACCTTACCCCGGTTTTTGTACATGCTCCAGAACACATATCTCTCCTTTGCTAGGTCTTGGTTCCGGGACATGGAGGGTTTGGCCACTAAGTTTCTCTGGGGAGGCCGGCAGCCCAGCATGGTCCTGGCCCACTGCCGAATCCCGCCTTTTGTCTGAGGTCTCAGAATGACAAACCTCCACCTCTACTATTTAGCAACTCGTCTCCATACTATCCACAACTGGTTTAATGGCGGCTGGTCCGAGCCGGTGTATCGCTTGGAACTTCACACCATGGGCTTCTCCTCTATCCAGGGGATGCTTTACGGGCCTTTGTTCCTCAGGCTCTCCCTGAGGTCACGTGTGGAGTATTTCTAGCTTAGAGTGCATCACTACGTCATATTCACTGGGCAGGGAGGCTGACTCAATATTCTCCCTTGTGGTGTGGCACCAGGCTCCGTGAAGTTGCCTCCTTGTCAGGGTTCCGGCAATGGGATCTCATCGGGGTAACCTTGTTGGGCGACGTCTGGAGCGGTACTCATATACAATCCTTTCAGGAATCACAGGCTAGACACTCCCTCCATCCCTCTCAAGTTTTTCCGATATCTGCAGTTGCGCCACGCCCTTCACTCTCACATTCCAGATGGCACTTCGCTGCCCAAAAATAGCCCGCCTGAGGCTCAAGTTATGACCGGCGATTTGGGGAAGGGTGGGATCTCTCGGACCTACCACTCACTCACCAACAACACCCCTAACTCCCTTTCCCTACTCCGAGACAAATGTTAGGGCTAGCTCGGGGCTCTGGAGGATGAGGATTGGAGGGACGCCCTGATGGCCCCTAGAACGATTGCGGTTTCAGCGAATCTGGTCCAAGTTTATTTCTTGCATGCCGCCTATCTCACACACCTGCGTCTTCACCGCGCAGGGCTTCAGCCTGACGCCCAATGCTCCTGCTGCTCCCATCCCCATGCCAACTTCTACCATATGGTGTGGTTGTGTCCTGCGATACAGGGGTATTGGGAATCTTTAACACAAGACCTGACAGGGGTCCTGGGCTGGGAGGTGCCTCTTGATCCCATATGTGTTCTGCTGGGCATCATCGACGGATTGGATGGCTCCAGGGCTGAGAAGCTCTTCCTTAATACAGGGTTGGTGGTCGCCAAAAGGGACATTGCTGCTCACTGGCTGGACACTACCGCACCCACTCTAGGGCGCTGGCGCAGAGGGGTGGACTGGTGTGCTGCACAGGAGCGGCCTCTTTATGTCGCATGGGGATGCCCTAAGAAATTTTGCCGCATGTGGGGCAAATGGGTTGGAGTAATAGAAGACTGATAAGGAGAGGTCTGCTCTATTATTGGGTTTACTTGTGTAGCCTTGATGTCACTGTGATGTGTTTTTGTCCCTATTCTGACAGTGTATAATGTAGCTCTGAATGCTGCTGTTTGTTGTTACATTCAAAACTGAAATACAATTGATTGTACAAAAAAAGGAATGTTTAGGCCTGGGAAACTTTTTTCCCAGGTCAAAACTGCAGTTTAAAACTGCACATACATGCTCCAATGGCGGACCTCAGACATGTCTAAAGGGCACTTAAATGCGTGGCATAATAAATACTGCAGGCCCACTGGTGGCATTTAATTTACAGGCCCTGGATACAGGGAGTACCACTTTACTAGGGACTTATAAGTAAAGTAAATATGCCAATTGGGTGAAAGAAAACTATACTATTATTACGGTAGAGAGCACAAACACTTAAGCACTGGTTAGAAGTGATAAAGTGCATAGAGTACTAGGGCCAACAAAAATAATTCAGCAAAAAAGTGGAGGGTAACTGCAAACATTTCTAGGGTGATCCTGCAAAGAGAGCCAGGTCTAAAAATGTTCCATAAGTTAGATTTATTAAGACTGTTTGAAGTAGTAAATCCACAGTTTTTTACTCTTTAAGAGACGTGTATTATTTTTACCTAACATTTGTCTATAATTGCTTGAGATAAATGAAATATCTCAGTTTGAAGGGCTGCCAAAGAATATTTCATATGCAAACAATCCACTGCCAAAGTAGGGAATTTACCAGTGTCCATGGTCCATGTGCTGCCTTATGAGTGTGTGAGGTGTCACTGTTCCATACTTGTCTACCTCAGGCATGTTCATATCATCAATAAAATAAATAAGTTTTTTTGCTCCTGGTGGTCCATAGTTCCTGCCTGACTTCTTCTCCAGAGATTTTTCTAGAACAGCTGAGAACAAAGAGACAGTAAGTAAAATTGATTCTATTACAAGTTTCTAGTTTCAAAAGAACAGCTTAGTTGCATTTGGTGTAAGAACTATTCTCACAAAATAACTTACACTGCAGCATCGCAGAGGTAGTGTAGAAGTTAAATGGGACAGACTGCACAGCATAGTCATCCGTGTTGAGACTATTGAGTTTATCGGACATTAAGACTGACTTTCCAGTGCCGGCATTCCCAACCAACATCACAGGCCATTGTTTAGCAACTAGTAAGTCCAAGAAATAGCGAAGCCGAATAGTTTCTGTTGTGTGAACAATGACAGCCTGAAAAAATACAGAAAAAATAAACCTTTTCTCTTTCAACTGTTCATGCTATATTTTGTTGGAGAAAGAATTACCCAATTGAAATACTCAACACAAAAAGCAATGTATAACCAGACTGAGTAAAACAAGTTACTTACCTTCTTTCTGAATGCTCCTGCAAGTTACTTCTGTAAACAGTAGTCCCAAGTACCACAATGGATCAGGAAATTGTTCAGTAGTATTCCTTCACCAGCACTAGGTGGCACTGAACCATGTCACCTGTGAGTCAGGAAGCCAGAAGTGGCTTTGAGCATCTTATATATCGCACCACTATTCAGTGATGTCATCCGGCTGAGGATGAAATGGACAGAACCACTGAAATGTGACATACAACAACATCATCCAAGAGGGGAGGCATGAGCACAACAAGAAATCCACTGGAGCTGTTGAACAAGTTAACTACCTTCGGTAACGATATATCTGTAACAAACATTAGTTAGCAATAGATTCCTTACCTTAGAATTAACCCCAGGTGTCAAACTGGATCGGCAAAGTTTTCGTCAGCAGTACCCCTGCGCGTCGGAAGGTGGCGTTGTGCGGCTCCGCATCCATCGTTAGCGAAGTGGTCGCAGAAATGACGTCACGGCAGCTACTTAGACGCTGCCCTCGCACGCTGACGTCAGTTCAGTACATGACTTTCCGCGCCAGGAACACAGAGCCATGCAGCATACTGACCACTGATGCATTGAAACTAGGGCCCTGAAAGGGATGACCTTAACCCTAGAAATCAGTTCGCAGAAACAGGGAGGATGAGTGGGATGGTAAGGAATCTATCACTAACTAATGTTTCTTACAGATATATCGTTATCGAAGGTAAGTAGCTTGTTCATCTGAAAGAAACACGTAGTTATAGATTCCTTACCTTAGAATAGATACCCCAGCAATACCAACCGCGGTGGTGGGTCTGCGAACTAAGATCATACCAGGAAGTCTCGGAGAACAAAACGGACAAAGAAGCCATCTCTCCGGACTTGGCTGTCCAAGCTGTGCAGCGCGGCCCACGTAGCTGCCTGACAGATGTCTTGCAGGGGGACACAAGGTCCCAGTGCTGTAAAGGCTGATGTCGCCCTGGTGGAATGGGTGTGCAGCCCCACCGGAGGCTCCTTTTTAGCCAGAGAATAACAGGCTTTAATACTCAAGACAGCCTATCTAGAGATAGTCCTCTTATGTACAGCCTGGCCTTTTTTGCCACTAACGTTGCCAAGAAAGAGCTGGTCATCCACACAGAACTGTTGTGTGCGATTCAAGTAAAACGAGAGCGCATATTTTGGGTCTAGAAGGATGTGGAGGCGGGAAGAAGGTGGGCAAAGTGATGGTTTGCCTTATGTGAAAAGCTGTGACAACTTATGGCAAAAAAGTTGGATGGATTCGGAGCATAACCTTGTCCGGATGGACAGACAGAAAAGAAGGTTTACAAGAATGAGCCCGGAGCTCACTCACTTGCCTAGCGGAGGTGATGGCCACAGGAAAGCAGTCTTCAAAGTTAAAAGATGTAGAGGACAGGTATGAAGTGGTTAAAAGGAGTGCACATTAAATATGCAAGAACCAGGTTCGAGGTCCCACTGTGGCAATACGAAGGGAATAGGAGGGAAAAGATGAGTAATGCCTTTAAGGAATCTATTTGCAACAGGGGACTTGAAAAGAGAGTGAGACTGAAATAGCAGAAAGGTAGCTCTTGATAGTTCCCAGGGCAGAGCCCTGCTGAGCTAAGGAAAGAAGGAACAAAAGGACCTCTGAAAGAGGGGCAGAAAGGGGATCCACAGCCTTTGCTGTGCACCATGCCACAAACTTGTTCCACTGGCAGGCGTGTACTAACTTAGTGGAGGGACGCATGGCTGCCAGAATCACATTACAGACTTCAGGAGGCAAGTCAAAAAGAATCAAATGCCGCCACTCAATCTCCACAATAGGAGGTGAAAACTGGACAGGTTTGGGTGGAGGACCATCCCCTGCTGCTGCGACAGAAGATCCTCCCGAAGAGGCAGTCGGATCGGGGGATCTATGGTCATACTGAGTAGCTCGGGATTTCAAACTCTTTGAGCCCAGTCCAGAGCCACAAGAATGACTTGGGCCCAGTCGAGCCTGATCTTCTTCAGCACTCTGGGCAGAAGTGGTATAGGCAGAAAGGCATACAACAGAGGGCAACAGCACTCGCAGCGAAAAGTGTCACATAGCGAGTGCCGCCTTGGAAATTCCAACACGCAGAACTGCTGACATTGCGCGTTCTTTTCGGTGGTGAATAGATCTAACCAAGGCTCTCCTCACTGCTGAAAGAGACCTTGCGCCATGTCCGAGTGAAGACGCCATTCGTGATCCTTCATACACCTGTGGCTGAGTTTGTCAGCCCTGGCGTTGCGTGAACCTGCCAGGTGTTGAACCACCAGGGAAATGCCCTAATATTCCAGACATGTCCAGAGGCACAGAGCCTTCTGACAAAGGGTCCACAATCCCACCCCACCCTGTTTGTTGCAGTACCACATGGCGATTGTGTTGTCCGTGAACACCTGCACTACTCTACCCTTGATAGAGGGAAGGAATGCCTTCAGTGCAAGTCAGATCGCCTGGAGCTCCAGAAGGTTGATATGGAGTCATGACTCCGCTGGAGACCAGAGGCCCCTGATCTCCGCCTCTCCCATGTGGCCGCCCAATCCCAGGGGGGATGCATGCATCACCACTGTGTGCTCTGGTTGGGGAAGGGAGAGGGATCTGCCATTAACCCAATGCTGGTTTGTGAGCCACCACTGCAATTGATGTGCAGTGCCCTCTGAGATCTGGACATACTAGGATAGATTTCCCTGATGCTGCACCCACTGGAACTTCAGGTCCCACTGTAGGGCCCGAATATGCCATCTGGCATGATCGACCAGCAGGATGCAGGAGGCCATAAGGCCCAGCAGCCTCAGGGTCATCCTGACCAAAACCCAGGATAGAGGCTGATCGGAATCATAGCTTGAATATCCTGGACTCGCCGGTCGGGGGGATAGACCCAAAACTGTGCCGTGCCCAGAACCGTTCCGATGAAGAGAAGCTTCTGAGAGGGAATCAGGTGCGATTTTGGCACATTGCTGGAGAACCCCAGCAAATGCAAGAGGTCAGCCATAGTCTGTAGGTGGGAGATGACTGCCTGGGACAAGCCAGCCTTTAACAGGTAGTTGTCTAGATAGGGGAAAGCTGGAACCCCTGATCTGTGCAGATGAGCTGCGACCACCGCCAACACTTTCTTGAACACCCAAGGGGCACTGGTAAGGCCAAAGGGAAGCACGGTAAACTGAAAGTGCTGGTGGCCTACCGTATACAGTAGGTAACACCGGTGGGCCGGCAGGACGGGAATATGGAAATATGTGTCCTGCAGATCCAACGTTACCATCCAGTCTCCCGGGTCCAGGGCAGACAAGACCTGAGCCAAAGTTAACATCTTGAACTTCTCCTTCTGGAGAAAGCGATTGACGTTCTGGAGGTGTAAGATAGGACGCAGGCCCCTTTCCTTTTTCGGCACCAGAAAGTAGTAGGAGTAGCAACCACATCCTACTTCTGGCGCAAGATCGCACTCGATGTCCCCCTTGGCCAAGAGGGCCACAACTTCCTGTTGAAGATGTGCCAACTGAACCATATGCGGTAGTACTGCGGTGGCATGGCTGGAGGAGCAGTCTCGAAGGGGAGGGAGTAGCCCCTTCAGACTATTTGTAAAACCCACCTGTTCGTAGTGATTGTGCGCCAGTGGGAGAGGTGATGGTGAATCCTGCCGCCCACTGTCGTTTGATGGGCCTGAAAGACTGGACTTGGAAGGTTTGGAGGCAGTGGTGGCTGGGTGGACTGACCCGCCCACTGGCCCCCTGACCCACCTCGGCAGGTCCCGTGGCCGAGCTTAGACCTTTGCTGCACAGGCTTGTGGCTTTGAAGCGAACGTGGCTGGTTGCCCCTTCCGCGGCCACGAAAGGAGCGAGAATCAAAAGTCAGGGGAAGGCGAGTGGCCAAAAGGCCCAAGCATTTGGTTGTAACCTGTGAATCCTTAAAACGCTCCAACGCGCTATCTGCCTTGTTGCCAAAAAGGCAAATGCCATCAAAGGGCATGTTCATGAGAGTGTTCTGGACATCCCCAGAGAAACCAGTTATCCTCAGCCAAGCGTGGCGGCCGAGTGCCACTGTGTGGAAATCGCCCTGCCCAGCGAGTTGGCGGTGTCGAGGCTACCATGAATTGTGAACTTTGCTGCATCTCTCCCTTCAGCAATAGCTTGAGAGAGCACTGTCCAGGCCTCCTCCGGACACTGAGGGAGCACCTGTGCCACCGTATCCAACCCAGAGTGGAAATAACGGCCCAAAAGGCATGCAGTGTTCACAGCCCATAGCCCTGAATGGATGGAGAAAAAAAATCTTCTTACCAAACAGCTCCAGTTTCTTGGATTCTCTGTCTGGGGGTGCGGTAGGAAAAGCGCTCTGGGACTTAGAGGTTGGGACAACAAAGCTCTCAGGGGTGGTGTGTTGGGAGAGGAAAATGGGGTCCCCTAGAGCCAGGAGATGGCGTCAGGCCACGTTCCTATCCACAGGAGCCCCTGTGTTGGGCCTGGACCAGGTGCCCAAAAGAGCGTCTGAAAGCGTATCATTAAACAGCAGCAGTGAATCCGCAGAGGCAGCCGCCGGCTGAAGCACTTCTGTCAGGAAGTTAATCCTGACGGCCACTGTAGTGAGTTGGAGGTGGAGAGCCTCTGGTCCCCTATGCAGCACAACAGCATAGCTTGCACCCTCCTCCGTAGCCACAGTAGGTTAAGATAGCATGCCAAGGTCAGGAGAGGTGTCAAGACTGCTGGCATCCCCCAATTCCTCTGCCGAGTCCGGGTCAAACTCACACTGCGCTGTGAGAGGGTCCTCAGACCCCTCCCAGTCCTCCCCTTCCTCCAAAGACTGATGAACAGGCCAAAAATAAGGAGGATGGACATAGAGGTAGAAAGGCCCCATCTGCATCAGAATTGGTGTCAAGCGATGCCATTCCGGCGCTGTGTCCACATCAGAGCTGAAACTGGGGGCAACATCGTCCGGGGGCACCAACGATGTTGGAAGTGGTGCCGGTGGGGTCGATGTCAGTGGAGGTGTCACGAGGTGTACCGGCGTTGACCGGGATCCAGGCCAGGATCCTTAGGGGCTCTGCGATGCGGGGGCCGGAGCTGTCAGCGATGCCGGAGCTGCTGACAATGCAGAGCAAGGACCCCCAGTTGGGCCCGAGGGCCCGAAGGTGTGCCGGCAGGGCCTGACGGCCCTAAAAGGCGAGCCTTGGCTGACAGAAAATCCTGCTGATGGGCTGGATTCACCGACGGACCCAGGAAGGGCGGGTAGGCCGATGGCAACTGCATATGCTCCGTTGGAGTCGCCCTGGGTGGCACCACCCGCACTTGCCACCGCGTCGTGTGAAGGGCGAGGGGAAGCCGAAGAGCGATGGCGTTTCTTAGACTTCTTGTGATGCTTCGCCTTACCTGACTCCGAGTGAGAAGACTTCGATCCCGACAAACAATGGTGATGGCTCTGCAACCAGTCCCTCGACCTCCTACGGGACCGGGACCTTGAACGGCGCAGAGCCAACTGCCGGCCTTCAAGCAACTTTCGGGACCGCTCCTGCAAAGTCTTCGCGCCATGGCCCGGCAGTCGGGCACAAATTGGGGTTGTGGTTGCGCCCCAGGCAGTAGAGACACACGCGGTGCAGGTCCATCACCGACATCATGCCATTCCAGTCCCCGCAAGACTTGAAACCAGGCATTTCTACTGCACCAAGAGTCGATTGACCCAAGAAACAGAGACAAAAAGGCCTTGAAAAACGCAGTCAAAAAGGGACTGGGGGTACTGCTCTCTCCGGATCTGTGCTTGCTGGCGCGAAAAAAGAAAGAACTGATATCAGCGTGCGAGGGCGGATTTTAGGTAGCTGCCACAACGTCATCTCGGCGACCATGACGCCAACGTCGGCGGGGCAGCCGCATAACACCACCTTCCAACGCGCAGGGGTACTGCTGATGAAAACTTTCCAGATCCAGTCTGACGCCTGGGGGTAATTCTAAGGTAAGGAATCTATCACTAGGAGTTTCTTTCAGATATATACATCAGAAAATATGTGGCTGCTGACTGTATTTTTCCAGATTACTGGGTCAGACAGCCAGGGCAGCTACATCCACCCCACCCTCTGAGATCTAAGTGGCGTTAGTGTGCTCTCTGGCCTGGTCAGGGCACACCAAGGATTCCATCTGGAGACTCATCACCCCAGTGGTAACTAGGGGTGTACTTAAGGAAGCCTTTTTGGGACAGGTAGAGTCCTCAGTTGAGTGTCCATTCGCTTTACAATTGCAACACCAAGCCTTTTGGGATCCCAGTTCTTACCCTGGTACCCGCCCTTGGACTGTGAAGTGTCTCTGGGCCCACCCTCCTGAACATGTTTGGAGCCTTTAGGAGAGACTTTGTTTTTGTCTTTAGACTGTCCGACATCTTTCCCTTTGGGGGAGATTAGTAACCCCTTTCTTTTGGTCACTCCCTCCATGAGACGTTTTAGACAACCTAGTCTTGACCTAATGGTCAGCCTTCTTTTCCAGTTCTTGGGGAGAGGCTACACCTAGGTCCACCAAGTACTGATGCAAGTTTTCAGACACACAATTTCTTAACAGATGCTCGTTCATAGTAAAATTATAAAGCCCATCATAGTCTTGTACCTGACTTCCTTTCAACCTGCCACCTAGTGTTTTGGCTGAGAAATCAACAAAGTCTACCCAGGTTTGACTCGAGGTTTTGTGAGTCTCCCTGAACTCAATCCTGTACTCCTCAGAGGTGAATCCAAATCCCTCAGTCAGGGTATCCTTCATGAGGTCATAGGACCCAGCATCTGCTTCATTAAGTGTTAGGAGTCTATCCCTGTATTTTCCCAGAGAACACCTCCCAAAGTAGAGAGCCCCAATGTTTTTGGCTATGCCTTAATATTCTAGAAGCCTTCTCAAAGGCTCTGAACCACTTACTGATATCATCATCCTTAACATATTTGGGGACAATCTCTTTTGGGATTTTAGGGTCAAAGGCTTTCTCTCGGTCCCTAGTTATTAGTTTGCTGCCACCATTCATGGGTGCTAGACCCATCTCAGCCCTTTCCCTTTCTATGCCCAGTATCGTGTCTTCCAGGGCTAATATTCAGGATAGTCTTTCAAGAAGAATCTCATCCTCAGTGAGTTCTTCATTATACCTCAAGTTGCCTGATCTATCCTCAGTAGAGTAAGGCACTCTGGGTACAGCTTCTTGGTTGCTGAACCGGTACCACCACCTCTTTCTAGAGGAGGAGGTTCAAGCTCATCCTCACTTTCACCATCTCCGCCCTGACCCTCAGGGGGAGTTGTCTCATCCCTTGGATAGGTCAACTCATACTCTGCCAAAAGCTTCAGAAGCGTTGTAGAGGTAGGGTGTGAGCCAGTTCTAATTTTAAAATTCTTATAGTCCGCTCTTAACTGCTGGCAGATAAGAATCAGGTAAGGCGCCAGGTTGAGCTCCTGAGCCACAACCCCTGTATAACTAATTGTTTAC
Organism: Lissotriton vulgaris; assembly: GCF_964263255.1. Classification (NCBI taxonomy): domain Eukaryota; kingdom Metazoa; phylum Chordata; class Amphibia; order Caudata; family Salamandridae; genus Lissotriton; species Lissotriton vulgaris. Next base: position 817,565,280 of record NC_141695.1, on the reverse strand, counting down.
TAAAGTTGGGAGCTCTTTCGAAAAACAGAATTTCTAAAATAGACGTTCAGGTCTAACTATTAGTATTCTTTTTTACTTCTAAACAGTTTGGACTGGGAGACTAACACAAGACCCTAACAGTTATTTAAAACAATCTAGATTCTTTTTTTATTTCAACAAAAAATATTTTTCTTAGCTAAAGACAACTTTAGATTCCTTAGTGGAATCACTAATTAACAAAATGGTACAGCAAATGTCAAGTCTTGTACCCCACCGCTGCACCACCAATGTAGGAAGCTGGCTCTTTCTATAGTATACCAAAAAGAGGTATGCTATGCAGGGAGTCCAGGTATCCCTTATGAGTGGGCAGGGGTGATCTCTAGCAATCCCAAGGTGCTTTATATAGTTAGTCTGGTCACGCAGCCGTAGGCTTATAAGAGACGAGTGTTGGATATTTGCTACCCACAGAGTTGATAAATGATGCACACACTCAAAAAGGAGATACACACCAATTTAGAAAAAAAACACTTCTTTTATACATATTTGTAACACCAATAATTTTGTAATTGGGTTAGTACTTTGTTTTGAAATATCACTGTGTTGAAAGTATACAGAAATACACTTGCCCAGTGAAGGCAACCTTGCCTTCTGCACGTCACCGCCCCAAGCGAGACGAACGCGTGAGAAAACGGCGTCCTCCTTTCAGCCTGCCTTGGAGAGCGGGTAGAGATTTCCTGCATTTGCCGAAGGAAGCACCTTTGAGACGCAGGTATTTGTTGGTTCTCCCGGCGAGTGGAAGACTGCGCTTGGAGGCGCTCTCCTCCCGGGGGCCCGTCTATGTTCATTGTTCATCATTGTTCATCTTCTGTGGTATTTGCCGAAGGAAGCTGCTTTGAGATGTAGGTATTTGTTGGTTCCCCCAGTGAGTGGAAGACTGCGCTTGGAGGCGCTCTCCTCCTGGGGGCCCGTCTGTGTACATTGATCATCTTCTGTGGTCCTTGTAAGCCCTCATACCGGACCCTGGGGGAAAAACATTGCCAGGAGTTCTTTGCTTTTTTGCTCGACACGTGACTGTGACTGTAGTGTGTTCAGTATAGCTTCAAAGAACGCAGGATATGGCATCTTTCTTTCAGTGAATATAACCTTTGTAATGCCAATGGCGGCTGGCAGGTGTGAGAGCTGTATTAAGCGCTGTGATAACAACGCCTGCTAGCAGGAGAGGACCCCTTGGATTTTTGGCTTTTAAAAACAAAAACAAAAAAAAACAAAAAACTTTGTGTCACCATATCTGCTATTTGTCGTTAAATGCCTGATCTAAAGCGCAGTTGGAAGGCGTGAGCGCTGTGTTGTGCTTCGAGCACTGTGATAACAACGCTGCCACCGATACTGTTTACGGGCCCCACACTCATTAAGAACAGTCTTTGTACAGCCCGAACCATAGGGGGAATTGGCGCTTGTAAGGCCCTTGAGAATTACACATAGTAAGAGACTATAGGAGAAACGATGAGGACCAGAAACTCTTCCTTATTACAGGCCCAGACACAGGCCAAGCCTCGTCCTCATAGATCGGCCGAAGACGGAAGGCAAAACTCTTCTACCCCCCCCAGAGTAGGGAGCTTCATCCGGGGGCAGTGCTTCTGGAGGGGAGCCTCGCGGATTCCCCTGGAGCTACCGGTGCCACACCAACTCTCCCAGGCTCATTTGTGGTCCCCCCAGCACAGCCATGGTCACCGAATACCGTACTTTCGCAAACAGGGGAAGCTACCGGTGCCACACCAACTCTCCCAGGCTCATTTGTGGCCCCCCCCAGCACAGCCATGGTCACCGAATACCGTACTTTCGCAAACAGGGGAAGAGGGGAAGTGTCTCCCCATTTGTAACTTGAACCTCCACCCAGGTGCCTTTACAGCCGCCGCTAGGCCCTCAGGGAACAGAGACATAAGATCCTATCTGCTACCCTTGGTTACAGGCTCAGCAGCACCTCTCAGGCCTCTGAGCTGCTTACCAACTATTAAAGCTTCTGAACAGGGCCCGAGTACAACCATGGTGCAGGGCCCAGGGCCTCCCTTATCACCATTAATAATTACTCTTCAGGGGGCAGATCTTCATAATCTGGCATCGGCTGACAGGGCAGAGCTGAGGCCCGAGCATGATAGTCCAACATCTCTGCCCCAACAAGCATTAATATGCCCTCAACTTATTTCGGTGCCATACGAGTCCCTGAAGGTTGGTGTTGGCAATGGCCCCAGCTGCAGCATACCAGCATTAGCAAACAGAGAGCACATACCAGAAGAACCTGGGAGCGGTAAGGCTCTTGACGTAGGAGGAGTGATCACTGCTTTACCGGCTGGGCAGCTACAATCTCCGACCTTGTTGACCTGGAGCCCGCCGAATCAAGACGACATGTCCCAGCATTTACCCCCGACATGTGGAAGGGAGGTCACCCCCCCCAGCGTTTGTAGACCATCTCACACTGATAAATGAGACCCTAATTTCTATGACTGGAGCAGCAATTATGCATGCCGATAAGCTTGATGCCCAAATCAACATCCTACAAACAGTGGCAAATTTAATTTCAGGGGTCGATGCTAAATTGGATCACTTGAACTCCCTGATTCGCAGAGCCCAGGAGAGTACATATCTTAACTTCGAGCCTTGCAGTTGCGGTCCAGTTCTAAAAAACCTGGAAAAACTTCCGCACATTATGACTTCTCTAATCGAAGATCTTAAAATAGAAGCGAGCAGGAATAAGGACTCAAATATCAAGGCACTAGCGCCTGACCCTTCCATAAAAGAAAGCAGAAAAAACTCTTTATTAAACGGCACAGCAACACATAATGAAAATCAATCTGTTAGGGTCGAGTCCATACCAACGAACAACGTAAATATCAGAGATGCCGCTCCTACTAAACCTCAACATTCCGAATGGCAGCAGACTTCCACATCGTCTGGTTCAGATCCTCTCAAGAAATTATCAAGGAAAAATAAGAAAAAATTTAAAAAACTGAACAAGTCGATTAAAAATAAATCCATCCGGGAATGGTTGCAGCCCGGGTCCCAATCGCATGGTCAAACAGAGCCACCGGAAACGACAGAGCTTGAAGCATTCCCCATAATAACAGATCACACGCTCCCGAAGCATGATCTCCTCCATTTATCTAACCAAATAACAAACCAAGGGCTGGCTGTCCCCCTTGTGGCGCCCCGACCAGCCACATTAGTATTAACCACAAACCCTGCAAACGACCCACAAAATACAAACGCAGTGGAAGCGATCCAACCTCGCAGCACCGAATACGAAGCACGATCAAATCATTCTTTAGCCGCTGTTTCATCAACGTCTACGCAGTTGACGCCTCAAGTGTCACGGGCAGTCCTAGATACAAAGGGCATTAAAAACACTTGAACTAACAATGGGCTTACCAGCGTTCCATTCAAGACGACCCCTGAACGAGCTACCGGGGCAATAAGGCATACAGATGCCTCCCTAGCTGGCCTCTCACAGCCAACAGAAGCTCGCGCTCAGGCCGCAGACTCCGTTGCTGATTTAAATCATCCCCAATCGCATGATCGGGAAATAAGGCTATACCCAGAATATGTTTTGCAGGGGAGGTGGGACATTCTTAATCATAGCAATCTCCTGTTCCTTTGTGCGAACATTCCAGGGTTGGAGGGAATAAAAACTTCAGACATCGAAACCATTTCCTTCCTACCGCCAGATGAGGATGAGTTAAATGAAACCACGGAGGTAACTTTCACGAGCTCGGCCATGGCTGAGGCCTTAAAAAGCCAGCACAAGCTACTGGAAAGCAGGGGTATAAGGATAAAACCCAAGAAAACACAAAAATATCCTCTGTTCTTAAAAACACACTCTGCATATATTTCGATGGGAAATATGGTCCAACCAGCTGAAGAGCCCCCACGCCTGTATGAGCTCTCAAGGACGCCCCAGAACTGGCGACTACACTCCAAGGGCACAAAGGTGGCACAATCTCTGGTCACCCTATCAGAACACCAATCAAGATAACTAGGGATTTAATTCAGGGGACACGTAAATGCGCAACACTGGGTCCCGCGAATAAAGACTGGTCCTGGCTCTCGCTTGCGTTAAACTCCACGACCTAACGGTTCGCGCCTTAACGCCTGGGGCCACTCTCCACGACGCATGAAAAACACAGACTTAAAACCCGCTGAGAAGGCATGGTCCCCGGCGAGACTGAAAGTCATGTCTTGGAATGTTGCTGGACTTAGGCGGTTGCTTCTCAACCAAAACGCACTGTCATTTATGGAGGAAGCAGATATAATCTGTATACAAGAGTCTTGGCAAACCCATCCGCTCTCCTTGAGAGGTTACGCTGAGTACGGAAAACCAGCAAAAAAGACTAACATCTTTGGTAGACCCTCAGGAGGGATATGCGTCTATATTAAACAGGCACTAAACTTGGAATTTGCAGAAATCTCTAATCTTCCGGATTTCCTCCAGGCAGGCATTTTGAAAGGCTGTCGCTTGGCAAACAGTAACCTTTCAATATTGTTAATTAATCTTTAACATAATCCGTATGGGCCATCATCAAACCCGGGCCTGTTGGTACATCACATAGAGTGTTTACTGTTCCAATTCGCGGCACTTGAATGTATAATTCTTGGCGATTTAAACACCCATAATTTAGGGGTTCTGACCAAACTCAGCCATCAGGCAGGGGCTACTGACGCCCTAAATGATCTATTAAAATCCTACAACCTGGCGACGGCCCACTCAGTCCTCTTAAAGAACAGCCCGGGGCAGATGGTCGGCCCCACATTTAACAACCAAACCACGGTCGATTACATAATATTAAGTGGCAAACTCCAATCATTGATGTTAAGCTTTTCAGTTCAGCCGCGTAGTGATAGCGATCACGCTGCCTTAACTGTCACCTTGAATCTCACCGCGGATCAAAGCCACAAGCTTGTATACATCGGAGCGGCTGATGGTGAAGAACTGATTAAGCTGCCCAGAAGGATCAAATGGGAACAAACCACCATAACCAGATTTACTAGTTGGGCAAATCAATGGTCAGGCTGGCCATCGAGTGCACAGAAAAATGGTGCAATAGAAAGCTGGAATGCCTTATCAGATACCCTGGCGGTGCTTCTTCGTGGGAATCAGAATAGTGTGTCGCACTGGTGTCCTCCCCCTAAATACGGATATACCATAGAAATTTTAAAAAGTGCCAACGCATTAAATAAGGAACGTAAACGGTTCCACAAAAACAGGACTGAACAAAATAAGAAGGAATTACAAGAAGCCACAAAAAGTCACGCAAAAAAGGTGTGGGCCGCAAGGCGAGCCCACTGCGATTCACAATGGCTAATTATATTTGAGTTGCTGAGGCCGGGAAAATCACAGGAGTTTTGGAACTACATATGCAACATGGGACGAGGCCCAAATCATAGAGAAAATGCCCTTGAAGCCTCCACCTGGGTCGACCATGTTAAGGCATTATATACCAATGATGATTCAGGACACATGCAAAATGTAACATCTATTCCGGAAGACTACCTTGATTCTACCATCGAGACAACGGTCCCACTGGAAAAATCGTTGGTTTCTAAAATCTTAAAAAATATTAGACAAAATGCCGCTCCAGGTCTCAATGGGCTTCCCGGGCATTTATTCAAGGCAAATATCGACTTTTGGACCAAAAACCTGACCCATCTGTACTCCGAATGTTGGCTCAGGGGGAAGTTCCAGATTCGTGGAGAGGCTCGCTTTTACAGCCTATCCACAAATAAGGCCCAAAATCGGAACCTGCCAATTACCGCATGATTGCTTTGTTGGATATTGAGGGTAAAGCTTACGCTAGCGCCATCTTGAGGGATCTCGCAGACTGGTCAAGTGCAGCTGGCATCCTTCCATTCTGCCAAACTGGATTTAGACCTGAGTCAGCCACAGTAGATAACAGCATCGCTCTCTCCTATCTGGCGCATCGCGCTCGGACAGGCAAAAGCCTTCCACTCTTCGCCTGCTTTATCGACTACTCGGCGGCATTTGATGGGGTCGACCGCGCAATCCTGTGGCATAAGCTGGTCCAATGGAACATCAATCCGGGACTGCTAAGAGCGATACAGTCCCTGTATCAAAAAACTTGGGTGCGTATCAAACTCTCAAGGGACCATGCTTCTGCTAAGATCTACACTGACAGAGGCCTAAAGCAAGGGTGCGTGCTAGCCCCATTACTATTCAACTTATACACGGCGGACATGGAGAGGGCCTTGACTGGTGCAGCCCTGGACACTCCAAAGATCGGCAGACACAAAATATACTTCATGCAATATGCCTATGACCTGGTCCTTTTGGACCATACGAGAATGGGGCTGCAAAAGGCGTTGACGGCACTGGCCGCATACAATGACAAAAATAGGCTTGTAGCCAATCGATCTAAATCAAAGGTAATTATATTTGGGCATCATTCAAGGAAAAAATCTTTGAAATGGAGGGTAGGGGACCTTTTGCTGGAAAGCACACAGCGATACAATTACCTGGGCTTTTGTTTTCAGGAGTCGGGGCTCCCAAGTGTCCATCTCAAGTCTATCAAGACCAAAGGTAAATCCATCACCTATGCCATCTGTAAGCTGCAAGCCTCCCTTCACAGCCCGTCTACTACGGCCATTAACAGAGTGCTTAAAGCCAAGCTCATGCCGGCACTCAACTACGCCCTCCAGGCATTCCCGGGTAAATTGAGCCATGAACTGGAAAAAATTAATTGCAGGGCATACAAGAAACTTTTCCACCTCCCAAGATGCACCAGAAACACTCTTGTTCGCTTGGAGTTCTCCCTCAACCAGCAAAATCTGGAAGAGCTGGCCGCCTTAAGCAAATACTACTTTGTAACAACGGCGGCACAAGAGAATACTCTGAAGGCAGTCCTGAAATGTATTTTCAGAGGGCCAGGGAATCCTTGGTCGGCCTCCCTTGAAGTGGCTAAGGCCCATATTAACCTTGCGATGGATTCCTGGAATCCGGAATATGTTAGATACTTCACAATCAAACACGCGATTAAAAAACAAGTGCGCGCACGGTCACGGGAACTGGATCTGGAGTCCCTGTGGCGAAGAAAAGACCTGCATGAGACCGTGTGTTTCCCGCACATCCTGAACTCCGCCAAACAGCATCTCACGCAGGCAGTGGGAAGTGCAGCCCTTCACAAGATCCTGGCCTACAGACTACACCCATTGCCCCTAAAAGAACTTTATCCATGTAGCAAGGCGAGTCCAGATGCACAGGTATGCAGGCTCTGCAGCTATAAACGGTAGTCATTGGCACATCTTCTTTTCTGTTGCCCCGCCTTGCGGTTGCCCCGCAGCCTTTATCTTAGGCCATTACTCAGACATTCTGTGTCAAGCTCTGCAAAGGATGGGATTTTTCATCTTTATACCCTGTCCAGAGTAATGCATATGGCTGCCTTTGGGAAGTTTATCTTTAAAGCACGAACAATGCTGATGACTGCTACTGGCCAGACCACAGAGCCCTCAGCCGGCCCATGAACCTTTTTTACGGCTTCTTCGCATTTTTGGATTAACTATACAACTTGACTTTTGAAATATCCTTGATTTTAATTTCTTTTTGTAACGTGATGCCTTTTGTATTGCTGGTTTTATGTAATGGTTTTTAGTAACCAACAATAAATATTCATTCATTCATACAGAAATACACTTGCATTTGGCGAGATATCACGGTTTTGCAGTATAAAGAAGTACACTGGCACATGTATCAGTAAAATGGTAATGTTATCCTTTGGGAAAAAAATATATACTTCATACGAGTACTTAGCAGCGCATATGGGAATGTTTTTCTGCATTTAAGGTAAGTACGAGGCAGTGTCCAAAGCCGTACCAACAGGTTACCTCAGTCGACTTTGGGGCCTCCGGGTGCACAGATGCTTTAAAGGATCCGGTGCCCCGTTTAAATCAATGGGGAAAGGTCCATTTAAAAAAAGGCTGCACATAAAGACTGGGGGCCAGTCCATGCGAACCCACAGGGGGGCTCAGTCCATGAGGGTCTTGGGTATGCAAAGACACCAATGGCCCAATGGAAGTCGGGTTGGGGGCTTGTGTGCAGTGGTGCTTTCTCCAGCAGGGTTGCACTGCGGGAGGCACTCGTGAGTTTAGGTTACCTACCAAAACAGGCTGCAGTCGGGGACAGGGGGATCAGTCCAGGTAAACCCAAAGAGAGGCTCAGCTTTGGAGGGCCCTGGACCTCGTGGGCACCATTGATACCCTTCTACTCGGGCTGTGTGACTAGTGTGAAGCAGGGGCGGATTGGCAATGCGGGCATTCGGGCATGGGCCGAAGGGCCAGTGTCTCCGTGCCCTCTGTGGGCCGTTTTTTTTCTCCCCTTTCCCAGCCGCACAGTGAAGCTGCTTTCATTTCTCGGTCTCGGTCTCCGTGCTCTCTGTGGACTAGGAAAGGGGAGGAAAAAAAATGGCCCACAGAGGGCACGGAGACAGAGAGAGAGAAAGGAATGCAACTTCACTGTGCGGCCGCAGTCACCCCCTGCCCTGCAAAGCAATCACGCTGAGGGTGGCTGGGGAGGAGATGATTGAAAAAAATCGGCCTCCCTGGGGGCCAGGTGTTGCGCAGGCCTTTGAGCCATTTTCACCTCGGCCCCCGTGGTGCCCACGCAGCACATAAACAGTGTTAGTTTTAACACCTCGCCCACAGCCCTTCACATTCAGGGCATAGTGGACGAGGAAGAATGGGTCTCGCTGTGGGGGCCAGGTGATCTTTGCAACTTGCACCACCTTAACCTCAGCCTCCCCCTGGCTACCATCAATGACCCAGCAGCTGTGTTTTGTGCTCGCCTGCCAGGACATTGCCCTGAGGCCTGGAGGGCTGATTAATTTACTTAATGCAGGGGCTTACTGCTATTCATGTGCTCCTGAGCTGAAGGTCTGTTGAGGGCTGAGTAGGTTAGTAATAGCAGGGGTTTCCTGCTTATTAGGTGCTCCTTCCCTGGAGGGCTTGAATAATTTTGTGACAGGAAGGGGCCTTGCTGTTTTTTTAGTTGCTTAGCATAGCCCCGTTGTCACCTTGGCCCTGTGTCCTGTGCAAGAACAGTATCCTCTCACTTTCATTCCTTGTCTGTGCCAAACAACTTAAGGATTTTGGGGGCCCTGGCCCAAACATATTTTTGGGCCCCTGTTCGGAACAGATTTGAATTTATAATCCAATTTCTGCTCTTTGGTGCCCTCTTTCAGCTGGTCACTGGACAGTGCACTACCATACTTGTCCAAATTCTTGATGTATTTACATCTAATATTCAAGGACATTGACGTGTGTAACCAAATGGTGTTTCATGAAAGGGCACGCCCCTTGAATGTGGGCCACACCCCTTAATTGTGGGCCACGCCCCTTGAATGTTGGCCACTTTTTCCGTCAGTGCCCGGGCCAAATTGTGATCCCAATCCGACCCTGGTGTGAAGTGGTGCTTTCTGGTGTCTGGTCACGGCAGTCAGAGGCTCTTGCTGTTACTGCTGTCTAACAAAAAGAGGCTGTAGAATTGGCTAGGGGGCTTGTGTACAGTGAGGCTTTGTCAGGTGGGGTTGTGTGGGCAGGGCTCTCGTTTCGGTCTTTTTGGTGCCTGCAACAGTGCAGGGAATGAAATGAAATGAAAAATGCGTTTTGTATAGCGCGAAGTAGTTGCCCGGAGGCGTCCAAGCACTGAGATTGCGGGGTGTTCTAAGCAGCAGAGCAATTAACACAGAGGAGAATTTATTTGTTAAACAAAAAAGTTTTCAGATGCTTCCTGAAGGAGGTCAGATCTGGATTGGACCTTAATTGCAGGGGTAAGCTGTTCCACAGCCTAGCGGCATTCAGGGTAAAAGAACGGCCTCCTGATCTGGCCCGGTTGACTTTGGGCACCGTAGCAAGGAACGCACTAGCTGAGTGCAACTGTCTGATAGGGAGGTAGGGGGTGATTAACTGGTGGTCGAAACAAAGGGATTTAAAAGTTATCCTGTCTCTAACAGGAAGCCAGTGCAATCTTGTTAATTCAGGTTTAGCGGAGGACCTACGAGGAATTTGAAGTAGGGTCCGGACTGCACAGTTTTGGATCACTTGCAATTTCCGCAATGTGAAATCAGGGGGTCCCAAATAAAGTGCATTTCCGAAGTCCAGTCTAGAGTGGATCAATCCCTGTACGACAATTTGTTTGGCTTGGAATGGTAGCAGGGGAAGGATCTTCCTCAGCATTCTGATAATGCCGAAACAGGTGGCAGACAACTTGACAGCCTGGTGGTCTAGCGTTAGGGACCTGTCCAGCCAAATGCCCAAGCTCTTAATGGCATTCTTTGGGACTGGAGGGGAACCCAGACAGGCCGGCCAGATGGAGCTCAGCGAGGACGGGGCCGAGCGTCCCAGCATCATAACCTCTGTCTTGTCCCCATTGAGTTTAAGACACAACAGGGTCATCCAGCTGTTCACTTCGCTCAGGCAGCCAGCTAGATCCACCGTGGCCGTAGGGCCCTCAGCCCGCGTCAAAGAGACCACCAAGAAGCTCATCTGGTCTAAGAGAGATGTTGCTGGCAAGTTGAAGTCATGGGTCGCTCACCCACAGGTTGTGGAGGTGACACCGCTTTCTGGACAAGTGGGTCCGTTAAATTGTCATGGAAAGCTGGCAGGGTTGATTTCAAGTCAGTTACTGCTCCTCAGTTCTCGCGTTGTGAGCTCCTCTTTGTCCCTCTTTCTTCTCCAGGCACATTAATCTGATATCCTGGTGTGAGTGGGGCACCTAACTACTCCATTTAGGGGTGTTAAAGGGAGTGGGGGTGGTAGTCAATGGGCTACTGACACCTGGGGTCACTCGAGCCCTTAGGTGACAATTTCTTGTAGGGAGTAGACATCACCCTGTCCCAGAGTTCTGAAATCCAACACACACAAGATGGTGGAATCCTGTCTTTCATCTTCACTTCAGGCTGCTCACCCTAAAGGTGTGTCCTGCTGGACAGTGTAACACGCATCCTCACTATCTAATTTCCTTCCTATCCTGGTGCCAAATGGGCCTCAGAGCAGGGGGTGGCTTCTCCAGGTCTCTGGGAAGCCAGGCTCGAATATCAGAGGTGACAGAGGCTTTGAGGCCTCTAGCCTTGATATGCTGAATTACCAGCCTTCCTGCTGGAGGAGGTGTAAACACCTCCTGACAGCAGGCATTGTTTGTGGCCTCTGAGACAAGGGTTCTCACCTCCTAGGGGGTCAGACACTTGTCTGTGCTGTACAGGACCAATGCGTCGGCACACTAGAGGACTAGTGGCGTTCAGGGGATACCTCTAAGGCACCCTCTGGGTACTGGTATTAATAAATATATCACTGGAATCAGTGTGGGTTTATTAATATGAGTTGTTTTATACCAAACACCATATGTTTCAAGGAAGCCGTTGTGTCCATAAACAAGGCTTGGACATCCAGTGAAAAGTAAGTTGTTCTCATCCAGGTGTGACACTGTAAGGCCACCAATGACTAAACCGCTCTTCCTAGCGAGTCTGTCATATCCACCCCACATCTGATCCTGAACTTGGCTACATCTCTTCCATCTGCCTTAGCTTGGTATAGTATGGCCCGGGCCTCCTCGAGGACCATGGGCAGCTCCAGTGCAACTCAATCCCACAGCACATGAGGATAATGGCCCAAAAGGCACGCAGTGACCACGGACAGTGCCAGGCTTGTGGAAGAAAACATTTTCTTTCCTAAGGTGTCCAGTATCTTGGATTCCTTATCCTTTGGAGTGGTAGGGAAAACACCAGGATTTTTACACTGGAAGTGGAGGCTTGGATCACCAAGTTTTCTGGGATAGTGTATTGCATTAGGAAATTGGGGTCCCCTGGGGCAAGACGATGGTGGCGGGCAATTGTACTGTTCACAGGAGTACCTGTGCTGGGCTTGGACCGGATCCCAAGGAGGATGTTAATAAAGGTTTCATTAAAAGAGAGAAGCAGTTCTGAGGGTGTCACTTCTGGATGAAGCACCTCTGTCAAGACGTTAGTCTTGACTGCCACTGAGGGTAGGCTAAGGTCCAGGACCTCAGCCCTTCTCGCCATCATAGCAAAAGAAGCTCCCTCTTCCGTAGCCACAGGAGGAGGAGAGACCATGCCAGTATCTCAGGAGGTGACCAGTCCCCTGGCTGCTGCTAATTCCTCACACCAGTCCTTGTTGAGGTCTAGGGGCTTGTATTCCTCTGGGTCCCAGTGGCCTCTCCCAATCTTCCCGAAGTCCTAGCCTTTAGGATTAGGGCTCAGGCTCTGGCCTGGGAGGCAAGGCTCCCATCAGTGCTGGAGTCAGTATTGGGCGAGTCGGAGATGAGAATGGGAATGGGACGGTGCTGCTGGAGGGTGCCAGCGGCCCAGCGGCCCAGGAGTGTCAACTTTGGAACCTGCCGCGGGAAAAGTTGAGGCAGCATAACTGGCACCAGACCGGATCCAAGGGGCCTGAATGATGCCGGTGGCAGACCTGCCGTGGGGAACCAGCAGGTGCCCCTACCGACCCCACGGGGCCAAAAGGCATGTTAGGGGGGTCGGGCCGCTTAATATGAGTTGCATGGCTTCATAAAATTCACAAAGGTGGGGGGAGGGGTGCTCCTGCTCCAGGAAACTTAGAGAAGCGTGGACCCGGCCCATATGCAGGCTCAAGCGCGGGCCATGCCTTGAATGACGATGCTCCCTCATCTCATCGAATGACTTTTACCGATGTGGTGAACTCGAACACCTATTCGACTTCTTATATTGCTTTTTTTCTTGTGGAAATGTCCTGAATGCTTAGGTAGCTTTGGCGAAGATAGATGGCCTCACGACTGTTCCTGGGACCTTCCTCACCCTGGATTGAGACCATTGTGGCATGTCACATCGAGTGTCAAGGAGCTTGAGAGAAAGCTCCTTCAAGGCCTTTGGGTACATGGCGCAGAGGTCAAAGCTGGTCTTCGCGTTGTGGTCACGCTCCAGGCACCAGAGGCAATCAAGATGCAGGGGCCAAAACTGACATTCGTCAGTAACAGGCGCCGTAGGGCTAAAGACCTGCTCTTCTAGTAGTCATACCTGCTGCACCAGGAGAAAAATCTTTTTAAAATAGCGACAAAATGTCAAAAAAAAATCAATGGCATGGAAAGAAAAGAGATGACAACAGTGCTCTAGAGTGGCACCTATAAAGGCCCCACACACATCACTTTAGGTTAGGTCAATGGCGCCACCTACCAGCACGCAGGGGTACTGGTCAGGAAAAAGGTTCACTTCTAGTCTAATACGTGGGGATAATATTAAGGTAAGAAATCTGCGGTGAGAAGTCTCTGTCAGGTTCTCTGTTACCTGAAGTCCCCATGACGGGCACATAAACTACCAATGCATCTGCACAAAAGAGGGTAACTGTTATCGGCATGAGGTTTCAGTTAGCAGCTAAGCCACCATGCATTGCTGTTTGCCCGATAAATGTAAGCATACCAGGAGGTCAGTGCTTGTCCACATGTATTAGCCCTAGAATTAACAAAGTTGTCCAAAGATTCACAAATGTTTTAAGGAACGCTTTACAATTTTTTTTATATCAATCACATTTACTTACACACAAATGGGTTCATCTTTGAGACAGGTATATAATGTTGGCTGGATCAACCATGTAACTGCACCTATAAGTGAAATAAAAGGGAAATTGTGTCTTGTTTAACCATTACAACCAAAGTCTGTGAGCACTACTTCCAGCAGGGGCTGATGAGTGGAGAGGACAATATTTGGGGCATTGGCTGCCCAGCCTGCTCTGTGATGGGAGAATGATGGGATAAGCAAAGGCCTAGTCTCAGTATGGCACAGAATTTCTGCCTCCCATCATGAGTATGGGATCACAGCCAACAGAACGGTAAATGCACCCTACTGTTGAAATGCATGGGTGAAGACGGGCAATTGCATGGCACATGAGGCCACATTGAAATGCAGCATCTGCTACTAGCACTACCTGGGAGCAATGCCTGGCCACTAAGAATTTCCTCTGCTAGATCAGAGGCCCAGGGGCATTCGCTTAGTACTCTATACTCAGATGGTCCACTTGAAACAACAGCAAAGTACTGCATCCCCCATACGGCCCAAGTATGCCAAAACATTCAGAGCACAGACCTCAGCAGACCATCACCAAGCAGTCTGGGATATATGCTATGTGGTGCTGCTTGCCCTTTGGGGAGACAAACTTGTGTAAGAACCCCTGGCAAGGTAGGACTTGGGGTATTTCACCTTAATACAGAATCTGGAATATTGTGCTACCAGGATATCATGAACAAAATATTGAGGACCAAACAATAAATTGAGTATAGGTTTACTTAATTCTACATATTTCACCCTTGAAAGCATATATATGTTCAAGGTACGTAGATGAGAAGTTAAGAAGATTAAATCTATACTTACCTATTTGCACTTTCTCTCTAGATATTGTGGTCCTTGAAACTTTGGTGTCAGGCTTTTCTGTTGTCAATATTTTAACATACAACCAGCCTTGAGTACACCTGAAAGTTGGTTGAACAAGAGCGCCATCGGATTATCTAAGGGTATTAGTCCAGAGATAACAAGCAGAACTGCACAGAGAAGAGATAATATAGATAGGATGAAAGGCCTAGATGTATCATCGTTCCTATTTGCGATTTCTTAATAGCGATTTTTACCGAATCGCTATTAAGAAATCGCAAAATGGGATGTATGTTTTAAATCGCTATTTTTTTGCGATTCCTTATTATTCCTAATTTGCGAATTCGCACGTTGCGAATTCGCAAATAAGGAATAATTTCCCATTCATTCCTATGGGCCAGGAGGCCCATAGGAATGATTGCGAAATAATTCTCAAATTGCGAATTCGCTATTTGCTAATCGCAATTTGAGAATTATTGCAAGGGTGCAGGGGTGTCTCATGGACACCCTGCTGCACCCCTGAAACTTAGATGTGTGTGCATATGGCGCACATACATGCCCTATGGGCATGTATGTGTGTCACATGCCACCCTCAAAATTGCCACATTTTGGTTTTTGAAAGGATTTCGCAAATTAACACGAACCTCAAGTTCGTGTTAATTTGCGATTCCTTAACCTGAATTCGCAAACTAAAAAAGCTTCATACATGGCATTTAAGGAATCGCAAAATTGCGATTCCTTAAATGCTTAAGCAAAATAAGGAATCGCAATTTTTTGCGATTCCTTATTTTGCTAATTTCACATACATCCCAAAAGATGCAAAACGTCAGTTTGCGATTCGTTAAGGCCGAAATTCTGCGAATTTCGGCCTTAACGAATCGCAAAATGCTTGATACATCTAGGCCTAAGTGACCTAACTGTTGAAGAGGGGACATGACTTTCTTTTCATACGTATACCCACAATGTTAGAAGTTGTACAAGTGAGAAAGTGTATATGCAGTAATGCTTTCGCTGGTGGATATGATATTTACTTGCATATTCCTCCCCTTTAGAGCATCCCAAGTGTCAATCTGGACAAGGAACCTTTTTGATAGCTCTTGCACGTGAGTAGGGGTGCCTGCTCCAACTCTGCTCCACACGTATCACCATGTGATTTCACTGGAGCCAAAAAGTGTCAGTGCTGGAGTGATGATGACAGTTTCCATCCATTTGTAATGCCCATTTGAGGCAAATGAATTAAACTAACATCAATGATAAAGGTGCAGTTTTCTTTTAAAATGAAGATATCATAAGAACAGAACAAACAGAATCATTGGAATCAACAGCCGTGCAAAGAGGAGACATGTGTTTCTAAAGGTAAGTAACTTTTTCATGAAATGGATACATCAACCTGCAATTCCTCATCTTTTGAACAGATTTCTAAAGCAGTCCTTTACTTGGAGATGGGTGCATGGCTGGCTATACCAAAGGATCCTGAAGAACTGAGCAAGCAATGTAACTATCCTCCTCACTTCGAAATCCAAGCAATAGTGTTTCGTAAACTTATGTAGGAATGACCAAGTATCCTTGAGGTTTTACACTCAATGTCGAAAGTTCAATTACACATCTAGACGATCTGAGCAATTAGGAAGATTGTTTTGAAAGTTAACAATCGTAAAGGACAACTATATAATGGTTTAAACGGGGAACACATTAAGTAGGTAAGAATCAAGTTGAGATTCCATTGTGGAATAATGATGGGAGTACGAGGGTAACTGTTTGAATCTTAGAACAATTGGAGGTTTAAAGAGTGATGGTTGATCAGGTAGGCATAGGAAAGCTGATAAGGCTAACAAATAACCTTTAACAGTAGCAACTGAGCAGTCCTGATGAGCTAGCAAGAGGGTAAAACAGATGAGCTTGAAGAGGATCTATGGATTTGTCTGTACATCATTTAGTAAACTTGGCCCGTCCGCAAGAATACACAATTTTGGTGGAAAGTCTTGCAAATAAAATGACATCTACCACTTCAGGAGGTAAAGAAAGGCATTCATGTTGCCCCGCTCAATCTCAATTCATGGAAAAATGATATTGTATCCTTAACAAATGCTCATTAGATTTAATTCTACTCTTAATAGAGGAACTTTCAAAAACAATAAGTGAACTTGAGGAAGAAATTTATAACACAAAGCAAGAACTATCTGCCTGGATGGAAGCAGAACCATGAGGAAAATTCCTAGAATATTTAAACTCTCGTCTCAACAAATATGGCAAGGAATTACAAGAAACTAAGCTACGAAAATTCAAGAGAGATACCATTGATTAGAAGCTGAATGACGCATATACATGGGCTGAAGTCTATGCACAACGGAGATTTAGTGGTAAAAAGACACAACCAGCCTTTTCAGAAGAAAGTGTAATCTCCGATAGCGACACAAACATCTCTAGACAACCAGTTAGCCATTTGTCGAGTCTCAAACCATCATACAAGACAACAGATCTAGCAACTTCAGGAAATGAAGCCAGTAATATAGCATCCTCATCATCTTCCTCTTTTTTAGAGAAGGAAGGAGCACAAAGCAGACCACCGGATCAAACTACCTCCAAACAACTCGAAAAAAGACAAGACGAGGAAAAGGAAAAAGAAAAATAAAACAAGAAGAATGGCTTGAGAAGCCAAGGGAAAATCTTATAGTCAATATTTCTAAACAACACTTAACACAATTTGAAGAACATTTGTTGAACAAGGGCACTACATTCGTAAACACTTACCACACCACAGAATTGGAAACAGAGATATCATTTTTTAAATTCATGAGAGTCCTTCGCCTTAAGAATTTCTTCACACTTGTTAATCCTACTGAATCCAATGATGACTCCAGCATCCAATTCAAACCAAAGAGTACATTCATTGATTGAATATCGCACAAAAGTCTTGATACTTTTGAAACCCTAGTCAAAGCTGCCCTGAGCAAGATAAAATATAAAAGACATCTTAAATATCTCTCACGAGCAGAATACAGCGCTTTACAAGCATTGGCCAAGAATGATGCAATCACAATTCAGAAGGCGGACAAAGGTGGAGGCTTAGTAGTGATGGATACGGATTTCTACTTGGCGAAAGGCACAGAACATGTAATGGATCATAATACTTATACCAAACTCAACAGAGATCCAACAACTGACATAGCCAATACATTGAGTAAAATTCTAGATCAAGCAGAGAGACTCAATTGGATTAACACCAACACAAAACGTTATCTATGGCAAACTTTCCCAAGAAGACCAAAAATATATTTTCTTCCTAAAATACATAAAAATCTCAGTAATCCTCCCTTCAGACCGATAGTGTCAGGATGCGAATCGATTTTTGAAAACCCAGGAAGATTCATTGATAGTCATTTACAATCATTCATCCAGCGATGGTCAAGTTATATAGAAGACACATCTGACTTTCTAAGAAATTTAATGACTATCAGCTTGGATTCTACTGAAAACTGGACTCTATGCTCCATAGACGTCGTAGCATTATACACATCAATTCCTCATGCTCTAGGACTGGAAGCAATTGAGTGGGCCCTGTTACAAGAAGACAAACCTGAAACATTAAATTTCTTTATCATTCAACTTCTAGAATTTTGTTTGGAAAACAGTTATTTCATGTGGCAAGATGACTTTTATCTTCAACTCAATGGCAAAGCAATGGGCTTTCCGGGAGACTGTGTATATGCAAAGACATTTATGGCTAAATTTGAAAACGATTACATCATGGCAGACCAAACATGGCAAGAAGGTTTGATATATTACAAAAGATATATCGATTATATATTTTTAATTTGGAAGAACACACAGACATCACTAATCAAAAATATCCAGAGCTTAAATCAAGTTGATCCTAGAATTCAATTCACTTATCATATGGACAAACATGCTATACCATTCCTGGATGTGATGGTTGAACTAAAAGAAAACTAAATACACACCAGCGTATTTAAGAAACCCACAGACAAAAACACTGCATTACTTCATGAAAGTTTCCACCCCACAACTTTGATTAACAACTTACCGATTTCACAATTTATGAGAATTAAACGGCTTTCTTCAGAACAAACTGCTTGCGATAAAGCACTCGAAGACCAAAAACAAAGATACATAGTACGAGGGTACCCTCCAAAACAACTTGACACACAAATAACAAAGGTTAATGCAATGCCAAGATCTCTACTTCTTGAAAAAAAAGTAAAGGAACCGAGCAAAAGAATGGTATTTGTCTCAAAGTACTCATAGGCATCAAGAGATATTAAGAAGATCATTCTAAAAAGATGGGAAATACTTGAAACTGAAAGCTACTTTGGGTCCCTATTCAAGGACAAACCACTTTTCGCCAACAAACGGGCGCAAAATCTGAAAGAACTACTCACCAAACGGATTAAGCAACCGGATTTTGCTAAACAAAGTACCTACAAAGGAATAACCAAATGTTGGAACTGTAAGAATTGTAACAACGCTATCATTGGAAACATATTCTTACATCCAAGGACAGGAAAAGAAATTCAGTTAAGACACACAACGAACTGTGATTGGGAGCATTTAGTCTACATGATAAATTGCCCTTGTGGACTTTTATATGTGGGCAAGACAGAGAGGAAAATGAAAACAAGACTTTCTGAATATAAAAGTAGGATCCGAAATAAGAGCACAACATCACCATTAGCAACACACTGGATAGAACATCGACATTCAATTGCGCAATTGAAGTTCCAAATAATTGAACAAGTACCACAAAGACTCGGGCTAGACAACTCCAAAATTCTTCTCCAACGAGAAGTTTTCTGGATAAAAAAATTGCAAACTCTCGCACCGTTTGGACTCAATGATAAATTAGAAATGGTATGTTTTCTTTGAACAACACATAACTTTAAGCCTGGGACACACAGAAGACCAAAACACGCAGTCTTATTTCATCATTTAAATCAGACCTAACACCACATACTAACAGTCTTATCATATAATATTTTATTCCATCAGGACACTTGTGACAATGGTTAACAATGTGATATGGCAATAATTGTAATGTATGTTTTTTCAAATGTACTTGGGGTTATATTGTTATATGAATGATGATTCGCTCTAAAACAACCCAACTTTCTCGAATAACCTTAAAAATTAATTCCACAAGATGTTCATTGGTCTAGAGCACTTCAACATAGTTATAGTTTAAATATAGTCACTACTTTTCTAAAACACGAATAAACAATAAAGTTTTCGTGAATACCAACAAAAAATTCTCATTGTAGTCCTTTTTCAGTGACTACCACTCTAATATAGCAACAATATAAACATTGTCATTTCTGCTCCAAAAATACGCGTGAACGATAAAGTTCTCGTCGATATCAAGAGAAAAACAAAACTTATATTGTTGTCCTTTTTCAGTGACTACCACCGACAATGTCTTTATTAGTTTGAGCACTAGTCTACTTTAAGTCCATCCTCAGTTTTCGCAACCCCGGTCTGCATCGATAATTCAATTAGTCCTCTGTCAGTGTTTACTGATATTGACCGTGTTAAATAAACATAGAAAAGAGACTCTCCTGACGTGTCTGCACACGATGGAGGCAACGCTGTTTTGTCGGAAACTCCCATACCCACGGGTAAGTTGTTTCCAGCCGGATCAGAACCGCCAAACTCAGTAATCTGTTTGATTCTGATAAGTTTAAATCGGTCGTCTTTCATTTTCAGCTATCGTGTTCGCGGGATCACGCTACCACAATATGAATATCCTGAACATCTTTTAAGCTCACGCATGTGAGTTACATAGAGGGTATTGTTGTTGTTAACTTACAACCATATTGAAAAGCTCGATATTTGAACATACTTCATCTAAACCCTTAGGTTGCCATCATAATCCCCGTACTCCAAATAGCTGTTTCGACAGGTAAGCCCAAGTATATTGGGAAATTACTAAGTAAATCTATACCAAACACTATGTTAAATCGCTGTATATCTTCATTCATATACAGATTCTGACAGTGTCGGATTTATCATTTGGCATTTCGCGTGTCCTTGAAAACCAAACATTTTTAAACTAGGTAAGACAATCATTCTCGAAATTTCCTGAAACAAAGCAGGTCAATACAAGTACTTTCTATCAGGCATGTTAAATTAGAAAGTTGTACTTGAGTATCACATGCGTGATTGTTGCGTGATGTAAAAATCATCAGCTAAAATAATTTGATCCTTAAAATGAGCATTTGAATATTCAGTAATCTCCTATAAACGATTAATAGACAATGGCATTGTTTTAATACGTTCCTTTTATTTTATTTTATTTTCAACAGAACCCCTGACGAAGGAACAATTTGTTCCGAAATGCATTGGGTCATTTATTGAAATGTATTTGGTCATATATGAAATACTCGCATTATTGAAACAATGTGAAATGAAATGTAAAAATGAATGATTTATGAATTTGATCACTTGAATTCCTGTATTGCATGATTAAAAATGTTATAAAGGAACACCACTCCTCGTTGTTGCATGTCAGAGTCCTAGCAGCCATTAGGGGGCTAGGCCACTTTCAACCGCTCAATCTCCAGGCATCTAAGCAGTGACTCAGGAGATTGGGGTGTAGAACCTGCCCCTGCAACTGTGACAGGAGGTCTACCCTGTGAGGGAAATGGAGTGAAAAGCAGAGAGAGGTGAATGTGGTCTGCATACTGCACCCTGCATGGCCCATCCAGGGCTACTAAGATTACTTGGACCCGGTTGAAGCAAACCTTCCTTAACACTCAAAGTTATCAAAGGTATGTGAGGAAATGCATAATGAAGTGGAAATTTCCAATTCAGGCGAAAAGCGTCCCCCACTACTCCCAGCATGGAAACAGGAGGGCACAACATTTCTGGCAGTGAGGGTTCCCGAGAGTGACAAAAAGTTCTATTTGAGGATCCCCTCATAATTGGAAGATGTCCTGGACTTCCTCTGGATGAAGGCACCACTTGTGGTAGGAATGATGATGCCGACTGGGACTGTCTGCTCGCTCCAGCCAGGTGATTTGCTACCATATAATTTGATGACCCTGAACCCAGGACCAGAAACTTAAAGCTTCTCTGCAGAGAAAAGACAACTCTACTCCCCTTTTGCTTGTTGATGTACCACATTGCAGTTTTTTTCTCTGTCAAGATCTGGACTGATTGACCGCAAAGGGAAGGGCGAAAGGCCTTAAAAGCCAGACGTATCACCCGCAATTCTAACAGATTGGTGTTCAGAATCTCTTCTTCTGGTGATCTGATCTCCAATTACTCCAGAAGATCACCTCACCCTAGGGTGGAGGCATCAGTGATCATTGTTCTCACCAGTAGAAGACGGGTAAACATTTTCCCCTGAGATAGGTTGCCATTCACACTCCACCATTGCAGATCGACTACAGTGACCTTGGACATTTTTATATAGGCTTTACAATCCCCATTGTACTAGAACCACTGCCTCAGAAGCACCATTGGAGGGCCCATATGCACCAATGTGCATGGGTAACCAACAAAACAGAGAAGGCTAGCAGACCGAGTAAGCAAAAAACCGTCAGGTGTGGAATGCTTGCTTCGTCTTGAAACATTGGAATCTCAGCCTGAATTTCTTGAATCCTCTGAGGAGGGAAATCTCGAAATGATGTTGTTTTGAGGACTGTCCTTTTGAACTGGATATGCTGAGAGGGAACTAAGTGAGATTTGGACTTGTTGATGGAGAACCCAATGTTGTTATAATTAATTATAACAGGAAGATATGATTTAGAAAACAAAAGCATGAATAATAATGTTAGACTTACTTTCTATGCTATGTTGCTAGCTCGAAGAGAGATATGTAAGTTATGGGTCTCACCACTTAGCCCTAATTTAATGGATTGTATTTTAGCCATGAGATGTATGGCTAAGCTTGATACTTCAGATCATACTAAGAGAAATCGAGGATTTTGGGTACCCCTTCTTATATGTTTGGTTGAATAATATTGACTATGATTTCCGATGATTAAGCCCGTGCCTATCTCGCTGGTATCTTTTATATGGTATTCCAGGACGAAAAACAGAGCAGGAGGAAGACACATCTGATGAGTCAGGTGGCCAAGAAGGATCGTTCAGAGAATGGCCAGACTCAAAATAGGTGGAGTCTACGCCTCACTACTCTAACCAGCTTATGAGATGAAAAAGCCCAGTGGTGGACTAAGTTAGTAGTTATGGGTGGCGAGACGGCAAATGAGGAAAAAAAAAAAACCCAATGTTGAACAACAGCTGAGTTGTCGGTTGCAAGTGGTGAGATACCATCTCTGGAGGATTGGCTTTGATAAGCCAGTTGTCTAGGTACGGAAATACTGGAATTCCTGACCACCTGAGGTGGGTTGCAACCACTGCCATCACCTTTATGAAGACTTGAGGGGTGGAAGTGAGCCAAATGAAAGAAATGCAAACTGGTAGTGCTTGGATCCAACCATGAACCGTAGATACTACCTGTGAGACTTTAGGAGCGGAATGTGAAAGTAGGCATCCTTTAAGTCAATAGACACTATCCAGTCTTCTGCTTCCATCACAAGTAGAACATGAGCAAAGGAGATCATCTTGAACATTTTCCTTTTTGAAGAGCCAGTTGAAAATCCTTAGGGATAAGGAAATCACAAGAGTAATATCCTCAACTAAGTTCTTGCTCTCGAACCAACTCCACTGCACTCATTTGTAGCAAGGACAGAACCTCTTGTTAAAGTATAAATAGATGGTCATGTGGTAGAAGAACAAGTGTGGGGTGATGGGGATGGAGTTTGCAGAAAGAGATGGGCATACCCTCTGTCCAAAATTTGTGAGACTGAAAGTTCCAAGTTGATTTTTTCCATGTGTGGAAAATGAAGGAATGAAAGAATGAAAGAAACAATTACACATTTCTAAAGTGCACAGCCACTCACAGAGTGTCCCGGCGCTATTCGGTATGCCTATAGGGGATTGAAGCCATTGTTACCTGCTAACCTCTAAACAAAAATGTCTTCAATTCCCTTTTTAGGTCTCGCAGAGAGACCTATTGCAACCAAACCACAAAACTGACTTTTTACGATGAGGATTTCCAACAGTTCACGTGAATCACGTGACCACAAGCTCCTCGTGCACAAGCTTGCATTCGATCATCAAAGGCAGCCCAGTCTCCCTCACACAAGCTTCTCCCAGCAGGTCGTCCACCCCCCTTCCTCTACATATGGTCGCTCGAGTTGCAGGCAGCCCACGTCCTCCCTCTCCAGGGCCTGCCTTCCGTGACTCTCATTCCATCATCAAAGGCAGCGAGAGCTTCAAAGGCATCAGATTCCCCGC
The DNA here is from genome assembly GCF_964263255.1 of Lissotriton vulgaris. Lineage (NCBI taxonomy): Eukaryota > Metazoa > Chordata > Amphibia > Caudata > Salamandridae > Lissotriton > Lissotriton vulgaris. The sequence goes on along the minus strand of NC_141695.1, from coordinate 817,541,575 downwards.
CCACTGCTTCACACTTCATGGCCGCCAGGCCGTGACTTGTTTACATTCTATGTCTAATTTCTATGTCGCTAATTTGATGACCCATGCTTTGCAAACTCATACGTTTATCACTGTTGCTCCTCCAACTTTACGAATCAATTGTGCTCGTTCTCAATATTATTCTATGTTGTATGACGTTATTCTCATGCAGAGCCTTTTCTGATACGTTTGATTCTGTAGAAGTACCGTAGGGGGCAGTAAATTGTACAGAGACTGTTACGAAACATTTTACATTTGACAGTACTCGTGCTATTTTCGGATACATACCAGTCATTCCAAGCACATTGACTTGTTAACAGGAAGCTGTCACCCATTCATCTGTAACTCAGGTCGACTGTGCTCTCTCCACCTATCTGCCCAGCATTTGAATCTCTAGTTAAAACAAATTTAGTCTTCTAGCTAGCATATACTGGAGTGCTCACATGTTAGCAGGGCTGACAAAAGCCACTATGGTTTACCCTAATTTCACAGTTCGGGTTGCTTATATCTGTTGATCATGCATACAACCCAAACTGTACCCACCAGGTTTGTGTGTATTTGCTGCTATAATCATACACTTGTTGCGCCTTTAATTGATACAATTTAGCTGTAACTCTCGGACATTTAAGGGGTTTGTATCATGTATCCATGGAAACCTTTTAACAATTTGGTTTACACATTTAAAACCTATGCCGTTTACTGTAATAATTGAGCGCGAAAGACTCAGTCTTTTGCTGAGCACGCCAACGTTTGTTACTATATTGGCTCGTCTTCAAAAGCCCACCCCTTCATCTGCAGTGGATTCTCGTGATTGTTCTGTCCTGCTTAAACTGTACACACACTGTACAGCTTGAAGTCGAACTTTCGTCCGCCAACTAGAAGATATTCTGTAAACTTCTTGGCACTGACATCTTGTATCCGGCTCTGAACAAGCGGTATCCAGTATTGTGCCGTCGCTGTTGAATTATTTCCCCCCCAGTGGTTTAAATGGTCAGGTACTCAGTACACGCACCTCATTAAATTGGAGGGGAGAGTACTTGCACCTCGTAGTTGGGTTTCAAAACCTATAACTAGAGTACATGCTCTTCTGCTTTACAGACATGTACTCTGGAATGCTTGGTGCCTACACTTTTATATTTACATATCAAGGACTGCTCCCATCAGAATGGAGGTGCTGAACTTGAGATGCACTCTTCGAGGTGCCACGTGCCGACTTATTTGTACTGGCGGGAGCGCTCACACTGTAGTTTCCTATCACTTCATTGTATACGTTAAGCTTTGCCTCGGGGGTCGTAGTTAGAGGTCTGCCGTAGTGTAATAAGAGCGCTCTACACATTTCTTTTCCGCAGTTGCCACATGTTGCTGATGCATGGCCATTGCTTTCTAGTAGTGCTGAAGGCCTATCACTCATTTTTTGCAATTTTCAAACTTTCCTTACGATGTTTTCAAAAAGTGAATAACCTTCGATCTGCTAACTTATCTATTTGTTAGTGGTCATGTGCTAACAGTACAGCGTCTGGCATCAGCCCGTGTAGGTAGCTGCGACATACAAGGTGCATTTTTTTTTAATTTGAATGAGTGTCTTTTCTTAAATACTTTCACACTGGGTAGTGTCTGTATTGCTGTTTAAAAGTTAACTTCACAAAAATTGAATTCTTAACTGCCCCTCTATATGAAGTGTTTCAACACCTTTTTTTGAAAAATTGATGAGGTGGGCTTTTAACTTTCTATTCTGTGCAGTCATGCAATTTATCGAGCTTGAGGCCAGAGCTCCTTCAGACGGCCCCTGTACAGCTCCTTTGCTATGTTGATTTATTGTTAGTTCTCGAAGGAAGGGCTAGTTCTGCTGATGTTATTCAAGCTCTTTGCAACTGCGGGATGCCGTTTGTCCATCAGTTATTGGGTATTTTTTTGTTTTGTTTTTTGTGATTCTTTGACCTATTTTAGAACTTTTTTCCACTATTTGAATTGCGTTTTGCTTAAACCAACTTAAGTTTGCAGAAATGTGCTCTTCTATGTCATTTGGTGTTGGACATTGGAAAGTCTAAGTTTATCACTGTTAGTAAGTGGAAGAAGCTTTTTCAGAGGTCCAAAAAGTTGGCATGTTTAGTTAAGCCAGTGCAGAGCCTATGAAGGCTTTGCAAGATGAAGCCTCCTGGTATGGCAAGCTGTAACCTCCTTGGTGCTGGCAAGCTGTAACAAGACTTTTTATATCAATGTGTGATTTTTTAATGGCTCTAAGGAAAACTAGAATTCAGGGTTGGTGATGTCGGATTAATGCTATGCATTTTTGTATTTTTTGTCTCGCTTGTGTGAGCATGCACTAGTGCATGCATCCTTGCTTGTTTTTGTAGATAGCTCAGTGAGTTACTGTTTTTGTTGCAGAGACTCTAATATTACGCTTTTTTTTCATTTGTGTTTTTCTTCATTTCGTTTTCTTTCGAATATTCCTTTGTTCTTTCTTTTTCCCCAATTTTTTGTTCCATTTCATTCTTTGTTAGTTTGTTTATAGATTTCTTTCTTTCTTATTTTATCTCCCTCTTTATGTTTTTAGGTCTCGCTGAAGCAATGCGTAAGCATTTTTTTTTTCGGCGAGATTATAGTAGGCTGATTTCAAAACTCATACAGTTCATGTGAGAACCAGGCGCTTGCACAGCAATTCGCTCCCCTACCCCTCCCACAAAGCAAGATAAGAACATCAAAGCCATTTGCCAGCAGCCACTTCACGCACTCGGCAGGTCATAAACAGGACCATCTGCTCGTGAATCGGAATGCTGGCATGGTTGCCCAGCCCCCCTCCCAGTGCTGCCTTGAATGCTTTCCCCACATGCAGGAGACTAGGAGAACACGTTTTCTTACGACTTAAACCAGACCAGACATTTACAAATTTTACATTCACTTAATGCACACTCACACCCTCGCCCCCCTCACCCTCACAAACCTCTCACCTTCATCCCCTCATACCCCCACACCCTCACACTGCTCAACCTCACACACCCCCTCACACTCACACCCTCATCCCCCTCACCCTCACAACCATCTCACCTTCACCCCCTCACACCCCCACCCTCACAACCCTCTCACCCTCACTCACCCTCACGCCCTCACACCCCCTCACCCTCACATCCACCCTCACCCTCACACACCCCCTCACCCTCACACACATCATCACCCTCACACACCCCCACCCTCACACCCTCACCCCTCATCCTCACAACCCTCTCACCCTCACTCCCCCTCACAACCCCACACCCTCACACACCCTCACACTCACACTCCTCACCCTCACTCACCCTCACACACCCTCACCCTCACACACCCTCACTCTCACACACCCTCACTCTCACACACACCCTCACCCTCACACCCCCACACCCCTTCAGACCCCCACACACCCTCACCCTCACACACACCCTCACTCTCACACCCCCTCAACAATACCCTCACACCCCCTCTACCCTACCCACACACTGCCTCACCCTTACACCCCCTCACCCCCACACACCCCCTCACACCCAACACCCTCACACACCCACTCACCCTAACACCCCCTCACCCTCACACCCCCACACTCACACCCTCACCCACCTCACCCCCACAACACTCTCACCCACACCCCCTCACACTCACAATCTCACCCCCTCACAACCCTCTCACCCTCACTCACCCTCACCCCCTCACACCCATACACCCCCTCACCCTCACACCCACCCTCACACACCCCCTCACCCTCACCCTCACACTCACACCCTCGCCCCCTCACAACCCTCTCACCCTCACACATCCTCACCCCCTCACCCCCCCACACCCTCACACCCGCACACCCTCTCACCCTCAAACCCCCTCACCCTCACACCCCCTCACCCTCACACACCCCCTCACCCTCACACACCCTCACACACCCCCTCACCCTCACACCCACCCTTACCCCCTCACTCCCCCACACCCTCACACCCCCTCACTCTCACACCCCCTCACCCTCACACACACAGTAACCTTCACACACCCCCTCACCCTCACACCCCCTCACCCTCACACCCCCACACACCCTCAGACCCCCACACACCCTCATGCACTCACTCTACCGCCCTCACTCTACCACCCTTACTCTACCACCCTCACTCTACTGGCCTCACTCTACCGGCCTCACTCTACCGCCCTCACTCTATCACTCTACCGCCCTTACTCACTCTATCGGCCTCACTCACTCTATCGGCCTCACTCACTCTATCTATCTATCGCCCTTTCTCACTCTATCTATCGCCCTCCCTCACTCTATCTATCGCCCTCCCTCTATTGCGGTCCCTCTATCTAACCCCCTCCCTCTATCTATCTATCGCACTCCCACTATCTATCTATCGCCCTCCCTCTATCTATCTATCGCCCTCACTCTATTGCCCTCCCTCCCTCTATCTATCTATCTATTGCCCTCACTCTATCGCCCTCACTCTCTATCTATCGCCCTCACTCTCTATCTATCGCCCTCACTCTATCTATCTGTCGCCCTCACTCTATCTATCGCCTTCACTCTATCTATCACCCTATATCTATCTATCTATCTATCTATCTATCTATCTATCTATCTATCTATCTATCTATCTATCTATCTATCTATCTATCTATCTATCTATCTATCTATCTATCTATCTATCTATCTATCTATCTATCAATCTATCACCCTCTATATATCTATCGCCCTATATCTATTTATCGCCCTCTATCTATCGCCCTCACTCTATCTATCGCCCTCACTCTATCCATCTATCGCCCTTACTCTATCTATCTATCTATCTATCTATCTATCTATCTATCTATCTATCTATCTATCTATCTATCTATCTATCTATCTATCTATCTATCTATCTATCTATCCATCTATCTATCACTCTATCTATCGCCTTCACTCTATCGCCTTCACTCTATCTATCGCCTTCACTCTATCTATCGCCCTCACTCTATCTGTTTATCTATCACCCTCACTCTATCTATCTATCGCCCCTCACTCTATCTATCTGTCTTTCGCCCTCACTCTATCTATCACCATCATTCTATCTATCGCCCTCAATCTATTTATCTATCTATCTATCGCCCCCACTCTATCTATTTTGCCCTCCCTCTATCTATCTATCACCCTCGGTATATCTATCTATCGCACCACCACAGCATCACTCAGGGGCACCACAGTATCACTCAGGGGCACCACAACATCACTATGCGCTACTACAGCATTACTGAACGCCACAGCATCACTTGTCGCCACCACAGCATCACTCGTCGCCACCACAACATCACTCAGCGCCACCACAGCATCAATCTGTGCAACTATTCAACAACAACTGGTTCAAATATGTTCTCTCAATGTTTCAAGCTTTATTACAAATGTCACAAAAAGATGTTAATATTTCACTTCTGTTCTTGGATTTTCGTCACAATAAAATAAACTGAACATAATCTTCACAAAAGTTATTTACTAAAGTTTAAGCTATTGCCATTATAAATTACAAAAACTTTTATTTAAGTATTAATTATTAAAAAAAATTAAAAGCCATTGTTATTTGTAATATCAATACATCTAAGTCACGTAAATACAACACATGTTGCATTACAAATGCTATAGGTGTCACATTTGCAAAAATTAAAAGTATTGGCATTGTAAATGACAAAGCTAATAATTTCGCTTTTTTCAAAACCGACACATAAATAAAATATTTGTCATTTACAAGACCAATAGCTCAAACTTTCCTAATGCGAGACCTATTGCATTGCAAATGCTTGTTTAAGATATTCACCGTCCAACTGGTAGTTTGTGAACTAGCAAGGCAGAACCAGGGCTGCTTTTCTATTGTGGCTGGAGAGGAAACAAGCATTTGCAATGTAATTGGTTTCGGGTTTGGGACCCTGTATGTATTTACCTATGCAGCAAATTGCAGTGGGTACAGTAACATTTACTGCTCTAACGTGCAAGAAGCAGGAAAAGGGTGCAGTACCACACGCTCCCATCCTCTGATTCTGGATGACTCACTTAATCTCCCCCTGCCTACAAAAACAAATAAAGGTGAGCTTGTGTAATGCAACTGGTGTGCATAAATAGCGCTCCAAAAACCTTGAGGCACGTTTGCTCTATATTTTAAAAAGCTACAAAGAATTTAAATGTGTGAGGTATTTATACAAATTTCTGCCCACTATCTCTTTTTATCTTCCTTTAATTTATTCAAGTTTTCATATTTGGTGTAGAACATAATCCTTTGGCATTTTACAATTGTTTACTGTCCGCTGACGAAATCCATCCAAGCACAGGGATGGTGTTTGATTGTTAAACATCTTTGAGAGATGGCCTTCTTAGGCTGACAACAACAAAGTAAATAAAAGACACAATGATTTTCGACTATAACTTTATTTTGGTGTTTTGGTGTTTTGCTTGGTACACACTAAACTAAAAAGGGGTAATCCTCGATCTACTCCCCAAATCTGAGAGCCGAGCAATGTGCCATCTCGTACAGACGATGTCAGGCCCTAAAGTGCAGAGAAGAGAACCACGTCGCATACTGTTAAAACATAGTGTACTAGAAGCTAAAAACAAACCCCCGAGCACTGTACTCTCGCGTATTGACATCCTGCACGCCCCAGAGTGAGGGTAATAGAACCATTCACCAGGGGTAATAAACACTATATAAATGCTAACACCATACCATTATAGTGTGTGAAGTCACAGTGCACTAGCAGCAAAATAGATGCAGTAGGGAAGGAAATGAGCTATACAGCTATCTCATTCCATGTGATCTGATTGCACAGAGCCACATTTTATCGCTGAAAACTAACAGGACGATTCAGCAATAATCACCAAAAGGCGGTGAGCCGCCATTAAAAAATGCCTGGGCCGGGATTACGTTTAAGACGATGGCAATGCAGAAGGAGTTCTATTTTATTATGGACTGTTATTGTTCTCAACTAGTTGTGATTACAGCCAATAAACAAGTGGTTCCAAACATCTTTCAAACGCCTGAGCATCACCCGATGTCTAAATGCATGTCTGGCCTGGCTGCGCAGGGATAAAACAGGGATCCACTCCACGCTGAAAGGGAGATGACAAACGCTCAAAATAGGTGTCCAGCCTCATAGAGAACACCATTGCTGACTTTCAAGTCCTTTAAAGACAGAGAGAAAAAGCTAAGGCACCGTCAGTCCGCCGTTGGATTTGCCAATCTGGTATCGTGCAAAGGGATCAGGAACCGCAGGCGGATTGGAGCCTGAAGCAGAACGGTTAGCTGCGGGCAACACGGCGTGGCCCGCAGTCCCCGAGTTGTGAAGGGGTCAGGAGAGAGGAGTGCGGTTTAGGCGGCTTAAGTATTTAGTCATTTATGTAGCGCACAGTGGTTCCTGGATTGGTTTTCTGGTTATCCACATTCGAGCCATTCAGCGGCAGTGGAACCCAGCGTGTGAAATGCCCACCCGCGAAGTAGCAGTCGCCGTGAACAGAGTCTCCCACATCCCCAAGCACCGGTGAGACGGAATAAGTGGCAGAGCGCTCCAGACAAAATAATTATCAACTGCTAAGCCTCTACCACAGACCTTGATATCGGATTACATCTGGGAAACTGAAGGTCAGCGTTGCCGTTTTGATCCTGCGCTACCAACCTCTTTGTATACGAAGGTGCGGTTTTGAGCACCAGACCCCAGTATTTAACAGGAGATTGGGTACTAATAGTGCCACTCGCTGGGTTGGACGCCCCCCCCCCCCCCCCATATCTACCCATTTTGGCACAATGCATATGTGAAATTTATCATTATTGATGACTGCAGTTTGCAACTCAGGGACCCCATCTTGGGCTCCATAGGAGACTATCATCTGATCCCCTATTCAAAATGGCAGGTAAAAGCACATAATGGAAACAGAGAAAGGACTGACTCACCCTACACAGATACATGGTAAGGGGCAGAGGACTACAAATCACTTCATTCTACAAACAGAAAGAAAGGACCAAGCACCCCATACTGCTTATTGAAAAGGGACATAGGACTATCTCCCAGAGAGAATTTATACAGGGAAAGAGCTATAAGTCTACCCTCAGACCTGAGCCATCATGTCTGAGGAATCATCGTATTTTATCGTGTTTATCTATTTGATTTGCTCCATGTTGTCCAGATAATTTGTTTATCTAATTGATCTGCTCCATTTTGCCGATTATAATTCCTCGCTTGTCTACCCTATTCCTTGTGTAGCCCCTATATTTCTACTCCCCACTCTCCCAGTAACCCTACTCCTTGGTTCCTAATCCTCCTCTCCTTCTCTACCCCCTGATTCCTAACCTCCCTCTCTCGCATCTCTCTTCCTCTCACTTCTACCCAACATGCCACCTCACAGCACTGACCATCACCCACAAGTCCCTACTCTCTCCAAACATGACCCCAACTCATGGACCATTCTCTACCCCCCAATCTCTCCAAACATGCTAAGAAAAACTTTAAACATAAACTCCTTATCCATAACCCTGAGACACTCATTGTTGATAACTACCTCAGCCTCACCTCACCCATTATAACCAACTACATCTTTTACTCCAAACATCCTACCAAATGGAAAAGCATCTTCCTACAGCACTTCCCAATTTCTAAATCAACTAAAATACCACATGGATTCAAAATATCCACTGCTCCCTCTCCAGCCTTTCAAGGTGATATTGATATCTCCATCTTCAAAACAGGTAACATCCTCATACAAGCCATGGTATCCCACCTTTCCATCTTCGAACACCACTTCAGCATTAGGTCTCTCCTCCTTGACCACTCTGCGCCTAACATTCCTTCTCCCCAACTAAATAACGCCCCTCAAACCTCTCCCTCCCCCTTCCCCCACGCTCCACCTCCACTCTCAACCATCCAGCTAACATCATCCTCCAACAATTGACCTCACCATCACACTCCCTGGACCTCTCTACAGCAAACGACATCCCCCAACCACCCTTACCCATTTCTCAACCCCCTCTAATTTCCATCTCCTCCCTAACTCCCGGACGTCACACTCCGCGGACCCATCCACTAAAAACAGTAGCCCCCAATCCCTGCCATCCACCTATCTTTTCCCCCCACGATCCCCTCTTCCTGACCCCAACCTCTCTACCCCCTACCCAAATACTCACGTACTCCACTGTCCTTTCCCTTCAATCCTCTAACACAACTCCTTACCCCCTCCTCTTACCCATCCCAAACACCCTCTTCTCCGTCCCATTCCCCCTAACCTGCCCCTTCAGACCCTCCTAACTCCTAACTCTGCCTCCCAATCCTTTATCCCAACCCCCGATAAATACACAATCCCTCCACCCCAACTTATCCACACTCCATTTGCTCTATGCCCTTTCAACCTCTCTGACCACTTGTCCTGAAGTTCTTAACCTCCTGTCTAACCTAGCCCAACCCCTCACACCTAACAGCCCGACACCCCTCACTCCATACCCACTACCCTATCTCCCCCTCACACATCAGTCCACCCTCTTCAACAAACCCAGACACTTCCCTCCCCCCGCCCACGCCCCTTCAGTACCTCCCTCACCCCAATTGCCACAAGCCTACAAAATATTTAACTTGACCTATCCAATCTGATTACCGAACCACTCACTCCTAACAGTCCGTCACCCCTCACTCCACACCCACTACCCTATCTCTCCCTTCACACTTCAGTCCACCCTCCGCAACTAACCTAGACCATGCCTCCTCTGTACCTCCCCTCACCTTAATTGCCCAGAGCCTACACAACATTGAACATGACCTATCTAAATTGATTACTGCACTTTCTCAATTTAGGAAAGATTTTATCTTCCTTAGCTCTAGAACCCTTCCTCACCATAAAATCTCCACCCACCCACCCCCCCAAAAATCCCTAACACCAAACACAATCATTGGAGATCAACTCCTCTCCACTGCTGCATACATAGACCTCGCCGCACCTCAAACCATCTCTCCTGTTCGACCTTTCCGACCTATGCAACTCCTGCCTTCCTAGTTTACCATCCACCAAACTCTTCCCTCCCCTACTCCCACATCCCTGTTATCCTAGGGACAAATAGAATCCCCTCCTCCCCCGCTTCCCCCAGACCACCATCCCAACTCACGTCGATCCACTCTTGCCCACCTACCATTTGCAACCCCACACGTATGCTTGTCAACTGTCGCTCCGCTGTCCAACATGCCACTGAAATTTCGGAAACTAGCCTGAGTGAATCCATTGACATTGCATTCCTCACAGAAACCTGGCTCAATGACCGCTCAATGAGCATACATGACCTACTCTCCCCCCGGGATACTCTATTCTTAGAAAAGATAGACCTGACAGAGTTGGGGGTGGTCTAGCCATTATCTTTAAAAGTGAACTTCAACTATCCCTTGTCAATAACTCTGGCTACTCCTCCTGCGAATACCTGGAAGCTGAATTGACAACTCAAAACTCCCATCCAATTCGTCTACAAAAAATCTATCGCCCCCCGGGACACCCCGAGCCATTCATCGAGGAATTATCTGAGCTCCTCACACAATCCTCATTATCCAACTCAAAAATTGCTTTCTTGTTGATCTTAACCTACATTGGAATGATAGAGATGATCCCACTATCTCCCTCCTCATTAATATACTTAGGATCAATGAACTCAAACAACTATGCCTGTCCCTGACACACAACAAAGGAGCCATCCTTGACGCCAGTCTTTCCAACGAAGATCTGGCCACCGTGACCAATATCGTCCCAATTGACTGGTCTGACCATCACCTTATACTGTTCACCATTGCTACCACTGCAAATCTCCCCACCTCCAAAATTACCAGACCTAAGAAATTGACCCGAAATCTAAAACTTATACCACCGGGTGTTCTTGAGTCTAAACTCCAAGCTCAACTTTTTCTTATTCCCCCCTCACAAAATGCTAATGAGCTCACTGAACACTTTAATAATACTGTCTCTGGTATTCTGGATCAATTGGCCTGCCTAAACTCAAAAGCCAAAGAAACACCTCCTCAAACTCTTGGTTCAATACCAAGCTTAATAATGAAAGATGATTACTCAGACTGTCTGAAAGAACCTGAAGACACCATCCCTCTCCCTTCCATCTTGCACTCCTCAGACATGATAGATCCACCTACAAAAAACCCATCTTCAAGCAAAAGGCATCCTTCTTCCGCACTCAACTTGATCATGCCAAAAAACAGACCTATGGAACTCTTCAAAATCATTTGAAACCAAACTTACCCTGCACCTCCAAATCTGATTGTCTCCTCAGCCAGATGTGAAAAAATGTCCCACTTCTTCTCGGAAAAAATAGCCAAAATTGATCAATCCTTCCTGCCCACACAGCTTCCTTCCAACTCCCAATGCAAACCCGTCCTGGCCTCTCTTCCGCCCAGTATCTTACCGCTCCCCAGCGACTCTACTCACCCACCTACTTCCTTACCCCCCATAACCACTCCCCACACCTATCCCCTACCACATCTCAAGGAACCAACTCCACTAACTCACAATTAAAGAACAATGCCTCCTTGCTCAACTTCCTCCTTGTAACTGAACTAGAGGTCCTTAAAATAATTGGTAATCTTAAACCGTCCTCCCACACAAAGACCGCTTACCTTCTAACCTTGTCCCTGCCCTTAAACACACCATCACCCATTCTGGACCACAATCATCAACACATCTCTTTCCACTGGCTGTATACCCACCTCCCTTCAACTTGGACAAATCTCTCCCATAATCAAAAACCCCAATGCAGACCCCAATGGCCTAAACAATCTCTGCCCCATCACTAACCTCCGCCTTCTCTCAAAGGTCCTTGAAAAATGTCTCCTACTTCAACTAGACAAACATATCGAAAACTTCAACCTATTTGACCCTTTTCAATCAGGCTTCAGGAAAGGCTGCAGCACCGAAACGGCAATGCTCAATGTCGTCGATAACATCCACCACTGACTTGATAATGGCGAGACATGCCTTGTTATCCTCCTTGATCTCTCCGCAGTGTTCGATACAGTCAACCATTCAGCCCTACTTAATGGGCATAGGACCCGTTTCGGCCCTACTTAATGTGCTTAGGACCTGTTTCGGCCTTAATGGTACTGCCTACAAATGGTTTGTCTCCTACCTACAACATCGAACTCAGCAAATCAAAATTCAAAACTGTCTTTCTAACTCCACTCTTGTCTCCCTTGGAGTCCCCCAAGGATCTGTTCTCTCTCCCTCCCTCTTTAACCTCTTTATGGAACTCCTCGCCCTCATTCTTAAACAAGTCGGCATCAACTACCACCTCTATGCCCGACGACACCCAAATCTATTACAAGATTAAAACTCATGCTGATATCCTACACCCGAACAACACCCTCACCAAGAGCCAAACCTGGTTCCATTCCAATCATCTCAAACGAAACCCTAATAAAACCGAAATCATTCTCTTCTCCCCTAAAAATAACCCTCTCCCCGTTCAATCTTGGATCTCTGACCTTAACGCACTCAACTGCTCACTCACCCTGTCCAACTCTGTCAAATCTCTTGGTATTTCTATCGACAACTCCCTAACCTTTAACGTCCACATCAAAAACTCTGCTAAAGGAGTCCTCTTCACTCTACGTCACCTCAAGAAAATCAAACCCTTTATACCCACAGATGATTTTAAACTTGTAGTTCAGTCACTTTCATAGTCACTTTCATGTATTGACTATGGTAACGCCATCCTCAACGGAATCCCCAAGGTCCACCTCGCACCAATCAAATCTGTGCTCAACCTTGCAGCCAGGCTCATCACAGACTGCAAACTTTTCGATCATATATCACCAGCTTTCAAATCTCTTAAATGGCTCCCTATTGAAGGCAGATCTGCCTACAAAACTGCCTGCATTACTCATAAAGTCCTCCACCAAAACACTCTGCAGTACCTCTCAAAGAAACTCCTCATTGCGGGCACCTCACGACCTCTAAAAAGCACCAACTCCCTCCTCCTAACCCCACCACTGCATAAAAAGAAAGCCACACAATCACCCTCCTTCTCCGGCAATGCCCCTATCATCTGGAATGCCCTCCCAAAAAACCTGTGCTGTAACCCCTCCTATTTCAGCTTCAAAAAAGACCTCAAAATCCACCTCCTCAACTATTATTGGGGTTCCTAACCTGTGACCTGCACTTGATCACTAATTCACCATGTTATACTAGTGCAGTAATATTTGTCCATTTTACTGAACATCATCTACCTATTTACTTGATATGTATAGCTCTTGCCATTGTTTATCTATTTGATTTGTATATTTCCCATGATGTTTTCATTATCTTTTATCTATTTCTATTCCATGTTTGTCCCAATTATTATTGGAGGTCCTAACCTGTGACCTGCACCTGATCTCCAATCACCATGTTATATTTGTCTAGTAATATTAGTCCATTTCTCGAACATCATCTACCTAGCTACTTGAAATGTATAGCTCTTGCACCTGTATATCTGTTTTGATTTCTATATTTCACATGATGTTTCATTATCTTTTATCTACTTGTATGCCATGTTTGCTTTGTATTATCTTCTCATGTAAAGCGCTCTGATACCTCTCGGTCTAGCCAGCGCTATATAAAACTTTAAAAATAAATACATTTGCTCCTGCTCTGGCACGAATCTGGACAAAAGACATGGGTGTAGCCATCGCTCTGTCCTCACCCTCCCATAGGTGGGTCCCCAGAGTTTATCCCACCCCTTCCTTGGGTTTAAAGTAGGAACCCCTGACTACAGGACTTTAGATTTACCTGTACGAAACTCTGCTACAGAAAGTAAGTACTTCGACGATCTACACTGCGCTAGATGACTGAAGAATCTCCCTTGGAGTAAAGGAGTTACTCCCCCGGTAAGCAGGCACCAAAGGCGCATCTGACCGGTTTGCAACTCCGAAGTTTCTGAGGGCTCTGAAGACTTTTGCAATACAGGAGGTGGGTTTCCAAGTGTCCCCAAGGTCGACTACTGTGCTCAGCAAACCTGAGATCCGTATCCATCGTGGGGACCGTGCAACCTGAACCCCTGGGCACAATGTCCATTTGCAGAAGCCTCTGCTTTATGGCACCCCCTGAAGCTGTGTTTTGGGCTACTTGTAGTCCAGACCCCGAGCAGTGATTCCACTGAAGATTACCAGCCTACACTCCAAGAGTGTTCCGTGGGCTTCTCTGACCATGTGGGTTGCAGTTGCCAAGGCTTGTTGGTGTTCAATCCGGACACTGACCCACCAGCACTTGACATCCTTTGTGGGGCAGCTCCACTGCGGACTTTGGTTATCCTCGACTTCCACTGGTCTCCGTGGCTACAGAGTCAAGCATCACCTCTTCTCACCTAAAGCACCCGACTTCGGTGGGCATTCGTCTACCCAGCCTCTGGTCACTGGCAAGTGACCCAGAGTCTGTCCCCTCTGCTTTGAGGTTCTTCTCATCTCCTGTGGTACTGAAAATTCTGGACCCTGCTATTGTATGGTACCAAAGCTCTACAGTCGTGTCAGAAAATATCATCGTACCATGACGAATTTGGTATCGGCAGACCAGTAATGATTGAGACATTATACCTGTGCATTTGCGTCATGATTGAGTGACGAAATCACCCTTAAATCGTAGTTTCTGTCTTGAACCCTCGGGTTCCATTTTGTGAGAGGCATCCATTTTGTGATTGCCCTTACATAGTCAAAATGACCAAGGCCAAATCCGATCTGAAAGGACACATACACCTTTGCTGACTCCTCTGTGACCTGGGCGAGCTGACTCCACTGCCTCAAGCCAAACCTGTTCGGGCAGTTCTCATCCCAATGTCCGAGCGAGATTAGCATCAAGGCACATGATGTCATAAACCGTTCATCGCATACAAGCTACGCTAATCTCACACACACCTGTCCCTGTTTCTTCTTTATGACTAGTTTTACAAAGAGGAGATGCCCGATTTTATTGGGGGTTCATCGATATCTGATGGAAGTTCTGGTCATTGCTGGGTAATCTATATTACAAACTGGACCTACAAAAATATGGGCTTGCCACCATCATTACTCTGCTTTTTCTTTGTAGTGAAAATATGTATATGGTCGAACTGTAAAACAAAGAATTCTTGCCTGAAGCTTATATTTGTGTATAAAAAGAGAAGGCTGGTTCTGTAAAAACGAGCAGTCTCCTGAGAACATACATGCGCTACACGCTGTTGTACTTCTAGGATACCTGTTACTGGTTGCAGCCAATAAACTGGATCCTTGACATCACCTAGAAGACTCTGTGTTTCTGTGGTCCAAAACAGGAAGAACTCAAGAGGTCTTTGGGACCCTGGCACCGCCGGGTCCCTAAAAACCCGGTACCTCAGTTGGCGCCCAACTCGGGGCGGTATCAAGCGGTATCGGTCCAAGCCAGATGTCCGTGAGGAGCTTCGTGTGAAAATTCCAGAGGACGGCCAGCCACTTCAGCGACTCCTGTATGTCGACGTGGTTCCGAAGGTCTTTGCTGCGAGGTTCCACGCGTCCCGACGGCTACGAAGGACTGCTGCCCTGACTATCGCCCTGTTTTGGACCCATTGATGCTTGGTAGAGCGAAACGATAGACGAGTCTTCTAGTGACGTCATCAATCATCGATACTTCAGTTAAGTATAAGTGGAGCGTTTCCCAGTCCTTAGTTTGGTTCTTAGTTTAATATCCCTCGGGATAGCTTTGTTTGGAACTTGCAAGTGCCAAAGCCGAAGGACTCGTGTATTCACGAGACTATCGTATTCGATAATCCTTTGAAGTTTGAAGCTAGACTAGAGAGCGAAGATGCCTGGTTTTAGCAGACTTGGAAATTTGTTTTGTCTTGGTTGTAATAGGGACTCCCGATTGGAGGACTCGTGTCCGGTTCCTCCGATAGGAACTCCAACATATGAGCTCTATGTGAAGCATGGCGTAGACCCTATCACGTATAATGAAGTGTGGATCCGATACACCAGAAACAATGGTGTCTTAAAATGGCCACAATATGGTACCTTTGACACAGAGATCTTAGATAATCTAGAGGTGAAACTTTTCAAGAAGAAAGCCCGGCCGGCGATGTTTGACTCCTTTCACCTATGGCGCAAAGAAGCCAAACAGAAAGAAATGAAATTAGCAAAGAAAAATAAACGAGGTATGTCAATGGTACAAGCTGCCATTGCATTCAAGGATAACGAGGAAGAGCAAGAGAGTGAACAAACGCTTAGAAGTAGGAAGTTAGCGGTAGACAAATGCTACCCAGTTTTGTCACGTAAAGGACAAGGATCGAAAGAGACACCTGAGAAGGATCCTTTAATGTCTCATCTACTGAGTTCACCACCTCCATATGCGCAAAGTGCTACAGCACCGCAACAACCTTTGGTTGTACAACGCCCTATTGTTGGACAACAGGTCCTAATGCAATCACCAGCTCCTCTTCAGCTGGTTTCTACTTCTCCGGCGCAGCCCTCTCAAGGGCCGCCGCCTATGCTACATACTCCATCTACTTTTTCTACGACTTCGCCTACTGTTCCAACTGCTTATCCTAATACTTTTTCTGCTACTGCCTCGACTTCTGATTTACATCAGCCTGTCTTTTCTGGCGTTTCTGCCGTTCCGTCAGTTTCTCCCTCTGTTCGACAGAGAGTAGCAAACACTGTCGCTGGTCTTTTCTCACCTTTCTTTGGGTCGCCTAATACGACCCTTAAAACAGAACGTAGACAGTTGCGGAGTCGACTGCCTGACTATCAAGAGAGAGAAGTACTGAGTGAGTTAGCACGTAAATGGGTTACCAATACTGTAAAGTACGACGTTCAGTCCGTTATGGAAGTCTTCCGTCAGTGGGAAGCATCTACGCAGAGATATGTTTTTGAACAAAGTTGTATATTCCTCTCTGAAGATTTGGAGGGAAATGATCGAGAGTACGACATGAATTAATTATTCCGTGTGCGATTCAAGTTCGCAGAAGGCATGATTGTGGGTGCCAATGTTGAACAAGCAATTGAGATGTTATTGTCTTATAGGAGTAAGGGAAGCAATTCCCGATCACTGTCTGAGCATGACATGCCAGGTAGGAAAAAGGCGCGACAGTATCCCATGAGAGAGGTTCCCCCAGTTTGGAGGGAAGGTAATGCAAATGCGAATCCAGCCATTCCACCGCATTTCCAGCGTGTATGGGTACATGTCCATTGGAAAAGATCTGAGGTTTTGGCTCTAAAGCAGACATTGCCTGATCCCCGCAAAAATCCTGCAGGGTATTATAAGGAGTTATTGCAGACTGCCAGCTCCTGTATCATGAATCTAGCCGATGTAGACATGTTGTTTGAAAATGTTGTTCCACAGCCTTTATGGGGAAAGATCCATCATGCAGATCATGACCAAGAGTTAGGTGATACATGGGTTAATATTGCTGCTGCTGATGCTAGACAAGTTGGTGGCTCTAAGCCCGAGCCTTTAGTAGCAGAACTTCCTGGTAGAATCATCACGTATATGAAGACTTTAATGCCCGAATTGCGCGAGAATTGGGACAAGTTGTCTGCTTGCAAACAGAAGAAAGATGAGAATGTGTCTGACTTTTTCACGCGGTTTGAAGAGACGTTCGTCGATCATAGTGGTCAGGATATGGCTACTAAGGGTGGCCAAAGATTGTTTGTTGACAAATTTGTACATAATTTGGTTCCAGAACTATGCAATAAGTTGAAGGATTCTGAGAGTGCTTGGGCTGTTTCCACGTCAGCACAGATACTAGCCACAGCCCAGTACTATGAGAATAGATGCAAAGACGAGCTAGAGAAGGCAGACAAAAAGACTAAAGAGTTGAAAACTAAAGTCCTTCTCCAGCAAGCTTATCCGCCTCGTACTGCTAGTCAGCACGATTATCAGCAACCCCAGCAGTATTCGAGAAACTCGCAAAGAAACGAGTCTTCTCAACCGCGTTTACCGTATGGTCCAAATCAGTGTGCGTACTGCAAAGAACAGGGTCATTTGAAGATTAATTGTCCGGTTTTGTTACAGCGCATGAATGGTGTTTCTAGTGTGAGAGGTCGAGGTGTTCAACAAGCTCCTAGAGGTAGGGGCCGTGGAAATTTCCCCCAGAACGCTCGTCCCTTTCCGCCTCAGAATTCTATGAACAGCTTTGACCAATAGAATAATGCGTCTTCTAGGACAGCTCAGTACTATGCTGATGACTACTATGCAGAGAACGAGAATGAGGGTAATGATTGATAGGACAGCCATGGACAAAGAGAGGGAGTTGTTTCAGTTCCAGTAGATCAGAATGGACCTTATGTTGAGGTGATTACATCAGGTGTGTCAGAGCCTTTTCTGTTGGATACTGGTGCTACAAAGAGTTCTATTATGCACTCAAAACTTCCTGGTGCACCTTTGTCTGGCGAAATGAATGTTTCAGTAGGTTTTTCTGCCGCCCCGGTTAGGAACCCGATCTCTAGTCCTATGTCCCTTTCTGTTGGGCCTTTTGAATTAGAAGCACCCCTCATTCTTACAACAGGTTGTGGTGAAAACTTGTTGGGATTGGATCTGTTAAAGAGATTATATGCGACTTTGTACTGTTCTCCTTCGGGAGTACAACTTACCCTAGGTAAGAAAGTGGTTTCTCCAATGTATGTGTCAAGGGAAAAGTTTCCAACAGAATTGTCTTCTCTTCCAGATATACTTTGGGCTACTGGATCCAATGATGTGGGTCTCTTGGAAATAGCGCCATATATTATAACATTGAAAGCCAATGTTAGGTTGCCACGTATTCCCCAATACAAGATCTCTAGTGAAGGTGAAAAGACGTTGTTAGCAATCATTTACGATCTGATTGAGAAAGATGTCATTGAAGAGACAACAGGCAACATCTGTAATAGTCCTGTTCTGCCGGTTTTGAAGCGTACTGATCCTTCCCAACCACCTGTCTATAGGTTTGTGATTGATCTTAGAGAAGTGAACAAGATCGTTGTGCCACAGTTTCCAGTCGTTCCTGATATCACTGCCTTATTGACTATGGTTCCAGCATCATCCACCTGGTTCTCGGTGATTGACTTTAAGAATGCTTTCTTCAGCATCCCGATTGCCGAAGAGAGCAGGGATATTTTTGGCTTCAATTTAGGAGGCCGAAGTTTCCGCTTCAAACGCGCTCCTCAGGGCTACTGTGAAAGTCCATCGTTATTCAGTCAGGCTCTGAAATCACAGCTTGGCACGATTGTTCTACCTGACGGCGCGACTCTTATTCAGTACTTAGATAATTTGCTGGTCGCTGCAGATACTGAGGAGATTTGCAAGCAAGGCACTTTGTCATTGTTGCGACATTTATGTGATCTACGCCACAAAGTCTCTTTCGAAATTACAATATTGTCGACAAGAAGTGACCTACTTAGGTCACATCTTATCGAAGGAGGGAAGGAAGCTGACCCCAGAAAGAATACAGTACAAAAGGGGGTGGTGATGGACGGAGCATCTGAATCAATCAAACACTCACACCCAGTAAAAAGATCTGGGTTTAATCCATCACCATTCTTTAGCCCACTCTGCCACTCCAGTTCAGACATGGCTATATGCAAATCAGTCTGACCCTGGGCCTCATGGGAACAGTCCAGCCCGAACTGCCAAGCCATGTCTTCCCTGCACTGGAAACAAGCTTCCGATGACCGGTTTCTGGCATTCCAGCCGTCTTCAGCCCGGCTTGCTTGAATCCAGTGGCAAAGTGAGCAAGGGACTCACGTCTGAGCATACCCTGCCACACTTATGGCGGCCAAAAGCGGTACAAAAGGGGGTGGTGATGGACGGAGCATCTGAATCAATCAAACACTCACACCCAGTCAAAAGATCTGGGTTTAATCCATCACCGTTCTTGAGCCCACTCTGCCACCCCAGTTCAGACATGGCTATATGCAAATCAGTCTGACCCTGGGCCTCATGGGAACAGTCCAGCCCGAACTGCCAAGCCATGTCTTCCCTGGACAGGAAACAAGCTTCCGAGGACCGGTTTCTGACATTACAGCAGTCTTCAGCCCGGCTTGCTTGAATTCAGTGGCAAAGTGAGCAAGGGACTCACGTCTGAGCATAAACTGCCACACTTATGGCGGCCAAAAGCGCTACAAAAGGGGGTGGTGATGGATGGAGCATCTGAATCAATCAAACACTCACACCCAGTCAAAAGATCTGGGTTTAATCCATCACCGTTCTTTAGCCCACTCTGCCACCCCAGTTCAGACATGGCTATATGCAAATCAGTCTGACCCTGGGCCTCATGGGAACAGTCCAGCCCGAACTGCCAAGCCATGTCTTCCCTGGACCGGAAACAAGCTTCCGAGGACCGGTTTCTGGCATTCCAGCCATCTTCAGCCCGGCTTGCTTGAATCCAATGGCAAAGTGAGCAAGGGACTCACGTCTGAGCATACCCTGCCACACTTATGGCAGCCAAAAGCGGTACAAAAGGGGGTGGTGATGGACGGAGCATCTGAATCAATCAAACACTCACACCCAGTCAAAAGATCTGGGTTTAATCCATCACCGTTCTTGAGCCCACTCTGCCACCCCAGTTCAGACATGGCTATATGCAAATCAGTCTGACCCTGGGCCTCATGGGAACAGTCCAGCCCAAACTGCCAAGCCATGTCTTCCCTGGACAGGAAACAAGCTTCCGAGGACCGGTTTCTGGCATTCCAGCAGTCTTCAGCCCGGCTTGCTTGAATTCAGTGGCAAAGTGAGCAAGGGACTCACGTCTGAGCATACCCTGCCACACTTATGGCGGCCAAAAGCGGTACAAAAGGGGGTGGTGATGGACGGAGCATCTGAATCAATCAAACACTCACACCCAGTCAAAAGATCTGGGTTTAATCCATCACCGTTCTTTAGCCCACTCTGCCACCCCAGTTCAGACATGGCTATATGCAAATCAGTCTGACCCTGGGCCTCATGGGAACAGTCCAGCCCGAACTGCCAAGCCATGTCTTCCCTGGACCAGAAACAAGCTTCCGAGGACAGGTTTCTGGCATTCCAGCCGTCTTCAGCCCGGCTTGCTTGAATCCAGTGGCAAAGGGAACAGTGGACTCACGTCTGAGCATACCCTGTGAGAAACCTAAAAATCCTCAAACTCCTTCTCAGGGGTCTTACCAATAAGTAGTCCATTCAAAAGCAGCAAATAAATCAACAGAGAATCTGAAATATGAAAAGACATCTTTATTACAATTAATTGTGAGGCTACGTCGCCCAGTCACACCTAAAGCAACTGAATGAGGTAGCCTGCCTGAATGGTCTCCGCAAAGACCTTTTATACAATTTATTATGCCCTAGGCACACATTCTTTCTTTGAAGTACATTATTGTTGGTCACTCCCAGGACGTGCACACAAAGCACTGTATGATGACAAACCCACTTTCAAGATAAATCCAGGCCATAAACAATGTCCACATAATGCGTACATTCTCTAGTTGACAAGGCCGGATAAACCCAAAACATTAAGAACACAGCCCATGTCATAAATAGCTCGTGGAGGCAGGAACAGAAACAGATGGAAGTAAGATAGGCACGTTTGTGTGTAGTAAATCTTTACAATGTCCTGTGCTCTGATCTATAAACTTGATCAACTAAAGGGCAGGAACTGGTTTGGCAAGGAAAGGCCAGCTTCTAAAATTAACTCCAGCGCACGAAGAAATCCCTGGTTAATGTGTATATATGATTCACAACAGGTCAGACTGCTTTGCTCACAAACTAACTTCTGAAAACCTACATAAAAGTAACACTAGATGGCAGTCACGACACATAACAAAAACCCAAGTTTCAGAAAAGAAAGTCTTTAAGGAAAGAAACCATTTAGGTATTGTTTAAGATAACATATGCACAAGAAAACTAATGGCCAACAAGGTCCTAAATAGTAATTGAAAACTCAGATAACAATCAGCTAACGAAACTGGTTTTGCAAAAGGTCAGTTCCAGGTGAAAAAGGGTTACTCTCTCTGCAGTTCATTCAGAGTCAGAGAAACCCATGCTAAGGTTATGTAAGCATGGGCAAATTTTGCGAATCTCGCGTTCGCGAATTTTGCGGATTTGCGAACTCGCAATCCGCAAAATTCGCGAATTCTCGCGAATTTGCGGATTTTTTTTTGTGTTCGCGCGGGTTTCTGCCAGTTCGCGAGGGTTTTGTACAATTTCGCAAACGCGAACTTACCTGTCGGGTCGCAAGTTTTGCGAACTTGTTGTTTCTACGTGTCCAGCCTGTTTGGGACACTCTTCTTCATCACTGCCACTCTCTGTCACCACTGCCACTCTCTGACTACTCATGCCACCCTCTGGCCCACCCATGCCACCCTCTGTTTCATCACAGCACCCTCTGGTTGTCCAGTCAGTGTACATTATTGTGGCAAAGCAAAGCACACCTTCCCTGCCTCAAGTGACCTGAATTAATTTGGGGCTGATTAATGTGTCACAGAATATTTTTTTAGCTGGCACCTGCTTCCTTAGTGCTTCCTGATTAGTGATCTTTTGCACTTGCTAAGTGCTTTCATTGTTGCAAAATTAGTTACAACACCTGCCCTGCCCCAACTGACAATAATGAATTAGGGGCTGATTAATGGAAAGGGGCGACCACTCGGTCCCCCCGAACGTATGGTGGAGTACCCCGATCCCCCCGGGAAGCCATTTTGGGCGGGAGGCGCGTCTCGGCTGGTATGCCCAAAGCGGCGTAGCCGGGGCGCGTTTCTTCCCGCCCAAGAGTGGGCTGTCCTAGACACTGAAGCCGTCAGCCACGCCCCCGGAGGCGGGAGGAGGCAGGTTTGCGCCCGCCCAAAGAAGAATAAAAGGAGCGATAATCCAAGGAAGCATCCTCTTGTTCCTGTGCTCTGAAGCTGCACCTCCTCGCTGCACGTGAGCTCGAGACGGAACGAAGAGCCAATTTTGAAATTTTTAATTTCTCTTTTTTCTCTTCTAGCACTACAAGTCTGGTCCAGGACCTTCCACCTTCGTGAGGAAAATGCCGGGCAAAAGAGTCGCAAAGAAGGTCAGCACCGACCAAATGCTCCGGATGTTGGTGAAAGACATGGGAGAGATGAAGAGGAAAATGGCGGCCAGGGACGGTGCTGGAAGGCCAAAAAGAACCAGCCCGGTTGAGGTCCCGGCCGGGAGAAGGAAGAGGGCTAGGAATGGGGCAAATGAGGACGAGGTCCCAGTTCCGGAGGCTCCCCCGGCGAGCCCTCCGAGACCAGCGGAGATTCCCGCGCCGGCTCCCGTCGAGGGCCAGCGGATCCCCGTGGTGGTTACCCCGGTGAACGAGGGGGACACGCCCCCGGAGTTGGCCGCCCAGCTGGCGGCATGGTTGGGTAATAGCAGCGGGGGTTCCGTGGCTCCAGGCGACACGGCCGAGGAGGCCAAGCTATTAATGAGGCAGTTGCGGCAGTCACGGGAGGCCGCAAAACCACCTTGTCCTTTTGTTTCCCCGCAGGCTCCAGTGGGTCAACCCGCAGCGGGCACGAGTTCGGCAGCAACTGCGGTTACAGCTTCTAGCTCAGGTAAGCAGCTAATGCCGATTGCGGGGAAGGGGTCTGTACCCTCGAGAAGGGAGAAATTGGCCCAGCATATCCCGATGGAAATCAAAGAGCGGATATGGGCTGAGAAATATGTAAACATGTTTTCCTTGCTAACTGATCATTACGAGATTGAGCACGTGAAAGTTCAGAAAGAGCTTATGCACCCAAGTGTTTGGCCAAAATGGCCGCTTTTAGAGTCGATGAGACGATAGGTAATTGGGGCAGAGCATTTGGCATATTCACTTCAATTATGGGGGAACAGAGGCCTGAACTGTTGGCCGAGTTACCCGTGTACCAGACACGTATTATGGAGTTTTCTCAGACATATGAAGGCAATCAGTGGTTTTGTTATGATAATATTTTTCGCAAGGCCAAGGAGTTCGACACGTGTCTGACATGGGATTGTTACGACTCCATTTCTTGGCAAAAAATGGAGAACTCAGGCATGTTGAAGGTGCCATTGTTGGGGGGGAACGGTGGCGAATTTTCCCGCCATTCATCTGGGGCGCCCTTTCGGGCGGGGGCAAGTAATGAGCATCACCCAAGGTCGAATGGCAGTACAGGTAAGAAAGGGGTATGCTGGAATTTTAACAGGGGAAAGTGTACGAGGCCCCAGGGGTCATGCAAGTTTAGGCACGACTGTGGGGGGTGTGGACAGTCCTCGCATCCCGAGGCCATGTGCAGAGCCAAAACGGTTGATAACGGAAGTAGGGGAAGCGCCAAACAGGTCTGACATAGTCCAAGGGGCGCCTTTCCCTACACCAGTTGATACCATGGCAATGATTCCTTGGCTCAGTAAATACCCGGATCATGTCTCCGCTGGGGTGTTGCGAGACGGTTTTTCGTATGGTTTCCGCATCCCGGTGGGGAATTTTCAGGGTAAAGCGCATTGTAGGAACCAACTGTCGGTCCTGCAGAATACGGCGGTGGTGCAAGCGAAGATTGGGAAAGAGGTGACCCGGGGTCGGGTTGCCGGACCATTCGACATGCCACCAGTTCCTAATTTTGTTTGTTCACCCTTGGGTCCCGGTGAGTTTAGATTGATACATAACTTGTCAGCCCCGAGAGGTCTTTCAGTGAATGATGCGATAGACCCGGAGGTGTGTTCGGTGCGGTACGCATCCTTCGATGATGCCGTCGCCATGTTGAATCGCCTGGGGCCCGGAGCGCTGATGGCCAAGTCAGACATCGAGTCAGCGTTCCGGTTGCTCCCGGTACACCCAGACGATCAGCGTCTCCTGGGTTTTATGTTTCAGGGGCGCTATTACATGGATAAATGTATGCCAATGGGCTGTTCCATATCTTGTGCTTATTTTGAGAAATTCAGTTGTTTTCTGCAATGGGCATTCACGAGAGTGACGGGGTTTCAGCATGTTATGCATTATCTTGACGATTTTCTGTTCCTGGGGGCAGCCGGGGATCCAGAATGTGCACAGGCTTTAAAAGAATTCTGTGGTCTGATGAGTCAGTTTGGTGTGCCGTTGGCGCCAGATAAGACTGTGGGGCCCTCAACTTCGCTCGAGTTTCTTGGAATAGAGCTCGATTCCGAAGAAGGTTGCTTCCGGTTGCCCGAAGAAAAGGTGCGGAAATTCAGGGCCTCGCTGGAAGCATGCATTAGGGAGACTAAGGTGAGCTTGCATCGATTGCAGCAGACTGTGGGTCAGTTGAATTTCGCCCTTAGGATAATGCCAATGGCCCGCCCGTTTTCCCGCTCGATTGCACAAGCCATGGTCGGTCTTAAAGAGGGGCACCACCGCACGAGGCTCTCGGCAGAGATTCGCCAGGACATGCGCATTTGGTTGGCATTCCTGGCGGATTTCAATGGTCGGGTTGTCTGGAACAAGCCGGCGGTGTCCTCCGAGGAGTTAGGGCTGTGGACAGATTCGGCGGGGAGTATAGGCTTTGGCGCCATATTTGGTAATCACTGGTCGGCTCAAACGTGGCCGTCATGGTGGCACGAGTGTGGGCTTACAGGTAACATTGCTTTTCTCGAACTGTTCCCTATTCTGGTGGCTTTGAAAACATGGCCTGAGGGGTTTAGGGATCACTCTGTGGTGTTCTGGTCTGATAACATGACCGTGGTTGAGTGTATCAATAGTCAGGCAGCACGATGCAAATGGATTCTGAGGTTGCTCAAAGAAATTGTTTTACTATGTATGCAATTGAACGTGCTCTTTAGGGCGAGGCATGTGCCAGGGGTGCTGAATCAGGCTGCTGATGCGCTTTCTTGTTTCCGTATGCAGGCCTTCTGGGGTTTTCTGCCCACAGCGGACCCGGTGGCGGCACCATTTCCCGAAGCTCTCTGGTCTCTCGGTGCCCCAAACTACAAAACCTCGTGGGAGAGAGTTTAGCACCCAGGACAAGGAAGGCATATGAAGGGGCGTTCCGTTCCTATTGGTCCTTTTTGGGTTCTGCTAGGGGGGAGCTTTGGGGCCAGGAAGAATTTGTCATAAAGTTTTTGCTGTCATTACGCAAGGCAGGCAAATCGGTGGCCACGGCCCAGAGGCATCGGGCCGCCATTTCCTTCATGGCGCGGGCTCATGGTATCCAGGACCCTACAGCGTCTTTCGTAGTGCAGAAAGCGCTGCGTGGGTGGCAACGCCTTGAGGGTCGCAGAGTAGATGAAAGGCACCCGATAGGTCTGGATAGGTTGGCCCTGTTACTGTCCGTACTCCCTGCGACATGTTCATCCCAGTCGGAAACAGTGTTATTCCGGGCCGCTTTTGCATTAGCATTCCATGGGGCTATGCGGGTAAGCGAACTGGTGGCAAAAAACAAGCAGGATACGGGGGGGGACTGTGCCGAGAGCACATTCAAGTTAAGGGGGAGACGACGATTGTCTCGTTTGCCAGGTCCAAAACCGATCAGGGGGCGATCGGGGACAGTGTAGTAGTCCAGCGGATTCCCAGATCTCCCATGTGCCCGGTTGCATGCGTTGAGGAGTATTTGGCGCAGAGGGCGGCATCATGGGGGGGACCTTGCTGAGGCACGCTGATGCCACCCCACTGACGAGGTTTCAGTTCCAGCGGGTGCTTGCAATGGCAATTTCGGCCGCGGGCTTGAACCCGGGCGAGTTTGGGACCCATTCCTTCCGGATAAGGGCTGCTACAGAGGCTACAGCCAGGGGTCTGAGTGTGGAAAAAGTGAAACAGTTGGGGCGTTGGTCCTCGAATTGTTACAAAAGGTATGTGCGGTTGCACATGTTGTGAAGCTGATATCATGTACTCACGCTTCTTGTCTTTGTTTGGTTACAGTTTCGCAAACCTACGAGGCGGGGCGGACTGTGCAGTCGACCCGACACCTGGGAACCAGCGGCCAGAGATCACCGGCTGATGAAAGAGTGGTGTGGGTCGTGGGCCACTCATACGTGAGGCGTGCCGCGGACGTATTCAAGGCAGGTGACATGATTCACACGGCTGGGGAATACGGGTACAGGGTGACCTTCTACGGAAGGGGCGGGCTCTGTATTGACCAGTTTCAACCTTTTCTTGAGGGTTTGTTAGGGCGGACAAGGTCACTGCCATCTATAATCATAGTGCATCTTGGGGGCAATGATTTGGTGACCACTGGTAGACGACTACTTCTCGAGGCGATACTATCCACAGTAAGTTGGTTGGCGAGAAGGGTTCCAGGGTGCACGATTGCATGGTCCCCTATGATACCACGAAAGGTGTGGCGGGGGGCTAATTCAGTGTCTGCTATAAATCATTCTGTGAAAAAGGTGAATAACAAGCTTGGTAGACTGTTCCGTACCAGTACATTGCATTCGATTCCTCATGGTTGTATCAGGGGGGACAATATGTATCTAGAGGATGTGGTCCATTTGTCCCGGGTGGGGAATTCTTTACTCATAGGAGACCTCGTAGCCTGGTTAAGGAGTTTACAGCATGACCTTTAGGTAGGAGTTTTGTGGGGGGTCCGGATAGCCGGTCAACTATCCGGCCTGTGGCGGTAAGGTCATGATCGGTGAGCAGTCATTGGAAGATCCCTAGGGGGGGGGCGTCACCCATTACGGATGGGAGCGCCCGGGGGGAGGTGGCCATTGGCCCCTCAATGGGGAGGCGGTCCCTTCTAAAGGACGGGACGCCTAAAGGAAAGGGAAGGCGGTCAAGGCCCCTCCCTGGATAGGAGGGGCTACGGGCCCCTCCTGGGAATTTCCCGGGGCCAGGACATCTGCGACGGCAGATGTGGTAAGTTGTGTGGGGTGGGGAGGGGGGTCTACGCTACCTTCTAGACACCTCACACGAGTCCTCGGACGACCACGTAGATGGCGTCGAGTTAACAGGGGCCCCCGTCAAGACAAGGGAAATTGGTATGGCACATGAGGTGCAGTCCTCTGTGCGGCCGCCCCTCACAAGTGAGGGGGGAGTTCTGGTTTAGGGATCTGACACCGGTTACGACCTTGCCGTTGGCCCTTAACGTTAGGATGTACAATTTCAATTTGAAATGCATTTTGTAAGGATGTTAGTATCGGCTAGGAGAACCTTTGTATTAGAAATGTGTTAAGGTTAGCCAAAACATCGTAATGTGGATATGAAATTGCACGTGATATGAAACTGTTATTTTAATGTTTTAATTTTGTTTCATATTTTAATAAATACGGCCGGGAGGGTAACTCCCTCCCGCCTTCCAAAAGTTCAGAACTGTTTCCGGTTTCCCAATTCTTGGGGATTGTGTTGAGAGGGGGTGGCGGGTATCTCAGCCATATGGATTTGAACTTCCAGCCTGGCTCCTGCTTGTCTCCCTTAGCTGTAATTCAGGACCTTTGTGGCATATGTGTAACTATTCTGAGGTTCAGAGCAGGGTCACATAATAGTTGCAAGTAGGCAACTGAACTCTGGAGGGGCCCCTCAGGAAGCACTACAGGAAATGGCTACTAATGATGAGCCTGAACTTTTGAACCTGGTAAGTAGTTTCAGTTTTGCTAAGATCGTATTTCTGCAATTTAGCGCTTATTCGCGGTGCGCGAAGTTGTACTGGGAAGCCGCGAACTCATGCGAACAGTGCGAGCAAGCCATAAAATCCGCTGCTCGCGGATTTGCGGATTTTGCAGGAGATTCGCGAATCTCGCGGATTGCGAATTTACCGAAAATCCGCAAAATCCGCGAGCGAAACGGATTTTCCGCCCATGCTTAAGGTTATGTCCTTGAATACTTGTTCTGCCACAGTGAAGGCCTACTGTAAGGGCAATCCACAAAATGGCTGCTATTCACAAAATGGAACCCAAGGGTTCAAACAGAACCTTCAAATACACAGTGAATCCATTGGTGTAACATGATGAAAACACTCATGCATACCGCATTCGTCATTTGCGGTTCGCTGATACCAAATTCATAACAGAATCATGATATTTTAATACACAGGTTCAGAATTTTCAGAACCACAGACCATCCTTTTGCCCTAACATAGGCAATAACCTATACTCATGCTAATCTGAGTCCAGGTCTATATTCATCACTAACTGGTGTTGGTGTAAGAGCTGAACAAATGAATTATTGACAAACTTCAATCTTCTAGCAGACTATTGTTCAGGCAGAGGGTGAAAAGAATGCGAGAAAACAGTAGGAGGAGGTATGGGCTGTGTAGTGGGTACAGATGTCACTTGAAAAGTGAAGCAAACATAACCTATTAAAAACATCATCACACTATACACCATAAAAAATGAATATTATTAAAAATCGTTTTTTCGCCATCACAGTGCATATCCTCGTTTCAAAGTTCGTAGATCTGGCAGGTCTCTCCATCCTGGGAAACTCCATCCTCTAAGTTGCTGCCCACGGTGGGAGATTGATTCTGCTAAGGAGTGCTTCTGTCAGTTTAGGGCAACTCCCTTAGACCAACCAGAACTGTCGACCTAACCGTCTCCAGCTGCACTCCAAAGACTGTGGCAACCGCGACCGTAGCAGCAGAACCGGATGGCGGTTCAAAAATCAAAAATGAGCAAGTTTCGTGGATGAGAGAGCTGCACAATCAAAAAGAAAAAACTTTTTATTAGTCCATAGTCATAGTTCTTGGCCTACAAATCCGCTTCCATTGTTTTCTTCCGCGTTGAGCCTCTTCAATTCAGGCTTTTTCATGAGAAAAAAATACTGTTTAGTTGGAGTGCCCTCCTGGCAAAACACCCACAGCTCACTCGAAAGTCTCAATGTCTCAAAACAAATGCACCAGTGTCTCTTCTTTGTGGCAGACACTACAAATGATGTGCTCTTCATAGATCAAGGGCACAAAGCATCTCGTACAGATCCAAGCACTACTGAGAAACAACCTTTCAAGATCAGCAGCACTTTCAGACTCCAACACTCATTATTTAGTGTCAGAGGACGCTTAAGCTGCTTTCCCATGGACGCCAAAATGTAATGCCTTTTTCCAAACGTGGATCCTTGGGTGCACTGCCTTTCCGCTGGAGCAAAGCAAAAGAGGTGTGTGGCCAAAACTCGGGCCAAGGGCTCAAGGGACTGTACACTGACAGAGGTTTCCAGCACATAACAGGTACAAAGCCCAAACAAACAAACTCTCATTCTGTGGCAAACAAGGAACCAGCTCCTCCTTTTTTCTTCAACGCCTTTCGTTGAAGCAAATGCCTTGCTTGGGAGGTACCACTGATGTCGCGCTGATGATCGCTGTCCAGCTTCGCGACTTTCTTGTTGCAGGAATTGTAGAGCCAAGAAATCTGTCATTCATCTGTAGCGGTCACTGATGGGGAGTGGGCTTAGTCTTGATCACAGGTCTGCAGGGAATCACTCTTCCTTTGACTCTGGAAGATCCAGCAGAACCTAGTGATATAGGAAATGTAACACAATTGTTAGTTTCCCTCAATTCAAACACAAAAACAGTTCATGTGTTTTAACAAGGGGACTGCAAACGGGTGGCCTGCAATCTGCAAGGGAGTGGCAATATGTCATAGGAACCTAAATGGGTGTCCTCACACAGTGGCATTGTATAATGGGGTAAATACATATTTCCCTCAATTATTAAGCCTAGGTGTTCCTAAATTCCTTATCTAAAACATCTCAAAATAGAGAAATTACATAATACAGATTATCAAGAACATGAAGAAAAGTCCCTTTAAAAAAATGTGCATCAGGTGCACTATGCAATACAAAGGCCAATGATCAAATGTGCAGACAAAGGACAAGCACTAGAAAGTCCTGGTATTTGCATGATTAGAACACATCTGATCCCACCAAAAATTAAAGCAGCAGGAACACAAGAGATCTGAAAAATTAAAATAGACATTGAAAATTCGTAGTGTTCAAAAGGTTAACTTAAGGTATCTCCTATTGAGATGGAAAACTTGTCTTACTATAATATTGGGTCAGTTAACCAGCCTATCACTACCCTGACAGTCAGTCTGAAAAAACATTTTGAAGTAGGCCTAAGGAAAATTCTTGCAAACCAGTCTGGTCATACAAAAGGAAATTATACATAACATGGGGGGTCCCTGATACATCACTGCTGTCTAGAAGTGTGCACATAAACAATACACCCATAATAAATGGGCTGACAGCATAATGCGACATTGGTCAGGGGAGAAGCAACAAAAGAAAAGTCTATAGGAAGAACAAGAGTTTGCTTAGGTGCCTCAGGCATGTGACACAGCACCAAGAGTACGGGGGATACACAAAAGACCAAAGTTACACAAATTCTAATTCTACCTCTGGCAACTACACCATATACGGTAATCCTAACTAATGTTCCTGTTCTCTCTTCAGAAGAGAAAAAATGAAACCTGGTTTCCTTTCAAGGGACAAAGCCATATGCTATTTGGGAAACAAAACATGATTAAGTAATGCAATATAGAAATTAGGTCACCTTGAGTCACAGATCTATAATTCCATCCTTAGGTCCAATCAAGGATACATAACAATTTAGGGCTGCCTATTCCTTTGAGGGAATGTGCAGTGAGTGACTGACATCAGATGACACACTTTGAATCTGTATATCTTTTTAGTTTTCTTCAATATCAATATAGCCAAATTTAGGCATGCACTGGTAAAAATGTTGCCTGTCTTCCTCACAGTATGAAAACCATATCTGTGAAATTTATCATTATACCAAATTCATCCAATTATTGTGTAACGATACGTATCGTCATACGGACCCCTTCACAA
This sequence comes from Lissotriton vulgaris, assembly GCF_964263255.1. Lineage (NCBI taxonomy): Eukaryota > Metazoa > Chordata > Amphibia > Caudata > Salamandridae > Lissotriton > Lissotriton vulgaris. The sequence continues at coordinate 817,509,956 of NC_141695.1, read as the reverse complement.
CACAGGAGAACTTGTAAAAGTAACAACAGAAAACAAAACCTACAAAAAAAAAATGCACCTGTCAAGCCATCAGATATACTTGTTGGCGGTGCCACACAGCACCATGGCATATGTACTTTATGCACTGTAAACCTGCAGCCAAAAACCCAATATTTGGGCCTGTACCATCCTTTGACAGTAGAACACAACATAGTTGGAGTCTACTGTCAAGTATAACTTTACTGTCTCTCTCCTAACATACAGGACCAATTAAAATATTTCACGATAGGGCCAAATACACAAACATAAAAACACATGAACATTTTTTTTCAAAGAAATTAAACAAAAACACATCTCTGTTCAATTAACCAAACTCACGTGTCTTGTCTGCCTTAGAACAATCCATGAATAATCTGTTGGCAGAAGCAGAAAAATACACAACACAAAAAAAAACATTGTAACATACACAAAAATAAAGTTACATTACTTAACTGTTACTCTCTTGTCAGTTCACCTCGCAACATCAAGCCATCTTAATTTTACCGTTCTAAAAGAAATGGTTATACTAACACTCCATATTAATTTGGTACCTATAATGTACACTGAAAAATAATATCTAATGAGCACATCGTTTTCTCACTGAGGCCCGTAGCCTGTAGCCTTCAAAATTTTGGAAAAGGGCTGCATCTTATTTTCTATCTAAGACTTAATGCAACACTTCATTCTCTGTAAAATAAACGCAGCTAGCAAACATTATTTTCCTTAGCGTGGAGACACAAATGTATCAGTTCTGCAGATTATTTAACACATGTTCGGGACCTTCAGAGAAACCCCTATTTATTTTCCCTTTCAAATTAAGTTCTTTCATTTTATTGATGTTCTCACGGAGAAACCAGAAACCTCACCTCTAGAGGCCCGTTCAGCAAGGTCATTCTGCATTCCTCAGAGGCAAAGTCCTAATTAAAGGGTCACAAATGTCAACATGACAGCCTTCTCCATTGTTTACAGGAAACTAAAAGATAACATCTCAGCAGCGCGGCTCGAGCCAGCCTCTGCAAATTCTCCCGGCCCCCGGCCTCTGCCACATCGAAGCTGACAAAGCCAGTAGGCTCCATCTAACCTGCAATAATTGACTCTATTTTGAAAAATAATTTCTCTTCTTTAGGCGCTAAAATTATCTCTATTCCCAGATCATTAAACTACATTTACTGTCAATGTTTCTCAAAACCTAAAGACACACAGACCAGTTTTTTAGAGTACATGCTTGTTGCAATCCTATGGTACACACTTCATCAGACTTAAATAAACAAACTTTCCGTAGGCCTAGCTGAAGCTAGAGCCTTCAACCCTGATATTAAAACAAGCCTGTGTGCTGACACATTAACCCACTGAATCATAAGAAGGCACAACCTGCAAATATATATCAAAAGCTAAATGTATGCATTTGCTTAAGCCTGAGACACTTTAAAAAGCCCTCTGAATGAAAGTAAAATGCAGTTTAAACAGTGCTTTTACTCAAAATCGACTTTCATATTTTGGGCATTAAAAAATGAATATCCTACAATCTTCTTGCATAATATGCATTACTAGAATGTCTATTACATAACCCATGAGTCAGGCATTTGAAAATATTAACTTCTACTTTATAAAAATGAGCTTGCTTTCGCCTATGGCAAGGGGAAATTATACACACAAATACTTGTCATTTTAGTGATGCAACGTAACTTAAATCACATTTTAATGCTAGGAGGTCATAGTATGAGTGTTAAGCTTTATAAATATTAAAAAACGATTTTTGTAGCACTAATTTTAATTATTATTTTTTTCATAATTAATAATTTTTGTCTTCTAAAAAAAACAATTATCCCTTTTTGTGATTGTTCTACATATAAGAGTCCGCTGCATCCCTTGCCTATCATTTAGATGCATTAACTCACAAACCTAAGCGCATATGCCTAACTTAAAACGCGTCACAATCCTGCGTCACATTTTTGTGCCACATTTAAAAGGACGATTATGCAAAATTCCACCCGTGTTTAACTGAAAAAGTGCTGGCTGAATGAACATTCCAATCAAATATACTGCAGCTGAAATTTTTGCCTGTGAACATCTAATACAGTGCATCTAAGGAAAAATGCTGTAAATTTATTTATTTTTGCAAAAATAGGTAATTTCGTTTTTGTTTGGGGCCTTATTTATATCCATTAAATGTGACCCACACACACATTGAGCTCATTTCAAACATAAACAGAAAGTGTTGAAACATTCAGGACACACAATACAGTGCTTTCATAAATTGCGCGAACGCTATGTACATACCAAAGTTACACTAATGAGAAAAACCACATAAACATTTAAACATACATCAAACCCACAAATCAACACTCAGGACGGAAACAGGACAGCCCAGACTGTACTCAAAACCAAACCATTTGTAAATAGTAGCTGAAACCATATTTACAAGAAACACTTCTCAATAGTGTTCCAAAAGACTGCATAACAGCCCAACAGAAACCAAAAATACACTAAATACACTAGCTTTTAGCTGGCAGAACATCGTTCTGCATATAAAATTGCACAGAGCAAAGGATCCTTGTTATGTATTATGTCATATTTTAATTCCCTGGGGATACAAAATCACCAGGGGAGAAATATGTTTGTATATCTAACCTATTTAGATATTCCCTTTTAGGGGAAGCCGGCAAATCCAAATGTATACAAAGTTGGCCAACACAAATCTCCAAATTTGCTAAGATCAGGCATCTTATAGCTCACTAATCTAGCTTCCAACTTCAAGGGGCTATCTCTATCGATACACTTGTAAATTTACAAGACCCTTGGTTATTGAAAACTGCAATCTTCAAATAAACTAAGGACCAAACAAACCAAGCAAAAAACCACAGAACCAAAGACAAAGGACTGGGAGCGACCCACTTATACCTCAACTAAAGCAGATGGAGAAAAAAAATCCTTCCTTACCTGCCTACACAAATTGCAATTCACATATACAAACCTATACAAACCTATCAAAGCTATACCAAACAAATAGTTGTCCAAATTCTAACTGCCAAGTTCTAACTGCACTAACAGTCTCTTTTCTTTAAAAAAACTCTTACGCCAAAAAGGTTCCTCAGTCAGGAGCGTCATCTTTTGGAGAGTTTAAGTCAGAAAAATCAAAATATACTGAGCCGCAAAGACAGAGAATCCCCCATAACCTCCGTGCACAGAGTACCTCTTTTAGTAGATTTCTGTTTTGCCTTCCCCAGTAGATTTCTGTCCTCTGACAAGATTACTCCTCCAGATAGTCACTTCTTGATGAGGCCCACCATTGGTTGCGCCATCTGAGAAACCTAAAAATCCTCAAACTCCTTCTCAGGGGTCTTACCAATAAGTAGTCCATTCAAAAGCTGCAAATAAATCAACAGAGAATCTGAAATATGAAAAGACATCTTTATTACAATTATTTGTGAGGCTACGTCGCCCAGTCACACCTAAAGCAACTGAATAAGGTAGCCTGCCTGAATGGTCTCCGCACAGACCTTTTATACAATTTATTATGCCCTAGGCACACATTCTTTCTTTGAAGTACATTATTGTTGGTCACTCCCAGGACATGCACACAAAGCACTGTATGATGACAAACCCACTTTCAAGATAAGTCCAGGCCATAAACAATGTCCACATAATGCGTACATTCGGAATAAACCCAGATCTTTTGACTGGGTGTGAGTGTTTGATTGATTCAGATGCTCCGTCCATCACCACCCCCTTTTGTACCGCTTTTGGCCGCCATAAGTGTGGCAGGGTATGCTCAGACGTGAGTCCCTTGCTCACTTTGCCACTGGATTCAAGCAAGCCGGGCTGAAGACGGCTGGAATGCCAGAAACCGGTCCTCGGAAGCTTGTTTCCGGTCCAGGGAAGACATGGCTTGGCTGTTCGGGCTGGACTGTTCCCATGAGGCACAGGGTCAGACTGATTTGCATATAGCCATGTCTGAACTGGGGTGGCAGAGTGGGCTAAAGAACGGTGATGGAATAAACCCAGATCTTTTGACTGGGTGTGAGTGTTTGATTGATTCAGATGCTCCGTCCATCACCACCCCCTTTTGTACCGCTTTTGGCCGCCATAAGTGTGGCAGGGTATGCTCAGACGTGAGTCCCTTGCTCACTTTGAAACTGGATTCAAGCAAGCCGGGCTGAAGACGGCTGGAATGCCAGACACCGGTCCTCGGAAGCTTGTTTCCGGTCCAGGGAAGACATGGGTTGGCAGTTCGGGCTGGACTGTTCCCATGAGGCACAGGGTCGGACTGATTTGCATATAGCCATGTCTGAACTGGGGTGGCAGAGTGGGCTAAAGAACGGTGATGGATTAAACCAAGATCTTTTGACTGGGTGTGAGTGTTTGATTGATTCAGATGCTCCGTCCATCACCACCCCCTTTTGTACCGCTTTTGTCCGCCATAAGTGTGGCAGGGTATGCTCAGACGTGAGTCCCTTGCTCACTTTGCCACTGGATTCAAGGAAGCCGGGCTGAAGACGGCTGGAATGACAGAAACCGGTCCTCGGAAGCTTGTTTCCGGTCCAGGGAAGACATGGCTTGGCAGTTCGGGCTGGACTGTTCCCATGAGGCACAGGTTCGAACTGATTTGCATATAGCCTTGTCTGAACTGGGGGGGCAGAGTGGGCTAAAGAACGGTGATGGATTAAACCCAGATCTTTTGACTGGGTGTGAGTGTTTGATTGATTCAGATGCTCCGTCCATCACCACCCCCTTTTGTACCGCTTTTGGCCGCCATAAGTGTGGCAGTGTATGCTCAGACGTGAGTCCCTTGCTCACTTTGCCACTGGATTCAAGCAAGCCGGGCTGCAGACGGCTGGAATGCCAGAAACCGGTCCTCGGAAGCTTGTTTCCGGTCGAGGGAAGACATGGCTTGGCAGTTCGGGCTGGACTGTTCCCATGAGGCACAGGGTCGGACTGATTTGCATATAGCCATGTCTGAACTGGGGTGGCAGAGTGGGCTAAAGAACAGTGATGGATTAAACCCAGATCTTTTGACTGGGTGTGAGTGTTTGATTGATTCAGATGCTCCGTCCATCACCTCCCCCTTTTGTACCGCTTTTTGCCGCCATAAGTGTGGCAGGGTATGCTCAGACGTGAGTCCCTTGCTCACTTTGCCACTGGATTCAAGCAAGCCGGACTGAAGACGGCTGGAATGCCAGAAACCAGTCCTCGGAAGCTTGTTTCCGGTCCAGGGAAGACATGGCTTGGCAGTTCGGGCTGGACTGTTCCCATGAGGCACAGGGTCGGACTGATTTGCATATAGGCTTGTCTGAACTGGGGTGGCAGAGTGGGCTTAAGAACGGTGATGGATTAAACCCAGATCTTTTGACTGGGTGTGAGTGTTTGATTGATTCAGATGCTCCGTCCATCACCACCCCCTTTTGTACCGCTTTTGGCCGCCATAAGTGTGGCAGGGTATGCTCAGACATGAGTCCCTTGCTCACTTTGCCACTGGATTCAAGCAAGCCGGGCTGAAGACGTCTGGAATGCCAGAAACTGGTCCTCGGAAGCTTGTCTCCGGTCCAGGGAAGACATGGCTTGGCAGTTCGGGCTGGACTGTTCCCATGAGGCACAGGGTCGGACTGATTTGCATATAGCCATATCTGAACTGGGGTGGCAGAGTGGGCTAAAGAACGGTGATGGATTAAACCCAGATCTTTTGACTGGGTGTGAGTGTTTGATTGATTCAGATGCTCTGTCCATCACCACCCCCTTTTGTACCGCTTTTGGCCGCCATAAGTGTGGCAGGGTATGCTCACCCCCTTTTATACCGCCCAGAAAGAATACAGGCAATTGCAAAATTGAGTGTCCCAAGGACACAGAGAAGTGCGTGCTTTCTTGGGCATTACATCATATTGCAGACAATGGATACCAAATTTCTCCTTGTTGGCCAAACCTTTGGTGGCATTAACTTGCAAGGATACACCAAGACCCATTCCGTGGTCTGAAGATTGTCAGAAAAGTGTTTACGAATTACGTGATGCATTTTGTTTGGCTCCTGTGTTGGGTACCCCCGACTACAGTAAGCCTTTCACATTGTATGTCCACGAGAAAGAAGGTTGTGCATTATCAGTCTTGACACAGTCTTTTGGGGGCAAACAGCGTCCATGCGCGTACTTCTCGGCAACTCTAGATCCGGTAGCTAAGGCATTGCCAAGTTGCTTGAGGGCCACTGCGGCAGCAGCTGTCTGTATTCAAAAGTCTGCTGGGTTAGTAATGAATAATACACATAGTCATGGTCCCACATGCAGTAGACATTTTGCTAAACAGAACAAGGACACAGCATTTAACTAGTACTCGATTGTCAAGTTATGAGCTGACACTATTAGCGAGTCATGTTCACATAAAGAGGTGTGATACATTAAACCCAGCCACGTTATTGCCCATTCCAGTAGAGACAGATGAGGTCAAAGAACATGACTGCTGTTTTAGGACAGAAGAAGAGACAAAAGGGAGAGTAGATTTACAGGACACTCCTCTTCCTGAATGTAATGATACCTTATGGGTTGATGGTTCATCTTTCAAGTTGCCGATTGGTGATACGACTGCAGCATATGCTGTGACAACATTGCACACGATTGTTGAATCTGCACGTATCCCACACAATTCTGCGCAAGCAGCAGAGTTGATTGCACTTACAAGAGCGTGTGTGTTGGCAAAAGGAAAGCGAGTGAATGTGTACACGGACAGCCAATACGCCTTTGGCGTGGCTCACAGTTTTGGACGATTGTGGCGTGAACGTGGGTTCCTGACTTCGCATGGTACCAAGATCCAACATGGTCAGTTAGTAAATGAGCTTCTCGAGTCACTGACCTTGCCACTACAAGTTGCGATTGTGAAATGTAGTGCACACAAAATGGTGACGGGTGATGTTGGTCGTGGAAACGCGTTTGCAGATGAAGTTGCAAAAGAAACTGCAAGGAATGTAATGAGTCGAATGTATGTTGCAGGCCCTGCGAGATGGATTGGTGATGTTGGTATGTACACAGATTTGATCGAGAGTGTGCAGTCTATCCAATCCGAAGCCACAGAGAAAGAGGTGAATGAATGGAGAGAAAGAAAGGGTAAATTGGATGCGAATGGTTGTTGGATTGAATTGTCAGAGCATCAGAGATGGCTGTTACCCGATGCATATGTGCTTGCAGTGGTGACAATGGCTCATGGGATGGCTCACATCAGTGTGAAAGAGATCTGTAAGTTGTTGGTTCCAGTATGGCAGAATAGTGGAATACCTAAATGTGCAGAGAATGTGGTCAATAACTTTATGGTGTGTCTGAAGTACAATCCTGGTAAGGGAACTCCAACTCCAGCTGGTCATTTTGCGCCTCCAACGTACCCGTTCGAGGTTTTGCAGCTAGATTTCATCCACATGGAAAGGTGCAACAATCTGAAATACGTACTCGTTGTTGTTTGTGCCTTTTCCAGGTGGGTCGAAGCATATCCCCTTAAGGACAATACTGCCTTGTCCACAGCTAAAGCCCTTGTCAAAGAGTTCTTCCCTAGGTTTGGAATGCCTAGAATGATCTGGAGTGATAATGGGAGTGAATTCGTGGGACGAGTGATGAAGAAAGTGTGTGAGGGGCTAGGCATACAACAGAAGTTCCACGCTGCAAATCACCCCCAATCAGCTGGACTAGTAGTGTGCTACAACGGCACGTTAAAATTGAAACTGGCCAAGATTCAAGCAAGCACAGGTCTTAAATGGCCTGACGCTCTGCCCTTGGCGCTCCTATCCACAAGAATGACTATTCACTCCAGAGTGGGACTTAGTCCACATGAAATTGTGTTCGGCCGCCCGGCCAACATATGGGGAGTGCCAAGGCCTACCAGGTTCAGTGAAATAGAGCATCCTGTACTGCTTGACTATCTATACGAATTGACGGCTAAATTGAGTGTTTTACATCTTCAGGTCTACGACAGTCTACCTTAGGCCTCTGAAGCTCCAGGACACCCTATCGATCCTGGAACCTATGTCCTCGTGAAAAACTTCCAGCGAACGAAGAATGACCAGCCCCGGTGGACCAGCCCTGACTTAGTTCTCCTATCCACAAGATCGTCAGTTTGAGTGGAAGGAAAGAAAAACTGGATCCACGGGACCCATTGCAAGAGGGTCCCGTTACCTCTGCCTTATGACCGATGGATCCAGGAGGGAATTGCTGACTCTGAGGCTGAGACTGTGCCTCGCTTCTTACCCTTCAGTGATGCACGTTTGAAAGGAACTACTTCTGAAAAGGAAAGCGATAACATTCTGCAAGGATCTGTGCCGCCGTCAATGCAGTTGGACACTACTGAGCCTGAACTCCTGTTTCTAGACCACACAGCACCTGGTCGAAACCGGTATAACTTGAGGCCAAGACGTATGACTATGGACAAATAAATATTTTTCTTTTTGATTGTGCAGCTCTCTCATCCAGGAAACTTGCTAATTTTTGATTTTCGAACCGCCATCCGGTTCTGCTGCTAGGGTCGCGGTTGCCACAGTCTTTGGAGTGCAGCTGGAGACGGTTAGGTCGACAGTTCTGGTTGGTCTAAGGGAGTTGCCCTAAACTGACAGAAGCACTCCTTAGCAGAATCAATCTCCCACCGCGGGCAGCAACTTAGAGGATGGAGTTTCCCAAGATGGAGAGACCTGCCAGATCAGCAAACTTTGAAACGAGAATATGCACTGTGATGGCAAAAACTCGATTTTTAATAATATGCATTTTCATGTTGTGTAGTATAATGATGTTTTTGGTGGGCTATGCTTTATTCACCTTTCGAGTATCATTTGCATACACTACACAGCCCACACCTCCTCCTGTTTCCCCGCACTCTTTTCACCCTCTACCTGAACACGAGTCTGCCAGATGATTAGAATTCATAAATAACTCATTCGTTCAGCTCCTACACCAGCACCAGGTTGTAATGAACACAACAAATTGTTGGGTATGTGGACTTATGCCACACACGACAGATAAGGGCATCCCGTATTTTGTCCTGCCATTTAGCTACTATGGTTCCTTGTGGGCCTTTCAAACAATGTTCCTATTTGGCATAGAACCGTATCCCCCACGTCCCACAGGAAGCAACTCGAGCAACAAGGCACTAGTGGCAGGAATCAGAAATATGAGCAGAAATGAAATGAAATGAAAACGGGATTTCTAGAGCGCATGGCTGCCCAGGGGCGTCCCAGCGCTGGGATTGTACTAGCCACTGAGGGGGGAAGCAAAAAACGGGAAGGGAATAGGCAAATTATTGTGGGAACAGGTGGGTTTTGAGAAGCTTGCGAAATTTGTTGTGATTCGTTTCTGCTCGAAGATGGATAGGTAGGGCGTTCTACAGTATTGCTGCTGCAACTGAGAAACGACGTCCTCCAGTACGGGCTTTCTTAATTTTATGTACTGTGGCCAAGTTACCATGGGAGGAACGCAGAGATCTGTTGGGTTTATATGGGAAGAGCCTAGTTTTATGCAACGGGGGACCCTGATCTTGTAGAGCTTTGTGCGTTATACATAGTGCCTTGAATTTGACCCTTTCACGGATTGGGAGCCAGTGAAGGGTCTTCAATGCAGGTTTAGCTGATGTTCTGCGGGAGGTGCCTGTCAGGAGCCTAGCAGCGGCATTTTGAGTTCTCTGCAAGATGTTCAAGGTTGCTTCAGGGGCTGCCAGGAAAAGGGCATTGCCATAATCTAGCCTCGATGATATCAGCCCTTGTATTAGGAGCTTTTGAGAGGGGGCAGGGAGCAGGGGGAGAATTTTCCTGGCTGAGCGAAGTAGGCCTACGCAGGTACCTGCGTTTTTTTTGCCTGGGTTTTAAGAGAAAGGTCCTGTTCTAACCAGAAACCCAGACTTTTGAGCTCCGGCTTGGGTTGGGGAAGGGTCCCTAGGCAAGATGGCCACATTGCGCTGGGGAGGAGTGATGTTTGTGGTCCCAATAGCATGAGCTTGGTTTTAGAGCCGTTCAGTTTCAGTCTTGAATCACACATCCACTGATAGATCCCTTCAAGGCAGTCATGAAGGTTTTTGATTTGAGCACTCTCTAGCGGAAAAGAGACCACCATTTGGGTGTCATCAGCGTATGTGATGGTTTTTATCCCAAATGGGGAGACCACTTCATCCAGGGGGGCCATGTAGGTGTTAAATAGTGTAGGGCTCAATGAAGAGCCCTGGGGGACCCCACACTGGAGGGGGAAAAAATTGGATCGCTCATTACCTTCACAGACCTGAAAGGTTCTGTTTTTAATGAAGGAAGTGAGCCAGCGAAGTGCGGTGTTTCTTATTCCTAAGTTGGACAGTCGCTGTATCAGGATCTCGTGGTCCACCGTATCAAATGCAGCGCTTAGATCCAGGAGGATCCAGTAGCACCGTTCCCCCTGAATCCAAGATGCATCTGGCTTCCTCCATCACTTGAAGAAGGGAGGTCTCGGTCCCCTGCCCAGGACGGAACCCAGTTTGAGAAGGGCGAAGAAGGTTGTTGTCTTCTAGGAAAGCCGATAGTTGTCCGTGATCTTACTTATCCCTGGTAATAGGGAGATAGGGCGAAGATTGGAGAGATCAAGTGGGTCGAGACCTGTTTTTTTCTGTATGGCTTTTACTACTGCATGTTTCCAGCTATGGGAGACCACTCCTTGGCTGAGGGAGGCGTTGATGAGATCGGTGGCCTGGTGTGAGATAGTGGGTCCCACTTGTTTGAGGATATGAATGGGGGCAGGATCGTTTGGAGAGCCACTTTTCATCCCTGAGAGAGTTTAAAGGAATTCTTCCTTGGTCATCTGATGGAAGCTGTCGAGGATAGGACCATTTAATGAACGAGTCAAGGTTTCAGCGGGGATTTTGTCAGATTTGGGGGGGAGGGTTTGTAGAATGGTAGTTATTTTGTTCTGAAAATAAGATGCTATTTGATTGCATCTAGCAACAGAGGGTAACTGGGTTGAGGAGGGATTTTGAATTTTTAATACGTTTTTGAAAATTTTATAGGTCTCGCGGGACGAATTAGAGGCAGATTTGATTTTTTCCTCATAGAAGGAGGCCTGAGCTGACTTTCGGGCTAGTTTATAGATGTTCATTGATTTTTTATATTCTTCTTTAAAAAGTGGGTCCCAGTTTTTCCTCCATTTGCGTTCTTGAACTTTACAATTTTTCCGAAGAATCTTGAGTTCTTGGGAGTACCAGGGGGATTTAAAAGAGGTGCATTTTTTCTTTAGATTTTTCTTCGGAGCGACTTGGTCTAAGGTAGAGGTAAGCCAGTTGTTAAATTTTTTATCTGCTTTGTCTGGGTCGGGATCTGCATAAGGGGCAGAGTGAGTTCGTTTTTGCACCCAATTTTCAAGAGGTATTTTGGAACAAATTCTATCCTGTTGTCTTGGGGTGAGGGTCTGGGGGGAGACAGGAGTGATCTGCCAAGAAAAAGGAATCAGGAAGTGATCTGACCATGGGAGGGGGAGTGGATGGGAGACTTCTAGATTAAGGAGATTAGTGAAGAGTGGGTCTAAAAGATGTCCTTTGGAGTGAGTTGCTTCGGAGTTTTTAAGTTGGATGTCAAATGCTTTCAATTCCGAGATTATATCTCCAGCAACTTTATCTTTGTTGTCCTCAAAGTGGAGATTTAAGTCTCCTAGAAGGAGAAAGCTGGAGGTCAAAGTGCCCGAGGATATGGTGGCCTCTAGCAGAGAATTGACGAAATTTCCTAAGCTGGTGGGAGGACGATAGATGAGAAATCCCGAAAGGGTTTTATTGGGATTTATTTGGAGGGAAAAGTGTAAGTTTTCACAGTCCTCAATACCTCCCTTTTGTATTCTGCAGGTAAGGGTGTTTTTATAAACAAACGCTATCCCTCCTCCTTTGCCCTTAGATCTATTTTGGTATAATATGAGGTAGCCTGTGGGTAGCATATTGACGATGTCGGCTTCGGAATGGGGCGTAAGCCACGTTTCCGTAAGGAAAAGGACATCTAATGTCATATCCTGGATCAGCTGGTTGATTTCTACGGAGTGTTTAGATGCAGATCTACAATTAAGTAACGCTAGGTTGACCGATTTAATTGTAAGGTGTTTCCCTCTAGTAATGTCAGAGGTTAGCGGTATGGGGGTGAGGGTAGATGTGGTCGGGCGGTATTGAAGGAGATGATCCCTCGAGTATTGTAGTCTCTTACCTCCTGATTTGGGCATAGTGAGTGGCCCTGTGCCCGGCCTGGCCCGGACAGGCCCAGACGGGCTTGCCTCTGGCGCGCCTCCGGCGTGCCATCGGCGCGCCCGCTCCGCGGACGAGAAGAGGGCTTCATTTTATGGTGATTGGGCCGAAATCGCCCAGCCACTAGAGCGCTGTACAGGCCCCTATCTAAGATGGCGGCCGTGGATTGAGTGCCTCGGGGATAAGTAAATAAGGCAGACCGGGAGCCCTAAACTGCTTCAGGTCGTGCAATTTGTCTGCACGAGGAAGCGGCTCACTCAGGTAGGTTTAGCAAGAATTATGGACAATAAACAGCGTTTTTACAAAATTACAATAAAAACGATTCTGTGCAATTTTAAAACTGTGCAAGTGCTGGTAAAACGATTTAATGCAAAAACGAGCTTTGTAAGTTGATTAATTTAGCAGGAGCAGCCAATTGTTCTGCTGCTCGAACTCTGCCTCCCGGCTTCCGCCTCAGGAGGGTACAATCACTGGTTGGTGAAACTGTAAGGAGCTCTTTTAAGGTGATTGGGCCAAAGTCGCCCAGCCACTAGAGCGCTGTCCAGGCCCCTATCTAAGATGGCGGCCGTGGATTGAGTGCCTCGGGGATAAGTAAATAAGGCAGACCGGGAGCCCTAAACTGCTTCAGGTCGTGCAATTTGTCTGCACGAGGAAGCGGCTCACTCAGGTAGGTTTAGCAAGAATTATGGACAATAAACAGCGTTTTTACAAAATTACAATAAAAACGATTCTGTGCAATTTTAAAACTGTGCAAGTGCTGGTAAAACGATGTAATGCAAAAACGAGCATTGTAAGTTGATTAATTTAGCAGGAGCAGCCAATTGTTCTGCTGCTCGAACTCTAGCCTCCCGGCTTCCGCCTCAGGAGGGTACAATCACTGGTTGGTGAAACTGTAAGGAGCTCTTTTAAGGTGATTGGGCCGAAGTCGCCCAGCCACTAGAGCGCTGTCCAGGCCCCTATCTAAGATAAGATGGCGGCCGTGGATTGAGTGCCTCGGGGATAAGTAAATAAGGCAGACCGGGAGCCCTAAACTGCTTCAGGTCGTGCAATTTGTCTGCACGAGGAAGCGGCTCACTCAGGTAGGTTTAGCAAGAATTATGGACAATAAACAGCGTTTTTACAAAATTACAATAAAAACGATTCTGTGCAATTTTAAAACTGTGCAAGTGCTGGTAAAACGATTTAATGCAAAAACGAGCTTTGTAAGTTGATTAATTTAGCAGGAGCAGCCAATTGTTCTGCTGCTCGAACTCTAGCCTCCCGGCTTCCGCCTCAGGAGGGTACAATCACTGGTTGGTGAAACTGTAAGGAGCTCTTTTAAGGTGATTGGGCCGAAGTCGCCCAGCCACTAGAGCGCTGTCCAGGCCCCTATCTAAAATGGCGGCCGTGGATTGAGTGCCTCGGGGATAAGTAAATAAGGCAGACCGGGAGCCCTAAACTGCTTCAGGTCGTGCAATTTGTCTGCACGAGGAAGCGGCTCACTCAGGTAGGTTTAGCAAGAATTATGGACAATAAACAGTGTTTTTACAAAATTACAATAAAAACGATTCTGTGCAATTTTAAAACTGTGCAAGTGCTGGTAAAACGATGTAATGCAAAAACGAGCTTTGTAAGTTGATTAATTCAGCAGGAGCAGCCAATTGTTCTGCTGCTCGAACTCTAGCCTCCCGGCTTCCGCCTCAGGAGGGTACAATCACTGGTTGGTGAAACTGTAAGGAGCTCTTTTAAGGTGATTGGGCCGAAGTCGCCCAGCCACTAGAGCGCTGTCCAGGCCCCTATCTAAGATGGCGGCCGTGGATTGAGTGCCTCGGGGATAAGTAAATAAGGCAGACCGGGAGCCCTAAACTGCTTCAGGTCGTGCAATTTGTCTGCACGAGGAAGCGGCTCACTCAGGTAGGTTTAGCAAGAATTATGGACAATAAACAGCGTTTTTACAAAATTACAATAAAAACGATTCTGTGCAATTTTAAAACTGTGCAAGTGCTGGTAAAACGATTTAATGCAAAAACAAGCTTTGTAAGTTGATTAATTTAGCAGGAGCAGCCAATTGTTCTGCTGCTCGAACTCTAGCCTCCCGGCTTCCGCCTCAGGAGGGTACAATCAGAGACATTGACACGTATAGAACAATCCCCAAAGATGAATTTAAGGCGTACAGTAGATGGAATATAACTAAATATGGAATTTCCTTGAGTGAGAGCCAGCGAGCAAAGAAATCCTCCCCAATCTGGATAGTACCCCACCAAGGTCACCTATGTCTGCAGGGAAATGGCAAAAACCCCAGAGCTCAGCTAGGGAAGAGTGTCTGTACCGACACTTATGTCTTCTCGTCTCAGACATCTCCTTCATTCTTAGCAGCTAAGGGTACCTACTTCGTCTGCCACGATAGAGCATATACATGGCTGCCCCCTGACTTTTCGGGCACATGTTTTATCTTGTTTCTGTTGCCACCCACCTACACGGCCGAGGCAGATTACCATCGGACGAGGACAGTTAGGGGTGTTGTGAGTAAAGACGACACTGCGGAACAGGAGTCTGGAGATTTCGCAAAAGGTTTTCTGCCGTTTTGGGGGCCTATGGTTAACAGCAGGAACATTCGCCAATTGACGAGAGTAGTTGAATCCGCCGTGATTGAAACGGCTGGTGCCCTTAGTAACTTGACTGCGGAGCTCCAGTCGGACCGCCTTATGACTCTTCAGAACAGGGTTGCCCTAGATGTCATACTTGCAGACCGTGGTGGGGTATGTAAAGTGATCCAATCCAGTTGCTGCATTTTCATCCCCGATAAAACTCCGACAGTGTACCAGGCCATCTCCAAACTGCATAAGATCTCTGAGTCCATTCATGTGGACAAAGGAGACTGGTCCTTGCTGGGGTGGTTCTGGGAACTGATATCTGCCTGGGGGTGGAAAATTCTGATAGTCATTAGAATGGTCTTAGCCATTCTGTTCATGTTCTGCTTGTGTGTACAGTGCGCTCCTGCAATATGTGGCCTCTGTGCTACATCATGTGTAAGGAAGCCTGTATCAAGAGATGAACTAAGTAACAGGATGATGCTACAGCAGCATCTCAATGACTTTATGCACACAGACCTGGACTCAGATTAGCATGAGTATAGGTTATTGCCTATATAAGGGCAAAAGGAGGGTCTGTGGTACTGAAAATCCTGGACCCTGCTATTGTATGGTACCAAAGCTCTACACTCGTGTCAGAAAATATCATCGTACCATGATGAATTTGGTATCGGCAGACCGGTAATGATTGAGACATTATACCTGTGCATTTGCGTCATGATTGAGTGACGAAATCACCCTTAAATCGTAGTTTCTGTCTTGAACCCTCGGGTTCCATTTTGTGAGCAGCATCCATTTTGTGATTGCCCTTACATAGTCAAAATGACCAAGGCCGAATCCGATCTGAAAGGACACGTACACCTTTGCTGACTCCTCTGTGACCTGGGCGAGCTGACTCCACTGCCTCAAGCCAAACCTGTTCGGGCAGGTCTCATCCCAATGGCCGAGCGAGATTAGCATCAAGGCACAACATGTCATAAACCGTTCATCGCATACAAGCTACGCTAATCTCACACACACCTGTCCCTGTTTCTTCTTTATGACTAGTTTTACAAGGAGGAGATGCCCGATTTTATTGGGGGTTCATCGATATCTGATGGAAGTTCTGGGCCTTGCTGGGTAATCTATCACAAACTGGACAAACTAAAATATGGGCTTGCCATCATGACTCTGCCTTTTCTTTGTAGTGAAAATATGTATATGGTCGAACTGTAAAACGAAGAATTCTTGCCTGAAGCTTATATTTGTGTATAAAAAGAGAAGGCTGGTTCTGTAAAAACGAGCAGTCTCCTGAGTACATACATGCGCTACACGCTGTTGTACTTCTAGGATACCTGTTACTGGTTGCAGCCAATAAACTCGATCCTTGACATCACCTAGAAGACTCTGTGTTTCTGTGGTCCAAAACAGGAAGAACTCAAGACGTCTTTGGGTGTTCCCCTGGCACCGCCGGGTCCCTAAAAAGCCGGTACCTCACTCCGATCAAGTCTTGGATACAACCAGACACTTTTCCTCTCCACGTAGGCAGAACTTTTCAGCATCACGCCATTGAAAACTACGAAGATTCCCGACACCATTTGACACCTATGCACCCGGCTTCCCTGGGTTAGGTACACGAGTACTCCGGTGCTCACATGGGTGCTGGCCTTAGAACCTTCTAAGTTTGAAAGGGTTTGCTCAAAGTCCTCTCTAAGTGTCCTTAAATGTTTTTTTTTTATAAAATTTTTATTGCATACTTCTCAGGTTACACTGCCACTTGCCTACAACCCTGAGGCTGATGGCGTATCTTTTCCAGGTTGTAATACAAAGCTTCGTTTGCCAACAACCCGCGGGGCAGGCAGCGAATCTCGACCGGAATGCTTATTATCTCTTAGCAAATAAATTGCAATACGATCATTTATGTCTAAACATTGTAGTTAACTTGAAAATACACCTCCCCTCCCCCTCTGCCATTCTGTCAAATCAAGAGGCTAACATCTTTTGAGCACATGACGATCATTCTGCCATTTCGTTTATACACAAACAGTCTATGTACAATCAACATTTTACAGCTCATTAGACGATATGCAACGGTGAGACCATGTCCTACTTTCTGCCATTCTACCAACAATGCCCAGTTGGCCAATTATTCCCACTGCCTCACGAGGCTCAGTCTTTCTAAAGGTCTATTTCACCCGATCTCAGCCAGGTAGGAAAGGGTTCCCATATGTCAGATGGTCTGGATCTACTGCGTATTAGTTCCCAGAAAATTGATAATTGACCTTTGCAATATGTCACAGCTTTGACTCATGCGGCTGTCGTAGGCGGGTTTTGCTTCTTCCAGTGGATAGCCACCTGTATTTTTGCTAGCAACAACAACATGGCCGTGAGTTTACGATGATCTTTCGGTATTTCTTGAACATACCCCAATAGTGCCATCAGCGGCGTAACTGGTAAAGAAGCATTTATTATATGTCCCACATGACTAAATATGTCTGACCAATATTGCGCTATAAGTCTGCATTCCCAAGCCAAGTGGGTAAACGTGGCGCTCTTAGCTCCACATCTCCAGCACCTCACATCTGGGCGCAATCTCATGCGATGCAACTGTGACGGTGTGCAATATAGTCTATGCAGGAAGTTAAAGTGAATAAGCCTCAGTCTAAAGTTTGGTGAGAGGTGATCCAGCTGAGAGCATCAGAACTGCCATTGTTTGTCTGTGATGGTGAGAGTGATGTTACTTTCCCATTCCGCTTTGGATGTAGCGTAGGCAACTGGAGATTCCCCTTGTGCTGTAAATAAGTGTGATTAGTTTGCGGGGTGACGGATTAGATAAGACATTCTCTAGCGCTGGCAGGGTAGGTGGTGCATGAGGGAATTCGGCATACCTAAATCTGCATGCTGCTCTGATCTGATAGTATAATAGCATGTCCGACGCAGTGGACATCTGCGGATAACACATCTGTGATAGCGTTAAAAATTGGCCGTCTGGGAATAAATCGCCCCCTTTCTCCAATTTGTGTGATTGTGCTCTTATTTTGATTGCCTTATCTAATAAGGGGTCAAGAAGGGGATTGTCACCTATGGACATGGATGGTGTGTAAAGTATCTACTGCCGTGCTCTCTTCACAATTCCTCGCCACGCCCATCTCATCATCTCCACCGTGTCTATTTCCTGGTGTGGATGTTTAGAGGGTTTATATATGGCTGTGTTTAGCGGGAGTGGTGCGACTCTGTCCATTTCTATCACCACATGGGGCTGAAATGGTGTAGGGTGGTGCCAAAAGTGCAGGAACTGTGCCTGCGCACTGTAGGCGTATAGCTCAAAGTCTCGAGCTCCTAACCCTCCTCGTGCAAATGGAAATGTCAATAGCTGCCATGAGGCTCGAGGTTGCTTTCCTGCCCAGACTAATTCCAGTATGTTTGAACGGAGCCTTTTTAAAAAAGTGAGTGTTTATTGTCATTAGGATGTTCACAAACAGGTAAAGTAATTTAGGCAGTATTACCATTTTCGTGATAGCTATGCGCCCTGTCAAGGATATCTTCAATTTCTTCTATAACTGTATTTTGTTTTCCACCCAGTCAATCAATCTACCATAATTGGCTAGCCATATTTCCTGCAGAGATCTACTGATCCAAATGCCCAGATATCGCGTCTCCCCTTCTGCCCATTGTATCGGAAATTCTGTGTCAAATGGGACTGTAGCATCTGTGAGCGGCAGCATCACAAATTTCGTCCAGTTTATATGGATCCTGTTAGTCCACCATATCTTATCAGTTCCCTCATCACTGTATCAAAGTTATCACTAGGGTCAGTTAGGTATATCGTCATGCCATCTGCATACATCGATATCAAGAGGCTTCTGGATGTGAATCCAATGCTCCTTTGTGTGAGATGTTGTCGGAGCATGCCTGCTAGCGGTTCCATAGCTATAGCAAATATTAATGGCGATAGTGGGCAGCCCTGCCTTGTCCCTCTATTGATGTTAAAAGGTTCAGATATCTGACCGTTGACCTTGACTCTCGCTGTCGGGTTCGTATATAGTATTTTAATCTGCCTGATAAATATGGGACTAACACCCAAACGGGTCAATAAGGTGAAGAGGAATTTCCATTCTAACGAATCAAACACTTTTGTGGCATCCAATAGCGCCTCTGTGGCCTGTACATGAGGGGCTAAGTAATGGAGAATGCCAAAAATCGTTCTCAAATTATGTGCAGTGGAGCCGCCCGGTATAAACCCTGATTGGTCCGGCTGTCTGTGTGAGTATGGGCTGTAGTCTGTTTGCTATTAACTTGGCGTATATTTTGGCGTCTAAGTTTATCAGAGATAACGTACGATACGAATACGGTTTTGTCGGGTCCTTATCAGGCTTCAGTATGGTTATTATAGTGGCCTCAGGAAGTGTCAGAGGTAGTATACCAGTTTCCTTTGCCTCCAGGAACACCTGCAATAATTTGGAGGCTAGGATATCAGCGTATTCTTTGTAGAATGCTGCCGTTACGCTGTCCGCCCCTGGGGCTTTGACTGCCGGAATGCTATAAATGACTTGCCTATTGTCTTCTGTTGTAATTGGTAACTCCATGTACTCTCGGGCACCATTGTTAATTCAGGCCAGCGCCACATCATCTAGATACTCAATTATGACAGCATGTGACGGATCAGTTTGCAAGGTGTACAGTTGTTGATAAAACAGGGATATTTTGCGCAGTATATCAGATGGTGTTCTAGCTATTTCCCGTTGTCTGTGTGTAGTTCGTTTATGTCGGTTGACCCTCTTGGTGAACTAAGTAGTCCCGCTAGTTTTTTCCCCGGTCTCTCACTCTCCCCATAGCACCTCGCCTGTGCGTACTTATTCATATAGGCCGTTTCCCTCTCTGCTTCTTCCTGGAATTCTGTCAGTTTAGACCTTATCCTTGCTGTTGTTTCAAGAGACGGGCTGAGTAGCTGTGATTGTTCCAGCTCCCTTATTTCTTGCTCTAGTCTGCTCAGTGTATTACTTATTTCCTTTAGGACTCCTGATTTAAGTGCTATACAGTTGCCTCTTGTGACCACCTTAAATGCTTTCCACAGAGTGCCCGGCGAATCTACCGTGCCCTCATTCAGCATGGAGTACTCTGTCATCCTATCCCGCAGCTCTTCACGGAAAACCAGATCCAACAGGGCGCTAGATGGGAACCTCCGGGTAAATGGCTGAGTGCACGCAGGAGGTAGGCACAGTCTTATCTGGGTGGGTGCATGATCTGAAAATGTACGAGGATGGTGTGTGGCTTCTATCAGCCAGGTATGAAGGTCCTTAGAGACCAGCCAAAAGTCTAGGTGCAACCACGCATTGCGATGGTGTGTTACACAAGTTCCCACCCTGGCTGACGGGTGTAAGATCCTCCAGGAGTCTATTAATTGGAGATCCTCTATAATGTCATGTAGCATTGCTGCTGCCTTCGGGTGATGTACACTAGACGTTCCCTGCCTGTCTGCGTGCGTCGATAGGACCACATTAAAGTCACCTCCCCACAAAGCTGCAGTGTGCCCCAATGATTGTATCTTCTGCTAAACTTGTTGGAAGAATTCAGGACTATGTGTGTTTGGTCCATAAGTATTTACTAGCGCCATGGGAGTATGACACATCTCTCCCTGCAGTATAATGTATCTGCCTTCCTTGGCTATTATCGTGTGATGTGTTTGCCAATGCAGTTCTCTGCACAGGAGCATCGCCATCCCCCTGGAGTAATTAGAATAGCCAGCCTCTATTACCTCACCCCATTGTTTGTTTCTGAGCATCCCCGCTAATGTACTTGTCAAGTGCATTTCCTGTAAAAAACATATATCCACCGCATGCCTTGTGTGATAGAAGTGGATCAGTCTCGTCTTTCTTCGATCATTCAGGCCTCTGACGTTCCACGTAAGGCATATTAGGAAGTTCATGTTAGTGTGTTGTGACATATCTACTCATAAAAACTGGGCCTGTTGCATACACATATCTGAGAAGCGCATTGTTGGAAATTATTGCCATATGCGGATTGTAGCATTGTATCATCCCCCTGTGTACATGAATAGATCTCGGTGCATAACTGTCTCATGTTGTGCTTGCATAGTCGTAAAACTCTTGGCAGTCCTAAATTACAAAACATCTCAACTTCCCCCCACCCACACCAACCCCCAATCAGGTTGTGTAAAACCCTCTCCCACTACCCAAAACCATAAACAAACTACATAGAGTAGCTGACGTAAGGGAATCGTCCCATGGGGCGCTTGTGGTCGCCAGCGATCTACCCAGCACTTGTGGCAGGGTGGCTGAGTTTTTAACACCAGGAACCTCCCAGAATTAACCAGCTGCATACTTTTACAGGGAGTTACATCAAATTGCATAGATCAACACGCCTCCTCTTCGGTAAATAAGAGCTCCAACCTTACCAGTTCCCCACCAGCACTCGGAGCATCAATAAACCAAGTAAGCTGCATAGCTGTACATCACGCATTCTAGTCTCTGTATTTCAATCGTTGTCGCTTAGCCCGTTCTCCGTCTGTTTTTCACCCGACATCTTCTGTTGTTTTTGTTCCTTTGCCATTTGTTTCGCATATGCCAATGCTGCTTTAGCAACTGTAAAAAAAGGTGGGCTTGCCATGCCCCTGGATGCGCAACTTGGCAGGATATATCAGTGCATACTTGGTCCCAAGTTGTTGAAAGATTTTCTTTGCAGGAATAAATTCCCGGTGGGCCACTTGCACTTGTAATGTGAAGTCAGGGTACATTGCGATGTCGTTTCCTTGATAATGAATAGTGCCCTTTTCCCTAGCTAGTCGAAGTATCGTATCACGGTCTCTGTAGTTGAGCACTCTCGCTAGTATTGGTCTTGCCGGAGCTCCCGGCCGAGGTCTAGGGCCCAGAGATCTGTGCGCTCTTTCAATAAGGAACATTTTGGATAGGTCAGCTCCGAAAAGGTCTCTAATCATAGTTTCAATATATTGCTCCATATTTTGAATGTTCGTTGTTTCAGCAATTCCCGTTATTCATAGGTCATTTCTTCTCGACATGACTTTTAAATCCTCGTTCTTCTTTTGGATCATGGCCAGTACCTTGTCGGTCCATGTACCTATCTTTGTGTATTACTTTGTATAAAAATGTAAAATAATTATGTGGTTGAGAAAAAAAAAATAATAAATAAAAATCATCTTTGGTCTACACGTACATACTTCCATTGTGCATCTACGTACTTCCATGTACGTGGATCTGTGGGTCTGTTACTTTTCTCCTAAAAAGCATATCCAATGCACTACCATATTTCTCATCCTGTGCCTCTAGCAATATCTTTAACCTACATATACTTACCTCCTTTATGTATCTATATGCTTTTAATGTACTTATGGATCTATATATTTATCAGTTTCTTCTAATTTAGCATTTCCAATGCACTACCCTATTTCTCAGCCTATACTTCGCTCAATATATCTTCTAGCCCAACCTTCTGACTCATCTCAAACTTCTTTCTACTACTCTTTCCAATGCACTACCCTATCTCTCATCCTATACATCTGTCAATAAATCCTCTACATCCACTCTCTCATTTATCCCAAACCCCATAACACTACTATGATCGCCAAAATAACCTGTTCTAAACTATTTCCTATTCTACCCCTCCTCGTATCATCAAACACCTTTTTTTTCCATTCCGGTCCCCTATAACAAACCTTTCTAAACGCTTCCCTCTGACTCCTCCCCTCCAAAACTCCTTTCACTCATCCAAAATCCTCCTCCTACTGCTAAGACCTAAAAAATAAAAATAAATAAAAAAAATCCTTCATTCTTTTATCCCTCCACTATCCTTTTCAATCAAAATTAACTGACTAACATGTTCACTTCTCAAATTCCATATTCAACTATACTAATTCACCATTAATCCTTTATTGGGTTCCAGAGTAGCATGCTACTCGCCAATAAAGAGTCTCAACACCCCATCAGGGTTACAAGC
Organism: Lissotriton vulgaris; assembly: GCF_964263255.1. Lineage (NCBI taxonomy): Eukaryota > Metazoa > Chordata > Amphibia > Caudata > Salamandridae > Lissotriton > Lissotriton vulgaris. The sequence continues at coordinate 817,487,229 of NC_141695.1, read as the reverse complement.
GCTATATAAATGCAAACCTTTTCCCTTTTCTACCCCTCCCTAACCCTTCTCAATCAAAATAACTGCCTAACATATCCACCACTACTCTCATGTTTCACCATACTAATTAATTACTAATCCTGATAGGTGCAATACAATGTTCTTCTCCATTTCGGTCTGTCCCTCCTCAGTCTCCATCACTTTAGTTTCCAGCACGCTCAGTCGTCCCTCCTGCTTTTCCACCCGTTGAGTGAGTCTATCCATGCGTTCTGCAAGCGTATCCATTTTAGAGTCCATGCCTTGGAAACTGGTTTTCAGCTCCTTAAACATTGACCGAATGTCTTCTTCTGGCAGCTGACTGGTGGCTAAGTAGTCTGCAGGATCTTGATGGCTAGTGTCAGTCTCAGCCGGTTTGCTAGACTTCCTGTCCAAATTGATCCAGGGTTGTCCCATGACCGGCTTTCCCATGTTTGCGAAATTACTTCCATTTGCTGTTCAGCCAATGCACTTGGTGGTTGTATCCGTCTCTAGTAATTCTGAGGTTGTGCGTGTTGGTAGACAGTTGTGGTCTATCTCATCTACTTATTTAAACTTAGCTTTACTGCTAAGACTCTTTAGTAACCATAACACGCTGCCCGTATGGCAGTACCAGCAGGTAGGATCGCACATTGAGCCTCCTCCTCTTCACATACCTTTGCTGTTATTCGTTGTGGTCAGTCCACGCAGCCGTGTAGCATCTCACTGTGTACTTTAGCGGTGTGGCACCGGCGATGTCTCTGTATGATCGCCTCTGTGGTCTGGTTGACGTGATCCCTATAGCAGTGGTGGTCAAATGCTGGCCTGTCTTCCTATGTTAGTTCCCGCCGATCTCTCCCAGGTGTGTAGGATTATGGCCGGTGGCGTACAACAAATAGCGCTAGCGCTAGAGTTGCGCTATTAGGACAGTTCGTCGCGTTGCATCAATCTCAGCAACATTCTCCATGTAGGCCAGTCCTCCGCCTTAATAAATATCTACACTGGTGCCCTTCGCTATATTATGTGGGGCATACAGACACGTAGTGATAGAAACAGCACAGTGGGCACACCTCGTCGGGTCGTACTATAGATGTCCTGTGCAGCAATGGGCCGATATGCAGCCGCGCGCACTTTGCTCCGCCAGGTATGTCATCGCCCTGCAGCCTCCTGTCTTGCTGCGCCCTTCGTAGTTACATGCCTTAAAGAGCCTTGTGCTTGTCCTCTTCTGCACTCTAACTTCACTCTCGAGGTGGTTTGCTGGGTCCTGGCCTCGCGCCGGTCGCTTCTTCGGATAGCGCTATCGTCTCACAAAATGGCGGGCACGCCCAGTTTTCCGCTGTCTGCGCCTCGCAGGGTCGGGGCAATTGCTTTTCTAGCCGTCATTAAAGGCCTACTGTTTATGGGGATCCCTGGTTCGTGTCCTCACTATCCGTGTCGGGGCCTCCCAGCAGCAGTCCCAGGCCCCGTCCCCCGCCCGACCGTCTAATGACGATTGCCGGGTCGGACTTCACCCACCTTCAGTCATGGGCAAATGTGGTGCGAACGCCAGATGTCCATCGCGCTACACCAGCAGAAGCGGTGTGTTGCATTGCCTCCGCCCTAGCCGTTCAGACTCACCGGAAGGCTAGCGATTAAGTGCGGAATAACTCACCGCCTTCTCTCGGCCCTCTTCGATCCTAGCTGCAGAGCAGCAGCAACTTGAGGTCCCAGCTTCAGCACTCAAGTAGGCCCAGCGCTGGCACAGTTTGTAGACCTGCGAATTACACGATATCCGTGGGGATCTCGTCTCCGGACTGTCTCCAGTGCATCTAGGATCAGTCCCTGCACATTCCGCCGCGTGTGGTTCACGGTATGAGGCGTATTGTGCGGATTTTAAATGGATATATTAGGCTCGGCCGGCAGAGCCGCGCTAATGTGCGGCCATCTTGCTGCACAGCAAAGCCACATCCCAAGTGTCCTTAAATTTTAAAATTCCAACAGCGACTTTCCCATAGAGTTGTACGGAGCTCGCAGCTGTGTCCTCACACTGCACACATCCCCCGTGGGTCCCCTATGTTACTACTTGGGGTGGTTCCTTGGGGTTCCAGCAATTCTATGTGCTCTAGGCACTGTGTCTAATCAAGTTGTGGTATATATTATACCACTTTCTTAGTATATGGTTTGGTCTCCCCCTGGAGCCCACTGTGTATTGTGCTATTTACTGTCGTTCTAATGATTTAATATTGTGTACTTTGTGCTCTAATCTCACAAAGAGATTTGTAGAGAGTGTTTAGTAATAAATACATATTTTCATAAGAACACCTGTGTGGTTCTCCTTTCATTTGGTCATTCAGGAGGTTATAGACTGATAAGACAAGCTGCTTTACATTCCTTCAAGACTTAGCCTGAAGGCTGCTCTCCATAGCTACCACTAGGATAGCTTTCATTAAAGGTTGTCTTTAACCTAATCATCAATAAAGGGTTGTTTGGACTGGTACAAGGTGTCCACTATAACTAGTGGTTAGCATATACCAGGCCAACTTCTCACACCCACGTCCCCAGCTGCGATGGGGCTGAACAGCTTGTGCCAGCTTGTGGTACTGAAGCAAACGTAGTGGGGCACCCCTTCCGAAGCCTCAAAGGGGCAAAAACCAGACTGTGCAGGGCTTGTGGGGGAGAGGCCCAAAGACTTGGCCATAGACCGAGAGTCGTTGAAGTGCTCTAGACTAGAGCACAGTCGCACAAGTTACTACCCTTCGGTAACGATATGTCTGTAAGAAACAGTAGTCACAATATAATATTCTCCAATTGCCTGGACTTAGTCTTGGAAACAATGGTTCTTGTTCATTGTTAACTTCTGTTTTCCTACCCTAGTTTTCTATTTTTTTTTTTTTTTTTTTTTAAAGACGTTTATTAATGTTCAAAGGTACAGTACATATAGCAAAGCCTACAACCCTGCGGGCCGGCTGCAAATGAACGGTGAATCGTGAGGGTGTGGGCCATCATAAAAGGGCATGTCATTGCGTCCCTTGTGTCCCCGGTGTGCTAGGACATGGATAAGATAGTCACATTTTCGTAAGTCTAGAAAGGAAAAGTCCATAAATGACGCCTTGTTTTTCTTTTTTTTTCTAGAACTGAGCCATGAAATCGGCAAACTAAACAAACAGTTCGCATCGGTATGTCCCAATGTTCCTATCGCGACTTCCCCACTCAAAGTCCGTCCCACTTGCACGGTGTTAGTAGGAGCCACCTCTGATCGGTGTGTTGTTTGCCGATGCTGTTACAGTGCAACTGGAGGTCAGAGGTGTGTGTGCGCAAGTGTGTCTGAACTTAGAGTGGGACAGCCCCTGTGGGCCATGGTGTGTCATTGGTCGCCGGCCTTGCTAGTGGAGCATGTGGCAATCAGGTGGAGGAGCCTCGCTGTCGGTGTGGCTATCGGCGTCTACGCCTGCAGTCTCCGTCTGTAGTGCCGCCAGCGGCTCCTACCCACTTCAACATGGGGGGTCAGAGAGGCCACCGTCTGTGAGCAGGGGTCCGATACTGCAAACATGTAAACATATATGTGAAAGTGGGTGGGGGGGGTGGAGTGTGCTTGCGGGGGCGATGTCAGCAACTCTGTGCTTGGGGCGCGCTGCTGGGCAATGGCCGCTGATGGGCGCCCGCGTGGGCGTTGGGTCGTATCCGAGGTCTACGCGCTGGCTGATTCTTGTCTGTGTCAGGGGGGGGGGGGGCGCCGCTTGCGGTGGTTCCTGCGATACAGCATTAGCCTCTGTGACCCACCTCCGGTTTCACCCATTCTACGTGAGCCCTCTGACAGTGCCCTCCCCCTGCATGGATCCCAGGATGCCATCCCAGAGCTGTGCTATCGGGAACTGCTGCAGGCCCGCTATTTCTTCCCGGTGGAGCGCCGTGCCTTCCGCCCTGGCCCAGTTTGTAAAGGATGTGAACCAGTGTTTTGGGGTAGGCGGTTCCCGCCGTTTCCAGTGTCGCGTAAGCAGCCGTTTGGCCGTTTCCTACCCTAGTTTTCTATATATGTATTTAGTTAACACCTTCCAATTTTAATTATGTCTCATTTTTTTCAGAAGAGGAAAATGTCCATGGGAAACATTTGGAAGCATTTTTTTTATCTTTTACATATTACCTCCAATTGTACTTGCGGAACATATGTAGTAGTCTGTGGCACTTCCACTTATGATGGGTGTATTTCTTTTCATGATACATATCTGCATATTCCTTCTTATGCCTTATGCCAGATCTTGGAGCCCAAAATAGCCTGTCTGGAAACTGCCATATTAGACATTTGAGAACTAAGCTATTTTTAACATGAAATACAACATGTATTCCTGAATCAGACCGCATGACCCACTGTGTAGCAATTGTATAGCTCTTCAATTCCTAAAGTCCCAGCACCCAGGTTAATGTGCTGAATGCCTAATCACATATAAGGACCCAAAGGCGAGACCTATTGTCTATGACATTGCTTGTTTTTGGAATGTGTTCATTGTAACATGCCTCTTGCCCTGCTCATTTCTGTATAACACAGAAGTTACTATTGCAAGAGTGATGTCTTTACGCTACAGTGATATTTTTTACCTACGGGATCACTCTATGACACCACCATCTCTCCCCGTCATATGGAAATGCTCCTGATGCGAGATGTGGCTGGACACAGACACAGCGTAATATGCTGTGAAGTTTGTAGCAAAGTTTATTTGTGCTGCCCCCGGGTAATAGGGGTCTCGTTGGTAGCAGACGCACACATGGGCTGTTGTGTGGGGCTGTGGGAGTTTGTGGTGTTGTGAACACATGGTTGTTTTTGCCCTTCTGAGTTGTGTTGTTTGCCTTTATGCTGACGTGGAAGGATCCTTGTAGACTGTGTTCTCCTTGGTCTAAAGAGGATGTTTTTTAGGTGCAGAAAACATGTTTTTCATGTTCTTTCAATGTGTTCCACACTGGTTTTGAGTATTGTTTTGGCAGGCTCCATCTAAAGCGCTGGCGGTCCACATATATGTGTTCGCTTGTGTCGTCCTTGTCTTCTCCCTATACATTGTACCGGTTATGGTTCCGGACATGCATGGAATGGAATTGTACATGTGGATATGAACACAATCAGGAAGTCGCTAGCATATAAAATCAGATGCATGTACCTGTTAAAATTAGGAGCCTGCCCACAGGTTCTTTTATAATTAAAACTCTTATACCACAAATCTGTACATAGGTATGGTGACTGTGTCCTCTGTACTTATTTATGCTCTTGTATTAAAACAGCTGTATCCAAGAAACAAGGCAGCCACCTGGGCACTTGGTGTCCCGCGTAGAGCTTCTTGACTGTAAGAATACCGTTGGCAACATCGAAGGTATTCTAAGGAAATTGATATCATACTATAAAGGTATGCAATTAGCGCTCATTTTTTTAGATATTTGAGTTTTTGCAGTCTTCCTTGTATTTACAGCTTTCACAAAGTCTGTACTTCTGGACACTTTTGCTCCTCATTGGTTGAAAATGTTAAAGAAATACCTAAATCGTATTCTTGCATTAGGCAGGATATATCTGCCTCATCTCTGAATCTCTGTGAACCTTCAGAGACATGTCAAAGAAAGCAGTTGAGAAGCCAGCGGTCAGTTGGTGATAGTAATAGTTGACCACACTGGGCGTTTTTACGTTTTTCTCATGTTATGATCTTACGGCTGTACCTAGTCTGAGATATACCTTGAATGAAAGGGATATAAGGTAGAGCACTTATGTTAGGCTTTGTAACCTAAACAATATGGGGAAGTTGTCCACCTACTTGTCTTTTCACACATATTCCTTTCCCTGTCTTTCACGGATAACTCTTCCCACTCCTAATTTTAGTGGTGGTTCTAATTTATTTTGGATAAACCTAGTAGTAGTATTCACAGTAAAAGAAATGGTTAATTTTTGGGCAGCCCATATAAAACACTATGCTTATTTGTTTACAAATACCCCCTACCACTCACCAACAAACAGACAAATGGGTGGTCCTGATGAAGGTGGATATAAAGTAGAAATTCCACCAAAACGTGTGTAGAACTGGTTGTTGTGAAATTCCAGCCAGCAACACAATTACGGATATTTCTTGAAGTATTCTCTCTGTGATTATCATCAGTGTATGTCACTGTGGTTGGGTAGGTCATGCATGAGATGAGAGTGTGTTAGTGTGTTGTTGCGTATGAGGTTAGAACGGTTTTGTGTTGTTGGCTATAGGAGGCATACTATATGTTTCAACACATATAGATTGTTTTCAAATATGTTTCATTGTGATAGGACAAACATCTGATGTATTACAATGTGGAAGAACTGTATATTTGGATTAATGAATTATTTGTGGTTTCACAGATATGTTTTTGAACTTTAAATAATCAGAAAAACTCATTGAAAAAATATGAACAAGATTACAAATAAAATGATAAATATCAGTGTGTCTATGTTTATGACTTAATAATTTTAGTAATAAGCAGCCTATAGAGCTCCAGTGAGCCTACATAGAAAGAATACAGGTTGTGTGAGAGTCTTCTCTATTTTGTTGTCTTTTTCCCCTTGCTCCCTGATCTACAAATTACTTTTAGGGGGTACATTTTTTTCTATATAGAGGTCTAGGACTTCACCCACCCTCCTCACTACCATTGCAAAGGAAGCCCCTTCCTCCATAGCCATGCTCGGAGGCAAGACTAAGCCAGTGTATGGAGAGGTGTACAGACCACAGGCATCTTTCAATCATACCAGTTATCTTGAGCTCTTCCAGGCGGTCAGGATAACCATAGCGATCCTCAGATCACCCCAACCAGTAAAGGGAGGCACTGGTTCTTCCTCTGAGGGTCGTGTTCTGGTCGGAGACAGAACTGACATCATGAGACGCTCGTCCAACTTCACATAAGAGTCAGGTAATAACATGGGGTCCACTACACTATTCGGCATCAGTGGCACAAGGAATGGCACCACTAGAATGGGCTCCGGGGAGAAAAGTGGCCTCACTACAGGAACCGTATCCAAGAACACATCCAAAGGGCCCGACTGGCGCTGAGGGAAAACCTGCCGAAAGGAATCCAGTTGGGGTAGCTGTCAAATCTGTGTGCCCAATGGTGCTCAAGAAATGTTTGTCAGCCCAAATATAAGGTGCACGGCCCCATAGAACTAGTTACTTATCTTCAGTAATGATATATCTTTAAGAGACATATATTAGTTATAGATTCCTTACCTTAGAATTACCCTCAGGCGTCAGACTGGACCCGCAGAATTTTTCTTCAGCAGTACCTCTGTGCATCAGTAGGTGGTGTGGTTTAAATCTGCGTTCATAGTTGGAATCGTGATCGCTGGAATGACTTTGCAGTATCTACGTAGACGCCGCCCCTGCGGCTGACGTCAGTTCTTTACACAACATTCCAAGCTAGAAGTGCAGAGCCATGCAAGACTCTGACCACTGGTGCACAAAACTAGGGCCCTGAAAGGGAGTCCCTTGCTCTAGAAGTAAGTTCGCAGAACACTGAGGATGGGTGGGGCAGTAAGGAATCTGTAATTAATATATGTCTCTTACAGATATATTGTTACCGATGGTAAGTAATTTGTTCATTAGAAAGAGACTATTAGTTATAGATTCCTTACCTTAGAATAGATACCCAAGCAATACCAACTCCAAAGGTGGGTCTACGAACCAAGTTCACACCAGAAAGTCCTGGAGAACTGACCGGCCAAAGAAGTGTCTCTCTGGACTTGGCTATCCAGGCAGTAATGTTTAGTGAACATGTGCATTGATGCCCACATGACTGCCAGGCAGATGTCCCTGAGGGGGACTGCCGGTGCCCTGATGGAATGGGCATGCAACCCTACTGGAGGCTCACTCTTCACCAAGGAGTAACAGGTTTTAATGCAAAGAATGGCCCATCGAGAGATGGATCATTTTTGCACGGCCTGACCTTTCTTGGTGCCCACATAGCCAACAAAGAGCTGAACATCCACTCGGAATTGTTTTGTGCGATCCAGATAAAATGACAGCGCACGTTTTGGATCCAGATGTTGGAGCCTCTCCTCCTCTTCAGAAGGATGCAGGGGCGGGAAGAAGGTGGGCAAAGTGATGGTCTGTCCTATGTGGAAAGAGGTAACCACTTTGGGAAGAAAGAAGGTCTAGTTCGAAGAACAACCTTGTCTGGATGAACAGCAAGGAAAGGAGGTTTAGAAGAAAGAGCCTGAAGCTCACTCACCCTGCGAGCAGAGGCTATGGCAACCAGAAAAGCAGTCTTTAAGGTCAAAAGTCTGAGAGGACAATTATAAAAGGTGCACACATAAGGTAGGTTAAGACCAGATTCAAGTCATACGGGGCATAACTAAAGGAATAGGAGGAAAGAGGTGAGTAGTGCCCTCAGGAAATCTATTTACAATAGGGGACTTGAAAAGAGAAGGCTGATCAGGAAGGTGAAAAAAGGCCAAAATGGTCGAAAGATAGCCTTTAAGCATGCCCATAGCAGAGCCCTGGTGGGCCAAATAAGAAATGAAGAGGAGAACCTCTGAAAGAGGGGCAGAAAGTGGATCCACAGCCTTTGCTGTGCACCATGCCACAATTTCTTTCTTTCTACAAGTGTATACCGTTTTAGTGGAGGGACACCATGCTGACAAGATGACATTACAGACTTCGGGAGGAAGGTCAAAAGCTGTCAACTGTTGCCGCTAAATCTCCATGCAAGGAGATGGAGGTTGGACAGGTTCGGATGGAGGACCAACTCCTGCTGCTGTGACAGAAGATCCTCCCGAAGAGGCAGTCTGATCGGAGGATCGATGACCATGTTCAAGAACTCAGGATACCAGACTCTCTGTGCCTAGCTCAGAGCCACATGGTTGACTTGAGCCCAGTCGTGCTTGATGTTCTTCAGCACTCTGGATAGAAGTGGTTTAGGCGGAAAGGCGTATGGAAGACCACAATTCCACTCGCGACTAAAAGTGTCACAGAGCGAGTGCTGCCTTGGAAATTCCAATGCACAGAGCTGCTGACATTGCGCGTTCTCTTCCGTGGTGAACAGATCTAACCAAGGCTCTCCCCAATGCTGAAAGAGACCTTGCACCACCACTGAGTGAAGACACCATTCGTCATCCATCATGCACAGGCGGCAGAGTTTGTCTGCTATGGCGTTCAGTGAACCTGCCAGTTGTTGAACCACTAGGGACATGCACTGATGTTCCAGCCACATCCAGAGGCCGAAAGCCTCTTGACATAGGGTTCACGACCCCACTCCGCCCTGTTTGTTGCAGTACCCCATGGCAGCGGTATTGTCAGTGAACCCCTGAAACTACTCTTCCCTTGACCGAAGGAAGGAATGCTTTCAGTGAGAGATCGATTGCACAGAGCTCCAGAAGGTTGATGTGGAGCCCGGACTCTGCCAGAGGCCAGAGGCCTCTGATCTCCACCTCTCCCATGTGGCTAACCTATCCAAGAAGTGACGCATTTGTCACCACCGTGAAGTCTGGTTAGGGAAGGGTGAGGGATCCTGGTCCGTTAGCCACCAGCAATTGGTGTGCAGTGCCCTCCGAGATCTGGACGACATCGGAAAGATTCCCCTGATGCTGCGCCCACTGAAACTTTAGGTCCAACTGCAGAGCCCACATATGCCACCTGGCATGATCCACAAGCAGGATGCAGGAGGCCAAGAGGCAAGAAGCCGCCTCAAAGTCATTCTCACCGAAATCCAGGATAGAGGCTGAAACATCGGTATCATAGCACGAATATCCTGAACTCGCTGCTCGGGAGGATAAGACTGAAACTGTGCTATATCCAGCACTGCTCCGATGAATTGGAGCTACTGAGAGGGAATCAAGTGTGACTTCCGCGTGTTGATGGTGAACCCCAGCGAATGCAGGAGGTCCGCCGTAGTCTGGAGGTGGGAGACGACAGCCTGGGGCGAGCCCGCCTTCAACAGCCAGTCGTCAAGATAGGGGAAGACAGGAACCCCTGATCTGCACAGATGAGTTGCGACCACTGCCATCACTTTCGTGAATATCCGAGGGGCACTGATAAGGCCGAAGGGGAGCACCGTAAACTGAAAATGCTCAGGACCTGAGTTAATGTCAGCATTTTGAACTTCTCCTTCCAGAGGAAACTGTTGACATCCCTGAGAGCCAAGATAGAGCGCAGGCCCTTGTCCTTCTTGGGCACCAGAAAGTAGTGGGAGTAACAACCACGACCCACTTCCGGGACAGGGACTCGCCCAATAGCTCCCTTGGCCAAGAGATCCGTAACTTCTTGACGGGAAGGGCCAAGTGATTCTCTGACATGTGATGAAGTGTTGGTGGCATGGAGGGAGGGGTGGTTTCAAAGGGGAGAGAGTTGCCCCTTCGAACTATCTGCAATACCCAACTGTCCAACATGATGTTGTGCCAGTGGGGGAGGCGATGGTGGATCCTTCCGCTCACTGGCAACTGGTGGCCCTGAACTGTCGCACTAGGAGGGCTTAGAGGCTGCTGCATTATGGACACTGGTTGACTGGCCGCCCACTGGCCCCCAGACCCACGGCGATGGATCCCCGCCCCGCAGAGTCTGGTTAGCTTGCGCCGACCTGTGGCCCTAGGTGGAACGTGGTAGGGAACTCCTTCCATAGCCACGAAAGGGGCGAAAGGCAGACTCCATAGGACAAGAGGTGGAAGTGAGGCCCAAGGATCTGGCCATAGTTTTAGAATATTTGTAGGGCTTGGGCGCATGGCCCTCCTTGTCGCCAAACAGACGACGGTAATCAAAGGGCATGTTCAAAAGAGTCGACGTCCCCAGAAAAGCCAGTGGATCTCAGCCAGGCGTAGCGTCTTAGGGCTACTGACCTAGAAATCGTTCTAGTCAGCATATTGGCCGTTTCCAGCCCACAGCAGATGGCGAACTTCGCTGCATCTCTCCCCACTGCAACTGCATGGGAGAGTGTGACCCGGGCCTCCTCCAGGCACTCTGGCAGCACCCGCGCAACTGTAACCCACACAAAGTGGGTGTAACAGCCCAAGAGACATGCAGTGTTCACCGACCGCAGTCCTAAGCTGGCAGAAGAAAATATCTTCTTCCCAAGATGTTCCAGCTTCTTGTATTCCCTATC